>NC_138981.1:140601110-141882582 GCF_964341445.2 Mesoplodon mirus
ATTCCTGAGGTTGAGCCTTTACCCGTTTTCCTTCTTTTTCAAAAAAGAGAGTGAGTCAAACTGACCTCTTCATAGTATCTTCTTGAAATTTTGCCAGTTTTGAATTTTATTGTCCATTCCCTACCTCAGCACAATTGTTTAGGGCAGGTGTCCTTTACAGCCCTGAGTCCTTGTGAACGTTAAGAGACCATTAGCTGTGGGCTTAAAGCCGCTCTTGCGGGAAACGGCCACAAGGCGGCAGCATTTCTACATTCCCAACACTGCGTTTTTGGGCAGCAGAGCCTTCCTGGAAATCGTGTTAGTAGGCTGCAAATTAGAGTGGAAAGTGCCAGGCCACATCCCCAAGAGCTTATACCTCCTTACGTCTTGTTTGTTTTTTAAATTTAATTTTTATTACCAGAGCAAATTTGATAAAAATATTTTGTTTCTCCTAGTTGTACAGAGTCTGGTTCATTATAGCAATGTATCTGTCCATTTATCCTTGCATCCCTTACCGTGTATATTATTACACAGTGTTGAGTAGACCTCTCTTGGTATTCCATAGGTACTTTGTGATTATATATTTCATATGTATTAGAACATGTCTGTTAACCCCCATATCCTAATTCATCCATTACGTACACATTTCCATTTGGTGAAACATAATTTGTTTTCTTAATCCATGCTTTTCCTTCTCTTGGAAATAAGTTCATGAGTATCAATTTTTAGGTAACACCGATAAGTGATGTCATAGGATATCTGTCTTTCACTTTCTTTCTTACTTCAAGTTGGGTGATTATCTCTAGGTCCTTATCTGGTGGTGCAAACGGCACCGTTTCATTGTTTTCCATGGCTAATATTCCATTGTCTACATGGACCACTTCCTCTTTGTGCATTTTTCTGTGGATGGACATTTTGGTTTATTCCAAGTCTTGGCTACGTTAAATGTTCCTGCAGGGCATCCCTGGAGGCGCAGTGGTTGAGAGTCCGCCTGCCGATGCAGGGGATACGAGTTCGTGCCCCAGTCCGGGAAGATCCCACATGCCGCGGAGCGGCTAGGCCCGTGAGCCATGGCCGTTGAGCCTGCGCGTCCGGAGCCAGTGCTCCACAACGGGAGAGGCCACAACAGTGAGAGGCCCACTTACCACCCCACCCCCACCCCAAAATAAGGTTCCTGCAGTGCAGGATTGCCAGCCTGTGTCTTTTCCATTCTGCTCTGCTCAGGTGATAGGCGCATCAAAGGACTTACCAGTTCACATGGTAGCTCACTTTTTACCCTTAAACCCACCTCCATTATGTTCTCCCTACTGGCTGTTACCAGTTTACATCCACCCAGCAGCTAGAGGGTACACAGTTCTCCAAAACCCCTTCAGCATTTATTCTCTGTAGACTTTCTGCTGAAGAACATTCTGACGGCTGTGAGGTGAACATTTCTATAATTGGATTTGCATGGCTTTATTAATTGCTGATGTTGCACATTTTTCTATTCCCTTTTATTTTAAAGAAAAAAAAAGAAAAGACAAAATGTATGTAAGATATGCCTCTTGAAATTGTCTTCTTGAAATGTTGACGTCTTTTGAATTTTCTGGTCGATTTACAACCCCAGGATGTTTTGTGATGGCAGGTGTCATTTAGAGGCCTGCCATGATTTTGAATATTAAGTGACGATTACCGCTCTTGTGTGAAACGACCAGAGGCGGCAGCACTTCTCCTTACCAAATCTGCTTACTAGGGCTACAGAGCCATAATGGAAGTCGTGTTGTAGGTTGTAAATTAGAACGGAATGTGCCAGGGAAAGCCCCTTAAAATTATGTCTGATTACTTCTTGTTCATTTTTTTAAATTAAATCTTTATTCTTTATCACAGGAAATTAGATTACAATGTTTTGTTTGTTGTAGGTGTGCAAGATGTGGTTCTTTTGCACATATACATATACCTATTCTTCTTCAGATCCTTTTCCCATGTAGGTTATGACACAATGTTGAGGAGTCTTCCCTTGGTATGCCGTGGGTTTTTGGTGATTATATATTTCACATGTGTTTGTATATCTCTGTTAACCCCAATATCGTAATGTATCCAATCCTCACACCTTTCCATTGGGTGAACCGTAATTTGGTTGAATGAATCTGTGATTGCCTTCCTCTCTGGAAATGTCTTCATTGGTATCAATTTTTAGGTAACACCCATAAGTGATAGGATAGGATATGTGTCTTTTGCTTTCTCACTTACTACCAGTTGCATGATTACCTCTAGACTCCTCTATGGTCCTGCAAATGGCATTGCTTCATTTTTTTCCTGGGCTAATATTCCATCTGTACATGTACCAGTTCTTCTTTGTCCACTCATCTCTTGATGGACGTTTTGCTTGCTTCCATGTGTTGGCTATTGTAATGCTTCTACAGTGCAGATTTGCCTGCCTGTGTCTTTCCAATTCTGTCTTCATAGGTTATAGCCTGAGAAGTGGGCCTGAGAAGTAGCTCAAGGTTTAGCTTTTAAAGGCACCTCCATTCTGTTCCCATTAGTGGCCCTTAGCAGGTCAGGTCCCACTTCAAATTGAGGGTATGCATTTCTCCAAAACCTCTTCAGCATTGATCACTTGTAGTTTTTTTGCTGATGGTTATTCTGAGTGGTGTGAGCTGATACTTCTTTGTGGTTGGATTTGCATGTGTCTCATACTCCCTTGAAATTGAGCTTTCAGGCATGTCCTTTTATTTTTCAAACTCTTATTACAGCTGACTTCTTCAAATTGTTTTCTTGAAGTACGTGCCACATTTTGAAATGATTTGGCCTTTACCTACATCAAGACATTTTTAAGGGCAGGTTTCGTTTGCAGCCCTGCAGTACTTGTGCATATGAAATGTCCATTTGCACAGATTTCAAAGCTGCTGTTGCAGGTATCGCCCAGAGGATGGCAGCATTTCTACGTTTCACACTCTGGCACCTAGGGAAACATATCTTCCTGCCAGTGGTGTTCCCCAGTTATAAATTAGAGTGCAATGTGCCCTGATATACCCCCAAAAGCTTACGTCTCCTAACGTATGTTTGCTTTTTAAATTCAATTTCTATTTTTTAGTGGAGTAATATTCCATTCTGTACATGGACCACATCTTCTTTGTGCATTCCTCTGTTGATAGACATTTTCATTGCTTCTAAGTGTTGCCTATGGTAAATATGGCTGGAGTGCAGTATTCCTGCCTGTGACTTTTGATTCCCATTTTCTCAGGTGATAGGCCCAACGGTGGGTATGATTCATTGACTGGTAGCTCAGTGTTTACCGTTTCAGAGCAACTGCTCTGTGTTTTCATTAGTGGCTCTCACTACGTCCCAGTGAACACCGAGTGTATGCATTTTCCACAACCCCTTCAGCATTTATTGTTTGCAGAATGTTTGCTCATGGCCATTCTGACTGGTGTGAGCTGATAGGTTTTTGTAATTTGGATTTGCATGTCTTTAATAATTCCTAGTATTCAGCATTTTCCCACACCTTTCTCTTTTATTTAGAAAAAAAAGGTGTGAGTACAGTATCCCTCTTGAAATTGTCTTCTTGGAAGGTTGCCCTCTTTTGAATTTTGTGGTCGTTTTTCGACCCCAGGAATTTTTTTTTTTTTGAGAGCAGGTGTCATTTACATGCCTGCAATGATTGTGAATATTTAGTGACCATTAGCACTGGGTTTAAAGCTGGTGTTGTGGGAAACGGCCACAAGGTGGCAGCATTTCTCCATTCCCAAATCTGGTTACTAGGGCAGAAGAGCCTTTCTGGAAGTCCTGTTACTAGGTTGTAAATTAGAATGGAATGTGCCAGGAAAAAGCCCCGGAAGTTTATGTCTCATTACTTCTTGTTCATTGTTTTAATTGGTTTAATCAGGGTAATGATTAGAATGCAGTTGGTCCTAGGTGTACACAATCTGGTTCATTCGTACATCATATATATCTATTCATGTGCAGATCCTTTTCCCATGTAAAGGATTACAGAATGTTCTGTACACCTCCCTTGCTATGTGCTTGGGCTTTTTGATATGTGTACTTAATCTGTATTTGTATAGGTGTGGTCAACCTAATCTTAATTTATCCATTGCCACCACCTTTCCTTTTAGATACGCATAGTTTGTTTTTTAAGTCCGTGTGTGTCTTTCTCTGTGGAAATATGTCCATTTTGTCAGTTGTTAGGTAACACGTATAGGTGTTATCAGAGGATATATGTCTTTTGCTTTCCAACCTACCTCATGTTCTGTGATTATCTCTAGGCTCATCTGTGGTACCTCAAAGAGCAGTGTTTCGTTGTTTTCCACAGCTAATATTCCATTGTGTACGTGGACCACTTCTTCATTAGCCATTCATGTGTTGATGGGCATTTAGGTTGCTTCCATGTCTTGGCTGTTGTGAATATGGCTGCAGTGCAGCTTTTGCAGCCTCAGTCTTCTGGATTCTGGTCTTCTCAGGTGAGAGGCACAGCAGTGGGCCTGCTGCATCGAATGGTAGCTCAATTTTTACTTTTAAACGCAGCTCCTTTCTGTTCTCATTATTGGCTGTTACCACTTTACATCTCACCAGCAGCTAGAGGGTACACAGTTCTCAAAAACCACTTCAGCATTTATTATTTGTAGCCTTTTGTTGATGGTCAGTCGACCTGTGTGAGTTGAAACCTTTTTGCAGATTAGATTTACATGAGTCTAATAATTCCTGAGGTTGAGCCTTTACCCGTTTTCCTTCTTTTTCAAAAAAGAGAGTGAGTCAAACTGACCTCTTCATAGTATCTTCTTGAAATTTTGCCAGTTTTGAATTTTATTGTCCATTCCCTACCTCAGCACAATTGTTTAGGGCAGGTGTCCTTTACAGCCCTGAGTCCTTGTGAACGTTAAGAGACCATTAGCTGTGGGCTTAAAGCCGCTCTTGCGGGAAACGGCCACAAGGCGGCAGCATTTCTACATTCCCAACACTGCGTTTTTGGGCAGCAGAGCCTTCCTGGAAATCGTGTTAGTAGGCTGCAAATTAGAGTGGAAAGTGCCAGGCCACATCCCCAAGAGCTTATACCTCCTTACGTCTTGTTTGTTTTTTAAATTTAATTTTTATTACCAGAGCAAATTTGATAAAAATATTTTGTTTCTCCTAGTTGTACAGAGTCTGGTTCATTATAGCAATGTATCTGTCCATTTATCCTTGCATCCCTTACCGTGTATATTATTACACAGTGTTGAGTAGACCTCTCTTGGTATTCCATAGGTACTTTGTGATTATATATTTCATATGTATTAGAACATGTCTGTTAACCCCCATATCCTAATTCATCCATTACGTACACATTTCCATTTGGTGAAACATAATTTGTTTTCTTAATCCATGCTTTTCCTTCTCTTGGAAATAAGTTCATGAGTATCAATTTTTAGGTAACACCGATAAGTGATGTCATAGGATATCTGTCTTTCACTTTCTTTCTTACTTCAAGTTGGGTGATTATCTCTAGGTCCTTATCTGGTGGTGCAAACGGCACCGTTTCATTGTTTTCCATGGCTAATATTCCATTGTCTACATGGACCACTTCCTCTTTGTGCATTTTTCTGTGGATGGACATTTTGGTTTATTCCAAGTCTTGGCTACGTTAAATGTTCCTGCAGGGCATCCCTGGAGGCGCAGTGGTTGAGAGTCCGCCTGCCGATGCAGGGGATACGAGTTCGTGCCCCAGTCCGGGAAGATCCCACATGCCGCGGAGCGGCTAGGCCCGTGAGCCATGGCCGTTGAGCCTGCGCGTCCGGAGCCAGTGCTCCACAACGGGAGAGGCCACAACAGTGAGAGGCCCACTTACCACCCCACCCCCACCCCAAAATAAGGTTCCTGCAGTGCAGGATTGCCAGCCTGTGTCTTTTCCATTCTGCTCTGCTCAGGTGATAGGCGCATCAAAGGACTTACCAGTTCACATGGTAGCTCACTTTTTACCCTTAAACCCACCTCCATTATGTTCTCCCTACTGGCTGTTACCAGTTTACATCCACCCAGCAGCTAGAGGGTACACAGTTCTCCAAAACCCCTTCAGCATTTATTCTCTGTAGACTTTCTGCTGAAGAACATTCTGACGGCTGTGAGGTGAACATTTCTATAATTGGATTTGCATGGCTTTATTAATTGCTGATGTTGCACATTTTTCTATTCCCTTTTATTTTAAAGAAAAAAAAAGAAAAGACAAAATGTATGTAAGATATGCCTCTTGAAATTGTCTTCTTGAAATGTTGACGTCTTTTGAATTTTCTGGTCGATTTACAACCCCAGGATGTTTTGTGATGGCAGGTGTCATTTAGAGGCCTGCCATGATTTTGAATATTAAGTGACGATTACCGCTCTTGTGTGAAACGACCAGAGGCGGCAGCACTTCTCCTTACCAAATCTGCTTACTAGGGCTACAGAGCCATAATGGAAGTCGTGTTGTAGGTTGTAAATTAGAACGGAATGTGCCAGGGAAAGCCCCTTAAAATTATGTCTGATTACTTCTTGTTCATTTTTTTAAATTAAATCTTTATTCTTTATCACAGGAAATTAGATTACAATGTTTTGTTTGTTGTAGGTGTGCAAGATGTGGTTCTTTTGCACATATACATATACCTATTCTTCTTCAGATCCTTTTCCCATGTAGGTTATGACACAATGTTGAGGAGTCTTCCCTTGGTATGCCGTGGGTTTTTGGTGATTATATATTTCACATGTGTTTGTATATCTCTGTTAACCCCAATATCGTAATGTATCCAATCCTCACACCTTTCCATTGGGTGAACCGTAATTTGGTTGAATGAATCTGTGATTGCCTTCCTCTCTGGAAATGTCTTCATTGGTATCAATTTTTAGGTAACACCCATAAGTGATAGGATAGGATATGTGTCTTTTGCTTTCTCACTTACTACCAGTTGCATGATTACCTCTAGACTCCTCTATGGTCCTGCAAATGGCATTGCTTCATTTTTTTCCTGGGCTAATATTCCATCTGTACATGTACCAGTTCTTCTTTGTCCACTCATCTCTTGATGGACGTTTTGCTTGCTTCCATGTGTTGGCTATTGTAATGCTTCTACAGTGCAGATTTGCCTGCCTGTGTCTTTCCAATTCTGTCTTCATAGGTTATAGCCTGAGAAGTGGGCCTGAGAAGTAGCTCAAGGTTTAGCTTTTAAAGGCACCTCCATTCTGTTCCCATTAGTGGCCCTTAGCAGGTCAGGTCCCACTTCAAATTGAGGGTATGCATTTCTCCAAAACCTCTTCAGCATTGATCACTTGTAGTTTTTTTGCTGATGGTTATTCTGAGTGGTGTGAGCTGATACTTCTTTGTGGTTGGATTTGCATGTGTCTCATACTCCCTTGAAATTGAGCTTTCAGGCATGTCCTTTTATTTTTCAAACTCTTATTACAGCTGACTTCTTCAAATTGTTTTCTTGAAGTACGTGCCACATTTTGAAATGATTTGGCCTTTACCTACATCAAGACATTTTTAAGGGCAGGTTTCGTTTGCAGCCCTGCAGTACTTGTGCATATGAAATGCCCATTTGCACAGATTTCAAAGCTGCTGTTGCAGGTATCGCCCAGAGGATGGCAGCATTTCTACGTTTCACACTCTGGCACCTAGGGAAACATATCTTCCTGCCAGTGGTGTTCCCCAGTTATAAATTAGAGTGCAATGTGCCCTGATATACCCCCAAAAGCTTACGTCTCCTAATGTATGTTTGCTTTTTAAATTCAATTTCTATTTTTTAGTGGAGTAATATTCCATTCTGTACATGGACCACATCTTCTTTGTGCATTCCTCTGTTGATAGACATTTTCATTGCTTCTAAGTGTTGCCTATGGTAAATATGGCTGGAGTGCAGTATTCCTGCCTGTGACTTTTGATTCCCATTTTCTCAGGTGATAGGCCCAATGGTGGGTATGATTCATTGACTGGTAGCTCAATGTTTACCGTTTCAGAGCAACTGCACTGTGTTTTCATTAGTGGCTCTTACCACGTCCCAGTGAACACCGAGTGTATGCATTTTCCACAACCCCTTCAGCATTTATTGTTTGCAGAATGTTTGCTCATGGCCATTCTGACTGGTGTGAGCTGATAGGTTTTTGTAATTTGGATTTGCATGTCTTTAATAATTCCTAGTATTCAGCATTTTCCCACACCTTTCTCTTTTATTTAGAAAAAAAAGGTGTGAGTACAGTATCCCTCTTGAAATTGTCTTCTTGGAAGGTTGCCCTCTTTTGAATTTTGTGGTCGTTTTTCGACCCCAGGATTTTTTTTTTTTTTGAGAGCAGGTGTCATTTACATGCCTGCAATGATTGTGAATATTTAGTGACCATTAGCACTGGGTTTAAAGCTGGTGTTGTGGGAAACGGCCACAAGGTGGCAGCATTTCTCCATTCCCAAATCTGGTTACTAGGGCAGCAGAGCCTTTCTGGAAGTCCTGTTACTAGGTTGTAAATTAGAATGGAATGTGCCAGGAAAAAGCCCCGGAAGTTTATGTCTCATTACTTCTTGTTCATTGTTTTAATTGGTTTAATCAGGGTAATGATTAGAATGCGGTTGGTCCTAGGTGTACACAATCTGGTTCATTCGTACATCATATATATCTATTCATGTGCAGATCCTTTTCCCATGTAAAGGATTACAGAATGTTCTGTACACCTCCCTTGCTATGTGCTTGGGCTTTTTGATATGTGTACTTAATCTGTATTTGTATAGGTGTGGTCAACCTAATCTTAATTTATCCATTGCCACCACCTTTCCTTTTAGATACGCATAGTTTGTTTTTTAAGTCCGTGTGTGTCTTTCTCTGTGGAAATATGTCCATTTTGTCAGTTGTTAGGTAACACGTATAGGTGTTATCAGAGGATATATGTCTTTTGCTTTCCAACCTACCTCATGTTCTGTGATTATCTCTAGGCTCATCTGTGGTACCTCAAAGAGCAGTGTTTCGTTGTTTTCCACAGCTAATATTCCATTGTGTACGTGGACCACTTCTTCATTAGCCATTCATGTGTTGATGGGCATTTAGGTTGCTTCCATGTCTTGGCTGTTGTGAATATGGCTGCAGTGCAGCTTTTGCAGCCTCAGTCTTCTGGATTCTGGTCTTCTCAGGTGAGAGGCACAGCAGTGGGCCTGCTGCATCGAATGGTAGCTCAATTTTTACTTTTAAACGCAGCTCCTTTCTGTTCTCATTATTGGCTGTTACCACTTTACATCTCACCAGCAGCTAGAGGGTACACAGTTCTCAAAAACCACTTCAGCATTTATTATTTGTAGCCTTTTGTTGATGGTCAGTCGACCTGTGTGAGTTGAAACCTTTTTGCAGATTAGATTTGCATGAGTCTAATAATTCCTGAGGTTGAGCCTTTACCCGTTTTCCTTCTTTTTCAAAAAAGAGAGTGAGTCAAACTGACCTCTTCATAGTATCTTCTTGAAATTTTGCCAGGTTTGAATTTTATTGTCCATTCCCTACCTCAGCACAATTGTTTAGGGCAGGTGTCCTTTACAGCCCTGAGTCCTTGTGAACGTTAAGAGACCATTAGCTGTGGGCTTAAAGCCGCTCTTGCGGGAAACGGCCACAAGGCGGCAGCATTTCTACATTCCCAACACTGCGTTTTTGGGCAGCAGAGCCTTCCTGGAAATCGTGTTAGTAGGCTGCAAATTAGAGTGGAAAGTGCCAGGCCACATCCCCAAGAGCTTATACCTCCTTACGTCTTGTTTGTTTTTTAAATTTAATTTTTATTACCAGAGCAAATTTGATAAAAATATTTTGTTTCTCCTAGTTGTAGAGAGTCTGGTTCATTATAGCAAAGTATCTGTCCATTTATCCTTGCATCCCTTACCGTGTATATTATTACACAGTGTTGAGTAGACCTCTCTTGGTATTCCATAGGTACTTTGTGATTATATATTTCATATGTATTAGAACATGTCTGTTAACCCCCATATCCTAATTCATCCATTACGTACACATTTCCATTTGGTGAAACATAATTTGTTTTCTTAATCCATGCTTTTCCTTCTCTTGGAAATAAGTTCATGAGTATCAATTTTTAGGTAACACCGATAAGTGATGTCATAGGATATCTGTCTTTCACTTTCTTTCTTACTTCAAGTTGGGTGATTATCTCTAGGTCCTTATCTGGTGGTGCAAACGGCACCGTTTCATTGTTTTCCATGGCTAATATTCCATTGTCTACATGGACCACTTCCTCTTTGTGCATTTTTCTGTGGATGGACATTTTGGTTTATTCCAAGTCTTGGCTACGTTAAATGTTCCTGCAGGGCATCCCTGGAGGCGCAGTGGTTGAGAGTCCGCCTGCCGATGCAGGGGATACGAGTTCGTGCCCCAGTCCGGGAAGATCCCACATGCCGCGGAGCGGCTAGGCCCGTGAGCCATGGCCGTTGAGCCTGCGCGTCCGGAGCCAGTGCTCCACAACGGGAGAGGCCACAACAGTGAGAGGCCCACTTACCACCCCACCCCCACCCCAAAATAAGGTTCCTGCAGTGCAGGATTGCCAGCCTGTGTCTTTTCCATTCTGCTCTGCTCAGGTGATAGGCGCATCAAAGGACTTACCAGTTCACATGGTAGCTCACTTTTTACCCTTAAACCCACCTCCATTATGTTCTCCCTACTGGCTGTTACCAGTTTACATCCACCCAGCAGCTAGAGGGTACACAGTTCTCCAAAACCCCTTCAGCATTTATTCTCTGTAGACTTTCTGCTGAAGAACATTCTGACGGCTGTGAGGTGAACATTTCTATAATTGGATTTGCATGGCTTTATTAATTGCTGATGTTGCACATTTTTCTATTCCCTTTTATTTTAAAGAAAAAAAAAGAAAAGACAAAATGTATGTAAGATATGCCTCTTGAAATTGTCTTCTTGAAATGTTGACGTCTTTTGAATTTTCTGGTCGATTTACAACCCCAGGATGTTTTGTGATGGCAGGTGTCATTTAGAGGCCTGCCATGATTTTGAATATTAAGTGACGATTACCGCTCTTGTGTGAAACGACCAGAGGCGGCAGCACTTCTCCTTACCAAATCTGCTTACTAGGGCTACAGAGCCATAATGGAAGTCGTGTTGTAGGTTGTAAATTAGAACGGAATGTGCCAGGGAAAGCCCCTTAAAATTATGTCTGATTACTTCTTGTTCATTTTTT
Organism: Mesoplodon mirus; assembly: GCF_964341445.2. Taxonomy (NCBI): domain Eukaryota; kingdom Metazoa; phylum Chordata; class Mammalia; order Artiodactyla; family Ziphiidae; genus Mesoplodon; species Mesoplodon mirus. The sequence goes on from NC_138981.1 coordinate 140,612,238, forward strand.
TAAATTAAATCTTTATTCTTTATCACAGGAAATTAGATTACAATGTTTTGTTTGTTGTAGGTGTGCAAGATGTGGTTCTTTTGCACATATACATATACCTATTCTTCTTCAGATCCTTTTCCCATGTAGGTTATGACACAATGTTGAGGAGTCTTCCCTTGGTATGCCGTGGGTTTTTGGTGATTATATATTTCACATGTGTTTGTATATCTCTGTTAACCCCAATATCGTAATGTATCCAATCCTCACACCTTTCCATTGGGTGAACCGTAATTTGGTTGAATGAATCTGTGATTGCCTTCCTCTCTGGAAATGTCTTCATTGGTATCAATTTTTAGGTAACACCCATAAGTGATAGGATAGGATATGTGTCTTTTGCTTTCTCACTTACTACCAGTTGCATGATTACCTCTAGACTCCTCTATGGTCCTGCAAATGGCATTGCTTCATTTTTTTCCTGGGCTAATATTCCATCTGTACATGTACCAGTTCTTCTTTGTCCACTCATCTCTTGATGGACGTTTTGCTTGCTTCCATGTGTTGGCTATTGTAATGCTTCTACAGTGCAGATTTGCCTGCCTGTGTCTTTCCAATTCTGTCTTCATAGGTTATAGCCTGAGAAGTGGGCCTGAGAAGTAGCTCAAGGTTTAGCTTTTAAAGGCACCTCCATTCTGTTCCCATTAGTGGCCCTTAGCAGGTCAGGTCCCACTTCAAATTGAGGGTATGCATTTCTCCAAAACCTCTTCAGCATTGATCACTTGTAGTTTTTTTGCTGATGGTTATTCTGAGTGGTGTGAGCTGATACTTCTTTGTGGTTGGATTTGCATGTGTCTCATACTCCCTTGAAATTGAGCTTTCAGGCATGTCCTTTTATTTTTCAAACTCTTATTACAGCTGACTTCTTCAAATTGTTTTCTTGAAGTACGTGCCACATTTTGAAATGATTTGGCCTTTACCTACATCAAGACATTTTTAAGGGCAGGTTTCGTTTGCAGCCCTGCAGTACTTGTGCATATGAAATGCCCATTTGCACAGATTTCAAAGCTGCTGTTGCAGGTATCGCCCAGAGGATGGCAGCATTTCTACGTTTCACACTCTGGCACCTAGGGAAACATATCTTCCTGCCAGTGGTGTTCCCCAGTTATAAATTAGAGTGCAATGTGCCCTGATATACCCCCAAAAGCTTACGTCTCCTAACGTATGTTTGCTTTTTAAATTCAATTTCTATTTTTTAGTGGAGTAATATTCCATTCTGTACATGGACCACATCTTCTTTGTGCATTCCTCTGTTGATAGACATTTTCATTGCTTCTAAGTGTTGCCTATGGTAAATATGGCTGGAGTGCAGTATTCCTGCCTGTGACTTTTGATTCCCATTTTCTCAGGTGATAGGCCCAACGGTGGGTATGATTCATTGACTGGTAGCTCAGTGTTTACCGTTTCAGAGCAACTGCACTGTGTTTTCATTAGTGGCTCTTACCACGTCCCAGTGAACACCGAGTGTATGCATTTTCCACAACCCCTTCAGCATTTATTGTTTGCAGAATGTTTGCTCATGGCCATTCTGACTGGTGTGAGCTGATAGGTTTTTGTAATTTGGATTTGCATGTCTTTAATAATTCCTAGTATTCAGCATTTTCCCACACCTTTCTCTTTTATTTAGAAAAAAAAGGTGTGAGTACAGTATCCCTCTTGAAATTGTCTTCTTGGAAGGTTGCCCTCTTTTGAATTTTGTGGTCGTTTTTCGACCCCAGGATTTTTTTTTTTTTGAGAGCAGGTGTCATTTACATGCCTGCAATGATTGTGAATATTTAGTGACCATTAGCACTGGGTTTAAAGCTGGTGTTGTGGGAAACGGCCACAAGGTGGCAGCATTTCTCCATTCCCAAATCTGGTTACTAGGGCAGCAGAGCCTTTCTGGAAGTCCTGTTACTAGGTTGTAAATTAGAATGGAATGTGCCAGGAAAAAGCCCCGGAAGTTTATGTCTCATTACTTCTTGTTCATTGTTTTAATTGGTTTAATCAGGGTAATGATTAGAATGCAGTTGGTCCTAGGTGTACACAATCTGGTTCATTCGTACATCATATATATCTATTCATGTGCAGATCCTTTTCCCATGTAAAGGATTACAGAATGTTCTGTACACCTCCCTTGCTATGTGCTTGGGCTTTTTGATATGTGTACTTAATCTGTATTTGTATAGGTGTGGTCAACCTAATCTTAATTTATCCATTGCCACCACCTTTCCTTTTAGATACGCATAGTTTGTTTTTTAAGTCCGTGTGTGTCTTTCTCTGTGGAAATATGTCCATTTTGTCAGTTGTTAGGTAACACGTATAGGTGTTATCAGAGGATATATGTCTTTTGCTTTCCAACCTACCTCATGTTCTGTGATTATCTCTAGGCTCATCTGTGGTACCTCAAAGAGCAGTGTTTCGTTGTTTTCCACAGCTAATATTCCATTGTGTACGTGGACCACTTCTTCATTAGCCATTCATGTGTTGATGGGCATTTAGGTTGCTTCCATGTCTTGGCTGTTGTGAATATGGCTGCAGTGCAGCTTTTGCAGCCTCAGTCTTCTGGATTCTGGTCTTCTCAGGTGAGAGGCACAGCAGTGGGCCTGCTGCATCGAATGGTAGCTCAATTTTTACTTTTAAACGCAGCTCCTTTCTGTTCTCATTATTGGCTGTTACCACTTTACATCTCACCAGCAGCTAGAGGGTACACAGTTCTCAAAAACCACTTCAGCATTTATTATTTGTAGCCTTTTGTTGATGGTCAGTCGACCTGTGTGAGTTGAAACCTTTTTGCAGATTAGATTTGCATGAGTCTAATAATTCCTGAGGTTGAGCCTTTACCCGTTTTCCTTCTTTTTCAAAAAAGAGAGTGAGTCAAACTGACCTCTTCATAGTATCTTCTTGAAATTTTGCCAGTTTTGAATTTTATTGTCCATTCCCTACCTCAGCACAATTGTTTAGGGCAGGTGTCCTTTACAGCCCTGAGTCCTTGTGAACGTTAAGAGACCATTAGCTGTGGGCTTAAAGCCGCTCTTGCGGGAAACGGCCACAAGGCGGCAGCATTTCTACATTCCCAACACTGCGTTTTTGGGCAGCAGAGCCTTCCTGGAAATCGTGTTAGTAGGCTGCAAATTAGAGTGGAAAGTGCCAGGCCACATCCCCAAGAGCTTATACCTCCTTACGTCTTGTTTGTTTTTTAAATTTAATTTTTATTACCAGAGCAAATTTGATAAAAATATTTTGTTTCTCCTAGTTGTACAGAGTCTGGTTCATTATAGCAATGTATCTGTCCATTTATCCTTGCATCCCTTACCGTGTATATTATTACACAGTGTTGAGTAGACCTCTCTTGGTATTCCATAGGTACTTTGTGATTATATATTTCATATGTATTAGAACATGTCTGTTAACCCCCATATCCTAATTCATCCATTACGTACACATTTCCATTTGGTGAAACATAATTTGTTTTCTTAATCCATGCTTTTCCTTCTCTTGGAAATAAGTTCATGAGTATCAATTTTTAGGTAACACCGATAAGTGATGTCATAGGATATCTGTCTTTCACTTTCTTTCTTACTTCAAGTTGGGTGATTATCTCTAGGTCCTTATCTGGTGGTGCAAACGGCACCGTTTCATTGTTTTCCATGGCTAATATTCCATTGTCTACATGGACCACTTCCTCTTTGTGCATTTTTCTGTGGATGGACATTTTGGTTTATTCCAAGTCTTGGCTACGTTAAATGTTCCTGCAGGGCATCCCTGGAGGCGCAGTGGTTGAGAGTCCGCCTGCCGATGCAGGGGATACGAGTTCGTGCCCCAGTCCGGGAAGATCCCACATGCCGCGGAGCGGCTAGGCCCGTGAGCCATGGCCGTTGAGCCTGCGCGTCCGGAGCCAGTGCTCCACAACGGGAGAGGCCACAACAGTGAGAGGCCCACTTACCACCCCACCCCCACCCCAAAATAAGGTTCCTGCAGTGCAGGATTGCCAGCCTGTGTCTTTTCCATTCTGCTCTGCTCAGGTGATAGGCGCATCAAAGGACTTACCAGTTCACATGGTAGCTCACTTTTTACCCTTAAACCCACCTCCATTATGTTCTCCCTACTGGCTGTTACCAGTTTACATCCACCCAGCAGCTAGAGGGTACACAGTTCTCCAAAACCCCTTCAGCATTTATTCTCTGTAGACTTTTTGCTGAAGAACATTCTGACGGCTGTGAGGTGAACATTTCTATAATTGGATTTGCATGGCTTTATTAATTGCTGATGTTGCACATTTTTCTATTCCCTTTTATTTTAAAGAAAAAAAAAAGAAAAGACAAAATGTATGTAAGATATGCCTCTTGAAATTGTCTTCTTGAAATGTTGACGTCTTTTGAATTTTCTGGTCGATTTACAACCCCAGGATGTTTTGTGATGGCAGGTGTCATTTAGAGGCCTGCCATGATTTTGAATATTAAGTGACGATTACCGCTCTTGTGTGAAACGACCAGAGGCGGCAGCACTTCTCCTTACCAAATCTGCTTACTAGGGCTACAGAGCCAAAATGGAAGTCGTGTTGTAGGTTGTAAATTAGAACGGAATGTGCCAGGGAAAGCCCCTTAAAATTATGTCTGATTACTTCTTGTTCATTTTTTTAAATTAAATCTTTATTCTTTATCACAGGAAATTAGATTACAATGTTTTGTTTGTTGTAGGTGTGCAAGATGTGGTTCTTTTGCACATATACATATACCTATTCTTCTTCAGATCCTTTTCCCATGTAGGTTATGACACAATGTTGAGGAGTCTTCCCTTGGTATGCCGTGGGTTTTTGGTGATTATATATTTCACATGTGTTTGTATATCTCTGTTAACCCCAATATCGTAATGTATCCAATCCTCACACCTTTCCATTGGGTGAACCGTAATTTGGTTGAATGAATCTGTGATTGCCTTCCTCTCTGGAAATGTCTTCATTGGTATCAATTTTTAGGTAACACCCATAAGTGATAGGATAGGATATGTGTCTTTTGCTTTCTCACTTACTACCAGTTGCATGATTACCTCTAGACTCCTCTATGGTCCTGCAAATGGCATTGCTTCATTTTTTTCCTGGGCTAATATTCCATCTGTACATGTACCAGTTCTTCTTTGTCCACTCATCTCTTGATGGACGTTTTGCTTGCTTCCATGTGTTGGCTATTGTAATGCTTCTACAGTGCAGATTTGCCTGCCTGTGTCTTTCCAATTCTGTCTTCATAGGTTATAGCCTGAGAAGTGGGCCTGAGAAGTAGCTCAAGGTTTAGCTTTTAAAGGCACCTCCATTCTGTTCCCATTAGTGGCCCTTAGCAGGTCAGGTCCCACTTCAAATTGAGGGTATGCATTTCTCCAAAACCTCTTCAGCATTGATCACTTGTAGTTTTTTTGCTGATGGTTATTCTGAGTGGTGTGAGCTGATACTTCTTTGTGGTTGGATTTGCATGTGTCTCATACTCCCTTGAAATTGAGCTTTCAGGCATGTCCTTTTATTTTTCAAACTCTTATTACAGCTGACTTCTTCAAATTGTTTTCTTGAAGTACGTGCCACATTTTGAAATGATTTGGCCTTTACCTACATCAAGACATTTTTAAGGGCAGGTTTCGTTTGCAGCCCTGCAGTACTTGTGCATATGAAATGCCCATTTGCACAGATTTCAAAGCTGCTGTTGCAGGTATCGCCCAGAGGATGGCAGCATTTCTACGTTTCACACTCTGGCACCTAGGGAAACATATCTTCCTGCCAGTGGTGTTCCCCAGTTATAAATTAGAGTGCAATGTGCCCTGATATACCCCCAAAAGCTTACGTCTCCTAACGTATGTTTGCTTTTTAAATTCAATTTCTATTTTTTAGCGGAGTAATATTCCATTCTGTACATGGACCACATCTTCTTTGTGCATTCCTCTGTTGATAGACATTTTCATTGCTTCTAAGTGTTGCCTATGGTAAATATGGCTGGAGTGCAGTATTCCTGCCTGTGACTTTTGATTCCCATTTTCTCAGGTGATAGGCCCAACGGTGGGTATGATTCATTGACTGGTAGCTCAATGTTTACCGTTTCAGAGCAACTGCACTGTGTTTTCATTAGTGGCTCTTACCACGTCCCAGTGAACACCGAGTGTATGCATTTTCCACAACCCCTTCAGCATTTATTGTTTGCAGAATGTTTGCTCATGGCCATTCTGACTGGTGTGAGCTGATAGGTTTTTGTAATTTGGATTTGCATGTCTTTAATAATTCCTAGTATTCAGCATTTTCCCACACCTTTCTCTTTTATTTAGAAAAAAAAGGTGTGAGTACAGTATCCCTCTTGAAATTGTCTTCTTGGAAGGTTGCCCTCTTTTGAATTTTGTGGTCGTTTTTCGACCCCAGGATTTTTTTTTTTTTTGAGAGCAGGTGTCATTTACATGCCTGCAATGATTGTGAATATTTAGTGACCATTAGCACTGGGTTTAAAGCTGGTGTTGTGGGAAACGGCCACAAGGTGGCAGCATTTCTCCATTCCCAAATCTGGTTACTAGGGCAGCAGAGCCTTTCTGGAAGTCCTGTTACTAGGTTGTAAATTAGAATGGAATGTGCCAGGAAAAAGCCCCGAAAGTTTATGTCTCATTACTTCTTGTTCATTGTTTTAATTGGTTTAATCAGGGTAATGATTAGAATGCAGTTGGTCCTAGGTGTACACAATCTGGTTCATTCGTACATCATATATATCTATTCATGTGCAGATCCTTTTCCCATGTAAAGGATTACAGAATGTTCTGTACACCTCCCTTGCTATGTGCTTGGGCTTTTTGATATGTGTACTTAATCTGTATTTGTATAGGTGTGGTCAACCTAATCTTAATTTATCCATTGCCACCACCTTTCCTTTTAGATACGCATAGTTTGTTTTTTAAGTCCGTGTGTGTCTTTCTCTGTGGAAATATGTCCATTTTGTCAGTTGTTAGGTAACACGTATAGGTGTTATCAGAGGATATATGTCTTTTGCTTTCCAACCTACCTCATGTTCTGTGATTATCTCTAGGCTCATCTGTGGTACCTCAAAGAGCAGTGTTTCGTTGTTTTCCACAGCTAATATTCCATTGTGTACGTGGACCACTTCTTCATTAGCCATTCATGTGTTGATGGGCATTTAGGTTGCTTCCATGTCTTGGCTGTTGTGAATATGGCTGCAGTGCAGCTTTTGCAGCCTCAGTCTTCTGGATTCTGGTCTTCTCAGGTGAGAGGCACAGCAGTGGGCCTGCTGCATCGAATGGTAGCTCAATTTTTACTTTTAAACGCAGCTCCTTTCTGTTCTCATTATTGGCTGTTACCACTTTACATCTCACCAGCAGCTAGAGGGTACACAGTTCTCAAAAACCACTTCAGCATTTATTATTTGTAGCCTTTTGTTGATGGTCAGTCGACCTGTGTGAGTTGAAACCTTTTTGCAGATTAGATTTGCATGAGTCTAATAATTCCTGAGGTTGAGCCTTTACCCGTTTTCCTTCTTTTTCAAAAAAGAGAGTGAGTCAAACTGACCTCTTCATAGTATCTTCTTGAAATTTTGCCAGTTTTGAATTTTATTGTCCATTCCCTACCTCAGCACAATTGTTTAGGGCAGGTGTCCTTTACAGCCCTGAGTCCTTGTGAACGTTAAGAGACCATTAGCTGTGGGCTTAAAGCCGCTCTTGCGGGAAACGGCCACAAGGCGGCAGCATTTCTACATTCCCAACACTGCGTTTTTGGGCAGCAGAGCCTTCCTGGAAATCGTGTTAGTAGGCTGCAAATTAGAGTGGAAAGTGCCAGGCCACATCCCCAAGAGCTTATACCTCCTTACGTCTTGTTTGTTTTTTAAATTTAATTTTTATTACCAGAGCAAATTTGATAAAAATATTTTGTTTCTCCTAGTTGTACAGAGTCTGGTTCATTATAGCAATGTATCTGTCCATTTATCCTTGCATCCCTTACCGTGTATATTATTACACAGTGTTGAGTAGACCTCTCTTGGTATTCCATAGGTACTTTGTGATTATATATTTCATATGTATTAGAACATGTCTGTTAACCCCCATATCCTAATTCATCCATTACGTACACATTTCCATTTGGTGAAACATAATTTGTTTTCTTAATCCATGCTTTTCCTTCTCTTGGAAATAAGTTCATGAGTATCAATTTTTAGGTAACACCGATAAGTGATGTCATAGGATATCTGTCTTTCACTTTCTTTCTTACTTCAAGTTGGGTGATTATCTCTAGGTCCTTATCTGGTGGTGCAAACGGCACCGTTTCATTGTTTTCCATGGCTAATATTCCATTGTCTACATGGACCACTTCCTCTTTGTGCATTTTTCTGTGGATGGACATTTTGGTTTATTCCAAGTCTTGGCTACGTTAAATGTTCCTGCAGGGCATCCCTGGAGGCGCAGTGGTTGAGAGTCCGCCTGCCGATGCAGGGGATACGAGTTCGTGCCCCAGTCCGGGAAGATCCCACATGCCGCGGAGCGGCTAGGCCCGTGAGCCATGGCCGTTGAGCCTGCGCGTCCGGAGCCAGTGCTCCACAACGGGAGAGGCCACAACAGTGAGAGGCCCACTTACCACCCCACCCCCACCCCAAAATAAGGTTCCTGCAGTGCAGGATTGCCAGCCTGTGTCTTTTCCATTCTGCTCTGCTCAGGTGATAGGCGCATCAAAGGACTTACCAGTTCACATGGTAGCTCACTTTTTACCCTTAAACCCACCTCCATTATGTTCTCCCTACTGGCTGTTACCAGTTTACATCCACCCAGCAGCTAGAGGGTACACAGTTCTCCAAAACCCCTTCAGCATTTATTCTCTGTAGACTTTCTGCTGAAGAACATTCTGACGGCTGTGAGGTGAACATTTCTATAATTGGATTTGCATGGCTTTATTAATTGCTGATGTTGCACATTTTTCTATTCCCTTTTATTTTAAAGAAAAAAAAAAGAAAAGACAAAATGTATGTAAGATATGCCTCTTGAAATTGTCTTCTTGAAATGTTGACGTCTTTTGAATTTTCTGGTCGATTTACAACCCCAGGATGTTTTGTGATGGCAGGTGTCATTTAGAGGCCTGCCATGATTTTGAATATTAAGTGACGATTACCGCTCTTGTGTGAAACGACCAGAGGCGGCAGCACTTCTCCTTACCAAATCTGCTTACTAGGGCTACAGAGCCATAATGGAAGTCGTGTTGTAGGTTGTAAATTAGAACGGAATGTGCCAGGGAAAGCCCCTTAAAATTATGTCTGATTACTTCTTGTTCATTTTTTTAAATTAAATCTTTATTCTTTATCACAGGAAATTAGATTACAATGTTTTGTTTGTTGTAGGTGTGCAAGATGTGGTTCTTTTGCACATATACATATACCTATTCTTCTTCAGATCCTTTTCCCATGTAGGTTATGACACAATGTTGAGGAGTCTTCCCTTGGTATGCCGTGGGTTTTTGGTGATTATATATTTCACATGTGTTTGTATATCTCTGTTAACCCCAATATCGTAATGTATCCAATCCTCACACCTTTCCATTGGGTGAACCGTAATTTGGTTGAATGAATCTGTGATTGCCTTCCTCTCTGGAAATGTCTTCATTGGTATCAATTTTTAGGTAACACCCATAAGTGATAGGATAGGATATGTGTCTTTTGCTTTCTCACTTACTACCAGTTGCATGATTACCTCTAGACTCCTCTATGGTCCTGCAAATGGCATTGCTTCATTTTTTTCCTGGGCTAATATTCCATCTGTACATGTACCAGTTCTTCTTTGTCCACTCATCTCTTGATGGACGTTTTGCTTGCTTCCATGTGTTGGCTATTGTAATGCTTCTACAGTGCAGATTTGCCTGCCTGTGTCTTTCCAATTCTGTCTTCATAGGTTATAGCCTGAGAAGTGGGCCTGAGAAGTAGCTCAAGGTTTAGCTTTTAAAGGCACCTCCATTCTGTTCCCATTAGTGGCCCTTAGCAGGTCAGGTCCCACTTCAAATTGAGGGTATGCATTTCTCCAAAACCTCTTCAGCATTGATCACTTGTAGTTTTTTTGCTGATGGTTATTCTGAGTGGTGTGAGCTGATACTTCTTTGTGGTTGGATTTGCATGTGTCTCATACTCCCTTGAAATTGAGCTTTCAGGCATGTCCTTTTATTTTTCAAACTCTTATTACAGCTGACTTCTTCAAATTGTTTTCTTGAAGTACGTGCCACATTTTGAAATGATTTGGCCTTTACCTACATCAAGACATTTTTAAGGGCAGGTTTCGTTTGCAGCCCTGCAGTACTTGTGCATATGAAATGCCCATTTGCACAGATTTCAAAGCTGCTGTTGCAGGTATCGCCCAGAGGATGGCAGCATTTCTACGTTTCACACTCTGGCACCTAGGGAAACATATCTTCCTGCCAGTGGTGTTCCCCAGTTATAAATTAGAGTGCAATGTGCCCTGATATACCCCCAAAAGCTTACGTCTCCTAACGTATGTTTGCTTTTTAAATTCAATTTCTATTTTTTAGTGGAGTAATATTCCATTCTGTACATGGACCACATCTTCTTTGTGCATTCCTCTGTTGATAGACATTTTCATTGCTTCTAAGTGTTGCCTATGGTAAATATGGCTGGAGTGCAGTATTCCTGCCTGTGACTTTTGATTCCCATTTTCTCAGGTGATAGGCCCAACGGTGGGTATGATTCATTGACTGGTAGCTCAGTGTTTACCGTTTCAGAGCAACTGCACTGTGTTTTCATTAGTGGCTCTTACTACGTCCCAGTGAACACCGAGTGTATGCATTTTCCACAACCCCTTCAGCATTTATTGTTTGCAGAATGTTTGCTCATGGCCATTCTGACTGGTGTGAGCTGATAGGTTTTTGTAATTTGGATTTGCATGTCTTTAATAATTCCTAGTATTCAGCATTTTCCCACACCTTTCTCTTTTATTTAGAAAAAAAAGGTGTGAGTACAGTATCCCTCTTGAAATTGTCTTCTTGGAAGGTTGCCCTCTTTTGAATTTTGTGGTCGTTTTTCGACCCCAGGATTTTTTTTTTTTTGAGAGCAGGTGTCATTTACATGCCTGCAATGATTGTGAATATTTAGTGACCATTAGCACTGGGTTTAAAGCTGGTGTTGTGGGAAACGGCCACAAGGTGGCAGCATTTCTCCATTCCCAAATCTGGTTACTAGGGCAGCAGAGCCTTTCTGGAAGTCCTGTTACTAGGTTGTAAATTAGAATGGAATGTGCCAGGAAAAAGCCCCGGAAGTTTATGTCTCATTACTTCTTGTTCATTGTTTTAATTGGTTTAATCAGGGTAATGATTAGAATGCAGTTGGTCCTAGGTGTACACAATCTGGTTCATTCGTACATCATATATATCTATTCATGTGCAGATCCTTTTCCCATGTAAAGGATTACAGAATGTTCTGTACACCTCCCTTGCTATGTGCTTGGGCTTTTTGATATGTGTACTTAATCTGTATTTGTATAGGTGTGGTCAACCTAATCTTAATTTATCCATTGCCACCACCTTTCCTTTTAGATACGCATAGTTTGTTTTTTAAGTCCGTGTGTGTCTTTCTCTGTGGAAATATGTCCATTTTGTCAGTTGTTAGGTAACACGTATAGGTGTTATCAGAGGATATATGTCTTTTGCTTTCCAACCTACCTCATGTTCTGTGATTATCTCTAGGCTCATCTGTGGTACCTCAAAGAGCAGTGTTTCGTTGTTTTCCACAGCTAATATTCCATTGTGTACGTGGACCACTTCTTCATTAGCCATTCATGTGTTGATGGGCATTTAGGTTGCTTCCATGTCTTGGCTGTTGTGAATATGGCTGCAGTGCAGCTTTTGCAGCCTCAGTCTTCTGGATTCTGGTCTTCTCAGGTGAGAGGCACAGCAGTGGGCATGCTGCATCGAATGGTAGCTCAATTTTTACTTTTAAACGCAGCTCCTTTCTGTTCTCATTATTGGCTGTTACCACTTTACATCTCACCAGCAGCTAGAGGGTACACAGTTCTCAAAAACCACTTCAGCATTTATTATTTGTAGCCTTTTGTTGATGGTCAGTCGACCTGTGTGAGTTGAAACCTTTTTGCAGATTAGATTTGCATGAGTCTAATAATTCCTGAGGTTGAGCCTTTACCCGTTTTCCTTCTTTTTCAAAAAAGAGAGTGAGTCAAACTGACCTCTTCATAGTATCTTCTTGAAATTTTGCCAGGTTTGAATTTTATTGTCCATTCCCTACCTCAGCACAATTGTTTAGGGCAGGTGTCCTTTACAGCCCTGAGTCCTTGTGAACGTTAAGAGACCATTAGCTGTGGGCTTAAAGCCGCTCTTGCGGGAAACGGCCACAAGGCGGCAGCATTTCTACATTCCCAACACTGCGTTTTTGGGCAGCAGAGCCTTCCTGGAAATCGTGTTAGTAGGCTGCAAATTAGAGTGGAAAGTGCCAGGCCACATCCCCAAGAGCTTATACCTCCTTACGTCTTGTTTGTTTTTTAAATTTAATTTTTATTACCAGAGCAAATTTGATAAAAATATTTTGTTTCTCCTAGTTGTACAGAGTCTGGTTCATTATAGCAATGTATCTGTCCATTTATCCTTGCATCCCTTACCGTGTATATTATTACACAGTGTTGAGTAGACCTCTCTTGGTATTCCATAGGTACTTTGTGATTATATATTTCATATGTATTAGAACATGTCTGTTAACCCCCATATCTTAATTCATCCATTACGTACACATTTCCATTTGGTGAAACATAATTTGTTTTCTTAATCCATGCTTTTCCTTCTCTTGGAAATAAGTTCATGAGTATCAATTTTTAGGTAACACCGATAAGTGATGTCATAGGATATCTGTCTTTCACTTTCTTTCTTACTTCAAGTTGGGTGATTATCTCTAGGTCCTTATCTGGTGGTGCAAACGGCACCGTTTCATTGTTTTCCATGGCTAATATTCCATTGTCTACATGGACCACTTCCTCTTTGTGCATTTTTCTGTGGATGGACATTTTGGTTTATTCCAAGTCTTGGCTACGTTAAATGTTCCTGCAGGGCATCCCTGGAGGCGCAGTGGTTGAGAGTCCGCCTGCCGATGCAGGGGATACGAGTTCGTGCCCCAGTCCGGGAAGATCCCACATGCCGCGGAGCGGCTAGGCCCGTGAGCCATGGCCGTTGAGCCTGCGCGTCCGGAGCCAGTGCTCCACAACGGGAGAGGCCACAACAGTGAGAGGCCCACTTACCACCCCACCCCCACCCCAAAATAAGGTTCCTGCAGTGCAGGATTGCCAGCCTGTGTCTTTTCCATTCTGCTCTGCTCAGGTGATAGGCGCATCAAAGGACTTACCAGTTCACATGGTGGCTCACTTTTTACCCTTAAACCCACCTCCATTATGTTCTCCCTACTGGCTGTTACCAGTTTACATCCACCCAGCAGCTAGAGGGTACACAGTTCTCCAAAACCCCTTCAGCATTTATTCTCTGTAGACTTTCTGCTGAAGAACATTCTGACGGCTGTGAGGTGAACATTTCTATAATTGGATTTGCATGGCTTTATTAATTGCTGATGTTGCACATTTTTCTATTCCCTTTTATTTTAAAGAAAAAAAAGAAAAGACAAAATGTATGTAAGATATGCCTCTTGAAATTGTCTTCTTGAAATGTTGACGTCTTTTGAATTTTCTGGTCGATTTACAACCCCAGGATGTTTTGTGATGGCAGGTGTCATTTAGAGGCCTGCCATGATTTTGAATATTAAGTGACGATTACCGCTCTTGTGTGAAACGACCAGAGGCGGCAGCACTTCTCCTTACCAAATCTGCTTACTAGGGCTACAGAGCCATAATGGAAGTCGTGTTGTAGGTTGTAAATTAGAACGGAATGTGCCAGGGAAAGCCCCTTAAAATTATGTCTGATTACTTCTTGTTCATTTTTTTAAATTAAATCTTTATTCTTTATCACAGGAAATTAGATTACAATGTTTTGTTTGTTGTAGGTGTGCAAGATGTGGTTCTTTTGCACATATACATATACCTATTCTTCTTCAGATCCTTTTCCCATGTAGGTTATGACACAATGTTGAGGAGTCTTCCCTTGGTATGCCGTGGGTTTTTGGTGATTATATATTTCACATGTGTTTGTATATCTCTGTTAACCCCAATATCGTAATGTATCCAATCCTCACACCTTTCCATTGGGTGAACCGTAATTTGGTTGAATGAATCTGTGATTGCCTTCCTCTCTGGAAATGTCTTCATTGGTATCAATTTTTAGGTAACACCCATAAGTGATAGGATAGGATATGTGTCTTTTGCTTTCTCACTTACTACCAGTTGCATGATTACCTCTAGACTCCTCTATGGTCCTGCAAATGGCATTGCTTCATTTTTTTCCTGGGCTAATATTCCATCTGTACATGTACCAGTTCTTCTTTGTCCACTCATCTCTTGATGGACGTTTTGCTTGCTTCCATGTGTTGGCTATTGTAATGCTTCTACAGTGCAGATTTGCCTGCCTGTGTCTTTCCAATTCTGTCTTCATAGGTTATAGCCTGAGAAGTGGGCCTGAGAAGTAGCTCAAGGTTTAGCTTTTAAAGGCACCTCCATTCTGTTCCCATTAGTGGCCCTTAGCAGGTCAGGTCCCACTTCAAATTGAGGGTATGCATTTCTCCAAAACCTCTTCAGCATTGATCACTTGTAGTTTTTTTGCTGATGGTTATTCTGAGTGGTGTGAGCTGATACTTCTTTGTGGTTGGATTTGCATGTGTCTCATACTCCCTTGAAATTGAGCTTTCAGGCATGTCCTTTTATTTTTCAAACTCTTATTACAGCTGACTTCTTCAAATTGTTTTCTTGAAGTACGTGCCACATTTTGAAATGATTTGGCCTTTACCTACATCAAGACATTTTTAAGGGCAGGTTTCGTTTGCAGCCCTGCAGTACTTGTGCATATGAAATGCCCATTTGCACAGATTTCAAAGCTGCTGTTGCAGGTATCGCCCAGAGGATGGCAGCATTTCTACGTTTCACACTCTGGCACCTAGGGAAACATATCTTCCTGCCAGTGGTGTTCCCCAGTTATAAATTAGAGTGCAATGTGCCCTGATATACCCCCAAAAGCTTACGTCTCCTAACGTATGTTTGCTTTTTAAATTCAATTTCTATTTTTTAGTGGAGTAATATTCCATTCTGTACATGGACCACATCTTCTTTGTGCATTCCTCTGTTGATAGACATTTTCATTGCTTCTAAGTGTTGCCTATGGTAAATATGGCTGGAGTGCAGTATTCCTGCCTGTGACTTTTGATTCCCATTTTCTCAGGTGATAGGCCCAACGGTGGGTATGATTCATTGACTGGTAGCTCAGTGTTTACCGTTTCAGAGCAACTGCTCTGTGTTTTCATTAGTGGCTCTCACTACGTCCCAGTGAACACCGAGTGTATGCATTTTCCACAACCCCTTCAGCATTTATTGTTTGCAGAATGTTTGCTCATGGCCATTCTGACTGGTGTGAGCTGATAGGTTTTTGTAATTTGGATTTGCATGTCTTTAATAATTCCTAGTATTCAGCATTTTCCCACACCTTTTTCTTTTATTTAGAAAAAAAAGGTGTGAGTACAGTATCCCTCTTGAAATTGTCTTCTTGGAAGGTTGCCCTCTTTTGAATTTTGTGGTCGTTTTTCGACCCCAGGATTTTTTTTTTTTTTTGAGAGCAGGTGTCATTTACATGCCTGCAATGATTGTGAATATTTAGTGACCATTAGCACTGGGTTTAAAGCTGGTGTTGTGGGAAACGGCCACAAGGTGGCAGCATTTCTCCATTCCCAAATCTGGTTACTAGGGCAGCAGAGCCTTTCTGGAAGTCCTGTTACTAGGTTGTAAATTAGAATGGAATGTGCCAGGAAAAAGCCCCGGAAGTTTATGTCTCATTACTTCTTGTTCATTGTTTTAATTGGTTTAATCAGGGTAATGATTAGAATGCAGTTGGTCCTAGGTGTACACAATCTGGTTCATTCGTACATCATATATATCTATTCATGTGCAGATCCTTTTCCCATGTAAAGGATTACAGAATGTTCTGTACACCTCCCTTGCTATGTGCTTGGGCTTTTTGATATGTGTACTTAATCTGTATTTGTATAGGTGTGGTCAACCTAATCTTAATTTATCCATTGCCACCACCTTTCCTTTTAGATACGCATAGTTTGTTTTTTAAGTCCGTGTGTGTCTTTCTCTGTGGAAATATGTCCATTTTGTCAGTTGTTAGGTAACACGTATAGGTGTTATCAGAGGATATATGTCTTTTGCTTTCCAACCTACCTCATGTTCTGTGATTATCTCTAGGCTCATCTGTGGTACCTCAAAGAGCAGTGTTTCGTTGTTTTCCACAGCTAATATTCCATTGTGTACGTGGACCACTTCTTCATTAGCCATTCATGTGTTGATGGGCATTTAGGTTGCTTCCATGTCTTGGCTGTTGTGAATATGGCTGCAGTGCAGCTTTTGCAGCCTCAGTCTTCTGGATTCTGGTCTTCTCAGGTGAGAGGCACAGCAGTGGGCCTGCTGCATCGAATGGTAGCTCAATTTTTACTTTTAAACGCAGCTCCTTTCTGTTCTCATTATTGGCTGTTACCACTTTACATCTCACCAGCAGCTAGAGGGTACACAGTTCTCAAAAACCACTTCAGCATTTATTATTTGTAGCCTTTTGTTGATGGTCAGTCGACCTGTGTGAGTTGAAACCTTTTTGCAGATTAGATTTGCATGAGTCTAATAATTCCTGAGGTTGAGCCTTTACCCGTTTTCCTTCTTTTTCAAAAAAGAGAGTGAGTCAAACTGACCTCTTCATAGTATCTTCTTGAAATTTTGCCAGTTTTGAATTTTATTGTCCATTCCCTACCTCAGCACAATTGTTTAGGGCAGGTGTCCTTTACAGCCCTGAGTCCTTGTGAACGTTAAGAGACCATTAGCTGTGGGCTTAAAGCCGCTCTTGCGGGAAACGGCCACAAGGCGGCAGCATTTCTACATTCCCAACACTGCGTTTTTGGGCAGCAGAGCCTTCCTGGAAATCGTGTTAGTAGGCTGCAAATTAGAGTGGAAAGTGCCAGGCCACATCCCCAAGAGCTTATACCTCCTTACGTCTTGTTTGTTTTTTAAATTTAATTTTTATTACCAGAGCAAATTTGATAAAAATATTTTGTTTCTCCTAGTTGTACAGAGTCTGGTTCATTATAGCAATGTATCTGTCCATTTATCCTTGCATCCCTTACCGTGTATATTATTACACAGTGTTGAGTAGACCTCTCTTGGTATTCCATAGGTACTTTGTGATTATATATTTCATATGTATTAGAACATGTCTGTTAACCCCCATATCCTAATTCATCCATTACGTACACATTTCCATTTGGTGAAACATAATTTGTTTTCTTAATCCATGCTTTTCCTTCTCTTGGAAATAAGTTCATGAGTATCAATTTTTAGGTAACACCGATAAGTGATGTCATAGGATATCTGTCTTTCACTTTCTTTCTTACTTCAAGTTGGGTGATTATCTCTAGGTCCTTATCTGGTGGTGCAAACGGCACCGTTTCATTGTTTTCCATGGCTAATATTCCATTGTCTACATGGACCACTTCCTCTTTGTGCATTTTTCTGTGGATGGACATTTTGGTTTATTCCAAGTCTTGGCTACGTTAAATGTTCCCGCAGGGCATCCCTGGAGGCGCAGTGGTTGAGAGTCCGCCTGCCGATGCAGGGGATACGAGTTCGTGCCCCAGTCCGGGAAGATCCCACATGCCGCGGAGCGGCTAGGCCCGTGAGCCATGGCCGTTGAGCCTGCGCATCCGGAGCCAGTGCTCCACAACGGGAGAGGCCACAACAGTGAGAGGCCCACTTACCACCCCACCCCCACCCCAAAATAAGGTTCCTGCAGTGCAGGATTGCCAGCCTGTGTCTTTTCCATTCTGCTCTGCTCAGGTGATAGGCGCATCAAAGGACTTACCAGTTCACATGGTAGCTCACTTTTTACCCTTAAACCCACCTCCATTATGTTCTCCCTACTGGCTGTTACCAGTTTACATCCACCCAGCAGCTAGAGGGTACACAGTTCTCCAAAACCCCTTCAGCATTTATTCTCTGTAGACTTTTTGCTGAAGAACATTCTGACGGCTGTGAGGTGAACATTTCTATAATTGGATTTGCATGGCTTTATTAATTGCTGATGTTGCACATTTTTCTATTCCCTTTTATTTTAAAGAAAAAAAAAAGAAAAGACAAAATGTATGTAAGATATGCCTCTTGAAATTGTCTTCTTGAAATGTTGACGTCTTTTGAATTTTCTGGTCGATTTACAACCCCAGGATGTTTTGTGATGGCAGGTGTCATTTAGAGGCCTGCCATGATTTTGAATATTAAGTGACGATTACCGCTCTTGTGTGAAACGACCAGAGGCGGCAGCACTTCTCCTTACCAAATCTGCTTACTAGGGCTACAGAGCCATAATGGAAGTCGTGTTGTAGGTTGTAAATTAGAACGGAATGTG
Organism: Mesoplodon mirus; assembly: GCF_964341445.2. Taxonomy (NCBI): domain Eukaryota; kingdom Metazoa; phylum Chordata; class Mammalia; order Artiodactyla; family Ziphiidae; genus Mesoplodon; species Mesoplodon mirus. Next base: position 140,630,809 of record NC_138981.1, read on the forward strand.
CCAGGGAAAGCCCCTTAAAATTATGTCTGATTACTTCTTGTTCATTTTTTTAAATTAAATCTTTATTCTTTATCACAGGAAATTAGATTACAATGTTTTGTTTGTTGTAGGTGTGCAAGATGTGGTTCTTTTGCACATATACATATACCTATTCTTCTTCAGATCCTTTTCCCATGTAGGTTATGACACAATGTTGAGGAGTCTTCCCTTGGTATGCCGTGGGTTTTTGGTGATTATATATTTCACATGTGTTTGTATATCTCTGTTAACCCCAATATCGTAATGTATCCAATCCTCACACCTTTCCATTGGGTGAACCGTAATTTGGTTGAATGAATCTGTGATTGCCTTCCTCTCTGGAAATGTCTTCATTGGTATCAATTTTTAGGTAACACCCATAAGTGATAGGATAGGATATGTGTCTTTTGCTTTCTCACTTACTACCAGTTGCATGATTACCTCTAGACTCCTCTATGGTCCTGCAAATGGCATTGCTTCATTTTTTTCCTGGGCTAATATTCCATCTGTACATGTACCAGTTCTTCTTTGTCCACTCATCTCTTGATGGACGTTTTGCTTGCTTCCATGTGTTGGCTATTGTAATGCTTCTACAGTGCAGATTTGCCTGCCTGTGTCTTTCCAATTCTGTCTTCATAGGTTATAGCCTGAGAAGTGGGCCTGAGAAGTAGCTCAAGGTTTAGCTTTTAAAGGCACCTCCATTCTGTTCCCATTAGTGGCCCTTAGCAGGTCAGGTCCCACTTCAAATTGAGGGTATGCATTTCTCCAAAACCTCTTCAGCATTGATCACTTGTAGTTTTTTTGCTGATGGTTATTCTGAGTGGTGTGAGCTGATACTTCTTTGTGGTTGGATTTGCATGTGTCTCATACTCCCTTGAAATTGAGCTTTCAGGCATGTCCTTTTATTTTTCAAACTCTTATTACAGCTGACTTCTTCAAATTGTTTTCTTGAAGTACGTGCCACATTTTGAAATGATTTGGCCTTTACCTACATCAAGACATTTTTAAGGGCAGGTTTCGTTTGCAGCCCTGCAGTACTTGTGCATATGAAATGCCCATTTGCACAGATTTCAAAGCTGCTGTTGCAGGTATCGCCCAGAGGATGGCAGCATTTCTACGTTTCACACTCTGGCACCTAGGGAAACATATCTTCCTGCCAGTGGTGTTCCCCAGTTATAAATTAGAGTGCAATGTGCCCTGATATACCCCCAAAAGCTTACGTCTCCTAACGTATGTTTGCTTTTTAAATTCAATTTCTATTTTTTAGTGGAGTAATATTCCATTCTGTACATGGACCACATCTTCTTTGTGCATTCCTCTGTTGATAGACATTTTCATTGCTTCTAAGTGTTGCCTATGGTAAATATGGCTGGAGTGCAGTATTCCTGCCTGTGACTTTTGATTCCCATTTTCTCAGGTGATAGGCCCAACGGTGGGTATGATTCATTGACTGGTAGCTCAGTGTTTACCGTTTCAGAGCAACTGCACTGTGTTTTCATTAGTGGCTCTTACCACGTCCCAGTGAACACCGAGTGTATGCATTTTCCACAACCCCTTCAGCATTTATTGTTTGCAGAATGTTTGCTCATGGCCATTCTGACTGGTGTGAGCTGATAGGTTTTTGTAATTTGGATTTGCATGTCTTTAATAATTCCTAGTATTCAGCATTTTCCCACACCTTTCTCTTTTATTTAGAAAAAAAAGGTGTGAGTACAGTATCCCTCTTGAAATTGTCTTCTTGGAAGGTTGCCCTCTTTTGAATTTTGTGGTCGTTTTTCGACCCCAGGGTTTTTTTTTTTTTTTTGAGAGCAGGTGTCATTTACATGCCTGCAATGATTGTGAATATTTAGTGACCATTAGCACTGGGTTTAAAGCTGGTGTTGTGGGAAACGGCCACAAGGTGGCAGCATTTCTCCATTCCCAAATCTGGTTACTAGGGCAGCAGAGCCTTTCTGGAAGTCCTGTTACTAGGTTGTAAATTAGAATGGAATGTGCCAGGAAAAAGCCCCGGAAGTTTATGTCTCATTACTTCTTGTTCATTGTTTTAATTGGTTTAATCAGGGTAATGATTAGAATGCAGTTGGTCCTAGGTGTACACAATCTGGTTCATTCGTACATCATATATATCTATTCATGTGCAGATCCTTTTCCCATGTAAAGGATTACAGAATGTTCTGTACACCTCCCTTGCTATGTGCTTGGGCTTTTTGATATGTGTACTTAATCTGTATTTGTATAGGTGTGGTCAACCTAATCTTAATTTATCCATTGCCACCACCTTTCCTTTTAGATACGCATAGTTTGTTTTTTAAGTCCGTGTGTGTCTTTCTCTGTGGAAATATGTCCATTTTGTCAGTTGTTAGGTAACACGTATAGGTGTTATCAGAGGATATATGTCTTTTGCTTTCCAACCTACCTCATGTTCTGTGATTATCTCTAGGCTCATCTGTGGTACCTCAAAGAGCAGTGTTTCGTTGTTTTCCACAGCTAATATTCCATTGTGTACGTGGACCACTTCTTCATTAGCCATTCATGTGTTGATGGGCATTTAGGTTGCTTCCATGTCTTGGCTGTTGTGAATATGGCTGCAGTGCAGCTTTTGCAGCCTCAGTCTTCTGGATTCTGGTCTTCTCAGGTGAGAGGCACAGCAGTGGGCCTGCTGCATCGAATGGTAGCTCAATTTTTACTTTTAAACGCAGCTCCTTTCTGTTCTCATTATTGGCTGTTACCACTTTACATCTCACCAGCAGCTAGAGGGTACACAGTTCTCAAAAACCACTTCAGCATTTATTATTTGTAGCCTTTTGTTGATGGTCAGTCGACCTGTGTGAGTTGAAACCTTTTTGCAGATTAGATTTGCATGAGTCTAATAATTCCTGAGGTTGAGCCTTTACCCGTTTTCCTTCTTTTTCAAAAAAGAGAGTGAGTCAAACTGACCTCTTCATAGTATCTTCTTGAAATTTTGCCAGGTTTGAATTTTATTGTCCATTCCCTACCTCAGCACAATTGTTTAGGGCAGGTGTCCTTTACAGCCCTGAGTCCTTGTGAACGTTAAGAGACCATTAGCTGTGGGCTTAAAGCCGCTCTTGCGGGAAACGGCCACAAGGCGGCAGCATTTCTACATTCCCAACACTGCGTTTTTGGGCAGCAGAGCCTTCCTGGAAATCGTGTTAGTAGGCTGCAAATTAGAGTGGAAAGTGCCAGGCCACATCCCCAAGAGCTTATACCTCCTTACGTCTTGTTTGTTTTTTAAATTTAATTTTTATTACCAGAGCAAATTTGATAAAAATATTTTGTTTCTCCTAGTTGTACAGAGTCTGGTTCATTATAGCAATGTATCTGTCCATTTATCCTTGCATCCCTTACCGTGTATATTATTACACAGTGTTGAGTAGACCTCTCTTGGTATTCCATAGGTACTTTGTGATTATATATTTCATATGTATTAGAACATGTCTGTTAACCCCCATATCCTAATTCATCCATTACGTACACATTTCCATTTGGTGAAACATAATTTGTTTTCTTAATCCATGCTTTTCCTTCTCTTGGAAATAAGTTCATGAGTATCAATTTTTAGGTAACACCGATAAGTGATGTCATAGGATATCTGTCTTTCACTTTCTTTCTTACTTCAAGTTGGGTGATTATCTCTAGGTCCTTATCTGGTGGTGCAAACGGCACCGTTTCATTGTTTTCCATGGCTAATATTCCATTGTCTACATGGACCACTTCCTCTTTGTGCATTTTTCTGTGGATGGACATTTTGGTTTATTCCAAGTCTTGGCTACGTTAAATGTTCCCGCAGGGCATCCCTGGAGGCGCAGTGGTTGAGAGTCCGCCTGCCGATGCAGGGGATACGAGTTCGTGCCCCAGTCCGGGAAGATCCCACATGCCGCGGAGCGGCTAGGCCCGTGAGCCATGGCCGTTGAGCCTGCGCGTCCGGAGCCAGTGCTCCACAACGGGAGAGGCCACAACAGTGAGAGGCCCACTTACCACCCCACCCCCACCCCAAAATAAGGTTCCTGCAGTGCAGGATTGCCAGCCTGTGTCTTTTCCATTCTGCTCTGCTCAGGTGATAGGCACATCAAAGGACTTACCAGTTCACATGGTAGCTCACTTTTTACCCTTAAACCCACCTCCATTATGTTCTCCCTACTGGCTGTTACCAGTTTACATCCACCCAGCAGCTAGAGGGTACACAGTTCTCCAAAACCCCTTCAGCATTTATTCTCTGTAGACTTTTTGCTGAAGAACATTCTGACGGCTGTGAGGTGAACATTTCTATAATTGGATTTGCATGGCTTTATTAATTGCTGATGTTGCACATTTTTCTATTCCCTTTTATTTTAAAGAAAAAAAAAAAGAAAAGACAAAATGTATGTAAGATATGCCTCTTGAAATTGTCTTCTTGAAATGTTGACGTCTTTTGAATTTTCTGGTCGATTTACAACCCCAGGATGTTTTGTGATGGCAGGTGTCATTTAGAGGCCTGCCATGATTTTGAATATTAAGTGACGATTACCGCTCTTGTGTGAAACGACCAGAGGCGGCAGCACTTCTCCTTACCAAATCTGCTTACTAGGGCTACAGAGCCATAATGGAAGTCGTGTTGTAGGTTGTAAATTAGAACGGAATGTGCCAGGGAAAGCCCCTTAAAATTATGTCTGATTACTTCTTGTTCATTTTTTTAAATTAAATCTTTATTCTTTATCACAGGAAATTAGATTACAATGTTTTGTTTGTTGTAGGTGTGCAAGATGTGGTTCTTTTGCACATATACATATACCTATTCTTCTTCAGATCCTTTTCCCATGTAGGTTATGACACAATGTTGAGGAGTCTTCCCTTGGTATGCCGTGGGTTTTTGGTGATTATATATTTCACATGTGTTTGTATATCTCTGTTAACCCCAATATCGTAATGTATCCAATCCTCACACCTTTCCATTGGGTGAACCGTAATTTGGTTGAATGAATCTGTGATTGCCTTCCTCTCTGGAAATGTCTTCATTGGTATCAATTTTTAGGTAACACCCATAAGTGGTAGGATAGGATATGTGTCTTTTGCTTTCTCACTTACTACCAGTTGCATGATTACCTCTAGACTCTCTCTATGGTCCTGCAAATGGCATTGCTTCATTTTTTTCCTGGGCTAATATTCCATCTGTACATGTACCAGTTCTTCTTTGTCCACTCATCTCTTGATGGACGTTTTGCTTGCTTCCATGTGTTGGCTATTGTAATGCTTCTACAGTGCAGATTTGCCTGCCTGTGTCTTTCCAATTCTGTCTTCATAGTATATAGCCTGAGAAGTGGGCCTGAGAAGTAGCTCAAGGTTTAGCTTTTAAAGGCACCTCCATTCTGTTCCCATTAGTGGCTCTTAGCAGGTCAGGTCCCACTTCAAATTGAGGGTATGCATTTCTCCAAAACCTCTTCAGCATTGATCACTTGTAGTTTTTTTGCTGATGGTTATTCTGAGTGGTGTGAGCTGATACTTCTTTGTGGTTGGATTTGCATGTGTCTCATACTCCCTTGAAATTGAGCTTTCAGGCATGTCCTTTTATTTTTCAAACTCTTATTACAGCTGACTTCTTCAAATTGTTTTCTTGAAGTACGTGCCACATTTTGAAATGATTTGGCCTTTACCTACATCAAGACATTTTTAAGGGCAGGTTTCGTTTGCAGCCCTGCAGTACTTGTGCATATGAAATGCCCATTTGCACAGATTTCAAAGCTGCTGTTGCAGGTATCGCCCAGAGGATGGCAGCATTTCTACGTTTCACACTCTGGCACCTAGGGAAACATATCTTCCTGCCAGTGGTGTTCCCCAGTTATAAATTAGAGTGCAATGTGCCCTGATATACCCCCAAAAGCTTACGTCTCCTAACGTATGTTTGCTTTTTAAATTCAATTTCTATTTTTTAGCGGAGTAATATTCCATTCTGTACATGGACCACATCTTCTTTGTGCATTCCTCTGTTGATAGACATTTTCATTGCTTCTAAGTGTTGCCTATGGTAAATATGGCTGGAGTGCAGTATTCCTGCCTGTGACTTTTGATTCCCATTTTCTCAGGTGATAGGCCCAACGGTGGGTATGATTCATTGACTGGTAGCTCAATGTTTACCGTTTCAGAGCAACTGCACTGTGTTTTCATTAGTGGCTCTTACCACGTCCCAGTGAACACCGAGTGTATGCATTTTCCACAACCCCTTCAGCATTTATTGTTTGCAGAATGTTTGCTCATGGCCATTCTGACTGGTGTGAGCTGATAGGTTTTTGTAATTTGGATTTGCATGTCTTTAATAATTCCTAGTATTCAGCATTTTCCCACACCTTTCTCTTTTATTTAGAAAAAAAAGGTGTGAGTACAGTATCCCTCTTGAAATTGTCTTCTTGGAAGGTTGCCCTCTTTTGAATTTTGTGGTCGTTTTTCGACCCCAGGATTTTTTTTTTTTTTTGAGAGCAGGTGTCATTTACATGCCTGCAATGATTGTGAATATTTAGTGACCATTAGCACTGGGTTTAAAGCTGGTGTTGTGGGAAACGGCCACAAGGTGGCAGCATTTCTCCATTCCCAAATCTGGTTACTAGGGCAGCAGAGCCTTTCTGGAAGTCCTGTTACTAGGTTGTAAATTAGAATGGAATGTGCCAGGAAAAAGCCCCGGAAGTTTATGTCTCATTACTTCTTGTTCATTGTTTTAATTGGTTTAATCAGGGTAATGATTAGAATGCAGTTGGTCCTAGGTGTACACAATCTGGTTCATTCGTACATCATATATATCTATTCATGTGCAGATCCTTTTCCCATGTAAAGGATTACAGAATGTTCTGTACACCTCCCTTGCTATGTGCTTGGGCTTTTTGATATGTGTACTTAATCTGTATTTGTATAGGTGTGGTCAACCTAATCTTAATTTATCCATTGCCACCACCTTTCCTTTTAGATACGCATAGTTTGTTTTTTAAGTCCGTGTGTGTCTTTCTCTGTGGAAATATGTCCATTTTGTCAGTTGTTAGGTAACACGTATAGGTGTTATCAGAGGATATATGTCTTTTGCTTTCCAACCTACCTCATGTTCTGTGATTATCTCTAGGCTCATCTGTGGTACCTCAAAGAGCAGTGTTTCGTTGTTTTCCACAGCTAATATTCCATTGTGTACGTGGACCACTTCTTCATTAGCCATTCATGTGTTGATGGGCATTTAGGTTGCTTCCATGTCTTGGCTGTTGTGAATATGGCTGCAGTGCAGCTTTTGCAGCCTCAGTCTTCTGGATTCTGGTCTTCTCAGGTGAGAGGCACAGCAGTGGGCCTGCTGCATCGAATGGTAGCTCAATTTTTACTTTTAAACGCAGCTCCTTTCTGTTCTCATTATTGGCTGTTACCACTTTACATCTCACCAGCAGCTAGAGGGTACACAGTTCTCAAAAACCACTTCAGCATTTATTATTTGTAGCCTTTTGTTGATGGTCAGTCGACCTGTGTGAGTTGAAACCTTTTTTGCAGATTAGATTTGCATGAGTCTAATAATTCCTGAGGTTGAGCCTTTACCCGTTTTCCTTCTTTTTCAAAAAAGAGAGTGAGTCAAACTGACCTCTTCATAGTATCTTCTTGAAATTTTGCCAGTTTTGAATTTTATTGTCCATTCCCTACCTCAGCACAATTGTTTAGGGCAGGTGTCCTTTACAGCCCTGAGTCCTTGTGAACGTTAAGAGACCATTAGCTGTGGGCTTAAAGCCGCTCTTGCGGGAAACGGCCACAAGGCGGCAGCATTTCTACATTCCCAACACTGCGTTTTTGGGCAGCAGAGCCTTCCTGGAAATCGTGTTAGTAGGCTGCAAATTAGAGTGGAAAGTGCCAGGCCACATCCCCAAGAGCTTATACCTCCTTACGTCTTGTTTGTTTTTTAAATTTAATTTTTATTACCAGAGCAAATTTGATAAAAATATTTTGTTTCTCCTAGTTGTAGAGAGTCTGGTTCATTATAGCAAAGTATCTGTCCATTTATCCTTGCATCCCTTACCGTGTATATTATTACACAGTGTTGAGTAGACCTCTCTTGGTATTCCATAGGTACTTTGTGATTATATATTTCATATGTATTAGAACATGTCTGTTAACCCCCATATCCTAATTCATCCATTACGTACACATTTCCATTTGGTGAAACATAATTTGTTTTCTTAATCCATGCTTTTCCTTCTCTTGGAAATAAGTTCATGAGTATCAATTTTTAGGTAACACCGATAAGTGATGTCATAGGATATCTGTCTTTCACTTTCTTTCTTACTTCAAGTTGGGTGATTATCTCTAGGTCCTTATCTGGTGGTGCAAACGGCACCGTTTCATTGTTTTCCATGGCTAATATTCCATTGTCTACATGGACCACTTCCTCTTTGTGCATTTTTCTGTGGATGGACATTTTGGTTTATTCCAAGTCTTGGCTACGTTAAATGTTCCTGCAGGGCATCCCTGGAGGCGCAGTGGTTGAGAGTCCGCCTGCCGATGCAGGGGATACGAGTTCGTGCCCCAGTCCGGGAAGATCCCACATGCCGCGGAGCGGCTAGGCCCGTGAGCCATGGCCGTTGAGCCTGCGCATCCGGAGCCAGTGCTCCACAACGGGAGAGGCCACAACAGTGAGAGGCCCACTTACCACCCCACCCCCACCCCAAAATAAGGTTCCTGCAGTGCAGGATTGCCAGCCTGTGTCTTTTCCATTCTGCTCTGCTCAGGTGATAGGCGCATCAAAGGACTTACCAGTTCACATGGTAGCTCACTTTTTACCCTTAAACCCACCTCCATTATGTTCTCCCTACTGGCTGTTACCAGTTTACATCCACCCAGCAGCTAGAGGGTACACAGTTCTCCAAAACCCCTTCAGCATTTATTCTCTGTAGACTTTTTGCTGAAGAACATTCTGACGGCTGTGAGGTGAACATTTCTATAATTGGATTTGCATGGCTTTATTAATTGCTGATGTTGCACATTTTTCTATTCCCTTTTATTTTAAAGAAAAAAAAAAGAAAAGACAAAATGTATGTAAGATATGCCTCTTGAAATTGTCTTCTTGAAATGTTGACGTCTTTTGAATTTTCTGGTCGATTTACAACCCCAGGATGTTTTGTGATGGCAGGTGTCATTTAGAGGCCTGCCATGATTTTGAATATTAAGTGACGATTACCGCTCTTGTGTGAAACGACCAGAGGCGGCAGCACTTCTCCTTACCAAATCTGCTTACTAGGGCTACAGAGCCATAATGGAAGTCGTGTTGTAGGTTGTAAATTAGAACGGAATGTGCCAGGGAAAGCCCCTTAAAATTATGTCTGATTACTTCTTGTTCATTTTTTTAAATTAAATCTTTATTCTTTATCACAGGAAATTAGATTACAATGTTTTGTTTGTTGTAGGTGTGCAAGATGTGGTTCTTTTGCACATATACATATACCTATTCTTCTTCAGATCCTTTTCCCATGTAGGTTATGACACAATGTTGAGGAGTCTTCCCTTGGTATGCCGTGGGTTTTTGGTGATTATATATTTCACATGTGTTTGTATATCTCTGTTAACCCCAATATCGTAATGTATCCAATCCTCACACCTTTCCATTGGGTGAACCGTAATTTGGTTGAATGAATCTGTGATTGCCTTCCTCTCTGGAAATGTCTTCATTGGTATCAATTTTTAGGTAACACCCATAAGTGGTAGGATAGGATATGTGTCTTTTGCTTTCTCACTTACTACCAGTTGCATGATTACCTCTAGACTCTCTCTATGGTCCTGCAAATGGCATTGCTTCATTTTTTTCCTGGGCTAATATTCCATCTGTACATGTACCAGTTCTTCTTTGTCCACTCATCTCTTGATGGACGTTTTGCTTGCTTCCATGTGTTGGCTATTGTAATGCTTCTACAGTGCAGATTTGCCTGCCTGTGTCTTTCCAATTCTGTCTTCATAGGATATAGCCTGAGAAGTGGGCCTGAGAAGTAGCTCAAGGTTTAGCTTTTAAAGGCACCTCCATTCTGTTCCCATTAGTGGCTCTTAGCAGGTCAGGTCCCACTTCAAATTGAGGGTATGCATTTCTCCAAAACCTCTTCAGCATTGATCACTTGTAGTTTTTTTGCTGATGGTTATTCTGAGTGGTGTGAGCTGATACTTCTTTGTGGTTGGATTTGCATGTGTCTCATACTCCCTTGAAATTGAGCTTTCAGGCATGTCCTTTTATTTTTCAAACTCTTATTACAGCTGACTTCTTCAAATTGTTTTCTTGAAGTACGTGCCACATTTTGAAATGATTTGGCCTTTACCTACATCAAGACATTTTTAAGGGCAGGTTTCGTTTGCAGCCCTGCAGTACTTGTGCATATGAAATGCCCATTTGCACAGATTTCAAAGCTGCTGTTGCAGGTATCGCCCAGAGGATGGCAGCATTTCTACGTTTCACACTCTGGCACCTAGGGAAACATATCTTCCTGCCAGTGGTGTTCCCCAGTTATAAATTAGAGTGCAATGTGCCCTGATATACCCCCAAAAGCTTACGTCTCCTAACGTATGTTTGCTTTTTAAATTCAATTTCTATTTTTTAGCGGAGTAATATTCCATTCTGTACATGGACCACATCTTCTTTGTGCATTCCTCTGTTGATAGACATTTTCATTGCTTCTAAGTGTTGCCTATGGTAAATATGGCTGGAGTGCAGTATTCCTGCCTGTGACTTTTGATTCCCATTTTCTCAGGTGATAGGCCCAACGGTGGGTATGATTCATTGACTGGTAGCTCAATGTTTACCGTTTCAGAGCAACTGCACTGTGTTTTCATTAGTGGCTCTTACCACGTCCCAGTGAACACCGAGTGTATGCATTTTCCACAACCCCTTCAGCATTTATTGTTTGCAGAATGTTTGCTCATGGCCATTCTGACTGGTGTGAGCTGATAGGTTTTTGTAATTTGGATTTGCATGTCTTTAATAATTCCTAGTATTCAACATTTTCCCACACCTTTCTCTTTTATTTAGAAAAAAAAAGGTGTGAGTACAGTATCCCTCTTGAAATTGTCTTCTTGGAAGGTTGCCCTCTTTTGAATTTTGTGGTCGTTTTTCGACCCCAGGATTTTTTTTTTTTTTTTGAGAGCAGGTGTCATTTACATGCCTGCAATGATTGTGAATATTTAGTGACCATTAGCACTGGGTTTAAAGCTGGTGTTGTGGGAAACGGCCACAAGGTGGCAGCATTTCTCCATTCCCAAATCTGGTTACTAGGGCAGCAGAGCCTTTCTGGAAGTCCTGTTACTAGGTTGTAAATTAGAATGGAATGTGCCAGGAAAAAGCCCCGGAAGTTTATGTCTCATTACTTCTTGTTCATTGTTTTAATTGGTTTAATCAGGGTAATGATTAGAATGCAGTTGGTCCTAGGTGTACACAATCTGGTTCATTCGTACATCATATATATCTATTCATGTGCAGATCCTTTTCCCATGTAAAGGATTACAGAATGTTCTGTACACCTCCCTTGCTATGTGCTTGGGCTTTTTGATATGTGTACTTAATCTGTATTTGTATAGGTGTGGTCAACCTAATCTTAATTTATCCATTGCCACCACCTTTCCTTTTAGATACGCATAGTTTGTTTTTTAAGTCCGTGTGTGTCTTTCTCTGTGGAAATATGTCCATTTTGTCAGTTGTTAGGTAACACGTATAGGTGTTATCAGAGGATATATGTCTTTTGCTTTCCAACCTACCTCATGTTCTGTGATTATCTCTAGGCTCATCTGTGGTACCTCAAAGAGCAGTGTTTCGTTGTTTTCCACAGCTAATATTCCATTGTGTACGTGGACCACTTCTTCATTAGCCATTCATGTGTTGATGGGCATTTAGGTTGCTTCCATGTCTTGGCTGTTGTGAATATGGCTGCAGTGCAGCTTTTGCAGCCTCAGTCTTCTGGATTCTGGTCTTCTCAGGTGAGAGGCACAGCAGTGGGCCTGCTGCATCGAATGGTAGCTCAATTTTTACTTTTAAACGCAGCTCCTTTCTGTTCTCATTATTGGCTGTTACCACTTTACATCTCACCAGCAGCTAGAGGGTACACAGTTCTCAAAAACCACTTCAGCATTTATTATTTGTAGCCTTTTGTTGATGGTCAGTCGACCTGTGTGAGTTGAAACCTTTTTTGCAGATTAGATTTGCATGAGTCTAATAATTCCTGAGGTTGAGCCTTTACCCGTTTTCCTTCTTTTTCAAAAAAGAGAGTGAGTCAAACTGACCTCTTCATAGTATCTTCTTGAAATTTTGCCAGGTTTGAATTTTATTGTCCATTCCCTACCTCAGCACAATTGTTTAGGGCAGGTGTCCTTTACAGCCCTGAGTCCTTGTGAACGTTAAGAGACCATTAGCTGTGGGCTTAAAGCCGCTCTTGCGGGAAACGGCCACAAGGCGGCAGCATTTCTACATTCCCAACACTGCGTTTTTGGGCAGCAGAGCCTTCCTGGAAATCGTGTTAGTAGGCTGCAAATTAGAGTGGAAAGTGCCAGGCCACATCCCCAAGAGCTTATACCTCCTTACGTCTTGTTTGTTTTTTAAATTTAATTTTTATTACCAGAGCAAATTTGATAAAAATATTTTGTTTCTCCTAGTTGTAGAGAGTCTGGTTCATTATAGCAAAGTATCTGTCCATTTATCCTTGCATCCCTTACCGTGTATATTATTACACAGTGTTGAGTAGACCTCTCTTGGTATTCCATAGGTACTTTGTGATTATATATTTCATATGTATTAGAACATGTCTGTTAACCCCCATATCCTAATTCATCCATTACGTACACATTTCCATTTGGTGAAACATAATTTGTTTTCTTAATCCATGCTTTTCCTTCTCTTGGAAATAAGTTCATGAGTATCAATTTTTAGGTAACACCGATAAGTGATGTCATAGGATATCTGTCTTTCACTTTCTTTCTTACTTCAAGTTGGGTGATTATCTCTAGGTCCTTATCTGGTGGTGCAAACGGCACCGTTTCATTGTTTTCCATGGCTAATATTCCATTGTCTACATGGACCACTTCCTCTTTGTGCATTTTTCTGTGGATGGACATTTTGGTTTATTCCAAGTCTTGGCTACGTTAAATGTTCCCGCAGGGCATCCCTGGAGGCGCAGTGGTTGAGAGTCCGCCTGCCGATGCAGGGGATACGAGTTCGTGCCCCAGTCCGGGAAGATCCCACATGCCGCGGAGCGGCTAGGCCCGTGAGCCATGGCCGTTGAGCCTGCGCGTCCGGAGCCAGTGCTCCACAACGGGAGAGGCCACAACAGTGAGAGGCCCACTTACCACCCCACCCCCACCCCAAAATAAGGTTCCTGCAGTGCAGGATTGCCAGCCTGTGTCTTTTCCATTCTGCTCTGCTCAGGTGATAGGCGCATCAAAGGACTTACCAGTTCACATGGTAGCTCACTTTTTACCCTTAAACCCACCTCCATTATGTTCTCCCTACTGGCTGTTACCAGTTTACATCCACCCAGCAGCTAGAGGGTACACAGTTCTCCAAAACCCCTTCAGCATTTATTCTCTGTAGACTTTCTGCTGAAGAACATTCTGACGGCTGTGAGGTGAACATTTCTATAATTGGATTTGCATGGCTTTATTAATTGCTGATGTTGCACATTTTTCTATTCCCTTTTATTTTAAAGAAAAAAAAAGAAAAGACAAAATGTATGTAAGATATGCCTCTTGAAATTGTCTTCTTGAAATGTTGACGTCTTTTGAATTTTCTGGTCGATTTACAACCCCAGGATGTTTTGTGATGGCAGGTGTCATTTAGAGGCCTGCCATGATTTTGAATATTAAGTGACGATTACCGCTCTTGTGTGAAACGACCAGAGGCGGCAGCACTTCTCCTTACCAAATCTGCTTACTAGGGCTACAGAGCCATAATGGAAGTCGTGTTGTAGGTTGTAAATTAGAACGGAATGTGCCAGGGAAAGCCCCTTAAAATTATGTCTGATTACTTCTTGTTCATTTTTTTAAATTAAATCTTTATTCTTTATCACAGGAAATTAGATTACAATGTTTTGTTTGTTGTAGGTGTGCAAGATGTGGTTCTTTTGCACATATACATATACCTATTCTTCTTCAGATCCTTTTCCCATGTAGGTTATGACACAATGTTGAGGAGTCTTCCCTTGGTATGCCGTGGGTTTTTGGTGATTATATATTTCACATGTGTTTGTATATCTCTGTTAACCCCAATATCGTAATGTATCCAATCCTCACACCTTTCCATTGGGTGAACCGTAATTTGGTTGAATGAATCTGTGATTGCCTTCCTCTCTGGAAATGTCTTCATTGGTATCAATTTTTAGGTAACACCCATAAGTGATAGGATAGGATATGTGTCTTTTGCTTTCTCACTTACTACCAGTTGCATGATTACCTCTAGACTCCTCTATGGTCCTGCAAATGGCATTGCTTCATTTTTTTCCTGGGCTAATATTCCATCTGTACATGTACCAGTTCTTCTTTGTCCACTCATCTCTTGATGGACGTTTTGCTTGCTTCCATGTGTTGGCTATTGTAATGCTTCTACAGTGCAGATTTGCCTGCCTGTGTCTTTCCAATTCTGTCTTCATAGGTTATAGCCTGAGAAGTGGGCCTGAGAAGTAGCTCAAGGTTTAGCTTTTAAAGGCACCTCCATTCTGTTCCCATTAGTGGCCCTTAGCAGGTCAGGTCCCACTTCAAATTGAGGGTATGCATTTCTCCAAAACCTCTTCAGCATTGATCACTTGTAGTTTTTTTGCTGATGGTTATTCTGAGTGGTGTGAGCTGATACTTCTTTGTGGTTGGATTTGCATGTGTCTCATACTCCCTTGAAATTGAGCTTTCAGGCATGTCCTTTTATTTTTCAAACTCTTATTACAGCTGACTTCTTCAAATTGTTTTCTTGAAGTACGTGCCACATTTTGAAATGATTTGGCCTTTACCTACATCAAGACATTTTTAAGGGCAGGTTTCGTTTGCAGCCCTGCAGTACTTGTGCATATGAAATGCCCATTTGCACAGATTTCAAAGCTGCTGTTGCAGGTATCGCCCAGAGGATGGCAGCATTTCTACGTTTCACACTCTGGCACCTAGGGAAACATATCTTCCTGCCAGTGGTGTTCCCCAGTTATAAATTAGAGTGCAATGTGCCCTGATATACCCCCAAAAGCTTACGTCTCCTAACGTATGTTTGCTTTTTAAATTCAATTTCTATTTTTTAGTGGAGTAATATTCCATTCTGTACATGGACCACATCTTCTTTGTGCATTCCTCTGTTGATAGACATTTTCATTGCTTCTAAGTGTTGCCTATGGTAAATATGGCTGGAGTGCAGTATTCCTGCCTGTGACTTTTGATTCCCATTTTCTCAGGTGATAGGCCCAACGGTGGGTATGATTCATTGACTGGTAGCTCAATGTTTACCGTTTCAGAGCAACTGCACTGTGTTTTCATTAGTGGCTCTTACCACGTCCCAGTGAACACCGAGTGTATGCATTTTCCACAACCCCTTCAGCATTTATTGTTTGCAGAATGTTTGCTCATGGCCATTCTGACTGGTGTGAGCTGATAGGTTTTTGTAATTTGGATTTGCATGTCTTTAATAATTCCTAGTATTCAGCATTTTCCCACACCTTTCTCTTTTATTTAGAAAAAAAAGGTGTGAGTACAGTATCCCTCTTGAAATTGTCTTCTTGGAAGGTTGCCCTCTTTTGAATTTTGTGGTCGTTTTTCGACCCCAGGATTTTTTTTTTTTTTTGAGAGCAGGTGTCATTTACATGCCTGCAATGATTGTGAATATTTAGTGACCATTAGCACTGGGTTTAAAGCTGGTGTTGTGGGAAACGGCCACAAGGTGGCAGCATTTCTCCATTCCCAAATCTGGTTACTAGGGCAGCAGAGCCTTTCTGGAAGTCCTGTTACTAGGTTGTAAATTAGAATGGAATGTGCCAGGAAAAAGCCCCGGAAGTTTATGTCTCATTACTTCTTGTTCATTGTTTTAATTGGTTTAATCAGGGTAATGATTAGAATGCAGTTGGTCCTAGGTGTACACAATCTGGTTCATTCGTACATCATATATATCTATTCATGTGCAGATCCTTTTCCCATGTAAAGGATTACAGAATGTTCTGTACACCTCCCTTGCTATGTGCTTGGGCTTTTTGATATGTGTACTTAATCTGTATTTGTATAGGTGTGGTCAACCTAATCTTAATTTATCCATTGCCACCACCTTTCCTTTTAGATACGCATAGTTTGTTTTTTAAGTCCGTGTGTGTCTTTCTCTGTGGAAATATGTCCATTTTGTCAGTTGTTAGGTAACACGTATAGGTGTTATCAGAGGATATATGTCTTTTGCTTTCCAACCTACCTCATGTTCTGTGATTATCTCTAGGCTCATCTGTGGTACCTCAAAGAGCAGTGTTTCGTTGTTTTCCACAGCTAATATTCCATTGTGTACGTGGACCACTTCTTCATTAGCCATTCATGTGTTGATGGGCATTTAGGTTGCTTCCATGTCTTGGCTGTTGTGAATATGGCTGCAGTGCAGCTTTTGCAGCCTCAGTCTTCTGGATTCTGGTCTTCTCAGGTGAGAGGCACAGCAGTGGGCCTGCTGCATCGAATGGTAGCTCAATTTTTACTTTTAAACGCAGCTCCTTTCTGTTCTCATTATTGGCTGTTACCACTTTACATCTCACCAGCAGCTAGAGGGTACACAGTTCTCAAAAACCACTTCAGCATTTATTATTTGTAGCCTTTTGTTGATGGTCAGTCGACCTGTGTGAGTTGAAACCTTTTTGCAGATTAGATTTGCATGAGTCTAATAATTCCTGAGGTTGAGCCTTTACCCGTTTTCCTTCTTTTTCAAAAAAGAGAGTGAGTCAAACTGACCTCTTCATAGTATCTTCTTGAAATTTTGCCAGGTTTGAATTTTATTGTCCATTCCCTACCTCAGCACAATTGTTTAGGGCAGGTGTCCTTTACAGCCCTGAGTCCTTGTGAACGTTAAGAGACCATTAGCTGTGGGCTTAAAGCCGCTCTTGCGGGAAACGGCCACAAGGCGGCAGCATTTCTACATTCCCAACACTGCGTTTTTGGGCAGCAGAGCCTTCCTGGAAATCGTGTTAGTAGGCTGCAAATTAGAGTGGAAAGTGCCAGGCCACATCCCCAAGAGCTTATACCTCCTTACGTCTTGTTTGTTTTTTAAATTTAATTTTTATTACCAGAGCAAATTTGATAAAAATATTTTGTTTCTCCTAGTTGTACAGAGTCTGGTTCATTATAGCAATGTATCTGTCCATTTATCCTTGCATCCCTTACCGTGTATATTATTACACAGTGTTGAGTAGACCTCTCTTGGTATTCCATAGGTACTTTGTGATTATATATTTCATATGTATTAGAACATGTCTGTTAACCCCCATATCCTAATTCATCCATTACGTACACATTTCCATTTGGTGAAACATAATTTGTTTTCTTAATCCATGCTTTTCCTTCTCTTGGAAATAAGTTCATGAGTATCAATTTTTAGGTAACACCGATAAGTGATGTCATAGGATATCTGTCTTTCACTTTCTTTCTTACTTCAAGTTGGGTGATTATCTCTAGGTCCTTATCTGGTGGTGCAAACGGCACCGTTTCATTGTTTTCCATGGCTAATATTCCATTGTCTACATGGACCACTTCCTCTTTGTGCATTTTTCTGTGGATGGACATTTTGGTTTATTCCAAGTCTTGGCTACGTTAAATGTTCCTGCAGGGCATCCCTGGAGGCGCAGTGGTTGAGAGTCCGCCTGCCGATGCAGGGGATACGAGTTCGTGCCCCAGTCCGGGAAGATCCCACATGCCGCGGAGCGGCTAGGCCCGTGAGCCATGGCCGTTGAGCCTGCGCGTCCGGAGCCAGTGCTCCACAACGGGAGAGGCCACAACAGTGAGAGGCCCACTTACCACCCCACCCCCACCCCAAAATAAGGTTCCTGCAGTGCAGGATTGCCAGCCTGTGTCTTTTCCATTCTGCTCTGCTCAGGTGATAGGCGCATCAAAGGACTTACCAGTTCACATGGTAGCTCACTTTTTACCCTTAAACCCACCTCCATTATGTTCTCCCTACTGGCTGTTACCAGTTTACATCCACCCAGCAGCTAGAGGGTACACAGTTCTCCAAAACCCCTTCAGCATTTATTCTCTGTAGACTTTCTGCTGAAGAACATTCTGATGGCTATGAGGTGAACATTTCTATAATTGGATTTGCATGGCTTTATTAATTGCTGATGTTGCACATTTTTCTATTCCCTTTTATTTTAAAGAAAAAAAAAAGAAAAGACAAAATGTATGTAAGATATGCCTCTTGAAATTGTCTTCTTGAAATGTTGACGTCTTTTGAATTTTCTGGTCGATTTACAACCCCAGGATGTTTTGTGATGGCAGGTGTCATTTAGAGGCCTGCCATGATTTTGAATATTAAGTGACGATTACCGCTCTTGTGTGAAACGACCAGAGGCGGCAGCACTTCTCCTTACCAAATCTGCTTACTAGGGCTACAGAGCCATAATGGAAGTCGTGTTGTAGGTTGTAAATTAGAACGGAATGTGCCAGGGAAAGCCCCTTAAAATTATGTCTGATTACTTCTTGTTCATTTTTTTAAATTAAATCTTTATTCTTTATCACAGGAAATTAGATTACAATGTTTTGTTTGTTGTAGGTGTGCAAGATGTGGTTCTTTTGCACATATACATATACCTATTCTTCTTCAGATCCTTTTCCCATGTAGGTTATGACACAATGTTGAGGAGTCTTCCCTTGGTATGCCGTGGGTTTTTGGTGATTATATATTTCACATGTGTTTGTATATCTCTGTTAACCCCAATATCGTAATGTATCCAATCCTCACACCTTTCCATTGGGTGAACCGTAATTTGGTTGAATGAATCTGTGATTGCCTTCCTCTCTGGAAATGTCTTCATTGGTATCAATTTTTAGGTAACACCCATAAGTGATAGGATAGGATATGTGTCTTTTGCTTTCTCACTTACTACCAGTTGCATGATTACCTCTAGACTCCTCTATGGTCCTGCAAATGGCATTGCTTCATTTTTTTCCTGGGCTAATATTCCATCTGTACATGTACCAGTTCTTCTTTGTCCACTCATCTCTTGATGGACGTTTTGCTTGCTTCCATGTGTTGGCTATTGTAATGCTTCTACAGTGCAGATTTGCCTGCCTGTGTCTTTCCAATTCTGTCTTCATAGGTTATAGCCTGAGAAGTGGGCCTGAGAAGTAGCTCAAGGTTTAGCTTTTAAAGGCACCTCCATTCTGTTCCCATTAGTGGCCCTTAGCAGGTCAGGTCCCACTTCAAATTGAGGGTATGCATTTCTCCAAAACCTCTTCAGCATTGATCACTTGTAGTTTTTTTGCTGATGGTTATTCTGAGTGGTGTGAGCTGATACTTCTTTGTGGTTGGATTTGCATGTGTCTCATACTCCCTTGAAATTGAGCTTTCAGGCATGTCCTTTTATTTTTCAAACTCTTATTACAGCTGACTTCTTCAAATTGTTTTCTTGAAGTACGTGCCACATTTTGAAATGATTTGGCCTTTACCTACATCAAGACATTTTTAAGGGCAGGTTTCGTTTGCAGCCCTGCAGTACTTGTGCATATGAAATGCCCATTTGCACAGATTTCAAAGCTGCTGTTGCAGGTATCGCCCAGAGGATGGCAGCATTTCTACGTTTCACACTCTGGCACCTAGGGAAACATATCTTCCTGCCAGTGGTGTTCCCCAGTTATAAATTAGAGTGCAATGTGCCCTGATATACCCCCAAAAGCTTACGTCTCCTAACGTATGTTTGCTTTTTAAATTCAATTTCTATTTTTTAGTGGAGTAATATTCCATTCTGTACATGGACCACATCTTCTTTGTGCATTCCTCTGTTGATAGACATTTTCATTGCTTCTAAGTGTTGCCTATGGTAAATATGGCTGGAGTGCAGTATTCCTGCCTGTGACTTTTGATTCCCATTTTCTCAGGTGATAGGCCCAACGGTGGGTATGATTCATTGACTGGTAGCTCAATGTTTACCGTTTCAGAGCAACTGCACTGTGTTTTCATTAGTGGCTCTTACCACGTCCCAGTGAACACCGAGTGTATGCATTTTCCACAACCCCTTCAGCATTTATTGTTTGCAGAATGTTTGCTCATGGCCATTCTGACTGGTGTGAGCTGATAGGTTTTTGTAATTTGGATTTGCATGTCTTTAATAATTCCTAGTATTCAGCATTTTCCCACACCTTTCTCTTTTATTTAGAAAAAAAAGGTGTGAGTACAGTATCCCTCTTGAAATTGTCTTCTTGGAAGGTTGCCCTCTTTTGAATTTTGTGGTCGTTTTTCGACCCCAGGATTTTTTTTTTTTTTTGAGAGCAGGTGTCATTTACATGCCTGCAATGATTGTGAATATTTAGTGACCATTAGCACTGGGTTTAAAGCTGGTGTTGTGGGAAACGGCCACAAGGTGGCAGCATTTCTCCATTCCCAAATCTGGTTACTAGGGCAGCAGAGCCTTTCTGGAAGTCCTGTTACTAGGTTGTAAATTAGAATGGAATGTGCCAGGAAAAAGCCCCGGAAGTTTATGTCTCATTACTTCTTGTTCATTGTTTTAATTGGTTTAATCAGGGTAATGATTAGAATGCAGTTGGTCCTAGGTGTACACAATCTGGTTCATTCGTACATCATATATATCTATTCATGTGCAGATCCTTTTCCCATGTAAAGGATTACAGAATGTTCTGTACACCTCCCTTGCTATGTGCTTGGGCTTTTTGATATGTGTACTTAATCTGTATTTGTATAGGTGTGGTCAACCTAATCTTAATTTATCCATTGCCACCACCTTTCCTTTTAGATACGCATAGTTTGTTTTTTAAGTCCGTGTGTGTCTTTCTCTGTGGAAATATGTCCATTTTGTCAGTTGTTAGGTAACACGTATAGGTGTTATCAGAGGATATATGTCTTTTGCTTTCCAACCTACCTCATGTTCTGTGATTATCTCTAGGCTCATCTGTGGTACCTCAAAGAGCAGTGTTTCGTTGTTTTCCACAGCTAATATTCCATTGTGTACGTGGACCACTTCTTCATTAGCCATTCATGTGTTGATGGGCATTTAGGTTGCTTCCATGTCTTGGCTGTTGTGAATATGGCTGCAGTGCAGCTTTTGCAGCCTCAGTCTTCTGGATTCTGGTCTTCTCAGGTGAGAGGCACAGCAGTGGGCCTGCTGCATCGAATGGTAGCTCAATTTTTACTTTTAAACGCAGCTCCTTTCTGTTCTCATTATTGGCTGTTACCACTTTACATCTCACCAGCAGCTAGAGGGTACACAGTTCTCAAAAACCACTTCAGCATTTATTATTTGTAGCCTTTTGTTGATGGTCAGTCGACCTGTGTGAGTTGAAACCTTTTTGCAGATTAGATTTGCATGAGTCTAATAATTCCTGAGGTTGAGCCTTTACCCGTTTTCCTTCTTTTTCAAAAAAGAGAGTGAGTCAAACTGACCTCTTCATAGTATCTTCTTGAAATTTTGCCAGGTTTGAATTTTATTGTCCATTCCCTACCTCAGCACAATTGTTTAGGGCAGGTGTCCTTTACAGCCCTGAGTCCTTGTGAACGTTAAGAGACCATTAGCTGTGGGCTTAAAGCCGCTCTTGCGGGAAACGGCCACAAGGCGGCAGCATTTCTACATTCCCAACACTGCGTTTTTGGGCAGCAGAGCCTTCCTGGAAATCGTGTTAGTAGGCTGCAAATTAGAGTGGAAAGTGCCAGGCCACATCCCCAAGAGCTTATACCTCCTTACGTCTTGTTTGTTTTTTAAATTTAATTTTTATTACCAGAGCAAATTTGATAAAAATATTTTGTTTCTCCTAGTTGTACAGAGTCTGGTTCATTATAGCAATGTATCTGTCCATTTATCCTTGCATCCCTTACCGTGTATATTATTACACAGTGTTGAGTAGACCTCTCTTGGTATTCCATAGGTACTTTGTGATTATATATTTCATATGTATTAGAACATGTCTGTTAACCCCCATATCCTAATTCATCCATTACGTACACATTTCCATTTGGTGAAACATAATTTGTTTTCTTAATCCATGCTTTTCCTTCTCTTGGAAATAAGTTCATGAGTATCAATTTTTAGGTAACACCGATAAGTGATGTCATAGGATATCTGTCTTTCACTTTCTTTCTTACTTCAAGTTGGGTGATTATCTCTAGGTCCTTATCTGGTGGTGCAAACGGCACCGTTTCATTGTTTTCCATGGCTAATATTCCATTGTCTACATGGACCACTTCCTCTTTGTGCATTTTTCTGTGGATGGACATTTTGGTTTATTCCAAGTCTTGGCTACGTTAAATGTTCCTGCAGGGCATCCCTGGAGGCGCAGTGGTTGAGAGTCCGCCTGCCGATGCAGGGGATACGAGTTCGTGCCCCAGTCCGGGAAGATCCCACATGCCGCGGAGCGGCTAGGCCCGTGAGCCATGGCCGTTGAGCCTGCGCGTCCGGAGCCAGTGCTCCACAACGGGAGAGGCCACAACAGTGAGAGGCCCACTTACCACCCCACCCCCACCCCAAAATAAGGTTCCTGCAGTGCAGGATTGCCAGCCTGTGTCTTTTCCATTCTGCTCTGCTCAGGTGATAGGCGCATCAAAGGACTTACCAGTTCACATGGTAGCTCACTTTTTACCCTTAAACCCACCTCCATTATGTTCTCCCTACTGGCTGTTACCAGTTTACATCCACCCAGCAGCTAGAGGGTACACAGTTCTCCAAAACCCCTTCAGCATTTATTCTCTGTAGACTTTCTGCTGAAGAACATTCTGATGGCTATGAGGTGAACATTTCTATAATTGGATTTGCATGGCTTTATTAATTGCTGATGTTGCACATTTTTCTATTCCCTTTTATTTTAAAGAAAAAAAAAAGAAAAGACAAAATGTATGTAAGATATGCCTCTTGAAATTGTCTTCTTGAAATGTTGACGTCTTTTGAATTTTCTGGTCGATTTACAACCCCAGGATGTTTTGTGATGGCAGGTGTCATTTAGAGGCCTGCCATGATTTTGAATATTAAGTGACGATTACCGCTCTTGTGTGAAACGACCAGAGGCGGCAGCACTTCTCCTTACCAAATCTGCTTACTAGGGCTACAGAGCCATAATGGAAGTCGTGTTGTAGGTTGTAAATTAGAACGGAATGTGCCAGGGAAAGCCCCTTAAAATTATGTCTGATTACTTCTTGTTCATTTTTTTAAATTAAATCTTTATTCTTTATCACAGGAAATTAGATTACAATGTTTTGTTTGTTGTAGGTGTGCAAGATGTGGTTCTTTTGCACATATACATATACCTATTCTTCTTCAGATCCTTTTCCCATGTAGGTTATGACACAATGTTGAGGAGTCTTCCCTTGGTATGCCGTGGGTTTTTGGTGATTATATATTTCACATGTGTTTGTATATCTCTGTTAACCCCAATATCGTAATGTATCCAATCCTCACACCTTTCCATTGGGTGAACCGTAATTTGGTTGAATGAATCTGTGATTGCCTTCCTCTCTGGAAATGTCTTCATTGGTATCAATTTTTAGGTAACACCCATAAGTGATAGGATAGGATATGTGTCTTTTGCTTTCTCACTTACTACCAGTTGCATGATTACCTCTAGACTCCTCTATGGTCCTGCAAATGGCATTGCTTCATTTTTTTCCTGGGCTAATATTCCATCTGTACATGTACCAGTTCTTCTTTGTCCACTCATCTCTTGATGGACGTTTTGCTTGCTTCCATGTGTTGGCTATTGTAATGCTTCTACAGTGCAGATTTGCCTGCCTGTGTCTTTCCAATTCTGTCTTCATAGGTTATAGCCTGAGAAGTGGGCCTGAGAAGTAGCTCAAGGTTTAGCTTTTAAAGGCACCTCCATTCTGTTCCCATTAGTGGCCCTTAGCAGGTCAGGTCCCACTTCAAATTGAGGGTATGCATTTCTCCAAAACCTCTTCAGCATTGATCACTTGTAGTTTTTTTGCTGATGGTTATTCTGAGTGGTGTGAGCTGATACTTCTTTGTGGTTGGATTTGCATGTGTCTCATACTCCCTTGAAATTGAGCTTTCAGGCATGTCCTTTTATTTTTCAAACTCTTATTACAGCTGACTTCTTCAAATTGTTTTCTTGAAGTACGTGCCACATTTTGAAATGATTTGGCCTTTACCTACATCAAGACATTTTTAAGGGCAGGTTTCGTTTGCAGCCCTGCAGTACTTGTGCATATGAAATGCCCATTTGCACAGATTTCAAAGCTGCTGTTGCAGGTATCGCCCAGAGGATGGCAGCATTTCTACGTTTCACACTCTGGCACCTAGGGAAACATATCTTCCTGCCAGTGGTGTTCCCCAGTTATAAATTAGAGTGCAATGTGCCCTGATATACCCCCAAAAGCTTACGTCTCCTAACGTATGTTTGCTTTTTAAATTCAATTTCTATTTTTTAGTGGAGTAATATTCCATTCTGTACATGGACCACATCTTCTTTGTGCATTCCTCTGTTGATAGACATTTTCATTGCTTCTAAGTGTTGCCTATGGTAAATATGGCTGGAGTGCAGTATTCCTGCCTGTGACTTTTGATTCCCATTTTCTCAGGTGATAGGCCCAACGGTGGGTATGATTCATTGACTGGTAGCTCAGTGTTTACCGTTTCAGAGCAACTGCATTGTGTTTTCATTAGTGGCTCTTACCACGTCCCAGTGAACACCGAGTGTATGCATTTTCCACAACCCCTTCAGCATTTATTGTTTGCAGAATGTTTGCTCATGGCCATTCTGACTGGTGTGAGCTGATAGGTTTTTGTAATTTGGATTTGCATGTCTTTAATAATTCCTAGTATTCAGCATTTTCCCACACCTTTCTCTTTTATTTAGAAAAAAAGGTGTGAGTACAGTATCCCTCTTGAAATTGTCTTCTTGGAAGGTTGCCCTCTTTTGAATTTTGTGGTCGTTTTTCGACCCCAGGATTTTTTTTTTTTGAGAGCAGGTGTCATTTACATGCGTGCAATGATTGTGAATATTTAGTGACCATTAGCACTGGGTTTAAAGCTGGTGTTGTGGGAAACGGCCACAAGGTGGCAGCATTTCTCCATTCCCAAATCTGGTTACTAGGGCAGCAGAGCCTTTCTGGAAGTCCTGTTACTAGGTTGTAAATTAGAATGGAATGTGCCAGGAAAAAGCCCCGGAAGTTTATGTCTCATTACTTCTTGTTCATTGTTTTAATTGGTTTAATCAGGGTAATGATTAGAATGCAGTTGGTCCTAGGTGTACACAATCTGGTTCATTCGTACATCATATATATCTATTCATGTGCAGATCCTTTTCCCATGTAAAGGATTACAGAATGTTCTGTACACCTCCCTTGCTATGTGCTTGGGCTTTTTGATATGTGTACTTAATCTGTATTTGTATAGGTGTGGTCAACCTAATCTTAATTTATCCATTGCCACCACCTTTCCTTTTAGATACGCATAGTTTGTTTTTTAAGTCCGTGTGTGTCTTTCTCTGTGGAAATATGTCCATTTTGTCAGTTGTTAGGTAACACGTATAGGTGTTATCAGAGGATATATGTCTTTTGCTTTCCAACCTACCTCATGTTCTGTGATTATCTCTAGGCTCATCTGTGGTACCTCAAAGAGCAGTGTTTCGTTGTTTTCCACAGCTAATATTCCATTGTGTACGTGGACCACTTCTTCATTAGCCATTCATGTGTTGATGGGCATTTAGGTTGCTTCCATGTCTTGGCTGTTGTGAATATGGCTGCAGTGCAGCTTTTGCAGCCTCAGTCTTCTGGATTCTGGTCTTCTCAGGTGAGAGGCACAGCAGTGGGCCTGCTGCATCGAATGGTAGCTCAATTTTTACTTTTAAACGCAGCTCCTTTCTGTTCTCATTATTGGCTGTTACCACTTTACATCTCACCAGCAGCTAGAGGGTACACAGTTCTCAAAAACCACTTCAGCATTTATTATTTGTAGCCTTTTGTTGATGGTCAGTCGACCTGTGTGAGTTGAAACCTTTTTGCAGATTAGATTTGCATGAGTCTAATAATTCCTGAGGTTGAGCCTTTACCCGTTTTCCTTCTTTTTCAAAAAAGAGAGTGAGTCAAACTGACCTCTTCATAGTATCTTCTTGAAATTTTGCCAGTTTTGAATTTTATTGTCCATTCCCTACCTCAGCACAATTGTTTAGGGCAGGTGTCCTTTACAGCCCTGAGTCCTTGTGAACGTTAAGAGACCATTAGCTGTGGGCTTAAAGCCGCTCTTGCGGGAAACGGCCACAAGGCGGCAGCATTTCTACATTCCCAACACTGCGTTTTTGGGCAGCAGAGCCTTCCTGGAAATCGTGTTAGTAGGCTGCAAATTAGAGTGGAAAGTGCCAGGCCACATCCCCAAGAGCTTATACCTCCTTACGTCTTGTTTGTTTTTTAAATTTAATTTTTATTACCAGAGCAAATTTGATAAAAATATTTTGTTTCTCCTAGTTGTACAGAGTCTGGTTCATTATAGCAAAGTATCTGTCCATTTATCCTTGCATCCCTTACCGTGTATATTATTACACAGTGTTGAGTAGACCTCTCTTGGTATTCCATAGGTACTTTGTGATTATATATTTCATATGTATTAGAACATGTCTGTTAACCCCCATATCCTAATTCATCCATTACGTACACATTTCCATTTGGTGAAACATAATTTGTTTTCTTAATCCATGCTTTTCCTTCTCTTGGAAATAAGTTCATGAGTATCAATTTTTAGGTAACACCGATAAGTGATGTCATAGGATATCTGTCTTTCACTTTCTTTCTTACTTCAAGTTGGGTGATTATCTCTAGGTCCTTATCTGGTGGTGCAAACGGCACCGTTTCATTGTTTTCCATGGCTAATATTCCATTGTCTACATGGACCACTTCCTCTTTGTGCATTTTTCTGTGGATGGACATTTTGGTTTATTCCAAGTCTTGGCTACGTTAAATGTTCCTGCAGGGCATCCCTGGAGGCGCAGTGGTTGAGAGTCCGCCTGCCGATGCAGGGGATACGAGTTCGTGCCCCAGTCCGGGAAGATCCCACATGCCGCGGAGCGGCTAGGCCCGTGAGCCATGGCCGTTGAGCCTGTGCGTCCGGAGCCAGTGCTCCACAACGGGAGAGGCCACAACAGTGAGAGGCCCACTTACCACCCCACCCCCACCCCAAAATAAGGTTCCTGCAGTGCAGGATTGCCAGCCTGTGTCTTTTCCATTCTGCTCTGCTCAGGTGATAGGCGCATCAAAGGACTTACCAGTTCACATGGTAGCTCACTTTTTACCCTTAAACCCACCTCCATTATGTTCTCCCTACTGGCTGTTACCAGTTTACATCCACCCAGCAGCTAGAGGGTACACAGTTCTCCAAAACCCCTTCAGCATTTATTCTCTGTAGACTTTTTGCTGAAGAACATTCTGACGGCTGTGAGGTGAACATTTCTATAATTGGATTTGCATGGCTTTATTAATTGCTGATGTTGCACATTTTTCTATTCCCTTTTATTTTAAAGAAAAAAAAAAGAAAAGACAAAATGTATGTAAGATATGCCTCTTGAAATTGTCTTCTTGAAATGTTGACGTCTTTTGAATTTTCTGGTCGATTTACAACCCCAGGATGTTTTGTGATGGCAGGTGTCATTTAGAGGCCTGCCATGATTTTGAATATTAAGTGACGATTACCGCTCTTGTGTGAAACGACCAGAGGCGGCAGCACTTCTCCTTACCAAATCTGCTTACTAGGGCTACAGAGCCATAATGGAAGTCGTGTTGTAGGTTGTAAATTAGAACGGAATGTGCCAGGGAAAGCCCCTTAAAATTATGTCTGATTACTTCTTGTTCA
Organism: Mesoplodon mirus; assembly: GCF_964341445.2. Classification (NCBI taxonomy): domain Eukaryota; kingdom Metazoa; phylum Chordata; class Mammalia; order Artiodactyla; family Ziphiidae; genus Mesoplodon; species Mesoplodon mirus. The sequence goes on from NC_138981.1 coordinate 140,658,798, forward strand.
TTTTTTTAAATTAAATCTTTATTCTTTATCACAGGAAATTAGATTACAATGTTTTGTTTGTTGTAGGTGTGCAAGATGTGGTTCTTTTGCACATATACATATACCTATTCTTCTTCAGATCCTTTTCCCATGTAGGTTATGACACAATGTTGAGGAGTCTTCCCTTGGTATGCCGTGGGTTTTTGGTGATTATATATTTCACATGTGTTTGTATATCTCTGTTAACCCCAATATCGTAATGTATCCAATCCTCACACCTTTCCATTGGGTGAACCGTAATTTGGTTGAATGAATCTGTGATTGCCTTCCTCTCTGGAAATGTCTTCATTGGTATCAATTTTTAGGTAACACCCATAAGTGATAGGATAGGATATGTGTCTTTTGCTTTCTCACTTACTACCAGTTGCATGATTACCTCTAGACTCCTCTATGGTCCTGCAAATGGCATTGCTTCATTTTTTTCCTGGGCTAATATTCCATCTGTACATGTACCAGTTCTTCTTTGTCCACTCATCTCTTGATGGACGTTTTGCTTGCTTCCATGTGTTGGCTATTGTAATGCTTCTACAGTGCAGATTTGCCTGCCTGTGTCTTTCCAATTCTGTCTTCATAGGTTATAGCCTGAGAAGTGGGCCTGAGAAGTAGCTCAAGGTTTAGCTTTTAAAGGCACCTCCATTCTGTTCCCATTAGTGGCCCTTAGCAGGTCAGGTCCCACTTCAAATTGAGGGTATGCATTTCTCCAAAACCTCTTCAGCATTGATCACTTGTAGTTTTTTTGCTGATGGTTATTCTGAGTGGTGTGAGCTGATACTTCTTTGTGGTTGGATTTGCATGTGTCTCATACTCCCTTGAAATTGAGCTTTCAGGCATGTCCTTTTATTTTTCAAACTCTTATTACAGCTGACTTCTTCAAATTGTTTTCTTGAAGTACGTGCCACATTTTGAAATGATTTGGCCTTTACCTACATCAAGACATTTTTAAGGGCAGGTTTCGTTTGCAGCCCTGCAGTACTTGTGCATATGAAATGCCCATTTGCACAGATTTCAAAGCTGCTGTTGCAGGTATCGCCCAGAGGATGGCAGCATTTCTACGTTTCACACTCTGGCACCTAGGGAAACATATCTTCCTGCCAGTGGTGTTCCCCAGTTATAAATTAGAGTGCAATGTGCCCTGATATACCCCCAAAAGCTTACGTCTCCTAACGTATGTTTGCTTTTTAAATTCAATTTCTATTTTTTAGTGGAGTAATATTCCATTCTGTACATGGACCACATCTTCTTTGTGCATTCCTCTGTTGATAGACATTTTCATTGCTTCTAAGTGTTGCCTATGGTAAATATGGCTGGAGTGCAGTATTCCTGCCTGTGACTTTTGATTCCCATTTTCTCAGGTGATAGGCCCAACGGTGGGTATGATTCATTGACTGGTAGCTCAGTGTTTACCGTTTCAGAGCAACTGCATTGTGTTTTTATTAGTGGCTCTTACCACGTCCCAGTGAACACCGAGTGTATGCATTTTCCACAACCCCTTCAGCATTTATTGTTTGCAGAATGTTTGCTCATGGCCATTCTGACTGGTGTGAGCTGATAGGTTTTTGTAATTTGGATTTGCATGTCTTTAATAATTCCTAGTATTCAGCATTTTCCCACACCTTTCTCTTTTATTTAGAAAAAAAGGTGTGAGTACAGTATCCCTCTTGAAATTGTCTTCTTGGAAGGTTGCCCTCTTTTGAATTTTGTGGTCGTTTTTCGACCCCAGGATTTTTTTTTTTTGAGAGCAGGTGTCATTTACATGCGTGCAATGATTGTGAATATTTAGTGACCATTAGCACTGGGTTTAAAGCTGGTGTTGTGGGAAACGGCCACAAGGTGGCAGCATTTCTCCATTCCCAAATCTGGTTACTAGGGCAGCAGAGCCTTTCTGGAAGTCCTGTTACTAGGTTGTAAATTAGAATGGAATGTGCCAGGAAAAAGCCCCGGAAGTTTATGTCTCATTACTTCTTGTTCATTGTTTTAATTGGTTTAATCAGGGTAATGATTAGAATGCAGTTGGTCCTAGGTGTACACAATCTGGTTCATTCGTACATCATATATATCTATTCATGTGCAGATCCTTTTCCCATGTAAAGGATTACAGAATGTTCTGTACACCTCCCTTGCTATGTGCTTGGGCTTTTTGATATGTGTACTTAATCTGTATTTGTATAGGTGTGGTCAACCTAATCTTAATTTATCCATTGCCACCACCTTTCCTTTTAGATACGCATAGTTTGTTTTTTAAGTCCGTGTGTGTCTTTCTCTGTGGAAATATGTCCATTTTGTCAGTTGTTAGGTAACACGTATAGGTGTTATCAGAGGATATATGTCTTTTGCTTTCCAACCTACCTCATGTTCTGTGATTATCTCTAGGCTCATCTGTGGTACCTCAAAGAGCAGTGTTTCGTTGTTTTCCACAGCTAATATTCCATTGTGTACGTGGACCACTTCTTCATTAGCCATTCATGTGTTGATGGGCATTTAGGTTGCTTCCATGTCTTGGCTGTTGTGAATATGGCTGCAGTGCAGCTTTTGCAGCCTCAGTCTTCTGGATTCTGGTCTTCTCAGGTGAGAGGCACAGCAGTGGGCCTGCTGCATCGAATGGTAGCTCAATTTTTACTTTTAAACGCAGCTCCTTTCTGTTCTCATTATTGGCTGTTACCACTTTACATCTCACCAGCAGCTAGAGGGTACACAGTTCTCAAAAACCACTTCAGCATTTATTATTTGTAGCCTTTTGTTGATGGTCAGTCGACCTGTGTGAGTTGAAACCTTTTTGCAGATTAGATTTGCATGAGTCTAATAATTCCTGAGGTTGAGCCTTTACCCGTTTTCCTTCTTTTTCAAAAAAGAGAGTGAGTCAAACTGACCTCTTCATAGTATCTTCTTGAAATTTTGCCAGTTTTGAATTTTATTGTCCATTCCCTACCTCAGCACAATTGTTTAGGGCAGGTGTCCTTTACAGCCCTGAGTCCTTGTGAACGTTAAGAGACCATTAGCTGTGGGCTTAAAGCCGCTCTTGCGGGAAACGGCCACAAGGCGGCAGCATTTCTACATTCCCAACACTGCGTTTTTGGGCAGCAGAGCCTTCCTGGAAATCGTGTTAGTAGGCTGCAAATTAGAGTGGAAAGTGCCAGGCCACATCCCCAAGAGCTTATACCTCCTTACGTCTTGTTTGTTTTTTAAATTTAATTTTTATTACCAGAGCAAATTTGATAAAAATATTTTGTTTCTCCTAGTTGTACAGAGTCTGGTTCATTATAGCAAAGTATCTGTCCATTTATCCTTGCATCCCTTACCGTGTATATTATTACACAGTGTTGAGTAGACCTCTCTTGGTATTCCATAGGTACTTTGTGATTATATATTTCATATGTATTAGAACATGTCTGTTAACCCCCATATCCTAATTCATCCATTACGTACACATTTCCATTTGGTGAAACATAATTTGTTTTCTTAATCCATGCTTTTCCTTCTCTTGGAAATAAGTTCATGAGTATCAATTTTTAGGTAACACCGATAAGTGATGTCATAGGATATCTGTCTTTCACTTTCTTTCTTACTTCAAGTTGGGTGATTATCTCTAGGTCCTTATCTGGTGGTGCAAACGGCACCGTTTCATTGTTTTCCATGGCTAATATTCCATTGTCTACATGGACCACTTCCTCTTTGTGCATTTTTCTGTGGATGGACATTTTGGTTTATTCCAAGTCTTGGCTACGTTAAATGTTCCTGCAGGGCATCCCTGGAGGCGCAGTGGTTGAGAGTCCGCCTGCCGATGCAGGGGATACGAGTTCGTGCCCCAGTCCGGGAAGATCCCACATGCCGCGGAGCGGCTAGGCCCGTGAGCCATGGCCGTTGAGCCTGTGCGTCCGGAGCCAGTGCTCCACAACGGGAGAGGCCACAACAGTGAGAGGCCCACTTACCACCCCACCCCCACCCCAAAATAAGGTTCCTGCAGTGCAGGATTGCCAGCCTGTGTCTTTTCCATTCTGCTCTGCTCAGGTGATAGGCGCATCAAAGGACTTACCAGTTCACATGGTAGCTCACTTTTTACCCTTAAACCCACCTCCATTATGTTCTCCCTACTGGCTGTTACCAGTTTACATCCACCCAGCAGCTAGAGGGTACACAGTTCTCCAAAACCCCTTCAGCATTTATTCTCTGTAGACTTTTTGCTGAAGAACATTCTGACGGCTGTGAGGTGAACATTTCTATAATTGGATTTGCATGGCTTTATTAATTGCTGATGTTGCACATTTTTCTATTCCCTTTTATTTTAAAGAAAAAAAAAAGAAAAGACAAAATGTATGTAAGATATGCCTCTTGAAATTGTCTTCTTGAAATGTTGACGTCTTTTGAATTTTCTGGTCGATTTACAACCCCAGGATGTTTTGTGATGGCAGGTGTCATTTAGAGGCCTGCCATGATTTTGAATATTAAGTGACGATTACCGCTCTTGTGTGAAACGACCAGAGGCGGCAGCACTTCTCCTTACCAAATCTGCTTACTAGGGCTACAGAGCCATAATGGAAGTCGTGTTGTAGGTTGTAAATTAGAACGGAATGTGCCAGGGAAAGCCCCTTAAAATTATGTCTGATTACTTCTTGTTCATTTTTTTAAATTAAATCTTTATTCTTTATCACAGGAAATTAGATTACAATGTTTTGTTTGTTGTAGGTGTGCAAGATGTGGTTCTTTTGCACATATACATATACCTATTCTTCTTCAGATCCTTTTCCCATGTAGGTTATGACACAATGTTGAGGAGTCTTCCCTTGGTATGCCGTGGGTTTTTGGTGATTATATATTTCACATGTGTTTGTATATCTCTGTTAACCCCAATATCGTAATGTATCCAATCCTCACACCTTTCCATTGGGTGAACCGTAATTTGGTTGAATGAATCTGTGATTGCCTTCCTCTCTGGAAATGTCTTCATTGGTATCAATTTTTAGGTAACACCCATAAGTGATAGGATAGGATATGTGTCTTTTGCTTTCTCACTTACTACCAGTTGCATGATTACCTCTAGACTCCTCTATGGTCCTGCAAATGGCATTGCTTCATTTTTTTCCTGGGCTAATATTCCATCTGTACATGTACCAGTTCTTCTTTGTCCACTCATCTCTTGATGGACGTTTTGCTTGCTTCCATGTGTTGGCTATTGTAATGCTTCTACAGTGCAGATTTGCCTGCCTGTGTCTTTCCAATTCTGTCTTCATAGGTTATAGCCTGAGAAGTGGGCCTGAGAAGTAGCTCAAGGTTTAGCTTTTAAAGGCACCTCCATTCTGTTCCCATTAGTGGCCCTTAGCAGGTCAGGTCCCACTTCAAATTGAGGGTATGCATTTCTCCAAAACCTCTTCAGCATTGATCACTTGTAGTTTTTTTGCTGATGGTTATTCTGAGTGGTGTGAGCTGATACTTCTTTGTGGTTGGATTTGCATGTGTCTCATACTCCCTTGAAATTGAGCTTTCAGGCATGTCCTTTTATTTTTCAAACTCTTATTACAGCTGACTTCTTCAAATTGTTTTCTTGAAGTACGTGCCACATTTTGAAATGATTTGGCCTTTACCTACATCAAGACATTTTTAAGGGCAGGTTTCGTTTGCAGCCCTGCAGTACTTGTGCATATGAAATGCCCATTTGCACAGATTTCAAAGCTGCTGTTGCAGGTATCGCCCAGAGGATGGCAGCATTTCTACGTTTCACACTCTGGCACCTAGGGAAACATATCTTCCTGCCAGTGGTGTTCCCCAGTTATAAATTAGAGTGCAATGTGCCCTGATATACCCCCAAAAGCTTACGTCTCCTAACGTATGTTTGCTTTTTAAATTCAATTTCTATTTTTTAGTGGAGTAATATTCCATTCTGTACATGGACCACATCTTCTTTGTGCATTCCTCTGTTGATAGACATTTTCATTGCTTCTAAGTGTTGCCTATGGTAAATATGGCTGGAGTGCAGTATTCCTGCCTGTGACTTTTGATTCCCATTTTCTCAGGTGATAGGCCCAACGGTGGGTATGATTCATTGACTGGTAGCTCAGTGTTTACCGTTTCAGAGCAACTGCATTGTGTTTTCATTAGTGGCTCTTACCACGTCCCAGTGAACACCGAGTGTATGCATTTTCCACAACCCCTTCAGCATTTATTGTTTGCAGAATGTTTGCTCATGGCCATTCTGACTGGTGTGAGCTGATAGGTTTTTGTAATTTGGATTTGCATGTCTTTAATAATTCCTAGTATTCAGCATTTTCCCACACCTTTCTCTTTTATTTAGAAAAAAAGGTGTGAGTACAGTATCCCTCTTGAAATTGTCTTCTTGGAAGGTTGCCCTCTTTTGAATTTTGTGGTCGTTTTTCGACCCCAGGATTTTTTTTTTTTGAGAGCAGGTGTCATTTACATGCGTGCAATGATTGTGAATATTTAGTGACCATTAGCACTGGGTTTAAAGCTGGTGTTGTGGGAAACGGCCACAAGGTGGCAGCATTTCTCCATTCCCAAATCTGGTTACTAGGGCAGCAGAGCCTTTCTGGAAGTCCTGTTACTAGGTTGTAAATTAGAATGGAATGTGCCAGGAAAAAGCCCCGGAAGTTTATGTCTCATTACTTCTTGTTCATTGTTTTAATTGGTTTAATCAGGGTAATGATTAGAATGCAGTTGGTCCTAGGTGTACACAATCTGGTTCATTCGTACATCATATATATCTATTCATGTGCAGATCCTTTTCCCATGTAAAGGATTACAGAATGTTCTGTACACCTCCCTTGCTATGTGCTTGGGCTTTTTGATATGTGTACTTAATCTGTATTTGTATAGGTGTGGTCAACCTAATCTTAATTTATCCATTGCCACCACCTTTCCTTTTAGATACGCATAGTTTGTTTTTTAAGTCCGTGTGTGTCTTTCTCTGTGGAAATATGTCCATTTTGTCAGTTGTTAGGTAACACGTATAGGTGTTATCAGAGGATATATGTCTTTTGCTTTCCAACCTACCTCATGTTCTGTGATTATCTCTAGGCTCATCTGTGGTACCTCAAAGAGCAGTGTTTCGTTGTTTTCCACAGCTAATATTCCATTGTGTACGTGGACCACTTCTTCATTAGCCATTCATGTGTTGATGGGCATTTAGGTTGCTTCCATGTCTTGGCTGTTGTGAATATGGCTGCAGTGCAGCTTTTGCAGCCTCAGTCTTCTGGATTCTGGTCTTCTCAGGTGAGAGGCACAGCAGTGGGCCTGCTGCATCGAATGGTAGCTCAATTTTTACTTTTAAACGCAGCTCCTTTCTGTTCTCATTATTGGCTGTTACCACTTTACATCTCACCAGCAGCTAGAGGGTACACAGTTCTCAAAAACCACTTCAGCATTTATTATTTGTAGCCTTTTGTTGATGGTCAGTCGACCTGTGTGAGTTGAAACCTTTTTGCAGATTAGATTTGCATGAGTCTAATAATTCCTGAGGTTGAGCCTTTACCCGTTTTCCTTCTTTTTCAAAAAAGAGAGTGAGTCAAACTGACCTCTTCATAGTATCTTCTTGAAATTTTGCCAGTTTTGAATTTTATTGTCCATTCCCTACCTCAGCACAATTGTTTAGGGCAGGTGTCCTTTACAGCCCTGAGTCCTTGTGAACGTTAAGAGACCATTAGCTGTGGGCTTAAAGCCGCTCTTGCGGGAAACGGCCACAAGGCGGCAGCATTTCTACATTCCCAACACTGCGTTTTTGGGCAGCAGAGCCTTCCTGGAAATCGTGTTAGTAGGCTGCAAATTAGAGTGGAAAGTGCCAGGCCACATCCCCAAGAGCTTATACCTCCTTACGTCTTGTTTGTTTTTTAAATTTAATTTTTATTACCAGAGCAAATTTGATAAAAATATTTTGTTTCTCCTAGTTGTACAGAGTCTGGTTCATTATAGCAAAGTATCTGTCCATTTATCCTTGCATCCCTTACCGTGTATATTATTACACAGTGTTGAGTAGACCTCTCTTGGTATTCCATAGGTACTTTGTGATTATATATTTCATATGTATTAGAACATGTCTGTTAACCCCCATATCCTAATTCATCCATTACGTACACATTTCCATTTGGTGAAACATAATTTGTTTTCTTAATCCATGCTTTTCCTTCTCTTGGAAATAAGTTCATGAGTATCAATTTTTAGGTAACACCGATAAGTGATGTCATAGGATATCTGTCTTTCACTTTCTTTCTTACTTCAAGTTGGGTGATTATCTCTAGGTCCTTATCTGGTGGTGCAAACGGCACCGTTTCATTGTTTTCCATGGCTAATATTCCATTGTCTACATGGACCACTTCCTCTTTGTGCATTTTTCTGTGGATGGACATTTTGGTTTATTCCAAGTCTTGGCTACGTTAAATGTTCCTGCAGGGCATCCCTGGAGGCGCAGTGGTTGAGAGTCCGCCTGCCGATGCAGGGGATACGAGTTCGTGCCCCAGTCCGGGAAGATCCCACATGCCGCGGAGCGGCTAGGCCCGTGAGCCATGGCCGTTGAGCCTGTGCGTCCGGAGCCAGTGCTCCACAACGGGAGAGGCCACAACAGTGAGAGGCCCACTTACCACCCCACCCCCACCCCAAAATAAGGTTCCTGCAGTGCAGGATTGCCAGCCTGTGTCTTTTCCATTCTGCTCTGCTCAGGTGATAGGCGCATCAAAGGACTTACCAGTTCACATGGTAGCTCACTTTTTACCCTTAAACCCACCTCCATTATGTTCTCCCTACTGGCTGTTACCAGTTTACATCCACCCAGCAGCTAGAGGGTACACAGTTCTCCAAAACCCCTTCAGCATTTATTCTCTGTAGACTTTTTGCTGAAGAACATTCTGACGGCTGTGAGGTGAACATTTCTATAATTGGATTTGCATGGCTTTATTAATTGCTGATGTTGCACATTTTTCTATTCCCTTTTATTTTAAAGAAAAAAAAAAGAAAAGACAAAATGTATGTAAGATATGCCTCTTGAAATTGTCTTCTTGAAATGTTGACGTCTTTTGAATTTTCTGGTCGATTTACAACCCCAGGATGTTTTGTGATGGCAGGTGTCATTTAGAGGCCTGCCATGATTTTGAATATTAAGTGACGATTACCGCTCTTGTGTGAAACGACCAGAGGCGGCAGCACTTCTCCTTACCAAATCTGCTTACTAGGGCTACAGAGCCATAATGGAAGTCGTGTTGTAGGTTGTAAATTAGAACGGAATGTGCCAGGGAAAGCCCCTTAAAATTATGTCTGATTACTTCTTGTTCATTTTTTTAAATTAAATCTTTATTCTTTATCACAGGAAATTAGATTACAATGTTTTGTTTGTTGTAGGTGTGCAAGATGTGGTTCTTTTGCACATATACATATACCTATTCTTCTTCAGATCCTTTTCCCATGTAGGTTATGACACAATGTTGAGGAGTCTTCCCTTGGTATGCCGTGGGTTTTTGGTGATTATATATTTCACATGTGTTTGTATATCTCTGTTAACCCCAATATCGTAATGTATCCAATCCTCACACCTTTCCATTGGGTGAACCGTAATTTGGTTGAATGAATCTGTGATTGCCTTCCTCTCTGGAAATGTCTTCATTGGTATCAATTTTTAGGTAACACCCATAAGTGATAGGATAGGATATGTGTCTTTTGCTTTCTCACTTACTACCAGTTGCATGATTACCTCTAGACTCCTCTATGGTCCTGCAAATGGCATTGCTTCATTTTTTTCCTGGGCTAATATTCCATCTGTACATGTACCAGTTCTTCTTTGTCCACTCATCTCTTGATGGACGTTTTGCTTGCTTCCATGTGTTGGCTATTGTAATGCTTCTACAGTGCAGATTTGCCTGCCTGTGTCTTTCCAATTCTGTCTTCATAGGTTATAGCCTGAGAAGTGGGCCTGAGAAGTAGCTCAAGGTTTAGCTTTTAAAGGCACCTCCATTCTGTTCCCATTAGTGGCCCTTAGCAGGTCAGGTCCCACTTCAAATTGAGGGTATGCATTTCTCCAAAACCTCTTCAGCATTGATCACTTGTAGTTTTTTTGCTGATGGTTATTCTGAGTGGTGTGAGCTGATACTTCTTTGTGGTTGGATTTGCATGTGTCTCATACTCCCTTGAAATTGAGCTTTCAGGCATGTCCTTTTATTTTTCAAACTCTTATTACAGCTGACTTCTTCAAATTGTTTTCTTGAAGTACGTGCCACATTTTGAAATGATTTGGCCTTTACCTACATCAAGACATTTTTAAGGGCAGGTTTCGTTTGCAGCCCTGCAGTACTTGTGCATATGAAATGCCCATTTGCACAGATTTCAAAGCTGCTGTTGCAGGTATCGCCCAGAGGATGGCAGCATTTCTACGTTTCACACTCTGGCACCTAGGGAAACATATCTTCCTGCCAGTGGTGTTCCCCAGTTATAAATTAGAGTGCAATGTGCCCTGATATACCCCCAAAAGCTTACGTCTCCTAACGTATGTTTGCTTTTTAAATTCAATTTCTATTTTTTAGTGGAGTAATATTCCATTCTGTACATGGACCACATCTTCTTTGTGCATTCCTCTGTTGATAGACATTTTCATTGCTTCTAAGTGTTGCCTATGGTAAATATGGCTGGAGTGCAGTATTCCTGCCTGTGACTTTTGATTCCCATTTTCTCAGGTGATAGGCCCAACGGTGGGTATGATTCATTGACTGGTAGCTCAGTGTTTACCGTTTCAGAGCAACTGCTCTGTGTTTTCATTAGTGGCTCTTACTACGTCCCAGTGAACACCGAGTGTATGCATTTTCCACAACCCCTTCAGCATTTATTGTTTGCAGAATGTTTGCTCATGGCCATTCTGACTGGTGTGAGCTGATAGGTTTTTGTAATTTGGATTTGCATGTCTTTAATAATTCCTAGTATTCAGCATTTTCCCACACCTTTCTCTTTTATTTAGAAAAAAAAGGTGTGAGTACAGTATCCCTCTTGAAATTGTCTTCTTGGAAGGTTGCCCTCTTTTGAATTTTGTGGTCGTTTTTCGACCCCAGGATTTTTTTTTTTTTGAGAGCAGGTGTCATTTACATGCCTGCAATGATTGTGAATATTTAGTGACCATTAGCACTGGGTTTAAAGCTGGTGTTGTGGGAAACGGCCACAAGGTGGCAGCATTTCTCCATTCCCAAATCTGGTTACTAGGGCAGCAGAGCCTTTCTGGAAGTCCTGTTACTAGGTTGTAAATTAGAATGGAATGTGCCAGGAAAAAGCCCCGGAAGTTTATGTCTCATTACTTCTTGTTCATTGTTTTAATTGGTTTAATCAGGGTAATGATTAGAATGCAGTTGGTCCTAGGTGTACACAATCTGGTTCATTCGTACATCATATATATCTATTCATGTGCAGATCCTTTTCCCATGTAAAGGATTACAGAATGTTCTGTACACCTCCCTTGCTATGTGCTTGGGCTTTTTGATATGTGTACTTAATCTGTATTTGTATAGGTGTGGTCAACCTAATCTTAATTTATCCATTGCCACCACCTTTCCTTTTAGATACGCATAGTTTGTTTTTTAAGTCCGTGTGTGTCTTTCTCTGTGGAAATATGTCCATTTTGTCAGTTGTTAGGTAACACGTATAGGTGTTATCAGAGGATATATGTCTTTTGCTTTCCAACCTACCTCATGTTCTGTGATTATCTCTAGGCTCATCTGTGGTACCTCAAAGAGCAGTGTTTCGTTGTTTTCCACAGCTAATATTCCATTGTGTACGTGGACCACTTCTTCATTAGCCATTCATGTGTTGATGGGCATTTAGGTTGCTTCCATGTCTTGGCTGTTGTGAATATGGCTGCAGTGCAGCTTTTGCAGCCTCAGTCTTCTGGATTCTGGTCTTCTCAGGTGAGAGGCACAGCAGTGGGCCTGCTGCATCGAATGGTAGCTCAATTTTTACTTTTAAACGCAGCTCCTTTCTGTTCTCATTATTGGCTGTTACCACTTTACATCTCACCAGCAGCTAGAGGGTACACAGTTCTCAAAAACCACTTCAGCATTTATTATTTGTAGCCTTTTGTTGATGGTCAGTCGACCTGTGTGAGTTGAAACCTTTTTGCAGATTAGATTTGCATGAGTCTAATAATTCCTGAGGTTGAGCCTTTACCCGTTTTCCTTCTTTTTCAAAAAAGAGAGTGAGTCAAACTGACCTCTTCATAGTATCTTCTTGAAATTTTGCCAGTTTTGAATTTTATTGTCCATTCCCTACCTCAGCACAATTGTTTAGGGCAGGTGTCCTTTACAGCCCTGAGTCCTTGTGAACGTTAAGAGACCATTAGCTGTGGGCTTAAAGCCGCTCTTGCGGGAAACGGCCACAAGGCGGCAGCATTTCTACATTCCCAACACTGCGTTTTTGGGCAGCAGAGCCTTCCTGGAAATCGTGTTAGTAGGCTGCAAATTAGAGTGGAAAGTGCCAGGCCACATCCCCAAGAGCTTATACCTCCTTACGTCTTGTTTGTTTTTTAAATTTAATTTTTATTACCAGAGCAAATTTGATAAAAATATTTTGTTTCTCCTAGTTGTACAGAGTCTGGTTCATTATAGCAAAGTATCTGTCCATTTATCCTTGCATCCCTTACCGTGTATATTATTACACAGTGTTGAGTAGACCTCTCTTGGTATTCCATAGGTACTTTGTGATTATATATTTCATATGTATTAGAACATGTCTGTTAACCCCCATATCCTAATTCATCCATTACGTACACATTTCCATTTGGTGAAACATAATTTGTTTTCTTAATCCATGCTTTTCCTTCTCTTGGAAATAAGTTCATGAGTATCAATTTTTAGGTAACACCGATAAGTGATGTCATAGGATATCTGTCTTTCACTTTCTTTCTTACTTCAAGTTGGGTGATTATCTCTAGGTCCTTATCTGGTGGTGCAAACGGCACCGTTTCATTGTTTTCCATGGCTAATATTCCATTGTCTACATGGACCACTTCCTCTTTGTGCATTTTTCTGTGGATGGACATTTTGGTTTATTCCAAGTCTTGGCTACGTTAAATGTTCCTGCAGGGCATCCCTGGAGGCGCAGTGGTTGAGAGTCCGCCTGCCGATGCAGGGGATACGAGTTCGTGCCCCAGTCCGGGAAGATCCCACATGCCGCGGAGCGGCTAGGCCCGTGAGCCATGGCCGTTGAGCCTGTGCGTCCGGAGCCAGTGCTCCACAACGGGAGAGGCCACAACAGTGAGAGGCCCACTTACCACCCCACCCCCACCCCAAAATAAGGTTCCTGCAGTGCAGGATTGCCAGCCTGTGTCTTTTCCATTCTGCTCTGCTCAGGTGATAGGCGCATCAAAGGACTTACCAGTTCACATGGTAGCTCACTTTTTACCCTTAAACCCACCTCCATTATGTTCTCCCTACTGGCTGTTACCAGTTTACATCCACCCAGCAGCTAGAGGGTACACAGTTCTCCAAAACCCCTTCAGCATTTATTCTCTGTAGACTTTTTGCTGAAGAACATTCTGACGGCTGTGAGGTGAACATTTCTATAATTGGATTTGCATGGCTTTATTAATTGCTGATGTTGCACATTTTTCTATTCCCTTTTATTTTAAAGAAAAAAAAAAGAAAAGACAAAATGTATGTAAGATATGCCTCTTGAAATTGTCTTCTTGAAATGTTGACGTCTTTTGAATTTTCTGGTCGATTTACAACCCCAGGATGTTTTGTGATGGCAGGTGTCATTTAGAGGCCTGCCATGATTTTGAATATTAAGTGACGATTACCGCTCTTGTGTGAAACGACCAGAGGCGGCAGCACTTCTCCTTACCAAATCTGCTTACTAGGGCTACAGAGCCATAATGGAAGTCGTGTTGTAGGTTGTAAATTAGAACGGAATGTGCCAGGGAAAGCCCCTTAAAATTATGTCTGATTACTTCTTGTTCATTTTTTTAAATTAAATCTTTATTCTTTATCACAGGAAATTAGATTACAATGTTTTGTTTGTTGTAGGTGTGCAAGATGTGGTTCTTTTGCACATATACATATACCTATTCTTCTTCAGATCCTTTTCCCATGTAGGTTATGACACAATGTTGAGGAGTCTTCCCTTGGTATGCCGTGGGTTTTTGGTGATTATATATTTCACATGTGTTTGTATATCTCTGTTAACCCCAATATCGTAATGTATCCAATCCTCACACCTTTCCATTGGGTGAACCGTAATTTGGTTGAATGAATCTGTGATTGCCTTCCTCTCTGGAAATGTCTTCATTGGTATCAATTTTTAGGTAACACCCATAAGTGATAGGATAGGATATGTGTCTTTTGCTTTCTCACTTACTACCAGTTGCATGATTACCTCTAGACTCCTCTATGGTCCTGCAAATGGCATTGCTTCATTTTTTTCCTGGGCTAATATTCCATCTGTACATGTACCAGTTCTTCTTTGTCCACTCATCTCTTGATGGACGTTTTGCTTGCTTCCATGTGTTGGCTATTGTAATGCTTCTACAGTGCAGATTTGCCTGCCTGTGTCTTTCCAATTCTGTCTTCATAGGTTATAGCCTGAGAAGTGGGCCTGAGAAGTAGCTCAAGGTTTAGCTTTTAAAGGCACCTCCATTCTGTTCCCATTAGTGGCCCTTAGCAGGTCAGGTCCCACTTCAAATTGAGGGTATGCATTTCTCCAAAACCTCTTCAGCATTGATCACTTGTAGTTTTTTTGCTGATGGTTATTCTGAGTGGTGTGAGCTGATACTTCTTTGTGGTTGGATTTGCATGTGTCTCATACTCCCTTGAAATTGAGCTTTCAGGCATGTCCTTTTATTTTTCAAACTCTTATTACAGCTGACTTCTTCAAATTGTTTTCTTGAAGTACGTGCCACATTTTGAAATGATTTGGCCTTTACCTACATCAAGACATTTTTAAGGGCAGGTTTCGTTTGCAGCCCTGCAGTACTTGTGCATATGAAATGCCCATTTGCACAGATTTCAAAGCTGCTGTTGCAGGTATCGCCCAGAGGATGGCAGCATTTCTACGTTTCACACTCTGGCACCTAGGGAAACATATCTTCCTGCCAGTGGTGTTCCCCAGTTATAAATTAGAGTGCAATGTGCCCTGATATACCCCCAAAAGCTTACGTCTCCTAACGTATGTTTGCTTTTTAAATTCAATTTCTATTTTTTAGTGGAGTAATATTCCATTCTGTACATGGACCACATCTTCTTTGTGCATTCCTCTGTTGATAGACATTTTCATTGCTTCTAAGTGTTGCCTATGGTAAATATGGCTGGAGTGCAGTATTCCTGCCTGTGACTTTTGATTCCCATTTTCTCAGGTGATAGGCCCAACGGTGGGTATGATTCATTGACTGGTAGCTCAGTGTTTACCGTTTCAGAGCAACTGCATTGTGTTTTCATTAGTGGCTCTTACCACGTCCCAGTGAACACCGAGTGTATGCATTTTCCACAACCCCTTCAGCATTTATTGTTTGCAGAATGTTTGCTCATGGCCATTCTGACTGGTGTGAGCTGATAGGTTTTTGTAATTTGGATTTGCATGTCTTTAATAATTCCTAGTATTCAGCATTTTCCCACACCTTTCTCTTTTATTTAGAAAAAAAGGTGTGAGTACAGTATCCCTCTTGAAATTGTCTTCTTGGAAGGTTGCCCTCTTTTGAATTTTGTGGTCGTTTTTCGACCCCAGGATTTTTTTTTTTTGAGAGCAGGTGTCATTTACATGCGTGCAATGATTGTGAATATTTAGTGACCATTAGCACTGGGTTTAAAGCTGGTGTTGTGGGAAACGGCCACAAGGTGGCAGCATTTCTCCATTCCCAAATCTGGTTACTAGGGCAGCAGAGCCTTTCTGGAAGTCCTGTTACTAGGTTGTAAATTAGAATGGAATGTGCCAGGAAAAAGCCCCGGAAGTTTATGTCTCATTACTTCTTGTTCATTGTTTTAATTGGTTTAATCAGGGTAATGATTAGAATGCAGTTGGTCCTAGGTGTACACAATCTGGTTCATTCGTACATCATATATATCTATTCATGTGCAGATCCTTTTCCCATGTAAAGGATTACAGAATGTTCTGTACACCTCCCTTGCTATGTGCTTGGGCTTTTTGATATGTGTACTTAATCTGTATTTGTATAGGTGTGGTCAACCTAATCTTAATTTATCCATTGCCACCACCTTTCCTTTTAGATACGCATAGTTTGTTTTTTAAGTCCGTGTGTGTCTTTCTCTGTGGAAATATGTCCATTTTGTCAGTTGTTAGGTAACACGTATAGGTGTTATCAGAGGATATATGTCTTTTGCTTTCCAACCTACCTCATGTTCTGTGATTATCTCTAGGCTCATCTGTGGTACCTCAAAGAGCAGTGTTTCGTTGTTTTCCACAGCTAATATTCCATTGTGTACGTGGACCACTTCTTCATTAGCCATTCATGTGTTGATGGGCATTTAGGTTGCTTCCATGTCTTGGCTGTTGTGAATATGGCTGCAGTGCAGCTTTTGCAGCCTCAGTCTTCTGGATTCTGGTCTTCTCAGGTGAGAGGCACAGCAGTGGGCCTGCTGCATCGAATGGTAGCTCAATTTTTACTTTTAAACGCAGCTCCTTTCTGTTCTCATTATTGGCTGTTACCACTTTACATCTCACCAGCAGCTAGAGGGTACACAGTTCTCAAAAACCACTTCAGCATTTATTATTTGTAGCCTTTTGTTGATGGTCAGTCGACCTGTGTGAGTTGAAACCTTTTTGCAGATTAGATTTGCATGAGTCTAATAATTCCTGAGGTTGAGCCTTTACCCGTTTTCCTTCTTTTTCAAAAAAGAGAGTGAGTCAAACTGACCTCTTCATAGTATCTTCTTGAAATTTTGCCAGGTTTGAATTTTATTGTCCATTCCCTACCTCAGCACAATTGTTTAGGGCAGGTGTCCTTTACAGCCCTGAGTCCTTGTGAACGTTAAGAGACCATTAGCTGTGGGCTTAAAGCCGCTCTTGCGGGAAACGGCCACAAGGCGGCAGCATTTCTACATTCCCAACACTGCGTTTTTGGGCAGCAGAGCCTTCCTGGAAATCGTGTTAGTAGGCTGCAAATTAGAGTGGAAAGTGCCAGGCCACATCCCCAAGAGCTTATACCTCCTTACGTCTTGTTTGTTTTTTAAATTTAATTTTTATTACCAGAGCAAATTTGATAAAAATATTTTGTTTCTCCTAGTTGTAGAGAGTCTGGTTCATTATAGCAATGTATCTGTCCATTTATCCTTGCATCCCTTACCGTGTATATTATTACACAGTGTTGAGTAGACCTCTCTTGGTATTCCATAGGTACTTTGTGATTATATATTTCATATGTATTAGAACATGTCTGTTAACCCCCATATCCTAATTCATCCATTACGTACACATTTCCATTTGGTGAAACATAATTTGTTTTCTTAATCCATGCTTTTCCTTCTCTTGGAAATAAGTTCATGAGTATCAATTTTTAGGTAACACCGATAAGTGATGTCATAGGATATCTGTCTTTCACTTTCTTTCTTACTTCAAGTTGGGTGATTATCTCTAGGTCCTTATCTGGTGGTGCAAACGGCACCGTTTCATTGTTTTCCATGGCTAATATTCCATTGTCTACATGGACCACTTCCTCTTTGTGCATTTTTCTGTGGATGGACATTTTGGTTTATTCCAAGTCTTGGCTACGTTAAATGTTCCTGCAGGGCATCCCTGGAGGCGCAGTGGTTGAGAGTCCGCCTGCCGATGCAGGGGATACGAGTTCGTGCCCCAGTCCGGGAAGATCCCACATGCCGCGGAGCGGCTAGGCCCGTGAGCCATGGCCGTTGAGCCTGCGCGTCCGGAGCCAGTGCTCCACAACGGGAGAGGCCACAACAGTGAGAGGCCCACTTACCACCCCACCCCCACCCCAAAATAAGGTTCCTGCAGTGCAGGATTGCCAGCCTGTGTCTTTTCCATTCTGCTCTGCTCAGGTGATAGGCGCATCAAAGGACTTACCAGTTCACATGGTAGCTCACTTTTTACCCTTAAACCCACCTCCATTATGTTCTCCCTACTGGCTGTTACCAGTTTACATCCACCCAGCAGCTAGAGGGTACACAGTTCTCCAAAACCCCTTCAGCATTTATTCTCTGTAGACTTTCTGCTGAAGAACATTCTGACGGCTGTGAGGTGAACATTTCTATAATTGGATTTGCATGGCTTTATTAATTGCTGATGTTGCACATTTTTCTATTCCCTTTTATTTTAAAGAAAAAAAAAAGAAAAGACAAAATGTATGTAAGATATGCCTCTTGAAATTGTCTTCTTGAAATGTTGACGTCTTTTGAATTTTCTGGTCGATTTACAACCCCAGGATGTTTTGTGATGGCAGGTGTCATTTAGAGGCCTGCCATGATTTTGAATATTAAGTGACGATTACCGCTCTTGTGTGAAACGACCAGAGGCGGCAGCACTTCTCCTTACCAAATCTGCTTACTAGGGCTACAGAGCCATAATGGAAGTCGTGTTGTAGGTTGTAAATTAGAACGGAATGTGCCAGGGAAAGCCCCTTAAAATTATGTCTGATTACTTCTTGTTCATTTTTTTAAATTAAATCTTTATTCTTTATCACAGGAAATTAGATTACAATGTTTTGTTTGTTGTAGGTGTGCAAGATGTGGTTCTTTTGCACATATACATATACCTATTCTTCTTCAGATCCTTTTCCCATGTAGGTTATGACACAATGTTGAGGAGTCTTCCCTTGGTATGCCGTGGGTTTTTGGTGATTATATATTTCACATGTGTTTGTATATCTCTGTTAACCCCAATATCGTAATGTATCCAATCCTCACACCTTTCCATTGGGTGAACCGTAATTTGGTTGAATGAATCTGTGATTGCCTTCCTCTCTGGAAATGTCTTCATTGGTATCAATTTTTAGGTAACACCCATAAGTGATAGGATAGGATATGTGTCTTTTGCTTTCTCACTTACTACCAGTTGCATGATTACCTCTAGACTCCTCTATGGTCCTGCAAATGGCATTGCTTCATTTTTTTCCTGGGCTAATATTCCATCTGTACATGTACCAGTTCTTCTTTGTCCACTCATCTCTTGATGGACGTTTTGCTTGCTTCCATGTGTTGGCTATTGTAATGCTTCTACAGTGCAGATTTGCCTGCCTGTGTCTTTCCAATTCTGTCTTCATAGGATATAGCCTGAGAAGTGGGCCTGAGAAGTAGCTCAAGGTTTAGCTTTTAAAGGCACCTCCATTCTGTTCCCATTAGTGGCCCTTAGCAGGTCAGGTCCCACTTCAAATTGAGGGTATGCATTTCTCCAAAACCTCTTCAGCATTGATCACTTGTAGTTTTTTTGCTGATGGTTATTCTGAGTGGTGTGAGCTGATACTTCTTTGTGGTTGGATTTGCATGTGTCTCATACTCCCTTGAAATTGAGCTTTCAGGCATGTCCTTTTATTTTTCAAACTCTTATTACAGCTGACTTCTTCAAATTGTTTTCTTGAAGTACGTGCCACATTTTGAAATGATTTGGCCTTTACCTACATCAAGACATTTTTAAGGGCAGGTTTCGTTTGCAGCCCTGCAGTACTTGTGCATATGAAATGCCCATTTGCACAGATTTCAAAGCTGCTGTTGCAGGTATCGCCCAGAGGATGGCAGCATTTCTACGTTTCACACTCTGGCACCTAGGGAAACATATCTTCCTGCCAGTGGTGTTCCCCAGTTATAAATTAGAGTGCAATGTGCCCTGATATACCCCCAAAAGCTTACGTCTCCTAACGTATGTTTGCTTTTTAAATTCAATTTCTATTTTTTAGTGGAGTAATATTCCATTCTGTACATGGACCACATCTTCTTTGTGCATTCCTCTGTTGATAGACATTTTCATTGCTTCTAAGTGTTGCCTATGGTAAATATGGCTGGAGTGCAGTATTCCTGCCTGTGACTTTTGATTCCCATTTTCTCAGGTGATAGGCCCAACGGTGGGTATGATTCATTGACTGGTAGCTCAATGTTTACCGTTTCAGAGCAACTGCACTGTGTTTTCATTAGTGGCTCTTACCACGTCCCAGTGAACACCGAGTGTATGCATTTTCCACAACCCCTTCAGCATTTATTGTTTGCAGAATGTTTGCTCATGGCCATTCTGACTGGTGTGAGCTGATAGGTTTTTGTAATTTGGATTTGCATGTCTTTAATAATTCCTAGTATTCAGCATTTTCCCACACCTTTCTCTTTTATTTAGAAAAAAAAGGTGTGAGTACAGTATCCCTCTTGAAATTGTCTTCTTGGAAGGTTGCCCTCTTTTGAATTTTGTGGTCGTTTTTCGACCCCAGGGTTTTTTTTTTTTTTTTGAGAGCAGGTGTCATTTACATGCCTGCAATGATTGTGAATATTTAGTGACCATTAGCACTGGGTTTAAAGCTGGTGTTGTGGGAAACGGCCACAAGGTGGCAGCATTTCTCCATTCCCAAATCTGGTTACTAGGGCAGCAGAGCCTTTCTGGAAGTCCTGTTACTAGGTTGTAAATTAGAATGGAATGTGCCAGGAAAAAGCCCCGGAAGTTTATGTCTCATTACTTCTTGTTCATTGTTTTAATTGGTTTAATCAGGGTAATGATTAGAATGCAGTTGGTCCTAGGTGTACACAATCTGGTTCATTCGTACATCATATATATCTATTCATGTGCAGATCCTTTTCCCATGTAAAGGATTACAGAATGTTCTGTACACCTCCCTTGCTATGTGCTTGGGCTTTTTGATATGTGTACTTAATCTGTATTTGTATAGGTGTGGTCAACCTAATCTTAATTTATCCATTGCCACCACCTTTCCTTTTAGATACGCATAGTTTGTTTTTTAAGTCCGTGTGTGTCTTTCTCTGTGGAAATATGTCCATTTTGTCAGTTGTTAGGTAACACGTATAGGTGTTATCAGAGGATATATGTCTTTTGCTTTCCAACCTACCTCATGTTCTGTGATTATCTCTAGGCTCATCTGTGGTACCTCAAAGAGCAGTGTTTCGTTGTTTTCCACAGCTAATATTCCATTGTGTACGTGGACCACTTCTTCATTAGCCATTCATGTGTTGATGGGCATTTAGGTTGCTTCCATGTCTTGGCTGTTGTGAATATGGCTGCAGTGCAGCTTTTGCAGCCTCAGTCTTCTGGATTCTGGTCTTCTCAGGTGAGAGGCACAGCAGTGGGCCTGCTGCATCGAATGGTAGCTCAATTTTTACTTTTAAACGCAGCTCCTTTCTGTTCTCATTATTGGCTGTTACCACTTTACATCTCACCAGCAGCTAGAGGGTACACAGTTCTCAAAAACCACTTCAGCATTTATTATTTGTAGCCTTTTGTTGATGGTCAGTCGACCTGTGTGAGTTGAAACCTTTTTGCAGATTAGATTTGCATGAGTCTAATAATTCCTGAGGTTGAGCCTTTACCCGTTTTCCTTCTTTTTCAAAAAAGAGAGTGAGTCAAACTGACCTCTTCATAGTATCTTCTTGAAATTTTGCCAGGTTTGAATTTTATTGTCCATTCCCTACCTCAGCACAATTGTTTAGGGCAGGTGTCCTTTACAGCCCTGAGTCCTTGTGAACGTTAAGAGACCATTAGCTGTGGGCTTAAAGCCGCTCTTGCGGGAAACGGCCACAAGGCGGCAGCATTTCTACATTCCCAACACTGCGTTTTTGGGCAGCAGAGCCTTCCTGGAAATCGTGTTAGTAGGCTGCAAATTAGAGTGGAAAGTGCCAGGCCACATCCCCAAGAGCTTATACCTCCTTACGTCTTGTTTGTTTTTTAAATTTAATTTTTATTACCAGAGCAAATTTGATAAAAATATTTTGTTTCTCCTAGTTGTACAGAGTCTGGTTCATTATAGCAATGTATCTGTCCATTTATCCTTGCATCCCTTACCGTGTATATTATTACACAGTGTTGAGTAGACCTCTCTTGGTATTCCATAGGTACTTTGTGATTATATATTTCATATGTATTAGAACATGTCTGTTAACCCCCATATCCTAATTCATCCATTACGTACACATTTCCATTTGGTGAAACATAATTTGTTTTCTTAATCCATGCTTTTCCTTCTCTTGGAAATAAGTTCATGAGTATCAATTTTTAGGTAACACCGATAAGTGATGTCATAGGATATCTGTCTTTCACTTTCTTTCTTACTTCAAGTTGGGTGATTATCTCTAGGTCCTTATCTGGTGGTGCAAACGGCACCGTTTCATTGTTTTCCATGGCTAATATTCCATTGTCTACATGGACCACTTCCTCTTTGTGCATTTTTCTGTGGATGGACATTTTGGTTTATTCCAAGTCTTGGCTACGTTAAATGTTCCTGCAGGGCATCCCTGGAGGCGCAGTGGTTGAGAGTCCGCCTGCCGATGCAGGGGATACGAGTTCGTGCCCCAGTCCGGGAAGATCCCACATGCCGCGGAGCGGCTAGGCCCGTGAGCCATGGCCGTTGAGCCTGCGCGTCCGGAGCCAGTGCTCCACAACGGGAGAGGCCACAACAGTGAGAGGCCCACTTACCACCCCACCCCCACCCCAAAATAAGGTTCCTGCAGTGCAGGATTGCCAGCCTGTGTCTTTTCCATTCTGCTCTGCTCAGGTGATAGGCGCATCAAAGGACTTACCAGTTCACATGGTAGCTCACTTTTTACCCTTAAACCCACCTCCATTATGTTCTCCCTACTGGCTGTTACCAGTTTACATCCACCCAGCAGCTAGAGGGTACACAGTTCTCCAAAACCCCTTCAGCATTTATTCTCTGTAGACTTTTTGCTGAAGAACATTCTGACGGCTGTGAGGTGAACATTTCTATAATTGGATTTGCATGGCTTTATTAATTGCTGATGTTGCACATTTTTCTATTCCCTTTTATTTTAAAGAAAAAAAAAAGAAAAGACAAAATGTATGTAAGATATGCCTCTTGAAATTGTCTTCTTGAAATGTTGACGTCTTTTGAATTTTCTGGTCGATTTACAACCCCAGGATGTTTTGTGATGGCAGGTGTCATTTAGAGGCCTGCCATGATTTTGAATATTAAGTGACGATTACCGCTCTTGTGTGAAACGACCAGAGGCGGCAGCACTTCTCCTTACCAAATCTGCTTACTAGGGCTACAGAGCCATAATGGAAGTCGTGTTGTAGGTTGTAAATTAGAACGGAATGTGCCAGGGAAAGCCCCTTAAAATTATGTCTGATTACTTCTTGTTCATTTTTTTAAATTAAATCTTTATTCTTTATCACAGGAAATTAGATTACAATGTTTTGTTTGTTGTAGGTGTGCAAGATGTGGTTCTTTTGCACATATACATATACCTATTCTTCTTCAGATCCTTTTCCCATGTAGGTTATGACACAATGTTGAGGAGTCTTCCCTTGGTATGCCGTGGGTTTTTGGTGATTATATATTTCACATGTGTTTGTATATCTCTGTTAACCCCAATATCGTAATGTATCCAATCCTCACACCTTTCCATTGGGTGAACCGTAATTTGGTTGAATGAATCTGTGATTGCCTTCCTCTCTGGAAATGTCTTCATTGGTATCAATTTTTAGGTAACACCCATAAGTGATAGGATAGGATATGTGTCTTTTGCTTTCTCACTTACTACCAGTTGCATGATTACCTCTAGACTCCTCTATGGTCCTGCAAATGGCATTGCTTCATTTTTTTCCTGGGCTAATATTCCATCTGTACATGTACCAGTTCTTCTTTGTCCACTCATCTCTTGATGGACGTTTTGCTTGCTTCCATGTGTTGGCTATTGTAATGCTTCTACAGTGCAGATTTGCCTGCCTGTGTCTTTCCAATTCTGTCTTCATAGGATATAGCCTGAGAAGTGGGCCTGAGAAGTAGCTCAAGGTTTAGCTTTTAAAGGCACCTCCATTCTGTTCCCATTAGTGGCCCTTAGCAGGTCAGGTCCCACTTCAAATTGAGGGTATGCATTTCTCCAAAACCTCTTCAGCATTGATCACTTGTAGTTTTTTTGCTGATGGTTATTCTGAGTGGTGTGAGCTGATACTTCTTTGTGGTTGGATTTGCATGTGTCTCATACTCCCTTGAAATTGAGCTTTCAGGCATGTCCTTTTATTTTTCAAACTCTTATTACAGCTGACTTCTTCAAATTGTTTTCTTGAAGTACGTGCCACATTTTGAAATGATTTGGCCTTTACCTACATCAAGACATTTTTAAGGGCAGGTTTCGTTTGCAGCCCTGCAGTACTTGTGCATATGAAATGCCCATTTGCACAGATTTCAAAGCTGCTGTTGCAGGTATCGCCCAGAGGATGGCAGCATTTCTACGTTTCACACTCTGGCACCTAGGGAAACATATCTTCCTGCCAGTGGTGTTCCCCAGTTATAAATTAGAGTGCAATGTGCCCTGATATACCCCCAAAAGCTTACGTCTCCTAACGTATGTTTGCTTTTTAAATTCAATTTCTATTTTTTAGTGGAGTAATATTCCATTCTGTACATGGACCACATCTTCTTTGTGCATTCCTCTGTTGATAGACATTTTCATTGCTTCTAAGTGTTGCCTATGGTAAATATGGCTGGAGTGCAGTATTCCTGCCTGTGACTTTTGATTCCCATTTTCTCAGGTGATAGGCCCAACGGTGGGTATGATTCATTGACTGGTAGCTCAATGTTTACCGTTTCAGAGCAACTGCACTGTGTTTTCATTAGTGGCTCTTACCACGTCCCAGTGAACACCGAGTGTATGCATTTTCCACAACCCCTTCAGCATTTATTGTTTGCAGAATGTTTGCTCATGGCCATTCTGACTGGTGTGAGCTGATAGGTTTTTGTAATTTGGATTTGCATGTCTTTAATAATTCCTAGTATTCAGCATTTTCCCACACCTTTCTCTTTTATTTAGAAAAAAAAGGTGTGAGTACAGTATCCCTCTTGAAATTGTCTTCTTGGAAGGTTGCCCTCTTTTGAATTTTGTGGTCGTTTTTCGACCCCAGGGTTTTTTTTTTTTTTTTGAGAGCAGGTGTCATTTACATGCCTGCAATGATTGTGAATATTTAGTGACCATTAGCACTGGGTTTAAAGCTGGTGTTGTGGGAAACGGCCACAAGGTGGCAGCATTTCTCCATTCCCAAATCTGGTTACTAGGGCAGCAGAGCCTTTCTGGAAGTCCTGTTACTAGGTTGTAAATTAGAATGGAATGTGCCAGGAAAAAGCCCCGGAAGTTTATGTCTCATTACTTCTTGTTCATTGTTTTAATTGGTTTAATCAGGGTAATGATTAGAATGCAGTTGGTCCTAGGTGTACACAATCTGGTTCATTCGTACATCATATATATCTATTCATGTGCAGATCCTTTTCCCATGTAAAGGATTACAGAATGTTCTGTACACCTCCCTTGCTATGTGCTTGGGCTTTTTGATATGTGTACTTAATCTGTATTTGTATAGGTGTGGTCAACCTAATCTTAATTTATCCATTGCCACCACCTTTCCTTTTAGATACGCATAGTTTGTTTTTTAAGTCCGTGTGTGTCTTTCTCTGTGGAAATATGTCCATTTTGTCAGTTGTTAGGTAACACGTATAGGTGTTATCAGAGGATATATGTCTTTTGCTTTCCAACCTACCTCATGTTCTGTGATTATCTCTAGGCTCATCTGTGGTACCTCAAAGAGCAGTGTTTCGTTGTTTTCCACAGCTAATATTCCATTGTGTACGTGGACCACTTCTTCATTAGCCATTCATGTGTTGATGGGCATTTAGGTTGCTTCCATGTCTTGGCTGTTGTGAATATGGCTGCAGTGCAGCTTTTGCAGCCTCAGTCTTCTGGATTCTGGTCTTCTCAGGTGAGAGGCACAGCAGTGGGCCTGCTGCATCGAATGGTAGCTCAATTTTTACTTTTAAACGCAGCTCCTTTCTGTTCTCATTATTGGCTGTTACCACTTTACATCTCACCAGCAGCTAGAGGGTACACAGTTCTCAAAAACCACTTCAGCATTTATTATTTGTAGCCTTTTGTTGATGGTCAGTCGACCTGTGTGAGTTGAAACCTTTTTGCAGATTAGATTTGCATGAGTCTAATAATTCCTGAGGTTGAGCCTTTACCCGTTTTCCTTCTTTTTCAAAAAAGAGAGTGAGTCAAACTGACCTCTTCATAGTATCTTCTTGAAATTTTGCCAGTTTTGAATTTTATTGTCCATTCCCTACCTCAGCACAATTGTTTAGGGCAGGTGTCCTTTACAGCCCTGAGTCCTTGTGAACGTTAAGAGACCATTAGCTGTGGGCTTAAAGCCGCTCTTGCGGGAAACGGCCACAAGGCGGCAGCATTTCTACATTCCCAACACTGCGTTTTTGGGCAGCAGAGCCTTCCTGGAAATCGTGTTAGTAGGCTGCAAATTAGAGTGGAAAGTGCCAGGCCACATCCCCAAGAGCTTATACCTCCTTACGTCTTGTTTGTTTTTTAAATTTAATTTTTATTACCAGAGCAAATTTGATAAAAATATTTTGTTTCTCCTAGTTGTACAGAGTCTGGTTCATTATAGCAATGTATCTGTCCATTTATCCTTGCATCCCTTACCGTGTATATTATTACACAGTGTTGAGTAGACCTCTCTTGGTATTCCATAGGTACTTTGTGATTATATATTTCATATGTATTAGAACATGTCTGTTAACCCCCATATCCTAATTCATCCATTACGTACACATTTCCATTTGGTGAAACATAATTTGTTTTCTTAATCCATGCTTTTCCTTCTCTTGGAAATAAGTTCATGAGTATCAATTTTTAGGTAACACCGATAAGTGATGTCATAGGATATCTGTCTTTCACTTTCTTTCTTACTTCAAGTTGGGTGATTATCTCTAGGTCCTTATCTGGTGGTGCAAACGGCACCGTTTCATTGTTTTCCATGGCTAATATTCCATTGTCTACATGGACCACTTCCTCTTTGTGCATTTTTCTGTGGATGGACATTTTGGTTTATTCCAAGTCTTGGCTACGTTAAATGTTCCTGCAGGGCATCCCTGGAGGCGCAGTGGTTGAGAGTCCGCCTGCCGATGCAGGGGATACGAGTTCGTGCCCCAGTCCGGGAAGATCCCACATGCCGCGGAGCGGCTAGGCCCGTGAGCCATGGCCGTTGAGCCTGCGCGTCCGGAGCCAGTGCTCCACAACGGGAGAGGCCACAACAGTGAGAGGCCCACTTACCACCCCACCCCCACCCCAAAATAAGGTTCCTGCAGTGCAGGATTGCCAGCCTGTGTCTTTTCCATTCTGCTCTGCTCAGGTGATAGGCGCATCAAAGGACTTACCAGTTCACATGGTAGCTCACTTTTTACCCTTAAACCCACCTCCATTATGTTCTCCCTACTGGCTGTTACCAGTTTACATCCACCCAGCAGCTAGAGGGTACACAGTTCTCCAAAACCCCTTCAGCATTTATTCTCTGTAGACTTTTTGCTGAAGAACATTCTGACGGCTGTGAGGTGAACATTTCTATAATTGGATTTGCATGGCTTTATTAATTGCTGATGTTGCACATTTTTCTATTCCCTTTTATTTTAAAGAAAAAAAAAAGAAAAGACAAAATGTATGTAAGATATGCCTCTTGAAATTGTCTTCTTGAAATGTTGACGTCTTTTGAATTTTCTGGTCGATTTACAACCCCAGGATGTTTTGTGATGGCAGGTGTCATTTAGAGGCCTGCCATGATTTTGAATATTAAGTGACGATTACCGCTCTTGTGTGAAACGACCAGAGGCGGCAGCACTTCTCCTTACCAAATCTGCTTACTAGGGCTACAGAGCCATAATGGAAGTCGTGTTGTAGGTTGTAAATTAGAACGGAATGTGCCAGGGAAAGCCCCTTAAAATTATGTCTGATTACTTCTTGTTCATTTTTTTAAATTAAATCTTTATTCTTTATCACAGGAAATTAGATTACAATGTTTTGTTTGTTGTAGGTGTGCAAGATGTGGTTCTTTTGCACATATACATATACCTATTCTTCTTCAGATCCTTTTCCCATGTAGGTTATGACACAATGTTGAGGAGTCTTCCCTTGGTATGCCGTGGGTTTTTGGTGATTATATATTTCACATGTGTTTGTATATCTCTGTTAACCCCAATATCGTAATGTATCCAATCCTCACACCTTTCCATTGGGTGAACCGTAATTTGGTTGAATGAATCTGTGATTGCCTTCCTCTCTGGAAATGTCTTCATTGGTATCAATTTTTAGGTAACACCCATAAGTGATAGGATAGGATATGTGTCTTTTGCTTTCTCACTTACTACCAGTTGCATGATTACCTCTAGACTCCTCTATGGTCCTGCAAATGGCATTGCTTCATTTTTTTCCTGGGCTAATATTCCATCTGTACATGTACCAGTTCTTCTTTGTCCACTCATCTCTTGATGGACGTTTTGCTTGCTTCCATGTGTTGGCTATTGTAATGCTTCTACAGTGCAGATTTGCCTGCCTGTGTCTTTCCAATTCTGTCTTCATAGGATATAGCCTGAGAAGTGGGCCTGAGAAGTAGCTCAAGGTTTAGCTTTTAAAGGCACCTCCATTCTGTTCCCATTAGTGGCCCTTAGCAGGTCAGGTCCCACTTCAAATTGAGGGTATGCATTTCTCCAAAACCTCTTCAGCATTGATCACTTGTAGTTTTTTTGCTGATGGTTATTCTGAGTGGTGTGAGCTGATACTTCTTTGTGGTTGGATTTGCATGTGTCTCATACTCCCTTGAAATTGAGCTTTCAGGCATGTCCTTTTATTTTTCAAACTCTTATTACAGCTGACTTCTTCAAATTGTTTTCTTGAAGTACGTGCCACATTTTGAAATGATTTGGCCTTTACCTACATCAAGACATTTTTAAGGGCAGGTTTCGTTTGCAGCCCTGCAGTACTTGTGCATATGAAATGCCCATTTGCACAGATTTCAAAGCTGCTGTTGCAGGTATCGCCCAGAGGATGGCAGCATTTCTACGTTTCACACTCTGGCACCTAGGGAAACATATCTTCCTGCCAGTGGTGTTCCCCAGTTATAAATTAGAGTGCAATGTGCCCTGATATACCCCCAAAAGCTTACGTCTCCTAACGTATGTTTGCTTTTTAAATTCAATTTCTATTTTTTAGTGGAGTAATATTCCATTCTGTACATGGACCACATCTTCTTTGTGCATTCCTCTGTTGATAGACATTTTCATTGCTTCTAAGTGTTGCCTATGGTAAATATGGCTGGAGTGCAGTATTCCTGCCTGTGACTTTTGATTCCCATTTTCTCAGGTGATAGGCCCAACGGTGGGTATGATTCATTGACTGGTAGCTCAATGTTTACCGTTTCAGAGCAACTGCACTGTGTTTTCATTAGTGGCTCTTACCACGTCCCAGTGAACACCGAGTGTATGCATTTTCCACAACCCCTTCAGCATTTATTGTTTGCAGAATGTTTGCTCATGGCCATTCTGACTGGTGTGAGCTGATAGGTTTTTGTAATTTGGATTTGCATGTCTTTAATAATTCCTAGTATTCAGCATTTTCCCACACCTTTCTCTTTTATTTAGAAAAAAAAGGTGTGAGTACAGTATCCCTCTTGAAATTGTCTTCTTGGAAGGTTGCCCTCTTTTGAATTTTGTGGTCGTTTTTCGACCCCAGGGTTTTTTTTTTTTTTTTGAGAGCAGGTGTCATTTACATGCCTGCAATGATTGTGAATATTTAGTGACCATTAGCACTGGGTTTAAAGCTGGTGTTGTGGGAAACGGCCACAAGGTGGCAGCATTTCTCCATTCCCAAATCTGGTTACTAGGGCAGCAGAGCCTTTCTGGAAGTCCTGTTACTAGGTTGTAAATTAGAATGGAATGTGCCAGGAAAAAGCCCCGGAAGTTTATGTCTCATTACTTCTTGTTCATTGTTTTAATTGGTTTAATCAGGGTAATGATTAGAATGCAGTTGGTCCTAGGTGTACACAATCTGGTTCATTCGTACATCATATATATCTATTCATGTGCAGATCCTTTTCCCATGTAAAGGATTACAGAATGTTCTGTACACCTCCCTTGCTATGTGCTTGGGCTTTTTGATATGTGTACTTAATCTGTATTTGTATAGGTGTGGTCAACCTAATCTTAATTTATCCATTGCCACCACCTTTCCTTTTAGATACGCATAGTTTGTTTTTTAAGTCCGTGTGTGTCTTTCTCTGTGGAAATATGTCCATTTTGTCAGTTGTTAGGTAACACGTATAGGTGTTATCAGAGGATATATGTCTTTTGCTTTCCAACCTACCTCATGTTCTGTGATTATCTCTAGGCTCATCTGTGGTACCTCAAAGAGCAGTGTTTCGTTGTTTTCCACAGCTAATATTCCATTGTGTACGTGGACCACTTCTTCATTAGCCATTCATGTGTTGATGGGCATTTAGGTTGCTTCCATGTCTTGGCTGTTGTGAATATGGCTGCAGTGCAGCTTTTGCAGCCTCAGTCTTCTGGATTCTGGTCTTCTCAGGTGAGAGGCACAGCAGTGGGCCTGCTGCATCGAATGGTAGCTCAATTTTTACTTTTAAACGCAGCTCCTTTCTGTTCTCATTATTGGCTGTTACCACTTTACATCTCACCAGCAGCTAGAGGGTACACAGTTCTCAAAAACCACTTCAGCATTTATTATTTGTAGCCTTTTGTTGATGGTCAGTCGACCTGTGTGAGTTGAAACCTTTTTGCAGATTAGATTTGCATGAGTCTAATAATTCCTGAGGTTGAGCCTTTACCCGTTTTCCTTCTTTTTCAAAAAAGAGAGTGAGTCAAACTGACCTCTTCATAGTATCTTCTTGAAATTTTGCCAGTTTTGAATTTTATTGTCCATTCCCTACCTCAGCACAATTGTTTAGGGCAGGTGTCCTTTACAGCCCTGAGTCCTTGTGAACGTTAAGAGACCATTAGCTGTGGGCTTAAAGCCGCTCTTGCGGGAAACGGCCACAAGGCGGCAGCATTTCTACATTCCCAACACTGCGTTTTTGGGCAGCAGAGCCTTCCTGGAAATCGTGTTAGTAGGCTGCAAATTAGAGTGGAAAGTGCCAGGCCACATCCCCAAGAGCTTATACCTCCTTACGTCTTGTTTGTTTTTTAAATTTAATTTTTATTACCAGAGCAAATTTGATAAAAATATTTTGTTTCTCCTAGTTGTACAGAGTCTGGTTCATTATAGCAATGTATCTGTCCATTTATCCTTGCATCCCTTACCGTGTATATTATTACACAGTGTTGAGTAGACCTCTCTTGGTATTCCATAGGTACTTTGTGATTATATATTTCATATGTATTAGAACATGTCTGTTAACCCCCATATCCTAATTCATCCATTACGTACACATTTCCATTTGGTGAAACATAATTTGTTTTCTTAATCCATGCTTTTCCTTCTCTTGGAAATAAGTTCATGAGTATCAATTTTTAGGTAACACCGATAAGTGATGTCATAGGATATCTGTCTTTCACTTTCTTTCTTACTTCAAGTTGGGTGATTATCTCTAGGTCCTTATCTGGTGGTGCAAACGGCACCGTTTCATTGTTTTCCATGGCTAATATTCCATTGTCTACATGGACCACTTCCTCTTTGTGCATTTTTCTGTGGATGGACATTTTGGTTTATTCCAAGTCTTGGCTACGTTAAATGTTCCTGCAGGGCATCCCTGGAGGCGCAGTGGTTGAGAGTCCGCCTGCCGATGCAGGGGATACGAGTTCGTGCCCCAGTCCGGGAAGATCCCACATGCCGCGGAGCGGCTAGGCCCGTGAGCCATGGCCGTTGAGCCTGCGCGTCCGGAGCCAGTGCTCCACAACGGGAGAGGCCACAACAGTGAGAGGCCCACTTACCACCCCACCCCCACCCCAAAATAAGGTTCCTGCAGTGCAGGATTGCCAGCCTGTGTCTTTTCCATTCTGCTCTGCTCAGGTGATAGGCACATCAAAGGACTTACCAGTTCACATGGTAGCTCACTTTTTACCCTTAAACCCACCTCCATTATGTTCTCCCTACTGGCTGTTACCAGTTTACATCCACCCAGCAGCTAGAGGGTACACAGTTCTCCAAAACCCCTTCAGCATTTATTCTCTGTAGACTTTCTGCTGAAGAACATTCTGACGGCTGTGAGGTGAACATTTCTATAATTGGATTTGCATGGCTTTATTAATTGCTGATGTTGCACATTTTTCTATTCCCTTTTATTTTAAAGAAAAAAAAAAGAAAAGACAAAATGTATGTAAGATATGCCTCTTGAAATTGTCTTCTTGAAATGTTGACGTCTTTTGAATTTTCTGGTCGATTTACAACCCCAGGATGTTTTGTGATGGCAGGTGTCATTTAGAGGCCTGCCATGATTTTGAATATTAAGTGACGATTACCGCTCTTGTGTGAAACGACCAGAGGCGGCAGCACTTCTCCTTACCAAATCTGCTTACTAGGGCTACAGAGCCATAATGGAAGTCGTGTTGTAGGTTGTAAATTAGAACGGAATGTGCCAGGGAAAGCCCCTTAAAATTATGTCTGATTACTTCTTGTTCATTTTTTTAAATTAAATCTTTATTCTTTATCACAGGAAATTAGATTACAATGTTTTGTTTGTTGTAGGTGTGCAAGATGTGGTTCTTTTGCACATATACATATACCTATTCTTCTTCAGATCCTTTTCCCATGTAGGTTATGACACAATGTTGAGGAGTCTTCCCTTGGTATGCCGTGGGTTTTTGGTGATTATATATTTCACATGTGTTTGTATATCTCTGTTAACCCCAATATCGTAATGTATCCAATCCTCACACCTTTCCATTGGGTGAACCGTAATTTGGTTGAATGAATCTGTGATTGCCTTCCTCTCTGGAAATGTCTTCATTGGTATCAATTTTTAGGTAACACCCATAAGTGATAGGATAGGATATGTGTCTTTTGCTTTCTCACTTACTACCAGTTGCATGATTACCTCTAGACTCCTCTATGGTCCTGCAAATGGCATTGCTTCATTTTTTTCCTGGGCTAATATTCCATCTGTACATGTACCAGTTCTTCTTTGTCCACTCATCTCTTGATGGACGTTTTGCTTGCTTCCATGTGTTGGCTATTGTAATGCTTCTACAGTGCAGATTTGCCTGCCTGTGTCTTTCCAATTCTGTCTTCATAGGTTATAGCCTGAGAAGTGGGCCTGAGAAGTAGCTCAAGGTTTAGCTTTTAAAGGCACCTCCATTCTGTTCCCATTAGTGGCCCTTAGCAGGTCAGGTCCCACTTCAAATTGAGGGTATGCATTTCTCCAAAACCTCTTCAGCATTGATCACTTGTAGTTTTTTTGCTGATGGTTATTCTGAGTGGTGTGAGCTGATACTTCTTTGTGGTTGGATTTGCATGTGTCTCATACTCCCTTGAAATTGAGCTTTCAGGCATGTCCTTTTATTTTTCAAACTCTTATTACAGCTGACTTCTTCAAATTGTTTTCTTGAAGTACGTGCCACATTTTGAAATGATTTGGCCTTTACCTACATCAAGACATTTTTAAGGGCAGGTTTCGTTTGCAGCCCTGCAGTACTTGTGCATATGAAATGCCCATTTGCACAGATTTCAAAGCTGCTGTTGCAGGTATCGCCCAGAGGATGGCAGCATTTCTACGTTTCACACTCTGGCACCTAGGGAAACATATCTTCCTGCCAGTGGTGTTCCCCAGTTATAAATTAGAGTGCAATGTGCCCTGATATACCCCCAAAAGCTTACGTCTCCTAACGTATGTTTGCTTTTTAAATTCAATTTCTATTTTTTAGTGGAGTAATATTCCATTCTGTACATGGACCACATCTTCTTTGTGCATTCCTCTGTTGATAGACATTTTCATTGCTTCTAAGTGTTGCCTATGGTAAATATGGCTGGAGTGCAGTATTCCTGCCTGTGACTTTTGATTCCCATTTTCTCAGGTGATAGGCCCAACGGTGGGTATGATTCATTGACTGGTAGCTCAGTGTTTACCGTTTCAGAGCAACTGCTCTGTGTTTTCATTAGTGGCTCTCACCACGTCCCAGTGAACACCGAGTGTATGCATTTTCCACAACCCCTTCAGCATTTATTGTTTGCAGAATGTTTGCTCATGGCCATTCTGACTGGTGTGAGCTGATAGGTTTTTGTAATTTGGATTTGCATGTCTTTAATAATTCCTAGTATTCAGCATTTTCCCACACCTTTCTCTTTTATTTAGAAAAAAAAGGTGTGAGTACAGTATCCCTCTTGAAATTGTCTTCTTGGAAGGTTGCCCTCTTTTGAATTTTGTGGTCGTTTTTCGACCCCAGGATTTTTTTTTTTTTTGAGAGCAGGTGTCATTTACATGCCTGCAATGATTGTGAATATTTAGTGACCATTAGCACTGGGTTTAAAGCTGGTGTTGTGGGAAACGGCCACAAGGTGGCAGCATTTCTCCATTCCCAAATCTGGTTACTAGGGCAGCAGAGCCTTTCTGGAAGTCCTGTTACTAGGTTGTAAATTAGAATGGAATGTGCCAGGAAAAAGCCCCGGAAGTTTATGTCTCATTACTTCTTGTTCATTGTTTTAATTGGTTTAATCAGGGTAATGATTAGAATGCAGTTGGTCCTAGGTGTACACAATCTGGTTCATTCGTACATCATATATATCTATTCATGTGCAGATCCTTTTCCCATGTAAAGGATTACAGAATGTTCTGTACACCTCCCTTGCTATGTGCTTGGGCTTTTTGATATGTGTACTTAATCTGTATTTGTATAGGTGTGGTCAACCTAATCTTAATTTATCCATTGCCACCACCTTTCCTTTTAGATACGCATAGTTTGTTTTTTAAGTCCGTGTGTGTCTTTCTCTGTGGAAATATGTCCATTTTGTCAGTTGTTAGGTAACACGTATAGGTGTTATCAGAGGATATATGTCTTTTGCTTTCCAACCTACCTCATGTTCTGTGATTATCTCTAGGCTCATCTGTGGTACCTCAAAGAGCAGTGTTTCGTTGTTTTCCACAGCTAATATTCCATTGTGTACGTGGACCACTTCTTCATTAGCCATTCATGTGTTGATG
This sequence comes from Mesoplodon mirus, assembly GCF_964341445.2. NCBI lineage: Eukaryota > Metazoa > Chordata > Mammalia > Artiodactyla > Ziphiidae > Mesoplodon > Mesoplodon mirus. Next base: position 140,693,901 of record NC_138981.1, read on the forward strand.
GGCATTTAGGTTGCTTCCATGTCTTGGCTGTTGTGAATATGGCTGCAGTGCAGCTTTTGCAGCCTCAGTCTTCTGGATTCTGGTCTTCTCAGGTGAGAGGCACAGCAGTGGGCCTGCTGCATCGAATGGTAGCTCAATTTTTACTTTTAAACGCAGCTCCTTTCTGTTCTCATTATTGGCTGTTACCACTTTACATCTCACCAGCAGCTAGAGGGTACACAGTTCTCAAAAACCACTTCAGCATTTATTATTTGTAGCCTTTTGTTGATGGTCAGTCGACCTGTGTGAGTTGAAACCTTTTTGCAGATTAGATTTGCATGAGTCTAATAATTCCTGAGGTTGAGCCTTTACCCGTTTTCCTTCTTTTTCAAAAAAGAGAGTGAGTCAAACTGACCTCTTCATAGTATCTTCTTGAAATTTTGCCAGTTTTGAATTTTATTGTCCATTCCCTACCTCAGCACAATTGTTTAGGGCAGGTGTCCTTTACAGCCCTGAGTCCTTGTGAACGTTAAGAGACCATTAGCTGTGGGCTTAAAGCCGCTCTTGCGGGAAACGGCCACAAGGCGGCAGCATTTCTACATTCCCAACACTGCGTTTTTGGGCAGCAGAGCCTTCCTGGAAATCGTGTTAGTAGGCTGCAAATTAGAGTGGAAAGTGCCAGGCCACATCCCCAAGAGCTTATACCTCCTTACGTCTTGTTTGTTTTTTAAATTTAATTTTTATTACCAGAGCAAATTTGATAAAAATATTTTGTTTCTCCTAGTTGTACAGAGTCTGGTTCATTATAGCAAAGTATCTGTCCATTTATCCTTGCATCCCTTACCGTGTATATTATTACACAGTGTTGAGTAGACCTCTCTTGGTATTCCATAGGTACTTTGTGATTATATATTTCATATGTATTAGAACATGTCTGTTAACCCCCATATCCTAATTCATCCATTACGTACACATTTCCATTTGGTGAAACATAATTTGTTTTCTTAATCCATGCTTTTCCTTCTCTTGGAAATAAGTTCATGAGTATCAATTTTTAGGTAACACCGATAAGTGATGTCATAGGATATCTGTCTTTCACTTTCTTTCTTACTTCAAGTTGGGTGATTATCTCTAGGTCCTTATCTGGTGGTGCAAACGGCACCGTTTCATTGTTTTCCATGGCTAATATTCCATTGTCTACATGGACCACTTCCTCTTTGTGCATTTTTCTGTGGATGGACATTTTGGTTTATTCCAAGTCTTGGCTACGTTAAATGTTCCTGCAGGGCATCCCTGGAGGCGCAGTGGTTGAGAGTCCGCCTGCCGATGCAGGGGATACGAGTTCGTGCCCCAGTCCGGGAAGATCCCACATGCCGCGGAGCGGCTAGGCCCGTGAGCCATGGCCGTTGAGCCTGCGCGTCCGGAGCCAGTGCTCCACAACGGGAGAGGCCACAACAGTGAGAGGCCCACTTACCACCCCACCCCCACCCCAAAATAAGGTTCCTGCAGTGCAGGATTGCCAGCCTGTGTCTTTTCCATTCTGCTCTGCTCAGGTGATAGGCGCATCAAAGGACTTACCAGTTCACATGGTAGCTCACTTTTTACCCTTAAACCCACCTCCATTATGTTCTCCCTACTGGCTGTTACCAGTTTACATCCACCCAGCAGCTAGAGGGTACACAGTTCTCCAAAACCCCTTCAGCATTTATTCTCTGTAGACTTTTTGCTGAAGAACATTCTGACGGCTGTGAGGTGAACATTTCTATAATTGGATTTGCATGGCTTTATTAATTGCTGATGTTGCACATTTTTCTATTCCCTTTTATTTTAAAGAAAAAAAAAAGAAAAGACAAAATGTATGTAAGATATGCCTCTTGAAATTGTCTTCTTGAAATGTTGACGTCTTTTGAATTTTCTGGTCGATTTACAACCCCAGGATGTTTTGTGATGGCAGGTGTCATTTAGAGGCCTGCCATGATTTTGAATATTAAGTGACGATTACCGCTCTTGTGTGAAACGACCAGAGGCGGCAGCACTTCTCCTTACCAAATCTGCTTACTAGGGCTACAGAGCCATAATGGAAGTCGTGTTGTAGGTTGTAAATTAGAACGGAATGTGCCAGGGAAAGCCCCTTAAAATTATGTCTGATTACTTCTTGTTCATTTTTTTAAATTAAATCTTTATTCTTTATCACAGGAAATTAGATTACAATGTTTTGTTTGTTGTAGGTGTGCAAGATGTGGTTCTTTTGCACATATACATATACCTATTCTTCTTCAGATCCTTTTCCCATGTAGGTTATGACACAATGTTGAGGAGTCTTCCCTTGGTATGCCGTGGGTTTTTGGTGATTATATATTTCACATGTGTTTGTATATCTCTGTTAACCCCAATATCGTAATGTATCCAATCCTCACACCTTTCCATTGGGTGAACCGTAATTTGGTTGAATGAATCTGTGATTGCCTTCCTCTCTGGAAATGTCTTCATTGGTATCAATTTTTAGGTAACACCCATAAGTGATAGGATAGGATATGTGTCTTTTGCTTTCTCACTTACTACCAGTTGCATGATTACCTCTAGACTCCTCTATGGTCCTGCAAATGGCATTGCTTCATTTTTTTCCTGGGCTAATATTCCATCTGTACATGTACCAGTTCTTCTTTGTCCACTCATCTCTTGATGGACGTTTTGCTTGCTTCCATGTGTTGGCTATTGTAATGCTTCTACAGTGCAGATTTGCCTGCCTGTGTCTTTCCAATTCTGTCTTCATAGGTTATAGCCTGAGAAGTGGGCCTGAGAAGTAGCTCAAGGTTTAGCTTTTAAAGGCACCTCCATTCTGTTCCCATTAGTGGCCCTTAGCAGGTCAGGTCCCACTTCAAATTGAGGGTATGCATTTCTCCAAAACCTCTTCAGCATTGATCACTTGTAGTTTTTTTGCTGATGGTTATTCTGAGTGGTGTGAGCTGATACTTCTTTGTGGTTGGATTTGCATGTGTCTCATACTCCCTTGAAATTGAGCTTTCAGGCATGTCCTTTTATTTTTCAAACTCTTATTACAGCTGACTTCTTCAAATTGTTTTCTTGAAGTACGTGCCACATTTTGAAATGATTTGGCCTTTACCTACATCAAGACATTTTTAAGGGCAGGTTTCGTTTGCAGCCCTGCAGTACTTGTGCATATGAAATGCCCATTTGCACAGATTTCAAAGCTGCTGTTGCAGGTATCGCCCAGAGGATGGCAGCATTTCTACGTTTCACACTCTGGCACCTAGGGAAACATATCTTCCTGCCAGTGGTGTTCCCCAGTTATAAATTAGAGTGCAATGTGCCCTGATATACCCCCAAAAGCTTACGTCTCCTAACGTATGTTTGCTTTTTAAATTCAATTTCTATTTTTTAGTGGAGTAATATTCCATTCTGTACATGGACCACATCTTCTTTGTGCATTCCTCTGTTGATAGACATTTTCATTGCTTCTAAGTGTTGCCTATGGTAAATATGGCTGGAGTGCAGTATTCCTGCCTGTGACTTTTGATTCCCATTTTCTCAGGTGATAGGCCCAACGGTGGGTATGATTCATTGACTGGTAGCTCAGTGTTTACCGTTTCAGAGCAACTGCTCTGTGTTTTCATTAGTGGCTCTCACCACGTCCCAGTGAACACCGAGTGTATGCATTTTCCACAACCCCTTCAGCATTTATTGTTTGCAGAATGTTTGCTCATGGCCATTCTGACTGGTGTGAGCTGATAGGTTTTTGTAATTTGGATTTGCATGTCTTTAATAATTCCTAGTATTCAGCATTTTCCCACACCTTTCTCTTTTATTTAGAAAAAAAAGGTGTGAGTACAGTATCCCTCTTGAAATTGTCTTCTTGGAAGGTTGCCCTCTTTTGAATTTTGTGGTCGTTTTTCGACCCCAGGATTTTTTTTTTTTTTGAGAGCAGGTGTCATTTACATGCCTGCAATGATTGTGAATATTTAGTGACCATTAGCACTGGGTTTAAAGCTGGTGTTGTGGGAAACGGCCACAAGGTGGCAGCATTTCTCCATTCCCAAATCTGGTTACTAGGGCAGCAGAGCCTTTCTGGAAGTCCTGTTACTAGGTTGTAAATTAGAATGGAATGTGCCAGGAAAAAGCCCCGGAAGTTTATGTCTCATTACTTCTTGTTCATTGTTTTAATTGGTTTAATCAGGGTAATGATTAGAATGCAGTTGGTCCTAGGTGTACACAATCTGGTTCATTCGTACATCATATATATCTATTCATGTGCAGATCCTTTTCCCATGTAAAGGATTACAGAATGTTCTGTACACCTCCCTTGCTATGTGCTTGGGCTTTTTGATATGTGTACTTAATCTGTATTTGTATAGGTGTGGTCAACCTAATCTTAATTTATCCATTGCCACCACCTTTCCTTTTAGATACGCATAGTTTGTTTTTTAAGTCCGTGTGTGTCTTTCTCTGTGGAAATATGTCCATTTTGTCAGTTGTTAGGTAACACGTATAGGTGTTATCAGAGGATATATGTCTTTTGCTTTCCAACCTACCTCATGTTCTGTGATTATCTCTAGGCTCATCTGTGGTACCTCAAAGAGCAGTGTTTCGTTGTTTTCCACAGCTAATATTCCATTGTGTACGTGGACCACTTCTTCATTAGCCATTCATGTGTTGATGGGCATTTAGGTTGCTTCCATGTCTTGGCTGTTGTGAATATGGCTGCAGTGCAGCTTTTGCAGCCTCAGTCTTCTGGATTCTGGTCTTCTCAGGTGAGAGGCACAGCAGTGGGCCTGCTGCATCGAATGGTAGCTCAATTTTTACTTTTAAACGCAGCTCCTTTCTGTTCTCATTATTGGCTGTTACCACTTTACATCTCACCAGCAGCTAGAGGGTACACAGTTCTCAAAAACCACTTCAGCATTTATTATTTGTAGCCTTTTGTTGATGGTCAGTCGACCTGTGTGAGTTGAAACCTTTTTGCAGATTAGATTTGCATGAGTCTAATAATTCCTGAGGTTGAGCCTTTACCCGTTTTCCTTCTTTTTCAAAAAAGAGAGTGAGTCAAACTGACCTCTTCATAGTATCTTCTTGAAATTTTGCCAGTTTTGAATTTTATTGTCCATTCCCTACCTCAGCACAATTGTTTAGGGCAGGTGTCCTTTACAGCCCTGAGTCCTTGTGAACGTTAAGAGACCATTAGCTGTGGGCTTAAAGCCGCTCTTGCGGGAAACGGCCACAAGGCGGCAGCATTTCTACATTCCCAACACTGCGTTTTTGGGCAGCAGAGCCTTCCTGGAAATCGTGTTAGTAGGCTGCAAATTAGAGTGGAAAGTGCCAGGCCACATCCCCAAGAGCTTATACCTCCTTACGTCTTGTTTGTTTTTTAAATTTAATTTTTATTACCAGAGCAAATTTGATAAAAATATTTTGTTTCTCCTAGTTGTACAGAGTCTGGTTCATTATAGCAAAGTATCTGTCCATTTATCCTTGCATCCCTTACCGTGTATATTATTACACAGTGTTGAGTAGACCTCTCTTGGTATTCCATAGGTACTTTGTGATTATATATTTCATATGTATTAGAACATGTCTGTTAACCCCCATATCCTAATTCATCCATTACGTACACATTTCCATTTGGTGAAACATAATTTGTTTTCTTAATCCATGCTTTTCCTTCTCTTGGAAATAAGTTCATGAGTATCAATTTTTAGGTAACACCGATAAGTGATGTCATAGGATATCTGTCTTTCACTTTCTTTCTTACTTCAAGTTGGGTGATTATCTCTAGGTCCTTATCTGGTGGTGCAAACGGCACCGTTTCATTGTTTTCCATGGCTAATATTCCATTGTCTACATGGACCACTTCCTCTTTGTGCATTTTTCTGTGGATGGACATTTTGGTTTATTCCAAGTCTTGGCTACGTTAAATGTTCCTGCAGGGCATCCCTGGAGGCGCAGTGGTTGAGAGTCCGCCTGCCGATGCAGGGGATACGAGTTCGTGCCCCAGTCCGGGAAGATCCCACATGCCGCGGAGCGGCTAGGCCCGTGAGCCATGGCCGTTGAGCCTGCGCGTCCGGAGCCAGTGCTCCACAACGGGAGAGGCCACAACAGTGAGAGGCCCACTTACCACCCCACCCCCACCCCAAAATAAGGTTCCTGCAGTGCAGGATTGCCAGCCTGTGTCTTTTCCATTCTGCTCTGCTCAGGTGATAGGCGCATCAAAGGACTTACCAGTTCACATGGTAGCTCACTTTTTACCCTTAAACCCACCTCCATTATGTTCTCCCTACTGGCTGTTACCAGTTTACATCCACCCAGCAGCTAGAGGGTACACAGTTCTCCAAAACCCCTTCAGCATTTATTCTCTGTAGACTTTTTGCTGAAGAACATTCTGACGGCTGTGAGGTGAACATTTCTATAATTGGATTTGCATGGCTTTATTAATTGCTGATGTTGCACATTTTTCTATTCCCTTTTATTTTAAAGAAAAAAAAAAGAAAAGACAAAATGTATGTAAGATATGCCTCTTGAAATTGTCTTCTTGAAATGTTGACGTCTTTTGAATTTTCTGGTCGATTTACAACCCCAGGATGTTTTGTGATGGCAGGTGTCATTTAGAGGCCTGCCATGATTTTGAATATTAAGTGACGATTACCGCTCTTGTGTGAAACGACCAGAGGCGGCAGCACTTCTCCTTACCAAATCTGCTTACTAGGGCTACAGAGCCATAATGGAAGTCGTGTTGTAGGTTGTAAATTAGAACGGAATGTGCCAGGGAAAGCCCCTTAAAATTATGTCTGATTACTTCTTGTTCATTTTTTTAAATTAAATCTTTATTCTTTATCACAGGAAATTAGATTACAATGTTTTGTTTGTTGTAGGTGTGCAAGATGTGGTTCTTTTGCACATATACATATACCTATTCTTCTTCAGATCCTTTTCCCATGTAGGTTATGACACAATGTTGAGGAGTCTTCCCTTGGTATGCCGTGGGTTTTTGGTGATTATATATTTCACATGTGTTTGTATATCTCTGTTAACCCCAATATCGTAATGTATCCAATCCTCACACCTTTCCATTGGGTGAACCGTAATTTGGTTGAATGAATCTGTGATTGCCTTCCTCTCTGGAAATGTCTTCATTGGTATCAATTTTTAGGTAACACCCATAAGTGATAGGATAGGATATGTGTCTTTTGCTTTCTCACTTACTACCAGTTGCATGATTACCTCTAGACTCCTCTATGGTCCTGCAAATGGCATTGCTTCATTTTTTTCCTGGGCTAATATTCCATCTGTACATGTACCAGTTCTTCTTTGTCCACTCATCTCTTGATGGACGTTTTGCTTGCTTCCATGTGTTGGCTATTGTAATGCTTCTACAGTGCAGATTTGCCTGCCTGTGTCTTTCCAATTCTGTCTTCATAGGTTATAGCCTGAGAAGTGGGCCTGAGAAGTAGCTCAAGGTTTAGCTTTTAAAGGCACCTCCATTCTGTTCCCATTAGTGGCCCTTAGCAGGTCAGGTCCCACTTCAAATTGAGGGTATGCATTTCTCCAAAACCTCTTCAGCATTGATCACTTGTAGTTTTTTTGCTGATGGTTATTCTGAGTGGTGTGAGCTGATACTTCTTTGTGGTTGGATTTGCATGTGTCTCATACTCCCTTGAAATTGAGCTTTCAGGCATGTCCTTTTATTTTTCAAACTCTTATTACAGCTGACTTCTTCAAATTGTTTTCTTGAAGTACGTGCCACATTTTGAAATGATTTGGCCTTTACCTACATCAAGACATTTTTAAGGGCAGGTTTCGTTTGCAGCCCTGCAGTACTTGTGCATATGAAATGCCCATTTGCACAGATTTCAAAGCTGCTGTTGCAGGTATCGCCCAGAGGATGGCAGCATTTCTACGTTTCACACTCTGGCACCTAGGGAAACATATCTTCCTGCCAGTGGTGTTCCCCAGTTATAAATTAGAGTGCAATGTGCCCTGATATACCCCCAAAAGCTTACGTCTCCTAACGTATGTTTGCTTTTTAAATTCAATTTCTATTTTTTAGTGGAGTAATATTCCATTCTGTACATGGACCACATCTTCTTTGTGCATTCCTCTGTTGATAGACATTTTCATTGCTTCTAAGTGTTGCCTATGGTAAATATGGCTGGAGTGCAGTATTCCTGCCTGTGACTTTTGATTCCCATTTTCTCAGGTGATAGGCCCAACGGTGGGTATGATTCATTGACTGGTAGCTCAGTGTTTACCGTTTCAGAGCAACTGCTCTGTGTTTTCATTAGTGGCTCTCACCACGTCCCAGTGAACACCGAGTGTATGCATTTTCCACAACCCCTTCAGCATTTATTGTTTGCAGAATGTTTGCTCATGGCCATTCTGACTGGTGTGAGCTGATAGGTTTTTGTAATTTGGATTTGCATGTCTTTAATAATTCCTAGTATTCAGCATTTTCCCACACCTTTCTCTTTTATTTAGAAAAAAAAGGTGTGAGTACAGTATCCCTCTTGAAATTGTCTTCTTGGAAGGTTGCCCTCTTTTGAATTTTGTGGTCGTTTTTCGACCCCAGGATTTTTTTTTTTTTTTGAGAGCAGGTGTCATTTACATGCCTGCAATGATTGTGAATATTTAGTGACCATTAGCACTGGGTTTAAAGCTGGTGTTGTGGGAAACGGCCACAAGGTGGCAGCATTTCTCCATTCCCAAATCTGGTTACTAGGGCAGCAGAGCCTTTCTGGAAGTCCTGTTACTAGGTTGTAAATTAGAATGGAATGTGCCAGGAAAAAGCCCCGGAAGTTTATGTCTCATTACTTCTTGTTCATTGTTTTAATTGGTTTAATCAGGGTAATGATTAGAATGCAGTTGGTCCTAGGTGTACACAATCTGGTTCATTCGTACATCATATATATCTATTCATGTGCAGATCCTTTTCCCATGTAAAGGATTACAGAATGTTCTGTACACCTCCCTTGCTATGTGCTTGGGCTTTTTGATATGTGTACTTAATCTGTATTTGTATAGGTGTGGTCAACCTAATCTTAATTTATCCATTGCCACCACCTTTCCTTTTAGATACGCATAGTTTGTTTTTTAAGTCCGTGTGTGTCTTTCTCTGTGGAAATATGTCCATTTTGTCAGTTGTTAGGTAACACGTATAGGTGTTATCAGAGGATATATGTCTTTTGCTTTCCAACCTACCTCATGTTCTGTGATTATCTCTAGGCTCATCTGTGGTACCTCAAAGAGCAGTGTTTCGTTGTTTTCCACAGCTAATATTCCATTGTGTACGTGGACCACTTCTTCATTAGCCATTCATGTGTTGATGGGCATTTAGGTTGCTTCCATGTCTTGGCTGTTGTGAATATGGCTGCAGTGCAGCTTTTGCAGCCTCAGTCTTCTGGATTCTGGTCTTCTCAGGTGAGAGGCACAGCAGTGGGCCTGCTGCATCGAATGGTAGCTCAATTTTTACTTTTAAACGCAGCTCCTTTCTGTTCTCATTATTGGCTGTTACCACTTTACATCTCACCAGCAGCTAGAGGGTACACAGTTCTCAAAAACCACTTCAGCATTTATTATTTGTAGCCTTTTGTTGATGGTCAGTCGACCTGTGTGAGTTGAAACCTTTTTGCAGATTAGATTTGCATGAGTCTAATAATTCCTGAGGTTGAGCCTTTACCCGTTTTCCTTCTTTTTCAAAAAAGAGAGTGAGTCAAACTGACCTCTTCATAGTATCTTCTTGAAATTTTGCCAGTTTTGAATTTTATTGTCCATTCCCTACCTCAGCACAATTGTTTAGGGCAGGTGTCCTTTACAGCCCTGAGTCCTTGTGAACGTTAAGAGACCATTAGCTGTGGGCTTAAAGCCGCTCTTGCGGGAAACGGCCACAAGGCGGCAGCATTTCTACATTCCCAACACTGCGTTTTTGGGCAGCAGAGCCTTCCTGGAAATCGTGTTAGTAGGCTGCAAATTAGAGTGGAAAGTGCCAGGCCACATCCCCAAGAGCTTATACCTCCTTACGTCTTGTTTGTTTTTTAAATTTAATTTTTATTACCAGAGCAAATTTGATAAAAATATTTTGTTTCTCCTAGTTGTACAGAGTCTGGTTCATTATAGCAATGTATCTGTCCATTTATCCTTGCATCCCTTACCGTGTATATTATTACACAGTGTTGAGTAGACCTCTCTTGGTATTCCATAGGTACTTTGTGATTATATATTTCATATGTATTAGAACATGTCTGTTAACCCCCATATCCTAATTCATCCATTACGTACACATTTCCATTTGGTGAAACATAATTTGTTTTCTTAATCCATGCTTTTCCTTCTCTTGGAAATAAGTTCATGAGTATCAATTTTTAGGTAACACCGATAAGTGATGTCATAGGATATCTGTCTTTCACTTTCTTTCTTACTTCAAGTTGGGTGATTATCTCTAGGTCCTTATCTGGTGGTGCAAACGGCACCGTTTCATTGTTTTCCATGGCTAATATTCCATTGTCTACATGGACCACTTCCTCTTTGTGCATTTTTCTGTGGATGGACATTTTGGTTTATTCCAAGTCTTGGCTACGTTAAATGTTCCTGCAGGGCATCCCTGGAGGCGCAGTGGTTGAGAGTCCGCCTGCCGATGCAGGGGATACGAGTTCGTGCCCCAGTCCGGGAAGATCCCACATGCCGCGGAGCGGCTAGGCCCGTGAGCCATGGCCGTTGAGCCTGCGCGTCCGGAGCCAGTGCTCCACAACGGGAGAGGCCACAACAGTGAGAGGCCCACTTACCACCCCACCCCCACCCCAAAATAAGGTTCCTGCAGTGCAGGATTGCCAGCCTGTGTCTTTTCCATTCTGCTCTGCTCAGGTGATAGGCACATCAAAGGACTTACCAGTTCACATGGTAGCTCACTTTTTACCCTTAAACCCACCTCCATTATGTTCTCCCTACTGGCTGTTACCAGTTTACATCCACCCAGCAGCTAGAGGGTACACAGTTCTCCAAAACCCCTTCAGCATTTATTCTCTGTAGACTTTCTGCTGAAGAACATTCTGACGGCTGTGAGGTGAACATTTCTATAATTGGATTTGCATGGCTTTATTAATTGCTGATGTTGCACATTTTTCTATTCCCTTTTATTTTAAAGAAAAAAAAAAGAAAAGACAAAATGTATGTAAGATATGCCTCTTGAAATTGTCTTCTTGAAATGTTGACGTCTTTTGAATTTTCTGGTCGATTTACAACCCCAGGATGTTTTGTGATGGCAGGTGTCATTTAGAGGCCTGCCATGATTTTGAATATTAAGTGACGATTACCGCTCTTGTGTGAAACGACCAGAGGCGGCAGCACTTCTCCTTACCAAATCTGCTTACTAGGGCTACAGAGCCATAATGGAAGTCGTGTTGTAGGTTGTAAATTAGAACGGAATGTGCCAGGGAAAGCCCCTTAAAATTATGTCTGATTACTTCTTGTTCATTTTTTTAAATTAAATCTTTATTCTTTATCACAGGAAATTAGATTACAATGTTTTGTTTGTTGTAGGTGTGCAAGATGTGGTTCTTTTGCACATATACATATACCTATTCTTCTTCAGATCCTTTTCCCATGTAGGTTATGACACAATGTTGAGGAGTCTTCCCTTGGTATGCCGTGGGTTTTTGGTGATTATATATTTCACATGTGTTTGTATATCTCTGTTAACCCCAATATCGTAATGTATCCAATCCTCACACCTTTCCATTGGGTGAACCGTAATTTGGTTGAATGAATCTGTGATTGCCTTCCTCTCTGGAAATGTCTTCATTGGTATCAATTTTTAGGTAACACCCATAAGTGATAGGATAGGATATGTGTCTTTTGCTTTCTCACTTACTACCAGTTGCATGATTACCTCTAGACTCCTCTATGGTCCTGCAAATGGCATTGCTTCATTTTTTTCCTGGGCTAATATTCCATCTGTACATGTACCAGTTCTTCTTTGTCCACTCATCTCTTGATGGACGTTTTGCTTGCTTCCATGTGTTGGCTATTGTAATGCTTCTACAGTGCAGATTTGCCTGCCTGTGTCTTTCCAATTCTGTCTTCATAGGTTATAGCCTGAGAAGTGGGCCTGAGAAGTAGCTCAAGGTTTAGCTTTTAAAGGCACCTCCATTCTGTTCCCATTAGTGGCCCTTAGCAGGTCAGGTCCCACTTCAAATTGAGGGTATGCATTTCTCCAAAACCTCTTCAGCATTGATCACTTGTAGTTTTTTTGCTGATGGTTATTCTGAGTGGTGTGAGCTGATACTTCTTTGTGGTTGGATTTGCATGTGTCTCATACTCCCTTGAAATTGAGCTTTCAGGCATGTCCTTTTATTTTTCAAACTCTTATTACAGCTGACTTCTTCAAATTGTTTTCTTGAAGTACGTGCCACATTTTGAAATGATTTGGCCTTTACCTACATCAAGACATTTTTAAGGGCAGGTTTCGTTTGCAGCCCTGCAGTACTTGTGCATATGAAATGCCCATTTGCACAGATTTCAAAGCTGCTGTTGCAGGTATCGCCCAGAGGATGGCAGCATTTCTACGTTTCACACTCTGGCACCTAGGGAAACATATCTTCCTGCCAGTGGTGTTCCCCAGTTATAAATTAGAGTGCAATGTGCCCTGATATACCCCCAAAAGCTTACGTCTCCTAACGTATGTTTGCTTTTTAAATTCAATTTCTATTTTTTAGTGGAGTAATATTCCATTCTGTACATGGACCACATCTTCTTTGTGCATTCCTCTGTTGATAGACATTTTCATTGCTTCTAAGTGTTGCCTATGGTAAATATGGCTGGAGTGCAGTATTCCTGCCTGTGACTTTTGATTCCCATTTTCTCAGGTGATAGGCCCAACGGTGGGTATGATTCATTGACTGGTAGCTCAGTGTTTACCGTTTCAGAGCAACTGCTCTGTGTTTTCATTAGTGGCTCTCACCACGTCCCAGTGAACACCGAGTGTATGCATTTTCCACAACCCCTTCAGCATTTATTGTTTGCAGAATGTTTGCTCATGGCCATTCTGACTGGTGTGAGCTGATAGGTTTTTGTAATTTGGATTTGCATGTCTTTAATAATTCCTAGTATTCAGCATTTTCCCACACCTTTCTCTTTTATTTAGAAAAAAAAGGTGTGAGTACAGTATCCCTCTTGAAATTGTCTTCTTGGAAGGTTGCCCTCTTTTGAATTTTGTGGTCGTTTTTCGACCCCAGGATTTTTTTTTTTTTTTGAGAGCAGGTGTCATTTACATGCCTGCAATGATTGTGAATATTTAGTGACCATTAGCACTGGGTTTAAAGCTGGTGTTGTGGGAAACGGCCACAAGGTGGCAGCATTTCTCCATTCCCAAATCTGGTTACTAGGGCAGCAGAGCCTTTCTGGAAGTCCTGTTACTAGGTTGTAAATTAGAATGGAATGTGCCAGGAAAAAGCCCCGGAAGTTTATGTCTCATTACTTCTTGTTCATTGTTTTAATTGGTTTAATCAGGGTAATGATTAGAATGCAGTTGGTCCTAGGTGTACACAATCTGGTTCATTCGTACATCATATATATCTATTCATGTGCAGATCCTTTTCCCATGTAAAGGATTACAGAATGTTCTGTACACCTCCCTTGCTATGTGCTTGGGCTTTTTGATATGTGTACTTAATCTGTATTTGTATAGGTGTGGTCAACCTAATCTTAATTTATCCATTGCCACCACCTTTCCTTTTAGATACGCATAGTTTGTTTTTTAAGTCCGTGTGTGTCTTTCTCTGTGGAAATATGTCCATTTTGTCAGTTGTTAGGTAACACGTATAGGTGTTATCAGAGGATATATGTCTTTTGCTTTCCAACCTACCTCATGTTCTGTGATTATCTCTAGGCTCATCTGTGGTACCTCAAAGAGCAGTGTTTCGTTGTTTTCCACAGCTAATATTCCATTGTGTACGTGGACCACTTCTTCATTAGCCATTCATGTGTTGATGGGCATTTAGGTTGCTTCCATGTCTTGGCTGTTGTGAATATGGCTGCAGTGCAGCTTTTGCAGCCTCAGTCTTCTGGATTCTGGTCTTCTCAGGTGAGAGGCACAGCAGTGGGCCTGCTGCATCGAATGGTAGCTCAATTTTTACTTTTAAACGCAGCTCCTTTCTGTTCTCATTATTGGCTGTTACCACTTTACATCTCACCAGCAGCTAGAGGGTACACAGTTCTCAAAAACCACTTCAGCATTTATTATTTGTAGCCTTTTGTTGATGGTCAGTCGACCTGTGTGAGTTGAAACCTTTTTGCAGATTAGATTTGCATGAGTCTAATAATTCCTGAGGTTGAGCCTTTACCCGTTTTCCTTCTTTTTCAAAAAAGAGAGTGAGTCAAACTGACCTCTTCATAGTATCTTCTTGAAATTTTGCCAGTTTTGAATTTTATTGTCCATTCCCTACCTCAGCACAATTGTTTAGGGCAGGTGTCCTTTACAGCCCTGAGTCCTTGTGAACGTTAAGAGACCATTAGCTGTGGGCTTAAAGCCGCTCTTGCGGGAAACGGCCACAAGGCGGCAGCATTTCTACATTCCCAACACTGCGTTTTTGGGCAGCAGAGCCTTCCTGGAAATCGTGTTAGTAGGCTGCAAATTAGAGTGGAAAGTGCCAGGCCACATCCCCAAGAGCTTATACCTCCTTACGTCTTGTTTGTTTTTTAAATTTAATTTTTATTACCAGAGCAAATTTGATAAAAATATTTTGTTTCTCCTAGTTGTACAGAGTCTGGTTCATTATAGCAATGTATCTGTCCATTTATCCTTGCATCCCTTACCGTGTATATTATTACACAGTGTTGAGTAGACCTCTCTTGGTATTCCATAGGTACTTTGTGATTATATATTTCATATGTATTAGAACATGTCTGTTAACCCCCATATCCTAATTCATCCATTACGTACACATTTCCATTTGGTGAAACATAATTTGTTTTCTTAATCCATGCTTTTCCTTCTCTTGGAAATAAGTTCATGAGTATCAATTTTTAGGTAACACCGATAAGTGATGTCATAGGATATCTGTCTTTCACTTTCTTTCTTACTTCAAGTTGGGTGATTATCTCTAGGTCCTTATCTGGTGGTGCAAACGGCACCGTTTCATTGTTTTCCATGGCTAATATTCCATTGTCTACATGGACCACTTCCTCTTTGTGCATTTTTCTGTGGATGGACATTTTGGTTTATTCCAAGTCTTGGCTACGTTAAATGTTCCTGCAGGGCATCCCTGGAGGCGCAGTGGTTGAGAGTCCGCCTGCCGATGCAGGGGATACGAGTTCGTGCCCCAGTCCGGGAAGATCCCACATGCCGCGGAGCGGCTAGGCCCGTGAGCCATGGCCGTTGAGCCTGCGCGTCCGGAGCCAGTGCTCCACAACGGGAGAGGCCACAACAGTGAGAGGCCCACTTACCACCCCACCCCCACCCCAAAATAAGGTTCCTGCAGTGCAGGATTGCCAGCCTGTGTCTTTTCCATTCTGCTCTGCTCAGGTGATAGGCACATCAAAGGACTTACCAGTTCACATGGTAGCTCACTTTTTACCCTTAAACCCACCTCCATTATGTTCTCCCTACTGGCTGTTACCAGTTTACATCCACCCAGCAGCTAGAGGGTACACAGTTCTCCAAAACCCCTTCAGCATTTATTCTCTGTAGACTTTCTGCTGAAGAACATTCTGACGGCTGTGAGGTGAACATTTCTATAATTGGATTTGCATGGCTTTATTAATTGCTGATGTTGCACATTTTTCTATTCCCTTTTATTTTAAAGAAAAAAAAAAGAAAAGACAAAATGTATGTAAGATATGCCTCTTGAAATTGTCTTCTTGAAATGTTGACGTCTTTTGAATTTTCTGGTCGATTTACAACCCCAGGATGTTTTGTGATGGCAGGTGTCATTTAGAGGCCTGCCATGATTTTGAATATTAAGTGACGATTACCGCTCTTGTGTGAAACGACCAGAGGCGGCAGCACTTCTCCTTACCAAATCTGCTTACTAGGGCTACAGAGCCATAATGGAAGTCGTGTTGTAGGTTGTAAATTAGAACGGAATGTGCCAGGGAAAGCCCCTTAAAATTATGTCTGATTACTTCTTGTTCATTTTTTTAAATTAAATCTTTATTCTTTATCACAGGAAATTAGATTACAATGTTTTGTTTGTTGTAGGTGTGCAAGATGTGGTTCTTTTGCACATATACATATACCTATTCTTCTTCAGATCCTTTTCCCATGTAGGTTATGACACAATGTTGAGGAGTCTTCCCTTGGTATGCCGTGGGTTTTTGGTGATTATATATTTCACATGTGTTTGTATATCTCTGTTAACCCCAATATCGTAATGTATCCAATCCTCACACCTTTCCATTGGGTGAACCGTAATTTGGTTGAATGAATCTGTGATTGCCTTCCTCTCTGGAAATGTCTTCATTGGTATCAATTTTTAGGTAACACCCATAAGTGATAGGATAGGATATGTGTCTTTTGCTTTCTCACTTACTACCAGTTGCATGATTACCTCTAGACTCCTCTATGGTCCTGCAAATGGCATTGCTTCATTTTTTTCCTGGGCTAATATTCCATCTGTACATGTACCAGTTCTTCTTTGTCCACTCATCTCTTGATGGACGTTTTGCTTGCTTCCATGTGTTGGCTATTGTAATGCTTCTACAGTGCAGATTTGCCTGCCTGTGTCTTTCCAATTCTGTCTTCATAGGTTATAGCCTGAGAAGTGGGCCTGAGAAGTAGCTCAAGGTTTAGCTTTTAAAGGCACCTCCATTCTGTTCCCATTAGTGGCCCTTAGCAGGTCAGGTCCCACTTCAAATTGAGGGTATGCATTTCTCCAAAACCTCTTCAGCATTGATCACTTGTAGTTTTTTTGCTGATGGTTATTCTGAGTGGTGTGAGCTGATACTTCTTTGTGGTTGGATTTGCATGTGTCTCATACTCCCTTGAAATTGAGCTTTCAGGCATGTCCTTTTATTTTTCAAACTCTTATTACAGCTGACTTCTTCAAATTGTTTTCTTGAAGTACGTGCCACATTTTGAAATGATTTGGCCTTTACCTACATCAAGACATTTTTAAGGGCAGGTTTCGTTTGCAGCCCTGCAGTACTTGTGCATATGAAATGCCCATTTGCACAGATTTCAAAGCTGCTGTTGCAGGTATCGCCCAGAGGATGGCAGCATTTCTACGTTTCACACTCTGGCACCTAGGGAAACATATCTTCCTGCCAGTGGTGTTCCCCAGTTATAAATTAGAGTGCAATGTGCCCTGATATACCCCCAAAAGCTTACGTCTCCTAACGTATGTTTGCTTTTTAAATTCAATTTCTATTTTTTAGTGGAGTAATATTCCATTCTGTACATGGACCACATCTTCTTTGTGCATTCCTCTGTTGATAGACATTTTCATTGCTTCTAAGTGTTGCCTATGGTAAATATGGCTGGAGTGCAGTATTCCTGCCTGTGACTTTTGATTCCCATTTTCTCAGGTGATAGGCCCAACGGTGGGTATGATTCATTGACTGGTAGCTCAGTGTTTACCGTTTCAGAGCAACTGCTCTGTGTTTTCATTAGTGGCTCTCACCACGTCCCAGTGAACACCGAGTGTATGCATTTTCCACAACCCCTTCAGCATTTATTGTTTGCAGAATGTTTGCTCATGGCCATTCTGACTGGTGTGAGCTGATAGGTTTTTGTAATTTGGATTTGCATGTCTTTAATAATTCCTAGTATTCAGCATTTTCCCACACCTTTCTCTTTTATTTAGAAAAAAAAGGTGTGAGTACAGTATCCCTCTTGAAATTGTCTTCTTGGAAGGTTGCCCTCTTTTGAATTTTGTGGTCGTTTTTCGACCCCAGGATTTTTTTTTTTTTTGAGAGCAGGTGTCATTTACATGCCTGCAATGATTGTGAATATTTAGTGACCATTAGCACTGGGTTTAAAGCTGGTGTTGTGGGAAACGGCCACAAGGTGGCAGCATTTCTCCATTCCCAAATCTGGTTACTAGGGCAGCAGAGCCTTTCTGGAAGTCCTGTTACTAGGTTGTAAATTAGAATGGAATGTGCCAGGAAAAAGCCCCGGAAGTTTATGTCTCATTACTTCTTGTTCATTGTTTTAATTGGTTTAATCAGGGTAATGATTAGAATGCAGTTGGTCCTAGGTGTACACAATCTGGTTCATTCGTACATCATATATATCTATTCATGTGCAGATCCTTTTCCCATGTAAAGGATTACAGAATGTTCTGTACACCTCCCTTGCTATGTGCTTGGGCTTTTTGATATGTGTACTTAATCTGTATTTGTATAGGTGTGGTCAACCTAATCTTAATTTATCCATTGCCACCACCTTTCCTTTTAGATACGCATAGTTTGTTTTTTAAGTCCGTGTGTGTCTTTCTCTGTGGAAATATGTCCATTTTGTCAGTTGTTAGGTAACACGTATAGGTGTTATCAGAGGATATATGTCTTTTGCTTTCCAACCTACCTCATGTTCTGTGATTATCTCTAGGCTCATCTGTGGTACCTCAAAGAGCAGTGTTTCGTTGTTTTCCACAGCTAATATTCCATTGTGTACGTGGACCACTTCTTCATTAGCCATTCATGTGTTGATGGGCATTTAGGTTGCTTCCATGTCTTGGCTGTTGTGAATATGGCTGCAGTGCAGCTTTTGCAGCCTCAGTCTTCTGGATTCTGGTCTTCTCAGGTGAGAGGCACAGCAGTGGGCCTGCTGCATCGAATGGTAGCTCAATTTTTACTTTTAAACGCAGCTCCTTTCTGTTCTCATTATTGGCTGTTACCACTTTACATCTCACCAGCAGCTAGAGGGTACACAGTTCTCAAAAACCACTTCAGCATTTATTATTTGTAGCCTTTTGTTGATGGTCAGTCGACCTGTGTGAGTTGAAACCTTTTTGCAGATTAGATTTGCATGAGTCTAATAATTCCTGAGGTTGAGCCTTTACCCGTTTTCCTTCTTTTTCAAAAAAGAGAGTGAGTCAAACTGACCTCTTCATAGTATCTTCTTGAAATTTTGCCAGTTTTGAATTTTATTGTCCATTCCCTACCTCAGCACAATTGTTTAGGGCAGGTGTCCTTTACAGCCCTGAGTCCTTGTGAACGTTAAGAGACCATTAGCTGTGGGCTTAAAGCCGCTCTTGCGGGAAACGGCCACAAGGCGGCAGCATTTCTACATTCCCAACACTGCGTTTTTGGGCAGCAGAGCCTTCCTGGAAATCGTGTTAGTAGGCTGCAAATTAGAGTGGAAAGTGCCAGGCCACATCCCCAAGAGCTTATACCTCCTTACGTCTTGTTTGTTTTTTAAATTTAATTTTTATTACCAGAGCAAATTTGATAAAAATATTTTGTTTCTCCTAGTTGTACAGAGTCTGGTTCATTATAGCAATGTATCTGTCCATTTATCCTTGCATCCCTTACCGTGTATATTATTACACAGTGTTGAGTAGACCTCTCTTGGTATTCCATAGGTACTTTGTGATTATATATTTCATATGTATTAGAACATGTCTGTTAACCCCCATATCCTAATTCATCCATTACGTACACATTTCCATTTGGTGAAACATAATTTGTTTTCTTAATCCATGCTTTTCCTTCTCTTGGAAATAAGTTCATGAGTATCAATTTTTAGGTAACACCGATAAGTGATGTCATAGGATATCTGTCTTTCACTTTCTTTCTTACTTCAAGTTGGGTGATTATCTCTAGGTCCTTATCTGGTGGTGCAAACGGCACCGTTTCATTGTTTTCCATGGCTAATATTCCATTGTCTACATGGACCACTTCCTCTTTGTGCATTTTTCTGTGGATGGACATTTTGGTTTATTCCAAGTCTTGGCTACGTTAAATGTTCCTGCAGGGCATCCCTGGAGGCGCAGTGGTTGAGAGTCCGCCTGCCGATGCAGGGGATACGAGTTCGTGCCCCAGTCCGGGAAGATCCCACATGCCGCGGAGCGGCTAGGCCCGTGAGCCATGGCCGTTGAGCCTGCGCGTCCGGAGCCAGTGCTCCACAACGGGAGAGGCCACAACAGTGAGAGGCCCACTTACCACCCCACCCCCACCCCAAAATAAGGTTCCTGCAGTGCAGGATTGCCAGCCTGTGTCTTTTCCATTCTGCTCTGCTCAGGTGATAGGCGCATCAAAGGACTTACCAGTTCACATGGTAGCTCACTTTTTACCCTTAAACCCACCTCCATTATGTTCTCCCTACTGGCTGTTACCAGTTTACATCCACCCAGCAGCTAGAGGGTACACAGTTCTCCAAAACCCCTTCAGCATTTATTCTCTGTAGACTTTCTGCTGAAGAACATTCTGACGGCTGTGAGGTGAACATTTCTATAATTGGATTTGCATGGCTTTATTAATTGCTGATGTTGCACATTTTTCTATTCCCTTTTATTTTAAAGAAAAAAAAAGAAAAGACAAAATGTATGTAAGATATGCCTCTTGAAATTGTCTTCTTGAAATGTTGACGTCTTTTGAATTTTCTGGTCGATTTACAACCCCAGGATGTTTTGTGATGGCAGGTGTCATTTAGAGGCCTGCCATGATTTTGAATATTAAGTGACGATTACCGCTCTTGTGTGAAACGACCAGAGGCGGCAGCACTTCTCCTTACCAAATCTGCTTACTAGGGCTACAGAGCCATAATGGAAGTCGTGTTGTAGGTTGTAAATTAGAACGGAATGTGCCAGGGAAAGCCCCTTAAAATTATGTCTGATTACTTCTTGTTCATTTTTTTAAATTAAATCTTTATTCTTTGTCACAGGAAATTAGATTACAATGTTTTGTTTGTTGTAGGTGTGCAAGATGTGGTTCTTTTGCACATATACATATACCTATTCTTCTTCAGATCCTTTTCCCATGTAGGTTATGACACAATGTTGAGGAGTCTTCCCTTGGTATGCCGTGGGTTTTTGGTGATTATATATTTCACATGTGTTTGTATATCTCTGTTAACCCCAATATCGTAATGTATCCA
The DNA here is from genome assembly GCF_964341445.2 of Mesoplodon mirus. NCBI lineage: Eukaryota > Metazoa > Chordata > Mammalia > Artiodactyla > Ziphiidae > Mesoplodon > Mesoplodon mirus. Next base: position 140,714,914 of record NC_138981.1, read on the forward strand.
ATCCTCACACCTTTCCATTGGGTGAACCGTAATTTGGTTGAATGAATCTGTGATTGCCTTCCTCTCTGGAAATGTCTTCATTGGTATCAATTTTTAGGTAACACCCATAAGTGATAGGATAGGATATGTGTCTTTTGCTTTCTCACTTACTACCAGTTGCATGATTACCTCTAGACTCCTCTATGGTCCTGCAAATGGCATTGCTTCATTTTTTTCCTGGGCTAATATTCCATCTGTACATGTACCAGTTCTTCTTTGTCCACTCATCTCTTGATGGACGTTTTGCTTGCTTCCATGTGTTGGCTATTGTAATGCTTCTACAGTGCAGATTTGCCTGCCTGTGTCTTTCCAATTCTGTCTTCATAGGTTATAGCCTGAGAAGTGGGCCTGAGAAGTAGCTCAAGGTTTAGCTTTTAAAGGCACCTCCATTCTGTTCCCATTAGTGGCCCTTAGCAGGTCAGGTCCCACTTCAAATTGAGGGTATGCATTTCTCCAAAACCTCTTCAGCATTGATCACTTGTAGTTTTTTTGCTGATGGTTATTCTGAGTGGTGTGAGCTGATACTTCTTTGTGGTTGGATTTGCATGTGTCTCATACTCCCTTGAAATTGAGCTTTCAGGCATGTCCTTTTATTTTTCAAACTCTTATTACAGCTGACTTCTTCAAATTGTTTTCTTGAAGTACGTGCCACATTTTGAAATGATTTGGCCTTTACCTACATCAAGACATTTTTAAGGGCAGGTTTCGTTTGCAGCCCTGCAGTACTTGTGCATATGAAATGCCCATTTGCACAGATTTCAAAGCTGCTGTTGCAGGTATCGCCCAGAGGATGGCAGCATTTCTACGTTTCACACTCTGGCACCTAGGGAAACATATCTTCCTGCCAGTGGTGTTCCCCAGTTATAAATTAGAGTGCAATGTGCCCTGATATACCCCCAAAAGCTTACGTCTCCTAACGTATGTTTGCTTTTTAAATTCAATTTCTATTTTTTAGTGGAGTAATATTCCATTCTGTACATGGACCACATCTTCTTTGTGCATTCCTCTGTTGATAGACATTTTCATTGCTTCTAAGTGTTGCCTATGGTAAATATGGCTGGAGTGCAGTATTCCTGCCTGTGACTTTTGATTCCCATTTTCTCAGGTGATAGGCCCAACGGTGGGTATGATTCATTGACTGGTAGCTCAGTGTTTACCGTTTCAGAGCAACTGCTCTGTGTTTTCATTAGTGGCTCTTACTACGTCCCAGTGAACACCGAGTGTATGCATTTTCCACAACCCCTTCAGCATTTATTGTTTGCAGAATGTTTCCTCATGGCCATTCTGACTGGTGTGAGCTGATAGGTTTTTGTAATTTGGATTTGCATGTCTTTAATAATTCCTAGTATTCAGCATTTTCCCACACCTTTCTCTTTTATTTAGAAAAAAAAGGTGTGAGTACAGTATCCCTCTTGAAATTGTCTTCTTGGAAGGTTGCCCTCTTTTGAATTTTGTGGTCGTTTTTCGACCCCAGGATTTTTTTTTTTTTTGAGAGCAGGTGTCATTTACATGCCTGCAATGATTGTGAATATTTAGTGACCATTAGCACTGGGTTTAAAGCTGGTGTTGTGGGAAACGGCCACAAGGTGGCAGCATTTCTCCATTCCCAAATCTGGTTACTAGGGCAGCAGAGCCTTTCTGGAAGTCCTGTTACTAGGTTGTAAATTAGAATGGAATGTGCCAGGAAAAAGCCCCGGAAGTTTATGTCTCATTACTTCTTGTTCATTGTTTTAATTGGTTTAATCAGGGTAATGATTAGAATGCAGTTGGTCCTAGGTGTACACAATCTGGTTCATTCGTACATCATATATATCTATTCATGTGCAGATCCTTTTCCCATGTAAAGGATTACAGAATGTTCTGTACACCTCCCTTGCTATGTGCTTGGGCTTTTTGATATGTGTACTTAATCTGTATTTGTATAGGTGTGGTCAACCTAATCTTAATTTATCCATTGCCACCACCTTTCCTTTTAGATACGCATAGTTTGTTTTTTAAGTCCGTGTGTGTCTTTCTCTGTGGAAATATGTCCATTTTGTCAGTTGTTAGGTAACACGTATAGGTGTTATCAGAGGATATATGTCTTTTGCTTTCCAACCTACCTCATGTTCTGTGATTATCTCTAGGCTCATCTGTGGTACCTCAAAGAGCAGTGTTTCGTTGTTTTCCACAGCTAATATTCCATTGTGTACGTGGACCACTTCTTCATTAGCCATTCATGTGTTGATGGGCATTTAGGTTGCTTCCATGTCTTGGCTGTTGTGAATATGGCTGCAGTGCAGCTTTTGCAGCCTCAGTCTTCTGGATTCTGGTCTTCTCAGGTGAGAGGCACAGCAGTGGGCCTGCTGCATCGAATGGTAGCTCAATTTTTACTTTTAAACGCAGCTCCTTTCTGTTCTCATTATTGGCTGTTACCACTTTACATCTCACCAGCAGCTAGAGGGTACACAGTTCTCAAAAACCACTTCAGCATTTATTATTTGTAGCCTTTTGTTGATGGTCAGTCGACCTGTGTGAGTTGAAACCTTTTTGCAGATTAGATTTGCATGAGTCTAATAATTCCTGAGGTTGAGCCTTTACCCGTTTTCCTTCTTTTTCAAAAAAGAGAGTGAGTCAAACTGACCTCTTCATAGTATCTTCTTGAAATTTTGCCAGTTTTGAATTTTATTGTCCATTCCCTACCTCAGCACAATTGTTTAGGGCAGGTGTCCTTTACAGCCCTGAGTCCTTGTGAACGTTAAGAGACCATTAGCTGTGGGCTTAAAGCCGCTCTTGCGGGAAACGGCCACAAGGCGGCAGCATTTCTACATTCCCAACACTGCGTTTTTGGGCAGCAGAGCCTTCCTGGAAATCGTGTTAGTAGGCTGCAAATTAGAGTGGAAAGTGCCAGGCCACATCCCCAAGAGCTTATACCTCCTTACGTCTTGTTTGTTTTTTAAATTTAATTTTTATTACCAGAGCAAATTTGATAAAAATATTTTGTTTCTCCTAGTTGTACAGAGCCTGGTTCATTATAGCAATGTATCTGTCCATTTATCCTTGCATCCCTTACCGTGTATATTATTACACAGTGTTGAGTAGACCTCTCTTGGTATTCCATAGGTACTTTGTGATTATATATTTCATATGTATTAGAACATGTCTGTTAACCCCCATATCCTAATTCATCCATTACGTACACATTTCCATTTGGTGAAACATAATTTGTTTTCTTAATCCATGCTTTTCCTTCTCTTGGAAATAAGTTCATGAGTATCAATTTTTAGGTAACACCGATAAGTGATGTCATAGGATATCTGTCTTTCACTTTCTTTCTTACTTCAAGTTGGGTGATTATCTCTAGGTCCTTATCTGGTGGTGCAAACGGCACCGTTTCATTGTTTTCCATGGCTAATATTCCATTGTCTACATGGACCACTTCCTCTTTGTGCATTTTTCTGTGGATGGACATTTTGGTTTATTCCAAGTCTTGGCTACGTTAAATGTTCCTGCAGGGCATCCCTGGAGGCGCAGTGGTTGAGAGTCCGCCTGCCGATGCAGGGGATACGAGTTCGTGCCCCAGTCCGGGAAGATCCCACATGCCGCGGAGCGGCTAGGCCCGTGAGCCATGGCCGTTGAGCCTGCGCGTCCGGAGCCAGTGCTCCACAACGGGAGAGGCCACAACAGTGAGAGGCCCACTTACCACCCCACCCCCACCCCAAAATAAGGTTCCTGCAGTGCAGGATTGCCAGCCTGTGTCTTTTCCATTCTGCTCTGCTCAGGTGATAGGCGCATCAAAGGACTTACCAGTTCACATGGTAGCTCACTTTTTACCCTTAAACCCACCTCCATTATGTTCTCCCTACTGGCTGTTACCAGTTTACATCCACCCAGCAGCTAGAGGGTACACAGTTCTCCAAAACCCCTTCAGCATTTATTCTCTGTAGACTTTTTGCTGAAGAACATTCTGACGGCTGTGAGGTGAACATTTCTATAATTGGATTTGCATGGCTTTATTAATTGCTGATGTTGCACATTTTTCTATTCCCTTTTATTTTAAAGAAAAAAAAAGAAAAGACAAAATGTATGTAAGATATGCCTCTTGAAATTGTCTTCTTGAAATGTTGACGTCTTTTGAATTTTCTGGTCGATTTACAACCCCAGGATGTTTTGTGATGGCAGGTGTCATTTAGAGGCCTGCCATGATTTTGAATATTAAGTGACGATTACCACTCTTGTGTGAAACGACCAGAGGCGGCAGCACTTCTCCTTACCAAATCTGCTTACTAGGGCTACAGAGCCATAATGGAAGTCGTGTTGTAGGTTGTAAATTAGAACGGAATGTGCCAGGGAAAGCCCCTTAAAATTATGTCTGATTACTTCTTGTTCATTTTTTTAAATTAAATCTTTATTCTTTATCACAGGAAATTAGATTACAATGTTTTGTTTGTTGTAGGTGTGCAAGATGTGGTTCTTTTGCACATATACATATACCTATTCTTCTTCAGATCCTTTTCCCATGTAGGTTATGACACAATGTTGAGGAGTCTTCCCTTGGTATGCCGTGGGTTTTTGGTGATTATATATTTCACATGTGTTTGTATATCTCTGTTAACCCCAATATCGTAATGTATCCAATCCTCACACCTTTCCATTGGGTGAACCGTAATTTGGTTGAATGAATCTGTGATTGCCTTCCTCTCTGGAAATGTCTTCATTGGTATCAATTTTTAGGTAACACCCATAAGTGATAGGATAGGATATGTGTCTTTTGCTTTCTCACTTACTACCAGTTGCATGATTACCTCTAGACTCCTCTATGGTCCTGCAAATGGCATTGCTTCATTTTTTTCCTGGGCTAATATTCCATCTGTACATGTACCAGTTCTTCTTTGTCCACTCATCTCTTGATGGACGTTTTGCTTGCTTCCATGTGTTGGCTATTGTAATGCTTCTACAGTGCAGATTTGCCTGCCTGTGTCTTTCCAATTCTGTCTTCATAGGTTATAGCCTGAGAAGTGGGCCTGAGAAGTAGCTCAAGGTTTAGCTTTTAAAGGCACCTCCATTCTGTTCCCATTAGTGGCCCTTAGCAGGTCAGGTCCCACTTCAAATTGAGGGTATGCATTTCTCCAAAACCTCTTCAGCATTGATCACTTGTAGTTTTTTTGCTGATGGTTATTCTGAGTGGTGTGAGCTGATACTTCTTTGTGGTTGGATTTGCATGTGTCTCATACTCCCTTGAAATTGAGCTTTCAGGCATGTCCTTTTATTTTTCAAACTCTTATTACAGCTGACTTCTTCAAATTGTTTTCTTGAAGTACGTGCCACATTTTGAAATGATTTGGCCTTTACCTACATCAAGACATTTTTAAGGGCAGGTTTCGTTTGCAGCCCTGCAGTACTTGTGCATATGAAATGCCCATTTGCACAGATTTCAAAGCTGCTGTTGCAGGTATCGCCCAGAGGATGGCAGCATTTCTACGTTTCACACTCTGGCACCTAGGGAAACATATCTTCCTGCCAGTGGTGTTCCCCAGTTATAAATTAGAGTGCAATGTGCCCTGATATACCCCCAAAAGCTTACGTCTCCTAATGTATGTTTGCTTTTTAATTCAATTTCTATTTTTTAGTGGAGTAATATTCCATTCTGTACATGGACCACATCTTCTTTGTGCATTCCTCTGTTGATAGACATTTTCATTGCTTCTAAGTGTTGCCTATGGTAAATATGGCTGGAGTGCAGTATTCCTGCCTGTGACTTTTGATTCCCATTTTCTCAGGTGATAGGCCCAATGGTGGGTATGATTCATTGACTGGTAGCTCAATGTTTACCGTTTCAGAGCAACTGCACTGTGTTTTCATTAGTGGCTCTTACCACGTCCCAGTGAACACCGAGTGTATGCATTTTCCACAACCCCTTCAGCATTTATTGTTTGCAGAATGTTTGCTCATGGCCATTCTGACTGGTGTGAGCTGATAGGTTTTTGTAATTTGGATTTGCATGTCTTTAATAATTCCTAGTATTCAGCATTTTCCCACACCTTTCTCTTTTATTTAGAAAAAAAAGGTGTGAGTACAGTATCCCTCTTGAAATTGTCTTCTTGGAAGGTTGCCCTCTTTTGAATTTTGTGGTCGTTTTTCGACCCCAGGATTTTTTTTTTTTTGAGAGCAGGTGTCATTTACATGCCTGCAATGATTGTGAATATTTAGTGACCATTAGCACTGGGTTTAAAGCTGGTGTTGTGGGAAACGGCCACAAGGTGGCAGCATTTCTCCATTCCCAAATCTGGTTACTAGGGCAGCAGAGCCTTTCTGGAAGTCCTGTTACTAGGTTGTAAATTAGAATGGAATGTGCCAGGAAAAAGCCCCGGAAGTTTATGTCTCATTACTTCTTGTTCATTGTTTTAATTGGTTTAATCAGGGTAATGATTAGAATGCAGTTGGTCCTAGGTGTACACAATCTGGTTCATTCGTACATCATATATATCTATTCATGTGCAGATCCTTTTCCCATGTAAAGGATTACAGAATGTTCTGTACACCTCCCTTGCTATGTGCTTGGGCTTTTTGATATGTGTACTTAATCTGTATTTGTATAGGTGTGGTCAACCTAATCTTAATTTATCCATTGCCACCACCTTTCCTTTTAGATACGCATAGTTTGTTTTTTAAGTCCGTGTGTGTCTTTCTCTGTGGAAATATGTCCATTTTGTCAGTTGTTAGGTAACACGTATAGGTGTTATCAGAGGATATATGTCTTTTGCTTTCCAACCTACCTCATGTTCTGTGATTATCTCTAGGCTCATCTGTGGTACCTCAAAGAGCAGTGTTTCGTTGTTTTCCACAGCTAATATTCCATTGTGTACGTGGACCACTTCTTCATTAGCCATTCATGTGTTGATGGGCATTTAGGTTGCTTCCATGTCTTGGCTGTTGTGAATATGGCTGCAGTGCAGCTTTTGCAGCCTCAGTCTTCTGGATTCTGGTCTTCTCAGGTGAGAGGCACAGCAGTGGGCCTGCTGCATCGAATGGTAGCTCAATTTTTACTTTTAAACGCAGCTCCTTTCTGTTCTCATTATTGGCTGTTACCACTTTACATCTCACCAGCAGCTAGAGGGTACACAGTTCTCAAAAACCACTTCAGCATTTATTATTTGTAGCCTTTTGTTGATGGTCAGTCGACCTGTGTGAGTTGAAACCTTTTTGCAGATTAGATTTGCATGAGTCTAATAATTCCTGAGGTTGAGCCTTTACCCGTTTTCCTTCTTTTTCAAAAAAGAGAGTGAGTCAAACTGACCTCTTCATAGTATCTTCTTGAAATTTTGCCAGGTTTGAATTTTATTGTCCATTCCCTACCTCAGCACAATTGTTTAGGGCAGGTGTCCTTTACAGCCCTGAGTCCTTGTGAACGTTAAGAGACCATTAGCTGTGGGCTTAAAGCCGCTCTTGCGGGAAACGGCCACAAGGCGGCAGCATTTCTACATTCCCAACACTGCGTTTTTGGGCAGCAGAGCCTTCCTGGAAATCGTGTTAGTAGGCTGCAAATTAGAGTGGAAAGTGCCAGGCCACATCCCCAAGAGCTTATACCTCCTTACGTCTTGTTTGTTTTTTAAATTTAATTTTTATTACCAGAGCAAATTTGATAAAAATATTTTGTTTCTCCTAGTTGTACAGAGTCTGGTTCATTATAGCAATGTATCTGTCCATTTATCCTTGCATCCCTTACCGTGTATATTATTACACAGTGTTGAGTAGACCTCTCTTGGTATTCCATAGGTACTTTGTGATTATATATTTCATATGTATTAGAACATGTCTGTTAACCCCCATATCCTAATTCATCCATTACGTACACATTTCCATTTGGTGAAACATAATTTGTTTTCTTAATCCATGCTTTTCCTTCTCTTGGAAATAAGTTCATGAGTATCAATTTTTAGGTAACACCGATAAGTGATGTCATAGGATATCTGTCTTTCACTTTCTTTCTTACTTCAAGTTGGGTGATTATCTCTAGGTCCTTATCTGGTGGTGCAAACGGCACCGTTTCATTGTTTTCCATGGCTAATATTCCATTGTCTACATGGACCACTTCCTCTTTGTGCATTTTTCTGTGGATGGACATTTTGGTTTATTCCAAGTCTTGGCTACATTAAATGTTCCTGCAGGGCATCCCTGGAGGCGCAGTGGTTGAGAGTCCGCCTGCCGATGCAGGGGATACGAGTTCGTGCCCCAGTCCGGGAAGATCCCACATGCCGCGGAGCGGCTAGGCCCGTGAGCCATGGCCGTTGAGCCTGCGCGTCCGGAGCCAGTGCTCCACAACGGGAGAGGCCACAACAGTGAGAGGCCCACTTACCACCCCACCCCCACCCCAAAATAAGGTTCCTGCAGTGCAGGATTGCCAGCCTGTGTCTTTTCCATTCTGCTCTGCTCAGGTGATAGGCGCATCAAAGGACTTACCAGTTCACATGGTAGCTCACTTTTTACCCTTAAACCCACCTCCATTATGTTCTCCCTACTGGCTGTTACCAGTTTACATCCACCCAGCAGCTAGAGGGTACACAGTTCTCCAAAACCCCTTCAGCATTTATTCTCTGTAGACTTTCTGCTGAAGAACATTCTGACAGCTGTGAGGTGAACATTTCTATAATTGGATTTGCATGGCTTTATTAATTGCTGATGTTGCACATTTTTCTATTCCCTTTTATTTTAAAGAAAAAAAAAGAAAAGACAAAATGTATGTAAGATATGCCTCTTGAAATTGTCTTCTTGAAATGTTGACGTCTTTTGAATTTTCTGGTCGATTTACAACCCCAGGATGTTTTGTGATGGCAGGTGTCATTTAGAGGCCTGCCATGATTTTGAATATTAAGTGACGATTACCGCTCTTGTGTGAAACGACCAGAGGCGGCAGCACTTCTCCTTACCAAATCTGCTTACTAGGGCTACAGAGCCATAATGGAAGTCGTGTTGTAGGTTGTAAATTAGAACGGAATGTGCCAGGGAAAGCCCCTTAAAATTATGTCTGATTACTTCTTGTTCATTTTTTTAAATTAAATCTTTATTCTTTATCACAGGAAATTAGATTACAATGTTTTGTTTGTTGTAGGTGTGCAAGATGTGGTTCTTTTGCACATATACATATACCTATTCTTCTTCAGATCCTTTTCCCATGTAGGTTATGACACAATGTTGAGGAGTCTTCCCTTGGTATGCCGTGGGTTTTTGGTGATTATATATTTCACATGTGTTTGTATATCTCTGTTAACCCCAATATCGTAATGTATCCAATCCTCACACCTTTCCATTGGGTGAACCGTAATTTGGTTGAATGAATCTGTGATTGCCTTCCTCTCTGGAAATGTCTTCATTGGTATCAATTTTTAGGTAACACCCATAAGTGATAGGATAGGATATGTGTCTTTTGCTTTCTCACTTACTACCAGTTGCATGATTACCTCTAGACTCCTCTATGGTCCTGCAAATGGCATTGCTTCATTTTTTTCCTGGGCTAATATTCCATCTGTACATGTACCAGTTCTTCTTTGTCCACTCATCTCTTGATGGACGTTTTGCTTGCTTCCATGTGTTGGCTATTGTAATGCTTCTACAGTGCAGATTTGCCTGCCTGTGTCTTTCCAATTCTGTCTTCATAGGTTATAGCCTGAGAAGTGGGCCTGAGAAGTAGCTCAAGGTTTAGCTTTTAAAGGCACCTCCATTCTGTTCCCATTAGTGGCCCTTAGCAGGTCAGGTCCCACTTCAAATTGAGGGTATGCATTTCTCCAAAACCTCTTCAGCATTGATCACTTGTAGTTTTTTTGCTGATGGTTATTCTGAGTGGTGTGAGCTGATACTTCTTTGTGGTTGGATTTGCATGTGTCTCATACTCCCTTGAAATTGAGCTTTCAGGCATGTCCTTTTATTTTTCAAACTCTTATTACAGCTGACTTCTTCAAATTGTTTTCTTGAAGTACGTGCCACATTTTGAAATGATTTGGCCTTTACCTACATCAAGACATTTTTAAGGGCAGGTTTCGTTTGCAGCCCTGCAGTACTTGTGCATATGAAATGCCCATTTGCACAGATTTCAAAGCTGCTGTTGCAGGTATCGCCCAGAGGATGGCAGCATTTCTACGTTTCACACTCTGGCACCTAGGGAAACATATCTTCCTGCCAGTGGTGTTCCCCAGTTATAAATTAGAGTGCAATGTGCCCTGATATACCCCCAAAAGCTTACGTCTCCTAACGTATGTTTGCTTTTTAAATTCAATTTCTATTTTTTAGTGGAGTAATATTCCATTCTGTACATGGACCACATCTTCTTTGTGCATTCCTCTGTTGATAGACATTTTCATTGCTTCTAAGTGTTGCCTATGGTAAATATGGCTGGAGTGCAGTATTCCTGCCTGTGACTTTTGATTCCCATTTTCTCAGGTGATAGGCCCAATGGTGGGTATGATTCATTGACTGGTAGCTCAATGTTTACCGTTTCAGAGCAACTGCACTGTGTTTTCATTAGTGGCTCTTACCACGTCCCAGTGAACACCGAGTGTATGCATTTTCCACAACCCCTTCAGCATTTATTGTTTGCAGAATGTTTGCTCATGGCCATTCTGACTGGTGTGAGCTGATAGGTTTTTGTAATTTGGATTTGCATGTCTTTAATAATTCCTAGTATTCAGCATTTTCCCACACCTTTCTCTTTTATTTAGAAAAAAAAGGTGTGAGTACAGTATCCCTCTTGAAATTGTCTTCTTGGAAGGTTGCCCTCTTTTGAATTTTGTGGTCGTTTTTCGACCCCAGGATTTTTTTTTTTTGAGAGCAGGTGTCATTTACATGCCTGCAATGATTGTGAATATTTAGTGACCATTAGCACTGGGTTTAAAGCTGGTGTTGTGGGAAACGGCCACAAGGTGGCAGCATTTCTCCATTCCCAAATCTGGTTACTAGGGCAGCAGAGCCTTTCTGGAAGTCCTGTTACTAGGTTGTAAATTAGAATGGAATGTGCCAGGAAAAAGCCCCGGAAGTTTATGTCTCATTACTTCTTGTTCATTGTTTTAATTGGTTTAATCAGGGTAATGATTAGAATGCAGTTGGTCCTAGGTGTACACAATCTGGTTCATTCGTACATCATATATATCTATTCATGTGCAGATCCTTTTCCCATGTAAAGGATTACAGAATGTTCTGTACACCTCCCTTGCTATGTGCTTGGGCTTTTTGATATGTGTACTTAATCTGTATTTGTATAGGTGTGGTCAACCTAATCTTAATTTATCCATTGCCACCACCTTTCCTTTTAGATACGCATAGTTTGTTTTTTAAGTCCGTGTGTGTCTTTCTCTGTGGAAATATGTCCATTTTGTCAGTTGTTAGGTAACACGTATAGGTGTTATCAGAGGATATATGTCTTTTGCTTTCCAACCTACCTCATGTTCTGTGATTATCTCTAGGCTCATCTGTGGTACCTCAAAGAGCAGTGTTTCGTTGTTTTCCACAGCTAATATTCCATTGTGTACGTGGACCACTTCTTCATTAGCCATTCATGTGTTGATGGGCATTTAGGTTGCTTCCATGTCTTGGCTGTTGTGAATATGGCTGCAGTGCAGCTTTTGCAGCCTCAGTCTTCTGGATTCTGGTCTTCTCAGGTGAGAGGCACAGCAGTGGGCCTGCTGCATCGAATGGTAGCTCAATTTTTACTTTTAAACGCAGCTCCTTTCTGTTCTCATTATTGGCTGTTACCACTTTACATCTCACCAGCAGCTAGAGGGTACACAGTTCTCAAAAACCACTTCAGCATTTATTATTTGTAGCCTTTTGTTGATGGTCAGTCGACCTGTGTGAGTTGAAACCTTTTTGCAGATTAGATTTGCATGAGTCTAATAATTCCTGAGGTTGAGCCTTTACCCGTTTTCCTTCTTTTTCAAAAAAGAGAGTGAGTCAAACTGACCTCTTCATAGTATCTTCTTGAAATTTTGCCAGGTTTGAATTTTATTGTCCATTCCCTACCTCAGCACAATTGTTTAGGGCAGGTGTCCTTTACAGCCCTGAGTCCTTGTGAACGTTAAGAGACCATTAGCTGTGGGCTTAAAGCCGCTCTTGCGGGAAACGGCCACAAGGCGGCAGCATTTCTACATTCCCAACACTGCGTTTTTGGGCAGCAGAGCCTTCCTGGAAATCGTGTTAGTAGGCTGCAAATTAGAGTGGAAAGTGCCAGGCCACATCCCCAAGAGCTTATACCTCCTTACGTCTTGTTTGTTTTTTAAATTTAATTTTTATTACCAGAGCAAATTTGATAAAAATATTTTGTTTCTCCTAGTTGTAGAGAGTCTGGTTCATTATAGCAAAGTATCTGTCCATTTATCCTTGCATCCCTTACCGTGTATATTATTACACAGTGTTGAGTAGACCTCTCTTGGTATTCCATAGGTACTTTGTGATTATATATTTCATATGTATTAGAACATGTCTGTTAACCCCCATATCCTAATTCATCCATTACGTACACATTTCCATTTGGTGAAACATAATTTGTTTTCTTAATCCATGCTTTTCCTTCTCTTGGAAATAAGTTCATGAGTATCAATTTTTAGGTAACACCGATAAGTGATGTCATAGGATATCTGTCTTTCACTTTCTTTCTTACTTCAAGTTGGGTGATTATCTCTAGGTCCTTATCTGGTGGTGCAAACGGCACCGTTTCATTGTTTTCCATGGCTAATATTCCATTGTCTACATGGACCACTTCCTCTTTGTGCATTTTTCTGTGGATGGACATTTTGGTTTATTCCAAGTCTTGGCTACGTTAAATGTTCCTGCAGGGCATCCCTGGAGGCGCAGTGGTTGAGAGTCCGCCTGCCGATGCAGGGGATACGAGTTCGTGCCCCAGTCCGGGAAGATCCCACATGCCGCGGAGCGGCTAGGCCCGTGAGCCATGGCCGTTGAGCCTGCGCGTCCGGAGCCAGTGCTCCACAACGGGAGAGGCCACAACAGTGAGAGGCCCACTTACCACCCCACCCCCACCCCAAAATAAGGTTCCTGCAGTGCAGGATTGCCAGCCTGTGTCTTTTCCATTCTGCTCTGCTCAGGTGATAGGCGCATCAAAGGACTTACCAGTTCACATGGTAGCTCACTTTTTACCCTTAAACCCACCTCCATTATGTTCTCCCTACTGGCTGTTACCAGTTTACATCCACCCAGCAGCTAGAGGGTACACAGTTCTCCAAAACCCCTTCAGCATTTATTCTCTGTAGACTTTCTGCTGAAGAACATTCTGACGGCTGTGAGGTGAACATTTCTATAATTGGATTTGCATGGCTTTATTAATTGCTGATGTTGCACATTTTTCTATTCCCTTTTATTTTAAAGAAAAAAAAAGAAAAGACAAAATGTATGTAAGATATGCCTCTTGAAATTGTCTTCTTGAAATGTTGACGTCTTTTGAATTTTCTGGTCGATTTACAACCCCAGGATGTTTTGTGATGGCAGGTGTCATTTAGAGGCCTGCCATGATTTTGAATATTAAGTGACGATTACCGCTCTTGTGTGAAACGACCAGAGGCGGCAGCACTTCTCCTTACCAAATCTGCTTACTAGGGCTACAGAGCCATAATGGAAGTCGTGTTGTAGGTTGTAAATTAGAACGGAATGTGCCAGGGAAAGCCCCTTAAAATTATGTCTGATTACTTCTTGTTCATTTTTTTAAATTAAATCTTTATTCTTTATCACAGGAAATTAGATTACAATGTTTCGTTTGTTGTAGGTGTGCAAGATGTGGTTCTTTTGCACATATACATATACCTATTCTTCTTCAGATCCTTTTCCCATGTAGGTTATGACACAATGTTGAGGAGTCTTCCCTTGGTATGCCGTGGGTTTTTGGTGATTATATATTTCACATGTGTTTGTATATCTCTGTTAACCCCAATATCGTAATGTATCCAATCCTCACACCTTTCCATTGGGTGAACCGTAATTTGGTTGAATGAATCTGTGATTGCCTTCCTCTCTGGAAATGTCTTCATTGGTATCAATTTTTAGGTAACACCCATAAGTGATAGGATAGGATATGTGTCTTTTGCTTTCTCACTTACTACCAGTTGCATGATTACCTCTAGACTCCTCTATGGTCCTGCAAATGGCATTGCTTCATTTTTTTCCTGGGCTAATATTCCATCTGTACATGTACCAGTTCTTCTTTGTCCACTCATCTCTTGATGGACGTTTTGCTTGCTTCCATGTGTTGGCTATTGTAATGCTTCTACAGTGCAGATTTGCCTGCCTGTGTCTTTCCAATTCTGTCTTCATAGGTTATAGCCTGAGAAGTGGGCCTGAGAAGTAGCTCAAGGTTTAGCTTTTAAAGGCACCTCCATTCTGTTCCCATTAGTGGCCCTTAGCAGGTCAGGTCCCACTTCAAATTGAGGGTATGCATTTCTCCAAAACCTCTTCAGCATTGATCACTTGTAGTTTTTTTGCTGATGGTTATTCTGAGTGGTGTGAGCTGATACTTCTTTGTGGTTGGATTTGCATGTGTCTCATACTCCCTTGAAATTGAGCTTTCAGGCATGTCCTTTTATTTTTCAAACTCTTATTACAGCTGACTTCTTCAAATTGTTTTCTTGAAGTACGTGCCACATTTTGAAATGATTTGGCCTTTACCTACATCAAGACATTTTTAAGGGCAGGTTTCGTTTGCAGCCCTGCAGTACTTGTGCATATGAAATGCCCATTTGCACAGATTTCAAAGCTGCTGTTGCAGGTATCGCCCAGAGGATGGCAGCATTTCTACGTTTCACACTCTGGCACCTAGGGAAACATATCTTCCTGCCAGTGGTGTTCCCCAGTTATAAATTAGAGTGCAATGTGCCCTGATATACCCCCAAAAGCTTACGTCTCCTAACGTATGTTTGCTTTTTAAATTCAATTTCTATTTTTTAGTGGAGTAATATTCCATTCTGTACATGGACCACATCTTCTTTGTGCATTCCTCTGTTGATAGACATTTTCATTGCTTCTAAGTGTTGCCTATGGTAAATATGGCTGGAGTGCAGTATTCCTGCCTGTGACTTTTGATTCCCATTTTCTCAGGTGATAGGCCCAACGGTGGGTATGATTCATTGACTGGTAGCTCAGTGTTTACCGTTTCAGAGCAACTGCTCTGTGTTTTCATTAGTGGCTCTTACTACGTCCCAGTGAACACCGAGTGTATGCATTTTCCACAACCCCTTCAGCATTTATTGTTTGCAGAATGTTTGCTCATGGCCATTCTGACTGGTGTGAGCTGATAGGTTTTTGTAATTTGGATTTGCATGTCTTTAATAATTCCTAGTATTCAGCATTTTCCCACACCTTTCTCTTTTATTTAGAAAAAAAAGGTGTGAGTACAGTATCCCTCTTGAAATTGTCTTCTTGGAAGGTTGCCCTCTTTTGAATTTTGTGGTCGTTTTTCGACCCCAGGATTTTTTTTTTTTTTGAGAGCAGGTGTCATTTACATGCCTGCAATGATTGTGAATATTTAGTGACCATTAGCACTGGGTTTAAAGCTGGTGTTGTGGGAAACGGCCACAAGGTGGCAGCATTTCTCCATTCCCAAATCTGGTTACTAGGGCAGCAGAGCCTTTCTGGAAGTCCTGTTACTAGGTTGTAAATTAGAATGGAATGTGCCAGGAAAAAGCCCCAGAAGTTTATGTCTCATTACTTCTTGTTCATTGTTTTAATTGGTTTAATCAGGGTAATGATTAGAATGCAGTTGGTCCTAGGTGTACACAATCTGGTTCATTCGTACATCATATATATCTATTCATGTGCAGATCCTTTTCCCATGTAAAGGATTACAGAATGTTCTGTACACCTCCCTTGCTATGTGCTTGGGCTTTTTGATATGTGTACTTAATCTGT
This sequence comes from Mesoplodon mirus, assembly GCF_964341445.2. NCBI lineage: Eukaryota > Metazoa > Chordata > Mammalia > Artiodactyla > Ziphiidae > Mesoplodon > Mesoplodon mirus. The sequence goes on from NC_138981.1 coordinate 140,730,829, forward strand.
ATTTGTATAGGTGTGGTCAACCTAATCTTAATTTATCCATTGCCACCACCTTTCCTTTTAGATACGCATAGTTTGTTTTTTAAGTCCGTGTGTGTCTTTCTCTGTGGAAATATGTCCATTTTGTCAGTTGTTAGGTAACACGTATAGGTGTTATCAGAGGATATATGTCTTTTGCTTTCCAACCTACCTCATGTTCTGTGATTATCTCTAGGCTCATCTGTGGTACCTCAAAGAGCAGTGTTTCGTTGTTTTCCACAGCTAATATTCCATTGTGTACGTGGACCACTTCTTCATTAGCCATTCATGTGTTGATGGGCATTTAGGTTGCTTCCATGTCTTGGCTGTTGTGAATATGGCTGCAGTGCAGCTTTTGCAGCCTCAGTCTTCTGGATTCTGGTCTTCTCAGGTGAGAGGCACAGCAGTGGGCCTGCTGCATCGAATGGTAGCTCAATTTTTACTTTTAAACGCAGCTCCTTTCTGTTCTCATTATTGGCTGTTACCACTTTACATCTCACCAGCAGCTAGAGGGTACACAGTTCTCAAAAACCACTTCAGCATTTATTATTTGTAGCCTTTTGTTGATGGTCAGTCGACCTGTGTGAGTTGAAACCTTTTTGCAGATTAGATTTGCATGAGTCTAATAATTCCTGAGGTTGAGCCTTTACCCGTTTTCCTTCTTTTTCAAAAAAGAGAGTGAGTCAAACTGACCTCTTCATAGTATCTTCTTGAAATTTTGCCAGTTTTGAATTTTATTGTCCATTCCCTACCTCAGCACAATTGTTTAGGGCAGGTGTCCTTTACAGCCCTGAGTCCTTGTGAACGTTAAGAGACCATTAGCTGTGGGCTTAAAGCCGCTCTTGTGGGAAACGGCCACAAGGCGGCAGCATTTCTACATTCCCAACACTGCGTTTTTGGGCAGCAGAGCCTTCCTGGAAATCGTGTTAGTAGGCTGCAAATTAGAGTGGAAAGTGCCAGGCCACATCCCCAAGAGCTTATACCTCCTTACGTCTTGTTTGTTTTTTAAATTTAATTTTTATTACCAGAGCAAATTTGATAAAAATATTTTGTTTCTCCTAGTTGTAGAGAGTCTGGTTCATTATAGCAATGTATCTGTCCATTTATCCTTGCATCCCTTACCGTGTATATTATTACACAGTGTTGAGTAGACCTCTCTTGGTATTCCATAGGTACTTTGTGATTATATATTTCATATGTATTAGAACATGTCTGTTAACCCCCATATCCTAATTCATCCATTACGTACACATTTCCATTTGGTGAAACATAATTTGTTTTCTTAATCCATGCTTTTCCTTCTCTTGGAAATAAGTTCATGAGTATCAATTTTTAGGTAACACCGATAAGTGATGTCATAGGATATCTGTCTTTCACTTTCTTTCTTACTTCAAGTTGGGTGATTATCTCTAGGTCCTTATCTGGTGGTGCAAACGGCACCGTTTCATTGTTTTCCATGGCTAATATTCCATTGTCTACATGGACCACTTCCTCTTTGTGCATTTTTCTGTGGATGGACATTTTGGTTTATTCCAAGTCTTGGCTACGTTAAATGTTCCTGCAGGGCATCCCTGGAGGCGCAGTGGTTGAGAGTCCGCCTGCCGATGCAGGGGATACGAGTTCGTGCCCCAGTCCGGGAAGATCCCACATGCCGCGGAGCGGCTAGGCCCGTGAGCCATGGCCGTTGAGCCTGTGCGTCCGGAGCCAGTGCTCCACAACGGGAGAGGCCACAACAGTGAGAGGCCCACTTACCACCCCACCCCCACCCCAAAATAAGGTTCCTGCAGTGCAGGATTGCCAGCCTGTGTCTTTTCCATTCTGCTCTGCTCAGGTGATAGGCGCATCAAAGGACTTACCAGTTCACATGGTAGCTCACTTTTTACCCTTAAACCCACCTCCATTATGTTCTCCCTACTGGCTGTTACCAGTTTACATCCACCCAGCAGCTAGAGGGTACACAGTTCTCCAAAACCCCTTCAGCATTTATTCTCTGTAGACTTTTTGCTGAAGAACATTCTGACGGCTGTGAGGTGAACATTTCTATAATTGGATTTGCATGGCTTTATTAATTGCTGATGTTGCACATTTTTCTATTCCCTTTTATTTTAAAGAAAAAAAAAAGAAAAGACAAAATGTATGTAAGATATGCCTCTTGAAATTGTCTTCTTGAAATGTTGACGTCTTTTGAATTTTCTGGTCGATTTACAACCCCAGGATGTTTTGTGATGGCAGGTGTCATTTAGAGGCCTGCCATGATTTTGAATATTAAGTGACGATTACCGCTCTTGTGTGAAACGACCAGAGGCGGCAGCACTTCTCCTTACCAAATCTGCTTACTAGGGCTACAGAGCCATAATGGAAGTCGTGTTGTAGGTTGTAAATTAGAACGGAATGTGCCAGGGAAAGCCCCTTAAAATTATGTCTGATTACTTCTTGTTCATTTTTTTAAATTAAATCTTTATTCTTTATCACAGGAAATTAGATTACAATGTTTTGTTTGTTGTAGGTGTGCAAGATGTGGTTCTTTTGCACATATACATATACCTATTCTTCTTCAGATCCTTTTCCCATGTAGGTTATGACACAATGTTGAGGAGTCTTCCCTTGGTATGCCGTGGGTTTTTGGTGATTATATATTTCACATGTGTTTGTATATCTCTGTTAACCCCAATATCGTAATGTATCCAATCCTCACACCTTTCCATTGGGTGAACCGTAATTTGGTTGAATGAATCTGTGATTGCCTTCCTCTCTGGAAATGTCTTCATTGGTATCAATTTTTAGGTAACACCCATAAGTGATAGGATAGGATATGTGTCTTTTGCTTTCTCACTTACTACCAGTTGCATGATTACCTCTAGACTCCTCTATGGTCCTGCAAATGTCATTGCTTCATTTTTTTCCTGGGCTAATATTCCATCTGTACATGTACCAGTTCTTCTTTGTCCACTCATCTCTTGATGGACGTTTTGCTTGCTTCCATGTGTTGGCTATTGTAATGCTTCTACAGTGCAGATTTGCCTGCCTGTGTCTTTCCAATTCTGTCTTCATAGGTTATAGCCTGAGAAGTGGGCCTGAGAAGTAGCTCAAGGTTTAGCTTTTAAAGGCACCTCCATTCTGTTCCCATTAGTGGCCCTTAGCAGGTCAGGTCCCACTTCAAATTGAGGGTATGCATTTCTCCAAAACCTCTTCAGCATTGATCACTTGTAGTTTTTTTGCTGATGGTTATTCTGAGTGGTGTGAGCTGATACTTCTTTGTGGTTGGATTTGCATGTGTCTCATACTCCCTTGAAATTGAGCTTTCAGGCATGTCCTTTTATTTTTCAAACTCTTATTACAGCTGACTTCTTCAAATTGTTTTCTTGAAGTACGTGCCACATTTTGAAATGATTTGGCCTTTACCTACATCAAGACATTTTTAAGGGCAGGTTTCGTTTGCAGCCCTGCAGTACTTGTGCATATGAAATGCCCATTTGCACAGATTTCAAAGCTGCTGTTGCAGGTATCGCCCAGAGGATGGCAGCATTTCTACGTTTCACACTCTGGCACCTAGGGAAACATATCTTCCTGCCAGTGGTGTTCCCCAGTTATAAATTAGAGTGCAATGTGCCCTGATATACCCCCAAAAGCTTACGTCTCCTAACGTATGTTTGCTTTTTAAATTCAATTTCTATTTTTTAGTGGAGTAATATTCCATTCTGTACATGGACCACATCTTCTTTGTGCATTCCTCTGTTGATAGACATTTTCATTGCTTCTAAGTGTTGCCTATGGTAAATATGGCTGGAGTGCAGTATTCCTGCCTGTGACTTTTGATTCCCATTTTCTCAGGTGATAGGCCCAACGGTGGGTATGATTCATTGACTGGTAGCTCAATGTTTACCGTTTCAGAGCAACTGCACTGTGTTTTCATTAGTGGCTCTTACCACGTCCCAGTGAACACCGAGTGTATGCATTTTCCACAACCCCTTCAGCATTTATTGTTTGCAGAATGTTTGCTCATGGCCATTCTGACTGGTGTGAGCTGATAGGTTTTTGTAATTTGGATTTGCATGTCTTTAATAATTCCTAGTATTCAGCATTTTCCCACACCTTTCTCTTTTATTTAGAAAAAAAAGGTGTGAGTACAGTATCCCTCTTGAAATTGTCTTCTTGGAAGGTTGCCCTCTTTTGAATTTTGTGGTCGTTTTTCGACCCCAGGATTTTTTTTTTTTTTTTGAGAGCAGGTGTCATTTACATGCCTGCAATGATTGTGAATATTTAGTGACCATTAGCACTGGGTTTAAAGCTGGTGTTGTGGGAAACGGCCACAAGGTGGCAGCATTTCTCCATTCCCAAATCTGGTTACTAGGGCAGCAGAGCCTTTCTGGAAGTCCTGTTACTAGGTTGTAAATTAGAATGGAATGTGCCAGGAAAAAGCCCCGGAAGTTTATGTCTCATTACTTCTTGTTCATTGTTTTAATTGGTTTAATCAGGGTAATGATTAGAATGCAGTTGGTCCTAGGTGTACACAATCTGGTTCATTCGTACATCATATATATCTATTCATGTGCAGATCCTTTTCCCATGTAAAGGATTACAGAATGTTCTGTACACCTCCCTTGCTATGTGCTTGGGCTTTTTGATATGTGTACTTAATCTGTATTTGTATAGGTGTGGTCAACCTAATCTTAATTTATCCATTGCCACCACCTTTCCTTTTAGATACGCATAGTTTGTTTTTTAAGTCCGTGTGTGTCTTTCTCTGTGGAAATATGTCCATTTTGTCAGTTGTTAGGTAACACGTATAGGTGTTATCAGAGGATATATGTCTTTTGCTTTCCAACCTACCTCATGTTCTGTGATTATCTCTAGGCTCATCTGTGGTACCTCAAAGAGCAGTGTTTCGTTGTTTTCCACAGCTAATATTCCATTGTGTACGTGGACCACTTCTTCATTAGCCATTCATGTGTTGATGGGCATTTAGGTTGCTTCCATGTCTTGGCTGTTGTGAATATGGCTGCAGTGCAGCTTTTGCAGCCTCAGTCTTCTGGATTCTGGTCTTCTCAGGTGAGAGGCACAGCAGTGGGCCTGCTGCATCGAATGGTAGCTCAATTTTTACTTTTAAACGCAGCTCCTTTCTGTTCTCATTATTGGCTGTTACCACTTTACATCTCACCAGCAGCTAGAGGGTACACAGTTCTCAAAAACCACTTCAGCATTTATTATTTGTAGCCTTTTGTTGATGGTCAGTCGACCTGTGTGAGTTGAAACCTTTTTGCAGATTAGATTTGCATGAGTCTAATAATTCCTGAGGTTGAGCCTTTACCCGTTTTCCTTCTTTTTCAAAAAAGAGAGTGAGTCAAACTGACCTCTTCATAGTATCTTCTTGAAATTTTGCCAGTTTTGAATTTTATTGTCCATTCCCTACCTCAGCACAATTGTTTAGGGCAGGTGTCCTTTACAGCCCTGAGTCCTTGTGAACGTTAAGAGACCATTAGCTGTGGGCTTAAAGCCGCTCTTGCGGGAAACGGCCACAAGGCGGCAGCATTTCTACATTCCCAACACTGCGTTTTTGGGCAGCAGAGCCTTCCTGGAAATCGTGTTAGTAGGCTGCAAATTAGAGTGGAAAGTGCCAGGCCACATCCCCAAGAGCTTATACCTCCTTACGTCTTGTTTGTTTTTTAAATTTAATTTTTATTACCAGAGCAAATTTGATAAAAATATTTTGTTTCTCCTAGTTGTAGAGAGTCTGGTTCATTATAGCAATGTATCTGTCCATTTATCCTTGCATCCCTTACCGTGTATATTATTACACAGTGTTGAGTAGACCTCTCTTGGTATTCCATAGGTACTTTGTGATTATATATTTCATATGTATTAGAACATGTCTGTTAACCCCCATATCCTAATTCATCCATTACGTACACATTTCCATTTGGTGAAACATAATTTGTTTTCTTAATCCATGCTTTTCCTTCTCTTGGAAATAAGTTCATGAGTATCAATTTTTAGGTAACACCGATAAGTGATGTCATAGGATATCTGTCTTTCACTTTCTTTCTTACTTCAAGTTGGGTGATTATCTCTAGGTCCTTATCTGGTGGTGCAAACGGCACCGTTTCATTGTTTTCCATGGCTAATATTCCATTGTCTACATGGACCACTTCCTCTTTGTGCATTTTTCTGTGGATGGACATTTTGGTTTATTCCAAGTCTTGGCTACGTTAAATGTTCCTGCAGGGCATCCCTGGAGGCGCAGTGGTTGAGAGTCCGCCTGCCGATGCAGGGGATACGAGTTCGTGCCCCAGTCCGGGAAGATCCCACATGCCGCGGAGCGGCTAGGCCCGTGAGCCATGGCCGTTGAGCCTGCGCGTCCGGAGCCAGTGCTCCACAACGGGAGAGGCCACAACAGTGAGAGGCCCACTTACCACCCCACCCCCACCCCAAAATAAGGTTCCTGCAGTGCAGGATTGCCAGCCTGTGTCTTTTCCATTCTGCTCTGCTCAGGTGATAGGCGCATCAAAGGACTTACCAGTTCACATGGTAGCTCACTTTTTACCCTTAAACCCACCTCCATTATGTTCTCCCTACTGGCTGTTACCAGTTTACATCCACCCAGCAGCTAGAGGGTACACAGTTCTCCAAAACCCCTTCAGCATTTATTCTCTGTAGACTTTCTGCTGAAGAACATTCTGACGGCTGTGAGGTGAACATTTCTATAATTGGATTTGCATGGCTTTATTAATTGCTGATGTTGCACATTTTTCTATTCCCTTTTATTTTAAAGAAAAAAAAAAGAAAAGACAAAATGTATGTAAGATATGCCTCTTGAAATTGTCTTCTTGAAATGTTGACGTCTTTTGAATTTTCTGGTCGATTTACAACCCCAGGATGTTTTGTGATGGCAGGTGTCATTTAGAGGCCTGCCATGATTTTGAATATTAAGTGACGATTACCGCTCTTGTGTGAAACGACCAGAGGCGGCAGCACTTCTCCTTACCAAATCTGCTTACTAGGGCTACAGAGCCATAATGGAAGTCGTGTTGTAGGTTGTAAATTAGAACGGAATGTGCCAGGGAAAGCCCCTTAAAATTATGTCTGATTACTTCTTGTTCATTTTTTTAAATTAAATCTTTATTCTTTATCACAGGAAATTAGATTACAATGTTTTGTTTGTTGTAGGTGTGCAAGATGTGGTTCTTTTGCACATATACATATACCTATTCTTCTTCAGATCCTTTTCCCATGTAGGTTATGACACAATGTTGAGGAGTCTTCCCTTGGTATGCCGTGGGTTTTTGGTGATTATATATTTCACATGTGTTTGTATATCTCTGTTAACCCCAATATCGTAATGTATCCAATCCTCACACCTTTCCATTGGGTGAACCGTAATTTGGTTGAATGAATCTGTGATTGCCTTCCTCTCTGGAAATGTCTTCATTGGTATCAATTTTTAGGTAACACCCATAAGTGATAGGATAGGATATGTGTCTTTTGCTTTCTCACTTACTACCAGTTGCATGATTACCTCTAGACTCCTCTATGGTCCTGCAAATGGCATTGCTTCATTTTTTTCCTGGGCTAATATTCCATCTGTACATGTACCAGTTCTTCTTTGTCCACTCATCTCTTGATGGACGTTTTGCTTGCTTCCATGTGTTGGCTATTGTAATGCTTCTACAGTGCAGATTTGCCTGCCTGTGTCTTTCCAATTCTGTCTTCATAGGTTATAGCCTGAGAAGTGGGCCTGAGAAGTAGCTCAAGGTTTAGCTTTTAAAGGCACCTCCATTCTGTTCCCATTAGTGGCCCTTAGCAGGTCAGGTCCCACTTCAAATTGAGGGTATGCATTTCTCCAAAACCTCTTCAGCATTGATCACTTGTAGTTTTTTTGCTGATGGTTATTCTGAGTGGTGTGAGCTGATACTTCTTTGTGGTTGGATTTGCATGTGTCTCATACTCCCTTGAAATTGAGCTTTCAGGCATGTCCTTTTATTTTTCAAACTCTTATTACAGCTGACTTCTTCAAATTGTTTTCTTGAAGTACGTGCCACATTTTGAAATGATTTGGCCTTTACCTACATCAAGACATTTTTAAGGGCAGGTTTCGTTTGCAGCCCTGCAGTACTTGTGCATATGAAATGCCCATTTGCACAGATTTCAAAGCTGCTGTTGCAGGTATCGCCCAGAGGATGGCAGCATTTCTACGTTTCACACTCTGGCACCTAGGGAAACATATCTTCCTGCCAGTGGTGTTCCCCAGTTATAAATTAGAGTGCAATGTGCCCTGATATACCCCCAAAAGCTTACGTCTCCTAACGTATGTTTGCTTTTTAAATTCAATTTCTATTTTTTAGTGGAGTAATATTCCATTCTGTACATGGACCACATCTTCTTTGTGCATTCCTCTGTTGATAGACATTTTCATTGCTTCTAAGTGTTGCCTATGGTAAATATGGCTGGAGTGCAGTATTCCTGCCTGTGACTTTTGATTCCCATTTTCTCAGGTGATAGGCCCAACGGTGGGTATGATTCATTGACTGGTAGCTCAGTGTTTACCGTTTCAGAGCAACTGCACTGTGTTTTCATTAGTGGCTCTTACTACGTCCCAGTGAACACCGAGTGTATGCATTTTCCACAACCCCTTCAGCATTTATTGTTTGCAGAATGTTTGCTCATGGCCATTCTGACTGGTGTGAGCTGATAGGTTTTTGTAATTTGGATTTGCATGTCTTTAATAATTCCTAGTATTCAGCATTTTCCCACACCTTTCTCTTTTATTTAGAAAAAAAAGGTGTGAGTACAGTATCCCTCTTGAAATTGTCTTCTTGGAAGGTTGCCCTCTTTTGAATTTTGTGGTCGTTTTTCGACCCCAGGATTTTTTTTTTTTTGAGAGCAGGTGTCATTTACATGCCTGCAATGATTGTGAATATTTAGTGACCATTAGCACTGGGTTTAAAGCTGGTGTTGTGGGAAACGGCCACAAGGTGGCAGCATTTCTCCATTCCCAAATCTGGTTACTAGGGCAGCAGAGCCTTTCTGGAAGTCCTGTTACTAGGTTGTAAATTAGAATGGAATGTGCCAGGAAAAAGCCCCGGAAGTTTATGTCTCATTACTTCTTGTTCATTGTTTTAATTGGTTTAATCAGGGTAATGATTAGAATGCAGTTGGTCCTAGGTGTACACAATCTGGTTCATTCGTACATCATATATATCTATTCATGTGCAGATCCTTTTCCCATGTAAAGGATTACAGAATGTTCTGTACACCTCCCTTGCTATGTGCTTGGGCTTTTTGATATGTGTACTTAATCTGTATTTGTATAGGTGTGGTCAACCTAATCTTAATTTATCCATTGCCACCACCTTTCCTTTTAGATACGCATAGTTTGTTTTTTAAGTCCGTGTGTGTCTTTCTCTGTGGAAATATGTCCATTTTGTCAGTTGTTAGGTAACACGTATAGGCGTTATCAGAGGATATATGTCTTTTGCTTTCCAACCTACCTCATGTTCTGTGATTATCTCTAGGCTCATCTGTGGTACCTCAAAGAGCAGTGTTTCGTTGTTTTCCACAGCTAATATTCCATTGTGTACGTGGACCACTTCTTCATTAGCCATTCATGTGTTGATGGGCATTTAGGTTGCTTCCATGTCTTGGCTGTTGTGAATATGGCTGCAGTGCAGCTTTTGCAGCCTCAGTCTTCTGGATTCTGGTCTTCTCAGGTGAGAGGCACAGCAGTGGGCCTGCTGCATCGAATGGTAGCTCAATTTTTACTTTTAAACGCAGCTCCTTTCTGTTCTCATTATTGGCTGTTACCACTTTACATCTCACCAGCAGCTAGAGGGTACACAGTTCTCAAAAACCACTTCAGCATTTATTATTTGTAGCCTTTTGTTGATGGTCAGTCGACCTGTGTGAGTTGAAACCTTTTTGCAGATTAGATTTGCATGAGTCTAATAATTCCTGAGGTTGAGCCTTTACCCGTTTTCCTTCTTTTTCAAAAAAGAGAGTGAGTCAAACTGACCTCTTCATAGTATCTTCTTGAAATTTTGCCAGTTTTGAATTTTATTGTCCATTCCCTACCTCAGCACAATTGTTTAGGGCAGGTGTCCTTTACAGCCCTGAGTCCTTGTGAACGTTAAGAGACCATTAGCTGTGGGCTTAAAGCCGCTCTTGCGGGAAACGGCCACAAGGCGGCAGCATTTCTACATTCCCAACACTGCGTTTTTGGGCAGCAGAGCCTTCCTGGAAATCGTGTTAGTAGGCTGCAAATTAGAGTGGAAAGTGCCAGGCCACATCCCCAAGAGCTTATACCTCCTTACGTCTTGTTTGTTTTTTAAATTTAATTTTTATTACCAGAGCAAATTTGATAAAAATATTTTGTTTCTCCTAGTTGTAGAGAGTCTGGTTCATTATAGCAATGTATCTGTCCATTTATCCTTGCATCCCTTACCGTGTATATTATTACACAGTGTTGAGTAGACCTCTCTTGGTATTCCATAGGTACTTTGTGATTATATATTTCATATGTATTAGAACATGTCTGTTAACCCCCATATCCTAATTCATCCATTACGTACACATTTCCATTTGGTGAAACATAATTTGTTTTCTTAATCCATGCTTTTCCTTCTCTTGGAAATAAGTTCATGAGTATCAATTTTTAGGTAACACCGATAAGTGATGTCATAGGATATCTGTCTTTCACTTTCTTTCTTACTTCAAGTTGGGTGATTATCTCTAGGTCCTTATCTGGTGGTGCAAACGGCACCGTTTCATTGTTTTCCATGGCTAATATTCCATTGTCTACATGGACCACTTCCTCTTTGTGCATTTTTCTGTGGATGGACATTTTGGTTTATTCCAAGTCTTGGCTACGTTAAATGTTCCTGCAGGGCATCCCTGGAGGCGCAGTGGTTGAGAGTCCGCCTGCCGATGCAGGGGATACGAGTTCGTGCCCCAGTCCGGGAAGATCCCACATGCCGCGGAGCGGCTAGGCCCGTGAGCCATGGCCGTTGAGCCTGCGCGTCCGGAGCCAGTGCTCCACAACGGGAGAGGCCACAACAGTGAGAGGCCCACTTACCACCCCACCCCCACCCCAAAATAAGGTTCCTGCAGTGCAGGATTGCCAGCCTGTGTCTTTTCCATTCTGCTCTGCTCAGGTGATAGGCGCATCAAAGGACTTACCAGTTCACATGGTAGCTCACTTTTTACCCTTAAACCCACCTCCATTATGTTCTCCCTACTGGCTGTTACCAGTTTACATCCACCCAGCAGCTAGAGGGTACACAGTTCTCCAAAACCCCTTCAGCATTTATTCTCTGTAGACTTTCTGCTGAAGAACATTCTGACGGCTGTGAGGTGAACATTTCTATAATTGGATTTGCATGGCTTTATTAATTGCTGATGTTGCACATTTTTCTATTCCCTTTTATTTTAAAGAAAAAAAAAGAAAAGACAAAATGTATGTAAGATATGCCTCTTGAAATTGTCTTCTTGAAATGTTGACGTCTTTTGAATTTTCTGGTCGATTTACAACCCCAGGATGTTTTGTGATGGCAGGTGTCATTTAGAGGCCTGCCATGATTTTGAATATTAAGTGACGATTACCGCTCTTGTGTGAAACGACCAGAGGCGGCAGCACTTCTCCTTACCAAATCTGCTTACTAGGGCTACAGAGCCATAATGGAAGTCGTGTTGTAGGTTGTAAATTAGAACGGAATGTGCCAGGGAAAGCCCCTTAAAATTATGTCTGATTACTTCTTGTTCATTTTTTTAAATTAAATCTTTATTCTTTATCACAGGAAATTAGATTACAATGTTTTGTTTGTTGTAGGTGTGCAAGATGTGGTTCTTTTGCACATATACATATACCTATTCTTCTTCAGATCCTTTTCCCATGTAGGTTATGACACAATGTTGAGGAGTCTTCCCTTGGTATGCCGTGGGTTTTTGGTGATTATATATTTCACATGTGTTTGTATATCTCTGTTAACCCCAATATCGTAATGTATCCAATCCTCACACCTTTCCATTGGGTGAACCGTAATTTGGTTGAATGAATCTGTGATTGCCTTCCTCTCTGGAAATGTCTTCATTGGTATCAATTTTTAGGTAACACCCATAAGTGATAGGATAGGATATGTGTCTTTTGCTTTCTCACTTACTACCAGTTGCATGATTACCTCTAGACTCCTCTATGGTCCTGCAAATGGCATTGCTTCATTTTTTTCCTGGGCTAATATTCCATCTGTACATGTACCAGTTCTTCTTTGTCCACTCATCTCTTGATGGACGTTTTGCTTGCTTCCATGTGTTGGCTATTGTAATGCTTCTACAGTGCAGATTTGCCTGCCTGTGTCTTTCCAATTCTGTCTTCATAGGTTATAGCCTGAGAAGTGGGCCTGAGAAGTAGCTCAAGGTTTAGCTTTTAAAGGCACCTCCATTCTGTTCCCATTAGTGGCCCTTAGCAGGTCAGGTCCCACTTCAAATTGAGGGTATGCATTTCTCCAAAACCTCTTCAGCATTGATCACTTGTAGTTTTTTTGCTGATGGTTATTCTGAGTGGTGTGAGCTGATACTTCTTTGTGGTTGGATTTGCATGTGTCTCATACTCCCTTGAAATTGAGCTTTCAGGCATGTCCTTTTATTTTTCAAACTCTTATTACAGCTGACTTCTTCAAATTGTTTTCTTGAAGTACGTGCCACATTTTGAAATGATTTGGCCTTTACCTACATCAAGACATTTTTAAGGGCAGGTTTCGTTTGCAGCCCTGCAGTACTTGTGCATATGAAATGCCCATTTGCACAGATTTCAAAGCTGCTGTTGCAGGTATCGCCCAGAGGATGGCAGCATTTCTACGTTTCACACTCTGGCACCTAGGGAAACATATCTTCCTGCCAGTGGTGTTCCCCAGTTATAAATTAGAGTGCAATGTGCCCTGATATACCCCCAAAAGCTTACGTCTCCTAACGTATGTTTGCTTTTTAAATTCAATTTCTATTTTTTAGTGGAGTAATATTCCATTCTGTACATGGACCACATCTTCTTTGTGCATTCCTCTGTTGATAGACATTTTCATTGCTTCTAAGTGTTGCCTATGGTAAATATGGCTGGAGTGCAGTATTCCTGCCTGTGACTTTTGATTCCCATTTTCTCAGGTGATAGGCCCAACGGTGGGTATGATTCATTGACTGGTAGCTCAGTGTTTACCGTTTCAGAGCAACTGCTCTGTGTTTTCATTAGTGGCTCTCACTACGTCCCAGTGAACACCGAGTGTATGCATTTTCCACAACCCCTTCAGCATTTATTGTTTGCAGAATGTTTGCTCATGGCCATTCTGACTGGTGTGAGCTGATAGGTTTTTGTAATTTGGATTTGCATGTCTTTAATAATTCCTAGTATTCAGCATTTTCCCACACCTTTCTCTTTTATTTAGAAAAAAAAGGTGTGAGTACAGTATCCCTCTTGAAATTGTCTTCTTGGAAGGTTGCCCTCTTTTGAATTTTGTGGTCGTTTTTCGACCCCAGGATTTTTTTTTTTTTTTGAGAGCAGGTGTCATTTACATGCCTGCAATGATTGTGAATATTTAGTGACCATTAGCACTGGGTTTAAAGCTGGTGTTGTGGGAAACGGCCACAAGGTGGCAGCATTTCTCCATTCCCAAATCTGGTTACTAGGGCAGCAGAGCCTTTCTGGAAGTCCTGTTACTAGGTTGTAAATTAGAATGGAATGTGCCAGGAAAAAGCCCCGGAAGTTTATGTCTCATTACTTCTTGTTCATTGTTTTAATTGGTTTAATCAGGGTAATGATTAGAATGCAGTTGGTCCTAGGTGTACACAATCTGGTTCATTCGTACATCATATATATCTATTCATGTGCAGATCCTTTTCCCATGTAAAGGATTACAGAATGTTCTGTACACCTCCCTTGCTATGTGCTTGGGCTTTTTGATATGTGTACTTAATCTGTATTTGTATAGGTGTGGTCAACCTAATCTTAATTTATCCATTGCCACCACCTTTCCTTTTAGATACGCATAGTTTGTTTTTTAAGTCCGTGTGTGTCTTTCTCTGTGGAAATATGTCCATTTTGTCAGTTGTTAGGTAACACGTATAGGCGTTATCAGAGGATATATGTCTTTTGCTTTCCAACCTACCTCATGTTCTGTGATTATCTCTAGGCTCATCTGTGGTACCTCAAAGAGCAGTGTTTCGTTGTTTTCCACAGCTAATATTCCATTGTGTACGTGGACCACTTCTTCATTAGCCATTCATGTGTTGATGGGCATTTAGGTTGCTTCCATGTCTTGGCTGTTGTGAATATGGCTGCAGTGCAGCTTTTGCAGCCTCAGTCTTCTGGATTCTGGTCTTCTCAGGTGAGAGGCACAGCAGTGGGCCTGCTGCATCGAATGGTAGCTCAATTTTTACTTTTAAACGCAGCTCCTTTCTGTTCTCATTATTGGCTGTTACCACTTTACATCTCACCAGCAGCTAGAGGGTACACAGTTCTCAAAAACCACTTCAGCATTTATTATTTGTAGCCTTTTGTTGATGGTCAGTCGACCTGTGTGAGTTGAAACCTTTTTGCAGATTAGATTTGCATGAGTCTAATAATTCCTGAGGTTGAGCCTTTACCCGTTTTCCTTCTTTTTCAAAAAAGAGAGTGAGTCAAACTGACCTCTTCATAGTATCTTCTTGAAATTTTGCCAGTTTTGAATTTTATTGTCCATTCCCTACCTCAGCACAATTGTTTAGGGCAGGTGTCCTTTACAGCCCTGAGTCCTTGTGAACGTTAAGAGACCATTAGCTGTGGGCTTAAAGCCGCTCTTGCGGGAAACGGCCACAAGGCGGCAGCATTTCTACATTCCCAACACTGCGTTTTTGGGCAGCAGAGCCTTCCTGGAAATCGTGTTAGTAGGCTGCAAATTAGAGTGGAAAGTGCCAGGCCACATCCCCAAGAGCTTATACCTCCTTACGTCTTGTTTGTTTTTTAAATTTAATTTTTATTACCAGAGCAAATTTGATAAAAATATTTTGTTTCTCCTAGTTGTACAGAGTCTGGTTCATTATAGCAATGTATCTGTCCATTTATCCTTGCATCCCTTACCGTGTATATTATTACACAGTGTTGAGTAGACCTCTCTTGGTATTCCATAGGTACTTTGTGATTATATATTTCATATGTATTAGAACATGTCTGTTAACCCCCATATCCTAATTCATCCATTACGTACACATTTCCATTTGGTGAAACATAATTTGTTTTCTTAATCCATGCTTTTCCTTCTCTTGGAAATAAGTTCATGAGTATCAATTTTTAGGTAACACCGATAAGTGATGTCATAGGATATCTGTCTTTCACTTTCTTTCTTACTTCAAGTTGGGTGATTATCTCTAGGTCCTTATCTGGTGGTGCAAACGGCACCGTTTCATTGTTTTCCATGGCTAATATTCCATTGTCTACATGGACCACTTCCTCTTTGTGCATTTTTCTGTGGATGGACATTTTGGTTTATTCCAAGTCTTGGCTACGTTAAATGTTCCTGCAGGGCATCCCTGGAGGCGCAGTGGTTGAGAGTCCGCCTGCCGATGCAGGGGATACGAGTTCGTGCCCCAGTCCGGGAAGATCCCACATGCCGCGGAGCGGCTAGGCCCGTGAGCCATGGCCGTTGAGCCTGCGCGTCCGGAGCCAGTGCTCCACAACGGGAGAGGCCACAACAGTGAGAGGCCCACTTACCACCCCACCCCCACCCCAAAATAAGGTTCCTGCAGTGCAGGATTGCCAGCCTGTGTCTTTTCCATTCTGCTCTGCTCAGGTGATAGGCGCATCAAAGGACTTACCAGTTCACATGGTAGCTCACTTTTTACCCTTAAACCCACCTCCATTATGTTCTCCCTACTGGCTGTTACCAGTTTACATCCACCCAGCAGCTAGAGGGTACACAGTTCTCCAAAACCCCTTCAGCATTTATTCTCTGTAGACTTTCTGCTGAAGAACATTCTGACGGCTGTGAGGTGAACATTTCTATAATTGGATTTGCATGGCTTTATTAATTGCTGATGTTGCACATTTTTCTATTCCCTTTTATTTTAAAGAAAAAAAAAGAAAAGACAAAATGTATGTAAGATATGCCTCTTGAAATTGTCTTCTTGAAATGTTGACGTCTTTTGAATTTTCTGGTCGATTTACAACCCCAGGATGTTTTGTGATGGCAGGTGTCATTTAGAGGCCTGCCATGATTTTGAATATTAAGTGACGATTACCGCTCTTGTGTGAAACGACCAGAGGCGGCAGCACTTCTCCTTACCAAATCTGCTTACTAGGGCTACAGAGCCATAATGGAAGTCGTGTTGTAGGTTGTAAATTAGAACGGAATGTGCCAGGGAAAGCCCCTTAAAATTATGTCTGATTACTTCTTGTTCATTTTTTTAAATTAAATCTTTATTCTTTATCACAGGAAATTAGATTACAATGTTTTGTTTGTTGTAGGTGTGCAAGATGTGGTTCTTTTGCACATATACATATACCTATTCTTCTTCAGATCCTTTTCCCATGTAGGTTATGACACAATGTTGAGGAGTCTTCCCTTGGTATGCCGTGGGTTTTTGGTGATTATATATTTCACATGTGTTTGTATATCTCTGTTAACCCCAATATCGTAATGTATCCAATCCTCACACCTTTCCATTGGGTGAACCGTAATTTGGTTGAATGAATCTGTGATTGCCTTCCTCTCTGGAAATGTCTTCATTGGTATCAATTTTTAGGTAACACCCATAAGTGATAGGATAGGATATGTGTCTTTTGCTTTCTCACTTACTACCAGTTGCATGATTACCTCTAGACTCCTCTATGGTCCTGCAAATGGCATTGCTTCATTTTTTTCCTGGGCTAATATTCCATCTGTACATGTACCAGTTCTTCTTTGTCCACTCATCTCTTGATGGACGTTTTGCTTGCTTCCATGTGTTGGCTATTGTAATGCTTCTACAGTGCAGATTTGCCTGCCTGTGTCTTTCCAATTCTGTCTTCATAGGTTATAGCCTGAGAAGTGGGCCTGAGAAGTAGCTCAAGGTTTAGCTTTTAAAGGCACCTCCATTCTGTTCCCATTAGTGGCCCTTAGCAGGTCAGGTCCCACTTCAAATTGAGGGTATGCATTTCTCCAAAACCTCTTCAGCATTGATCACTTGTAGTTTTTTTGCTGATGGTTATTCTGAGTGGTGTGAGCTGATACTTCTTTGTGGTTGGATTTGCATGTGTCTCATACTCCCTTGAAATTGAGCTTTCAGGCATGTCCTTTTATTTTTCAAACTCTTATTACAGCTGACTTCTTCAAATTGTTTTCTTGAAGTACGTGCCACATTTTGAAATGATTTGGCCTTTACCTACATCAAGACATTTTTAAGGGCAGGTTTCGTTTGCAGCCCTGCAGTACTTGTGCATATGAAATGCCCATTTGCACAGATTTCAAAGCTGCTGTTGCAGGTATCGCCCAGAGGATGGCAGCATTTCTACGTTTCACACTCTGGCACCTAGGGAAACATATCTTCCTGCCAGTGGTGTTCCCCAGTTATAAATTAGAGTGCAATGTGCCCTGATATACCCCCAAAAGCTTACGTCTCCTAACGTATGTTTGCTTTTTAAATTCAATTTCTATTTTTTAGTGGAGTAATATTCCATTCTGTACATGGACCACATCTTCTTTGTGCATTCCTCTGTTGATAGACATTTTCATTGCTTCTAAGTGTTGCCTATGGTAAATATGGCTGGAGTGCAGTATTCCTGCCTGTGACTTTTGATTCCCATTTTCTCAGGTGATAGGCCCAACGGTGGGTATGATTCATTGACTGGTAGCTCAGTGTTTACCGTTTCAGAGCAACTGCTCTGTGTTTTCATTAGTGGCTCTCACTACGTCCCAGTGAACACCGAGTGTATGCATTTTCCACAACCCCTTCAGCATTTATTGTTTGCAGAATGTTTGCTCATGGCCATTCTGACTGGTGTGAGCTGATAGGTTTTTGTAATTTGGATTTGCATGTCTTTAATAATTCCTAGTATTCAGCATTTTCCCACACCTTTCTCTTTTATTTAGAAAAAAAAGGTGTGAGTACAGTATCCCTCTTGAAATTGTCTTCTTGGAAGGTTGCCCTCTTTTGAATTTTGTGGTCGTTTTTCGACCCCAGGATTTTTTTTTTTTTTGAGAGCAGGTGTCATTTACATGCCTGCAATGATTGTGAATATTTAGTGACCATTAGCACTGGGTTTAAAGCTGGTGTTGTGGGAAACGGCCACAAGGTGGCAGCATTTCTCCATTCCCAAATCTGGTTACTAGGGCAGCAGAGCCTTTCTGGAAGTCCTGTTACTAGGTTGTAAATTAGAATGGAATGTGCCAGGAAAAAGCCCCGGAAGTTTATGTCTCATTACTTCTTGTTCATTGTTTTAATTGGTTTAATCAGGGTAATGATTAGAATGCAGTTGGTCCTAGGTGTACACAATCTGGTTCATTCGTACATCATATATATCTATTCATGTGCAGATCCTTTTCCCATGTAAAGGATTACAGAATGTTCTGTACACCTCCCTTGCTATGTGCTTGGGCTTTTTGATATGTGTACTTAATCTGTATTTGTATAGGTGTGGTCAACCTAATCTTAATTTATCCATTGCCACCACCTTTCCTTTTAGATACGCATAGTTTGTTTTTTAAGTCCGTGTGTGTCTTTCTCTGTGGAAATATGTCCATTTTGTCAGTTGTTAGGTAACACGTATAGGTGTTATCAGAGGATATATGTCTTTTGCTTTCCAACCTACCTCATGTTCTGTGATTATCTCTAGGCTCATCTGTGGTACCTCAAAGAGCAGTGTTTCGTTGTTTTCCACAGCTAATATTCCATTGTGTACGTGGACCACTTCTTCATTAGCCATTCATGTGTTGATGGGCATTTAGGTTGCTTCCATGTCTTGGCTGTTGTGAATATGGCTGCAGTGCAGCTTTTGCAGCCTCAGTCTTCTGGATTCTGGTCTTCTCAGGTGAGAGGCACAGCAGTGGGCCTGCTGCATCGAATGGTAGCTCAATTTTTACTTTTAAACGCAGCTCCTTTCTGTTCTCATTATTGGCTGTTACCACTTTACATCTCACCAGCAGCTAGAGGGTACACAGTTCTCAAAAACCACTTCAGCATTTATTATTTGTAGCCTTTTGTTGATGGTCAGTCGACCTGTGTGAGTTGAAACCTTTTTGCAGATTAGATTTGCATGAGTCTAATAATTCCTGAGGTTGAGCCTTTACCCGTTTTCCTTCTTTTTCAAAAAAGAGAGTGAGTCAAACTGACCTCTTCATAGTATCTTCTTGAAATTTTGCCAGTTTTGAATTTTATTGTCCATTCCCTACCTCAGCACAATTGTTTAGGGCAGGTGTCCTTTACAGCCCTGAGTCCTTGTGAACGTTAAGAGACCATTAGCTGTGGGCTTAAAGCCGCTCTTGCGGGAAACGGCCACAAGGCGGCAGCATTTCTACATTCCCAACACTGCGTTTTTGGGCAGCAGAGCCTTCCTGGAAATCGTGTTAGTAGGCTGCAAATTAGAGTGGAAAGTGCCAGGCCACATCCCCAAGAGCTTATACCTCCTTACGTCTTGTTTGTTTTTTAAATTTAATTTTTATTACCAGAGCAAATTTGATAAAAATATTTTGTTTCTCCTAGTTGTACAGAGTCTGGTTCATTATAGCAATGTATCTGTCCATTTATCCTTGCATCCCTTACCGTGTATATTATTACACAGTGTTGAGTAGACCTCTCTTGGTATTCCATAGGTACTTTGTGATTATATATTTCATATGTATTAGAACATGTCTGTTAACCCCCATATCCTAATTCATCCATTACGTACACATTTCCATTTGGTGAAACATAATTTGTTTTCTTAATCCATGCTTTTCCTTCTCTTGGAAATAAGTTCATGAGTATCAATTTTTAGGTAACACCGATAAGTGATGTCATAGGATATCTGTCTTTCACTTTCTTTCTTACTTCAAGTTGGGTGATTATCTCTAGGTCCTTATCTGGTGGTGCAAACGGCACCGTTTCATTGTTTTCCATGGCTAATATTCCATTGTCTACATGGACCACTTCCTCTTTGTGCATTTTTCTGTGGATGGACATTTTGGTTTATTCCAAGTCTTGGCTACGTTAAATGTTCCTGCAGGGCATCCCTGGAGGCGCAGTGGTTGAGAGTCCGCCTGCCGATGCAGGGGATACGAGTTCGTGCCCCAGTCCGGGAAGATCCCACATGCCGCGGAGCGGCTAGGCCCGTGAGCCATGGCCGTTGAGCCTGCGCGTCCGGAGCCAGTGCTCCACAACGGGAGAGGCCACAACAGTGAGAGGCCCACTTACCACCCCACCCCCACCCCAAAATAAGGTTCCTGCAGTGCAGGATTGCCAGCCTGTGTCTTTTCCATTCTGCTCTGCTCAGGTGATAGGCGCATCAAAGGACTTACCAGTTCACATGGTAGCTCACTTTTTACCCTTAAACCCACCTCCATTATGTTCTCCCTACTGGCTGTTACCAGTTTACATCCACCCAGCAGCTAGAGGGTACACAGTTCTCCAAAACCCCTTCAGCATTTATTCTCTGTAGACTTTTTGCTGAAGAACATTCTGACGGCTGTGAGGTGAACATTTCTATAATTGGATTTGCATGGCTTTATTAATTGCTGATGTTGCACATTTTTCTATTCCCTTTTATTTTAAAGAAAAAAAAAAGAAAAGACAAAATGTATGTAAGATATGCCTCTTGAAATTGTCTTCTTGAAATGTTGACGTCTTTTGAATTTTCTGGTCGATTTACAACCCCAGGATGTTTTGTGATGGCAGGTGTCATTTAGAGGCCTGCCATGATTTTGAATATTAAGTGACGATTACCGCTCTTGTGTGAAACGACCAGAGGCGGCAGCACTTCTCCTTACCAAATCTGCTTACTAGGGCTACAGAGCCATAATGGAAGTCGTGTTGTAGGTTGTAAATTAGAACGGAATGTGCCAGGGAAAGCCCCTTAAAATTATGTCTGATTACTTCTTGTTCATTTTTTTAAATTAAATCTTTATTCTTTATCACAGGAAATTAGATTACAATGTTTTGTTTGTTGTAGGTGTGCAAGATGTGGTTCTTTTGCACATATACATATACCTATTCTTCTTCAGATCCTTTTCCCATGTAGGTTATGACACAATGTTGAGGAGTCTTCCCTTGGTATGCCGTGGGTTTTTGGTGATTATATATTTCACATGTGTTTGTATATCTCTGTTAACCCCAATATCGTAATGTATCCAATCCTCACACCTTTCCATTGGGTGAACCGTAATTTGGTTGAATGAATCTGTGATTGCCTTCCTCTCTGGAAATGTCTTCATTGGTATCAATTTTTAGGTAACACCCATAAGTGATAGGATAGGATATGTGTCTTTTGCTTTCTCACTTACTACCAGTTGCATGATTACCTCTAGACTCCTCTATGGTCCTGCAAATGGCATTGCTTCATTTTTTTCCTGGGCTAATATTCCATCTGTACATGTACCAGTTCTTCTTTGTCCACTCATCTCTTGATGGACGTTTTGCTTGCTTCCATGTGTTGGCTATTGTAATGCTTCTACAGTGCAGATTTGCCTGCCTGTGTCTTTCCAATTCTGTCTTCATAGGTTATAGCCTGAGAAGTGGGCCTGAGAAGTAGCTCAAGGTTTAGCTTTTAAAGGCACCTCCATTCTGTTCCCATTAGTGGCCCTTAGCAGGTCAGGTCCCACTTCAAATTGAGGGTATGCATTTCTCCAAAACCTCTTCAGCATTGATCACTTGTAGTTTTTTTGCTGATGGTTATTCTGAGTGGTGTGAGCTGATACTTCTTTGTGGTTGGATTTGCATGTGTCTCATACTCCCTTGAAATTGAGCTTTCAGTCATGTCCTTTTATTTTTCAAACTCTTATTACAGCTGACTTCTTCAAATTGTTTTCTTGAAGTACGTGCCACATTTTGAAATGATTTGGCCTTTACCTACATCAAGACATTTTTAAGGGCAGGTTTCGTTTGCAGCCCTGCA
Organism: Mesoplodon mirus; assembly: GCF_964341445.2. Lineage (NCBI taxonomy): Eukaryota > Metazoa > Chordata > Mammalia > Artiodactyla > Ziphiidae > Mesoplodon > Mesoplodon mirus. The sequence continues at coordinate 140,752,916 of NC_138981.1, forward strand.
GTACTTGTGCATATGAAATGCCCATTTGCACAGATTTCAAAGCTGCTGTTGCAGGTATCGCCCAGAGGATGGCAGCATTTCTACGTTTCACACTCTGGCACCTAGGGAAACATATCTTCCTGCCAGTGGTGTTCCCCAGTTATAAATTAGAGTGCAATGTGCCCTGATATACCCCCAAAAGCTTACGTCTCCTAACGTATGTTTGCTTTTTAAATTCAATTTCTATTTTTTAGTGGAGTAATATTCCATTCTGTACATGGACCACATCTTCTTTGTGCATTCCTCTGTTGATAGACATTTTCATTGCTTCTAAGTGTTGCCTATGGTAAATATGGCTGGAGTGCAGTATTCCTGCCTGTGACTTTTGATTCCCATTTTCTCAGGTGATAGGCCCAACGGTGGGTATGATTCATTGACTGGTAGCTCAGTGTTTACCGTTTCAGAGCAACTGCTCTGTGTTTTCATTAGTGGCTCTTACTACGTCCCAGTGAACACCGAGTGTATGCATTTTCCACAACCCCTTCAGCATTTATTGTTTGCAGAATGTTTGCTCATGGCCATTCTGACTGGTGTGAGCTGATAGGTTTTTGTAATTTGGATTTGCATGTCTTTAATAATTCCTAGTATTCAGCATTTTCCCACACCTTTCTCTTTTATTTAGAAAAAAAAGGTGTGAGTACAGTATCCCTCTTGAAATTGTCTTCTTGGAAGGTTGCCCTCTTTTGAATTTTGTGGTCGTTTTTCGACCCCAGGATTTTTTTTTTTTTTTTGAGAGCAGGTGTCATTTACATGCCTGCAATGATTGTGAATATTTAGTGACCATTAGCACTGGGTTTAAAGCTGGTGTTGTGGGAAACGGCCACAAGGTGGCAGCATTTCTCCATTCCCAAATCTGGTTACTAGGGCAGCAGAGCCTTTCTGGAAGTCCTGTTACTAGGTTGTAAATTAGAATGGAATGTGCCAGGAAAAAGCCCCGGAAGTTTATGTCTCATTACTTCTTGTTCATTGTTTTAATTGGTTTAATCAGGGTAATGATTAGAATGCAGTTGGTCCTAGGTGTACACAATCTGGTTCATTCGTACATCATATATATCTATTCATGTGCAGATCCTTTTCCCATGTAAAGGATTACAGAATGTTCTGTACACCTCCCTTGCTATGTGCTTGGGCTTTTTGATATGTGTACTTAATCTGTATTTGTATAGGTGTGGTCAACCTAATCTTAATTTATCCATTGCCACCACCTTTCCTTTTAGATACGCATAGTTTGTTTTTTAAGTCCGTGTGTGTCTTTCTCTGTGGAAATATGTCCATTTTGTCAGTTGTTAGGTAACACGTATAGGTGTTATCAGAGGATATATGTCTTTTGCTTTCCAACCTACCTCATGTTCTGTGATTATCTCTAGGCTCATCTGTGGTACCTCAAAGAGCAGTGTTTCGTTGTTTTCCACAGCTAATATTCCATTGTGTACGTGGACCACTTCTTCATTAGCCATTCATGTGTTGATGGGCATTTAGGTTGCTTCCATGTCTTGGCTGTTGTGAATATGGCTGCAGTGCAGCTTTTGCAGCCTCAGTCTTCTGGATTCTGGTCTTCTCAGGTGAGAGGCACAGCAGTGGGCCTGCTGCATCGAATGGTAGCTCAATTTTTACTTTTAAACGCAGCTCCTTTCTGTTCTCATTATTGGCTGTTACCACTTTACATCTCACCAGCAGCTAGAGGGTACACAGTTCTCAAAAACCACTTCAGCATTTATTATTTGTAGCCTTTTGTTGATGGTCAGTCGACCTGTGTGAGTTGAAACCTTTTTGCAGATTAGATTTGCATGAGTCTAATAATTCCTGAGGTTGAGCCTTTACCCGTTTTCCTTCTTTTTCAAAAAAGAGAGTGAGTCAAACTGACCTCTTCATAGTATCTTCTTGAAATTTTGCCAGGTTTGAATTTTATTGTCCATTCCCTACCTCAGCACAATTGTTTAGGGCAGGTGTCCTTTACAGCCCTGAGTCCTTGTGAACGTTAAGAGACCATTAGCTGTGGGCTTAAAGCCGCTCTTGCGGGAAACGGCCACAAGGCGGCAGCATTTCTACATTCCCAACACTGCGTTTTTGGGCAGCAGAGCCTTCCTGGAAATCGTGTTAGTAGGCTGCAAATTAGAGTGGAAAGTGCCAGGCCACATCCCCAAGAGCTTATACCTCCTTACGTCTTGTTTGTTTTTTAAATTTAATTTTTATTACCAGAGCAAATTTGATAAAAATATTTTGTTTCTCCTAGTTGTAGAGAGTCTGGTTCATTATAGCAATGTATCTGTCCATTTATCCTTGCATCCCTTACCGTGTATATTATTACACAGTGTTGAGTAGACCTCTCTTGGTATTCCATAGGTACTTTGTGATTATATATTTCATATGTATTAGAACATGTCTGTTAACCCCCATATCCTAATTCATCCATTACGTACACATTTCCATTTGGTGAAACATAATTTGTTTTCTTAATCCATGCTTTTCCTTCTCTTGGAAATAAGTTCATGAGTATCAATTTTTAGGTAACACCGATAAGTGATGTCATAGGATATCTGTCTTTCACTTTCTTTCTTACTTCAAGTTGGGTGATTATCTCTAGGTCCTTATCTGGTGGTGCAAACGGCACCGTTTCATTGTTTTCCATGGCTAATATTCCATTGTCTACATGGACCACTTCCTCTTTGTGCATTTTTCTGTGGATGGACATTTTGGTTTATTCCAAGTCTTGGCTACGTTAAATGTTCCTGCAGGGCATCCCTGGAGGCGCAGTGGTTGAGAGTCCGCCTGCCGATGCAGGGGATACGAGTTCGTGCCCCAGTCCGGGAAGATCCCACATGCCGCGGAGCGGCTAGGCCCGTGAGCCATGGCCGTTGAGCCTGCGCGTCCGGAGCCAGTGCTCCACAACGGGAGAGGCCACAACAGTGAGAGGCCCACTTACCACCCCACCCCCACCCCAAAATAAGGTTCCTGCAGTGCAGGATTGCCAGCCTGTGTCTTTTCCATTCTGCTCTGCTCAGGTGATAGGCGCATCAAAGGACTTACCAGTTCACATGGTAGCTCACTTTTTACCCTTAAACCCACCTCCATTATGTTCTCCCTACTGGCTGTTACCAGTTTACATCCACCCAGCAGCTAGAGGGTACACAGTTCTCCAAAACCCCTTCAGCATTTATTCTCTGTAGACTTTTTGCTGAAGAACATTCTGACGGCTGTGAGGTGAACATTTCTATAATTGGATTTGCATGGCTTTATTAATTGCTGATGTTGCACATTTTTCTATTCCCTTTTATTTTAAAGAAAAAAAAAAGAAAAGACAAAATGTATGTAAGATATGCCTCTTGAAATTGTCTTCTTGAAATGTTGACGTCTTTTGAATTTTCTGGTCGATTTACAACCCCAGGATGTTTTGTGATGGCAGGTGTCATTTAGAGGCCTGCCATGATTTTGAATATTAAGTGACGATTACCGCTCTTGTGTGAAACGACCAGAGGCGGCAGCACTTCTCCTTACCAAATCTGCTTACTAGGGCTACAGAGCCATAATGGAAGTCGTGTTGTAGGTTGTAAATTAGAACGGAATGTGCCAGGGAAAGCCCCTTAAAATTATGTCTGATTACTTCTTGTTCATTTTTTTAAATTAAATCTTTATTCTTTATCACAGGAAATTAGATTACAATGTTTTGTTTGTTGTAGGTGTGCAAGATGTGGTTCTTTTGCACATATACATATACCTATTCTTCTTCAGATCCTTTTCCCATGTAGGTTATGACACAATGTTGAGGAGTCTTCCCTTGGTATGCCGTGGGTTTTTGGTGATTATATATTTCACATGTGTTTGTATATCTCTGTTAACCCCAATATCGTAATGTATCCAATCCTCACACCTTTCCATTGGGTGAACCGTAATTTGGTTGAATGAATCTGTGATTGCCTTCCTCTCTGGAAATGTCTTCATTGGTATCAATTTTTAGGTAACACCCATAAGTGATAGGATAGGATATGTGTCTTTTGCTTTCTCACTTACTACCAGTTGCATGATTACCTCTAGACTCCTCTATGGTCCTGCAAATGGCATTGCTTCATTTTTTTCCTGGGCTAATATTCCATCTGTACATGTACCAGTTCTTCTTTGTCCACTCATCTCTTGATGGACGTTTTGCTTGCTTCCATGTGTTGGCTATTGTAATGCTTCTACAGTGCAGATTTGCCTGCCTGTGTCTTTCCAATTCTGTCTTCATAGGTTATAGCCTGAGAAGTGGGCCTGAGAAGTAGCTCAAGGTTTAGCTTTTAAAGGCACCTCCATTCTGTTCCCATTAGTGGCCCTTAGCAGGTCAGGTCCCACTTCAAATTGAGGGTATGCATTTCTCCAAAACCTCTTCAGCATTGATCACTTGTAGTTTTTTTGCTGATGGTTATTCTGAGTGGTGTGAGCTGATACTTCTTTGTGGTTGGATTTGCATGTGTCTCATACTCCCTTGAAATTGAGCTTTCAGGCATGTCCTTTTATTTTTCAAACTCTTATTACAGCTGACTTCTTCAAATTGTTTTCTTGAAGTACGTGCCACATTTTGAAATGATTTGGCCTTTACCTACATCAAGACATTTTTAAGGGCAGGTTTCGTTTGCAGCCCTGCAGTACTTGTGCATATGAAATGCCCATTTGCACAGATTTCAAAGCTGCTGTTGCAGGTATCGCCCAGAGGATGGCAGCATTTCTACGTTTCACACTCTGGCACCTAGGGAAACATATCTTCCTGCCAGTGGTGTTCCCCAGTTATAAATTAGAGTGCAATGTGCCCTGATATACCCCCAAAAGCTTACGTCTCCTAACGTATGTTTGCTTTTTAAATTCAATTTCTATTTTTTAGTGGAGTAATATTCCATTCTGTACATGGACCACATCTTCTTTGTGCATTCCTCTGTTGATAGACATTTTCATTGCTTCTAAGTGTTGCCTATGGTAAATATGGCTGGAGTGCAGTATTCCTGCCTGTGACTTTTGATTCCCATTTTCTCAGGTGATAGGCCCAACGGTGGGTATGATTCATTGACTGGTAGCTCAGTGTTTACCGTTTCAGAGCAACTGCACTGTGTTTTCATTAGTGGCTCTTACCACGTCCCAGTGAACACCGAGTGTATGCATTTTCCACAACCCCTTCAGCATTTATTGTTTGCAGAATGTTTGCTCATGGCCATTCTGACTGGTGTGAGCTGATAGGTTTTTGTAATTTGGATTTGCATGTCTTTAATAATTCCTAGTATTCAGCATTTTCCCACACCTTTCTCTTTTATTTAGAAAAAAAAGGTGTGAGTACAGTATCCCTCTTGAAATTGTCTTCTTGGAAGGTTGCCCTCTTTTGAATTTTGTGGTCGTTTTTCGACCCCAGGGTTTTTTTTTTTTTTTGAGAGCAGGTGTCATTTACATGCGTGCAATGATTGTGAATATTTAGTGACCATTAGCACTGGGTTTAAAGCTGGTGTTGTGGGAAACGGCCACAAGGTGGCAGCATTTCTCCATTCCCAAATCTGGTTACTAGGGCAGCAGAGCCTTTCTGGAAGTCCTGTTACTAGGTTGTAAATTAGAATGGAATGTGCCAGGAAAAAGCCCCGGAAGTTTATGTCTCATTACTTCTTGTTCATTGTTTTAATTGGTTTAATCAGGGTAATGATTAGAATGCAGTTGGTCCTAGGTGTACACAATCTGGTTCATTCGTACATCATATATATCTATTCATGTGCAGATCCTTTTCCCATGTAAAGGATTACAGAATGTTCTGTACACCTCCCTTGCTATGTGCTTGGGCTTTTTGATATGTGTACTTAATCTGTATTTGTATAGGTGTGGTCAACCTAATCTTAATTTATCCATTGCCACCACCTTTCCTTTTAGATACGCATAGTTTGTTTTTTAAGTCCGTGTGTGTCTTTCTCTGTGGAAATATGTCCATTTTGTCAGTTGTTAGGTAACACGTATAGGTGTTATCAGAGGATATATGTCTTTTGCTTTCCAACCTACCTCATGTTCTGTGATTATCTCTAGGCTCATCTGTGGTACCTCAAAGAGCAGTGTTTCGTTGTTTTCCACAGCTAATATTCCATTGTGTACGTGGACCACTTCTTCATTAGCCATTCATGTGTTGATGGGCATTTAGGTTGCTTCCATGTCTTGGCTGTTGTGAATATGGCTGCAGTGCAGCTTTTGCAGCCTCAGTCTTCTGGATTCTGGTCTTCTCAGGTGAGAGGCACAGCAGTGGGCCTGCTGCATCGAATGGTAGCTCAATTTTTACTTTTAAACGCAGCTCCTTTCTGTTCTCATTATTGGCTGTTACCACTTTACATCTCACCAGCAGCTAGAGGGTACACAGTTCTCAAAAACCACTTCAGCATTTATTATTTGTAGCCTTTTGTTGATGGTCAGTCGACCTGTGTGAGTTGAAACCTTTTTGCAGATTAGATTTGCATGAGTCTAATAATTCCTGAGGTTGAGCCTTTACCCGTTTTCCTTCTTTTTCAAAAAAGAGAGTGAGTCAAACTGACCTCTTCATAGTATCTTCTTGAAATTTTGCCAGTTTTGAATTTTATTGTCCATTCCCTACCTCAGCACAATTGTTTAGGGCAGGTGTCCTTTACAGCCCTGAGTCCTTGTGAACGTTAAGAGACCATTAGCTGTGGGCTTAAAGCCGCTCTTGCGGGAAACGGCCACAAGGCGGCAGCATTTCTACATTCCCAACACTGCGTTTTTGGGCAGCAGAGCCTTCCTGGAAATCGTGTTAGTAGGCTGCAAATTAGAGTGGAAAGTGCCAGGCCACATCCCCAAGAGCTTATACCTCCTTACGTCTTGTTTGTTTTTTAAATTTAATTTTTATTACCAGAGCAAATTTGATAAAAATATTTTGTTTCTCCTAGTTGTACAGAGTCTGGTTCATTATAGCAATGTATCTGTCCATTTATCCTTGCATCCCTTACCGTGTATATTATTACACAGTGTTGAGTAGACCTCTCTTGGTATTCCATAGGTACTTTGTGATTATATATTTCATATGTATTAGAACATGTCTGTTAACCCCCATATCCTAATTCATCCATTACGTACACATTTCCATTTGGTGAAACATAATTTGTTTTCTTAATCCATGCTTTTCCTTCTCTTGGAAATAAGTTCATGAGTATCAATTTTTAGGTAACACCGATAAGTGATGTCATAGGATATCTGTCTTTCACTTTCTTTCTTACTTCAAGTTGGGTGATTATCTCTAGGTCCTTATCTGGTGGTGCAAACGGCACCGTTTCATTGTTTTCCATGGCTAATATTCCATTGTCTACATGGACCACTTCCTCTTTGTGCATTTTTCTGTGGATGGACATTTTGGTTTATTCCAAGTCTTGGCTACGTTAAATGTTCCTGCAGGGCATCCCTGGAGGCGCAGTGGTTGAGAGTCCGCCTGCCGATGCAGGGGATACGAGTTCGTGCCCCAGTCCGGGAAGATCCCACATGCCGCGGAGCGGCTAGGCCCGTGAGCCATGGCCGTTGAGCCTGCGCGTCCGGAGCCAGTGCTCCACAACGGGAGAGGCCACAACAGTGAGAGGCCCACTTACCACCCCACCCCCACCCCAAAATAAGGTTCCTGCAGTGCAGGATTGCCAGCCTGTGTCTTTTCCATTCTGCTCTGCTCAGGTGATAGGCGCATCAAAGGACTTACCAGTTCACATGGTAGCTCACTTTTTACCCTTAAACCCACCTCCATTATGTTCTCCCTACTGGCTGTTACCAGTTTACATCCACCCAGCAGCTAGAGGGTACACAGTTCTCCAAAACCCCTTCAGCATTTATTCTCTGTAGACTTTCTGCTGAAGAACATTCTGACGGCTGTGAGGTGAACATTTCTATAATTGGATTTGCATGGCTTTATTAATTGCTGATGTTGCACATTTTTCTATTCCCTTTTATTTTAAAGAAAAAAAAAGAAAAGACAAAATGTATGTAAGATATGCCTCTTGAAATTGTCTTCTTGAAATGTTGACGTCTTTTGAATTTTCTGGTCGATTTACAACCCCAGGATGTTTTGTGATGGCAGGTGTCATTTAGAGGCCTGCCATGATTTTGAATATTAAGTGACGATTACCGCTCTTGTGTGAAACGACCAGAGGCGGCAGCACTTCTCCTTACCAAATCTGCTTACTAGGGCTACAGAGCCATAATGGAAGTCGTGTTGTAGGTTGTAAATTAGAACGGAATGTGCCAGGGAAAGCCCCTTAAAATTATGTCTGATTACTTCTTGTTCATTTTTTTAAATTAAATCTTTATTCTTTATCACAGGAAATTAGATTACAATGTTTTGTTTGTTGTAGGTGTGCAAGATGTGGTTCTTTTGCACATATACATATACCTATTCTTCTTCAGATCCTTTTCCCATGTAGGTTATGACACAATGTTGAGGAGTCTTCCCTTGGTATGCCGTGGGTTTTTGGTGATTATATATTTCACATGTGTTTGTATATCTCTGTTAACCCCAATATCGTAATGTATCCAATCCTCACACCTTTCCATTGGGTGAACCGTAATTTGGTTGAATGAATCTGTGATTGCCTTCCTCTCTGGAAATGTCTTCATTGGTATCAATTTTTAGGTAACACCCATAAGTGATAGGATAGGATATGTGTCTTTTGCTTTCTCACTTACTACCAGTTGCATGATTACCTCTAGACTCCTCTATGGTCCTGCAAATGTCATTGCTTCATTTTTTTCCTGGGCTAATATTCCATCTGTACATGTACCAGTTCTTCTTTGTCCACTCATCTCTTGATGGACGTTTTGCTTGCTTCCATGTGTTGGCTATTGTAATGCTTCTACAGTGCAGATTTGCCTGCCTGTGTCTTTCCAATTCTGTCTTCATAGGTTATAGCCTGAGAAGTGGGCCTGAGAAGTAGCTCAAGGTTTAGCTTTTAAAGGCACCTCCATTCTGTTCCCATTAGTGGCCCTTAGCAGGTCAGGTCCCACTTCAAATTGAGGGTATGCATTTCTCCAAAACCTCTTCAGCATTGATCACTTGTAGTTTTTTTGCTGATGGTTATTCTGAGTGGTGTGAGCTGATACTTCTTTGTGGTTGGATTTGCATGTGTCTCATACTCCCTTGAAATTGAGCTTTCAGGCATGTCCTTTTATTTTTCAAACTCTTATTACAGCTGACTTCTTCAAATTGTTTTCTTGAAGTACGTGCCACATTTTGAAATGATTTGGCCTTTACCTACATCAAGACATTTTTAAGGGCAGGTTTCGTTTGCAGCCCTGCAGTACTTGTGCATATGAAATGCCCATTTGCACAGATTTCAAAGCTGCTGTTGCAGGTATCGCCCAGAGGATGGCAGCATTTCTACGTTTCACACTCTGGCACCTAGGGAAACATATCTTCCTGCCAGTGGTGTTCCCCAGTTATAAATTAGAGTGCAATGTGCCCTGATATACCCCCAAAAGCTTACGTCTCCTAACGTATGTTTGCTTTTTAAATTCAATTTCTATTTTTTAGTGGAGTAATATTCCATTCTGTACATGGACCACATCTTCTTTGTGCATTCCTCTGTTGATAGACATTTTCATTGCTTCTAAGTGTTGCCTATGGTAAATATGGCTGGAGTGCAGTATTCCTGCCTGTGACTTTTGATTCCCATTTTCTCAGGTGATAGGCCCAACGGTGGGTATGATTCATTGACTGGTAGCTCAGTGTTTACCGTTTCAGAGCAACTGCTCTGTGTTTTCATTAGTGGCTCTTACCACGTCCCAGTGAACACCGAGTGTATGCATTTTCCACAACCCCTTCAGCATTTATTGTTTGCAGAATGTTTGCTCATGGCCATTCTGACTGGTGTGAGCTGATAGGTTTTTGTAATTTGGATTTGCATGTCTTTAATAATTCCTAGTATTCAGCATTTTCCCACACCTTTCTCTTTTATTTAGAAAAAAAAGGTGTGAGTACAGTATCCCTCTTGAAATTGTCTTCTTGGAAGGTTGCCCTCTTTTGAATTTTGTGGTCGTTTTTCGACCCCAGGATTTTTTTTTTTTTTGAGAGCAGGTGTCATTTACATGCCTGCAATGATTGTGAATATTTAGTGACCATTAGCACTGGGTTTAAAGCTGGTGTTGTGGGAAACGGCCACAAGGTGGCAGCATTTCTCCATTCCCAAATCTGGTTACTAGGGCAGCAGAGCCTTTCTGGAAGTCCTGTTACTAGGTTGTAAATTAGAATGGAATGTGCCAGGAAAAAGCCCCGGAAGTTTATGTCTCATTACTTCTTGTTCATTGTTTTAATTGGTTTAATCAGGGTAATGATTAGAATGCAGTTGGTCCTAGGTGTACACAATCTGGTTCATTCGTACATCATATATATCTATTCATGTGCAGATCCTTTTCCCATGTAAAGGATTACAGAATGTTCTGTACACCTCCCTTGCTATGTGCTTGGGCTTTTTGATATGTGTACTTAATCTGTATTTGTATAGGTGTGGTCAACCTAATCTTAATTTATCCATTGCCACCACCTTTCCTTTTAGATACGCATAGTTTGTTTTTTAAGTCCGTGTGTGTCTTTCTCTGTGGAAATATGTCCATTTTGTCAGTTGTTAGGTAACACGTATAGGTGTTATCAGAGGATATATGTCTTTTGCTTTCCAACCTACCTCATGTTCTGTGATTATCTCTAGGCTCATCTGTGGTACCTCAAAGAGCAGTGTTTCGTTGTTTTCCACAGCTAATATTCCATTGTGTACGTGGACCACTTCTTCATTAGCCATTCATGTGTTGATGGGCATTTAGGTTGCTTCCATGTCTTGGCTGTTGTGAATATGGCTGCAGTGCAGCTTTTGCAGCCTCAGTCTTCTGGATTCTGGTCTTCTCAGGTGAGAGGCACAGCAGTGGGCCTGCTGCATCGAATGGTAGCTCAATTTTTACTTTTAAACGCAGCTCCTTTCTGTTCTCATTATTGGCTGTTACCACTTTACATCTCACCAGCAGCTAGAGGGTACACAGTTCTCAAAAACCACTTCAGCATTTATTATTTGTAGCCTTTTGTTGATGGTCAGTCGACCTGTGTGAGTTGAAACCTTTTTGCAGATTAGATTTGCATGAGTCTAATAATTCCTGAGGTTGAGCCTTTACCCGTTTTCCTTCTTTTTCAAAAAAGAGAGTGAGTCAAACTGACCTCTTCATAGTATCTTCTTGAAATTTTGCCAGTTTTGAATTTTATTGTCCATTCCCTACCTCAGCACAATTGTTTAGGGCAGGTGTCCTTTACAGCCCTGAGTCCTTGTGAACGTTAAGAGACCATTAGCTGTGGGCTTAAAGCCGCTCTTGCGGGAAACGGCCACAAGGCGGCAGCATTTCTACATTCCCAACACTGCGTTTTTGGGCAGCAGAGCCTTCCTGGAAATCGTGTTAGTAGGCTGCAAATTAGAGTGGAAAGTGCCAGGCCACATCCCCAAGAGCTTATACCTCCTTACGTCTTGTTTGTTTTTTAAATTTAATTTTTATTACCAGAGCAAATTTGATAAAAATATTTTGTTTCTCCTAGTTGTACAGAGTCTGGTTCATTATAGCAATGTATCTGTCCATTTATCCTTGCATCCCTTACCGTGTATATTATTACACAGTGTTGAGTAGACCTCTCTTGGTATTCCATAGGTACTTTGTGATTATATATTTCATATGTATTAGAACATGTCTGTTAACCCCCATATCCTAATTCATCCATTACGTACACATTTCCATTTGGTGAAACATAATTTGTTTTCTTAATCCATGCTTTTCCTTCTCTTGGAAATAAGTTCATGAGTATCAATTTTTAGGTAACACCGATAAGTGATGTCATAGGATATCTGTCTTTCACTTTCTTTCTTACTTCAAGTTGGGTGATTATCTCTAGGTCCTTATCTGGTGGTGCAAACGGCACCGTTTCATTGTTTTCCATGGCTAATATTCCATTGTCTACATGGACCACTTCCTCTTTGTGCATTTTTCTGTGGATGGACATTTTGGTTTATTCCAAGTCTTGGCTACGTTAAATGTTCCTGCAGGGCATCCCTGGAGGCGCAGTGGTTGAGAGTCCGCCTGCCGATGCAGGGGATACGAGTTCGTGCCCCAGTCCGGGAAGATCCCACATGCCGCGGAGCGGCTAGGCCCGTGAGCCATGGCCGTTGAGCCTGCGCGTCCGGAGCCAGTGCTCCACAACGGGAGAGGCCACAACAGTGAGAGGCCCACTTACCACCCCACCCCCACCCCAAAATAAGGTTCCTGCAGTGCAGGATTGCCAGCCTGTGTCTTTTCCATTCTGCTCTGCTCAGGTGATAGGCGCATCAAAGGACTTACCAGTTCACATGGTAGCTCACTTTTTACCCTTAAACCCACCTCCATTATGTTCTCCCTACTGGCTGTTACCAGTTTACATCCACCCAGCAGCTAGAGGGTACACAGTTCTCCAAAACCCCTTCAGCATTTATTCTCTGTAGACTTTTTGCTGAAGAACATTCTGACGGCTGTGAGGTGAACATTTCTATAATTGGATTTGCATGGCTTTATTAATTGCTGATGTTGCACATTTTTCTATTCCCTTTTATTTTAAAGAAAAAAAAAAGAAAAGACAAAATGTATGTAAGATATGCCTCTTGAAATTGTCTTCTTGAAATGTTGACGTCTTTTGAATTTTCTGGTCGATTTACAACCCCAGGATGTTTTGTGATGGCAGGTGTCATTTAGAGGCCTGCCATGATTTTGAATATTAAGTGACGATTACCGCTCTTGTGTGAAACGACCAGAGGCGGCAGCACTTCTCCTTACCAAATCTGCTTACTAGGGCTACAGAGCCATAATGGAAGTCGTGTTGTAGGTTGTAAATTAGAACGGAATGTGCCAGGGAAAGCCCCTTAAAATTATGTCTGATTACTTCTTGTTCATTTTTTTAAATTAAATCTTTATTCTTTATCACAGGAAATTAGATTACAATGTTTTGTTTGTTGTAGGTGTGCAAGATGTGGTTCTTTTGCACATATACATATACCTATTCTTCTTCAGATCCTTTTCCCATGTAGGTTATGACACAATGTTGAGGAGTCTTCCCTTGGTATGCCGTGGGTTTTTGGTGATTATATATTTCACATGTGTTTGTATATCTCTGTTAACCCCAATATCGTAATGTATCCAATCCTCACACCTTTCCATTGGGTGAACCGTAATTTGGTTGAATGAATCTGTGATTGCCTTCCTCTCTGGAAATGTCTTCATTGGTATCAATTTTTAGGTAACACCCATAAGTGATAGGATAGGATATGTGTCTTTTGCTTTCTCACTTACTACCAGTTGCATGATTACCTCTAGACTCCTCTATGGTCCTGCAAATGGCATTGCTTCATTTTTTTCCTGGGCTAATATTCCATCTGTACATGTACCAGTTCTTCTTTGTCCACTCATCTCTTGATGGACGTTTTGCTTGCTTCCATGTGTTGGCTATTGTAATGCTTCTACAGTGCAGATTTGCCTGCCTGTGTCTTTCCAATTCTGTCTTCATAGGTTATAGCCTGAGAAGTGGGCCTGAGAAGTAGCTCAAGGTTTAGCTTTTAAAGGCACCTCCATTCTGTTCCCATTAGTGGCCCTTAGCAGGTCAGGTCCCACTTCAAATTGAGGGTATGCATTTCTCCAAAACCTCTTCAGCATTGATCACTTGTAGTTTTTTTGCTGATGGTTATTCTGAGTGGTGTGAGCTGATACTTCTTTGTGGTTGGATTTGCATGTGTCTCATACTCCCTTGAAATTGAGCTTTCAGGCATGTCCTTTTATTTTTCAAACTCTTATTACAGCTGACTTCTTCAAATTGTTTTCTTGAAGTACGTGCCACATTTTGAAATGATTTGGCCTTTACCTACATCAAGACATTTATAAGGGCAGGTTTCGTTTGCAGCCCTGCAGTACTTGTGCATATGAAATGCCCATTTGCACAGATTTCAAAGCTGCTGTTGCAGGTATCGCCCAGAGGATGGCAGCATTTCTACGTTTCACACTCTGGCACCTAGGGAAACATATCTTCCTGCCAGTGGTGTTCCCCAGTTATAAATTAGAGTGCAATGTGCCCTGATATACCCCCAAAAGCTTACGTCTCCTAACGTATGTTTGCTTTTTAAATTCAATTTCTATTTTTTAGTGGAGTAATATTCCATTCTGTACATGGACCACATCTTCTTTGTGCATTCCTCTGTTGATAGACATTTTCATTGCTTCTAAGTGTTGCCTATGGTAAATATGGCTGGAGTGCAGTATTCCTGCCTGTGACTTTTGATTCCCATTTTCTCAGGTGATAGGCCCAACGGTGGGTATGATTCATTGACTGGTAGCTCAGTGTTTACCGTTTCAGAGCAACTGCTCTGTGTTTTCATTAGTGGCTCTTACCACGTCCCAGTGAACACCGAGTGTATGCATTTTCCACAACCCCTTCAGCATTTATTGTTTGCAGAATGTTTGCTCATGGCCATTCTGACTGGTGTGAGCTGATAGGTTTTTGTAATTTGGATTTGCATGTCTTTAATAATTCCTAGTATTCAGCATTTTCCCACACCTTTCTCTTTTATTTAGAAAAAAAAGGTGTGAGTACAGTATCCCTCTTGAAATTGTCTTCTTGGAAGGTTGCCCTCTTTTGAATTTTGTGGTCGTTTTTCGACCCCAGGATTTTTTTTTTTTTTGAGAGCAGGTGTCATTTACATGCCTGCAATGATTGTGAATATTTAGTGACCATTAGCACTGGGTTTAAAGCTGGTGTTGTGGGAAACGGCCACAAGGTGGCAGCATTTCTCCATTCCCAAATCTGGTTACTAGGGCAGCAGAGCCTTTCTGGAAGTCCTGTTACTAGGTTGTAAATTAGAATGGAATGTGCCAGGAAAAAGCCCCGGAAGTTTATGTCTCATTACTTCTTGTTCATTGTTTTAATTGGTTTAATCAGGGTAATGATTAGAATGCAGTTGGTCCTAGGTGTACACAATCTGGTTCATTCGTACATCATATATATCTATTCATGTGCAGATCCTTTTCCCATGTAAAGGATTACAGAATGTTCTGTACACCTCCCTTGCTATGTGCTTGGGCTTTTTGATATGTGTACTTAATCTGTATTTGTATAGGTGTGGTCAACCTAATCTTAATTTATCCATTGCCACCACCTTTCCTTTTAGATACGCATAGTTTGTTTTTTAAGTCCGTGTGTGTCTTTCTCTGTGGAAATATGTCCATTTTGTCAGTTGTTAGGTAACACGTATAGGTGTTATCAGAGGATATATGTCTTTTGCTTTCCAACCTACCTCATGTTCTGTGATTATCTCTAGGCTCATCTGTGGTACCTCAAAGAGCAGTGTTTCGTTGTTTTCCACAGCTAATATTCCATTGTGTACGTGGACCACTTCTTCATTAGCCATTCATGTGTTGATGGGCATTTAGGTTGCTTCCATGTCTTGGCTGTTGTGAATATGGCTGCAGTGCAGCTTTTGCAGCCTCAGTCTTCTGGATTCTGGTCTTCTCAGGTGAGAGGCACAGCAGTGGGCCTGCTGCATCGAATGGTAGCTCAATTTTTACTTTTAAACGCAGCTCCTTTCTGTTCTCATTATTGGCTGTTACCACTTTACATCTCACCAGCAGCTAGAGGGTACACAGTTCTCAAAAACCACTTCAGCATTTATTATTTGTAGCCTTTTGTTGATGGTCAGTCGACCTGTGTGAGTTGAAACCTTTTTGCAGATTAGATTTGCATGAGTCTAATAATTCCTGAGGTTGAGCCTTTACCCGTTTTCCTTCTTTTTCAAAAAAGAGAGTGAGTCAAACTGACCTCTTCATAGTATCTTCTTGAAATTTTGCCAGTTTTGAATTTTATTGTCCATTCCCTACCTCAGCACAATTGTTTAGGGCAGGTGTCCTTTACAGCCCTGAGTCCTTGTGAACGTTAAGAGACCATTAGCTGTGGGCTTAAAGCCGCTCTTGCGGGAAACGGCCACAAGGCGGCAGCATTTCTACATTCCCAACACTGCGTTTTTGGGCAGCAGAGCCTTCCTGGAAATCGTGTTAGTAGGCTGCAAATTAGAGTGGAAAGTGCCAGGCCACATCCCCAAGAGCTTATACCTCCTTACGTCTTGTTTGTTTTTTAAATTTAATTTTTATTACCAGAGCAAATTTGATAAAAATATTTTGTTTCTCCTAGTTGTAGAGAGTCTGGTTCATTATAGCAATGTATCTGTCCATTTATCCTTGCATCCCTTACCGTGTATATTATTACACAGTGTTGAGTAGACCTCTCTTGGTATTCCATAGGTACTTTGTGATTATATATTTCATATGTATTAGAACATGTCTGTTAACCCCCATATCCTAATTCATCCATTACGTACACATTTCCATTTGGTGAAACATAATTTGTTTTCTTAATCCATGCTTTTCCTTCTCTTGGAAATAAGTTCATGAGTATCAATTTTTAGGTAACACCGATAAGTGATGTCATAGGATATCTGTCTTTCACTTTCTTTCTTACTTCAAGTTGGGTGATTATCTCTAGGTCCTTATCTGGTGGTGCAAACGGCACCGTTTCATTGTTTTCCATGGCTAATATTCCATTGTCTACATGGACCACTTCCTCTTTGTGCATTTTTCTGTGGATGGACATTTTGGTTTATTCCAAGTCTTGGCTACGTTAAATGTTCCCGCAGGGCATCCCTGGAGGCGCAGTGGTTGAGAGTCCGCCTGCCGATGCAGGGGATACGAGTTCGTGCCCCAGTCCGGGAAGATCCCACATGCCGCGGAGCGGCTAGGCCCGTGAGCCATGGCCGTTGAGCCTGCGCGTCCGGAGCCAGTGCTCCACAACGGGAGAGGCCACAACAGTGAGAGGCCCACTTACCACCCCACCCCCACCCCAAAATAAGGTTCCTGCAGTGCAGGATTGCCAGCCTGTGTCTTTTCCATTCTGCTCTGCTCAGGTGATAGGCGCATCAAAGGACTTACCAGTTCACATGGTAGCTCACTTTTTACCCTTAAACCCACCTCCATTATGTTCTCCCTACTGTCTGTTACCAGTTTACATCCACCCAGCAGCTAGAGGGTACACAGTTCTCCAAAACCCCTTCAGCATTTATTCTCTGTAGACTTTTTGCTGAAGAACATTCTGACGGCTGTGAGGTGAACATTTCTATAATTGGATTTGCATGGCTTTATTAATTGCTGATGTTGCACATTTTTCTATTCCCTTTTATTTTAAAGAAAAAAAAAAAAGAAAAGACAAAATGTATGTAAGATATGCCTCTTGAAATTGTCTTCTTGAAATGTTGACGTCTTTTGAATTTTCTGGTCGATTTACAACCCCAGGATGTTTTGTGATGGCAGGTGTCATTTAGAGGCCTGCCATGATTTTGAATATTAAGTGACGATTACCGCTCTTGTGTGAAACGACCAGAGGCGGCAGCACTTCTCCTTACCAAATCTGCTTACTAGGGCTACAGAGCCATAATGGAAGTCGTGTTGTAGGTTGTAAATTAGAACGGAATGTGCCAGGGAAAGCCCCTTAAAATTATGTCTGATTACTTCTTGTTCATTTTTTTAAATTAAATCTTTATTCTTTATCACAGGAAATTAGATTACAATGTTTTGTTTGTTGTAGGTGTGCAAGATGTGGTTCTTTTGCACATATACATATACCTATTCTTCTTCAGATCCTTTTCCCATGTAGGTTATGACACAATGTTGAGGAGTCTTCCCTTGGTATGCCGTGGGTTTTTGGTGATTATATATTTCACATGTGTTTGTATATCTCTGTTAACCCCAATATCGTAATGTATCCAATCCTCACACCTTTCCATTGGGTGAACCGTAATTTGGTTGAATGAATCTGTGATTGCCTTCCTCTCTGGAAATGTCTTCATTGGTATCAATTTTTAGGTAACACCCATAAGTGGTAGGATAGGATATGTGTCTTTTGCTTTCTCACTTACTACCAGTTGCATGATTACCTCTAGACTCTCTCTATGGTCCTGCAAATGGCATTGCTTCATTTTTTTCCTGGGCTAATATTCCATCTGTACATGTACCAGTTCTTCTTTGTCCACTCATCTCTTGATGGACGTTTTGCTTGCTTCCATGTGTTGGCTATTGTAATGCTTCTACAGTGCAGATTTGCCTGCCTGTGTCTTTCCAATTCTGTCTTCATAGGATATAGCCTGAGAAGTGGGCCTGAGAAGTAGCTCAAGGTTTAGCTTTTAAAGGCACCTCCATTCTGTTCCCATTAGTGGCTCTTAGCAGGTCAGGTCCCACTTCAAATTGAGGGTATGCATTTCTCCAAAACCTCTTCAGCATTGATCACTTGTAGTTTTTTTGCTGATGGTTATTCTGAGTGGTGTGAGCTGATACTTCTTTGTGGTTGGATTTGCATGTGTCTCATACTCCCTTGAAATTGAGCTTTCAGGCATGTCCTTTTATTTTTCAAACTCTTATTACAGCTGACTTCTTCAAATTGTTTTCTTGAAGTACGTGCCACATTTTGAAATGATTTGGCCTTTACCTACATCAAGACATTTTTAAGGGCAGGTTTCGTTTGCAGCCCTGCAGTACTTGTGCATATGAAATGCCCATTTGCACAGATTTCAAAGCTGCTGTTGCAGGTATCGCCCAGAGGATGGCAGCATTTCTACGTTTCACACTCTGGCACCTAGGGAAACATATCTTCCTGCCAGTGGTGTTCCCCAGTTATAAATTAGAGTGCAATGTGCCCTGATATACCCCCAAAAGCTTACGTCTCCTAACGTATGTTTGCTTTTTAAATTCAATTTCTATTTTTTAGCGGAGTAATATTCCATTCTGTACATGGACCACATCTTCTTTGTGCATTCCTCTGTTGATAGACATTTTCATTGCTTCTAAGTGTTGCCTATGGTAAATATGGCTGGAGTGCAGTATTCCTGCCTGTGACTTTTGATTCCCATTTTCTCAGGTGATAGGCCGAACGGTGGGTATGATTCATTGACTGGTAGCTCAATGTTTACCGTTTCAGAGCAACTGCACTGTGTTTTCATTAGTGGCTCTTACCACGTCCCAGTGAACACCGAGTGTATGCATTTTCCACAACCCCTTCAGCATTTATTGTTTGCAGAATGTTTGCTCATGGCCATTCTGACTGGTGTGAGCTGATAGGTTTTTGTAATTTGGATTTGCATGTCTTTAATAATTCCTAGTATTCAGCATTTTCCCACACCTTTCTCTTTTATTTAGAAAAAAAAGGTGTGAGTACAGTATCCCTCTTGAAATTGTCTTCTTGGAAGGTTGCCCTCTTTTGAATTTTGTGGTCGTTTTTCGACCCCAGGATTTTTTTTTTTTTTTTGAGAGCAGGTGTCATTTACATGCCTGCAATGATTGTGAATATTTAGTGACCATTAGCACTGGGTTTAAAGCTGGTGTTGTGGGAAACGGCCACAAGGTGGCAGCATTTCTCCATTCCCAAATCTGGTTACTAGGGCAGCAGAGCCTTTCTGGAAGTCCTGTTACTAGGTTGTAAATTAGAATGGAATGTGCCAGGAAAAAGCCCCGGAAGTTTATGTCTCATTACTTCTTGTTCATTGTTTTAATTGGTTTAATCAGGGTAATGATTAGAATGCAGTTGGTCCTAGGTGTACACAATCTGGTTCATTCGTACATCATATATATCTATTCATGTGCAGATCCTTTTCCCATGTAAAGGATTACAGAATGTTCTGTACACCTCCCTTGCTATGTGCTTGGGCTTTTTGATATGTGTACTTAATCTGTATTTGTATAGGTGTGGTCAACCTAATCTTAATTTATCCATTGCCACCACCTTTCCTTTTAGATACGCATAGTTTGTTTTTTAAGTCCGTGTGTGTCTTTCTCTGTGGAAATATGTCCATTTTGTCAGTTGTTAGGTAACACGTATAGGTGTTATCAGAGGATATATGTCTTTTGCTTTCCAACCTACCTCATGTTCTGTGATTATCTCTAGGCTCATCTGTGGTACCTCAAAGAGCAGTGTTTCGTTGTTTTCCACAGCTAATATTCCATTGTGTACGTGGACCACTTCTTCATTAGCCATTCATGTGTTGATGGGCATTTAGGTTGCTTCCATGTCTTGGCTGTTGTGAATATGGCTGCAGTGCAGCTTTTGCAGCCTCAGTCTTCTGGATTCTGGTCTTCTCAGGTGAGAGGCACAGCAGTGGGCCTGCTGCATCGAATGGTAGCTCAATTTTTACTTTTAAACGCAGCTCCTTTCTGTTCTCATTATTGGCTGTTACCACTTTACATCTCACCAGCAGCTAGAGGGTACACAGTTCTCAAAAACCACTTCAGCATTTATTATTTGTAGCCTTTTGTTGATGGTCAGTCGACCTGTGTGAGTTGAAACCTTTTTTGCAGATTAGATTTGCATGAGTCTAATAATTCCTGAGGTTGAGCCTTTACCCGTTTTCCTTCTTTTTCAAAAAAGAGAGTGAGTCAAACTGACCTCTTCATAGTATCTTCTTGAAATTTTGCCAGTTTTGAATTTTATTGTCCATTCCCTACCTCAGCACAATTGTTTAGGGCAGGTGTCCTTTACAGCCCTGAGTCCTTGTGAACGTTAAGAGACCATTAGCTGTGGGCTTAAAGCCGCTCTTGCGGGAAACGGCCACAAGGCGGCAGCATTTCTACATTCCCAACACTGCGTTTTTGGGCAGCAGAGCCTTCCTGGAAATCGTGTTAGTAGGCTGCAAATTAGAGTGGAAAGTGCCAGGCCACATCCCCAAGAGCTTATACCTCCTTACGTCTTGTTTGTTTTTTAAATTTAATTTTTATTACCAGAGCAAATTTGATAAAAATATTTTGTTTCTCCTAGTTGTAGAGAGTCTGGTTCATTATAGCAAAGTATCTGTCCATTTATCCTTGCATCCCTTACCGTGTATATTATTACACAGTGTTGAGTAGACCTCTCTTGGTATTCCATAGGTACTTTGTGATTATATATTTCATATGTATTAGAACATGTCTGTTAACCCCCATATCCTAATTCATCCATTACGTACACATTTCCATTTGGTGAAACATAATTTGTTTTCTTAATCCATGCTTTTCCTTCTCTTGGAAATAAGTTCATGAGTATCAATTTTTAGGTAACACCGATAAGTGATGTCATAGGATATCTGTCTTTCACTTTCTTTCTTACTTCAAGTTGGGTGATTATCTCTAGGTCCTTATCTGGTGGTGCAAACGGCACCGTTTCATTGTTTTCCATGGCTAATATTCCATTGTCTACATGGACCACTTCCTCTTTGTGCATTTTTCTGTGGATGGACATTTTGGTTTATTCCAAGTCTTGGCTACGTTAAATGTTCCCGCAGGGCATCCCTGGAGGCGCAGTGGTTGAGAGTCCGCCTGCCGATGCAGGGGATACGAGTTCGTGCCCCAGTCCGGGAAGATCCCACATGCCGCGGAGCGGCTAGGCCCGTGAGCCATGGCCGTTGAGCCTGCGCATCCGGAGCCAGTGCTCCACAACGGGAGAGGCCACAACAGTGAGAGGCCCACTTACCACCCCACCCCCACCCCAAAATAAGGTTCCTGCAGTGCAGGATTGCCAGCCTGTGTCTTTTCCATTCTGCTCTGCTCAGGTGATAGGCGCATCAAAGGACTTACCAGTTCACATGGTAGCTCACTTTTTACCCTTAAACCCACCTCCATTATGTTCTCCCTACTGGCTGTTACCAGTTTACATCCACCCAGCAGCTAGAGGGTACACAGTTCTCCAAAACCCCTTCAGCATTTATTCTCTGTAGACTTTTTGCTGAAGAACATTCTGACGGCTGTGAGGTGAACATTTCTATAATTGGATTTGCATGGCTTTATTAATTGCTGATGTTGCACATTTTTCTATTCCCTTTTATTTTAAAGAAAAAAAAAAGAAAAGACAAAATGTATGTAAGATATGCCTCTTGAAATTGTCTTCTTGAAATGTTGACGTCTTTTGAATTTTCTGGTCGATTTACAACCCCAGGATGTTTTGTGATGGCAGGTGTCATTTAGAGGCCTGCCATGATTTTGAATATTAAGTGACGATTACCGCTCTTGTGTGAAACGACCAGAGGCGGCAGCACTTCTCCTTACCAAATCTGCTTACTAGGGCTACAGAGCCATAATGGAAGTCGTGTTGTAGGTTGTAAATTAGAACGGAATGTGCCAGGGAAAGCCCCTTAAAATTATGTCTGATTACTTCTTGTTCATTTTTTTAAATTAAATCTTTATTCTTTATCACAGGAAATTAGATTACAATGTTTTGTTTGTTGTAGGTGTGCAAGATGTGGTTCTTTTGCACATATACATATACCTATTCTTCTTCAGATCCTTTTCCCATGTAGGTTATGACACAATGTTGAGGAGTCTTCCCTTGGTATGCCGTGGGTTTTTGGTGATTATATATTTCACATGTGTTTGTATATCTCTGTTAACCCCAATATCGTAATGTATCCAATCCTCACACCTTTCCATTGGGTGAACCGTAATTTGGTTGAATGAATCTGTGATTGCCTTCCTCTCTGGAAATGTCTTCATTGGTATCAATTTTTAGGTAACACCCATAAGTGGTAGGATAGGATATGTGTCTTTTGCTTTCTCACTTACTACCAGTTGCATGATTACCTCTAGACTCTCTCTATGGTCCTGCAAATGGCATTGCTTCATTTTTTTCCTGGGCTAATATTCCATCTGTACATGTACCAGTTCTTCTTTGTCCACTCATCTCTTGATGGACGTTTTGCTTGCTTCCATGTGTTGGCTATTGTAATGCTTCTACAGTGCAGATTTGCCTGCCTGTGTCTTTCCAATTCTGTCTTCATAGGATATAGCCTGAGAAGTGGGCCTGAGAAGTAGCTCAAGGTTTAGCTTTTAAAGGCACCTCCATTCTGTTCCCATTAGTGGCTCTTAGCAGGTCAGGTCCCACTTCAAATTGAGGGTATGCATTTCTCCAAAACCTCTTCAGCATTGATCACTTGTAGTTTTTTTGCTGATGGTTATTCTGAGTGGTGTGAGCTGATACTTCTTTGTGGTTGGATTTGCATGTGTCTCATACTCCCTTGAAATTGAGCTTTCAGGCATGTCCTTTTATTTTTCAAACTCTTATTACAGCTGACTTCTTCAAATTGTTTTCTTGAAGTACGTGCCACATTTTGAAATGATTTGGCCTTTACCTACATCAAGACATTTTTAAGGGCAGGTTTCGTTTGCAGCCCTGCAGTACTTGTGCATATGAAATGCCCATTTGCACAGATTTCAAAGCTGCTGTTGCAGGTATCGCCCAGAGGATGGCAGCATTTCTACGTTTCACACTCTGGCACCTAGGGAAACATATCTTCCTGCCAGTGGTGTTCCCCAGTTATAAATTAGAGTGCAATGTGCCCTGATATACCCCCAAAAGCTTACGTCTCCTAACGTATGTTTGCTTTTTAAATTCAATTTCTATTTTTTAGTGGAGTAATATTCCATTCTGTACATGGACCACATCTTCTTTGTGCATTCCTCTGTTGATAGACATTTTCATTGCTTCTAAGTGTTGCCTATGGTAAATATGGCTGGAGTGCAGTATTCCTGCCTGTGACTTTTGATTCCCATTTTCTCAGGTGATAGGCCCAACGGTGGGTATGATTCATTGACTGGTAGCTCAATGTTTACCGTTTCAGAGCAACTGCACTGTGTTTTCATTAGTGGCTCTTACCACGTCCCAGTGAACACCGAGTGTATGCATTTTCCACAACCCCTTCAGCATTTATTGTTTGCAGAATGTTTGCTCATGGCCATTCTGACTGGTGTGAGCTGATAGGTTTTTGTAATTTGGATTTGCATGTCTTTAATAATTCCTAGTATTCAGCATTTTCCCACACCTTTCTCTTTTATTTAGAAAAAAAAGGTGTGAGTACAGTATCCCTCTTGAAATTGTCTTCTTGGAAGGTTGCCCTCTTTTGAATTTTGTGGTCGTTTTTCGACCCCAGGATTTTTTTTTTTTTTGAGAGCAGGTGTCATTTACATGCGTGCAATGATTGTGAATATTTAGTGACCATTAGCACTGGGTTTAAAGCTGGTGTTGTGGGAAACGGCCACAAGGTGGCAGCATTTCTCCATTCCCAAATCTGGTTACTAGGGCAGCAGAGCCTTTCTGGAAGTCCTGTTACTAGGTTGTAAATTAGAATGGAATGTGCCAGGAAAAAGCCCCGGAAGTTTATGTCTCATTACTTCTTGTTCATTGTTTTAATTGGTTTAATCAGGGTAATGATTAGAATGCAGTTGGTCCTAGGTGTACACAATCTGGTTCATTCGTACATCATATATATCTATTCATGTGCAGATCCTTTTCCCATGTAAAGGATTACAGAATGTTCTGTACACCTCCCTTGCTATGTGCTTGGGCTTTTTGATATGTGTACTTAATCTGTATTTGTATAGGTGTGGTCAACCTAATCTTAATTTATCCATTGCCACCACCTTTCCTTTTAGATACGCATAGTTTGTTTTTTAAGTCCGTGTGTGTCTTTCTCTGTGGAAATATGTCCATTTTGTCAGTTGTTAGGTAACACGTATAGGTGTTATCAGAGGATATATGTCTTTTGCTTTCCAACCTACCTCATGTTCTGTGATTATCTCTAGGCTCATCTGTGGTACCTCAAAGAGCAGTGTTTCGTTGTTTTCCACAGCTAATATTCCATTGTGTACGTGGACCACTTCTTCATTAGCCATTCATGTGTTGATGGGCATTTAGGTTGCTTCCATGTCTTGGCTGTTGTGAATATGGCTGCAGTGCAGCTTTTGCAGCCTCAGTCTTCTGGATTCTGGTCTTCTCAGGTGAGAGGCACAGCAGTGGGCCTGCTGCATCGAATGGTAGCTCAATTTTTACTTTTAAACGCAGCTCCTTTCTGTTCTCATTATTGGCTGTTACCACTTTACATCTCACCAGCAGCTAGAGGGTACACAGTTCTCAAAAACCACTTCAGCATTTATTATTTGTAGCCTTTTGTTGATGGTCAGTCGACCTGTGTGAGTTGAAACCTTTTTGCAGATTAGATTTGCATGAGTCTAATAATTCCTGAGGTTGAGCCTTTACCCGTTTTCCTTCTTTTTCAAAAAAGAGAGTGAGTCAAACTGACCTCTTCATAGTATCTTCTTGAAATTTTGCCAGTTTTGAATTTTATTGTCCATTCCCTACCTCAGCACAATTGTTTAGGGCAGGTGTCCTTTACAGCCCTGAGTCCTTGTGAACGTTAAGAGACCATTAGCTGTGGGCTTAAAGCCGCTCTTGCGGGAAACGGCCACAAGGCGGCAGCATTTCTACATTCCCAACACTGCGTTTTTGGGCAGCAGAGCCTTCCTGGAAATCGTGTTAGTAGGCTGCAAATTAGAGTGGAAAGTGCCAGGCCACATCCCCAAGAGCTTATACCTCCTTACGTCTTGTTTGTTTTTTAAATTTAATTTTTATTACCAGAGCAAATTTGATAAAAATATTTTGTTTCTCCTAGTTGTAGAGAGTCTGGTTCATTATAGCAAAGTATCTGTCCATTTATCCTTGCATCCCTTACCGTGTATATTATTACACAGTGTTGAGTAGACCTCTCTTGGTATTCCATAGGTACTTTGTGATTATATATTTCATATGTATTAGAACATGTCTGTTAACCCCCATATCCTAATTCATCCATTACGTACACATTTCCATTTGGTGAAACATAATTTGTTTTCTTAATCCATGCTTTTCCTTCTCTTGGAAATAAGTTCATGAGTATCAATTTTTAGGTAACACCGATAAGTGATGTCATAGGATATCTGTCTTTCACTTTCTTTCTTACTTCAAGTTGGGTGATTATCTCTAGGTCCTTATCTGGTGGTGCAAACGGCACCATTTCATTGTTTTCCATGGCTAATATTCCATTGTCTACATGGACCACTTCCTCTTTGTGCATTTTTCTGTGGATGGACATTTTGGTTTATTCCAAGTCTTGGCTACGTTAAATGTTCCTGCAGGGCATCCCTGGAGGCGCAGTGGTTGAGAGTCCGCCTGCCGATGCAGGGGATACGAGTTCGTGCCCCAGTCCGGGAAGATCCCACATGCCGCGGAGCGGCTAGGCCCGTGAGCCATGGCCGTTGAGCCTGCGCATCCGGAGCCAGTGCTCCACAACGGGAGAGGCCACAACAGTGAGAGGCCCACTTACCACCCCACCCCCACCCCAAAATAAGGTTCCTGCAGTGCAGGATTGCCAGCCTGTGTCTTTTCCATTCTGCTCTGCTCAGGTGATAGGCGCATCAAAGGACTTACCAGTTCACATGGTAGCTCACTTTTTACCCTTAAACCCACCTCCATTATGTTCTCCCTACTGGCTGTTACCAGTTTACATCCACCCAGCAGCTAGAGGGTACACAGTTCTCCAAAACCCCTTCAGCATTTATTCTCTGTAGACTTTTTGCTGAAGAACATTCTGACGGCTGTGAGGTGAACATTTCTATAATTGGATTTGCATGGCTTTATTAATTGCTGATGTTGCACATTTTTCTATTCCCTTTTATTTTAAAGAAAAAAAAAAGAAAAGACAAAATGTATGTAAGATATGCCTCTTGAAATTGTCTTCTTGAAATGTTGACGTCTTTTGAATTTTCTGGTCGATTTACAACCCCAGGATGTTTTGTGATGGCAGGTGTCATTTAGAGGCCTGCCATGATTTTGAATATTAAGTGACGATTACCGCTCTTGTGTGAAACGACCAGAGGCGGCAGCACTTCTCCTTACCAAATCTGCTTACTAGGGCTACAGAGCCATAATGGAAGTCGTGTTGTAGGTTGTAAATTAGAACGGAATGTGCCAGGGAAAGCCCCTTAAAATTATGTCTGATTACTTCTTGTTCATTTTTTTAAATTAAATCTTTATTCTTTATCACAGGAAATTAGATTACAATGTTTTGTTTGTTGTAGGTGTGCAAGATGTGGTTCTTTTGCACATATACATATACCTATTCTTCTTCAGATCCTTTTCCCATGTAGGTTATGACACAATGTTGAGGAGTCTTCCCTTGGTATGCCGTGGGTTTTTGGTGATTATATATTTCACATGTGTTTGTATATCTCTGTTAACCCCAATATCGTAATGTATCCAATCCTCACACCTTTCCATTGGGTGAACCGTAATTTGGTTGAATGAATCTGTGATTGCCTTCCTCTCTGGAAATGTCTTCATTGGTATCAATTTTTAGGTAACACCCATAAGTGGTAGGATAGGATATGTGTCTTTTGCTTTCTCACTTACTACCAGTTGCATGATTACCTCTAGACTCTCTCTATGGTCCTGCAAATGGCATTGCTTCATTTTTTTCCTGGGCTAATATTCCATCTGTACATGTACCAGTTCTTCTTTGTCCACTCATCTCTTGATGGACGTTTTGCTTGCTTCCATGTGTTGGCTATTGTAATGCTTCTACAGTGCAGATTTGCCTGCCTGTGTCTTTCCAATTCTGTCTTCATAGGATATAGCCTGAGAAGTGGGCCTGAGAAGTAGCTCAAGGTTTAGCTTTTAAAGGCACCTCCATTCTGTTCCCATTAGTGGCTCTTAGCAGGTCAGGTCCCACTTCAAATTGAGGGTATGCATTTCTCCAA
Source organism: Mesoplodon mirus (assembly GCF_964341445.2). Lineage (NCBI taxonomy): Eukaryota > Metazoa > Chordata > Mammalia > Artiodactyla > Ziphiidae > Mesoplodon > Mesoplodon mirus. The sequence continues at coordinate 140,780,597 of NC_138981.1, forward strand.
AACCTCTTCAGCATTGATCACTTGTAGTTTTTTTGCTGATGGTTATTCTGAGTGGTGTGAGCTGATACTTCTTTGTGGTTGGATTTGCATGTGTCTCATACTCCCTTGAAATTGAGCTTTCAGGCATGTCCTTTTATTTTTCAAACTCTTATTACAGCTGACTTCTTCAAATTGTTTTCTTGAAGTACGTGCCACATTTTGAAATGATTTGGCCTTTACCTACATCAAGACATTTTTAAGGGCAGGTTTCGTTTGCAGCCCTGCAGTACTTGTGCATATGAAATGCCCATTTGCACAGATTTCAAAGCTGCTGTTGCAGGTATCGCCCAGAGGATGGCAGCATTTCTACGTTTCACACTCTGGCACCTAGGGAAACATATCTTCCTGCCAGTGGTGTTCCCCAGTTATAAATTAGAGTGCAATGTGCCCTGATATACCCCCAAAAGCTTACGTCTCCTAACGTATGTTTGCTTTTTAAATTCAATTTCTATTTTTTAGCGGAGTAATATTCCATTCTGTACATGGACCACATCTTCTTTGTGCATTCCTCTGTTGATAGACATTTTCATTGCTTCTAAGTGTTGCCTATGGTAAATATGGCTGGAGTGCAGTATTCCTGCCTGTGACTTTTGATTCCCATTTTCTCAGGTGATAGGCCCAACGGTGGGTATGATTCATTGACTGGTAGCTCAATGTTTACCGTTTCAGAGCAACTGCACTGTGTTTTCATTAGTGGCTCTTACCACGTCCCAGTGAACACCGAGTGTATGCATTTTCCACAACCCCTTCAGCATTTATTGTTTGCAGAATGTTTGCTCATGGCCATTCTGACTGGTGTGAGCTGATAGGTTTTTGTAATTTGGATTTGCATGTCTTTAATAATTCCTAGTATTCAGCATTTTCCCACACCTTTCTCTTTTATTTAGAAAAAAAAGGTGTGAGTACAGTATCCCTCTTGAAATTGTCTTCTTGGAAGGTTGCCCTCTTTTGAATTTTGTGGTCGTTTTTCGACCCCAGGATTTTTTTTTTTTTTTGAGAGCAGGTGTCATTTACATGCGTGCAATGATTGTGAATATTTAGTGACCATTAGCACTGGGTTTAAAGCTGGTGTTGTGGGAAACGGCCACAAGGTGGCAGCATTTCTCCATTCCCAAATCTGGTTACTAGGGCAGCAGAGCCTTTCTGGAAGTCCTGTTACTAGGTTGTAAATTAGAATGGAATGTGCCAGGAAAAAGCCCCGGAAGTTTATGTCTCATTACTTCTTGTTCATTGTTTTAATTGGTTTAATCAGGGTAATGATTAGAATGCAGTTGGTCCTAGGTGTACACAATCTGGTTCATTCGTACATCATATATATCTATTCATGTGCAGATCCTTTTCCCATGTAAAGGATTACAGAATGTTCTGTACACCTCCCTTGCTATGTGCTTGGGCTTTTTGATATGTGTACTTAATCTGTATTTGTATAGGTGTGGTCAACCTAATCTTAATTTATCCATTGCCACCACCTTTCCTTTTAGATACGCATAGTTTGTTTTTTAAGTCCGTGTGTGTCTTTCTCTGTGGAAATATGTCCATTTTGTCAGTTGTTAGGTAACACGTATAGGTGTTATCAGAGGATATATGTCTTTTGCTTTCCAACCTACCTCATGTTCTGTGATTATCTCTAGGCTGATCTGTGGTACCTCAAAGAGCAGTGTTTCGTTGTTTTCCACAGCTAATATTCCATTGTGTACGTGGACCACTTCTTCATTAGCCATTCATGTGTTGATGGGCATTTAGGTTGCTTCCATGTCTTGGCTGTTGTGAATATGGCTGCAGTGCAGCTTTTGCAGCCTCAGTCTTCTGGATTCTGGTCTTCTCAGGTGAGAGGCACAGCAGTGGGCCTGCTGCATCGAATGGTAGCTCAATTTTTACTTTTAAACGCAGCTCCTTTCTGTTCTCATTATTGGCTGTTACCACTTTACATCTCACCAGCAGCTAGAGGGTACACAGTTCTCAAAAACCACTTCAGCATTTATTATTTGTAGCCTTTTGTTGATGGTCAGTCGACCTGTGTGAGTTGAAACCTTTTTGCAGATTAGATTTGCATGAGTCTAATAATTCCTGAGGTTGAGCCTTTACCCGTTTTCCTTCTTTTTCAAAAAAGAGAGTGAGTCAAACTGACCTCTTCATAGTATCTTCTTGAAATTTTGCCAGTTTTGAATTTTATTGTCCATTCCCTACCTCAGCACAATTGTTTAGGGCAGGTGTCCTTTACAGCCCTGAGTCCTTGTGAACGTTAAGAGACCATTAGCTGTGGGCTTAAAGCCGCTCTTGCGGGAAACGGCCACAAGGCGGCAGCATTTCTACATTCCCAACACTGCGTTTTTGGGCAGCAGAGCCTTCCTGGAAATCGTGTTAGTAGGCTGCAAATTAGAGTGGAAAGTGCCAGGCCACATCCCCAAGAGCTTATACCTCCTTACGTCTTGTTTGTTTTTTAAATTTAATTTTTATTACCAGAGCAAATTTGATAAAAATATTTTGTTTCTCCTAGTTGTAGAGAGTCTGGTTCATTATAGCAAAGTATCTGTCCATTTATCCTTGCATCCCTTACCGTGTATATTATTACACAGTGTTGAGTAGACCTCTCTTGGTATTCCATAGGTACTTTGTGATTATATATTTCATATGTATTAGAACATGTCTGTTAACCCCCATATCCTAATTCATCCATTACGTACACATTTCCATTTGGTGAAACATAATTTGTTTTCTTAATCCATGCTTTTCCTTCTCTTGGAAATAAGTTCATGAGTATCAATTTTTAGGTAACACCGATAAGTGATGTCATAGGATATCTGTCTTTCACTTTCTTTCTTACTTCAAGTTGGGTGATTATCTCTAGGTCCTTATCTGGTGGTGCAAACGGCACCGTTTCATTGTTTTCCATGGCTAATATTCCATTGTCTACATGGACCACTTCCTCTTTGTGCATTTTTCTGTGGATGGACATTTTGGTTTATTCCAAGTCTTGGCTACGTTAAATGTTCCCGCAGGGCATCCCTGGAGGCGCAGTGGTTGAGAGTCCGCCTGCCGATGCAGGGGATACGAGTTCGTGCCCCAGTCCGGGAAGATCCCACATGCCGCGGAGCGGCTAGGCCCGTGAGCCATGGCCGTTGAGCCTGCGCATCCGGAGCCAGTGCTCCACAACGGGAGAGGCCACAACAGTGAGAGGCCCACTTACCACCCCACCCCCACCCCAAAATAAGGTTCCTGCAGTGCAGGATTGCCAGCCTGTGTCTTTTCCATTCTGCTCTGCTCAGGTGATAGGCGCATCAAAGGACTTACCAGTTCACATGGTAGCTCACTTTTTACCCTTAAACCCACCTCCATTATGTTCTCCCTACTGGCTGTTACCAGTTTACATCCACCCAGCAGCTAGAGGGTACACAGTTCTCCAAAACCCCTTCAGCATTTATTCTCTGTAGACTTTTTGCTGAAGAACATTCTGACGGCTGTGAGGTGAACATTTCTATAATTGGATTTGCATGGCTTTATTAATTGCTGATGTTGCACATTTTTCTATTCCCTTTTATTTTAAAGAAAAAAAAAAGAAAAGACAAAATGTATGTAAGATATGCCTCTTGAAATTGTCTTCTTGAAATGTTGACGTCTTTTGAATTTTCTGGTCGATTTACAACCCCAGGATGTTTTGTGATGGCAGGTGTCATTTAGAGGCCTGCCATGATTTTGAATATTAAGTGACGATTACCGCTCTTGTGTGAAACGACCAGAGGCGGCAGCACTTCTCCTTACCAAATCTGCTTACTAGGGCTACAGAGCCATAATGGAAGTCGTGTTGTAGGTTGTAAATTAGAACGGAATGTGCCAGGGAAAGCCCCTTAAAATTATGTCTGATTACTTCTTGTTCATTTTTTTAAATTAAATCTTTATTCTTTATCACAGGAAATTAGATTACAATGTTTTGTTTGTTGTAGGTGTGCAAGATGTGGTTCTTTTGCACATATACATATACCTATTCTTCTTCAGATCCTTTTCCCATGTAGGTTATGACACAATGTTGAGGAGTCTTCCCTTGGTATGCCGTGGGTTTTTGGTGATTATATATTTCACATGTGTTTGTATATCTCTGTTAACCCCAATATCGTAATGTATCCAATCCTCACACCTTTCCATTGGGTGAACCGTAATTTGGTTGAATGAATCTGTGATTGCCTTCCTCTCTGGAAATGTCTTCATTGGTATCAATTTTTAGGTAACACCCATAAGTGGTAGGATAGGATATGTGTCTTTTGCTTTCTCACTTACTACCAGTTGCATGATTACCTCTAGACTCTCTCTATGGTCCTGCAAATGGCATTGCTTCATTTTTTTCCTGGGCTAATATTCCATCTGTACATGTACCAGTTCTTCTTTGTCCACTCATCTCTTGATGGACGTTTTGCTTGCTTCCATGTGTTGGCTATTGTAATGCTTCTACAGTGCAGATTTGCCTGCCTGTGTCTTTCCAATTCTGTCTTCATAGGATATAGCCTGAGAAGTGGGCCTGAGAAGTAGCTCAAGGTTTAGCTTTTAAAGGCACCTCCATTCTGTTCCCATTAGTGGCTCTTAGCAGGTCAGGTCCCACTTCAAATTGAGGGTATGCATTTCTCCAAAACCTCTTCAGCATTGATCACTTGTAGTTTTTTTGCTGATGGTTATTCTGAGTGGTGTGAGCTGATACTTCTTTGTGGTTGGATTTGCATGTGTCTCATACTCCCTTGAAATTGAGCTTTCAGGCATGTCCTTTTATTTTTCAAACTCTTATTACAGCTGACTTCTTCAAATTGTTTTCTTGAAGTACGTGCCACATTTTGAAATGATTTGGCCTTTACCTACATCAAGACATTTTTAAGGGCAGGTTTCGTTTGCAGCCCTGCAGTACTTGTGCATATGAAATGCCCATTTGCACAGATTTCAAAGCTGCTGTTGCAGGTATCGCCCAGAGGATGGCAGCATTTCTACGTTTCACACTCTGGCACCTAGGGAAACATATCTTCCTGCCAGTGGTGTTCCCCAGTTATAAATTAGAGTGCAATGTGCCCTGATATACCCCCAAAAGCTTACGTCTCCTAACGTATGTTTGCTTTTTAAATTCAATTTCTATTTTTTAGCGGAGTAATATTCCATTCTGTACATGGACCACATCTTCTTTGTGCATTCCTCTGTTGATAGACATTTTCATTGCTTCTAAGTGTTGCCTATGGTAAATATGGCTGGAGTGCAGTATTCCTGCCTGTGACTTTTGATTCCCATTTTCTCAGGTGATAGGCCCAACGGTGGGTATGATTCATTGACTGGTAGCTCAATGTTTACCGTTTCAGAGCAACTGCACTGTGTTTTCATTAGTGGCTCTTACCACGTCCCAGTGAACACCGAGTGTATGCATTTTCCACAACCCCTTCAGCATTTATTGTTTGCAGAATGTTTGCTCATGGCCATTCTGACTGGTGTGAGCTGATAGGTTTTTGTAATTTGGATTTGCATGTCTTTAATAATTCCTAGTATTCAGCATTTTCCCACACCTTTCTCTTTTATTTAGAAAAAAAAGGTGTGAGTACAGTATCCCTCTTGAAATTGTCTTCTTGGAAGGTTGCCCTCTTTTGAATTTTGTGGTCGTTTTTCGACCCCAGGATTTTTTTTTTTTTTTTGAGAGCAGGTGTCATTTACATGCGTGCAATGATTGTGAATATTTAGTGACCATTAGCACTGGGTTTAAAGCTGGTGTTGTGGGAAACGGCCACAAGGTGGCAGCATTTCTCCATTCCCAAATCTGGTTACTAGGGCAGCAGAGCCTTTCTGGAAGTCCTGTTACTAGGTTGTAAATTAGAATGGAATGTGCCAGGAAAAAGCCCCGGAAGTTTATGTCTCATTACTTCTTGTTCATTGTTTTAATTGGTTTAATCAGGGTAATGATTAGAATGCAGTTGGTCCTAGGTGTACACAATCTGGTTCATTCGTACATCATATATATCTATTCATGTGCAGATCCTTTTCCCATGTAAAGGATTACAGAATGTTCTGTACACCTCCCTTGCTATGTGCTTGGGCTTTTTGATATGTGTACTTAATCTGTATTTGTATAGGTGTGGTCAACCTAATCTTAATTTATCCATTGCCACCACCTTTCCTTTTAGATACGCATAGTTTGTTTTTTAAGTCCGTGTGTGTCTTTCTCTGTGGAAATATGTCCATTTTGTCAGTTGTTAGGTAACACGTATAGGTGTTATCAGAGGATATATGTCTTTTGCTTTCCAACCTACCTCATGTTCTGTGATTATCTCTAGGCTCATCTGTGGTACCTCAAAGAGCAGTGTTTCGTTGTTTTCCACAGCTAATATTCCATTGTGTACGTGGACCACTTCTTCATTAGCCATTCATGTGTTGATGGGCATTTAGGTTGCTTCCATGTCTTGGCTGTTGTGAATATGGCTGCAGTGCAGCTTTTGCAGCCTCAGTCTTCTGGATTCTGGTCTTCTCAGGTGAGAGGCACAGCAGTGGGCCTGCTGCATCGAATGGTAGCTCAATTTTTACTTTTAAACGCAGCTCCTTTCTGTTCTCATTATTGGCTGTTACCACTTTACATCTCACCAGCAGCTAGAGGGTACACAGTTCTCAAAAACCACTTCAGCATTTATTATTTGTAGCCTTTTGTTGATGGTCAGTCGACCTGTGTGAGTTGAAACCTTTTTGCAGATTAGATTTGCATGAGTCTAATAATTCCTGAGGTTGAGCCTTTACCCGTTTTCCTTCTTTTTCAAAAAAGAGAGTGAGTCAAACTGACCTCTTCATAGTATCTTCTTGAAATTTTGCCAGGTTTGAATTTTATTGTCCATTCCCTACCTCAGCACAATTGTTTAGGGCAGGTGTCCTTTACAGCCCTGAGTCCTTGTGAACGTTAAGAGACCATTAGCTGTGGGCTTAAAGCCGCTCTTGCGGGAAACGGCCACAAGGCGGCAGCATTTCTACATTCCCAACACTGCGTTTTTGGGCAGCAGAGCCTTCCTGGAAATCGTGTTAGTAGGCTGCAAATTAGAGTGGAAAGTGCCAGGCCACATCCCCAAGAGCTTATACCTCCTTACGTCTTGTTTGTTTTTTAAATTTAATTTTTATTACCAGAGCAAATTTGATAAAAATATTTTGTTTCTCCTAGTTGTAGAGAGTCTGGTTCATTATAGCAAAGTATCTGTCCATTTATCCTTGCATCCCTTACCGTGTATATTATTACACAGTGTTGAGTAGACCTCTCTTGGTATTCCATAGGTACTTTGTGATTATATATTTCATATGTATTAGAACATGTCTGTTAACCCCCATATCCTAATTCATCCATTACGTACACATTTCCATTTGGTGAAACATAATTTGTTTTCTTAATCCATGCTTTTCCTTCTCTTGGAAATAAGTTCATGAGTATCAATTTTTAGGTAACACCGATAAGTGATGTCATAGGATATCTGTCTTTCACTTTCTTTCTTACTTCAAGTTGGGTGATTATCTCTAGGTCCTTATCTGGTGGTGCAAACGGCACCGTTTCATTGTTTTCCATGGCTAATATTCCATTGTCTACATGGACCACTTCCTCTTTGTGCATTTTTCTGTGGATGGACATTTTGGTTTATTCCAAGTCTTGGCTACGTTAAATGTTCCCGCAGGGCATCCCTGGAGGCGCAGTGGTTGAGAGTCCGCCTGCCGATGCAGGGGATACGAGTTCGTGCCCCAGTCCGGGAAGATCCCACATGCCGCGGAGCGGCTAGGCCCGTGAGCCATGGCCGTTGAGCCTGCGCGTCCGGAGCCAGTGCTCCACAACGGGAGAGGCCACAACAGTGAGAGGCCCACTTACCACCCCACCCCCACCCCAAAATAAGGTTCCTGCAGTGCAGGATTGCCAGCCTGTGTCTTTTCCATTCTGCTCTGCTCAGGTGATAGGCGCATCAAAGGACTTACCAGTTCACATGGTAGCTCACTTTTTACCCTTAAACCCACCTCCATTATGTTCTCCCTACTGGCTGTTACCAGTTTACATCCACCCAGCAGCTAGAGGGTACACAGTTCTCCAAAACCCCTTCAGCATTTCTTCTCTGTAGACTTTTTGCTGAAGAACATTCTGACGGCTGTGAGGTGAACATTTCTATAATTGGATTTGCATGGCTTTATTAATTGCTGATGTTGCACATTTTTCTATTCCCTTTTATTTTAAAGAAAAAAAAAAGAAAAGACAAAATGTATGTAAGATATGCCTCTTGAAATTGTCTTCTTGAAATGTTGACGTCTTTTGAATTTTCTGGTCGATTTACAACCCCAGGATGTTTTGTGATGGCAGGTGTCATTTAGAGGCCTGCCATGATTTTGAATATTAAGTGACGATTACCGCTCTTGTGTGAAACGACCAGAGGCGGCAGCACTTCTCCTTACCAAATCTGCTTACTAGGGCTACAGAGCCATAATGGAAGTCGTGTTGTAGGTTGTAAATTAGAACGGAATGTGCCAGGGAAAGCCCCTTAAAATTATGTCTGATTACTTCTTGTTCATTTTTTTAAATTAAATCTTTATTCTTTATCACAGGAAATTAGATTACAATGTTTTGTTTGTTGTAGGTGTGCAAGATGTGGTTCTTTTGCACATATACATATACCTATTCTTCTTCAGATCCTTTTCCCATGTAGGTTATGACACAATGTTGAGGAGTCTTCCCTTGGTATGCCGTGGGTTTTTGGTGATTATATATTTCACATGTGTTTGTATATCTCTGTTAACCCCAATATCGTAATGTATCCAATCCTCACACCTTTCCATTGGGTGAACCGTAATTTGGTTGAATGAATCTGTGATTGCCTTCCTCTCTGGAAATGTCTTCATTGGTATCAATTTTTAGGTAACACCCATAAGTGGTAGGATAGGATATGTGTCTTTTGCTTTCTCACTTACTACCAGTTGCATGATTACCTCTAGACTCTCTCTATGGTCCTGCAAATGGCATTGCTTCATTTTTTTCCTGGGCTAATATTCCATCTGTACATGTACCAGTTCTTCTTTGTCCACTCATCTCTTGATGGACGTTTTGCTTGCTTCCATGTGTTGGCTATTGTAATGCTTCTACAGTGCAGATTTGCCTGCCTGTGTCTTTCCAATTCTGTCTTCATAGGATATAGCCTGAGAAGTGGGCCTGAGAAGTAGCTCAAGGTTTAGCTTTTAAAGGCACCTCCATTCTGTTCCCATTAGTGGCTCTTAGCAGGTCAGGTCCCACTTCAAATTGAGGGTATGCATTTCTCCAAAACCTCTTCAGCATTGATCACTTGTAGTTTTTTTGCTGATGGTTATTCTGAGTGGTGTGAGCTGATACTTCTTTGTGGTTGGATTTGCATGTGTCTCATACTCCCTTGAAATTGAGCTTTCAGGCATGTCCTTTTATTTTTCAAACTCTTATTACAGCTGACTTCTTCAAATTGTTTTCTTGAAGTACGTGCCACATTTTGAAATGATTTGGCCTTTACCTACATCAAGACATTTTTAAGGGCAGGTTTCGTTTGCAGCCCTGCAGTACTTGTGCATATGAAATGCCCATTTGCACAGATTTCAAAGCTGCTGTTGCAGGTATCGCCCAGAGGATGGCAGCATTTCTACGTTTCACACTCTGGCACCTAGGGAAACATATCTTCCTGCCAGTGGTGTTCCCCAGTTATAAATTAGAGTGCAATGTGCCCTGATATACCCCCAAAAGCTTACGTCTCCTAACGTATGTTTGCTTTTTAAATTCAATTTCTATTTTTTAGCGGAGTAATATTCCATTCTGTACATGGACCACATCTTCTTTGTGCATTCCTCTGTTGATAGACATTTTCATTGCTTCTAAGTGTTGCCTATGGTAAATATGGCTGGAGTGCAGTATTCCTGCCTGTGACTTTTGATTCCCATTTTCTCAGGTGATAGGCCCAACGGTGGGTATGATTCATTGACTGGTAGCTCAATGTTTACCGTTTCAGAGCAACTGCACTGTGTTTTCATTAGTGGCTCTTACCACGTCCCAGTGAACACCGAGTGTATGCATTTTCCACAACCCCTTCAGCATTTATTGTTTGCAGAATGTTTGCTCATGGCCATTCTGACTGGTGTGAGCTGATAGGTTTTTGTAATTTGGATTTGCATGTCTTTAATAATTCCTAGTATTCAGCATTTTCCCACACCTTTCTCTTTTATTTAGAAAAAAAAGGTGTGAGTACAGTATCCCTCTTGAAATTGTCTTCTTGGAAGGTTGCCCTCTTTTGAATTTTGTGGTCGTTTTTCGACCCCAGGATTTTTTTTTTTTTTTTGAGAGCAGGTGTCATTTACATGCGTGCAATGATTGTGAATATTTAGTGACCATTAGCACTGGGTTTAAAGCTGGTGTTGTGGGAAACGGCCACAAGGTGGCAGCATTTCTCCATTCCCAAATCTGGTTACTAGGGCAGCAGAGCCTTTCTGGAAGTCCTGTTACTAGGTTGTAAATTAGAATGGAATGTGCCAGGAAAAAGCCCCGGAAGTTTATGTCTCATTACTTCTTGTTCATTGTTTTAATTGGTTTAATCAGGGTAATGATTAGAATGCAGTTGGTCCTAGGTGTACACAATCTGGTTCATTCGTACATCATATATATCTATTCATGTGCAGATCCTTTTCCCATGTAAAGGATTACAGAATGTTCTGTACACCTCCCTTGCTATGTGCTTGGGCTTTTTGATATGTGTACTTAATCTGTATTTGTATAGGTGTGGTCAACCTAATCTTAATTTATCCATTGCCACCACCTTTCCTTTTAGATACGCATAGTTTGTTTTTTAAGTCCGTGTGTGTCTTTCTCTGTGGAAATATGTCCATTTTGTCAGTTGTTAGGTAACACGTATAGGTGTTATCAGAGGATATATGTCTTTTGCTTTCCAACCTACCTCATGTTCTGTGATTATCTCTAGGCTCATCTGTGGTACCTCAAAGAGCAGTGTTTCGTTGTTTTCCACAGCTAATATTCCATTGTGTACGTGGACCACTTCTTCATTAGCCATTCATGTGTTGATGGGCATTTAGGTTGCTTCCATGTCTTGGCTGTTGTGAATATGGCTGCAGTGCAGCTTTTGCAGCCTCAGTCTTCTGGATTCTGGTCTTCTCAGGTGAGAGGCACAGCAGTGGGCCTGCTGCATCGAATGGTAGCTCAATTTTTACTTTTAAACGCAGCTCCTTTCTGTTCTCATTATTGGCTGTTACCACTTTACATCTCACCAGCAGCTAGAGGGTACACAGTTCTCAAAAACCACTTCAGCATTTATTATTTGTAGCCTTTTGTTGATGGTCAGTCGACCTGTGTGAGTTGAAACCTTTTTGCAGATTAGATTTGCATGAGTCTAATAATTCCTGAGGTTGAGCCTTTACCCGTTTTCCTTCTTTTTCAAAAAAGAGAGTGAGTCAAACTGACCTCTTCATAGTATCTTCTTGAAATTTTGCCAGTTTTGAATTTTATTGTCCATTCCCTACCTCAGCACAGTTGTTTAGGGCAGGTGTCCTTTACAGCCCTGAGTCCTTGTGAACGTTAAGAGACCATTAGCTGTGGGCTTAAAGCCGCTCTTGCGGGAAACGGCCACAAGGCGGCAGCATTTCTACATTCCCAACACTGCGTTTTTGGGCAGCAGAGCCTTCCTGGAAATCGTGTTAGTAGGCTGCAAATTAGAGTGGAAAGTGCCAGGCCACATCCCCAAGAGCTTATACCTCCTTACGTCTTGTTTGTTTTTTAAATTTAATTTTTATTACCAGAGCAAATTTGATAAAAATATTTTGTTTCTCCTAGTTGTAGAGAGTCTGGTTCATTATAGCAAAGTATCTGTCCATTTATCCTTGCATCCCTTACCGTGTATATTATTACACAGTGTTGAGTAGACCTCTCTTGGTATTCCATAGGTACTTTGTGATTATATATTTCATATGTATTAGAACATGTCTGTTAACCCCCATATCCTAATTCATCCATTACGTACACATTTCCATTTGGTGAAACATAATTTGTTTTCTTAATCCATGCTTTTCCTTCTCTTGGAAATAAGTTCATGAGTATCAATTTTTAGGTAACACCGATAAGTGATGTCATAGGATATCTGTCTTTCACTTTCTTTCTTACTTCAAGTTGGGTGATTATCTCTAGGTCCTTATCTGGTGGTGCAAACGGCACCGTTTCATTGTTTTCCATGGCTAATATTCCATTGTCTACATGGACCACTTCCTCTTTGTGCATTTTTCTGTGGATGGACATTTTGGTTTATTCCAAGTCTTGGCTACGTTAAATGTTCCCGCAGGGCATCCCTGGAGGCGCAGTGGTTGAGAGTCCGCCTGCCGATGCAGGGGATACGAGTTCGTGCCCCAGTCCGGGAAGATCCCACATGCCGCGGAGCGGCTAGGCCCGTGAGCCATGGCCGTTGAGCCTGCGCGTCCGGAGCCAGTGCTCCACAACGGGAGAGGCCACAACAGTGAGAGGCCCACTTACCACCCCACCCCCACCCCAAAATAAGGTTCCTGCAGTGCAGGATTGCCAGCCTGTGTCTTTTCCATTCTGCTCTGCTCAGGTGATAGGCGCATCAAAGGACTTACCAGTTCACATGGTAGCTCACTTTTTACCCTTAAACCCACCTCCATTATGTTCTCCCTACTGGCTGTTACCAGTTTACATCCACCCAGCAGCTAGAGGGTACACAGTTCTCCAAAACCCCTTCAGCATTTATTCTCTGTAGACTTTTTGCTGAAGAACATTCTGACGGCTGTGAGGTGAACATTTCTATAATTGGATTTGCATGGCTTTATTAATTGCTGATGTTGCACATTTTTCTATTCCCTTTTATTTTAAAGAAAAAAAAAAGAAAAGACAAAATGTATGTAAGATATGCCTCTTGAAATTGTCTTCTTGAAATGTTGACGTCTTTTGAATTTTCTGGTCGATTTACAACCCCAGGATGTTTTGTGATGGCAGGTGTCATTTAGAGGCCTGCCATGATTTTGAATATTAAGTGACGATTACCGCTCTTGTGTGAAACGACCAGAGGCGGCAGCACTTCTCCTTACCAAATCTGCTTACTAGGGCTACAGAGCCATAATGGAAGTCGTGTTGTAGGTTGTAAATTAGAACGGAATGTGCCAGGGAAAGCCCCTTAAAATTATGTCTGATTACTTCTTGTTCATTTTTTTAAATTAAATCTTTATTCTTTATCACAGGAAATTAGATTACAATGTTTTGTTTGTTGTAGGTGTGCAAGATGTGGTTCTTTTGCACATATACATATACCTATTCTTCTTCAGATCCTTTTCCCATGTAGGTTATGACACAATGTTGAGGAGTCTTCCCTTGGTATGCCGTGGGTTTTTGGTGATTATATATTTCACATGTGTTTGTATATCTCTGTTAACCCCAATATCGTAATGTATCCAATCCTCACACCTTTCCATTGGGTGAACCGTAATTTGGTTGAATGAATCTGTGATTGCCTTCCTCTCTGGAAATGTCTTCATTGGTATCAATTTTTAGGTAACACCCATAAGTGGTAGGATAGGATATGTGTCTTTTGCTTTCTCACTTACTACCAGTTGCATGATTACCTCTAGACTCCTCTATGGTCCTGCAAATGGCATTGCTTCATTTTTTTCCTGGGCTAATATTCCATCTGTACATGTACCAGTTCTTCTTTGTCCACTCATCTCTTGATGGACGTTTTGCTTGCTTCCATGTGTTGGCTATTGTAATGCTTCTACAGTGCAGATTTGCCTGCCTGTGTCTTTCCAATTCTGTCTTCATAGGATATAGCCTGAGAAGTGGGCCTGAGAAGTAGCTCAAGGTTTAGCTTTTAAAGGCACCTCCATTCTGTTCCCATTAGTGGCTCTTAGCAGGTCAGGTCCCACTTCAAATTGAGGGTATGCATTTCTCCAAAACCTCTTCAGCATTGATCACTTGTAGTTTTTTTGCTGATGGTTATTCTGAGTGGTGTGAGCTGATACTTCTTTGTGGTTGGATTTGCATGTGTCTCATACTCCCTTGAAATTGAGCTTTCAGGCATGTCCTTTTATTTTTCAAACTCTTATTACAGCTGACTTCTTCAAATTGTTTTCTTGAAGTACGTGCCACATTTTGAAATGATTTGGCCTTTACCTACATCAAGACATTTTTAAGGGCAGGTTTCGTTTGCAGCCCTGCAGTACTTGTGCATATGAAATGCCCATTTGCACAGATTTCAAAGCTGCTGTTGCAGGTATCGCCCAGAGGATGGCAGCATTTCTACGTTTCACACTCTGGCACCTAGGGAAACATATCTTCCTGCCAGTGGTGTTCCCCAGTTATAAATTAGAGTGCAATGTGCCCTGATATACCCCCAAAAGCTTACGTCTCCTAACGTATGTTTGCTTTTTAAATTCAATTTCTATTTTTTAGTGGAGTAATATTCCATTCTGTACATGGACCACATCTTCTTTGTGCATTCCTCTGTTGATAGACATTTTCATTGCTTCTAAGTGTTGCCTATGGTAAATATGGCTGGAGTGCAGTATTCCTGCCTGTGACTTTTGATTCCCATTTTCTCAGGTGATAGGCCCAACGGTGGGTATGATTCATTGACTGGTAGCTCAATGTTTACCGTTTCAGAGCAACTGCACTGTGTTTTCATTAGTGGCTCTTACCACGTCCCAGTGAACACCGAGTGTATGCATTTTCCACAACCCCTTCAGCATTTATTGTTTGCAGAATGTTTGCTCATGGCCATTCTGACTGGTGTGAGCTGATAGGTTTTTGTAATTTGGATTTGCATGTCTTTAATAATTCCTAGTATTCAGCATTTTCCCACACCTTTCTCTTTTATTTAGAAAAAAAAGGTGTGAGTACAGTATCCCTCTTGAAATTGTCTTCTTGGAAGGTTGCCCTCTTTTGAATTTTGTGGTCGTTTTTCGACCCCAGGATTTTTTTTTTTTTTTTTGAGAGCAGGTGTCATTTACATGCGTGCAATGATTGTGAATATTTAGTGACCATTAGCACTGGGTTTAAAGCTGGTGTTGTGGGAAACGGCCACAAGGTGGCAGCATTTCTCCATTCCCAAATCTGGTTACTAGGGCAGCAGAGCCTTTCTGGAAGTCCTGTTACTAGGTTGTAAATTAGAATGGAATGTGCCAGGAAAAAGCCCCGGAAGTTTATGTCTCATTACTTCTTGTTCATTGTTTTAATTGGTTTAATCAGGGTAATGATTAGAATGCAGTTGGTCCTAGGTGTACACAATCTGGTTCATTCGTACATCATATATATCTATTCATGTGCAGATCCTTTTCCCATGTAAAGGATTACAGAATGTTCTGTACACCTCCCTTGCTATGTGCTTGGGCTTTTTGATATGTGTACTTAATCTGTATTTGTATAGGTGTGGTCAACCTAATCTTAATTTATCCATTGCCACCACCTTTCCTTTTAGATACGCATAGTTTGTTTTTTAAGTCCGTGTGTGTCTTTCTCTGTGGAAATATGTCCATTTTGTCAGTTGTTAGGTAACACGTATAGGTGTTATCAGAGGATATATGTCTTTTGCTTTCCAACCTACCTCATGTTCTGTGATTATCTCTAGGCTCATCTGTGGTACCTCAAAGAGCAGTGTTTCGTTGTTTTCCACAGCTAATATTCCATTGTGTACGTGGACCACTTCTTCATTAGCCATTCATGTGTTGATGGGCATTTAGGTTGCTTCCATGTCTTGGCTGTTGTGAATATGGCTGCAGTGCAGCTTTTGCAGCCTCAGTCTTCTGGATTCTGGTCTTCTCAGGTGAGAGGCACAGCAGTGGGCCTGCTGCATCGAATGGTAGCTCAATTTTTACTTTTAAACGCAGCTCCTTTCTGTTCTCATTATTGGCTGTTACCACTTTACATCTCACCAGCAGCTAGAGGGTACACAGTTCTCAAAAACCACTTCAGCATTTATTATTTGTAGCCTTTTGTTGATGGTCAGTCGACCTGTGTGAGTTGAAACCTTTTTGCAGATTAGATTTGCATGAGTCTAATAATTCCTGAGGTTGAGCCTTTACCCGTTTTCCTTCTTTTTCAAAAAAGAGAGTGAGTCAAACTGACCTCTTCATAGTATCTTCTTGAAATTTTGCCAGGTTTGAATTTTATTGTCCATTCCCTACCTCAGCACAATTGTTTAGGGCAGGTGTCCTTTACAGCCCTGAGTCCTTGTGAACGTTAAGAGACCATTAGCTGTGGGCTTAAAGCCGCTCTTGCGGGAAACGGCCACAAGGCGGCAGCATTTCTACATTCCCAACACTGCGTTTTTGGGCAGCAGAGCCTTCCTGGAAATCGTGTTAGTAGGCTGCAAATTAGAGTGGAAAGTGCCAGGCCACATCCCCAAGAGCTTATACCTCCTTACGTCTTGTTTGTTTTTTAAATTTAATTTTTATTACCAGAGCAAATTTGATAAAAATATTTTGTTTCTCCTAGTTGTAGAGAGTCTGGTTCATTATAGCAAAGTATCTGTCCATTTATCCTTGCATCCCTTACCGTGTATATTATTACACAGTGTTGAGTAGACCTCTCTTGGTATTCCATAGGTACTTTGTGATTATATATTTCATATGTATTAGAACATGTCTGTTAACCCCCATATCCTAATTCATCCATTACGTACACATTTCCATTTGGTGAAACATAATTTGTTTTCTTAATCCATGCTTTTCCTTCTCTTGGAAATAAGTTCATGAGTATCAATTTTTAGGTAACACCGATAAGTGATGTCATAGGATATCTGTCTTTCACTTTCTTTCTTACTTCAAGTTGGGTGATTATCTCTAGGTCCTTATCTGGTGGTGCAAACGGCACCGTTTCATTGTTTTCCATGGCTAATATTCCATTGTCTACATGGACCACTTCCTCTTTGTGCATTTTTCTGTGGATGGACATTTTGGTTTATTCCAAGTCTTGGCTACGTTAAATGTTCCCGCAGGGCATCCCTGGAGGCGCAGTGGTTGAGAGTCCGCCTGCCGATGCAGGGGATACGAGTTCGTGCCCCAGTCCGGGAAGATCCCACATGCCGCGGAGCGGCTAGGCCCGTGAGCCATGGCCGTTGAGCCTGCGCATCCGGAGCCAGTGCTCCACAACGGGAGAGGCCACAACAGTGAGAGGCCCACTTACCACCCCACCCCCACCCCAAAATAAGGTTCCTGCAGTGCAGGATTGCCAGCCTGTGTCTTTTCCATTCTGCTCTGCTCAGGTGATAGGCGCATCAAAGGACTTACCAGTTCACATGGTAGCTCACTTTTTACCCTTAAACCCACCTCCATTATGTTCTCCCTACTGGCTGTTACCAGTTTACATCCACCCAGCAGCTAGAGGGTACACAGTTCTCCAAAACCCCTTCAGCATTTATTCTCTGTAGACTTTTTGCTGAAGAACATTCTGACGGCTGTGAGGTGAACATTTCTATAATTGGATTTGCATGGCTTTATTAATTGCTGATGTTGCACATTTTTCTATTCCCTTTTATTTTAAAGAAAAAAAAAAGAAAAGACAAAATGTATGTAAGATATGCCTCTTGAAATTGTCTTCTTGAAATGTTGACGTCTTTTGAATTTTCTGGTCGATTTACAACCCCAGGATGTTTTGTGATGGCAGGTGTCATTTAGAGGCCTGCCATGATTTTGAATATTAAGTGACGATTACCGCTCTTGTGTGAAACGACCAGAGGCGGCAGCACTTCTCCTTACCAAATCTGCTTACTAGGGCTACAGAGCCATAATGGAAGTCGTGTTGTAGGTTGTAAATTAGAACGGAATGTGCCAGGGAAAGCCCCTTAAAATTATGTCTGATTACTTCTTGTTCATTTTTTTAAATTAAATCTTTATTCTTTATCACAGGAAATTAGATTACAATGTTTTGTTTGTTGTAGGTGTGCAAGATGTGGTTCTTTTGCACATATACATATACCTATTCTTCTTCAGATCCTTTTCCCATGTAGGTTATGACACAATGTTGAGGAGTCTTCCCTTGGTATGCCGTGGGTTTTTGGTGATTATATATTTCACATGTGTTTGTATATCTCTGTTAACCCCAATATCGTAATGTATCCAATCCTCACACCTTTCCATTGGGTGAACCGTAATTTGGTTGAATGAATCTGTGATTGCCTTCCTCTCTGGAAATGTCTTCATTGGTATCAATTTTTAGGTAACACCCATAAGTGGTAGGATAGGATATGTGTCTTTTGCTTTCTCACTTACTACCAGTTGCATGATTACCTCTAGACTCCTCTATGGTCCTGCAAATGGCATTGCTTCATTTTTTTCCTGGGCTAATATTCCATCTGTACATGTACCAGTTCTTCTTTGTCCACTCATCTCTTGATGGACGTTTTGCTTGCTTCCATGTGTTGGCTATTGTAATGCTTCTACAGTGCAGATTTGCCTGCCTGTGTCTTTCCAATTCTGTCTTCATAGGATATAGCCTGAGAAGTGGGCCTGAGAAGTAGCTCAAGGTTTAGCTTTTAAAGGCACCTCCATTCTGTTCCCATTAGTGGCTCTTAGCAGGTCAGGTCCCACTTCAAATTGAGGGTATGCATTTCTCCAAAACCTCTTCAGCATTGATCACTTGTAGTTTTTTTGCTGATGGTTATTCTGAGTGGTGTGAGCTGATACTTCTTTGTGGTTGGATTTGCATGTGTCTCATACTCCCTTGAAATTGAGCTTTCAGGCATGTCCTTTTATTTTTCAAACTCTTATTACAGCTGACTTCTTCAAATTGTTTTCTTGAAGTACGTGCCACATTTTGAAATGATTTGGCCTTTACCTACATCAAGACATTTTTAAGGGCAGGTTTCGTTTGCAGCCCTGCAGTACTTGTGCATATGAAATGCCCATTTGCACAGATTTCAAAGCTGCTGTTGCAGGTATCGCCCAGAGGATGGCAGCATTTCTACGTTTCACACTCTGGCACCTAGGGAAACATATCTTCCTGCCAGTGGTGTTCCCCAGTTATAAATTAGAGTGCAATGTGCCCTGATATACCCCCAAAAGCTTACGTCTCCTAACGTATGTTTGCTTTTTAAATTCAATTTCTATTTTTTAGTGGAGTAATATTCCATTCTGTACATGGACCACATCTTCTTTGTGCATTCCTCTGTTGATAGACATTTTCATTGCTTCTAAGTGTTGCCTATGGTAAATATGGCTGGAGTGCAGTATTCCTGCCTGTGACTTTTGATTCCCATTTTCTCAGGTGATAGGCCCAACGGTGGGTATGATTCATTGACTGGTAGCTCAATGTTTACCGTTTCAGAGCAACTGCACTGTGTTTTCATTAGTGGCTCTTACCACGTCCCAGTGAACACCGAGTGTATGCATTTTCCACAACCCCTTCAGCATTTATTGTTTGCAGAATGTTTGCTCATGGCCATTCTGACTGGTGTGAGCTGATAGGTTTTTGTAATTTGGATTTGCATGTCTTTAATAATTCCTAGTATTCAGCATTTTCCCACACCTTTCTCTTTTATTTAGAAAAAAAAGGTGTGAGTACAGTATCCCTCTTGAAATTGTCTTCTTGGAAGGTTGCCCTCTTTTGAATTTTGTGGTCGTTTTTCGACCCCAGGATTTTTTTTTTTTTTTGAGAGCAGGTGTCATTTACATGCGTGCAATGATTGTGAATATTTAGTGACCATTAGCACTGGGTTTAAAGCTGGTGTTGTGGGAAACGGCCACAAGGTGGCAGCATTTCTCCATTCCCAAATCTGGTTACTAGGGCAGCAGAGCCTTTCTGGAAGTCCTGTTACTAGGTTGTAAATTAGAATGGAATGTGCCAGGAAAAAGCCCCGGAAGTTTATGTCTCATTACTTCTTGTTCATTGTTTTAATTGGTTTAATCAGGGTAATGATTAGAATGCAGTTGGTCCTAGGTGTACACAATCTGGTTCATTCGTACATCATATATATCTATTCATGTGCAGATCCTTTTCCCATGTAAAGGATTACAGAATGTTCTGTACACCTCCCTTGCTATGTGCTTGGGCTTTTTGATATGTGTACTTAATCTGTATTTGTATAGGTGTGGTCAACCTAATCTTAATTTATCCATTGCCACCACCTTTCCTTTTAGATACGCATAGTTTGTTTTTTAAGTCCGTGTGTGTCTTTCTCTGTGGAAATATGTCCATTTTGTCAGTTGTTAGGTAACACGTATAGGTGTTATCAGAGGATATATGTCTTTTGCTTTCCAACCTACCTCATGTTCTGTGATTATCTCTAGGCTCATCTGTGGTACCTCAAAGAGCAGTGTTTCGTTGTTTTCCACAGCTAATATTCCATTGTGTACGTGGACCACTTCTTCATTAGCCATTCATGTGTTGATGGGCATTTAGGTTGCTTCCATGTCTTGGCTGTTGTGAATATGGCTGCAGTGCAGCTTTTGCAGCCTCAGTCTTCTGGATTCTGGTCTTCTCAGGTGAGAGGCACAGCAGTGGGCCTGCTGCATCGAATGGTAGCTCAATTTTTACTTTTAAACGCAGCTCCTTTCTGTTCTCATTATTGGCTGTTACCACTTTACATCTCACCAGGAGCTAGAGGGTACACAGTTCTCAAAAACCACTTCAGCATTTATTATTTGTAGCCTTTTGTTGATGGTCAGTCGACCTGTGTGAGTTGAAACCTTTTTGCAGATTAGATTTGCATGAGTCTAATAATTCCTGAGGTTGAGCCTTTACCCGTTTTCCTTCTTTTTCAAAAAAGAGAGTGAGTCAAACTGACCTCTTCATAGTATCTTCTTGAAATTTTGCCAGGTTTGAATTTTATTGTCCATTCCCTACCTCAGCACAATTGTTTAGGGCAGGTGTCCTTTACAGCCCTGAGTCCTTGTGAACGTTAAGAGACCATTAGCTGTGGGCTTAAAGCCGCTCTTGCGGGAAACGGCCACAAGGCGGCAGCATTTCTACATTCCCAACACTGCGTTTTTGGGCAGCAGAGCCTTCCTGGAAATCGTGTTAGTAGGCTGCAAATTAGAGTGGAAAGTGCCAGGCCACATCCCCAAGAGCTTATACCTCCTTACGTCTTGTTTGTTTTTTAAATTTAATTTTTATTACCAGAGCAAATTTGATAAAAATATTTTGTTTCTCCTAGTTGTAGAGAGTCTGGTTCATTATAGCAAAGTATCTGTCCATTTATCCTTGCATCCCTTACCGTGTATATTATTACACAGTGTTGAGTAGACCTCTCTTGGTATTCCATAGGTACTTTGTGATTATATATTTCATATGTATTAGAACATGTCTGTTAACCCCCATATCCTAATTCATCCATTACGTACACATTTCCATTTGGTGAAACATAATTTGTTTTCTTAATCCATGCTTTTCCTTCTCTTGGAAATAAGTTCATGAGTATCAATTTTTAGGTAACACCGATAAGTGATGTCATAGGATATCTGTCTTTCACTTTCTTTCTTACTTCAAGTTGGGTGATTATCTCTAGGTCCTTATCTGGTGGTGCAAACGGCACCGTTTCATTGTTTTCCATGGCTAATATTCCATTGTCTACATGGACCACTTCCTCTTTGTGCATTTTTCTGTGGATGGACATTTTGGTTTATTCCAAGTCTTGGCTACGTTAAATGTTCCCGCAGGGCATCCCTGGAGGCGCAGTGGTTGAGAGTCCGCCTGCCGATGCAGGGGATACGAGTTCGTGCCCCAGTCCGGGAAGATCCCACATGCCGCGGAGCGGCTAGGCCCGTGAGCCATGGCCGTTGAGCCTGCGCATCCGGAGCCAGTGCTCCACAACGGGAGAGGCCACAACAGTGAGAGGCCCACTTACCACCCCACCCCCACCCCAAAATAAGGTTCCTGCAGTGCAGGATTGCCAGCCTGTGTCTTTTCCATTCTGCTCTGCTCAGGTGATAGGCGCATCAAAGGACTTACCAGTTCACATGGTAGCTCACTTTTTACCCTTAAACCCACCTCCATTATGTTCTCCCTACTGGCTGTTACCAGTTTACATCCACCCAGCAGCTAGAGGGTACACAGTTCTCCAAAACCCCTTCAGCATTTATTCTCTGTAGACTTTTTGCTGAAGAACATTCTGACGGCTGTGAGGTGAACATTTCTATAATTGGATTTGCATGGCTTTATTAATTGCTGATGTTGCACATTTTTCTATTCCCTTTTATTTTAAAGAAAAAAAAAGAAAAGACAAAATGTATGTAAGATATGCCTCTTGAAATTGTCTTCTTGAAATGTTGACGTCTTTTGAATTTTCTGGTCGATTTACAACCCCAGGATGTTTTGTGATGGCAGGTGTCATTTAGAGGCCTGCCATGATTTTGAATATTAAGTGACGATTACCGCTCTTGTGTGAAACGACCAGAGGCGGCAGCACTTCTCCTTACCAAATCTGCTTACTAGGGCTACAGAGCCATAATGGAAGTCGTGTTGTAGGTTGTAAATTAGAACGGAATGTGCCAGGGAAAGCCCCTTAAAATTATGTCTGATTACTTCTTGTTCATTTTTTTAAATTAAATCTTTATTCTTTATCACAGGAAATTAGATTACAATGTTTTGTTTGTTGTAGGTGTGCAAGATGTGGTTCTTTTGCACATATACATATACCTATTCTTCTTCAGATGCTTTTCCCATGTAGGTTATGACACAATGTTGAGGAGTCTTCCCTTGGTATGCCGTGGGTTTTTGGTGATTATATATTTCACATGTGTTTGTATATCTCTGTTAACCCCAATATCATAATGTATCCAATCCTCACACCTTTCCATTGGGTGAACCGTAATTTGGTTGAATGAATCTGTGATTGCCTTCCTCTCTGGAAATGTCTTCATTGGTATCAATTTTTAGGTAACACCCATAAGTGGTAGGATAGGATATGTGTCTTTTGCTTTCTCACTTACTACCAGTTGCATGATTACCTCTAGACTCCTCTATGGTCCTGCAAATGGCATTGCTTCATTTTTTTCCTGGGCTAATATTCCATCTGTACATGTACCAGTTCTTCTTTGTCCACTCATCTCTTGATGGACGTTTTGCTTGCTTCCATGTGTTGGCTATTGTAATGCTTCTACAGTGCAGATTTGCCTGCCTGTGTCTTTCCAATTCTGTCTTCATAGGATATAGCCTGAGAAGTGGGCCTGAGAAGTAGCTCAAGGTTTAGCTTTTAAAGGCACCTCCATTCTGTTCCCATTAGTGGCTCTTAGCAGGTCAGGTCCCACTTCAAATTGAGGGTATGCATTTCTCCAAAACCTCTTCAGCATTGATCACTTGTAGTTTTTTTGCTGATGGTTATTCTGAGTGGTGTGAGCTGATACTTCTTTGTGGTTGGATTTGCATGTGTCTCATACTCCCTTGAAATTGAGCTTTCAGGCATGTCCTTTTATTTTTCAAACTCTTATTACAGCTGACTTCTTCAAATTGTTTTCTTGAAGTACGTGCCACATTTTGAAATGATTTGGCCTTTACCTACATCAAGACATTTTTAAGGGCAGGTTTCGTTTGCAGCCCTGCAGTACTTGTGCATGTGAAATGCCCATTTGCACAGATTTCAAAGCTGCTGTTGCAGGTATCGCCCAGAGGATGGCAGCATTTCTACGTTTCACACTCTGGCACCTAGGGAAACATATCTTCCTGCCAGTGGTGTTCCCCAGTTATAAATTAGAGTGCAATGTGCCCTGATATACCCCCAAAAGCTTACGTCTCCTAACGTATGTTTGCTTTTTAAATTCAATTTCTATTTTTTAGCGGAGTAATATTCCATTCTGTACATGGACCACATCTTCTTTGTGCATTCCTCTGTTGATAGACATTTTCATTGCTTCTAAGTGTTGCCTATGGTAAATATGGCTGGAGTGCAGTATTCCTGCCTGTGACTTTTGATTCCCATTTTCTCAGGTGATAGGCCCAACGGTGGGTATGATTCATTGACTGGTAGCTCAATGTTTACCGTTTCAGAGCAACTGCACTGTGTTTTCATTAGTGGCTCTTACCACGTCCCAGTGAACACCGAGTGTATGCATTTTCCACAACCCCTTCAGCATTTATTGTTTGCAGAATGTTTGCTCATGGCCATTCTGACTGGTGTGAGCTGATAGATTTTTGTAATTTGGATTTGCATGTCTTTAATAATTCCTAGTATTCAGCATTTTCCCACACCTTTCTCTTTTATTTAGAAAAAAAAGGTGTGAGTACAGTATCCCTCTTGAAATTGTCTTCTTGGAAGGTTGCCCTCTTTTGAATTTTGTGGTCGTTTTTCGACCCCAGGATTTTTTTTTTTTTGAGAGCAGGTGTCATTTACATGCCTGCAATGATTGTGAATATTTAGTGACCATTAGCACTGGGTTTAAAGCTGGTGTTGTGGGAAACGGCCACAAGGTGGCAGCATTTCTCCATTCCCAAATCTGGTTACTAGGGCAGCAGAGCCTTTCTGGAAGTCCTGTTACTAGGTTGTAAATTAGAATGGAATGTGCCAGGAAAAAGCCCCGGAAGTTTATGTCTCATTACTTCTTGTTCATTGTTTTAATTGGTTTAATCAGGGTAATGATTAGAATGCAGTTGGTCCTAGGTGTACACAATCTGGTTCATTCGTACATCATATATATCTATTCATGTGCAGATCCTTTTCCCATGTAAAGGATTACAGAATGTTCTGTACACCTCCCTTGCTATGTGCTTGGGCTTTTTGATATGTGTACTTAATCTGTATTTGTATAGGTGTGGTCAACCTAATCTTAATTTATCCATTGCCACCACCTTTCCTTTTAGATACGCATAGTTTGTTTTTTAAGTCCGTGTGTGTCTTTCTCTGTGGAAATATGTCCATTTTGTCAGTTGTTAGGTAACACGTATAGGTGTTATCAGAGGATATATGTCTTTTGCTTTCCAACCTACCTCATGTTCTGTGATTATCTCTAGGCTGATCTGTGGTACCTCAAAGAGCAGTGTTTCGTTGTTTTCCACAGCTAATATTCCATTGTGTACGTGGACCACTTCTTCATTAGCCATTCATGTGTTGATGGGCATTTAGGTTGCTTCCATGTCTTGGCTGTTGTGAATATGGCTGCAGTGCAGCTTTTGCAGCCTCAGTCTTCTGGATTCTGGTCTTCTCAGGTGAGAGGCACAGCAGTGGGCCTGCTGCATCGAATGGTAGCTCAATTTTTACTTTTAAACGCAGCTCCTTTCTGTTCTCATTATTGGCTGTTACCACTTTACATCTCACCAGCAGCTAGAGGGTACACAGTTCTCAAAAACCACTTCAGCATTTATTATTTGTAGCCTTTTGTTGATGGTCAGTCGACCTGTGTGAGTTGAAACCTTTTTGCAGATTAGATTTGCATGAGTCTAATAATTCCTGAGGTTGAGCCTTTACCCGTTTTCCTTCTTTTTCAAAAAAGAGAGTGAGTCAAACTGACCTCTTCATAGTATCTTCTTGAAATTTTGCCAGTTTTGAATTTTATTGTCCATTCCCTACCTCAGCACAATTGTTTAGGGCAGGTGTCCTTTACAGCCCTGAGTCCTTGTGAACGTTAAGAGACCATTAGCTGTGGGCTTAAAGCCGCTCTTGCGGGAAACGGCCACAAGGCGGCAGCATTTCTACATTCCCAACACTGCGTTTTTGGGCAGCAGAGCCTTCCTGGAAATCGTGTTAGTAGGCTGCAAATTAGAGTGGAAAGTGCCAGGCCACATCCCCAAGAGCTTATACCTCCTTACGTCTTGTTTGTTTTTTAAATTTAATTTTTATTACCAGAGCAAATTTGATAAAAATATTTTGTTTCTCCTAGTTGTACAGAGTCTGGTTCATTATAGCAATGTATCTGTCCATTTATCCTTGCATCCCTTACCGTGTATATTATTACACAGTGTTGAGTAGACCTCTCTTGGTATTCCATAGGTACTTTGTGATTATATATTTCATATGTATTAGAACATGTCTGTTAACCCCCATATCCTAATTCATCCATTACGTACACATTTCCATTTGGTGAAACATAATTTGTTTTCTTAATCCATGCTTTTCCTTCTCTTGGAAATAAGTTCATGAGTATCAATTTTTAGGTAACACCGATAAGTGATGTCATAGGATATCTGTCTTTCACTTTCTTTCTTACTTCAAGTTGGGTGATTATCTCTAGGTCCTTATCTGGTGGTGCAAACGGCACCGTTTCATTGTTTTCCATGGCTAATATTCCATTGTCTACATGGACCACTTCCTCTTTGTGCATTTTTCTGTGGATGGACATTTTGGTTTATTCCAAGTCTTGGCTACGTTAAATGTTCCTGCAGGGCATCCCTGGAGGCGCAGTGGTTGAGAGTCCGCCTGCCGATGCAGGGGATACGAGTTCGTGCCCCAGTCCGGGAAGATCCCACATGCCGCGGAGCGGCTAGGCCCGTGAGCCATGGCCGTTGAGCCTGCGCGTCCGGAGCCAGTGCTCCACAACAGTGAGAGGCCCACTTACCACCCCACCCCCACCCCAAAATAAGGTTCCTGCAGTGCAGGATTGCCAGCCTGTGTCTTTTCCATTCTGCTCTGCTCAGGTGATAGGCGCATCAAAGGACTTACCAGTTCACATGGTAGCTCACTTTTTACCCTTAAACCCACCTCCATTATGTTCTCCCTACTGGCTGTTACCAGTTTACATCCACCCAGCAGCTAGAGGGTACACAGTTCTCCAAAACCCCTTCAGCATTTATTCTCTGTAGACTTTTTGCTGAAGAACATTCTGACGGCTGTGAGGTGAACATTTCTATAATTGGATTTGCATGGCTTTATTAATTGCTGATGTTGCACATTTTTCTATTCCCTTTTATTTTAAAGAAAAAAAAAAGAAAAGACAAAATGTATGTAAGATATGCCTCTTGAAATTGTCTTCTTGAAATGTTGACGTCTTTTGAATTTTCTGGTCGATTTACAACCCCAGGATGTTTTGTGATGGCAGGTGTCATTTAGAGGCCTGCCATGATTTTGAATATTAAGTGACGATTACCGCTCTTGTGTGAAACGACCAGAGGCGGCAGCACTTCTCCTTACCAAATCTGCTTACTAGGGCTACAGAGCCATAATGGAAGTCGTGTTGTAGGTTGTAAATTAGAACGGAATGTGCCAGGGAAAGCCCCTTAAAATTATGTCTGATTACTTCTTGTTCATTTTTTTAAATTAAATCTTTATTCTTTATCACAGGAAATTAGATTACAATGTTTTGTTTGTTGTAGGTGTGCAAGATGTGGTTCTTTTGCACATATACATATACCTATTCTTCTTCAGATCCTTTTCCCATGTAGGTTATGACACAATGTTGAGGAGTCTTCCCTTGGTATGCCGTGGGTTTTTGGTGATTATATATTTCACATGTGTTTGTATATCTCTGTTAACCCCAATATCGTAATGTATCCAATCCTCACACCTTTCCATTGGGTGAACCGTAATTTGGTTGAATGAATCTGTGATTGCCTTCCTCTCTGGAAATGTCTTCATTGGTATCAATTTTTAGGTAACACCCATAAGTGGTAGGATAGGATATGTGTCTTTTGCTTTCTCACTTACTACCAGTTGCATGATTACCTCTAGACTCCTCTATGGTCCTGCAAATGGCATTGCTTCATTTTTTTCCTGGGCTAATATTCCATCTGTACATGTACCAGTTCTTCTTTGTCCACTCATCTCTTGATGGACGTTTTGCTTGCTTCCATGTGTTGGCTATTGTAATGCTTCTACAGTGCAGATTTGCCTGCCTGTGTCTTTCCAATTCTGTCTTCATAGGTTATAGCCTGAGAAGTGGGCCTGAGAAGTAGCTCAAGGTTTAGCTTTTAAAGGCACCTCCATTCTGTTCCCATTAGTGGCTCTTAGCAGGTCAGGTCCCACTTCAAATTGAGGGTATGCATTTCTCCAAAACCTCTTCAGCATTGATCACTTGTAGTTTTTTTGCTGATGGTTATTCTGAGTGGTGTGAGCTGATACTTCTTTGTGGTTGGATTTGCATGCGTCTCATACTCCCTTGAAATTGAGCTTTCAGGCATGTCCTTTTATTTTTCAAACTCTTATTACAGCTGACTTCTTCAAATTGTTTTCTTGAAGTACGTGCCACATTTTGAAATGATTTGGCCTTTACCTACATCAAGACATTTTTAAGGGCAGGTTTCGTTTGCAGCCCTGCAGTACTTGTGCATATGAAATGCCCATTTGCACAGATTTCAAAGCTGCTGTTGCAGGTATCGCCCAGAGGATGGCAGCATTTCTACGTTTCACACTCTGGCACCTAGGGAAACATATCTTCCTGCCAGTGGTGTTCCCCAGTTATAAATTAGAGTGCAATGTGCCCTGATATACCCCCAAAAGCTTACGTCTCCTAACGTATGTTTGCTTTTTAAATTCAATTTCTATTTTTTAGTGGAGTAATATTCCATTCTGTACATGGACCACATCTTCTTTGTGCATTCCTCTGTTGATAGACATTTTCATTGCTTCTAAGTGTTGCCTATGGTAAATATGGCTGGAGTGCAGTATTCCTGCCTGTGACTTTTGATTCCCATTTTCTCAGGTGATAGGCCCAACGGTGGGTATGATTCATTGACTGGTAGCTCAATGTTTACCGTTTCAGAGCAACTGCACTGTGTTTTCATTAGTGGCTCTTACCACGTCCCAGTGAACACCGAGTGTATGCATTTTCCACAACCCCTTCAGCATTTATTGTTTGCAGAATGTTTGCTCATGGCCATTCTGACTGGTGTGAGCTGATAGGTTTTTGTAATTTGGATTTGCATGTCTTTAATAATTCCTAGTATTCAGCATTTTCCCACACCTTTCTCTTTTATTTAGAAAAAAAAGGTGTGAGTACAGTATCCCTCTTGAAATTGTCTTCTTGGAAGGTTGCCCTCTTTTGAATTTTGTGGTCGTTTTTCGACCCCAGGATTTTTTTTTTTTTTTGAGAGCAGGTGTCATTTACATGCGTGCAATGATTGTGAATATTTAGTGACCATTAGCACTGGGTTTAAAGCTGGTGTTGTGGGAAACGGCCACAAGGTGGCAGCATTTCTCCATTCCCAAATCTGGTTACTAGGGCAGCAGAGCCTTTCTGGAAGTCCTGTTACTAGGTTGTAAATTAGAATGGAATGTGCCAGGAAAAAGCCCCGGAAGTTTATGTCTCATTACTTCTTGTTCATTGTTTTAATTGGTTTAATCAGGGTAATGATTAGAATGCAGTTGGTCCTAGGTGTACACAATCTGGTTCATTCGTACATCATATATATCTATTCATGTGCAGATCCTTTTCCCATGTAAAGGATTACAGAATGTTCTGTACACCTCCCTTGCTATGTGCTTGGGCTTTTTGATATGTGTACTTAATCTGTATTTGTATAGGTGTGGTCAACCTAATCTTAATTTATCCATTGCCACCACCTTTCCTTTTAGATACGCATAGTTTGGTTTTTAAGTCCGTGTGTGTCTTTCTCTGTGGAAATATGTCCATTTTGTCAGTTGTTAGGTAACACGTATAGGTGTTATCAGAGGATATATGTCTTTTGCTTTCCAACCTACCTCATGTTCTGTGATTATCTCTAGGCTCATCTGTGGTACCTCAAAGAGCAGTGTTTCGTTGTTTTCCACAGCTAATATTCCATTGTGTACGTGGACCACTTCTTCATTAGCCATTCATGTGTTGATGGGCATTTAGGTTGCTTCCATGTCTTGGCTGTTGTGAATATGGCTGCAGTGCAGCTTTTGCAGCCTCAGTCTTCTGGATTCTGGTCTTCTCAGGTGAGAGGCACAGCAGTGGGCCTGCTGCATCGAATGGTAGCTCAATTTTTACTTTTAAACGCAGCTCCTTTCTGTTCTCATTATTGGCTGTTACCACTTTACATCTCACCAGCAGCTAGAGGGTACACAGTTCTCAAAAACCACTTCAGCATTTATTATTTGTAGCCTTTTGTTGATGGTCAGTCGACCTGTGTGAGTTGAAACCTTTTTGCAGATTAGATTTGCATGAGTCTAATAATTCCTGAGGTTGAGCCTTTACCCGTTTTCCTTCTTTTTCAAAAAAGAGAGTGAGTCAAACTGACCTCTTCATAGTATCTTCTTGAAATTTTGCCAGTTTTGAATTTTATTGTCCATTCCCTACCTCAGCACAATTGTTTAGGGCAGGTGTCCTTTACAGCCCTGAGTCCTTGTGAACGTTAAGAGACCATTAGCTGTGGGCTTAAAGCCGCTCTTGCGGGAAACGGCCACAAGGCGGCAGCATTTCTACATTCCCAACACTGCGTTTTTGGGCAGCAGAGCCTTCCTGGAAATCGTGTTAGTAGGCTGCAAATTAGAGTGGAAAGTGCCAGGCCACATCCCCAAGAGCTTATACCTCCTTACGTCTTGTTTGTTTTTTAAATTTAATTTTTATTACCAGAGCAAATTTGATAAAAATATTTTGTTTCTCCTAGTTGTACAGAGTCTGGTTCATTATAGCAATGTATCTGTCCATTTATCCTTGCATCCCTTACCGTGTATATTATTACACAGTGTTGAGTAGACCTCTCTTGGTATTCCATAGGTACTTTGTGATTATATATTTCATATGTATTAGAACATGTCTGTTAACCCCCATATCCTAATTCATCCATTACGTACACATTTCCATTTGGTGAAACATAATTTGTTTTCTTAATCCATGCTTTTCCTTCTCTTGGAAATAAGTTCATGAGTATCAATTTTTAGGTAACACCGATAAGTGATGTCATAGGATATCTGTCTTTCACTTTCTTTCTTACTTCAAGTTGGGTGATTATCTCTAGGTCCTTATCTGGTGGTGCAAACGGCACCGTTTCATTGTTTTCCATGGCTAATATTCCATTGTCTACATGGACCACTTCCTCTTTGTGCATTTTTCTGTGGATGGACATTTTGGTTTATTCCAAGTCTTGGCTACGTTAAATGTTCCTGCAGGGCATCCCTGGAGGCGCAGTGGTTGAGAGTCCGCCTGCCGATGCAGGGGATACGAGTTCGTGCCCCAGTCCGGGAAGATCCCACATGCCGCGGAGCGGCTAGGCCCGTGAGCCATGGCCGTTGAGCCTGCGCGTCCGGAGCCAGTGCTCCACAACGGGAGAGGCCACAACAGTGAGAGGCCCACTTACCACCCCACCCCCACCCCAAAATAAGGTTCCTGCAGTGCAGGATTGCCAGCCTGTGTCTTTTCCATTCTGCTCTGCTCAGGTGATAGGCGCATCAAAGGACTTACCAGTTCACATGGTAGCTCACTTTTTACCCTTAAACCCACCTCCATTATGTTCTCCCTACTGGCTGTTACCAGTTTACATCCACCCAGCAGCTAGAGGGTACACAGTTCTCCAAAACCCCTTCAGCATTTATTCTCTGTAGACTTTTTGCTGAAGAACATTCTGACGGCTGTGAGGTGAACATTTCTATAATTGGATTTGCATGGCTTTATTAATTGCTGATGTTGCACATTTTTCTATTCCCTTTTATTTTAAAGAAAAAAAAAAGAAAAGACAAAATGTATGTAAGATATGCCTCTTGAAATTGTCTTCTTGAAATGTTGACGTCTTTTGAATTTTCTGGTCGATTTACAACCCCAGGATGTTTTGTGATGGCAGGTGTCATTTAGAGGCCTGCCATGATTTTGAATATTAAGTGACGATTACCGCTCTTGTGTGAAACGACCAGAGGCGGCAGCACTTCTCCTTACCAAATCTGCTTACTAGGGCTACAGAGCCATAATGGAAGTCGTGTTGTAGGTTGTAAATTAGAACGGAATGTGCCAGGGAAAGCCCCTTAAAATTATGTCTGATTACTTCTTGTTCATTTTTTTAAATTAAATCTTTATTCTTTATCACAGGAAATTAGATTACAATGTTTTGTTTGTTGTAGGTGTGCAAGATGTGGTTCTTTTGCACATATACATATACCTATTCTTCTTCAGATCCTTTTCCCATGTAGGTTATGACACAATGTTGAGGAGTCTTCCCTTGGTATGCCGTGGGTTTTTGGTGATTATATATTTCACATGTGTTTGTATATCTCTGTTAACCCCAATATCGTAATGTATCCAATCCTCACACCTTTCCATTGGGTGAACCGTAATTTGGTTGAATGAATCTGTGATTGCCTTCCTCTCTGGAAATGTCTTCATTGGTATCAATTTTTAGGTAACACCCATAAGTGGTAGGATAGGATATGTGTCTTTTGCTTTCTCACTTACTACCAGTTGCATGATTACCTCTAGACTCCTCTATGGTCCTGCAAATGGCATTGCTTCATTTTTTTCCTGGGCTAATATTCCATCTGTACATGTACCAGTTCTTCTTTGTCCACTCATCTCTTGATGGACGTTTTGCTTGCTTCCATGTGTTGGCTATTGTAATGCTTCTACAGTGCAGATTTGCCTGCCTGTGTCTTTCCAATTCTGTCTTCATAGGTTATAGCCTGAGAAGTGGGCCTGAGAAGTAGCTCAAGGTTTAGCTTTTAAAGGCACCTCCATTCTGTTCCCATTAGTGGCTCTTAGCAGGTCAGGTCCCACTTCAAATTGAGGGTATGCATTTCTCCAAAACCTCTTCAGCATTGATCACTTGTAGTTTTTTTGCTGATGGTTATTCTGAGTGGTGTGAGCTGATACTTCTTTGTGGTTGGATTTGCATGCGTCTCATACTCCCTTGAAATTGAGCTTTCAGGCATGTCCTTTTATTTTTCAAACTCTTATTACAGCTGACTTCTTCAAATTGTTTTCTTGAAGTACGTGCCACATTTTGAAATGATTTGGCCTTTACCTACATCAAGACATTTTTAAGGGCAGGTTTCGTTTGCAGCCCTGCAGTACTTGTGCATATGAAATGCCCATTTGCACAGATTTCAAAGCTGCTGTTGCAGGTATCGCCCAGAGGATGGCAGCATTTCTACGTTTCACACTCTGGCACCTAGGGAAACATATCTTCCTGCCAGTGGTGTTCCCCAGTTATAAATTAGAGTGCAATGTGCCCTGATATACCCCCAAAAGCTTACGTCTCCTAACGTATGTTTGCTTTTTAAATTCAATTTCTATTTTTTAGTGGAGTAATATTCCATTCTGTACATGGACCACATCTTCTTTGTGCATTCCTCTGTTGATAGACATTTTCATTGCTTCTAAGTGTTGCCTATGGTAAATATGGCTGGAGTGCAGTATTCCTGCCTGTGACTTTTGATTCCCATTTTCTCAGGTGATAGGCCCAACGGTGGGTATGATTCATTGACTGGTAGCTCAATGTTTACCGTTTCAGAGCAACTGCACTGTGTTTTCATTAGTGGCTCTTACCACGTCCCAGTGAACACCGAGTGTATGCATTTTCCACAACCCCTTCAGCATTTATTGTTTGCAGAATGTTTGCTCATGGCCATTCTGACTGGTGTGAGCTGATAGGTTTTTGTAATTTGGATTTGCATGTCTTTAATAATTCCTAGTATTCAGCATTTTCCCACACCTTTCTCTTTTATTTAGAAAAAAAAGGTGTGAGTACAGTATCCCTCTTGAAATTGTCTTCTTGGAAGGTTGCCCTCTTTTGAATTTTGTGGTCGTTTTTCGACCCCAGGATTTTTTTTTTTTTTTGAGAGCAGGTGTCATTTACATGCGTGCAATGATTGTGAATATTTAGTGACCATTAGCACTGGGTTTAAAGCTGGTGTTGTGGGAAACGGCCACAAGGTGGCAGCATTTCTCCATTCCCAAATCTGGTTACTAGGGCAGCAGAGCCTTTCTGGAAGTCCTGTTACTAGGTTGTAAATTAGAATGGAATGTGCCAGGAAAAAGCCCCGGAAGTTTATGTCTCATTACTTCTTGTTCATTGTTTTAATTGGTTTAATCAGGGTAATGATTAGAATGCAGTTGGTCCTAGGTGTACACAATCTGGTTCATTCGTACATCATATATATCTATTCATGTGCAGATCCTTTTCCCATGTAAAGGATTACAGAATGTTCTGTACACCTCCCTTGCTATGTGCTTGGGCTTTTTGATATGTGTACTTAATCTGTATTTGTATAGGTGTGGTCAACCTAATCTTAATTTATCCATTGACACCACCTTTCCTTTTAGATACGCATAGTTTGTTTTTTAAGTCCGTGTGTGTCTTTCTCTGTGGAAATATGTCCATTTTGTCAGTTGTTAGGTAACACGTATAGGTGTTATCAGAGGATATATGTCTTTTGCTTTCCAACCTACCTCATGTTCTGTGATTATCTCTAGGCTCATCTGTGGTACCTCAAAGAGCAGTGTTTCGTTGTTTTCCACAGCTAATATTCCATTGTGTACGTGGACCACTTCTTCATTAGCCATTCATGTGTTGATGGGCATTTAGGTTGCTTCCATGTCTTGGCTGTTGTGAATATGGCTGCAGTGCAGCTTTTGAAGCCTCAGTCTTCTGGATTCTGGTCTTCTCAGGTGAGAGGCACAGCATTGGGCCTGCTGCATCGAATGGTAGCTCAATTTTTACTTTTAAACGCAGCTCCTTTCTGTTCTCATTATTGGCTGTTACCACTTTACATCTCACCAGCAGCTAGAGGGTACACAGTTCTCAAAAACCACTTCAGCATTTATTATTTGTAGCCTTTTGTTGATGGTCAGTCGACCTGTGTGAGTTGAAACCTTTTTGCAGATTAGATTTGCATGAGTCTAATAATTCCTGAGGTTGAGCCTTTACCCGTTTTCCTTCTTTTTCAAAAAAGAGAGTGAGTCAAACTGACCTCTTCATAGTATCTTCTTGAAATTTTGCCAGTTTTGAATTTTATTGTCCATTCCCTACCTCAGCACAATTGTTTAGGGCAGGTGTCCTTTACAGCCCTGAGTCCTTGTGAACGTTAAGAGACCATTAGCTGTGGGCTTAAAGCCGCTCTTGCGGGAAACGGCCACAAGGCGGCAGCATTTCTACATTCCCAACACTGCGTTTTTGGGCAGCAGAGCCTTCCTGGAAATCGTGTTAGTAGGCTGCAAATTAGAGTGGAAAGTGCCAGGCCACATCCCCAAGAGCTTATACCTCCTTACGTCTTGTTTGTTTTTTAAATTTAATTTTTATTACCAGAGCAAATTTGATAAAAATATTTTGTTTCTCCTAGTTGTACAGAGTCTGGTTCATTATAGCAATGTATCTGTCCATTTATCCTTGCATCCCTTACCGTGTATATTATTACACAGTGTTGAGTAGACCTCTCTTGGTATTCCATAGGTACTTTGTGATTATATATTTCATATGTATTAGAACATGTCTGTTAACCCCCATATCCTAATTCATCCATTACGTACACATTTCCATTTGGTGAAACATAATTTGTTTTCTTAATCCATGCTTTTCCTTCTCTTGGAAATAAGTTCATGAGTATCAATTTTTAGGTAACACCGATAAGTGATGTCATAGGATATCTGTCTTTCACTTTCTTTCTTACTTCAAGTTGGGTGATTATCTCTAGGTCCTTATCTGGTGGTGCAAACGGCACCGTTTCATTGTTTTCCATGGCTAATATTCCATTGTCTACATGGACCACTTCCTCTTTGTGCATTTTTCTGTGGATGGACATTTTGGTTTATTCCAAGTCTTGGCTACGTTAAATGTTCCTGCAGGGCATCCCTGGAGGCGCAGTGGTTGAGAGTCCGCCTGCCGATGCAGGGGATACGAGTTCGTGCCCCAGTCCGGGAAGATCCCACATGCCGCGGAGCGGCTAGGCCCGTGAGCCATGGCCGTTGAGCCTGCGCGTCCGGAGCCAGTGCTCCACAACGGGAGAGGCCACAACAGTGAGAGGCCCACTTACCACCCCACCCCCACCCCAAAATAAGGTTCCTGCAGTGCAGGATTGCCAGCCTGTGTCTTTTCCATTCTGCTCTGCTCAGGTGATAGGCGCATCAAAGGACTTACCAGTTCACATGGTAGCTCACTTTTTACCCTTAAACCCACCTCCATTATGTTCTCCCTACTGGCTGTTACCAGTTTACATCCACCCAGCAGCTAGAGGGTACACAGTTCTCCAAAACCCCTTCAGCATTTATTCTCTGTAGACTTTTTGCTGAAGAACATTCTGACGGCTGTGAGGTGAACATTTCTATAATTGGATTTGCATGGCTTTATTAATTGCTGATGTTGCACATTTTTCTATTCCCTTTTATTTTAAAGAAAAAAAAAAGAAAAGACAAAATGTATGTAAGATATGCCTCTTGAAATTGTCTTCTTGAAATGTTGACGTCTTTTGAATTTTCTGGTCGATTTACAACCCCAGGATGTTTTGTGATGGCAGGTGTCATTTAGAGGCCTGCCATGATTTTGAATATTAAGTGACGATTACCGCTCTTGTGTGAAACGACCAGAGGCGGCAGCACTTCTCCTTACCAAATCTGCTTACTAGGGCTACAGAGCCATAATGGAAGTCGTGTTGTAGGTTGTAAATTAGAACGGAATGTGCCAGGGAAAGCCCCTTAAAATTATGTCTGATTACTTCTTGTTCATTTTTTTAAATTAAATCTTTATTCTTTATCACAGGAAATTAGATTACAATGTTTTGTTTGTTGTAGGTGTGCAAGATGTGGTTCTTTTGCACATATACATATACCTATTCTTCTTCAGATCCTTTTCCCATGTAGGTTATGACACAATGTTGAGGAGTCTTCCCTTGGTATGCCGTGGGTTTTTGGTGATTATATATTTCACATGTGTTTGTATATCTCTGTTAACCCCAATATCGTAATGTATCCAATCCTCACACCTTTCCATTGGGTGAACCGTAATTTGGTTGAATGAATCTGTGATTGCCTTCCTCTCTGGAAATGTCTTCATTGGTATCAATTTTTAGGTAACACCCATAAGTGGTAGGATAGGATATGTGTCTTTTGCTTTCTCACTTACTACCAGTTGCATGATTACCTCTAGACTCCTCTATGGTCCTGCAAATGGCATTGCTTCATTTTTTTCCTGGGCTAATATTCCATCTGTACATGTACCAGTTCTTCTTTGTCCACTCATCTCTTGATGGACGTTTTGCTTGCTTCCATGTGTTGGCTATTGTAATGCTTCTACAGTGCAGATTTGCCTGCCTGTGTCTTTCCAATTCTGTCTTCATAGGTTATAGCCTGAGAAGTGGGCCTGAGAAGTAGCTCAAGGTTTAGCTTTTAAAGGCACCTCCATTCTGTTCCCATTAGTGGCTCTTAGCAGGTCAGGTCCCACTTCAAATTGAGGGTATGCATTTCTCCAAAACCTCTTCAGCATTGATCACTTGTAGTTTTTTTGCTGATGGTTATTCTGAGTGGTGTGAGCTGATACTTCTTTGTGGTTGGATTTGCATGTGTCTCATACTCCCTTGAAATTGAGCTTTCAGGCATGTCCTTTTATTTTTCAAACTCTTATTACAGCTGACTTCTTCAAATTGTTTTCTTGAAGTACGTGCCACATTTTGAAATGATTTGGCCTTTACCTACATCAAGACATTTTTAAGGGCAGGTTTCGTTTGCAGCCCTGCAGTACTTGTGCATATGAAATGCCCATTTGCACAGATTTCAAAGCTGCTGTTGCAGGTATCGCCCAGAGGATGGCAGCATTTCTACGTTTCACACTCTGGCACCTAGGGAAACATATCTTCCTGCCAGTGGTGTTCCCCAGTTATAAATTAGAGTGCAATGTGCCCTGATATACCCCCAAAAGCTTACGTCTCCTAACGTATGTTTGCTTTTTAAATTCAATTTCTATTTTTTAGTGGAGTAATATTCCATTCTGTACATGGACCACATCTTCTTTGTGCATTCCTCTGTTGATAGACATTTTCATTGCTTCTAAGTGTTGCCTATGGTAAATATGGCTGGAGTGCAGTATTCCTGCCTGTGACTTTTGATTCCCATTTTCTCAGGTGATAGGCCCAACGGTGGGTATGATTCATTGACTGGTAGCTCAATGTTTACCGTTTCAGAGCAACTGCACTGTGTTTTCATTAGTGGCTCTTACCACGTCCCAGTGAACACCGAGTGTATGCATTTTCCACAACCCCTTCAGCATTTATTGTTTGCAGAATGTTTGCTCATGGCCATTCTGACTGGTGTGAGCTGATAGGTTTTTGTAATTTGGATTTGCATGTCTTTAATAATTCCTAGTATTCAGCATTTTCCCACACCTTTCTCTTTTATTTAGAAAAAAACGGTGTGAGTACAGTATCCCTCTTGAAATTGTCTTCTTGGAAGGTTGCCCTCTTTTGAATTTTGTGGTCGTTTTTCGACCCCAGGATTTTTTTTTTTTTTTGAGAGCAGGTGTCATTTACATGCGTGCAATGATTGTGAATATTTAGTGACCATTAGCACTGGGTTTAAAGCTGGTGTTGTGGGAAACGGCCACAAGGTGGCAGCATTTCTCCATTCCCAAATCTGGTTACTAGGGCAGCAGAGCCTTTCTGGAAGTCCTGTTACTAGGTTGTAAATTAGAATGGAATGTGCCAGGAAAAAGCCCCGGAAGTTTATGTCTCATTACTTCTTGTTCATTGTTTTAATTGGTTTAATCAGGGTAATGATTAGAATGCAGTTGGTCCTAGGTGTACACAATCTGGTTCATTCGTACATCATATATATCTATTCATGTGCAGATCCTTTTCCCATGTAAAGGATTACAGAATGTTCTGTACACCTCCCTTGCTATGTGCTTGGGCTTTTTGATATGTGTACTTAATCTGTATTTGTATAGGTGTGGTCAACCTAATCTTAATTTATCCATTGCCACCACCTTTCCTTTTAGATACGCATAGTTTGTTTTTTAAGTCCGTGTGTGTCTTTCTCTGTGGAAATATGTCCATTTTGTCAGTTGTTAGGTAACACGTATAGGTGTTATCAGAGGATATATGTCTTTTGCTTTCCAACCTACCTCATGTTCTGTGATTATCTCTAGGCTCATCTGTGGTACCTCAAAGAGCAGTGTTTCGTTGTTTTCCACAGCTAATATTCCATTGTGTACGTGGACCACTTCTTCATTAGCCATTCATGTGTTGATGGGCATTTAGGTTGCTTCCATGTCTTGGCTGTTGTGAATATGGCTGCAGTGCAGCTTTTGCAGCCTCAGTCTTCTGGATTCTGGTCTTCTCAGGTGAGAGGCACAGCAGTGGGCCTGCTGCATCGAATGGTGGCTCAATTTTTACTTTTAAACGCAGCTCCTTTCTGTTCTCATTATTGGCTGTTACCACTTTACATCTCACCAGCAGCTAGAGGGTACACAGTTCTCAAAAACCACTTCAGCATTTATTATTTGTAGCCTTTTGTTGATGGTCAGTCGACCTGTGTGAGTTGAAACCTTTTTGCAGATTAGATTTGCATGAGTCTAATAATTCCTGAGGTTGAGCCTTTACCCGTTTTCCTTCTTTTTCAAAAAAGAGAGTGAGTCAAACTGACCTCTTCATAGTATCTTCTTGAAATTTTGCCAGTTTTGAATTTTATTGTCCATTCCCTACCTCAGCACAATTGTTTAGGGCAGGTGTCCTTTACAGCCCTGAGTCCTTGTGAACGTTAAGAGACCATTAGCTGTGGGCTTAAAGCCGCTCTTGCGGGAAACGGCCACAAGGCGGCAGCATTTCTACATTCCCAACACTGCGTTTTTGGGCAGCAGAGCCTTCCTGGAAATCGTGTTAGTAGGCTGCAAATTAGAGTGGAAAGTGCCAGGCCACATCCCCAAGAGCTTATACCTCCTTACGTCTTGTTTGTTTTTTAAATTTAATTTTTATTACCAGAGCAAATTTGATAAAAATATTTTGTTTCTCCTAGTTGTACAGAGTCTGGTTCATTATAGCAATGTATCTGTCCATTTATCCTTGCATCCCTTACCGTGTATATTATTACACAGTGTTGAGTAGACCTCTCTTGGTATTCCATAGGTACTTTGTGATTATATATTTCATATGTATTAGAACATGTCTGTTAACCCCCATATCCTAATTCATCCATTACGTACACATTTCCATTTGGTGAAACATAATTTGTTTTCTTAATCCATGCTTTTCCTTCTCTTGGAAATAAGTTCATGAGTATCAATTTTTAGGTAACACCGATAAGTGATGTCATAGGATATCTGTCTTTCACTTTCTTTCTTACTTCAAGTTGGGTGATTATCTCTAGGTCCTTATCTGGTGGTGCAAACGGCACCGTTTCATTGTTTTCCATGGCTAATATTCCATTGTCTACATGGACCACTTCCTCTTTGTGCATTTTTCTGTGGATGGACATTTTGGTTTATTCCAAGTCTTGGCTACGTTAAATGTTCCTGCAGGGCATCCCTGGAGGCGCAGTGGTTGAGAGTCCGCCTGCCGATGCAGGGGATACGAGTTCGTGCCCCAGTCCGGGAAGATCCCACATGCCGCGGAGCGGCTAGGCCCGTGAGCCATGGCCGTTGAGCCTGCGCGTCCGGAGCCAGTGCTCCACAACAGTGAGAGGCCCACTTACCACCCCACCCCCACCCCAAAATAAGGTTCCTGCAGTGCAGGATTGCCAGCCTGTGTCTTTTCCATTCTGCTCTGCTCAGGTGATAGGCGCATCAAAGGACTTACCAGTTCACATGGTAGCTCACTTTTTACCCTTAAACCCACCTCCATTATGTTCTCCCTACTGGCTGTTACCAGTTTACATCCACCCAGCAGCTAGAGGGTACACAGTTCTCCAAAACCCCTTCAGCATTTATTCTCTGTAGACTTTTTGCTGAAGAACATTCTGACGGCTGTGAGGTGAACATTTCTATAATTGGATTTGCATGGCTTTATTAATTGCTGATGTTGCACATTTTTCTATTCCCTTTTATTTTAAAGAAAAAAAAAAGAAAAGACAAAATGTATGTAAGATATGCCTCTTGAAATTGTCTTCTTGAAATGTTGACGTCTTTTGAATTTTCTGGTCGATTTACAACCCCAGGATGTTTTGTGATGGCAGGTGTCATTTAGAGGCCTGCCATGATTTTGAATATTAAGTGACGATTACCGCTCTTGTGTGAAACGACCAGAGGCGGCAGCACTTCTCCTTACCAAATCTGCTTACTAGGGCTACAGAGCCATAATGGAAGTCGTGTTGTAGGTTGTAAATTAGAACGGAATGTGCCAGGGAAAGCCCCTTAAAATTATGTCTGATTACTTCTTGTTCATTTTTTTAAATTAAATCTTTATTCTTTATCACAGGAAATTAGATTACAATGTTTTGTTTGTTGTAGGTGTGCAAGATGTGGTTCTTTTGCACATATACATATACCTATTCTTCTTCAGATCCTTTTCCCATGTAGGTTATGACACAATGTTGAGGAGTCTTCCCTTGGTATGCCGTGGGTTTTTGGTGATTATATATTTCACATGTGTTTGTATATCTCTGTTAACCCCAATATCGTAATGTATCCAATCCTCACACCTTTCCATTGGGTGAACCGTAATTTGGTTGAATGAATCTGTGATTGCCTTCCTCTCTGGAAATGTCTTCATTGGTATCAATTTTTAGGTAACACCCATAAGTGGTAGGATAGGATATGTGTCTTTTGCTTTCTCACTTACTACCAGTTGCATGATTACCTCTAGACTCCTCTATGGTCCTGCAAATGGCATTGCTTCATTTTTTTCCTGGGCTAATATTCCATCTGTACATGTACCAGTTCTTCTTTGTCCACTCATCTCTTGATGGACGTTTTGCTTGCTTCCATGTGTTGGCTATTGTAATGCTTCTACAGTGCAGATTTGCCTGCCTGTGTCTTTCCAATTCTGTCTTCATAGGATATAGCCTGAGAAGTGGGCCTGAGAAGTAGCTCAAGGTTTAGCTTTTAAAGGCACCTCCATTCTGTTCCCATTAGTGGCTCTTAGCAGGTCAGGTCCCACTTCAAATTGAGGGTATGCATTTCTCCAAAACCTCTTCAGCATTGATCACTTGTAGTTTTTTTGCTGATGGTTATTCTGAGTGGTGTGAGCTGATACTTCTTTGTGGTTGGATTTGCATGTGTCTCATACTCCCTTGAAATTGAGCTTTCAGGCATGTCCTTTTATTTTTCAAACTCTTATTACAGCTGACTTCTTCAAATTGTTTTCTTGAAGTACGTGCCACATTTTGAAATGATTTGGCCTTTACCTACATCAAGACATTTTTAAGGGCAGGTTTCGTTTGCAGCCCTGCAGTACTTGTGCATATGAAATGCCCATTTGCACAGATTTCAAAGCTGCTGTTGCAGGTATCGCCCAGAGGATGGCAGCATTTCTACGTTTCACACTCTGGCACCTAGGGAAACATATCTTCCTGCCAGTGGTGTTCCCCAGTTATAAATTAGAGTGCAATGTGCCCTGATATACCCCCAAAAGCTTACGTCTCCTAACGTATGTTTGCTTTTTAAATTCAATTTCTATTTTTTAGTGGAGTAATATTCCATTCTGTACATGGACCACATCTTCTTTGTGCATTCCTCTGTTGATAGACATTTTCATTGCTTCTAAGTGTTGCCTATGGTAAATATGGCTGGAGTGCAGTATTCCTGCCTGTGACTTTTGATTCCCATTTTCTCAGGTGATAGGCCCAACGGTGGGTATGATTCATTGACTGGTAGCTCAATGTTTACCGTTTCAGAGCAACTGCACTGTGTTTTCATTAGTGGCTCTTACCACGTCCCAGTGAACACCGAGTGTATGCATTTTCCACAACCCCTTCAGCATTTATTGTTTGCAGAATGTTTGCTCATGGCCATTCTGACTGGTGTGAGCTGATAGGTTTTTGTAATTTGGATTTGCATGTCTTTAATAATTCCTAGTATTCAGCATTTTCCCACACCTTTCTCTTTTATTTAGAAAAAAAAGGTGTGAGTACAGTATCCCTCTTGAAATTGTCTTCTTGGAAGGTTGCCCTCTTTTGAATTTTGTGGTCGTTTTTCGACCCCAGGATTTTTTTTTTTTTTTGAGAGCAGGTGTCATTTACATGCCTGCAATGATTGTGAATATTTAGTGACCATTAGCACTGGGTTTAAAGCTGGTGTTGTGGGAAACGGCCACAAGGTGGCAGCATTTCTCCATTCCCAAATCTGGTTACTAGGGCAGCAGAGCCTTTCTGGAAGTCCTGTTACTAGGTTGTAAATTAGAATGGAATGTGCCAGGAAAAAGCCCCGGAAGTTTATGTCTCATTACTTCTTGTTCATTGTTTTAATTGGTTTAATCAGGGTAATGATTAGAATGCAGTTGGTCCTAGGTGTACACA
The DNA here is from genome assembly GCF_964341445.2 of Mesoplodon mirus. Taxonomy (NCBI): domain Eukaryota; kingdom Metazoa; phylum Chordata; class Mammalia; order Artiodactyla; family Ziphiidae; genus Mesoplodon; species Mesoplodon mirus. The sequence continues at coordinate 140,823,812 of NC_138981.1, forward strand.
ATCTGGTTCATTCGTACATCATATATATCTATTCATGTGCAGATCCTTTTCCCATGTAAAGGATTACAGAATGTTCTGTACACCTCCCTTGCTATGTGCTTGGGCTTTTTGATATGTGTACTTAATCTGTATTTGTATAGGTGTGGTCAACCTAATCTTAATTTATCCATTGCCACCACCTTTCCTTTTAGATACGCATAGTTTGTTTTTTAAGTCCGTGTGTGTCTTTCTCTGTGGAAATATGTCCATTTTGTCAGTTGTTAGGTAACACGTATAGGTGTTATCAGAGGATATATGTCTTTTGCTTTCCAACCTACCTCATGTTCTGTGATTATCTCTAGGCTCATCTGTGGTACCTCAAAGAGCAGTGTTTCGTTGTTTTCCACAGCTAATATTCCATTGTGTACGTGGACCACTTCTTCATTAGCCATTCATGTGTTGATGGGCATTTAGGTTGCTTCCATGTCTTGGCTGTTGTGAATATGGCTGCAGTGCAGCTTTTGCAGCCTCAGTCTTCTGGATTCTGGTCTTCTCAGGTGAGAGGCACAGCAGTGGGCCTGCTGCATCGAATGGTAGCTCAATTTTTACTTTTAAACGCAGCTCCTTTCTGTTCTCATTATTGGCTGTTACCACTTTACATCTCACCAGCAGCTAGAGGGTACACAGTTCTCAAAAACCACTTCAGCATTTATTATTTGTAGCCTTTTGTTGATGGTCAGTCGACCTGTGTGAGTTGAAACCTTTTTGCAGATTAGATTTGCATGAGTCTAATAATTCCTGAGGTTGAGCCTTTACCCGTTTTCCTTCTTTTTCAAAAAAGAGAGTGAGTCAAACTGACCTCTTCATAGTATCTTCTTGAAATTTTGCCAGTTTTGAATTTTATTGTCCATTCCCTACCTCAGCACAATTGTTTAGGGCAGGTGTCCTTTACAGCCCTGAGTCCTTGTGAACGTTAAGAGACCATTAGCTGTGGGCTTAAAGCCGCTCTTGCGGGAAACGGCCACAAGGCGGCAGCATTTCTACATTCCCAACACTGCGTTTTTGGGCAGCAGAGCCTTCCTGGAAATCGTGTTAGTAGGCTGCAAATTAGAGTGGAAAGTGCCAGGCCACATCCCCAAGAGCTTATACCTCCTTACGTCTTGTTTGTTTTTTAAATTTAATTTTTATTACCAGAGCAAATTTGATAAAAATATTTTGTTTCTCCTAGTTGTACAGAGTCTGGTTCATTATAGCAATGTATCTGTCCATTTATCCTTGCATCCCTTACCGTGTATATTATTACACAGTGTTGAGTAGACCTCTCTTGGTATTCCATAGGTACTTTGTGATTATATATTTCATATGTATTAGAACATGTCTGTTAACCCCCATATCCTAATTCATCCATTACGTACACATTTCCATTTGGTGAAACATAATTTGTTTTCTTAATCCATGCTTTTCCTTCTCTTGGAAATAAGTTCATGAGTATCAATTTTTAGGTAACACCGATAAGTGATGTCATAGGATATCTGTCTTTCACTTTCTTTCTTACTTCAAGTTGGGTGATTATCTCTAGGTCCTTATCTGGTGGTGCAAACGGCACCGTTTCATTGTTTTCCATGGCTAATATTCCATTGTCTACATGGACCACTTCCTCTTTGTGCATTTTTCTGTGGATGGACATTTTGGTTTATTCCAAGTCTTGGCTACGTTAAATGTTCCTGCAGGGCATCCCTGGAGGCGCAGTGGTTGAGAGTCCGCCTGCCGATGCAGGGGATACGAGTTCGTGCCCCAGTCCGGGAAGATCCCACATGCCGCGGAGCGGCTAGGCCCGTGAGCCATGGCCGTTGAGCCTGCGCGTCCGGAGCCAGTGCTCCACAACGGGAGAGGCCACAACAGTGAGAGGCCCACTTACCACCCCACCCCCACCCCAAAATAAGGTTCCTGCAGTGCAGGATTGCCAGCCTGTGTCTTTTCCATTCTGCTCTGCTCAGGTGATAGGCGCATCAAAGGACTTACCAGTTCACATGGTAGCTCACTTTTTACCCTTAAACCCACCTCCATTATGTTCTCCCTACTGGCTGTTACCAGTTTACATCCACCCAGCAGCTAGAGGGTACACAGTTCTCCAAAACCCCTTCAGCATTTATTCTCTGTAGACTTTTTGCTGAAGAACATTCTGACGGCTGTGAGGTGAACATTTCTATAATTGGATTTGCATGGCTTTATTAATTGCTGATGTTGCACATTTTTCTATTCCCTTTTATTTTAAAGAAAAAAAAAAGAAAAGACAAAATGTATGTAAGATATGCCTCTTGAAATTGTCTTCTTGAAATGTTGACGTCTTTTGAATTTTCTGGTCGATTTACAACCCCAGGATGTTTTGTGATGGCAGGTGTCATTTAGAGGCCTGCCATGATTTTGAATATTAAGTGACGATTACCGCTCTTGTGTGAAACGACCAGAGGCGGCAGCACTTCTCCTTACCAAATCTGCTTACTAGGGCTACAGAGCCATAATGGAAGTCGTGTTGTAGGTTGTAAATTAGAACGGAATGTGCCAGGGAAAGCCCCTTAAAATTATGTCTGATTACTTCTTGTTCATTTTTTTAAATTAAATCTTTATTCTTTATCACAGGAAATTAGATTACAATGTTTTGTTTGTTGTAGGTGTGCAAGATGTGGTTCTTTTGCACATATACATATACCTATTCTTCTTCAGATCCTTTTCCCATGTAGGTTATGACACAATGTTGAGGAGTCTTCCCTTGGTATGCCGTGGGTTTTTGGTGATTATATATTTCACATGTGTTTGTATATCTCTGTTAACCCCAATATCGTAATGTATCCAATCCTCACACCTTTCCATTGGGTGAACCGTAATTTGGTTGAATGAATCTGTGATTGCCTTCCTCTCTGGAAATGTCTTCATTGGTATCAATTTTTAGGTAACACCCATAAGTGGTAGGATAGGATATGTGTCTTTTGCTTTCTCACTTACTACCAGTTGCATGATTACCTCTAGACTCCTCTATGGTCCTGCAAATGGCATTGCTTCATTTTTTTCCTGGGCTAATATTCCATCTGTACATGTACCAGTTCTTCTTTGTCCACTCATCTCTTGATGGACGTTTTGCTTGCTTCCATGTGTTGGCTATTGTAATGCTTCTACAGTGCAGATTTGCCTGCCTGTGTCTTTCCAATTCTGTCTTCATAGGATATAGCCTGAGAAGTGGGCCTGAGAAGTAGCTCAAGGTTTAGCTTTTAAAGGCACCTCCATTCTGTTCCCATTAGTGGCTCTTAGCAGGTCAGGTCCCACTTCAAATTGAGGGTATGCATTTCTCCAAAACCTCTTCAGCATTGATCACTTGTAGTTTTTTTGCTGATGGTTATTCTGAGTGGTGTGAGCTGATACTTCTTTGTGGTTGGATTTGCATGTGTCTCATACTCCCTTGAAATTGAGCTTTCAGGCATGTCCTTTTATTTTTCAAACTCTTATTACAGCTGACTTCTTCAAATTGTTTTCTTGAAGTACGTGCCACATTTTGAAATGATTTGGCCTTTACCTACATCAAGACATTTTTAAGGGCAGGTTTCGTTTGCAGCCCTGCAGTACTTGTGCATATGAAATGCCCATTTGCACAGATTTCAAAGCTGCTGTTGCAGGTATCGCCCAGAGGATGGCAGCATTTCTACGTTTCACACTCTGGCACCTAGGGAAACATATCTTCCTGCCAGTGGTGTTCCCCAGTTATAAATTAGAGTGCAATGTGCCCTGATATACCCCCAAAAGCTTACGTCTCCTAACGTATGTTTGCTTTTTAAATTCAATTTCTATTTTTTAGTGGAGTAATATTCCATTCTGTACATGGACCACATCTTCTTTGTGCATTCCTCTGTTGATAGACATTTTCATTGCTTCTAAGTGTTGCCTATGGTAAATATGGCTGGAGTGCAGTATTCCTGCCTGTGACTTTTGATTCCCATTTTCTCAGGTGATAGGCCCAACGGTGGGTATGATTCATTGACTGGTAGCTCAATGTTTACCGTTTCAGAGCAACTGCACTGTGTTTTCATTAGTGGCTCTTACCACGTCCCAGTGAACACCGAGTGTATGCATTTTCCACAACCCCTTCAGCATTTATTGTTTGCAGAATGTTTGCTCATGGCCATTCTGACTGGTGTGAGCTGATAGGTTTTTGTAATTTGGATTTGCATGTCTTTAATAATTCCTAGTATTCAGCATTTTCCCACACCTTTCTCTTTTATTTAGAAAAAAAAGGTGTGAGTACAGTATCCCTCTTGAAATTGTGTTCTTGGAAGGTTGCCCTCTTTTGAATTTTGTGGTCGTTTTTCGACCCCAGGATTTTTTTTTTTTTGAGAGCAGGTGTCATTTACATGCCTGCAATGATTGTGAATATTTAGTGACCATTAGCACTGGGTTTAAAGCTGGTGTTGTGGGAAACGGCCACAAGGTGGCAGCATTTCTCCATTCCCAAATCTGGTTACTAGGGCAGCAGAGCCTTTCTGGAAGTCCTGTTACTAGGTTGTAAATTAGAATGGAATGTGCCAGGAAAAAGCCCCGGAAGTTTATGTCTCATTACTTCTTGTTCATTGTTTTAATTGGTTTAATCAGGGTAATGATTAGAATGCAGTTGGTCCTAGGTGTACACAATCTGGTTCATTCGTACATCATATATATCTATTCATGTGCAGATCCTTTTCCCATGTAAAGGATTACAGAATGTTCTGTACACCTCCCTTGCTATGTGCTTGGGCTTTTTGATATGTGTACTTAATCTGTATTTGTATAGGTGTGGTCAACCTAATCTTAATTTATCCATTGCCACCACCTTTCCTTTTAGATACGCATAGTTTGTTTTTTAAGTCCGTGTGTGTCTTTCTCTGTGGAAATATGTCCATTTTGTCAGTTGTTAGGTAACACGTATAGGTGTTATCAGAGGATATATGTCTTTTGCTTTCCAACCTACCTCATGTTCTGTGATTATCTCTAGGCTCATCTGTGGTACCTCAAAGAGCAGTGTTTCGTTGTTTTCCACAGCTAATATTCCATTGTGTACGTGGACCACTTCTTCATTAGCCATTCATGTGTTGATGGGCATTTAGGTTGCTTCCATGTCTTGGCTGTTGTGAATATGGCTGCAGTGCAGCTTTTGCAGCCTCAGTCTTCTGGATTCTGGTCTTCTCAGGTGAGAGGCACAGCAGTGGGCCTGCTGCATCGAATGGTAGCTCAATTTTTACTTTTAAACGCAGCTCCTTTCTGTTCTCATTATTGGCTGTTACCACTTTACATCTCACCAGCAGCTAGAGGGTACACAGTTCTCAAAAACCACTTCAGCATTTATTATTTGTAGCCTTTTGTTGATGGTCAGTCGACCTGTGTGAGTTGAAACCTTTTTGCAGATTAGATTTGCATGAGTCTAATAATTCCTGAGGTTGAGCCTTTACCCGTTTTCCTTCTTTTTCAAAAAAGAGAGTGAGTCAAACTGACCTCTTCATAGTATCTTCTTGAAATTTTGCCAGTTTTGAATTTTATTGTCCATTCCCTACCTCAGCACAATTGTTTAGGGCAGGTGTCCTTTACAGCCCTGAGTCCTTGTGAACGTTAAGAGACCATTAGCTGTGGGCTTAAAGCCGCTCTTGCGGGAAACGGCCACAAGGCGGCAGCATTTCTACATTCCCAACACTGCGTTTTTGGGCAGCAGAGCCTTCCTGGAAATCGTGTTAGTAGGCTGCAAATTAGAGTGGAAAGTGCCAGGCCACATCCCCAAGAGCTTATACCTCCTTACGTCTTGTTTGTTTTTTAAATTTAATTTTTATTACCAGAGCAAATTTGATAAAAATATTTTGTTTCTCCTAGTTGTACAGAGTCTGGTTCATTATAGCAATGTATCTGTCCATTTATCCTTGCATCCCTTACCGTGTATATTATTACACAGTGTTGAGTAGACCTCTCTTGGTATTCCATAGGTACTTTGTGATTATATATTTCATATGTATTAGAACATGTCTGTTAACCCCCATATCCTAATTCATCCATTACGTACACATTTCCATTTGGTGAAACATAATTTGTTTTCTTAATCCATGCTTTTCCTTCTCTTGGAAATAAGTTCATGAGTATCAATTTTTAGGTAACACCGATAAGTGATGTCATAGGATATCTGTCTTTCACTTTCTTTCTTACTTCAAGTTGGGTGATTATCTCTAGGTCCTTATCTGGTGGTGCAAACGGCACCGTTTCATTGTTTTCCATGGCTAATATTCCATTGTCTACATGGACCACTTCCTCTTTGTGCATTTTTCTGTGGATGGACATTTTGGTTTATTCCAAGTCTTGGCTACGTTAAATGTTCCTGCAGGGCATCCCTGGAGGCGCAGTGGTTGAGAGTCCGCCTGCCGATGCAGGGGATACGAGTTCGTGCCCCAGTCCGGGAAGATCCCACATGCCGCGGAGCGGCTAGGCCCGTGAGCCATGGCCGTTGAGCCTGCGCGTCCGGAGCCAGTGCTCCACAACGGGAGAGGCCACAACAGTGAGAGGCCCACTTACCACCCCACCCCCACCCCAAAATAAGGTTCCTGCAGTGCAGGATTGCCAGCCTGTGTCTTTTCCATTCTGCTCTGCTCAGGTGATAGGCGCATCAAAGGACTTACCAGTTCACATGGTAGCTCACTTTTTACCCTTAAACCCACCTCCATTATGTTCTCCCTACTGGCTGTTACCAGTTTACATCCACCCAGCAGCTAGAGGGTACACAGTTCTCCAAAACCCCTTCAGCATTTATTCTCTGTAGACTTTTTGCTGAAGAACATTCTGACGGCTGTGAGGTGAACATTTCTATAATTGGATTTGCATGGCTTTATTAATTGCTGATGTTGCACATTTTTCTATTCCCTTTTATTTTAAAGAAAAAAAAAAGAAAAGACAAAATGTATGTAAGATATGCCTCTTGAAATTGTCTTCTTGAAATGTTGACGTCTTTTGAATTTTCTGGTCGATTTACAACCCCAGGATGTTTTGTGATGGCAGGTGTCATTTAGAGGCCTGCCATGATTTTGAATATTAAGTGACGATTACCGCTCTTGTGTGAAACGACCAGAGGGGGCAGCACTTCTCCTTACCAAATCTGCTTACTAGGGCTACAGAGCCATAATGGAAGTCGTGTTGTAGGTTGTAAATTAGAACGGAATGTGCCAGGGAAAGCCCCTTAAAATTATGTCTGATTACTTCTTGTTCATTTTTTTAAATTAAATCTTTATTCTTTATCACAGGAAATTAGATTACAATGTTTTGTTTGTTGTAGGTGTGCAAGATGTGGTTCTTTTGCACATATACATATACCTATTCTTCTTCAGATGCTTTTCCCATGTAGGTTATGACACAATGTTGAGGAGTCTTCCCTTGGTATGCCGTGGGTTTTTGGTGATTATATATTTCACATGTGTTTGTATATCTCTGTTAACCCCAATATCATAATGTATCCAATCCTCACACATTTCCATTGGGTGAACCGTAATTTGGTTGAATGAATCTGTGATTGCCTTCCTCTCTGGAAATGTCTTCATTGGTATCAATTTTTAGGTAACACCCATAAGTGGTAGGATAGGATATGTGTCTTTTGCTTTCTCACTTACTACCAGTTGCATGATTACCTCTAGACTCCTCTATGGTCCTGCAAATGGCATTGCTTCATTTTTTTCCTGGGCTAATATTCCATCTGTACATGTACCAGTTCTTCTTTGTCCACTCATCTCTTGATGGACGTTTTGCTTGCTTCCATGTGTTGGCTATTGTAATGCTTCTACAGTGCAGATTTGCCTGCCTGTGTCTTTCCAATTCTGTCTTCATAGGATATAGCCTGAGAAGTGGGCCTGAGAAGTAGCTCAAGGTTTAGCTTTTAAAGGCACCTCCATTCTGTTCCCATTAGTGGCTCTTAGCAGGTCAGGTCCCACTTCAAATTGAGGGTATGCATTTCTCCAAAACCTCTTCAGCATTGATCACTTGTAGTTTTTTTGCTGATGGTTATTCTGAGTGGTGTGAGCTGATACTTCTTTGTGGTTGGATTTGCATGTGTCTCATACTCCCTTGAAATTGAGCTTTCAGGCATGTCCTTTTATTTTTCAAACTCTTATTACAGCTGACTTCTTCAAATTGTTTTCTTGAAGTACGTGCCACATTTTGAAATGATTTGGCCTTTACCTACATCAAGACATTTTTAAGGGCAGGTTTCGTTTGCAGCCCTGCAGTACTTGTGCATATGAAATGCCCATTTGCACAGATTTCAAAGCTGCTGTTGCAGGTATCGCCCAGAGGATGGCAGCATTTCTACGTTTCACACTCTGGCACCTAGGGAAATATATCTTCCTGCCAGTGGTGTTCCCCAGTTATAAATTAGAGTGCAATGTGCCCTGATATACCCCCAAAAGCTTACGTCTCCTAACGTATGTTTGCTTTTTAAATTCAATTTCTATTTTTTAGTGGAGTAATATTCCATTCTGTACATGGACCACATCTTCTTTGTGCATTCCTCTGTTGATAGACATTTTCATTGCTTCTAAGTGTTGCCTATGGTAAATATGGCTGGAGTGCAGTATTCCTGCCTGTGACTTTTGATTCCCATTTTCTCAGGTGATAGGCCCAACGGTGGGTATGATTCATTGACTGGTAGCTCAATGTTTACCGTTTCAGAGCAACTGCACTGTGTTTTCATTAGTGGCTCTTACCACGTCCCAGTGAACACCGAGTGTATGCATTTTCCACAACCCCTTCAGCATTTATTGTTTGCAGAATGTTTGCTCATGGCCATTCTGACTGGTGTGAGCTGATAGGTTTTTGTAATTTGGATTTGCATGTCTTTAATAATTCCTAGTATTCAGCATTTTCCCACACCTTTCTCTTTTATTTAGAAAAAAAAGGTGTGAGTACAGTATCCCTCTTGAAATTGTGTTCTTGGAAGGTTGCCCTCTTTTGAATTTTGTGGTCGTTTTTCGACCCCAGGATTTTTTTTTTTTTTGAGAGCAGGTGTCATTTACATGCCTGCAATGATTGTGAATATTTAGTGACCATTAGCACTGGGTTTAAAGCTGGTGTTGTGGGAAACGGCCACAAGGTGGCAGCATTTCTCCATTCCCAAATCTGGTTACTAGGGCAGCAGAGCCTTTCTGGAAGTCCTGTTACTAGGTTGTAAATTAGAATGGAATGTGCCAGGAAAAAGCCCCGGAAGTTTATGTCTCATTACTTCTTGTTCATTGTTTTAATTGGTTTAATCAGGGTAATGATTAGAATGCAGTTGGTCCTAGGTGTACACAATCTGGTTCATTCGTACATCATATATATCTATTCATGTGCAGATCCTTTTCCCATGTAAAGGATTACAGAATGTTCTGTACACCTCCCTTGCTATGTGCTTGGGCTTTTTGATATGTGTACTTAATCTGTATTTGTATAGGTGTGGTCAACCTAATCTTAATTTATCCATTGCCACCACCTTTCCTTTTAGATACGCATAGTTTGTTTTTTAAGTCCGTGTGTGTCTTTCTCTGTGGAAATATGTCCATTTTGTCAGTTGTTAGGTAACACGTATAGGTGTTATCAGAGGATATATGTCTTTTGCTTTCCAACCTACCTCATGTTCTGTGATTATCTCTAGGCTCATCTGTGGTACCTCAAAGAGCAGTGTTTCGTTGTTTTCCACAGCTAATATTCCATTGTGTACGTGGACCACTTCTTCATTAGCCATTCATGTGTTGATGGGCATTTAGGTTGCTTCCATGTCTTGGCTGTTGTGAATATGGCTGCAGTGCAGCTTTTGCAGCCTCAGTCTTCTGGATTCTGGTCTTCTCAGGTGAGAGGCACAGCAGTGGGCCTGCTGCATCGAATGGTAGCTCAATTTTTACTTTTAAACGCAGCTCCTTTCTGTTCTCATTATTGGCTGTTACCACTTTACATCTCACCAGCAGCTAGAGGGTACACAGTTCTCAAAAACCACTTCAGCATTTATTATTTGTAGCCTTTTGTTGATGGTCAGTCGACCTGTGTGAGTTGAAACCTTTTTGCAGATTAGATTTGCATGAGTCTAATAATTCCTGAGGTTGAGCCTTTACCCGTTTTCCTTCTTTTTCAAAAAAGAGAGTGAGTCAAACTGACCTCTTCATAGTATCTTCTTGAAATTTTGCCAGTTTTGAATTTTATTGTCCATTCCCTACCTCAGCACAATTGTTTAGGGCAGGTGTCCTTTACAGCCCTGAGTCCTTGTGAACGTTAAGAGACCATTAGCTGTGGGCTTAAAGCCGCTCTTGCGGGAAACGGCCACAAGGCGGCAGCATTTCTACATTCCCAACACTGCGTTTTTGGGCAGCAGAGCCTTCCTGGAAATCGTGTTAGTAGGCTGCAAATTAGAGTGGAAAGTGCCAGGCCACATCCCCAAGAGCTTATACCTCCTTACGTCTTGTTTGTTTTTTAAATTTAATTTTTATTACCAGAGCAAATTTGATAAAAATATTTTGTTTCTCCTAGTTGTACAGAGTCTGGTTCATTATAGCAATGTATCTGTCCATTTATCCTTGCATCCCTTACCGTGTATATTATTACACAGTGTTGAGTAGACCTCTCTTGGTATTCCATAGGTACTTTGTGATTATATATTTCATATGTATTAGAACATGTCTGTTAACCCCCATATCCTAATTCATCCATTACGTACACATTTCCATTTGGTGAAACATAATTTGTTTTCTTAATCCATGCTTTTCCTTCTCTTGGAAATAAGTTCATGAGTATCAATTTTTAGGTAACACCGATAAGTGATGTCATAGGATATCTGTCTTTCACTTTCTTTCTTACTTCAAGTTGGGTGATTATCTCTAGGTCCTTATCTGGTGGTGCAAACGGCACCGTTTCATTGTTTTCCATGGCTAATATTCCATTGTCTACATGGACCACTTCCTCTTTGTGCATTTTTCTGTGGATGGACATTTTGGTTTATTCCAAGTCTTGGCTACGTTAAATGTTCCTGCAGGGCATCCCTGGAGGCGCAGTGGTTGAGAGTCCGCCTGCCGATGCAGGGGATACGAGTTCGTGCCCCAGTCCGGGAAGATCCCACATGCCGCGGAGCGGCTAGGCCCGTGAGCCATGGCCGTTGAGCCTGCGCGTCCGGAGCCAGTGCTCCACAACGGGAGAGGCCACAACAGTGAGAGGCCCACTTACCACCCCACCCCCACCCCAAAATAAGGTTCCTGCAGTGCAGGATTGCCAGCCTGTGTCTTTTCCATTCTGCTCTGCTCAGGTGATAGGCGCATCAAAGGACTTACCAGTTCACATGGTAGCTCACTTTTTACCCTTAAACCCACCTCCATTATGTTCTCCCTACTGGCTGTTACCAGTTTACATCCACCCAGCAGCTAGAGGGTACACAGTTCTCCAAAACCCCTTCAGCATTTATTCTCTGTAGACTTTTTGCTGAAGAACATTCTGACGGCTGTGAGGTGAACATTTCTATAATTGGATTTGCATGGCTTTATTAATTGCTGATGTTGCACATTTTTCTATTCCCTTTTATTTTAAAGAAAAAAAAAAGAAAAGACAAAATGTATGTAAGATATGCCTCTTGAAATTGTCTTCTTGAAATGTTGACGTCTTTTGAATTTTCTGGTCGATTTACAACCCCAGGATGTTTTGTGATGGCAGGTGTCATTTAGAGGCCTGCCATGATTTTGAATATTAAGTGACGATTACCGCTCTTGTGTGAAACGACCAGAGGCGGCAGCACTTCTCCTTACCAAATCTGCTTACTAGGGCTACAGAGCCATAATGGAAGTCGTGTTGTAGGTTGTAAATTAGAACGGAATGTGCCAGGGAAAGCCCCTTAAAATTATGTCTGATTACTTCTTGTTCATTTTTTTAAATTAAATCTTTATTCTTTATCACAGGAAATTAGATTACAATGTTTTGTTTGTTGTAGGTGTGCAAGATGTGGTTCTTTTGCACATATACATATACCTATTCTTCTTCAGATGCTTTTCCCATGTAGGTTATGACACAATGTTGAGGAGTCTTCCCTTGGTATGCCGTGGGTTTTTGGTGATTATATATTTCACATGTGTTTGTATATCTCTGTTAACCCCAATATCGTAATGTATCCAATCCTCACACCTTTCCATTGGGTGAACCGTAATTTGGTTGAATGAATCTGTGATTGCCTTCCTCTCTGGAAATGTCTTCATTGGTATCAATTTTTAGGTAACACCCATAAGTGGTAGGATAGGATATGTGTCTTTTGCTTTCTCACTTACTACCAGTTGCATGATTACCTCTAGACTCCTCTATGGTCCTGCAAATGGCATTGCTTCATTTTTTTCCTGGGCTAATATTCCATCTGTACATGTACCAGTTCTTCTTTGTCCACTCATCTCTTGATGGACGTTTTGCTTGCTTCCATGTGTTGGCTATTGTAATGCTTCTACAGTGCAGATTTGCCTGCCTGTGTCTTTCCAATTCTGTCTTCATAGGATATAGCCTGAGAAGTGGGCCTGAGAAGTAGCTCAAGGTTTAGCTTTTAAAGGCACCTCCATTCTGTTCCCATTAGTGGCTCTTAGCAGGTCAGGTCCCACTTCAAATTGAGGGTATGCATTTCTCCAAAACCTCTTCAGCATTGATCACTTGTAGTTTTTTTGCTGATGGTTATTCTGAGTGGTGTGAGCTGATACTTCTTTGTGGTTGGATTTGCATGTGTCTCATACTCCCTTGAAATTGAGCTTTCAGGCATGTCCTTTTATTTTTCAAACTCTTATTACAGCTGACTTCTTCAAATTGTTTTCTTGAAGTACGTGCCACATTTTGAAATGATTTGGCCTTTACCTACATCAAGACATTTTTAAGGGCAGGTTTCGTTTGCAGCCCTGCAGTACTTGTGCATATGAAATGCCCATTTGCACAGATTTCAAAGCTGCTGTTGCAGGTATCACCCAGAGGATGGCAGCATTTCTACGTTTCACACTCTGGCACCTAGGGAAACATATCTTCCTGCCAGTGGTGTTCCCCAGTTATAAATTAGAGTGCAATGTGCCCTGATATACCCCCAAAAGCTTACGTCTCCTAACGTATGTTTGCTTTTTAAATTCAATTTCTATTTTTTAGTGGAGTAATATTCCATTCTGTACATGGACCACATCTTCTTTGTGCATTCCTCTGTTGATAGACATTTTCATTGCTTCTAAGTGTTGCCTATGGTAAATATGGCTGGAGTGCAGTATTCCTGCCTGTGACTTTTGATTCCCATTTTCTCAGGTGATAGGCCCAACGGTGGGTATGATTCATTGACTGGTAGCTCAATGTTTACCGTTTCAGAGCAACTGCACTGTGTTTTCATTAGTGGCTCTTACCACGTCCCAGTGAACACCGAGTGTATGCATTTTCCACAACCCCTTCAGCATTTATTGTTTGCAGAATGTTTGCTCATGGCCATTCTGACTGGTGTGAGCTGATAGGTTTTTGTAATTTGGATTTGCATGTCTTTAATAATTCCTAGTATTCAGCATTTTCCCACACCTTTCTCTTTTATTTAGAAAAAAAAGGTGTGAGTACAGTATCCCTCTTGAAATTGTCTTCTTGGAAGGTTGCCCTCTTGAATTTTGTGGTCGTTTTTCGACCCCAGGATTTTTTTTTTTTTTTGAGAGCAGGTGTCATTTACATGCCTGCAATGATTGTGAATATTTAGTGACCATTAGCACTGGGTTTAAAGCTGGTGTTGTGGGAAACGGCCACAAGGTGGCAGCATTTCTCCATTCCCAAATCTGGTTACTAGGGCAGCAGAGCCTTTCTGGAAGTCCTGTTACTAGGTTGTAAATTAGAATGGAATGTGCCAGGAAAAAGCCCCGGAAGTTTATGTCTCATTACTTCTTGTTCATTGTTTTAATTGGTTTAATCAGGGTAATGATTAGAATGCAGTTGGTCCTAGGTGTACACAATCTGGTTCATTCGTACATCATATATATCTATTCATGTGCAGATCCTTTTCCCATGTAAAGGATTACAGAATGTTCTGTACACCTCCCTTGCTATGTGCTTGGGCTTTTTGATATGTGTACTTAATCTGTATTTGTATAGGTGTGGTCAACCTAATCTTAATTTATCCATTGCCACCACCTCTCCTTTTAGATACGCATAGTTTGTTTTTTAAGTCCGTGTGTGTCTTTCTCTGTGGAAATATGTCCATTTTGTCAGTTGTTAGGTAACACGTATAGGTGTTATCAGAGGATATATGTCTTTTGCTTTCCAACCTACCTCATGTTCTGTGATTATCTCTAGGCTCATCTGTGGTACCTCAAAGAGCAGTGTTTCGTTGTTTTCCACAGCTAATATTCCATTGTGTACGTGGACCACTTCTTCATTAGCCATTCATGTGTTGATGGGCATTTAGGTTGCTTCCATGTCTTGGCTGTTGTGAATATGGCTGCAGTGCAGCTTTTGCAGCCTCAGTCTTCTGGATTCTGGTCTTCTCAGGTGAGAGGCACAGCAGTGGGCCTGCTGCATCGAACGGTAGCTCAATTTTTACTTTTAAACGCAGCTCCTTTCTGTTCTCATTATTGGCTGTTACCACTTTACATCTCACCAGCAGCTAGAGGGTACACAGTTCTCAAAAACCACTTCAGCATTTATTATTTGTAGCCTTTTGTTGATGGTCAGTCGACCTGTGTGAGTTGAAACCTTTTTGCAGATTAGATTTGCATGAGTCTAATAATTCCTGAGGTTGAGCCTTTACCCGTTTTCCTTCTTTTTCAAAAAAGAGAGTGAGTCAAACTGACCTCTTCATAGTATCTTCTTGAAATTTTGCCAGTTTTGAATTTTATTGTCCATTCCCTACCTCAGCACAATTGTTTAGGGCAGGTGTCCTTTACAGCCCTGAGTCCTTGTGAACGTTAAGAGACCATTAGCTGTGGGCTTAAAGCCGCTCTTGCGGGAAACGGCCACAAGGCGGCAGCATTTCTACATTCCCAACACTGCGTTTTTGGGCAGCAGAGCCTTCCTGGAAATCGTGTTAGTAGGCTGCAAATTAGAGTGGAAAGTGCCAGGCCACATCCCCAAGAGCTTATACCTCCTTACGTCTTGTTTGTTTTTTAAATTTAATTTTTATTACCAGAGCAAATTTGATAAAAATATTTTGTTTCTCCTAGTTGTACAGAGTCTGGTTCATTATAGCAATGTATCTGTCCATTTATCCTTGCATCCCTTACCGTGTATATTATTACACAGTGTTGAGTAGACCTCTCTTGGTATTCCATAGGTACTTTGTGATTATATATTTCATATGTATTAGAACATGTCTGTTAACCCCCATATCCTAATTCATCCATTACGTACACATTTCCATTTGGTGAAACATAATTTGTTTTCTTAATCCATGCTTTTCCTTCTCTTGGAAATAAGTTCATGAGTATCAATTTTTAGGTAACACCGATAAGTGATGTCATAGGATATCTGTCTTTCACTTTCTTTCTTACTTCAAGTTGGGTGATTATCTCTAGGTCCTTATCTGGTGGTGCAAACGGCACCGTTTCATTGTTTTCCATGGCTAATATTCCATTGTCTACATGGACCACTTCCTCTTTGTGCATTTTTCTGTGGATGGACATTTTGGTTTATTCCAAGTCTTGGCTACGTTAAATGTTCCTGCAGGGCATCCCTGGAGGCGCAGTGGTTGAGAGTCCGCCTGCCGATGCAGGGGATACGAGTTCGTGCCCCAGTCCGGGAAGATCCCACATGCCGCGGAGCGGCTAGGCCCGTGAGCCATGGCCGTTGAGCCTGCGCGTCCGGAGCCAGTGCTCCACAACGGGAGAGGCCACAACAGTGAGAGGCCCACTTACCACCCCACCCCCACCCCAAAATAAGGTTCCTGCAGTGCAGGATTGCCAGCCTGTGTCTTTTCCATTCTGCTCTGCTCAGGTGATAGGCGCATCAAAGGACTTACCAGTTCACATGGTAGCTCACTTTTTACCCTTAAACCCACCTCCATTATGTTCTCCCTACTGGCTGTTACCAGTTTACATCCACCCAGCAGCTAGAGGGTACACAGTTCTCCAAAACCCCTTCAGCATTTATTCTCTGTAGACTTTCTGCTGAAGAACATTCTGACGGCTGTGAGGTGAACATTTCTATAATTGGATTTGCATGGCTTTATTAATTGCTGATGTTGCACATTTTTCTATTCCCTTTTATTTTAAAGAAAAAAAAAGAAAAGACAAAATGTATGTAAGATATGCCTCTTGAAATTGTCTTCTTGAAATGTTGACGTCTTTTGAATTTTCTGGTCGATTTACAACCCCAGGATGTTTTGTGATGGCAGGTGTCATTTAGAGGCCTGCCATGATTTTGAATATTAAGTGACGATTACCGCTCTTGTGTGAAACGACCAGAGGCGGCAGCACTTCTCCTTACCAAATCTGCTTACTAGGGCTACAGAGCCATAATGGAAGTCGTGTTGTAGGTTGTAAATTAGAACGGAATGTGCCAGGGAAAGCCCCTTAAAATTATGTCTGATTACTTCTTGTTCATTTTTTTAAATTAAATCTTTATTCTTTATCACAGGAAATTAGATTACAATGTTTTGTTTGTTGTAGGTGTGCAAGATGTGGTTCTTTTGCACATATACATATACCTATTCTTCTTCAGATCCTTTTCCCATGTAGGTTATGACACAATGTTGAGGAGTCTTCCCTTGGTATGCCGTGGGTTTTTGGTGATTATATATTTCACATGTGTTTGTATATCTCTGTTAACCCCAATATCGTAATGTATCCAATCCTCACACCTTTCCATTGGGTGAACCGTAATTTGGTTGAATGAATCTGTGATTGCCTTCCTCTCTGGAAATGTCTTCATTGGTATCAATTTTTAGGTAACACCCATAAGTGATAGGATAGGATATGTGTCTTTTGCTTTCTCACTTACTACCAGTTGCATGATTACCTCTAGACTCCTCTATGGTCCTGCAAATGGCATTGCTTCATTTTTTTCCTGGGCTAATATTCCATCTGTACATGTACCAGTTCTTCTTTGTCCACTCATCTCTTGATGGACGTTTTGCTTGCTTCCATGTGTTGGCTATTGTAATGCTTCTACAGTGCAGATTTGCCTGCCTGTGTCTTTCCAATTCTGTCTTCATAGGATATAGCCTGAGAAGTGGGCCTGAGAAGTAGCTCAAGGTTTAGCTTTTAAAGGCACCTCCATTCTGTTCCCATTAGTGGCCCTTAGCAGGTCAGGTCCCACTTCAAATTGAGGGTATGCATTTCTCCAAAACCTCTTCAGCATTGATCACTTGTAGTTTTTTTGCTGATGGTTATTCTGAGTGGTGTGAGCTGATACTTCTTTGTGGTTGGATTTGCATGTGTCTCATACTCCCTTGAAATTGAGCTTTCAGGCATGTCCTTTTATTTTTCAAACTCTTATTACAGCTGACTTCTTCAAATTGTTTTCTTGAAGTACGTGCCACATTTTGAAATGATTTGGCCTTTACCTACATCAAGACATTTTTAAGGGCAGGTTTCGTTTGCAGCCCTGCAGTACTTGTGCATATGAAATGCCCATTTGCACAGATTTCAAAGCTGCTGTTGCAGGTATCGCCCAGAGGATGGCAGCATTTCTACGTTTCACACTCTGGCACCTAGGGAAACATATCTTCCTGCCAGTGGTGTTCCCCAGTTATAAATTAGAGTGCAATGTGCCCTGATATACCCCCAAAAGCTTACGTCTCCTAACGTATGTTTGCTTTTTAAATTCAATTTCTATTTTTTAGTGGAGTAATATTCCATTCTGTACATGGACCACATCTTCTTTGTGCATTCCTCTGTTGATAGACATTTTCATTGCTTCTAAGTGTTGCCTATGGTAAATATGGCTGGAGTGCAGTATTCCTGCCTGTGACTTTTGATTCCCATTTTCTCAGGTGATAGGCCCAACGGTGGGTATGATTCATTGACTGGTAGCTCAATGTTTACCGTTTCAGAGCAACTGCACTGTGTTTTCATTAGTGGCTCTTACCACGTCCCAGTGAACACCGAGTGTATGCATTTTCCACAACCCCTTCAGCATTTATTGTTTGCAGAATGTTTGCTCATGGCCATTCTGACTGGTGTGAGCTGATAGGTTTTTGTAATTTGGATTTGCATGTCTTTAATAATTCCTAGTATTCAGCATTTTCCCACACCTTTCTCTTTTATTTAGAAAAAAAAGGTGTGAGTACAGTATCCCTCTTGAAATTGTCTTCTTGGAAGGTTGCCCTCTTTTGAATTTTGTGGTCGTTTTTCGACCCCAGGATTTTTTTTTTTTTTTGAGAGCAGGTGTCATTTACATGCCTGCAATGATTGTGAATATTTAGTGACCATTAGCACTGGGTTTAAAGCTGGTGTTGTGGGAAACGGCCACAAGGTGGCAGCATTTCTCCATTCCCAAATCTGGTTACTAGGGCAGCAGAGCCTTTCTGGAAGTCCTGTTACTAGGTTGTAAATTAGAATGGAATGTGCCAGGAAAAAGCCCCGGAAGTTTATGTCTCATTACTTCTTGTTCATTGTTTTAATTGGTTTAATCAGGGTAATGATTAGAATGCAGTTGGTCCTAGGTGTACACAATCTGGTTCATTCGTACATCATATATATCTATTCATGTGCAGATCCTTTTCCCATGTAAAGGATTACAGAATGTTCTGTACACCTCCCTTGCTATGTGCTTGGGCTTTTTGATATGTGTACTTAATCTGTATTTGTATAGGTGTGGTCAACCTAATCTTAATTTATCCATTGCCACCACCTTTCCTTTTAGATACGCATAGTTTGTTTTTTAAGTCCGTGTGTGTCTTTCTCTGTGGAAATATGTCCATTTTGTCAGTTGTTAGGTAACACGTATAGGTGTTATCAGAGGATATATGTCTTTTGCTTTCCAACCTACCTCATGTTCTGTGATTATCTCTAGGCTCATCTGTGGTACCTCAAAGAGCAGTGTTTCGTTGTTTTCCACAGCTAATATTCCATTGTGTACGTGGACCACTTCTTCATTAGCCATTCATGTGTTGATGGGCATTTAGGTTGCTTCCATGTCTTGGCTGTTGTGAATATGGCTGCAGTGCAGCTTTTGCAGCCTCAGTCTTCTGGATTCTGGTCTTCTCAGGTGAGAGGCACAGCAGTGGGCCTGCTGCATCGAACGGTAGCTCAATTTTTACTTTTAAACGCAGCTCCTTTCTGTTCTCATTATTGGCTGTTACCACTTTACATCTCACCAGCAGCTAGAGGGTACACAGTTCTCAAAAACCACTTCAGCATTTATTATTTGTAGCCTTTTGTTGATGGTCAGTCGACCTGTGTGAGTTGAAACCTTTTTGCAGATTAGATTTGCATGAGTCTAATAATTCCTGAGGTTGAGCCTTTACCCGTTTTCCTTCTTTTTCAAAAAAGAGAGTGAGTCAAACTGACCTCTTCATAGTATCTTCTTGAAATTTTGCCAGTTTTGAATTTTATTGTCCATTCCCTACCTCAGCACAATTGTTTAGGGCAGGTGTCCTTTACAGCCCTGAGTCCTTGTGAACGTTAAGAGACCATTAGCTGTGGGCTTAAAGCCGCTCTTGCGGGAAACGGCCACAAGGCGGCAGCATTTCTACATTCCCAACACTGCGTTTTTGGGCAGCAGAGCCTTCCTGGAAATCGTGTTAGTAGGCTGCAAATTAGAGTGGAAAGTGCCAGGCCACATCCCCAAGAGCTTATACCTCCTTACGTCTTGTTTGTTTTTTAAATTTAATTTTTATTACCAGAGCAAATTTGATAAAAATATTTTGTTTCTCCTAGTTGTACAGAGTCTGGTTCATTATAGCAATGTATCTGTCCATTTATCCTTGCATCCCTTACCGTGTATATTATTACACAGTGTTGAGTAGACCTCTCTTGGTATTCCATAGGTACTTTGTGATTATATATTTCATATGTATTAGAACATGTCTGTTAACCCCCATATCCTAATTCATCCATTACGTACACATTTCCATTTGGTGAAACATAATTTGTTTTCTTAATCCATGCTTTTCCTTCTCTTGGAAATAAGTTCATGAGTATCAATTTTTAGGTAACACCGATAAGTGATGTCATAGGATATCTGTCTTTCACTTTCTTTCTTACTTCAAGTTGGGTGATTATCTCTAGGTCCTTATCTGGTGGTGCAAACGGCACCGTTTCATTGTTTTCCATGGCTAATATTCCATTGTCTACATGGACCACTTCCTCTTTGTGCATTTTTCTGTGGATGGACATTTTGGTTTATTCCAAGTCTTGGCTACGTTAAATGTTCCTGCAGGGCATCCCTGGAGGCGCAGTGGTTGAGAGTCCGCCTGCCGATGCAGGGGATACGAGTTCGTGCCCCAGTCCGGGAAGATCCCACATGCCGCGGAGCGGCTAGGCCCGTGAGCCATGGCCGTTGAGCCTGCGCGTCCGGAGCCAGTGCTCCACAACGGGAGAGGCCACAACAGTGAGAGGCCCACTTACCACCCCACCCCCACCCCAAAATAAGGTTCCTGCAGTGCAGGATTGCCAGCCTGTGTCTTTTCCATTCTGCTCTGCTCAGGTGATAGGCGCATCAAAGGACTTACCAGTTCACATGGTAGCTCACTTTTTACCCTTAAACCCACCTCCATTATGTTCTCCCTACTGGCTGTTACCAGTTTACATCCACCCAGCAGCTAGAGGGTACACAGTTCTCCAAAACCCCTTCAGCATTTATTCTCTGTAGACTTTCTGCTGAAGAACATTCTGACGGCTGTGAGGTGAACATTTCTATAATTGGATTTGCATGGCTTTATTAATTGCTGATGTTGCACATTTTTCTATTCCCTTTTATTTTAAAGAAAAAAAAAGAAAAGACAAAATGTATGTAAGATATGCCTCTTGAAATTGTCTTCTTGAAATGTTGACGTCTTTTGAATTTTCTGGTCGATTTACAACCCCAGGATGTTTTGTGATGGCAGGTGTCATTTAGAGGCCTGCCATGATTTTGAATATTAAGTGACGATTACCGCTCTTGTGTGAAACGACCAGAGGCGGCAGCACTTCTCCTTACCAAATCTGCTTACTAGGGCTACAGAGCCATAATGGAAGTCGTGTTGTAGGTTGTAAATTAGAACGGAATGTGCCAGGGAAAGCCCCTTAAAATTATGTCTGATTACTTCTTGTTCATTTTTTTAAATTAAATCTTTATTCTTTATCACAGGAAATTAGATTACAATGTTTTGTTTGTTGTAGGTGTGCAAGATGTGGTTCTTTTGCACATATACATATACCTATTCTTCTTCAGATCCTTTTCCCATGTAGGTTATGACACAATGTTGAGGAGTCTTCCCTTGGTATGCCGTGGGTTTTTGGTGATTATATATTTCACATGTGTTTGTATATCTCTGTTAACCCCAATATCGTAATGTATCCAATCCTCACACCTTTCCATTGGGTGAACCGTAATTTGGTTGAATGAATCTGTGATTGCCTTCCTCTCTGGAAATGTCTTCATTGGTATCAATTTTTAGGTAACACCCATAAGTGATAGGATAGGATATGTGTCTTTTGCTTTCTCACTTACTACCAGTTGCATGATTACCTCTAGACTCCTCTATGGTCCTGCAAATGGCATTGCTTCATTTTTTTCCTGGGCTAATATTCCATCTGTACATGTACCAGTTCTTCTTTGTCCACTCATCTCTTGATGGACGTTTTGCTTGCTTCCATGTGTTGGCTATTGTAATGCTTCTACAGTGCAGATTTGCCTGCCTGTGTCTTTCCAATTCTGTCTTCATAGGATATAGCCTGAGAAGTGGGCCTGAGAAGTAGCTCAAGGTTTAGCTTTTAAAGGCACCTCCATTCTGTTCCCATTAGTGGCCCTTAGCAGGTCAGGTCCCACTTCAAATTGAGGGTATGCATTTCTCCAAAACCTCTTCAGCATTGATCACTTGTAGTTTTTTTGCTGATGGTTATTCTGAGTGGTGCGAGCTGATACTTCTTTGTGGTTGGATTTGCATGTGTCTCATACTCCCTTGAAATTGAGCTTTCAGGCATGTCCTTTTATTTTTCAAACTCTTATTACAGCTGACTTCTTCAAATTGTTTTCTTGAAGTACGTGCCACATTTTGAAATGATTTGGCCTTTACCTACATCAAGACATTTTTAAGGGCAGGTTTCGTTTGCAGCCCTGCAGTACTTGTGCATATGAAATGCCCATTTGCACAGATTTCAAAGCTGCTGTTGCAGGTATCGCCCAGAGGATGGCAGCATTTCTACGTTTCACACTCTGGCACCTAGGGAAACATATCTTCCTGCCAGTGGTGTTCCCCAGTTATAAATTAGAGTGCAATGTGCCCTGATATACCCCCAAAAGCTTACGTCTCCTAACGTATGTTTGCTTTTTAAATTCAATTTCTATTTTTTAGTGGAGTAATATTCCATTCTGTACATGGACCACATCTTCTTTGTGCATTCCTCTGTTGATAGACATTTTCATTGCTTCTAAGTGTTGCCTATGGTAAATATGGCTGGAGTGCAGTATTCCTGCCTGTGACTTTTGATTCCCATTTTCTCAGGTGATAGGCCCAACGGTGGGTATGATTCATTGACTGGTAGCTCAATGTTTACCGTTTCAGAGCAACTGCACTGTGTTTTCATTAGTGGCTCTTACCACGTCCCAGTGAACACCGAGTGTATGCATTTTCCACAACCCCTTCAGCATTTATTGTTTGCAGAATGTTTGCTCATGGCCATTCTGACTGGTGTGAGCTGATAGGTTTTTGTAATTTGGATTTGCATGTCTTTAATAATTCCTAGTATTCAGCATTTTCCCACACCTTTCTCTTTTATTTAGAAAAAAAAGGTGTGAGTACAGTATCCCTCTTGAAATTGTCTTCTTGGAAGGTTGCCCTCTTTTGAATTTTGTGGTCGTTTTTCGACCCCAGGATTTTTTTTTTTTTGAGAGCAGGTGTCATTTACATGCCTGCAATGATTGTGAATATTTAGTGACCATTAGCACTGGGTTTAAAGCTGGTGTTGTGGGAAACGGCCACAAGGTGGCAGCATTTCTCCATTCCCAAATCTGGTTACTAGGGCAGCAGAGCCTTTCTGGAAGTCCTGTTACTAGGTTGTAAATTAGAATGGAATGTGCCAGGAAAAAGCCCCGGAAGTTTATGTCTCATTACTTCTTGTTCATTGTTTTAATTGGTTTAATCAGGGTAATGATTAGAATGCAGTTGGTCCTAGGTGTACACAATCTGGTTCATTCGTACATCATATATATCTATTCATGTGCAGATCCTTTTCCCATGTAAAGGATTACAGAATGTTCTGTACACCTCCCTTGCTATGTGCTTGGGCTTTTTGATATGTGTACTTAATCTGTATTTGTATAGGTGTGGTCAACCTAATCTTAATTTATCCATTGCCACCACCTTTCCTTTTAGATACGCATAGTTTGTTTTTTAAGTCCGTGTGTGTCTTTCTCTGTGGAAATATGTCCATTTTGTCAGTTGTTAGGTAACACGTATAGGTGTTATCAGAGGATATATGTCTTTTGCTTTCCAACCTACCTCATGTTCTGTGATTATCTCTAGGCTCATCTGTGGTACCTCAAAGAGCAGTGTTTCGTTGTTTTCCACAGCTAATATTCCATTGTGTACGTGGACCACTTCTTCATTAGCCATTCATGTGTTGATGGGCATTTAGGTTGCTTCCATGTCTTGGCTGTTGTGAATATGGCTGCAGTGCAGCTTTTGCAGCCTCAGTCTTCTGGATTCTGGTCTTCTCAGGTGAGAGGCACAGCAGTGGGCCTGCTGCATCGAACGGTAGCTCAATTTTTACTTTTAAACGCAGCTCCTTTCTGTTCTCATTATTGGCTGTTACCACTTTACATCTCACCAGCAGCTAGAGGGTACACAGTTCTCAAAAACCACTTCAGCATTTATTATTTGTAGCCTTTTGTTGATGGTCAGTCGACCTGTGTGAGTTGAAACCTTTTTGCAGATTAGATTTGCATGAGTCTAATAATTCCTGAGGTTGAGCCTTTACCCGTTTTCCTTCTTTTTCAAAAAAGAGAGTGAGTCAAACTGACCTCTTCATAGTATCTTCTTGAAATTTTGCCAGTTTTGAATTTTATTGTCCATTCCCTACCTCAGCACAATTGTTTAGGGCAGGTGTCCTTTACAGCCCTGAGTCCTTGTGAACGTTAAGAGACCATTAGCTGTGGGCTTAAAGCCGCTCTTGCGGGAAACGGCCACAAGGCGGCAGCATTTCTACATTCCCAACACTGCGTTTTTGGGCAGCAGAGCCTTCCTGGAAATCGTGTTAGTAGGCTGCAAATTAGAGTGGAAAGTGCCAGGCCACATCCCCAAGAGCTTATACCTCCTTACGTCTTGTTTGTTTTTTAAATTTAATTTTTATTACCAGAGCAAATTTGATAAAAATATTTTGTTTCTCCTAGTTGTACAGAGTCTGGTTCATTATAGCAATGTATCTGTCCACTTATCCTTGCATCCCTTACCGTGTATATTATTACACAGTGTTGAGTAGACCTCTCTTGGTATTCCATAGGTACTTTGTGATTATATATTTCATATGTATTAGAACATGTCTGTTAACCCCCATATCCTAATTCATCCATTACGTACACATTTCCATTTGGTGAAACATAATTTGTTTTCTTAATCCATGCTTTTCCTTCTCTTGGAAATAAGTTCATGAGTATCAATTTTTAGGTAACACCGATAAGTGATGTCATAGGATATCTGTCTTTCACTTTCTTTCTTACTTCAAGTTGGGTGATTATCTCTAGGTCCTTATCTGGTGGTGCAAACGGCACCGTTTCATTGTTTTCCATGGCTAATATTCCATTGTCTACATGGACCACTTCCTCTTTGTGCATTTTTCTGTGGATGGACATTTTGGTTTATTCCAAGTCTTGGCTACGTTAAATGTTCCTGCAGGGCATCCCTGGAGGCGCAGTGGTTGAGAGTCCGCCTGCCGATGCAGGGGATACGAGTTCGTGCCCCAGTCCGGGAAGATCCCACATGCCGCGGAGCGGCTAGGCCCGTGAGCCATGGCCGTTGAGCCTGCGCGTCCGGAGCCAGTGCTCCACAACGGGAGAGGCCACAACAGTGAGAGGCCCACTTACCACCCCACCCCCACCCCAAAATAAGGTTCCTGCAGTGCAGGATTGCCAGCCTGTGTCGTTTCCATTCTGCTCTGCTCAGGTGATAGGCGCATCAAAGGACTTACCAGTTCACATGGTAGCTCACTTTTTACCCTTAAACCCACCTCCATTATGTTCTCCCTACTGGCTGTTACCAGTTTACATCCACCCAGCAGCTAGAGGGTACACAGTTCTCCAAAACCCCTTCAGCATTTATTCTCTGTAGACTTTCTGCTGAAGAACATTCTGACGGCTGTGAGGTGAACATTTCTATAATTGGATTTGCATGGCTTTATTAATTGCTGATGTTGCACATTTTTCTATTCCCTTTTATTTTAAAGAAAAAAAAAGAAAAGACAAAATGTATGTAAGATATGCCTCTTGAAATTGTCTTCTTGAAATGTTGACGTCTTTTGAATTTTCTGGTCGATTTACAACCCCAGGATGTTTTGTGATGGCAGGTGTCATTTAGAGGCCTGCCATGATTTTGAATATTAAGTGACGATTACCGCTCTTGTGTGAAACGACCAGAGGCGGCAGCACTTCTCCTTACCAAATCTGCTTACTAGGGCTACAGAGCCATAATGGAAGTCGTGTTGTAGGTTGTAAATTAGAACGGAATGTGCCAGGGAAAGCCCCTTAAAATTATGTCTGATTACTTCTTGTTCATTTTTTTAAATTAAATCTTTATTCTTTATCACAGGAAATTAGATTACAATGTTTTGTTTGTTGTAGGTGTGCAAGATGTGGTTCTTTTGCACATATACATATACCTATTCTTCTTCAGATCCTTTTCCCATGTAGGTTATGACACAATGTTGAGGAGTCTTCCCTTGGTATGCCGTGGGTTTTTGGTGATTATATATTTCACATGTGTTTGTATATCTCTGTTAACCCCAATATCGTAATGTATCCAATCCTCACACCTTTCCATTGGGTGAACCGTAATTTGGTTGAATGAATCTGTGATTGCCTTCCTCTCTGGAAATGTCTTCATTGGTATCAATTTTTAGGTAACACCCATAAGTGATAGGATAGGATATGTGTCTTTTGCTTTCTCACTTACTACCAGTTGCATGATTACCTCTAGACTCCTCTATGGTCCTGCAAATGGCATTGCTTCATTTTTTTCCTGGGCTAATATTCCATCTGTACATGTACCAGTTCTTCTTTGTCCACTCATCTCTTGATGGACGTTTTGCTTGCTTCCATGTGTTGGCTATTGTAATGCTTCTACAGTGCAGATTTGCCTGCCTGTGTCTTTCCAATTCTGTCTTCATAGGATATAGCCTGAGAAGTGGGCCTGAGAAGTAGCTCAAGGTTTAGCTTTTAAAGGCACCTCCATTCTGTTCCCATTAGTGGCCCTTAGCAGGTCAGGTCCCACTTCAAATTGAGGGTATGCATTTCTCCAAAACCTCTTCAGCATTGATCACTTGTAGTTTTTTTGCTGATGGTTATTCTGAGTGGTGTGAGCTGATACTTCTTTGTGGTTGGATTTGCATGTGTCTCATACTCCCTTGAAATTGAGCTTTCAGGCATGTCCTTTTATTTTTCAAACTCTTATTACAGCTGACTTCTTCAAATTGTTTTCTTGAAGTACGTGCCACATTTTGAAATGATTTGGCCTTTACCTACATCAAGACATTTTTAAGGGCAGGTTTCGTTTGCAGCCCTGCAGTACTTGTGCATATGAAATGCCCATTTGCACAGATTTCAAAGCTGCTGTTGCAGGTATCGCCCAGAGGATGGCAGCATTTCTACGTTTCACACTCTGGCACCTAGGGAAACATATCTTCCTGCCAGTGGTGTTCCCCAGTTATAAATTAGAGTGCAATGTGCCCTGATATACCCCCAAAAGCTTACGTCTCCTAACGTATGTTTGCTTTTTAAATTCAATTTCTATTTTTTAGTGGAGTAATATTCCATTCTGTACATGGACCACATCTTCTTTGTGCATTCCTCTGTTGATAGACATTTTCATTGCTTCTAAGTGTTGCCTATGGTAAATATGGCTGGAGTGCAGTATTCCTGCCTGTGACTTTTGATTCCCATTTTCTCAGGTGATAGGCCCAACGGTGGGTATGATTCATTGACTGGTAGCTCAGTGTTTACCATTTCAGAGCAACTGCTCTGTGTTTTCATTAGTGGCTCTTACCACGTCCCAGTGAACACCGAGTGTATGCATTTTCCACAACCCCTTCAGCATTTATTGTTTGCAGAATGTTTGCTCATGGCCATTCTGACTGGTGTGAGCTGATAGGTTTTTGTAATTTGGATTTGCATGTCTTTAATAATTCCTAGTATTCAGCATTTTCCCACACCTTTCTCTTTTATTTAGAAAAAAAAGGTGTGAGTACAGTATCCCTCTTGAAATTGTCTTCTTGGAAGGTTGCCCTCTTTTGAATTTTGTGGTCGTTTTTCGACCCCCGGATTTTTTTTTTTTTTTGAGAGCAGGTGTCATTTACATGCCTGCAATGATTGTGAATATTTAGTGACCATTAGCACTGGGTTTAAAGCTGGTGTTGTGGGAAACGGCCACAAGGTGGCAGCATTTCTCCATTCCCAAATCTGGTTACTAGGGCAGCAGAGCCTTTCTGGAAGTCCTGTTACTAGGTTGTAAATTAGAATGGAATGTGCCAGGAAAAAGCCCCGGAAGTTTATGTCTCATTACTTCTTGTTCATTGTTTTAATTGGTTTAATCAGGGTAATGATTAGAATGCAGTTGGTCCTAGGTGTACACAATCTGGTTCATTCGTACATCATATATATCTATTCATGTGCAGATCCTTTTCCCATGTAAAGGATTACAGAATGTTCTGTACACCTCCCTTGCTATGTGCTTGGGCTTTTTGATATGTGTACTTAATCTGTATTTGTATAGGTGTGGTCAACCTAATCTTAATTTATCCATTGCCACCACCTTTCCTTTTAGATACGCATAGTTTGTTTTTTAAGTCCGTGTGTGTCTTTCTCTGTGGAAATATGTCCATTTTGTCAGTTGTTAGGTAACACGTATAGGTGTTATCAGAGGATATATGTCTTTTGCTTTCCAACCTACCTCATGTTCTGTGATTATCTCTAGGCTCATCTGTGGTACCTCAAAGAGCAGTGTTTCGTTGTTTTCCACAGCTAATATTCCATTGTGTACGTGGACCACTTCTTCATTAGCCATTCATGTGTTGATGGGCATTTAGGTTGCTTCCATGTCTTGGCTGTTGTGAATATGGCTGCAGTGCAGCTTTTGCAGCCTCAGTCTTCTGGATTCTGGTCTTCTCAGGTGAGAGGCACAGCAGTGGGCCTGCTGCATCGAACGGTAGCTCAATTTTTACTTTTAAACGCAGCTCCTTTCTGTTCTCATTATTGGCTGTTACCACTTTACATCTCACCAGCAGCTAGAGGGTACACAGTTCTCAAAAACCACTTCAGCATTTATTATTTGTAGCCTTTTGTTGATGGTCAGTCGACCTGTGTGAGTTGAAACCTTTTTGCAGATTAGATTTGCATGAGTCTAATAATTCCTGAGGTTGAGCCTTTACCCGTTTTCCTTCTTTTTCAAAAAAGAGAGTGAGTCAAACTGACCTCTTCATAGTATCTTCTTGAAATTTTGCCAGGTTTGAATTTTATTGTCCATTCCCTACCTCAGCACAATTGTTTAGGGCAGGTGTCCTTTACAGCCCTGAGTCCTTGTGAACGTTAAGAGACCATTAGCTGTGGGCTTAAAGCCGCTCTTGCGGGAAACGGCCACAAGGCGGCAGCATTTCTACATTCCCAACACTGCGTTTTTGGGCAGCAGAGCCTTCCTGGAAATCGTGTTAGTAGGCTGCAAATTAGAGTGGAAAGTGCCAGGCCACATCCCCAAGAGCTTATACCTCCTTACGTCTTGTTTGTTTTTTAAATTTAATTTTTATTACCAGAGCAAATTTGATAAAAATATTTTGTTTCTCCTAGTTGTAGAGAGTCTGGTTCATTATAGCAATGTATCTGTCCATTTATCCTTGCATCCCTTACCGTGTATATTATTACACAGTGTTGAGTAGACCTCTCTTGGTATTCCATAGGTACTTTGTGATTATATATTTCATATGTATTAGAACATGTCTGTTAACCCCCATATCCTAATTCATCCATTACGTACACATTTCCATTTGGTGAAACATAATTTGTTTTCTTAATCCATGCTTTTCCTTCTCTTGGAAATAAGTTCATGAGTATCAATTTTTAGGTAACACCGATAAGTGATGTCATAGGATATCTGTCTTTCACTTTCTTTCTTACTTCAAGTTGGGTGATTATCTCTAGGTCCTTATCTGGTGGTGCAAACGGCACCGTTTCATTGTTTTCCATGGCTAATATTCCATTGTCTACATGGACCACTTCCTCTTTGTGCATTTTTCTGTGGATGGACATTTTGGTTTATTCCAAGTCTTGGCTACGTTAAATGTTCCTGCAGGGCATCCCTGGAGGCGCAGTGGTTGAGAGTCCGCCTGCCGATGCAGGGGATACGAGTTCGTGCCCCAGTCCGGGAAGATCCCACATGCCGCGGAGCGGCTAGGCCCGTGAGCCATGGCCGTTGAGCCTGCGCGTCCGGAGCCAGTGCTCCACAACGGGAGAGGCCACAACAGTGAGAGGCCCACTTACCACCCCACCCCCACCCCAAAATAAGGTTCCTGCAGTGCAGGATTGCCAGCCTGTGTCTTTTCCATTCTGCTCTGCTCAGGTGATAGGCGCATCAAAGGACTTACCAGTTCACATGGTAGCTCACTTTTTACCCTTAAACCCACCTCCATTATGTTCTCCCTACTGGCTGTTACCAGTTTACATCCACCCAGCAGCTAGAGGGTACACAGTTCTCCAAAACCCCTTCAGCATTTATTCTCTGTAGACTTTCTGCTGAAGAACATTCTGACGGCTGTGAGGTGAACATTTCTATAATTGGATTTGCATGGCTTTATTAATTGCTGATGTTGCACATTTTTCTATTCCCTTTTATTTTAAAGAAAAAAAAAGAAAAGACAAAATGTATGTAAGATATGCCTCTTGAAATTGTCTTCTTGAAATGTTGACGTCTTTTGAATTTTCTGGTCGATTTACAACCCCAGGATGTTTTGTGATGGCAGGTGTCATTTAGAGGCCTGCCATGATTTTGAATATTAAGTGACGATTACTGCTCTTGTGTGAAACGACCAGAGGCGGCAGCACTTCTCCTTACCAAATCTGCTTACTAGGGCTACAGAGCCATAATGGAAGTCGTGTTGTAGGTTGTAAATTAGAACGGAATGTGCCAGGGAAAGCCCCTTAAAATTATGTCTGATTACTTCTTGTTCATTTTTTTAAATTAAATCTTTATTCTTTATCACAGGAAATTAGATTACAATGTTTTGTTTGTTGTAGGTGTGCAAGATGTGGTTCTTTTGCACATATACATATACCTATTCTTCTTCAGATCCTTTTCCCATGTAGGTTATGACACAATGTTGAGGAGTCTTCCCTTGGTATGCCGTGGGTTTTTGGTGATTATATATTTCACATGTGTTTGTATATCTCTGTTAACCCCAATATCGTAATGTATCCAATCCTCACACCTTTCCATTGGGTGAACCGTAATTTGGTTGAATGAATCTGTGATTGCCTTCCTCTCTGGAAATGTCTTCATTGGTATCAATTTTTAGGTAACACCCATAAGTGATAGGATAGGATATGTG
This sequence comes from Mesoplodon mirus, assembly GCF_964341445.2. NCBI lineage: Eukaryota > Metazoa > Chordata > Mammalia > Artiodactyla > Ziphiidae > Mesoplodon > Mesoplodon mirus. The sequence continues at coordinate 140,854,705 of NC_138981.1, forward strand.
TCTTTTGCTTTCTCACTTACTACCAGTTGCATGATTACCTCTAGACTCCTCTATGGTCCTGCAAATGGCATTGCTTCATTTTTTTCCTGGGCTAATATTCCATCTGTACATGTACCAGTTCTTCTTTGTCCACTCATCTCTTGATGGACGTTTTGCTTGCTTCCATGTGTTGGCTATTGTAATGCTTCTACAGTGCAGATTTGCCTGCCTGTGTCTTTCCAATTCTGTCTTCATAGGATATAGCCTGAGAAGTGGGCCTGAGAAGTAGCTCAAGGTTTAGCTTTTAAAGGCACCTCCATTCTGTTCCCATTAGTGGCCCTTAGCAGGTCAGGTCCCACTTCAAATTGAGGGTATGCATTTCTCCAAAACCTCTTCAGCATTGATCACTTGTAGTTTTTTTGCTGATGGTTATTCTGAGTGGTGTGAGCTGATACTTCTTTGTGGTTGGATTTGCATGTGTCTCATACTCCCTTGAAATTGAGCTTTCAGGCATGTCCTTTTATTTTTCAAACTCTTATTACAGCTGACTTCTTCAAATTGTTTTCTTGAAGTACGTGCCACATTTTGAAATGATTTGGCCTTTACCTACATCAAGACATTTTTAAGGGCAGGTTTCGTTTGCAGCCCTGCAGTACTTGTGCATATGAAATGCCCATTTGCACAGATTTCAAAGCTGCTGTTGCAGGTATCGCCCAGAGGATGGCAGCATTTCTACGTTTCACACTCTGGCACCTAGGGAAACATATCTTCCTGCCAGTGGTGTTCCCCAGTTATAAATTAGAGTGCAATGTGCCCTGATATACCCCCAAAAGCTTACGTCTCCTAACGTATGTTTGCTTTTTAAATTCAATTTCTATTTTTTAGTGGAGTAATATTCCATTCTGTACATGGACCACATCTTCTTTGTGCATTCCTCTGTTGATAGACATTTTCATTGCTTCTAAGTGTTGCCTATGGTAAATATGGCTGGAGTGCAGTATTCCTGCCTGTGACTTTTGATTCCCATTTTCTCAGGTGATAGGCCCAACGGTGGGTATGATTCATTGACTGGTAGCTCAGTGTTTACCGTTTCAGAGCAACTGCACTGTGTTTTCATTAGTGGCTCTTACTACGTCCCAGTGAACACCGAGTGTATGCATTTTCCACAACCCCTTCAGCATTTATTGTTTGCAGAATGTTTGCTCATGGCCATTCTGACTGGTGTGAGCTGATAGGTTTTTGTAATTTGGATTTGCATGTCTTTAATAATTCCTAGTATTCAGCATTTTCCCACACCTTTCTCTTTTATTTAGAAAAAAAAGGTGTGAGTACAGTATCCCTCTTGAAATTGTCTTCTTGGAAGGTTGCCCTCTTTTGAATTTTGTGGTCGTTTTTCGACCCCAGGATTTTTTTTTTTTTGAGAGCAGGTGTCATTTACATGCCTGCAATGATTGTGAATATTTAGTGACCATTAGCACTGGGTTTAAAGCTGGTGTTGTGGGAAACGGCCACAAGGTGGCAGCATTTCTCCATTCCCAAATCTGGTTACTAGGGCAGCAGAGCCTTTCTGGAAGTCCTGTTACTAGGTTGTAAATTAGAATGGAATGTGCCAGGAAAAAGCCCCGGAAGTTTATGTCTCATTACTTCTTGTTCATTGTTTTAATTGGTTTAATCAGGGTAATGATTAGAATGCAGTTGGTCCTAGGTGTACACAATCTGGTTCATTCGTACATCATATATATCTATTCATGTGCAGATCCTTTTCCCATGTAAAGGATTACAGAATGTTCTGTACACCTCCCTTGCTATGTGCTTGGGCTTTTTGATATGTGTACTTAATCTGTATTTGTATAGGTGTGGTCAACCTAATCTTAATTTATCCATTGCCACCACCTTTCCTTTTAGATACGCATAGTTTGTTTTTTAAGTCCGTGTGTGTCTTTCTCTGTGGAAATATGTCCATTTTGTCAGTTGTTAGGTAACACGTATAGGTGTTATCAGAGGATATATGTCTTTTGCTTTCCAACCTACCTCATGTTCTGTGATTATCTCTAGGCTCATCTGTGGTACCTCAAAGAGCAGTGTTTCGTTGTTTTCCACAGCTAATATTCCATTGTGTACGTGGACCACTTCTTCATTAGCCATTCATGTGTTGATGGGCATTTAGGTTGCTTCCATGTCTTGGCTGTTGTGAATATGGCTGCAGTGCAGCTTTTGCAGCCTCAGTCTTCTGGATTCTGGTCTTCTCAGGTGAGAGGCACAGCAGTGGGCCTGCTGCATCGAACGGTAGCTCAATTTTTACTTTTAAACGCAGCTCCTTTCTGTTCTCATTATTGGCTGTTACCACTTTACATCTCACCAGCAGCTAGAGGGTACACAGTTCTCAAAAACCACTTCAGCATTTATTATTTGTAGCCTTTTGTTGATGGTCAGTCGACCTGTGTGAGTTGAAACCTTTTTGCAGATTAGATTTGCATGAGTCTAATAATTCCTGAGGTTGAGCCTTTACCCGTTTTCCTTCTTTTTCAAAAAAGAGAGTGAGTCAAACTGACCTCTTCATAGTATCTTCTTGAAATTTTGCCAGTTTTGAATTTTATTGTCCATTCCCTACCTCAGCACAATTGTTTAGGGCAGGTGTCCTTTACAGCCCTGAGTCCTTGTGAACGTTAAGAGACCATTAGCTGTGGGCTTAAAGCCGCTCTTGCGGGAAACGGCCACAAGGCGGCAGCATTTCTACATTCCCAACACTGCGTTTTTGGGCAGCAGAGCCTTCCTGGAAATCGTGTTAGTAGGCTGCAAATTAGAGTGGAAAGTGCCAGGCCACATCCCCAAGAGCTTATACCTCCTTACGTCTTGTTTGTTTTTTAAATTTAATTTTTATTACCAGAGCAAATTTGATAAAAATATTTTGTTTCTCCTAGTTGTACAGAGTCTGGTTCATTATAGCAATGTATCTGTCCATTTATCCTTGCATCCCTTACCGTGTATATTATTACACAGTGTTGAGTAGACCTCTCTTGGTATTCCATAGGTACTTTGTGATTATATATTTCATATGTATTAGAACATGTCTGTTAACCCCCATATCCTAATTCATCCATTACGTACACATTTCCATTTGGTGAAACATAATTTGTTTTCTTAATCCATGCTTTTCCTTCTCTTGGAAATAAGTTCATGAGTATCAATTTTTAGGTAACACCGATAAGTGATGTCATAGGATATCTGTCTTTCACTTTCTTTCTTACTTCAAGTTGGGTGATTATCTCTAGGTCCTTATCTGGTGGTGCAAACGGCACCGTTTCATTGTTTTCCATGGCTAATATTCCATTGTCTACATGGACCACTTCCTCTTTGTGCATTTTTCTGTGGATGGACATTTTGGTTTATTCCAAGTCTTGGCTACGTTAAATGTTCCTGCAGGGCATCCCTGGAGGCGCAGTGGTTGAGAGTCCGCCTGCCGATGCAGGGGATACGAGTTCGTGCCCCAGTCCGGGAAGATCCCACATGCCGCGGAGCGGCTAGGCCCGTGAGCCATGGCCGTTGAGCCTGCGCGTCCGGAGCCAGTGCTCCACAACGGGAGAGGCCACAACAGTGAGAGGCCCACTTACCACCCCACCCCCACCCCAAAATAAGGTTCCTGCAGTGCAGGATTGCCAGCCTGTGTCTTTTCCATTCTGCTCTGCTCAGGTGATAGGCGCATCAAAGGACTTACCAGTTCACATGGTAGCTCACTTTTTACCCTTAAACCCACCTCCATTATGTTCTCCCTACTGGCTGTTACCAGTTTACATCCACCCAGCAGCTAGAGGGTACACAGTTCTCCAAAACCCCTTCAGCATTTCTTCTCTGTAGACTTTCTGCTGAAGAACATTCTGACGGCTGTGAGGTGAACATTTCTATAATTGGATTTGCATGGCTTTATTAATTGCTGATGTTGCACATTTTTCTATTCCCTTTTATTTTAAAGAAAAAAAAAGAAAAGACAAAATGTATGTAAGATATGCCTCTTGAAATTGTCTTCTTGAAATGTTGACGTCTTTTGAATTTTCTGGTCGATTTACAACCCCAGGATGTTTTGTGATGGCAGGTGTCATTTAGAGGCCTGCCATGATTTTGAATATTAAGTGACGATTACCGCTCTTGTGTGAAACGACCAGAGGCGGCAGCACTTCTCCTTACCAAATCTGCTTACTAGGGCTACAGAGCCATAATGGAAGTCGTGTTGTAGGTTGTAAATTAGAACGGAATGTGCCAGGGAAAGCCCCTTAAAATTATGTCTGATTACTTCTTGTTCATTTTTTTAAATTAAATCTTTATTCTTTATCACAGGAAATTAGATTACAATGTTTTGTTTGTTGTAGGTGTGCAAGATGTGGTTCTTTTGCACATATACATATACCTATTCTTCTTCAGATCCTTTTCCCATGTAGGTTATGACACAATGTTGAGGAGTCTTCCCTTGGTATGCCGTGGGTTTTTGGTGATTATATATTTCACATGTGTTTGTATATCTCTGTTAACCCCAATATCGTAATGTATCCAATCCTCACACCTTTCCATTGGGTGAACCGTAATTTGGTTGAATGAATCTGTGATTGCCTTCCTCTCTGGAAATGTCTTCATTGGTATCAATTTTTAGGTAACACCCATAAGTGATAGGATAGGATATGTGTCTTTTGCTTTCTCACTTACTACCAGTTGCATGATTACCTCTAGACTCCTCTATGGTCCTGCAAATGGCATTGCTTCATTTTTTTCCTGGGCTAATATTCCATCTGTACATGTACCAGTTCTTCTTTGTCCACTCATCTCTTGATGGACGTTTTGCTTGCTTCCATGTGTTGGCTATTGTAATGCTTCTACAGTGCAGATTTGCCTGCCTGTGTCTTTCCAATTCTGTCTTCATAGGATATAGCCTGAGAAGTGGGCCTGAGAAGTAGCTCAAGGTTTAGCTTTTAAAGGCACCTCCATTCTGTTCCCATTAGTGGCCCTTAGCAGGTCAGGTCCCACTTCAAATTGAGGGTATGCATTTCTCCAAAACCTCTTCAGCATTGATCACTTGTAGTTTTTTTGCTGATGGTTATTCTGAGTGGTGTGAGCTGATACTTCTTTGTGGTTGGATTTGCATGTGTCTCATACTCCCTTGAAATTGAGCTTTCAGGCATGTCCTTTTATTTTTCAAACTCTTATTACAGCTGACTTCTTCAAATTGTTTTCTTGAAGTACGTGCCACATTTTGAAATGATTTGGCCTTTACCTACATCAAGACATTTTTAAGGGCAGGTTTCGTTTGCAGCCCTGCAGTACTTGTGCATATGAAATGCCCATTTGCACAGATTTCAAAGCTGCTGTTGCAGGTATCGCCCAGAGGATGGCAGCATTTCTACGTTTCACACTCTGGCACCTAGGGAAACATATCTTCCTGCCAGTGGTGTTCCCCAGTTATAAATTAGAGTGCAATGTGCCCTGATATACCCCCAAAAGCTTACGTCTCCTAACGTATGTTTGCTTTTTAAATTCAATTTCTATTTTTTAGTGGAGTAATATTCCATTCTGTACATGGACCACATCTTCTTTGTGCATTCCTCTGTTGATAGACATTTTCATTGCTTCTAAGTGTTGCCTATGGTAAATATGGCTGGAGTGCAGTATTCCTGCCTGTGACTTTTGATTCCCATTTTCTCAGGTGATAGGCCCAACGGTGGGTATGATTCATTGACTGGTAGCTCAGTGTTTACCATTTCAGAGCAACTGCACTGTGTTTTCATTAGTGGCTCTTACCACGTCCCAGTGAACACCGAGTGTATGCATTTTCCACAACCCCTTCAGCATTTATTGTTTGCAGAATGTTTGCTCATGGCCATTCTGACTGGTGTGAGCTGATAGGTTTTCGTAATTTGGATTTGCATGTCTTTAATAATTCCTAGTATTCAGCATTTTCCCACACCTTTCTCTTTTATTTAGAAAAAAAAGGTGTGAGTACAGTATCCCTCTTGAAATTGTCTTCTTGGAAGGTTGCCCTCTTTTGAATTTTGTGGTCGTTTTTCGACCCCAGGATTTTTTTTTTTTTTGAGAGCAGGTGTCATTTACATGCCTGCAATGATTGTGAATATTTAGTGACCATTAGCACTGGGTTTAAAGCTGGTGTTGTGGGAAACGGCCACAAGGTGGCAGCATTTCTCCATTCCCAAATCTGGTTACTAGGGCAGCAGAGCCTTTCTGGAAGTCCTGTTACTAGGTTGTAAATTAGAATGGAATGTGCCAGGAAAAAGCCCCGGAAGTTTATGTCTCATTACTTCTTGTTCATTGTTTTAATTGGTTTAATCAGGGTAATGATTAGAATGCAGTTGGTCCTAGGTGTACACAATCTGGTTCATTCGTACATCATATATATCTATTCATGTGCAGATCCTTTTCCCATGTAAAGGATTACAGAATGTTCTGTACACCTCCCTTGCTATGTGCTTGGGCTTTTTGATATGTGTACTTAATCTGTATTTGTATAGGTGTGGTCAACCTAATCTTAATTTATCCATTGCCACCACCTTTCCTTTTAGATACGCATAGTTTGTTTTTTAAGTCCGTGTGTGTCTTTCTCTGTGGAAATATGTCCATTTTGTCAGTTGTTAGGTAACACGTATAGGTGTTATCAGAGGATATATGTCTTTTGCTTTCCAACCTACCTCATGTTCTGTGATTATCTCTAGGCTCATCTGTGGTACCTCAAAGAGCAGTGTTTCGTTGTTTTCCACAGCTAATATTCCATTGTGTACGTGGACCACTTCTTCATTAGCCATTCATGTGTTGATGGGCATTTAGGTTGCTTCCATGTCTTGGCTGTTGTGAATATGGCTGCAGTGCAGCTTTTGCAGCCTCAGTCTTCTGGATTCTGGTCTTCTCAGGTGAGAGGCACAGCAGTGGGCCTGCTGCATCGAATGGTAGCTCAATTTTTACTTTTAAACGCAGCTCCTTTCTGTTCTCATTATTGGCTGTTACCACTTTACATCTCACCAGCAGCTAGAGGGTACACAGTTCTCAAAAACCACTTCAGCATTTATTATTTGTAGCCTTTTGTTGATGGTCAGTCGACCTGTGTGAGTTGAAACCTTTTTGCAGATTAGATTTGCATGAGTCTAATAATTCCTGAGGTTGAGCCTTTACCCGTTTTCCTTCTTTTTCAAAAAAGAGAGTGAGTCAAACTGACCTCTTCATAGTATCTTCTTGAAATTTTGCCAGTTTTGAATTTTATTGTCCATTCCCTACCTCAGCACAATTGTTTAGGGCAGGTGTCCTTTACAGCCCTGAGTCCTTGTGAACGTTAAGAGACCATTAGCTGTGGGCTTAAAGCCGCTCTTGCGGGAAACGGCCACAAGGCGGCAGCATTTCTACATTCCCAACACTGCGTTTTTGGGCAGCAGAGCCTTCCTGGAAATCGTGTTAGTAGGCTGCAAATTAGAGTGGAAAGTGCCAGGCCACATCCCCAAGAGCTTATACCTCCTTACGTCTTGTTTGTTTTTTAAATTTAATTTTTATTACCAGAGCAAATTTGATAAAAATATTTTGTTTCTCCTAGTTGTACAGAGTCTGGTTCATTATAGCAATGTATCTGTCCATTTATCCTTGCATCCCTTACCGTGTATATTATTACACAGTGTTGAGTAGACCTCTCTTGGTATTCCATAGGTACTTTGTGATTATATATTTCATATGTATTAGAACATGTCTGTTAACCCCCATATCCTAATTCATCCATTACGTACACATTTCCATTTGGTGAAACATAATTTGTTTTCTTAATCCATGCTTTTCCTTCTCTTGGAAATAAGTTCATGAGTATCAATTTTTAGGTAACACCGATAAGTGATGTCATAGGATATCTGTCTTTCACTTTCTTTCTTACTTCAAGTTGGGTGATTATCTCTAGGTCCTTATCTGGTGGTGCAAACGGCACCGTTTCATTGTTTTCCATGGCTAATATTCCATTGTCTACATGGACCACTTCCTCTTTGTGCATTTTTCTGTGGATGGACATTTTGGTTTATTCCAAGTCTTGGCTACGTTAAATGTTCCTGCAGGGCATCCCTGGAGGCGCAGTGGTTGAGAGTCCGCCTGCCGATGCAGGGGATACGAGTTCGTGCCCCAGTCCGGGAAGATCCCACATGCCGCGGAGCGGCTAGGCCCGTGAGCCATGGCCGTTGAGCCTGCGCGTCCGGAGCCAGTGCTCCACAACGGGAGAGGCCACAACAGTGAGAGGCCCACTTACCACCCCACCCCCACCCCAAAATAAGGTTCCTGCAGTGCAGGATTGCCAGCCTGTGTCTTTTCCATTCTGCTCTGCTCAGGTGATAGGCGCATCAAAGGACTTACCAGTTCACATGGTAGCTCACTTTTTACCCTTAAACCCACCTCCATTATGTTCTCCCTACTGGCTGTTACCAGTTTACATCCACCCAGCAGCTAGAGGGTACACAGTTCTCCAAAACCCCTTCAGCATTTATTCTCTGTAGACTTTTTGCTGAAGAACATTCTGACGGCTGTGAGGTGAACATTTCTATAATTGGATTTGCATGGCTTTATTAATTGCTGATGTTGCACATTTTTCTATTCCCTTTTATTTTAAAGAAAAAAAAAAGAAAAGACAAAATGTATGTAAGATATGCCTCTTGAAATTGTCTTCTTGAAATGTTGACGTCTTTTGAATTTTCTGGTCGATTTACAACCCCAGGATGTTTTGTGATGGCAGGTGTCATTTAGAGGCCTGCCATGATTTTGAATATTAAGTGACGATTACCGCTCTTGTGTGAAACGACCAGAGGCGGCAGCACTTCTCCTTACCAAATCTGCTTACTAGGGCTACAGAGCCATAATGGAAGTCGTGTTGTAGGTTGTAAATTAGAACGGAATGTGCCAGGGAAAGCCCCTTAAAATTATGTCTGATTACTTCTTGTTCATTTTTTTAAATTAAATCTTTATTCTTTATCACAGGAAATTAGATTACAATGTTTTGTTTGTTGTAGGTGTGCAAGATGTGGTTCTTTTGCACATATACATATACCTATTCTTCTTCAGATCCTTTTCCCATGTAGGTTATGACACAATGTTGAGGAGTCTTCCCTTGGTATGCCGTGGGTTTTTGGTGATTATATATTTCACATGTGTTTGTATATCTCTGTTAACCCCAATATCGTAATGTATCCAATCCTCACACCTTTCCATTGGGTGAACCGTAATTTGGTTGAATGAATCTGTGATTGCCTTCCTCTCTGGAAATGTCTTCATTGGTATCAATTTTTAGGTAACACCCATAAGTGATAGGATAGGATATGTGTCTTTTGCTTTCTCACTTACTACCAGTTGCATGATTACCTCTAGACTCCTCTATGGTCCTGCAAATGGCATTGCTTCATTTTTTTCCTGGGCTAATATTCCATCTGTACATGTACCAGTTCTTCTTTGTCCACTCATCTCTTGATGGACGTTTTGCTTGCTTCCATGTGTTGGCTATTGTAATGCTTCTACAGTGCAGATTTGCCTGCCTGTGTCTTTCCAATTCTGTCTTCATAGGATATAGCCTGAGAAGTGGGCCTGAGAAGTAGCTCAAGGTTTAGCTTTTAAAGGCACCTCCATTCTGTTCCCATTAGTGGCCCTTAGCAGGTCAGGTCCCACTTCAAACTGAGGGTATGCATTTCTCCAAAACCTCTTCAGCATTGATCACTTGTAGTTTTTTTGCTGATGGTTATTCTGAGTGGTGTGAGCTGATACTTCTTTGTGGTTGGATTTGCATGTGTCTCATACTCCCTTGAAATTGAGCTTTCAGGCATGTCCTTTTATTTTTCAAACTCTTATTACAGCTGACTTCTTCAAATTGTTTTCTTGAAGTACGTGCCACATTTTGAAATGATTTGGCCTTTACCTACATCAAGACATTTTTAAGGGCAGGTTTCGTTTGCAGCCCTGCAGTACTTGTGCATATGAAATGCCCATTTGCACAGATTTCAAAGCTGCTGTTGCAGGTATCGCCCAGAGGATGGCAGCATTTCTACGTTTCACACTGGCACCTAGGGAAACATATCTTCCTGCCAGTGGTGTTCCCCAGTTATAAATTAGAGTGCAATGTGCCCTGATATACCCCCAAAAGCTTACGTCTCCTAACGTATGTTTGCTTTTTAAATTCAATTTCTATTTTTTAGTGGAGTAATATTCCATTCTGTACATGGACCACATCTTCTTTGTGCATTCCTCTGTTGATAGACATTTTCATTGCTTCTAAGTGTTGCCTATGGTAAATATGGCTGGAGTGCAGTATTCCTGCCTGTGACTTTTGATTCCCATTTTCTCAGGTGATAGGCCCAACGGTGGGTATGATTCATTGACTGGTAGCTCAGTGTTTACCGTTTCAGAGCAACTGCTCTGTGTTTTCATTAGTGGCTCTTACTACGTCCCAGTGAACACCGAGTGTATGCATTTTCCACAACCCCTTCAGCATTTATTGTTTGCAGAATGTTTGCTCATGGCCATTCTGACTGGTGTGAGCTGATAGGTTTTTGTAATTTGGATTTGCATGTCTTTAATAATTCCTAGTATTCAGCATTTTCCCACACCTTTCTCTTTTATTTAGAAAAAAAAGGTGTGAGTACAGTATCCCTCTTGAAATTGTCTTCTTGGAAGGTTGCCCTCTTTTGAATTTTGTGGTCGTTTTTCGACCCCAGGATTTTTTTTTTTTTTTGAGAGCAGGTGTCATTTACATGCCTGCAATGATTGTGAATATTTAGTGACCATTAGCACTGGGTTTAAAGCTGGTGTTGTGGGAAATGGCCACAAGGTGGCAGCATTTCTCCATTCCCAAATCTGGTTACTAGGGCAGCAGAGCCTTTCTGGAAGTCCTGTTACTAGGTTGTAAATTAGAATGGAATGTGCCAGGAAAAAGCCCCGGAAGTTTATGTCTCATTACTTCTTGTTCATTGTTTTAATTGGTTTAATCAGGGTAATGATTAGAATGCAGTTGGTCCTAGGTGTACACAATCTGGTTCATTCGTACATCATATATATCTATTCATGTGCAGATCCTTTTCCCATGTAAAGGATTACAGAATGTTCTGTACACCTCCCTTGCTATGTGCTTGGGCTTTTTGATATGTGTACTTAATCTGTATTTGTATAGGTGTGGTCAACCTAATCTTAATTTATCCATTGCCACCACCTTTCCTTTTAGATACGCATAGTTTGTTTTTTAAGTCCGTGTGTGTCTTTCTCTGTGGAAATATGTCCATTTTGTCAGTTGTTAGGTAACACGTATAGGTGTTATCAGAGGATATATGTCTTTTGCTTTCCAACCTACCTCATGTTCTGTGATTATCTCTAGGCTCATCTGTGGTACCTCAAAGAGCAGTGTTTCGTTGTTTTCCACAGCTAATATTCCATTGTGTACGTGGACCACTTCTTCATTAGCCATTCATGTGTTGATGGGCATTTAGGTTGCTTCCATGTCTTGGCTGTTGTGAATATGGCTGCAGTGCAGCTTTTGCAGCCTCAGTCTTCTGGATTCTGGTCTTCTCAGGTGAGAGGCACAGCAGTGGGCCTGCTGCATCGAACGGTAGCTCAATTTTTACTTTTAAACGCAGCTCCTTTCTGTTCTCATTATTGGCTGTTACCACTTTACATCTCACCAGCAGCTAGAGGGTACACAGTTCTCAAAAACCACTTCAGCATTTATTATTTGTAGCCTTTTGTTGATGGTCAGTCGACCTGTGTGAGTTGAAACCTTTTTGCAGATTAGATTTGCATGAGTCTAATAATTCCTGAGGTTGAGCCTTTACCCGTTTTCCTTCTTTTTCAAAAAAGAGAGTGAGTCAAACTGACCTCTTCATAGTATCTTCTTGAAATTTTGCCAGTTTTGAATTTTATTGTCCATTCCCTACCTCAGCACAATTGTTTAGGGCAGGTGTCCTTTACAGCCCTGAGTCCTTGTGAACGTTAAGAGACCATTAGCTGTGGGCTTAAAGCCGCTCTTGCGGGAAACGGCCACAAGGCGGCAGCATTTCTACATTCCCAACACTGCGTTTTTGGGCAGCAGAGCCTTCCTGGAAATCGTGTTAGTAGGCTGCAAATTAGAGTGGAAAGTGCCAGGCCACATCCCCAAGAGCTTATACCTCCTTACGTCTTGTTTGTTTTTTAAATTTAATTTTTATTACCAGAGCAAATTTGATAAAAATATTTTGTTTCTCCTAGTTGTACAGAGTCTGGTTCATTATAGCAATGTATCTGTCCATTTATCCTTGCATCCCTTACCGTGTATATTATTACACAGTGTTGAGTAGACCTCTCTTGGTATTCCATAGGTACTTTGTGATTATATATTTCATATGTATTAGAACATGTCTGTTAACCCCCATATCCTAATTCATCCATTACGTACACATTTCCATTTGGTGAAACATAATTTGTTTTCTTAATCCATGCTTTTCCTTCTCTTGGAAATAAGTTCATGAGTATCAATTTTTAGGTAACACCGATAAGTGATGTCATAGGATATCTGTCTTTCACTTTCTTTCTTACTTCAAGTTGGGTGATTATCTCTAGGTCCTTATCTGGTGGTGCAAACGGCACCGTTTCATTGTTTTCCATGGCTAATATTCCATTGTCTACATGGACCACTTCCTCTTTGTGCATTTTTCTGTGGATGGACATTTTGGTTTATTCCAAGTCTTGGCTACGTTAAATGTTCCTGCAGGGCATCCCTGGAGGCGCAGTGGTTGAGAGTCCGCCTGCCGATGCAGGGGATACGAGTTCGTGCCCCAGTCCGGGAAGATCCCACATGCCGCGGAGCGGCTAGGCCCGTGAGCCATGGCCGTTGAGCCTGCGCGTCCGGAGCCAGTGCTCCACAACGGGAGAGGCCACAACAGTGAGAGGCCCACTTACCACCCCACCCCCACCCCAAAATAAGGTTCCTGCAGTGCAGGATTGCCAGCCTGTGTCTTTTCCATTCTGCTCTGCTCAGGTGATAGGCGCATCAAAGGACTTACCAGTTCACATGGTAGCTCACTTTTTACCCTTAAACCCACCTCCATTATGTTCTCCCTACTGGCTGTTACCAGTTTACATCCACCCAGCAGCTAGAGGGTACACAGTTCTCCAAAACCCCTTCAGCATTTCTTCTCTGTAGACTTTCTGCTGAAGAACATTCTGACGGCTGTGAGGTGAACATTTCTATAATTGGATTTGCATGGCTTTATTAATTGCTGATGTTGCACATTTTTCTATTCCCTTTTATTTTAAAGAAAAAAAAAGAAAAGACAAAATGTATGTAAGATATGCCTCTTGAAATTGTCTTCTTGAAATGTTGACGTCTTTTGAATTTTCTGGTCGATTTACAACCCCAGGATGTTTTGTGATGGCAGGTGTCATTTAGAGGCCTGCCATGATTTTGAATATTAAGTGACGATTACCGCTCTTGTGTGAAACGACCAGAGGCGGCAGCACTTCTCCTTACCAAATCTGCTTACTAGGGCTACAGAGCCATAATGGAAGTCGTGTTGTAGGTTGTAAATTAGAACGGAATGTGCCAGGGAAAGCCCCTTAAAATTATGTCTGATTACTTCTTGTTCATTTTTTTAAATTAAATCTTTATTCTTTATCACAGGAAATTAGATTACAATGTTTTGTTTGTTGTAGGTGTGCAAGATGTGGTTCTTTTGCACATATACATATACCTATTCTTCTTCAGATCCTTTTCCCATGTAGGTTATGACACAATGTTGAGGAGTCTTCCCTTGGTATGCCGTGGGTTTTTGGTGATTATATATTTCACATGTGTTTGTATATCTCTGTTAACCCCAATATCGTAATGTATCCAATCCTCACACCTTTCCATTGGGTGAACCGTAATTTGGTTGAATGAATCTGTGATTGCCTTCCTCTCTGGAAATGTCTTCATTGGTATCAATTTTTAGGTAACACCCATAAGTGATAGGATAGGATATGTGTCTTTTGCTTTCTCACTTACTACCAGTTGCATGATTACCTCTAGACTCCTCTATGGTCCTGCAAATGGCATTGCTTCATTTTTTTCCTGGGCTAATATTCCATCTGTACATGTACCAGTTCTTCTTTGTCCACTCATCTCTTGATGGACGTTTTGCTTGCTTCCATGTGTTGGCTATTGTAATGCTTCTACAGTGCAGATTTGCCTGCCTGTGTCTTTCCAATTCTGTCTTCATAGGATATAGCCTGAGAAGTGGGCCTGAGAAGTAGCTCAAGGTTTAGCTTTTAAAGGCACCTCCATTCTGTTCCCATTAGTGGCCCTTAGCAGGTCAGGTCCCACTTCAAATTGAGGGTATGCATTTCTCCAAAACCTCTTCAGCATTGATCACTTGTAGTTTTTTTGCTGATGGTTATTCTGAGTGGTGTGAGCTGATACTTCTTTGTGGTTGGATTTGCATGTGTCTCATACTCCCTTGAAATTGAGCTTTCAGGCATGTCCTTTTATTTTTCAAACTCTTATTACAGCTGACTTCTTCAAATTGTTTTCTTGAAGTACGTGCCACATTTTGAAATGATTTGGCCTTTACCTACATCAAGACATTTTTAAGGGCAGGTTTCGTTTGCAGCCCTGCAGTACTTGTGCATATGAAATGCCCATTTGCACAGATTTCAAAGCTGCTGTTGCAGGTATCGCCCAGAGGATGGCAGCATTTCTACGTTTCACACTCTGGCACCTAGGGAAACATATCTTCCTGCCAGTGGTGTTCCCCAGTTATAAATTAGAGTGCAATGTGCCCTGATATACCCCCAAAAGCTTACGTCTCCTAACGTATGTTTGCTTTTTAAATTCAATTTCTATTTTTTAGTGGAGTAATATTCCATTCTGTACATGGACCACATCTTCTTTGTGCATTCCTCTGTTGATAGACATTTTCATTGCTTCTAAGTGTTGCCTATGGTAAATATGGCTGGAGTGCAGTATTCCTGCCTGTGACTTTTGATTCCCATTTTCTCAGGTGATAGGCCCAACGGTGGGTATGATTCATTGACTGGTAGCTCAGTGTTTACCATTTCAGAGCAACTGCACTGTGTTTTCATTAGTGGCTCTTACCACGTCCCAGTGAACACCGAGTGTATGCATTTTCCACAACCCCTTCAGCATTTATTGTTTGCAGAATGTTTGCTCATGGCCATTCTGACTGGTGTGAGCTGATAGGTTTTCGTAATTTGGATTTGCATGTCTTTAATAATTCCTAGTATTCAGCATTTTCCCACACCTTTCTCTTTTATTTAGAAAAAAAAGGTGTGAGTACAGTATCCCTCTTGAAATTGTCTTCTTGGAAGGTTGCCCTCTTTTGAATTTTGTGGTCGTTTTTCGACCCCAGGATTTTTTTTTTTTTTGAGAGCAGGTGTCATTTACATGCCTGCAATGATTGTGAATATTTAGTGACCATTAGCACTGGGTTTAAAGCTGGTGTTGTGGGAAACGGCCACAAGGTGGCAGCATTTCTCCATTCCCAAATCTGGTTACTAGGGCAGCAGAGCCTTTCTGGAAGTCCTGTTACTAGGTTGTAAATTAGAATGGAATGTGCCAGGAAAAAGCCCCGGAAGTTTATGTCTCATTACTTCTTGTTCATTGTTTTAATTGGTTTAATCAGGGTAATGATTAGAATGCAGTTGGTCCTAGGTGTACACAATCTGGTTCATTCGTACATCATATATATCTATTCATGTGCAGATCCTTTTCCCATGTAAAGGATTACAGAATGTTCTGTACACCTCCCTTGCTATGTGCTTGGGCTTTTTGATATGTGTACTTAATCTGTATTTGTATAGGTGTGGTCAACCTAATCTTAATTTATCCATTGCCACCACCTTTCCTTTTAGATACGCATAGTTTGTTTTTTAAGTCCGTGTGTGTCTTTCTCTGTGGAAATATGTCCATTTTGTCAGTTGTTAGGTAACACGTATAGGTGTTATCAGAGGATATATGTCTTTTGCTTTCCAACCTACCTCATGTTCTGTGATTATCTCTAGGCTCATCTGTGGTACCTCAAAGAGCAGTGTTTCGTTGTTTTCCACAGCTAATATTCCATTGTGTACGTGGACCACTTCTTCATTAGCCATTCATGTGTTGATGGGCATTTAGGTTGCTTCCATGTCTTGGCTGTTGTGAATATGGCTGCAGTGCAGCTTTTGCAGCCTCAGTCTTCTGGATTCTGGTCTTCTCAGGTGAGAGGCACAGCAGTGGGCCTGCTGCATCGAATGGTAGCTCAATTTTTACTTTTAAACGCAGCTCCTTTCTGTTCTCATTATTGGCTGTTACCACTTTACATCTCACCAGCAGCTAGAGGGTACACAGTTCTCAAAAACCACTTCAGCATTTATTATTTGTAGCCTTTTGTTGATGGTCAGTCGACCTGTGTGAGTTGAAACCTTTTTGCAGATTAGATTTGCATGAGTCTAATAATTCCTGAGGTTGAGCCTTTACCCGTTTTCCTTCTTTTTCAAAAAAGAGAGTGAGTCAAACTGACCTCTTCATAGTATCTTCTTGAAATTTTGCCAGGTTTGAATTTTATTGTCCATTCCCTACCTCAGCACAATTGTTTAGGGCAGGTGTCCTTTACAGCCCTGAGTCCTTGTGAACGTTAAGAGACCATTAGCTGTGGGCTTAAAGCCGCTCTTGCGGGAAACGGCCACAAGGCGGCAGCATTTCTACATTCCCAACACTGCGTTTTTGGGCAGCAGAGCCTTCCTGGAAATCGTGTTAGTAGGCTGCAAATTAGAGTGGAAAGTGCCAGGCCACATCCCCAAGAGCTTATACCTCCTTACGTCTTGTTTGTTTTTTAAATTTAATTTTTATTACCAGAGCAAATTTGATAAAAATATTTTGTTTCTCCTAGTTGTACAGAGTCTGGTTCATTATAGCAATGTATCTGTCCATTTATCCTTGCATCCCTTACCGTGTATATTATTACACAGTGTTGAGTAGACCTCTCTTGGTATTCCATAGGTACTTTGTGATTATATATTTCATATGTATTAGAACATGTCTGTTAACCCCCATATCCTAATTCATCCATTACGTACACATTTCCATTTGGTGAAACATAATTTGTTTTCTTAATCCATGCTTTTCCTTCTCTTGGAAATAAGTTCATGAGTATCAATTTTTAGGTAACACCGATAAGTGATGTCATAGGATATCTGTCTTTCACTTTCTTTCTTACTTCAAGTTGGGTGATTATCTCTAGGTCCTTATCTGGTGGTGCAAACGGCACCGTTTCATTGTTTTCCATGGCTAATATTCCATTGTCTACATGGACCACTTCCTCTTTGTGCATTTTTCTGTGGATGGACATTTTGGTTTATTCCAAGTCTTGGCTACGTTAAATGTTCCTGCAGGGCATCCCTGGAGGTGCAGTGGTTGAGAGTCCGCCTGCCGATGCAGGGGATACGAGTTCGTGCCCCAGTCCGGGAAGATCCCACATGCCGCGGAGCGGCTAGGCCCGTGAGCCATGGCCGTTGAGCCTGCGCGTCCGGAGCCAGTGCTCCACAACGGGAGAGGCCACAACAGTGAGAGGCCCACTTACCACCCCACCCCCACCCCAAAATAAGGTTCCTGCAGTGCAGGATTGCCAGCCTGTGTCTTTTCCATTCTGCTCTGCTCAGGTGATAGGCGCATCAAAGGACTTACCAGTTCACATGGTAGCTCACTTTTTACCCTTAAACCCACCTCCATTATGTTCTCCCTACTGGCTGTTACCAGTTTACATCCACCCAGCAGCTAGAGGGTACACAGTTCTCCAAAACCCCTTCAGCATTTATTCTCTGTAGACTTTTTGCTGAAGAACATTCTGACGGCTGTGAGGTGAACATTTCTATAATTGGATTTGCATGGCTTTATTAATTGCTGATGTTGCACATTTTTCTATTCCCTTTTATTTTAAAGAAAAAAAAAAGAAAAGACAAAATGTATGTAAGATATGCCTCTTGAAATTGTCTTCTTGAAATGTTGACGTCTTTTGAATTTTCTGGTCGATTTACAACCCCAGGATGTTTTGTGATGGCAGGTGTCATTTAGAGGCCTGCCATGATTTTGAATATTAAGTGACGATTACCGCTCTTGTGTGAAACGACCAGAGGCGGCAGCACTTCTCCTTACCAAATCTGCTTACTAGGGCTACAGAGCCATAATGGAAGTCGTGTTGTAGGTTGTAAATTAGAACGGAATGTGCCAGGGAAAGCCCCTTAAAATTATGTCTGATTACTTCTTGTTCATTTTTTTAAATTAAATCTTTATTCTTTATCACAGGAAATTAGATTACAATGTTTTGTTTGTTGTAGGTGTGCAAGATGTGGTTCTTTTGCACATATACATATACCTATTCTTCTTCAGATCCTTTTCCCATGTAGGTTATGACACAATGTTGAGGAGTCTTCCCTTGGTATGCCGTGGGTTTTTGGTGATTATATATTTCACATGTGTTTGTATATCTCTGTTAACCCCAATATCGTAATGTATCCAATCCTCACACCTTTCCATTGGGTGAACCGTAATTTGGTTGAATGAATCTGTGATTGCCTTCCTCTCTGGAAATGTCTTCATTGGTATCAATTTTTAGGTAACACCCATAAGTGATAGGATAGGATATGTGTCTTTTGCTTTCTCACTTACTACCAGTTGCATGATTACCTCTAGACTCCTCTATGGTCCTGCAAATGGCATTGCTTCATTTTTTTCCTGGGCTAATATTCCATCTGTACATGTACCAGTTCTTCTTTGTCCACTCATCTCTTGATGGACGTTTTGCTTGCTTCCATGTGTTGGCTATTGTAATGCTTCTACAGTGCAGATTTGCCTGCCTGTGTCTTTCCAATTCTGTCTTCATAGGATATAGCCTGAGAAGTGGGCCTGAGAAGTAGCTCAAGGTTTAGCTTTTAAAGGCACCTCCATTCTGTTCCCATTAGTGGCCCTTAGCAGGTCAGGTCCCACTTCAAACTGAGGGTATGCATTTCTCCAAAACCTCTTCAGCATTGATCACTTGTAGTTTTTTTGCTGATGGTTATTCTGAGTGGTGTGAGCTGATACTTCTTTGTGGTTGGATTTGCATGTGTCTCATACTCCCTTGAAATTGAGCTTTCAGGCATGTCCTTTTATTTTTCAAACTCTTATTACAGCTGACTTCTTCAAATTGTTTTCTTGAAGTACGTGCCACATTTTGAAATGATTTGGCCTTTACCTACATCAAGACATTTTTAAGGGCAGGTTTCGTTTGCAGCCCTGCAGTACTTGTGCATATGAAATGCCCATTTGCACAGATTTCAAAGCTGCTGTTGCAGGTATCGCCCAGAGGATGGCAGCATTTCTACGTTTCACACTGGCACCTAGGGAAACATATCTTCCTGCCAGTGGTGTTCCCCAGTTATAAATTAGAGTGCAATGTGCCCTGATATACCCCCAAAAGCTTACGTCTCCTAACGTATGTTTGCTTTTTAAATTCAATTTCTATTTTTTAGTGGAGTAATATTCCATTCTGTACATGGACCACATCTTCTTTGTGCATTCCTCTGTTGATAGACATTTTCATTGCTTCTAAGTGTTGCCTATGGTAAATATGGCTGGAGTGCAGTATTCCTGCCTGTGACTTTTGATTCCCATTTTCTCAGGTGATAGGCCCAACGGTGGGTATGATTCATTGACTGGTAGCTCAGTGTTTACCGTTTCAGAGCAACTGCTCTGTGTTTTCATTAGTGGCTCTTACTACGTCCCAGTGAACACCGAGTGTATGCATTTTCCACAACCCCTTCAGCATTTATTGTTTGCAGAATGTTTGCTCATGGCCATTCTGACTGGTGTGAGCTGATAGGTTTTTGTAATTTGGATTTGCATGTCTTTAATAATTCCTAGTATTCAGCATTTTCCCACACCTTTCTCTTTTATTTAGAAAAAAAAGGTGTGAGTACAGTATCCCTCTTGAAATTGTCTTCTTGGAAGGTTGCCCTCTTTTGAATTTTGTGGTCGTTTTTCGACCCCAGGATTTTTTTTTTTTTTTGAGAGCAGGTGTCATTTACATGCCTGCAATGATTGTGAATATTTAGTGACCATTAGCACTGGGTTTAAAGCTGGTGTTGTGGGAAATGGCCACAAGGTGGCAGCATTTCTCCATTCCCAAATCTGGTTACTAGGGCAGCAGAGCCTTTCTGGAAGTCCTGTTACTAGGTTGTAAATTAGAATGGAATGTGCCAGGAAAAAGCCCCGGAAGTTTATGTCTCATTACTTCTTGTTCATTGTTTTAATTGGTTTAATCAGGGTAATGATTAGAATGCAGTTGGTCCTAGGTGTACACAATCTGGTTCATTCGTACATCATATATATCTATTCATGTGCAGATCCTTTTCCCATGTAAAGGATTACAGAATGTTCTGTACACCTCCCTTGCTATGTGCTTGGGCTTTTTGATATGTGTACTTAATCTGTATTTGTATAGGTGTGGTCAACCTAATCTTAATTTATCCATTGCCACCACCTTTCCTTTTAGATACGCATAGTTTGTTTTTTAAGTCCGTGTGTGTCTTTCTCTGTGGAAATATGTCCATTTTGTCAGTTGTTAGGTAACACGTATAGGTGTTATCAGAGGATATATGTCTTTTGCTTTCCAACCTACCTCATGTTCTGTGATTATCTCTAGGCTCATCTGTGGTACCTCAAAGAGCAGTGTTTCGTTGTTTTCCACAGCTAATATTCCATTGTGTACGTGGACCACTTCTTCATTAGCCATTCATGTGTTGATGGGCATTTAGGTTGCTTCCATGTCTTGGCTGTTGTGAATATGGCTGCAGTGCAGCTTTTGCAGCCTCAGTCTTCTGGATTCTGGTCTTCTCAGGTGAGAGGCACAGCAGTGGGCCTGCTGCATCGAATGGTAGCTCAATTTTTACTTTTAAACGCAGCTCCTTTCTGTTCTCATTATTGGCTGTTACCACTTTACATCTCACCAGCAGCTAGAGGGTACACAGTTCTCAAAAACCACTTCAGCATTTATTATTTGTAGCCTTTTGTTGATGGTCAGTCGACCTGTGTGAGTTGAAACCTTTTTGCAGATTAGATTTGCATGAGTCTAATAATTCCTGAGGTTGAGCCTTTACCCGTTTTCCTTCTTTTTCAAAAAAGAGAGTGAGTCAAACTGACCTCTTCATAGTATCTTCTTGAAATTTTGCCAGTTTTGAATTTTATTGTCCATTCCCTACCTCAGCACAATTGTTTAGGGCAGGTGTCCTTTACAGCCCTGAGTCCTTGTGAACGTTAAGAGACCATTAGCTGTGGGCTTAAAGCCGCTCTTGCGGGAAACGGCCACAAGGCGGCAGCATTTCTACATTCCCAACACTGCGTTTTTGGGCAGCAGAGCCTTCCTGGAAATCGTGTTAGTAGGCTGCAAATTAGAGTGGAAAGTGCCAGGCCACATCCCCAAGAGCTTATACCTCCTTACGTCTTGTTTGTTTTTTAAATTTAATTTTTATTACCAGAGCAAATTTGATAAAAATATTTTGTTTCTCCTAGTTGTAGAGAGTCTGGTTCATTATAGCAATGTATCTGTCCATTTATCCTTGCATCCCTTACCGTGTATATTATTACACAGTGTTGAGTAGACCTCTCTTGGTATTCCATAGGTACTTTGTGATTATATATTTCATATGTATTAGAACATGTCTGTTAACCCCCATATCCTAATTCATCCATTACGTACACATTTCCATTTGGTGAAACATAATTTGTTTTCTTAATCCATGCTTTTCCTTCTCTTGGAAATAAGTTCATGAGTATCAATTTTTAGGTAACACCGATAAGTGATGTCATAGGATATCTGTCTTTCACTTTCTTTCTTACTTCAAGTTGGGTGATTATCTCTAGGTCCTTATCTGGTGGTGCAAACGGCACCGTTTCATTGTTTTCCATGGCTAATATTCCATTGTCTACATGGACCACTTCCTCTTTGTGCATTTTTCTGTGGATGGACATTTTGGTTTATTCCAAGTCTTGGCTACGTTAAATGTTCCTGCAGGGCATCCCTGGAGGCGCAGTGGTTGAGAGTCCGCCTGCCGATGCAGGGGATACGAGTTCGTGCCCCAGTCCGGGAAGATCCCACATGCCGCGGAGCGGCTAGGCCCGTGAGCCATGGCCGTTGAGCCTGCGCGTCCGGAGCCAGTGCTCCACAACGGGAGAGGCCACAACAGTGAGAGGCCCACTTACCACCCCACCCCCACCCCAAAATAAGGTTCCTGCAGTGCAGGATTGCCAGCCTGTGTCTTTTCCATTCTGCTCTGCTCAGGTGATAGGCGCATCAAAGGACTTACCAGTTCACATGGTAGCTCACTTTTTACCCTTAAACCCACCTCCATTATGTTCTCCCTACTGGCTGTTACCAGTTTACATCCACCCAGCAGCTAGAGGGTACACAGTTCTCCAAAACCCCTTCAGCATTTATTCTCTGTAGACTTTCTGCTGAAGAACATTCTGACGGCTGTGAGGTGAACATTTCTATAATTGGATTTGCATGGCTTTATTAATTGCTGATGTTGCACATTTTTCTATTCCCTTTTATTTTAAAGAAAAAAAAAGAAAAGACAAAATGTATGTAAGATATGCCTCTTGAAATTGTCTTCTTGAAATGTTGACGTCTTTTGAATTTTCTGGTCGATTTACAACCCCAGGATGTTTTGTGATGGCAGGTGTCATTTAGAGGCCTGCCATGATTTTGAATATTAAGTGACGATTACCGCTCTTGTGTGAAACGACCAGAGGCGGCAGCACTTCTCCTTACCAAATCTGCTTACTAGGGCTACAGAGCCATAATGGAAGTCGTGTTGTAGGTTGTAAATTAGAACGGAATGTGCCAGGGAAAGCCCCTTAAAATTATGTCTGATTACTTCTTGTTCATTTTTTTAAATTAAATCTTTATTCTTTATCACAGGAAATTAGATTACAATGTTTTGTTTGTTGTAGGTGTGCAAGATGTGGTTCTTTTGCACATATACATATACCTATTCTTCTTCAGATCCTTTTCCCATGTAGGTTATGACACAATGTTGAGGAGTCTTCCCTTGGTATGCCGTGGGTTTTTGGTGATTATATATTTCACATGTGTTTGTATATCTCTGTTAACCCCAATATCGTAATGTATCCAATCCTCACACCTTTCCATTGGGTGAACCGTAATTTGGTTGAATGAATCTGTGATTGCCTTCCTCTCTGGAAATGTCTTCATTGGTATCAATTTTTAGGTAACACCCATAAGTGATAGGATAGGATATGTGTCTTTTGCTTTCTCACTTACTACCAGTTGCATGATTACCTCTAGACTCCTCTATGGTCCTGCAAATGGCATTGCTTCATTTTTTTCCTGGGCTAATATTCCATCTGTACATGTACCAGTTCTTCTTTGTCCACTCATCTCTTGATGGACGTTTTGCTTGCTTCCATGTGTTGGCTATTGTAATGCTTCTACAGTGCAGATTTGCCTGCCTGTGTCTTTCCAATTCTGTCTTCATAGGATATAGCCTGAGAAGTGGGCCTGAGAAGTAGCTCAAGGTTTAGCTTTTAAAGGCACCTCCATTCTGTTCCCATTAGTGGCCCTTAGCAGGTCAGGTCCCACTTCAAATTGAGGGTATGCATTTCTCCAAAACCTCTTCAGCATTGATCACTTGTAGTTTTTTTGCTGATGGTTATTCTGAGTGGTGTGAGCTGATACTTCTTTGTGGTTGGATTTGCATGTGTCTCATACTCCCTTGAAATTGAGCTTTCAGGCATGTCCTTTTATTTTTCAAACTCTTATTACAGCTGACTTCTTCAAATTGTTTTCTTGAAGTACGTGCCACATTTTGAAATGATTTGGCCTTTACCTACATCAAGACATTTTTAAGGGCAGGTTTCGTTTGCAGCCCTGCAGTACTTGTGCATATGAAATGCCCATTTGCACAGATTTCAAAGCTGCTGTTGCAGGTATCGCCCAGAGGATGGCAGCATTTCTACGTTTCACACTCTGGCACCTAGGGAAACATATCTTCCTGCCAGTGGTGTTCCCCAGTTATAAATTAGAGTGCAATGTGCCCTGATATACCCCCAAAAGCTTACGTCTCCTAACGTATGTTTGCTTTTTAAATTCAATTTCTATTTTTTAGTGGAGTAATATTCCATTCTGTACATGGACCACATCTTCTTTGTGCATTCCTCTGTTGATAGACATTTTCATTGCTTCTAAGTGTTGCCTATGGTAAATATGGCTGGAGTGCAGTATTCCTGCCTGTGACTTTTGATTCCCATTTTCTCAGGTGATAGGCCCAACGGTGGGTATGATTCATTGACTGGTAGCTCAGTGTTTACCGTTTCAGAGCAACTGCTCTGTGTTTTCATTAGTGGCTCTTACTACGTCCCAGTGAACACCGAGTGTATGCATTTTCCACAACCCCTTCAGCATTTATTGTTTGCAGAATGTTTGCTCATGGCCATTCTGACTGGTGTGAGCTGATAGGTTTTTGTAATTTGGATTTGCATGTCTTTAATAATTCCTAGTATTCAGCATTTTCCCACACCTTTCTCTTTTATTTAGAAAAAAAAGGTGTGAGTACAGTATCCCTCTTGAAATTGTCTTCTTGGAAGGTTGCCCTCTTTTGAATTTTGTGGTCGTTTTTCGACCCCCGGATTTTTTTCTTTTTTTTTGAGAGCAGGTGTCATTTACATGCCTGCAATGATTGTGAATATTTAGTGACCATTAGCACTGGGTTTAAAGCTGGTGTTGTGGGAAACGGCCACAAGGTGGCAGCATTTCTCCATTCCCAAATCTGGTTACTAGGGCAGCAGAGCCTTTCTGGAAGTCCTGTTACTAGGTTGTAAATTAGAATGGAATGTGCCAGGAAAAAGCCCCGGAAGTTTATGTCTCATTACTTCTTGTTCATTGTTTTAATTGGTTTAATCAGGGTAATGATTAGAATGCAGTTGGTCCTAGGTGTACACAATCTGGTTCATTCGTACATCATATATATCTATTCATGTGCAGATCCTTTTCCCATGTAAAGGATTACAGAATGTTCTGTACACCTCCCTTGCTATGTGCTTGGGCTTTTTGATATGTGTACTTAATCTGTATTTGTATAGGTGTGGTCAACCTAATCTTAATTTATCCATTGCCACCACCTTTCCTTTTAGATACGCATAGTTTGTTTTTTAAGTCCGTGTGTGTCTTTCTCTGTGGAAATATGTCCATTTTGTCAGTTGTTAGGTAACACGTATAGGTGTTATCAGAGGATATATGTCTTTTGCTTTCCAACCTACCTCATGTTCTGTGATTATCTCTAGGCTCATCTGTGGTACCTCAAAGAGCAGTGTTTCGTTGTTTTCCACAGCTAATATTCCATTGTGTACGTGGACCACTTCTTCATTAGCCATTCATGTGTTGATGGGCATTTAGGTTGCTTCCATGTCTTGGCTGTTGTGAATATGGCTGCAGTGCAGCTTTTGCAGCCTCAGTCTTCTGGATTCTGGTCTTCTCAGGTGAGAGGCACAGCAGTGGGCCTGCTGCATCGAACGGTAGCTCAATTTTTAATTTTAAACGCAGCTCCTTTCTGTTCTCATTATTGGCTGTTACCACTTTACATCTCACCAGCAGCTAGAGGGTACACAGTTCTCAAAAACCACTTCAGCATTTATTATTTGTAGCCTTTTGTTGATGGTCAGTCGACCTGTGTGAGTTGAAACCTTTTTGCAGATTAGATTTGCATGAGTCTAATAATTCCTGAGGTTGAGCCTTTACCCGTTTTCCTTCTTTTTCAAAAAAGAGAGTGAGTCAAACTGACCTCTTCATAGTATCTTCTTGAAATTTTGCCAGGTTTGAATTTTATTGTCCATTCCCTACCTCAGCACAATTGTTTAGGGCAGGTGTCCTTTACAGCCCTGAGTCCTTGTGAACGTTAAGAGACCATTAGCTGTGGGCTTAAAGCCGCTCTTGCGGGAAACGGCCACAAGGCGGCAGCATTTCTACATTCCCAACACTGCGTTTTTGGGCAGCAGAGCCTTCCTGGAAATCGTGTTAGTAGGCTGCAAATTAGAGTGGAAAGTGCCAGGCCACATCCCCAAGAGCTTATACCTCCTTACGTCTTGTTTGTTTTTTAAATTTAATTTTTATTACCAGAGCAAATTTGATAAAAATATTTTGTTTCTCCTAGTTGTACAGAGTCTGGTTCATTATAGCAATGTATCTGTCCATTTATCCTTGCATCCCTTACCGTGTATATTATTACACAGTGTTGAGTAGACCTCTCTTGGTATTCCATAGGTACTTTGTGATTATATATTTCATATGTATTAGAACATGTCTGTTAACCCCCATATCCTAATTCATCCATTACGTACACATTTCCATTTGGTGAAACATAATTTGTTTTCTTAATCCATGCTTTTCCTTCTCTTGGAAATAAGTTCATGAGTATCAATTTTTAGGTAACACCGATAAGTGATGTCATAGGATATCTGTCTTTCACTTTCTTTCTTACTTCAAGTTGGGTGATTATCTCTAGGTCCTTATCTGGTGGTGCAAACGGCACCGTTTCATTGTTTTCCATGGCTAATATTCCATTGTCTACATGGACCACTTCCTCTTTGTGCATTTTTCTGTGGATGGACATTTTGGTTTATTCCAAGTCTTGGCTACGTTAAATGTTCCTGCAGGGCATCCCTGGAGGCGCAGTGGTTGAGAGTCCGCCTGCCGATGCAGGGGATACGAGTTCGTGCCCCAGTCCGGGAAGATCCCACATGCCGCGGAGCGGCTAGGCCCGTGAGCCATGGCCGTTGAGCCTGCGCGTCCGGAGCCAGTGCTCCACAACGGGAGAGGCCACAACAGTGAGAGGCCCACTTACCACCCCACCCCCACCCCAAAATAAGGTTCCTGCAGTGCAGGATTGCCAGCCTGTGTCTTTTCCATTCTGCTCTGCTCAGGTGATAGGCGCATCAAAGGACTTACCAGTTCACATGGTAGCTCACTTTTTACCCTTAAACCCACCTCCATTATGTTCTCCCTACTGGCTGTTACCAGTTTACATCCACCCAGCAGCTAGAGGGTACACAGTTCTCCAAAACCCCTTCAGCATTTATTCTCTGTAGACTTTTTGCTGAAGAACATTCTGACGGCTGTGAGGTGAACATTTCTATAATTGGATTTGCATGGCTTTATTAATTGCTGATGTTGCACATTTTTCTATTCCCTTTTATTTTAAAGAAAAAAAAAGAAAAGACAAAATGTATGTAAGATATGCCTCTTGAAATTGTCTTCTTGAAATGTTGACGTCTTTTGAATTTTCTGGTCGATTTACAACCCCAGGATGTTTTGTGATGGCAGGTGTCATTTAGAGGCCTGCCATGATTTTGAATATTAAGTGACGATTACCGCTCTTGTGTGAAACGACCAGAGGCGGCAGCACTTCTCCTTACCAAATCTGCTTACTAGGGCTACAGAGCCATAATGGAAGTCGTGTTGTAGGTTGTAAATTAGAACGGAATGTGCCAGGGAAAGCCCCTTAAAATTATGTCTGATTACTTCTTGTTCATTTTTTTAAATTAAATCTTTATTCTTTATCACAGGAAATTAGATTACAATGTTTTGTTTGTTGTAGGTGTGCAAGATGTGGTTCTTTTGCACATATACATATACCTATTCTTCTTCAGATCCTTTTCCCATGTAGGTTATGACACAATGTTGAGGAGTCTTCCCTTGGTATGCCGTGGGTTTTTGGTGATTATATATTTCACATGTGTTTGTATATCTCTGTTAACCCCAATATCGTAATGTATCCAATCCTCACACCTTTCCATTGGGTGAACCGTAATTTGGTTGAATGAATCTGTGATTGCCTTCCTCTCTGGAAATGTCTTCATTGGTATCAATTTTTAGGTAACACCCATAAGTGATAGGATAGGATATGTGTCTTTTGCTTTCTCACTTACTACCAGTTGCATGATTACCTCTAGACTCCTCTATGGTCCTGCAAATGGCATTGCTTCATTTTTTTCCTGGGCTAATATTCCATCTGTACATGTACCAGTTCTTCTTTGTCCACTCATCTCTTGATGGACGTTTTGCTTGCTTCCATGTGTTGGCTATTGTAATGCTTCTACAGTGCAGATTTGCCTGCCTGTGTCTTTCCAATTCTGTCTTCATAGGTTATAGCCTGAGAAGTGGGCCTGAGAAGTAGCTCAAGGTTTAGCTTTTAAAGGCACCTCCATTCTGTTCCCATTAGTGGCCCTTAGCAGGTCAGGTCCCACTTCAAACTGAGGGTATGCATTTCTCCAAAACCTCTTCAGCATTGATCACTTGTAGTTTTTTTGCTGATGGTTATTCTGAGTGGTGTGAGCTGATACTTCTTTGTGGTTGGATTTGCATGTGTCTCATACTCCCTTGAAATTGAGCTTTCAGGCATGTCCTTTTATTTTTCAAACTCTTATTACAGCTGACTTCTTCAAATTGTTTTCTTGAAGTACGTGCCACATTTTGAAATGATTTGGCCTTTACCTACATCAAGACATTTTTAAGGGCAGGTTTCGTTTGCAGCCCTGCAGTACTTGTGCATATGAAATGCCCATTTGCACAGATTTCAAAGCTGCTGTTGCAGGTATCGCCCAGAGGATGGCAGCATTTCTACGTTTCACACTCTGGCACCTAGGGAAACATATCTTCCTGCCAGTGGTGTTCCCCAGTTATAAATTAGAGTGCAATGTGCCCTGATATACCCCCAAAAGCTTACGTCTCCTAACGTATGTTTGCTTTTTAAATTCAATTTCTATTTTTTAGTGGAGTAATATTCCATTCTGTACATGGACCACATCTTCTTTGTGCATTCCTCTGTTGATAGACATTTTCATTGCTTCTAAGTGTTGCCTATGGTAAATATGGCTGGAGTGCAGTATTCCTGCCTGTGACTTTTGATTCCCATTTTCTCAGGTGATAGGCCCAACGGTGGGTATGATTCATTGACTGGTAGCTCAGTGTTTACCGTTTCAGAGCAACTGCTCTGTGTTTTCATTAGTGGCTCTTACTACGTCCCAGTGAACACCGAGTGTATGCATTTTCCACAACCCCTTCAGCATTTATTGTTTGCAGAATGTTTGCTCATGGCCATTCTGACTGGTGTGAGCTGATAGGTTTTTGTAATTTGGATTTGCATGTCTTTAATAATTCCTAGTATTCAGCATTTTCCCACACCTTTCTCTTTTATTTAGAAAAAAAAGGTGTGAGTACAGTATCCCTCTTGAAATTGTCTTCTTGGAAGGTTGCCCTCTTTTGAATTTTGTGGTCGTTTTTCGACCCCCGGATTTTTTTTTTTTTTGAGAGCAGGTGTCATTTACATGCCTGCAATGATTGTGAATATTTAGTGACCATTAGCACTGGGTTTAAAGCTGGTGTTGTGGGAAACGGCCACAAGGTGGCAGCATTTCTCCATTCCCAAATCTGGTTACTAGGGCAGCAGAGCCTTTCTGGAAGTCCTGTTACTAGGTTGTAAATTAGAATGGAATGTGCCAGGAAAAAGCCCCGGAAGTTTATGTCTCATTACTTCTTGTTCATTGTTTTAATTGGTTTAATCAGGGTAATGATTAGAATGCAGTTGGTCCTAGGTGTACACAATCTGGTTCATTCGTACATCATATATATCTATTCATGTGCAGATCCTTTTCCCATGTAAAGGATTACAGAATGTTCTGTACACCTCCCTTGCTATGTGCTTGGGCTTTTTGATATGTGTACTTAATCTGTATTTGTATAGGTGTGGTCAAACTAATCTTAATTTATCCATTGCCACCACCTTTCCTTTTAGATACGCATAGTTTGTTTTTTAAGTCCGTGTGTGTCTTTCTCTGTGGAAATATGTCCATTTTGTCAGTTGTTAGGTAACACGTATAGGTGTTATCAGAGGATATATGTCTTTTGCTTTCCAACCTACCTCATGTTCTGTGATTATCTCTAGGCTCATCTGTGGTACCTCAAAGAGCAGTGTTTCGTTGTTTTCCACAGCTAATATTCCATTGTGTACGTGGACCACTTCTTCATTAGCCATTCATGTGTTGATGGGCATTTAGGTTGCTTCCATGTCTTGGCTGTTGTGAATATGGCTGCAGTGCAGCTTTTGCAGCCTCAGTCTTCTGGATTCTGGTCTTCTCAGGTGAGAGGCACAGCAGTGGGCCTGCTGCATCGAATGGTAGCTCAATTTTTACTTTTAAACGCAGCTCCTTTCTGTTCTCATTATTGGCTGTTACCACTTTACATCTCACCAGCAGCTAGAGGGTACACAGTTCTCAAAAACCACTTCAGCATTTATTATTTGTAGCCTTTTGTTGATGGTCAGTCGACCTGTGTGAGTTGAAACCTTTTTGCAGATTAGATTTGCATGAGTCTAATAATTCCTGAGGTTGAGCCTTTACCCGTTTTCCTTCTTTTTCAAAAAAGAGAGTGAGTCAAACTGACCTCTTCATAGTATCTTCTTGAAATTTTGCCAGGTTTGAATTTTATTGTCCATTCCCTACCTCAGCACAATTGTTTAGGGCAGGTGTCCTTTACAGCCCTGAGTCCTTGTGAACGTTAAGACACCATTAGCTGTGGGCTTAAAGCCGCTCTTGCGGGAAACGGCCACAAGGCGGCAGCATTTCTACATTCCCAACACTGCGTTTTTGGGCAGCAGAGCCTTCCTGGAAATCGTGTTAGTAGGCTGCAAATTAGAGTGGAAAGTGCCAGGCCACATCCCCAAGAGCTTATACCTCCTTACGTCTTGTTTGTTTTTTAAATTTAATTTTTATTACCAGAGCAAATTTGATAAAAATATTTTGTTTCTCCTAGTTGTACAGAGTCTGGTTCATTATAGCAATGTATCTGTCCATTTATCCTTGCATCCCTTACCGTGTATATTATTACACAGTGTTGAGTAGACCTCTCTTGGTATTCCATAGGTACTTTGTGATTATATATTTCATATGTATTAGAACATGTCTGTTAACCCCCATATCCTAATTCATCCATTACGTACACATTTCCATTTGGTGAAACATAATTTGTTTTCTTAATCCATGCTTTTCCTTCTCTTGGAAATAAGTTCATGAGTATCAATTTTTAGGTAACACCGATAAGTGATGTCATAGGATATCTGTCTTTCACTTTCTTTCTTACTTCAAGTTGGGTGATTATCTCTAGGTCCTTATCTGGTGGTGCAAACGGCACCGTTTCATTGTTTTCCATGGCTAATATTCCATTGTCTACATGGACCACTTCCTCTTTGTGCATTTTTCTGTGGATGGACATTTTGGTTTATTCCAAGTCTTGGCTACGTTAAATGTTCCTGCAGGGCATCCCTGGAGGCGCAGTGGTTGAGAGTCCGCCTGCCGATGCAGGGGATACGAGTTCGTGCCCCAGTCCGGGAAGATCCCACATGCCGCGGAGCGGCTAGGCCCGTGAGCCATGGCCGTTGAGCCTGCGCGTCCGGAGCCAGTGCTCCACAACGGGAGAGGCCACAACAGTGAGAGGCCCACTTACCACCCCACCCCCACCCCAAAATAAGGTTCCTGCAGTGCAGGATTGCCAGCCTGTGTCTTTTCCATTCTGCTCTGCTCAGGTGATAGGCGCATCAAAGGACTTACCAGTTCACATGGTAGCTCACTTTTTACCCTTAAACCCACCTCCATTATGTTCTCCCTACTGGCTGTTACCAGTTTACATCCACCCAGCAGCTAGAGGGTACACAGTTCTCCAAAACCCCTTCAGCATTTATTCTCTGTAGACTTTTTGCTGAAGAACATTCTGACGGCTGTGAGGTGAACATTTCTATAATTGGATTTGCATGGCTTTATTAATTGCTGATGTTGCACATTTTTCTATTCCCTTTTATTTTAAAGAAAAAAAAAAGAAAAGACAAAATGTATGTAAGATATGCCTCTTGAAATTGTCTTCTTGAAATGTTGACGTCTTTTGAATTTTCTGGTCGATTTACAACCCCAGGATGTTTTGTGATGGCAGGTGTCATTTAGAGGCCTGCCATGATTTTGAATATTAAGTGACGATTACCGCTCTTGTGTGAAACGACCAGAGGCGGCAGCACTTCTCCTTACCAAATCTGCTTACTAGGGCTACAGAGCCATAATGGAAGTCGTGTTGTAGGTTGTAAATTAGAACGGAATGTGCCAGGGAAAGCCCCTTAAAATTATGTCTGATTACTTCTTGTTCATTTTTTTAAATTAAATCTTTATTCTTTATCACAGGAAATTAGATTACAATGTTTTGTTTGTTGTAGGTGTGCAAGATGTGGTTCTTTTGCACATATACATATACCTATTCTTCTTCAGATCCTTTTCCCATGTAGGTTATGACACAATGTTGAGGAGTCTTCCCTTGGTATGCCGTGGGTTTTTGGTGATTATATATTTCACATGTGTTTGTATATCTCTGTTAACCCCAATATCGTAATGTATCCAATCCTCACACCTTTCCATTGGGTGAACCGTAATTTGGTTGAATGAATCTGTGATTGCCTTCCTCTCTGGAAATGTCTTCATTGGTATCAATTTTTAGGTAACACCCATAAGTGATAGGATAGGATATGTGTCTTTTGCTTTCTCACTTACTACCAGTTGCATGATTACCTCTAGACTCCTCTATGGTCCTGCAAATGGCATTGCTTCATTTTTTTCCTGGGCTAATATTCCATCTGTACATGTACCAGTTCTTCTTTGTCCACTCATCTCTTGATGGACGTTTTGCTTGCTTCCATGTGTTGGCTATTGTAATGCTTCTACAGTGCAGATTTGCCTGCCTGTGTCTTTCCAATTCTGTCTTCATAGGTTATAGCCTGAGAAGTGGGCCTGAGAAGTAGCTCAAGGTTTAGCTTTTAAAGGCACCTCCATTCTGTTCCCATTAGTGGCCCTTAGCAGGTCAGGTCCCACTTCAAACTGAGGGTATGCATTTCTCCAAAACCTCTTCAGCATTGATCACTTGTAGTTTTTTTGCTGATGGTTATTCTGAGTGGTGTGAGCTGATACTTCTTTGTGGTTGGATTTGCATGTGTCTCATACTCCCTTGAAATTGAGCTTTCAGGCATGTCCTTTTATTTTTCAAACTCTTATTACAGCTGACTTCTTCAAATTGTTTTCTTGAAGTACGTGCCACATTTTGAAATGATTTGGCCTTTACCTACATCAAGACATTTTTAAGGGCAGGTTTCGTTTGCAGCCCTGCAGTACTTGTGCATATGAAATGCCCATTTGCACAGATTTCAAAGCTGCTGTTGCAGGTATCGCCCAGAGGATGGCAGCATTTCTACGTTTCACACTCTGGCACCTAGGGAAACATATCTTCCTGCCAGTGGTGTTCCCCAGTTATAAATTAGAGTGCAATGTGCCCTGATATACCCCCAAAAGCTTACGTCTCCTAACGTATGTTTGCTTTTTAAATTCAATTTCTATTTTTTAGTGGAGTAATATTCCATTCTGTACATGGACCACATCTTCTTTGTGCATTCCTCTGTTGATAGACATTTTCATTGCTTCTAAGTGTTGCCTATGGTAAATATGGCTGGAGTGCAGTATTCCTGCCTGTGACTTTTGATTCCCATTTTCTCAGGTGATAGGCCCAACGGTGGGTATGATTCATTGACTGGTAGCTCAGTGTTTACCGTTTCAGAGCAACTGCACTGTGTTTTCATTAGTGGCTCTTACCACGTCCCAGTGAACACCGAGTGTATGCATTTTCCACAACCCCTTCAGCATTTATTGTTTGCAGAATGTTTGCTCATGGCCATTCTGACTGGTGTGAGCTGATAGGTTTTTGTAATTTGGATTTGCATGTCTTTAATAATTCCTAGTATTCAGCATTTTCCCACACCTTTCTGTTTTATTTAGAAAAAAAAGGTGTGAGTACAGTATCCCTCTTGAAATTGTCTTCTTGGAAGTTTGCCCTCTTTTGAATTTTGTGGTCGTTTTTCGACCCCCGGATTTTTTTTTTTTTTTGAGAGCAGGTGTCATTTACATGCGTGCAATGATTGTGAATATTTAGTGACCATTAGCACTGGGTTTAAAGCTGGTGTTGTGGGAAACGGCCACAAGGTGGCAGCATTTCTCCATTCCCAAATCTGGTTACTAGGGCAGCAGAGCCTTTCTGGAAGTCCTGTTACTAGGTTGTAAATTAGAATGGAATGTGCCAGGAAAAAGCCCCGGAAGTTTATGTCTCATTACTTCTTGTTCATTGTTTTAATTGGTTTAATCAGGGTAATGATTAGAATGCAGTTGGTCCTAGGTGTACACAATCTGGTTCATTCGTACATCATATATATCTATTCATGTGCAGATCCTTTTCCCATGTAAAGGATTACAGAATGTTCTGTACACCTCCCTTGCTATGTGCTTGGGCTTTTTGATATGTGTACTTAATCTGTATTTGTATAGGTGTGGTCAACCTAATCTTAATTTATCCATTGCCACCACCTTTCCTTTTAGATACGCATAGTTTGTTTTTTAAGTCCGTGTGTGTCTTTCTCTGTGGAAATATGTCCATTTTGTCAGTTGTTAGGTAACACGTATAGGTGTTATCAGAGGATATATGTCTTTTGCTTTCCAACCTACCTCATGTTCTGTGATTATCTCTAGGCTCATCTGTGGTACCTCAAAGAGCAGTGTTTCGTTGTTTTCCACAGCTAATATTCCATTGTGTACGTGGACCACTTCTTCATTAGCCATTCATGTGTTGATGGGCATTTAGGTTGCTTCCATGTCTTGGCTGTTGTGAATATGGCTGCAGTGCAGCTTTTGCAGCCTCAGTCTTCTGGATTCTGGTCTTCTCAGGTGAGAGGCACAGCAGTGGGCCTGCTGCATCGAATGGTAGCTCAATTTTTACTTTTAAACGCAGCTCCTTTCTGTTCTCATTATTGGCTGTTACCACTTTACATCTCACCAGCAGCTAGAGGGTACACAGTTCTCAAAAACCACTTCAGCATTTATTATTTGTAGCCTTTTGTTGATGGTCAGTCGACCTGTGTGAGTTGAAACCTTTTTGCAGATTAGATTTGCATGAGTCTAATAATTCCTGAGGTTGAGCCTTTACCCGTTTTCCTTCTTTTTCAAAAAAGAGAGTGAGTCAAACTGACCTCTTCATAGTATCTTCTTGAAATTTTGCCAGTTTTGAATTTTATTGTCCATTCCCTACCTCAGCACAATTGTTTAGGGCAGGTGTCCTTTACAGCCCTGAGTCCTTGTGAACGTTAAGAGACCATTAGCTGTGGGCTTAAAGCCGCTCTTGCGGGAAACGGCCACAAGGCGGCAGCATTTCTACATTCCCAACACTGCGTTTTTGGGCAGCAGAGCCTTCCTGGAAATCGTGTTAGTAGGCTGCAAATTAGAGTGGAAAGTGCCAGGCCACATCCCCAAGAGCTTATACCTCCTTACGTCTTGTTTGTTTTTTAAATTTAATTTTTATTACCAGAGCAAATTTGATAAAAATATTTTGTTTCTCCTAGTTGTACAGAGTCTGGTTCATTATAGCAATGTATCTGTCCATTTATCCTTGCATCCCTTACCGTGTATATTATTACACAGTGTTGAGTAGACCTCTCTTGGTATTCCATAGGTACTTTGTGATTATATATTTCATATGTATTAGAACATGTCTGTTAACCCCCATATCCTAATTCATCCATTACGTACACATTTCCATTTGGTGAAACATAATTTGTTTTCTTAATCCATGCTTTTCCTTCTCTTGGAAATAAGTTCATGAGTATCAATTTTTAGGTAACACCGATAAGTGATGTCATAGGATATCTGTCTTTCACTTTCTTTCTTACTTCAAGTTGGGTGATTATCTCTAGGTCCTTATCTGGTGGTGCAAACGGCACCGTTTCATTGTTTTCCATGGCTAATATTCCATTGTCTACATGGACCACTTCCTCTTTGTGCATTTTTCTGTGGATGGACATTTTGGTTTATTCCAAGTCTTGGCTACGTTAAATGTTCCTGCAGGGCATCCCTGGAGGCGCAGTGGTTGAGAGTCCGCCTGCCGATGCAGGGGATACGAGTTCGTGCCCCAGTCCGGGAAGATCCCACATGCCGCGGAGCGGCTAGGCCCGTGAGCCATGGCCGTTGAGCCTGCGCGTCCGGAGCCAGTGCTCCACAACGGGAGAGGCCACAACAGTGAGAGGCCCACTTACCACCCCACCCCCACCCCAAAATAAGGTTCCTGCAGTGCAGGATTGCCAGCCTGTGTCTTTTCCATTCTGCTCTGCTCAGGTGATAGGCGCATCAAAGGACTTACCAGTTCACATGGTAGCTCACTTTTTACCCTTAAACCCACCTCCATTATGTTCTCCCTACTGGCTGTTACCAGTTTACATCCACCCAGCAGCTAGAGGGTACACAGTTCTCCAAAACCCCTTCAGCATTTATTCTCTGTAGACTTTTTGCTGAAGAACATTCTGACGGCTGTGAGGTGAACATTTCTATAATTGGATTTGCATGGCTTTATTAATTGCTGATGTTGCACATTTTTCTATTCCCTTTTATTTTAAAGAAAAAAAAAGAAAAGACAAAATGTATGTAAGATATGCCTCTTGAAATTGTCTTCTTGAAATGTTGACGTCTTTTGAATTTTCTGGTCGATTTACAACCCCAGGATGTTTTGTGATGGCAGGTGTCATTTAGAGGCCTGCCATGATTTTGAATATTAAGTGACGATTACCGCTCTTGTGTGAAACGACCAGAGGCGGCAGCACTTCTCCTTACCAAATCTGCTTACTAGGGCTACAGAGCCATAATGGAAGTCGTGTTGTAGGTTGTAAATTAGAACGGAATGTGCCAGGGAAAGCCCCTTAAAATTATGTCTGATTACTTCTTGTTCATTTTTTTAAATTAAATCTTTATTCTTTATCACAGGAAATTAGATTACAATGTTTTGTTTGTTGTAGGTGTGCAAGATGTGGTTCTTTTGCACATATACATATACCTATTCTTCTTCAGATCCTTTTCCCATGTAGGTTATGACACAATGTTGAGGAGTCTTCCCTTGGTATGCCGTGGGTTTTTGGTGATTATATATTTCACATGTGTTTGTATATCTCTGTTAACCCCAATATCGTAATGTATCCAATCCTCACACCTTTCCATTGGGTGAACCGTAATTTGGTTGAATGAATCTGTGATTGCCTTCCTCTCTGGAAATGTCTTCATTGGTATCAATTTTTAGGTAACACCCATAAGTGATAGGATAGGATATGTGTCTTTTGCTTTCTCACTTACTACCAGTTGCATGATTACCTCTAGACTCCTCTATGGTCCTGCAAATGGCATTGCTTCATTTTTTTCCTGGGCTAATATTCCATCTGTACATGTACCAGTTCTTCTTTGTCCACTCATCTCTTGATGGACGTTTTGCTTGCTTCCATGTGTTGGCTATTGTAATGCTTCTACAGTGCAGATTTGCCTGCCTGTGTCTTTCCAATTCTGTCTTCATAGGTTATAGCCTGAGAAGTGGGCCTGAGAAGTAGCTCAAGGTTTAGCTTTTAAAGGCACCTCCATTCTGTTCCCATTAGTGGCCCTTAGCAGGTCAGGTCCCACTTCAAACTGAGGGTATGCATTTCTCCAAAACCTCTTCAGCATTGATCACTTGTAGTTTTTTTGCTGATGGTTATTCTGAGTGGTGTGAGCTGATACTTCTTTGTGGTTGGATTTGCATGTGTCTCATACTCCCTTGAAATTGAGCTTTCAGGCATGTCCTTTTATTTTTCAAACTCTTATTACAGCTGACTTCTTCAAATTGTTTTCTTGAAGTACGTGCCACATTTTGAAATGATTTGGCCTTTACCTACATCAAGACATTTTTAAGGGCAGGTTTCGTTTGCAGCCCTGCAGTACTTGTGCATATGAAATGCCCATTTGCACAGATTTCAAAGCTGCTGTTGCAGGTATCGCCCAGAGGATGGCAGCATTTCTACGTTTCACACTCTGGCACCTAGGGAAACATATCTTCCTGCCAGTGGTGTTCCCCAGTTATAAATTAGAGTGCAATGTGCCCTGATATACCCCCAAAAGCTTACGTCTCCTAACGTATGTTTGCTTTTTAAATTCAATTTCTATTTTTTAGTGGAGTAATATTCCATTCTGTACATGGACCACATCTTCTTTGTGCATTCCTCTGTTGATAGACATTTTCATTGCTTCTAAGTGTTGCCTATGGTAAATATGGCTGGAGTGCAGTATTCCTGCCTGTGACTTTTGATTCCCATTTTCTCAGGTGATAGGCCCAACGGTGGGTATGATTCATTGACTGGTAGCTCAGTGTTTACCGTTTCAGAGCAACTGCACTGTGTTTTCATTAGTGGCTCTTACCACGTCCCAGTGAACACCGAGTGTATGCATTTTCCACAACCCCTTCAGCATTTATTGTTTGCAGAATGTTTGCTCATGGCCATTCTGACTGGTGTGAGCTGATAGGTTTTTGTAATTTGGATTTGCATGTCTTTAATAATTCCTAGTATTCAGCATTTTCCCACACCTTTCTGTTTTATTTAGAAAAAAAAGGTGTGAGTACAGTATCCCTCTTGAAATTGTCTTCTTGGAAGGTTGCCCTCTTTTGAATTTTGTGGTCGTTTTTCGACCCCCGGATTTTTTTTTTTTTTTGAGAGCAGGTGTCATTTACATGCCTGCAATGATTGTGAATATTTAGTGACCATTAGCACTGGGTTTAAAGCTGGTGTTGTGGGAAACGGCCACAAGGTGGCAGCATTTCTCCATTCCCAAATCTGGTTACTAGGGCAGCAGAGCCTTTCTGGAAGTCCTGTTACTAGGTTGTAAATTAGAATGGAATGTGCCAGGAAAAAGCCCCGGAAGTTTATGTCTCATTACTTCTTGTTCATTGTTTTAATTGGTTTAATCAGGGTAATGATTAGAATGCAGTTGGTCCTAGGTGTACACAATCTGGTTCATTCGTACATCATATATATCTATTCATGTGCAGATCCTTTTCCCATGTAAAGGATTACAGAATGTTCTGTACACCTCCCTTGCTATGTGCTTGGGCTTTTTGATATGTGTACTTAATCTGTATTTGTATAGGTGTGGTCAACCTAATCTTAATTTATCCATTGCCACCACCTTTCCTTTTAGATACGCATAGTTTGTTTTTTAAGTCCGTGTGTGTCTTTCTCTGTGGAAATATGTCCATTTTGTCAGTTGTTAGGTAACACGTATAGGTGTTATCAGAGGATATATGTCTTTTGCTTTCCAACCTACCTCATGTTCTGTGATTATCTCTAGGCTCATCTGTGGTACCTCAAAGAGCAGTGTTTCGTTGTTTTCCACAGCTAATATTCCATTGTGTACGTGGACCACTTCTTCATTAGCCATTCATGTGTTGATGGGCATTTAGGTTGCTTCCATGTCTTGGCTGTTGTGAATATGGCTGCAGTGCAGCTTTTGCAGCCTCAGTCTTCTGGATTCTGGTCTTCTCAGGTGAGAGGCACAGCAGTGGGCCTGCTGCATCGAATGGTAGCTCAATTTTTACTTTTAAACGCAGCTCCTTTCTGTTCTCATTATTGGCTGTTACCACTTTACATCTCACCAGCAGCTAGAGGGTACACAGTTCTCAAAAACCACTTCAGCATTTATTATTTGTAGCCTTTTGTTGATGGTCAGTCGACCTGTGTGAGTTGAAACCTTTTTGCAGATTAGATTTGCATGAGTCTAATAATTCCTGAGGTTGAGCCTTTACCCGTTTTCCTTCTTTTTCAAAAAAGAGAGTGAGTCAAACTGACCTCTTCATAGTATCTTCTTGAAATTTTGCCAGTTTTGAATTTTATTGTCCATTCCCTACCTCAGCACAATTGTTTAGGGCAGGTGTCCTTTACAGCCCTGAGTCCTTGTGAACGTTAAGAGACCATTAGCTGTGGGCTTAAAGCCGCTCTTGCGGGAAACGGCCACAAGGCGGCAGCATTTCTACATTCCCAACACTGCGTTTTTGGGCAGCAGAGCCTTCCTGGAAATCGTGTTAGTAGGCTGCAAATTAGAGTGGAAAGTGCCAGGCCACATCCCCAAGAGCTTATACCTCCTTACGTCTTGTTTGTTTTTTAAATTTAATTTTTATTACCAGAGCAAATTTGATAAAAATATTTTGTTTCTCCTAGTTGTAGAGAGTCTGGTTCATTATAGCAAAGTATCTGTCCATTTATCCTTGCATCCCTTACCGTGTATATTATTACACAGTGTTGAGTAGACCTCTCTTGGTATTCCATAGGTACTTTGTGATTATATATTTCATATGTATTAGAACATGTCTGTTAACCCCCATATCCTAATTCATCCATTACGTACACATTTCCATTTGGTGAAACATAATTTCTTAATCCATGCTTTTCCTTCTCTTGGAAATAAGTTCATGAGTATCAATTTTTAGGTAACACCGATAAGTGATGTCATAGGATATCTGTCTTTCACTTTCTTTCTTACTTCAAGTTGGGTGATTATCTCTAGGTCCTTATCTGGTGGTGCAAACGGCACCGTTTCATTGTTTTCCATGGCTAATATTCCATTGTCTACATGGACCACTTCCTCTTTGTGCATTTTTCTGTGGATGGACATTTTGGTTTATTCCAAGTCTTGGCTACGTTAAATGTTCCTGCAGGGCATCCCTGGAGGCGCAGTGGTTGAGAGTCCGCCTGCCGATGCAGGGGATACGAGTTCGTGCCCCAGTCCGGGAAGATCCCACATGCCGCGGAGCGGCTAGGCCCGTGAGCCATGGCCGTTGAGCCTGCGCGTCCGGAGCCAGTGCTCCACAACGGGAGAGGCCACAACAGTGAGAGGCCCACTTACCACCCCACCCCCACCCCAAAATAAGGTTCCTGCAGTGCAGGATTGCCAGCCTGTGTCTTTTCCATTCTGCTCTGCTCAGGTGATAGGCGCATCAAAGGACTTACCAGTTCACATGGTAGCTCACTTTTTACCCTTAAACCCACCTCCATTATGTTCTCCCTACTGGCTGTTACCAGTTTACATCCACCCAGCAGCT
Source organism: Mesoplodon mirus (assembly GCF_964341445.2). Classification (NCBI taxonomy): domain Eukaryota; kingdom Metazoa; phylum Chordata; class Mammalia; order Artiodactyla; family Ziphiidae; genus Mesoplodon; species Mesoplodon mirus. The sequence goes on from NC_138981.1 coordinate 140,895,732, forward strand.
AGAGGGTACACAGTTCTCCAAAACCCCTTCAGCATTTATTCTCTGTAGACTTTTTGCTGAAGAACATTCTGACGGCTGTGAGGTGAACATTTCTATAATTGGATTTGCATGGCTTTATTAATTGCTGATGTTGCACATTTTTCTATTCCCTTTTATTTTAAAGAAAAAAAAAGAAAAGACAAAATGTATGTAAGATATGCCTCTTGAAATTGTCTTCTTGAAATGTTGACGTCTTTTGAATTTTCTGGTCGATTTACAACCCCAGGATGTTTTGTGATGGCAGGTGTCATTTAGAGGCCTGCCATGATTTTGAATATTAAGTGACGATTACCGCTCTTGTGTGAAACGACCAGAGGCGGCAGCACTTCTCCTTACCAAATCTGCTTACTAGGGCTACAGAGCCATAATGGAAGTCGTGTTGTAGGTTGTAAATTAGAACGGAATGTGCCAGGGAAAGCCCCTTAAAATTATGTCTGATTACTTCTTGTTCATTTTTTTAAATTAAATCTTTATTCTTTATCACAGGAAATTAGATTACAATGTTTTGTTTGTTGTAGGTGTGCAAGATGTGGTTCTTTTGCACATATACATATACCTATTCTTCTTCAGATCCTTTTCCCATGTAGGTTATGACACAATGTTGAGGAGTCTTCCCTTGGTATGCCGTGGGTTTTTGGTGATTATATATTTCACATGTGTTTGTATATCTCTGTTAACCCCAATATCGTAATGTATCCAATCCTCACACCTTTCCATTGGGTGAACCGTAATTTGGTTGAATGAATCTGTGATTGCCTTCCTCTCTGGAAATGTCTTCATTGGTATCAATTTTTAGGTAACACCCATAAGTGATAGGATAGGATATGTGTCTTTTGCTTTCTCACTTACTACCAGTTGCATGATTACCTCTAGACTCCTCTATGGTCCTGCAAATGGCATTGCTTCATTTTTTTCCTGGGCTAATATTCCATCTGTACATGTACCAGTTCTTCTTTGTCCACTCATCTCTTGATGGACGTTTTGCTTGCTTCCATGTGTTGGCTATTGTAATGCTTCTACAGTGCAGATTTGCCTGCCTGTGTCTTTCCAATTCTGTCTTCATAGGTTATAGCCTGAGAAGTGGGCCTGAGAAGTAGCTCAAGGTTTAGCTTTTAAAGGCACCTCCATTCTGTTCCCATTAGTGGCCCTTAGCAGGTCAGGTCCCACTTCAAACTGAGGGTATGCATTTCTCCAAAACCTCTTCAGCATTGATCACTTGTAGTTTTTTTGCTGATGGTTATTCTGAGTGGTGTGAGCTGATACTTCTTTGTGGTTGGATTTGCATGTGTCTCATACTCCCTTGAAATTGAGCTTTCAGGCATGTCCTTTTATTTTTCAAACTCTTATTACAGCTGACTTCTTCAAATTGTTTTCTTGAAGTACGTGCCACATTTTGAAATGATTTGGCCTTTACCTACATCAAGACATTTTTAAGGGCAGGTTTCGTTTGCAGCCCTGCAGTACTTGTGCATATGAAATGCCCATTTGCACAGATTTCAAAGCTGCTGTTGCAGGTATCGCCCAGAGGATGGCAGCATTTCTACGTTTCACACTCTGGCACCTAGGGAAACATATCTTCCTGCCAGTGGTGTTCCCCAGTTATAAATTAGAGTGCAATGTGCCCTGATATACCCCCAAAAGCTTACGTCTCCTAACGTATGTTTGCTTTTTAAATTCAATTTCTATTTTTTAGTGGAGTAATATTCCATTCTGTACATGGACCACATCTTCTTTGTGCATTCCTCTGTTGATAGACATTTTCATTGCTTCTAAGTGTTGCCTATGGTAAATATGGCTGGAGTGCAGTATTCCTGCCTGTGACTTTTGATTCCCATTTTCTCAGGTGATAGGCCCAACGGTGGGTATGATTCATTGACTGGTAGCTCAGTGTTTACCGTTTCAGAGCAACTGCTCTGTGTTTTCATTAGTGGCTCTTACTACGTCCCAGTGAACACCGAGTGTATGCATTTTCCACAACCCCTTCAGCATTTATTGTTTGCAGAATGTTTGCTCATGGCCATTCTGACTGGTGTGAGCTGATAGGTTTTTGTAATTTGGATTTGCATGTCTTTAATAATTCCTAGTATTCAGCATTTTCCCACACCTTTCTCTTTTATTTAGAAAAAAAAGGTGTGAGTACAGTATCCCTCTTGAAATTGTCTTCTTGGAAGGTTGCCCTCTTTTGAATTTTGTGGTCGTTTTTCGACCCCCGGATTTTTTTTTTTTTTGAGAGCAGGTGTCATTTACATGCGTGCAATGATTGTGAATATTTAGTGACCATTAGCACTGGGTTTAAAGCTGGTGTTGTGGGAAACGGCCACAAGGTGGCAGCATTTCTCCATTCCCAAATCTGGTTACTAGGGCAGCAGAGCCTTTCTGGAAGTCCTGTTACTAGGTTGTAAATTAGAATGGAATGTGCCAGGAAAAAGCCCCGGAAGTTTATGTCTCATTACTTCTTGTTCATTGTTTTAATTGGTTTAATCAGGGTAATGATTAGAATGCAGTTGGTCCTAGGTGTACACAATCTGGTTCATTCGTACATCATATATATCTATTCATGTGCAGATCCTTTTCCCATGTAAAGGATTACAGAATGTTCTGTACACCTCCCTTGCTATGTGCTTGGGCTTTTTGATATGTGTACTTAATCTGTATTTGTATAGGTGTGGTCAACCTAATCTTAATTTATCCATTGCCACCACCTTTCCTTTTAGATACGCATAGTTTGTTTTTTAAGTCCGTGTGTGTCTTTCTCTGTGGAAATATGTCCATTTTGTCAGTTGTTAGGTAACACGTATAGGTGTTATCAGAGGATATATGTCTTTTGCTTTCCAACCTACCTCATGTTCTGTGATTATCTCTAGGCTCATCTGTGGTACCTCAAAGAGCAGTGTTTCGTTGTTTTCCACAGCTAATATTCCATTGTGTACGTGGACCACTTCTTCATTAGCCATTCATGTGTTGATGGGCATTTAGGTTGCTTCCATGTCTTGGCTGTTGTGAATATGGCTGCAGTGCAGCTTTTGCAGCCTCAGTCTTCTGGATTCTGGTCTTCTCAGGTGAGAGGCACAGCAGTGGGCCTGCTGCATCGAATGGTAGCTCAATTTTTACTTTTAAACGCAGCTCCTTTCTGTTCTCATTATTGGCTGTTACCACTTTACATCTCACCAGCAGCTAGAGGGTACACAGTTCTCAAAAACCACTTCAGCATTTATTATTTGTAGCCTTTTGTTGATGGTCAGTCGACCTGTGTGAGTTGAAACCTTTTTGCAGATTAGATTTGCATGAGTCTAATAATTCCTGAGGTTGAGCCTTTACCCGTTTTCCTTCTTTTTCAAAAAAGAGAGTGAGTCAAACTGACCTCTTCATAGTATCTTCTTGAAATTTTGCCAGGTTTGAATTTTATTGTCCATTCCCTACCTCAGCACAATTGTTTAGGGCAGGTGTCCTTTACAGCCCTGAGTCCTTGTGAACGTTAAGACACCATTAGCTGTGGGCTTAAAGCCGCTCTTGCGGGAAACGGCCACAAGGCGGCAGCATTTCTACATTCCCAACACTGCGTTTTTGGGCAGCAGAGCCTTCCTGGAAATCGTGTTAGTAGGCTGCAAATTAGAGTGGAAAGTGCCAGGCCACATCCCCAAGAGCTTATACCTCCTTACGTCTTGTTTGTTTTTTAAATTTAATTTTTATTACCAGAGCAAATTTGATAAAAATATTTTGTTTCTCCTAGTTGTACAGAGTCTGGTTCATTATAGCAATGTATCTGTCCATTTATCCTTGCATCCCTTACCGTGTATATTATTACACAGTGTTGAGTAGACCTCTCTTGGTATTCCATAGGTACTTTGTGATTATATATTTCATATGTATTAGAACATGTCTGTTAACCCCCATATCCTAATTCATCCATTACGTACACATTTCCATTTGGTGAAACATAATTTGTTTTCTTAATCCATGCTTTTCCTTCTCTTGGAAATAAGTTCATGAGTATCAATTTTTAGGTAACACCGATAAGTGATGTCATAGGATATCTGTCTTTCACTTTCTTTCTTACTTCAAGTTGGGTGATTATCTCTAGGTCCTTATCTGGTGGTGCAAACGGCACCGTTTCATTGTTTTCCATGGCTAATATTCCATTGTCTACATGGACCACTTCCTCTTTGTGCATTTTTCTGTGGATGGACATTTTGGTTTATTCCAAGTCTTGGCTACGTTAAATGTTCCTGCAGGGCATCCCTGGAGGCGCAGTGGTTGAGAGTCCGCCTGCCGATGCAGGGGATACGAGTTCGTGCCCCAGTCCGGGAAGATCCCACATGCCGCGGAGCGGCTAGGCCCGTGAGCCATGGCCGTTGAGCCTGCGCGTCCGGAGCCAGTGCTCCACAACGGGAGAGGCCACAACAGTGAGAGGCCCACTTACCACCCCACCCCCACCCCAAAATAAGGTTCCTGCAGTGCAGGATTGCCAGCCTGTGTCTTTTCCATTCTGCTCTGCTCAGGTGATAGGCGCATCAAAGGACTTACCAGTTCACATGGTAGCTCACTTTTTACCCTTAAACCCACCTCCATTATGTTCTCCCTACTGGCTGTTACCAGTTTACATCCACCCAGCAGCTAGAGGGTACACAGTTCTCCAAAACCCCTTCAGCATTTATTCTCTGTAGACTTTTTGCTGAAGAACATTCTGACGGCTGTGAGGTGAACATTTCTATAATTGGATTTGCATGGCTTTATTAATTGCTGATGTTGCACATTTTTCTATTCCCTTTTATTTTAAAGAAAAAAAAAAGAAAAGACAAAATGTATGTAAGATATGCCTCTTGAAATTGTCTTCTTGAAATGTTGACGTCTTTTGAATTTTCTGGTCGATTTACAACCCCAGGATGTTTTGTGATGGCAGGTGTCATTTAGAGGCCTGCCATGATTTTGAATATTAAGTGACGATTACCGCTCTTGTGTGAAACGACCAGAGGCGGCAGCACTTCTCCTTACCAAATCTGCTTACTAGGGCTACAGAGCCATAATGGAAGTCGTGTTGTAGGTTGTAAATTAGAACGGAATGTGCCAGGGAAAGCCCCTTAAAATTATGTCTGATTACTTCTTGTTCATTTTTTTAAATTAAATCTTTATTCTTTATCACAGGAAATTAGATTACAATGTTTTGTTTGTTGTAGGTGTGCAAGATGTGGTTCTTTTGCACATATACATATACCTATTCTTCTTCAGATCCTTTTCCCATGTAGGTTATGACACAATGTTGAGGAGTCTTCCCTTGGTATGCCGTGGGTTTTTGGTGATTATATATTTCACATGTGTTTGTATATCTCTGTTAACCCCAATATCGTAATGTATCCAATCCTCACACCTTTCCATTGGGTGAACCGTAATTTGGTTGAATGAATCTGTGATTGCCTTCCTCTCTGGAAATGTCTTCATTGGTATCAATTTTTAGGTAACACCCATAAGTGATAGGATAGGATATGTGTCTTTTGCTTTCTCACTTACTACCAGTTGCATGATTACCTCTAGACTCCTCTATGGTCCTGCAAATGGCATTGCTTCATTTTTTTCCTGGGCTAATATTCCATCTGTACATGTACCAGTTCTTCTTTGTCCACTCATCTCTTGATGGACGTTTTGCTTGCTTCCATGTGTTGGCTATTGTAATGCTTCTACAGTGCAGATTTGCCTGCCTGTGTCTTTCCAATTCTGTCTTCATAGGTTATAGCCTGAGAAGTGGGCCTGAGAAGTAGCTCAAGGTTTAGCTTTTAAAGGCACCTCCATTCTGTTCCCATTAGTGGCCCTTAGCAGGTCAGGTCCCACTTCAAACTGAGGGTATGCATTTCTCCAAAACCTCTTCAGCATTGATCACTTGTAGTTTTTTTGCTGATGGTTATTCTGAGTGGTGTGAGCTGATACTTCTTTGTGGTTGGATTTGCATGTGTCTCATACTCCCTTGAAATTGAGCTTTCAGGCATGTCCTTTTATTTTTCAAACTCTTATTACAGCTGACTTCTTCAAATTGTTTTCTTGAAGTACGTGCCACATTTTGAAATGATTTGGCCTTTACCTACATCAAGACATTTTTAAGGGCAGGTTTCGTTTGCAGCCCTGCAGTACTTGTGCATATGAAATGCCCATTTGCACAGATTTCAAAGCTGCTGTTGCAGGTATCGCCCAGAGGATGGCAGCATTTCTACGTTTCACACTCTGGCACCTAGGGAAACATATCTTCCTGCCAGTGGTGTTCCCCAGTTATAAATTAGAGTGCAATGTGCCCTGATATACCCCCAAAAGCTTACGTCTCCTAACGTATGTTTGCTTTTTAAATTCAATTTCTATTTTTTAGTGGAGTAATATTCCATTCTGTACATGGACCACATCTTCTTTGTGCATTCCTCTGTTGATAGACATTTTCATTGCTTCTAAGTGTTGCCTATGGTAAATATGGCTGGAGTGCAGTATTCCTGCCTGTGACTTTTGATTCCCATTTTCTCAGGTGATAGGCCCAACGGTGGGTATGATTCATTGACTGGTAGCTCAGTGTTTACCGTTTCAGAGCAACTGCACTGTGTTTTCATTAGTGGCTCTTACCACGTCCCAGTGAACACCGAGTGTATGCATTTTCCACAACCCCTTCAGCATTTATTGTTTGCAGAATGTTTGCTCATGGCCATTCTGACTGGTGTGAGCTGATAGGTTTTTGTAATTTGGATTTGCATGTCTTTAATAATTCCTAGTATTCAGCATTTTCCCACACCTTTCTGTTTTATTTAGAAAAAAAAGGTGTGAGTACAGTATCCCTCTTGAAATTGTCTTCTTGGAAGGTTGCCCTCTTTTGAATTTTGTGGTCGTTTTTCGACCCCCGGATTTTTTTTTTTTTTTGAGAGCAGGTGTCATTTACATGCCTGCAATGATTGTGAATATTTAGTGACCATTAGCACTGGGTTTAAAGCTGGTGTTGTGGGAAACGGCCACAAGGTGGCAGCATTTCTCCATTCCCAAATCTGGTTACTAGGGCAGCAGAGCCTTTCTGGAAGTCCTGTTACTAGGTTGTAAATTAGAATGGAATGTGCCAGGAAAAAGCCCCGGAAGTTTATGTCTCATTACTTCTTGTTCATTGTTTTAATTGGTTTAATCAGGGTAATGATTAGAATGCAGTTGGTCCTAGGTGTACACAATCTGGTTCATTCGTACATCATATATATCTATTCATGTGCAGATCCTTTTCCCATGTAAAGGATTACAGAATGTTCTGTACACCTCCCTTGCTATGTGCTTGGGCTTTTTGATATGTGTACTTAATCTGTATTTGTATAGGTGTGGTCAACCTAATCTTAATTTATCCATTGCCACCACCTTTCCTTTTAGATACGCATAGTTTGTTTTTTAAGTCCGTGTGTGTCTTTCTCTGTGGAAATATGTCCATTTTGTCAGTTGTTAGGTAACACGTATAGGTGTTATCAGAGGATATATGTCTTTTGCTTTCCAACCTACCTCATGTTCTGTGATTATCTCTAGGCTCATCTGTGGTACCTCAAAGAGCAGTGTTTCGTTGTTTTCCACAGCTAATATTCCATTGTGTACGTGGACCACTTCTTCATTAGCCATTCATGTGTTGATGGGCATTTAGGTTGCTTCCATGTCTTGGCTGTTGTGAATATGGCTGCAGTGCAGCTTTTGCAGCCTCAGTCTTCTGGATTCTGGTCTTCTCAGGTGAGAGGCACAGCAGTGGGCCTGCTGCATCGAATGGTAGCTCAATTTTTACTTTTAAACGCAGCTCCTTTCTGTTCTCATTATTGGCTGTTACCACTTTACATCTCACCAGCAGCTAGAGGGTACACAGTTCTCAAAAACCACTTCAGCATTTATTATTTGTAGCCTTTTGTTGATGGTCAGTCGACCTGTGTGAGTTGAAACCTTTTTGCAGATTAGATTTGCATGAGTCTAATAATTCCTGAGGTTGAGCCTTTACCCGTTTTCCTTCTTTTTCAAAAAAGAGAGTGAGTCAAACTGACCTCTTCATAGTATCTTCTTGAAATTTTGCCAGTTTTGAATTTTATTGTCCATTCCCTACCTCAGCACAATTGTTTAGGGCAGGTGTCCTTTACAGCCCTGAGTCCTTGTGAACGTTAAGAGACCATTAGCTGTGGGCTTAAAGCCGCTCTTGCGGGAAACGGCCACAAGGCGGCAGCATTTCTACATTCCCAACACTGCGTTTTTGGGCAGCAGAGCCTTCCTGGAAATCGTGTTAGTAGGCTGCAAATTAGAGTGGAAAGTGCCAGGCCACATCCCCAAGAGCTTATACCTCCTTACGTCTTGTTTGTTTTTTAAATTTAATTTTTATTACCAGAGCAAATTTGATAAAAATATTTTGTTTCTCCTAGTTGTACAGAGTCTGGTTCATTATAGCAATGTATCTGTCCATTTATCCTTGCATCCCTTACCGTGTATATTATTACACAGTGTTGAGTAGACCTCTCTTGGTATTCCATAGGTACTTTGTGATTATATATTTCATATGTATTAGAACATGTCTGTTAACCCCCATATCCTAATTCATCCATTACGTACACATTTCCATTTGGTGAAACATAATTTGTTTTCTTAATCCATGCTTTTCCTTCTCTTGGAAATAAGTTCATGAGTATCAATTTTTAGGTAACACCGATAAGTGATGTCATAGGATATCTGTCTTTCACTTTCTTTCTTACTTCAAGTTGGGTGATTATCTCTAGGTCCTTATCTGGTGGTGCAAACGGCACCGTTTCATTGTTTTCCATGGCTAATATTCCATTGTCTACATGGACCACTTCCTCTTTGTGCATTTTTCTGTGGATGGACATTTTGGTTTATTCCAAGTCTTGGCTACGTTAAATGTTCCTGCAGGGCATCCCTGGAGGCGCAGTGGTTGAGAGTCCGCCTGCCGATGCAGGGGATACGAGTTCGTGCCCCAGTCCGGGAAGATCCCACATGCCGCGGAGCGGCTAGGCCCGTGAGCCATGGCCGTTGAGCCTGCGCGTCCGGAGCCAGTGCTCCACAACGGGAGAGGCCACAACAGTGAGAGGCCCACTTACCACCCCACCCCCACCCCAAAATAAGGTTCCTGCAGTGCAGGATTGCCAGCCTGTGTCTTTTCCATTCTGCTCTGCTCAGGTGATAGGCGCATCAAAGGACTTACCAGTTCACATGGTAGCTCACTTTTTACCCTTAAACCCACCTCCATTATGTTCTCCCTACTGGCTGTTACCAGTTTACATCCACCCAGCAGCTAGAGGGTACACAGTTCTCCAAAACCCCTTCAGCATTTATTCTCTGTAGACTTTTTGCTGAAGAACATTCTGACGGCTGTGAGGTGAACATTTCTATAATTGGATTTGCATGGCTTTATTAATTGCTGATGTTGCACATTTTTCTATTCCCTTTTATTTTAAAGAAAAAAAAAGAAAAGACAAAATGTATGTAAGATATGCCTCTTGAAATTGTCTTCTTGAAATGTTGACGTCTTTTGAATTTTCTGGTCGATTTACAACCCCAGGATGTTTTGTGATGGCAGGTGTCATTTAGAGGCCTGCCATGATTTTGAATATTAAGTGACGATTACCGCTCTTGTGTGAAACGACCAGAGGCGGCAGCACTTCTCCTTACCAAATCTGCTTACTAGGGCTACAGAGCCATAATGGAAGTCGTGTTGTAGGTTGTAAATTAGAACGGAATGTGCCAGGGAAAGCCCCTTAAAATTATGTCTGATTACTTCTTGTTCATTTTTTTAAATTAAATCTTTATTCTTTATCACAGGAAATTAGATTACAATGTTTTGTTTGTTGTAGGTGTGCAAGATGTGGTTCTTTTGCACATATACATATACCTATTCTTCTTCAGATCCTTTTCCCATGTAGGTTATGACACAATGTTGAGGAGTCTTCCCTTGGTATGCCGTGGGTTTTTGGTGATTATATATTTCACATGTGTTTGTATATCTCTGTTAACCCCAATATCGTAATGTATCCAATCCTCACACCTTTCCATTGGGTGAACCGTAATTTGGTTGAATGAATCTGTGATTGCCTTCCTCTCTGGAAATGTCTTCATTGGTATCAATTTTTAGGTAACACCCATAAGTGATAGGATAGGATATGTGTCTTTTGCTTTCTCACTTACTACCAGTTGCATGATTACCTCTAGACTCCTCTATGGTCCTGCAAATGGCATTGCTTCATTTTTTTCCTGGGCTAATATTCCATCTGTACATGTACCAGTTCTTCTTTGTCCACTCATCTCTTGATGGACGTTTTGCTTGCTTCCATGTGTTGGCTATTGTAATGCTTCTACAGTGCAGATTTGCCTGCCTGTGTCTTTCCAATTCTGTCTTCATAGGTTATAGCCTGAGAAGTGGGCCTGAGAAGTAGCTCAAGGTTTAGCTTTTAAAGGCACCTCCATTCTGTTCCCATTAGTGGCCCTTAGCAGGTCAGGTCCCACTTCAAACTGAGGGTATGCATTTCTCCAAAACCTCTTCAGCATTGATCACTTGTAGTTTTTTTGCTGATGGTTATTCTGAGTGGTGTGAGCTGATACTTCTTTGTGGTTGGATTTGCATGTGTCTCATACTCCCTTGAAATTGAGCTTTCAGGCATGTCCTTTTATTTTTCAAACTCTTATTACAGCTGACTTCTTCAAATTGTTTTCTTGAAGTACGTGCCACATTTTGAAATGATTTGGCCTTTACCTACATCAAGACATTTTTAAGGGCAGGTTTCGTTTGCAGCCCTGCAGTACTTGTGCATATGAAATGCCCATTTGCACAGATTTCAAAGCTGCTGTTGCAGGTATCGCCCAGAGGATGGCAGCATTTCTACGTTTCACACTCTGGCACCTAGGGAAACATATCTTCCTGCCAGTGGTGTTCCCCAGTTATAAATTAGAGTGCAATGTGCCCTGATATACCCCCAAAAGCTTACGTCTCCTAACGTATGTTTGCTTTTTAAATTCAATTTCTATTTTTTAGTGGAGTAATATTCCATTCTGTACATGGACCACATCTTCTTTGTGCATTCCTCTGTTGATAGACATTTTCATTGCTTCTAAGTGTTGCCTATGGTAAATATGGCTGGAGTGCAGTATTCCTGCCTGTGACTTTTGATTCCCATTTTCTCAGGTGATAGGCCCAACGGTGGGTATGATTCATTGACTGGTAGCTCAGTGTTTACCGTTTCAGAGCAACTGCACTGTGTTTTCATTAGTGGCTCTTACCACGTCCCAGTGAACACCGAGTGTATGCATTTTCCACAACCCCTTCAGCATTTATTGTTTGCAGAATGTTTGCTCATGGCCATTCTGACTGGTGTGAGCTGATAGGTTTTTGTAATTTGGATTTGCATGTCTTTAATAATTCCTAGTATTCAGCATTTTCCCACACCTTTCTGTTTTATTTAGAAAAAAAAGGTGTGAGTACAGTATCCCTCTTGAAATTGTCTTCTTGGAAGGTTGCCCTCTTTTGAATTTTGTGGTCGTTTTTCGACCCCCGGATTTTTTTTTTTTTTTGAGAGCAGGTGTCATTTACATGCCTGCAATGATTGTGAATATTTAGTGACCATTAGCACTGGGTTTAAAGCTGGTGTTGTGGGAAACGGCCACAAGGTGGCAGCATTTCTCCATTCCCAAATCTGGTTACTAGGGCAGCAGAGCCTTTCTGGAAGTCCTGTTACTAGGTTGTAAATTAGAATGGAATGTGCCAGGAAAAAGCCCCGGAAGTTTATGTCTCATTACTTCTTGTTCATTGTTTTAATTGGTTTAATCAGGGTAATGATTAGAATGCAGTTGGTCCTAGGTGTACACAATCTGGTTCATTCGTACATCATATATATCTATTCATGTGCAGATCCTTTTCCCATGTAAAGGATTACAGAATGTTCTGTACACCTCCCTTGCTATGTGCTTGGGCTTTTTGATATGTGTACTTAATCTGTATTTGTATAGGTGTGGTCAACCTAATCTTAATTTATCCATTGCCACCACCTTTCCTTTTAGATACGCATAGTTTGTTTTTTAAGTCCGTGTGTGTCTTTCTCTGTGGAAATATGTCCATTTTGTCAGTTGTTAGGTAACACGTATAGGTGTTATCAGAGGATATATGTCTTTTGCTTTCCAACCTACCTCATGTTCTGTGATTATCTCTAGGCTCATCTGTGGTACCTCAAAGAGCAGTGTTTCGTTGTTTTCCACAGCTAATATTCCATTGTGTACGTGGACCACTTCTTCATTAGCCATTCATGTGTTGATGGGCATTTAGGTTGCTTCCATGTCTTGGCTGTTGTGAATATGGCTGCAGTGCAGCTTTTGCAGCCTCAGTCTTCTGGATTCTGGTCTTCTCAGGTGAGAGGCACAGCAGTGGGCCTGCTGCATCGAATGGTAGCTCAATTTTTACTTTTAAACGCAGCTCCTTTCTGTTCTCATTATTGGCTGTTACCACTTTACATCTCACCAGCAGCTAGAGGGTACACAGTTCTCAAAAACCACTTCAGCATTTATTATTTGTAGCCTTTTGTTGATGGTCAGTCGACCTGTGTGAGTTGAAACCTTTTTGCAGATTAGATTTGCATGAGTCTAATAATTCCTGAGGTTGAGCCTTTACCCATTTTCCTTCTTTTTCAAAAAAGAGAGTGAGTCAAACTGACCTCTTCATAGTATCTTCTTGAAATTTTGCCAGTTTTGAATTTTATTGTCCATTCCCTACCTCAGCACAATTGTTTAGGGCAGGTGTCCTTTACAGCCCTGAGTCCTTGTGAACGTTAAGAGACCATTAGCTGTGGGCTTAAAGCCGCTCTTGCGGGAAACGGCCACAAGGCGGCAGCATTTCTACATTCCCAACACTGCGTTTTTGGGCAGCAGAGCCTTCCTGGAAATCGTGTTAGTAGGCTGCAAATTAGAGTGGAAAGTGCCAGGCCACATCCCCAAGAGCTTATACCTCCTTACGTCTTGTTTGTTTTTTAAATTTAATTTTTATTACCAGAGCAAATTTGATAAAAATATTTTGTTTCTCCTAGTTGTACAGAGTCTGGTTCATTATAGCAATGTATCTGTCCATTTATCCTTGCATCCCTTACCGTGTATATTATTACACAGTGTTGAGTAGACCTCTCTTGGTATTCCATAGGTACTTTGTGATTATATATTTCATATGTATTAGAACATGTCTGTTAACCCCCATATCCTAATTCATCCATTACGTACACATTTCCATTTGGTGAAACATAATTTGTTTTCTTAATCCATGCTTTTCCTTCTCTTGGAAATAAGTTCATGAGTATCAATTTTTAGGTAACACCGATAAGTGATGTCATAGGATATCTGTCTTTCACTTTCTTTCTTACTTCAAGTTGGGTGATTATCTCTAGGTCCTTATCTGGTGGTGCAAACGGCACCGTTTCATTGTTTTCCATGGCTAATATTCCATTGTCTACATGGACCACTTCCTCTTTGTGCATTTTTCTGTGGATGGACATTTTGGTTTATTCCAAGTCTTGGCTACGTTAAATGTTCCTGCAGGGCATCCCTGGAGGCGCAGTGGTTGAGAGTCCGCCTGCCGATGCAGGGGATACGAGTTTGTGCCCCAGTCCGGGAAGATCCCACATGCCGCGGAGCGGCTAGGCCCGTGAGCCATGGCCGTTGAGCCTGCGCGTCCGGAGCCAGTGCTCCACAACGGGAGAGGCCACAACAGTGAGAGGCCCACTTACCACCCCACCCCCACCCCAAAATAAGGTTCCTGCAGTGCAGGATTGCCAGCCTGTGTCTTTTCCATTCTGCTCTGCTCAGGTGATAGGCGCATCAAAGGACTTACCAGTTCACATGGTAGCTCACTTTTTACCCTTAAACCCACCTCCATTATGTTCTCCCTACTGGCTGTTACCAGTTTACATCCACCCAGCAGCTAGAGGGTACACAGTTCTCCAAAACCCCTTCAGCATTTATTCTCTGTAGACTTTTTGCTGAAGAACATTCTGACGGCTGTGAGGTGAACATTTCTATAATTGGATTTGCATGGCTTTATTAATTGCTGATGTTGCACATTTTTCTATTCCCTTTTATTTTAAAGAAAAAAAAAGAAAAGACAAAATGTATGTAAGATATGCCTCTTGAAATTGTCTTCTTGAAATGTTGACGTCTTTTGAATTTTCTGGTCGATTTACAACCCCAGGATGTTTTGTGATGGCAGGTGTCATTTAGAGGCCTGCCATGATTTTGAATATTAAGTGACGATTACCGCTCTTGTGTGAAACGACCAGAGGCGGCAGCACTTCTCCTTACCAAATCTGCTTACTAGGGCTACAGAGCCATAATGGAAGTCGTGTTGTAGGTTGTAAATTAGAACGGAATGTGCCAGGGAAAGCCCCTTAAAATTATGTCTGATTACTTCTTGTTCATTTTTTTAAATTAAATCTTTATTCTTTATCACAGGAAATTAGATTACAATGTTTTGTTTGTTGTAGGTGTGCAAGATGTGGTTCTTTTGCACATATACATATACCTATTCTTCTTCAGATCCTTTTCCCATGTAGGTTATGACACAATGTTGAGGAGTCTTCCCTTGGTATGCCGTGGGTTTTTGGTGATTATATATTTCACATGTGTTTGTATATCTCTGTTAACCCCAATATCGTAATGTATCCAATCCTCACACCTTTCCATTGGGTGAACCGTAATTTGGTTGAATGAATCTGTGATTGCCTTCCTCTCTGGAAATGTCTTCATTGGTATCAATTTTTAGGTAACACCCATAAGTGATAGGATAGGATATGTGTCTTTTGCTTTCTCACTTACTACCAGTTGCATGATTACCTCTAGACTCCTCTATGGTCCTGCAAATGGCATTGCTTCATTTTTTTCCTGGGCTAATATTCCATCTGTACATGTACCAGTTCTTCTTTGTCCACTCATCTCTTGATGGACGTTTTGCTTGCTTCCATGTGTTGGCTATTGTAATGCTTCTACAGTGCAGATTTGCCTGCCTGTGTCTTTCCAATTCTGTCTTCATAGGTTATAGCCTGAGAAGTGGGCCTGAGAAGTAGCTCAAGGTTTAGCTTTTAAAGGCACCTCCATTCTGTTCCCATTAGTGGCCCTTAGCAGGTCAGGTCCCACTTCAAATTGAGGGTATGCATTTCTCCAAAACCTCTTCAGCATTGATCACTTGTAGTTTTTTTGCTGATGGTTATTCTGAGTGGTGTGAGCTGATACTTCTTTGTGGTTGGATTTGCATGTGTCTCATACTCCCTTGAAATTGAGCTTTCAGGCATGTCCTTTTATTTTTCAAACTCTTATTACAGCTGACTTCTTCAAATTGTTTTCTTGAAGTACGTGCCACATTTTGAAATGATTTGGCCTTTACCTACATCAAGACATTTTTAAGGGCAGGTTTCGTTTGCAGCCCTGCAGTACTTGTGCATATGAAATGCCCATTTGCACAGATTTCAAAGCTGCTGTTGCAGGTATCGCCCAGAGGATGGCAGCATTTCTACGTTTCACACTCTGGCACCTAGGGAAACATATCTTCCTGCCAGTGGTGTTCCCCAGTTATAAATTAGAGTGCAATGTGCCCTGATATACCCCCAAAAGCTTACGTCTCCTAACGTATGTTTGCTTTTTAAATTCAATTTCTATTTTTTAGTGGAGTAATATTCCATTCTGTACATGGACCACATCTTCTTTGTGCATTCCTCTGTTGATAGACATTTTCATTGCTTCTAAGTGTTGCCTATGGTAAATATGGCTGGAGTGCAGTATTCCTGCCTGTGACTTTTGATTCCCATTTTCTCAGGTGATAGGCCCAACGGTGGGTATGATTCATTGACTGGTAGCTCAGTGTTTACCGTTTCAGAGCAACTGCACTGTGTTTTCATTAGTGGCTCTTACCACGTCCCAGTGAACACCGAGTGTATGCATTTTCCACAACCCCTTCAGCATTTATTGTTTGCAGAATGTTTGCTCATGGCCATTCTGACTGGTGTGAGCTGATAGGTTTTTGTAATTTGGATTTGCATGTCTTTAATAATTCCTAGTATTCAGCATTTTCCCACACCTTTCTCTTTTATTTAGAAAAAAAAGGTGTGAGTACAGTATCCCTCTTGAAATTGTCTTCTTGGAAGGTTGCCCTCTTTTGAATTTTGTGGTCGTTTTTCGACCCCAGGATTTTTTTTTTTTTTGAGAGCAGGTGTCATTTACATGCCTGCAATGATTGTGAATATTTAGTGACCATTAGCACTGGGTTTAAAGCTGGTGTTGTGGGAAACGGCCACAAGGTGGCAGCATTTCTCCATTCCCAAATCTGGTTACTAGGGCAGCAGAGCCTTTCTGGAAGTCCTGTTACTAGGTTGTAAATTAGAATGGAATGTGCCAGGAAAAAGCCCCGGAAGTTTATGTCTCATTACTTCTTGTTCATTGTTTTAATTGGTTTAATCAGGGTAATGATTAGAATGCAGTTGGTCCTAGGTGTACACAATCTGGTTCATTCGTACATCATATATATCTATTCATGTGCAGATCCTTTTCCCATGTAAAGGATTACAGAATGTTCTGTACACCTCCCTTGCTATGTGCTTGGGCTTTTTGATATGTGTACTTAATCTGTATTTGTATAGGTGTGGTCAACCTAATCTTAATTTATCCATTGCCACCACCTTTCCTTTTAGATACGCATAGTTTGTTTTTTAAGTCCGTGTGTGTCTTTCTCTGTGGAAATATGTCCATTTTGTCAGTTGTTAGGTAACACGTATAGGTGTTATCAGAGGATATATGTCTTTTGCTTTCCAACCTACCTCATGTTCTGTGATTATCTCTAGGCTCATCTGTGGTACCTCAAAGAGCAGTGTTTCGTTGTTTTCCACAGCTAATATTCCATTGTGTACGTGGACCACTTCTTCATTAGCCATTCATGTGTTGATGGGCATTTAGGTTGCTTCCATGTCTTGGCTGTTGTGAATATGGCTGCAGTGCAGCTTTTGCAGCCTCAGTCTTCTGGATTCTGGTCTTCTCAGGTGAGAGGCACAGCAGTGGGCCTGCTGCATCGAATGGTAGCTCAATTTTTACTTTTAAACGCAGCTCCTTTCTGTTCTCATTATTGGCTGTTACCACTTTACATCTCACCAGCAGCTAGAGGGTACACAGTTCTCAAAAACCACTTCAGCATTTATTATTTGTAGCCTTTTGTTGATGGTCAGTCGACCTGTGTGAGTTGAAACCTTTTTGCAGATTAGATTTGCATGAGTCTAATAATTCCTGAGGTTGAGCCTTTACCCGTTTTCCTTCTTTTTCAAAAAAGAGAGTGAGTCAAACTGACCTCTTCATAGTATCTTCTTGAAATTTTGCCAGTTTTGAATTTTATTGTCCATTCCCTACCTCAGCACAATTGTTTAGGGCAGGTGTCCTTTACAGCCCTGAGTCCTTGTGAACGTTAAGAGACCATTAGCTGTGGGCTTAAAGCCGCTCTTGCGGGAAACGGCCACAAGGCGGCAGCATTTCTACATTCCCAACACTGCGTTTTTGGGCAGCAGAGCCTTCCTGGAAATCGTGTTAGTAGGCTGCAAATTAGAGTGGAAAGTGCCAGGCCACATCCCCAAGAGCTTATACCTCCTTACGTCTTGTTTGTTTTTTAAATTTAATTTTTATTACCAGAGCAAATTTGATAAAAATATTTTGTTTCTCCTAGTTGTACAGAGTCTGGTTCATTATAGCAATGTATCTGTCCATTTATCCTTGCATCCCTTACCGTGTATATTATTACACAGTGTTGAGTAGACCTCTCTTGGTATTCCATAGGTACTTTGTGATTATATATTTCATATGTATTAGAACATGTCTGTTAACCCCCATATCCTAATTCATCCATTACGTACACATTTCCATTTGGTGAAACATAATTTGTTTTCTTAATCCATGCTTTTCCTTCTCTTGGAAATAAGTTCATGAGTATCAAGTTTTAGGTAACACCGATAAGTGATGTCATAGGATATCTGTCTTTCACTTTCTTTCTTACTTCAAGTTGGGTGATTATCTCTAGGTCCTTATCTGGTGGTGCAAACGGCACCGTTTCATTGTTTTCCATGGCTAATATTCCATTGTCTACATGGACCACTTCCTCTTTGTGCATTTTTCTGTGGATGGACATTTTGGTTTATTCCAAGTCTTGGCTACGTTAAATGTTCCTGCAGGGCATCCCTGGAGGCGCAGTGGTTGAGAGTCCGCCTGCCGATGCAGGGGATACGAGTTCGTGCCCCAGTCCGGGAAGATCCCACATGCCGCGGAGCGGCTAGGCCCGTGAGCCATGGCCGTTGAGCCTGCGCGTCCGGAGCCAGTGCTCCACAACGGGAGAGGCCACAACAGTGAGAGGCCCACTTACCACCCCACCCCCACCCCAAAATAAGGTTCCTGCAGTGCAGGATTGCCAGCCTGTGTCTTTTCCATTCTGCTCTGCTCAGGTGATAGGCGCATCAAAGGACTTACCAGTTCACATGGTAGCTCACTTTTTACCCTTAAACCCACCTCCATTATGTTCTCCCTACTGGCTGTTACCAGTTTACATCCACCCAGCAGCTAGAGGGTACACAGTTCTCCAAAACCCCTTCAGCATTTATTCTCTGTAGACTTTCTGCTGAAGAACATTCTGACGGCTGTGAGGTGAACATTTCTATAATTGGATTTGCATGGCTTTATTAATTGCTGATGTTGCACATTTTTCTATTCCCTTTTATTTTAAAGAAAAAAAAAAGAAAAGACAAAATGTATGTAAGATATGCCTCTTGAAATTGTCTTCTTGAAATGTTGACGTCTTTTGAATTTTCTGGTCGATTTACAACCCCAGGATGTTTTGTGATGGCAGGTGTCATTTAGAGGCCTGCCATGATTTTGAATATTAAGTGACGATTACCGCTCTTGTGTGAAACGACCAGAGGTGGCAGCACTTCTCCTTACCAAATCTGCTTACTAGGGCTACAGAGCCATAATGGAAGTCGTGTTGTAGGTTGTAAATTAGAACGGAATGTGCCAGGGAAAGCCCCTTAAAATTATGTCTGATTACTTCTTGTTCATTTTTTTAAATTAAATCTTTATTCTTTATCACAGGAAATTAGATTACAATGTTTTGTTTGTTGTAGGTGTGCAAGATGTGGTTCTTTTGCACATATACATATACCTATTCTTCTTCAGATCCTTTTCCCATGTAGGTTATGACACAATGTTGAGGAGTCTTCCCTTGGTATGCCGTGGGTTTTTGGTGATTATATATTTCACATGTGTTTGTATATCTCTGTTAACCCCAATATCGTAATGTATCCAATCCTCACACCTTTCCATTGGGTGAACCGTAATTTGGTTGAATGAATCTGTGATTGCCTTCCTCTCTGGAAATGTCTTCATTGGTATCAATTTTTAGGTAACACCCATAAGTGATAGGATAGGATATGTGTCTTTTGCTTTCTCACTTACTACCAGTTGCATGATTACCTCTAGACTCCTCTATGGTCCTGCAAATGGCATTGCTTCATTTTTTTCCTGGGCTAATATTCCATCTGTACATGTACCAGTTCTTCTTTGTCCACTCATCTCTTGATGGACGTTTTGCTTGCTTCCATGTGTTGGCTATTGTAATGCTTCTACAGTGCAGATTTGCCTGCCTGTGTCTTTCCAATTCTGTCTTCATAGGTTATAGCCTGAGAAGTGGGCCTGAGAAGTAGCTCAAGGTTTAGCTTTTAAAGGCACCTCCATTCTGTTCCCATTAGTGGCCCTTAGCAGGTCAGGTCCCACTTCAAACTGAGGGTATGCATTTCTCCAAAACCTCTTCAGCATTGATCACTTGTAGTTTTTTTGCTGATGGTTATTCTGAGTGGTGTGAGCTGATACTTCTTTGTGGTTGGATTTGCATGTGTCTCATACTCCCTTGAAATTGAGCTTTCAGGCATGTCCTTTTATTTTTCAAACTCTTATTACAGCTGACTTCTTCAAATTGTTTTCTTGAAGTACGTGCCACATTTTGAAATGATTTGGCCTTTACCTACATCAAGACATTTTTAAGGGCAGGTTTCGTTTGCAGCCCTGCAGTACTTGTGCATATGAAATGCCCATTTGCACAGATTTCAAAGCTGCTGTTGCAGGTATCGCCCAGAGGATGGCAGCATTTCTACGTTTCACACTCTGGCACCTAGGGAAACATATCTTCCTGCCAGTGGTGTTCCCCAGTTATAAATTAGAGTGCAATGTGCCCTGATATACCCCCAAAAGCTTACGTCTCCTAACGTATGTTTGCTTTTTAAATTCAATTTCTATTTTTTAGTGGAGTAATATTCCATTCTGTACATGGACCACATCTTCTTTGTGCATTCCTCTGTTGATAGACATTTTCATTGCTTCTAAGTGTTGCCTATGGTAAATATGGCTGGAGTGCAGTATTCCTGCCTGTGACTTTTGATTCCCATTTTCTCAGGTGATAGGCCCAACGGTGGGTATGATTCATTGACTGGTAGCTCAGTGTTTACCGTTTCAGAGCAACTGCACTGTGTTTTCATTAGTGGCTCTTACCACGTCCCAGTGAACACCGAGTGTATGCATTTTCCACAATCCCTTCAGCATTTATTGTTTGCAGAATGTTTGCTCATGGCCATTCTGACTGGTGTGAGCTGATAGGTTTTTGTAATTTGGATTTGCATGTCTTTAATAATTCCTAGTATTCAGCATTTTCCCACACCTTTCTGTTTTATTTAGAAAAAAAAGGTGTGAGTACAGTATCCCTCTTGAAATTGTCTTCTTGGAAGGTTGCCCTCTTTTGAATTTTGTGGTCGTTTTTCGACCCCCGGATTTTTTTTTTTTTTGAGAGCAGGTGTCATTTACATGCCTGCAATGATTGTGAATATTTAGTGACCATTAGCACTGGGTTTAAAGCTGGTGTTGTGGGAAACGGCCACAAGGTGGCAGCATTTCTCCATTCCCAAATCTGGTTACTAGGGCAGCAGAGCCTTTCTGGAAGTCCTGTTACTAGGTTGTAAATTAGAATGGAATGTGCCAGGAAAAAGCCCCGGAAGTTTATGTCTCATTACTTCTTGTTCATTGTTTTAATTGGTTTAATCAGGGTAATGATTAGAATGCAGTTGGTCCTAGGTGTACACAATCTGGTTCATTCGTACATCATATATATCTATTCATGTGCAGATCCTTTTCCCATGTAAAGGATTACAGAATGTTCTGTACACCTCCCTTGCTATGTGCTTGGGCTTTTTGATATGTGTACTTAATCTGTATTTGTATAGGTGTGGTCAACCTAATCTTAATTTATCCATTGCCACCACCTTTCCTTTTAGATACGCATAGTTTGTTTTTTAAGTCCGTGTGTGTCTTTCTCTGTGGAAATATGTCCATTTTGTCAGTTGTTAGGTAACACGTATAGGTGTTATCAGAGGATATATGTCTTTTGCTTTCCAACCTACCTCATGTTCTGTGATTATCTCTAGGCTCATCTGTGGTACCTCAAAGAGCAGTGTTTCGTTGTTTTCCACAGCTAATATTCCATTGTGTACGTGGACCACTTCTTCATTAGCCATTCATGTGTTGATGGGCATTTAGGTTGCTTCCATGTCTTGGCTGTTGTGAATATGGCTGCAGTGCAGCTTTTGCAGCCTCAGTCTTCTGGATTCTGGTCTTCTCAGGTGAGAGGCACAGCAGTGGGCCTGCTGCATCGAATGGTAGCTCAATTTTTACTTTTAAACGCAGCTCCTTTCTGTTCTCATTATTGGCTGTTACCACTTTACATCTCACCAGCAGCTAGAGGGTACACAGTTCTCAAAAACCACTTCAGCATTTATTATTTGTAGCCTTTTGTTGATGGTCAGTCGACCTGTGTGAGTTGAAACCTTTTTGCAGATTAGATTTGCATGAGTCTAATAATTCCTGAGGTTGAGCCTTTACCCATTTTCCTTCTTTTTCAAAAAAGAGAGTGAGTCAAACTGACCTCTTCATAGTATCTTCTTGAAATTTTGCCAGTTTTGAATTTTATTGTCCATTCCCTACCTCAGCACAATTGTTTAGGGCAGGTGTCCTTTACAGCCCTGAGTCCTTGTGAACGTTAAGAGACCATTAGCTGTGGGCTTAAAGCCGCTCTTGCGGGAAACGGCCACAAGGCGGCAGCATTTCTACATTCCCAACACTGCGTTTTTGGGCAGCAGAGCCTTCCTGGAAATCGTGTTAGTAGGCTGCAAATTAGAGTGGAAAGTGCCAGGCCACATCCCCAAGAGCTTATACCTCCTTACGTCTTGTTTGTTTTTTAAATTTAATTTTTATTACCAGAGCAAATTTGATAAAAATATTTTGTTTCTCCTAGTTGTACAGAGTCTGGTTCATTATAGCAATGTATCTGTCCATTTATCCTTGCATCCCTTACCGTGTATATTATTACACAGTGTTGAGTAGACCTCTCTTGGTATTCCATAGGTACTTTGTGATTATATATTTCATATGTATTAGAACATGTCTGTTAACCCCCATATCCTAATTCATCCATTACGTACACATTTCCATTTGGTGAAACATAATTTGTTTTCTTAATCCATGCTTTTCCTTCTCTTGGAAATAAGTTCATGAGTATCAATTTTTAGGTAACACCGATAAGTGATGTCATAGGATATCTGTCTTTCACTTTCTTTCTTACTTCAAGTTGGGTGATTATCTCTAGGTCCTTATCTGGTGGTGCAAACGGCACCGTTTCATTGTTTTCCATGGCTAATATTCCATTGTCTACATGGACCACTTCCTCTTTGTGCATTTTTCTGTGGATGGACATTTTGGTTTATTCCAAGTCTTGGCTACGTTAAATGTTCCTGCAGGGCATCCCTGGAGGCGCAGTGGTTGAGAGTCCGCCTGCCGATGCAGGGGATACGAGTTCGTGCCCCAGTCCGGGAAGATCCCACATGCCGCGGAGCGGCTAGGCCCGTGAGCCATGGCCGTTGAGCCTGCGCGTCCGGAGCCAGTGCTCCACAACGGGAGAGGCCACAACAGTGAGAGGCCCACTTACCACCCCACCCCCACCCCAAAATAAGGTTCCTGCAGTGCAGGATTGCCAGCCTGTGTCTTTTCCATTCTGCTCTGCTCAGGTGATAGGCGCATCAAAGGACTTACCAGTTCACATGGTAGCTCACTTTTTACCCTTAAACCCACCTCCATTATGTTCTCCCTACTGGCTGTTACCAGTTTACATCCACCCAGCAGCTAGAGGGTACACAGTTCTCCAAAACCCCTTCAGCATTTATTCTCTGTAGACTTTCTGCTGAAGAACATTCTGACGGCTGTGAGGTGAACATTTCTATAATTGGATTTGCATGGCTTTATTAATTGCTGATGTTGCACATTTTTCTATTCCCTTTTATTTTAAAGAAAAAAAAAGAAAAGACAAAATGTATGTAAGATATGCCTCTTGAAATTGTCTTCTTGAAATGTTGACGTCTTTTGAATTTTCTGGTCGATTTACAACCCCAGGATGTTTTGTGATGGCAGGTGTCATTTAGAGGCCTGCCATGATTTTGAATATTAAGTGACGATTACCGCTCTTGTGTGAAACGACCAGAGGCGGCAGCACTTCTCCTTACCAAATCTGCTTACTAGGGCTACAGAGCCATAATGGAAGTCGTGTTGTAGGTTGTAAATTAGAACGGAATGTGCCAGGGAAAGCCCCTTAAAATTATGTCTGATTACTTCTTGTTCATTTTTTTAAATTAAATCTTTATTCTTTATCACAGGAAATTAGATTACAATGTTTTGTTTGTTGTAGGTGTGCAAGATGTGGTTCTTTTGCACATATACATATACCTATTCTTCTTCAGATCCTTTTCCCATGTAGGTTATGACACAATGTTGAGGAGTCTTCCCTTGGTATGCCGTGGGTTTTTGGTGATTATATATTTCACATGTGTTTGTATATCTCTGTTAACCCCAATATCGTAATGTATCCAATCCTCACACCTTTCCATTGGGTGAACCGTAATTTGGTTGAATGAATCTGTGATTGCCTTCCTCTCTGGAAATGTCTTCATTGGTATCAATTTTTAGGTAACACCCATAAGTGATAGGATAGGATATGTGTCTTTTGCTTTCTCACTTACTACCAGTTGCATGATTACCTCTAGACTCCTCTATGGTCCTGCAAATGGCATTGCTTCATTTTTTTCCTGGGCTAATATTCCATCTGTACATGTACCAGTTCTTCTTTGTCCACTCATCTCTTGATGGACGTTTTGCTTGCTTCCATGTGTTGGCTATTGTAATGCTTCTACAGTGCAGATTTGCCTGCCTGTGTCTTTCCAATTCTGTCTTCATAGGTTATAGCCTGAGAAGTGGGCCTGAGAAGTAGCTCAAGGTTTAGCTTTTAAAGGCACCTCCATTCTGTTCCCATTAGTGGCCCTTAGCAGGTCAGGTCCCACTTCAAATTGAGGGTATGCATTTCTCCAAAACCTCTTCAGCATTGATCACTTGTAGTTTTTTTGCTGATGGTTATTCTGAGTGGTGTGAGCTGATACTTCTTTGTGGTTGGATTTGCATGTGTCTCATACTCCCTTGAAATTGAGCTTTCAGGCATGTCCTTTTATTTTTCAAACTCTTATTACAGCTGACTTCTTCAAATTGTTTTCTTGAAGTACGTGCCACATTTTGAAATGATTTGGCCTTTACCTACATCAAGACATTTTTAAGGGCAGGTTTCGTTTGCAGCCCTGCAGTACTTGTGCATATGAAATGCCCATTTGCACAGATTTCAAAGCTGCTGTTGCAGGTATCGCCCAGAGGATGGCAGCATTTCTACGTTTCACACTCTGGCACCTAGGGAAACATATCTTCCTGCCAGTGGTGTTCCCCAGTTATAAATTAGAGTGCAATGTGCCCTGATATACCCCCAAAAGCTTACGTCTCCTAACGTATGTTTGCTTTTTAAATTCAATTTCTATTTTTTAGTGGAGTAATATTCCATTCTGTACATGGACCACATCTTCTTTGTGCATTCCTCTGTTGATAGACATTTTCATTGCTTCTAAGTGTTGCCTATGGTAAATATGGCTGGAGTGCAGTATTCCTGCCTGTGACTTTTGATTCCCATTTTCTCAGGTGATAGGCCCAACGGTGGGTATGATTCATTGACTGGTAGCTCAGTGTTTACCGTTTCAGAGCAACTGCACTGTGTTTTCATTAGTGGCTCTTACCACGTCCCAGTGAACACCGAGTGTATGCATTTTCCACAACCCCTTCAGCATTTATTGTTTGCAGAATGTTTGCTCATGGCCATTCTGACTGGTGTGAGCTGATAGGTTTTTGTAATTTGGATTTGCATGTCTTTAATAATTCCTAGTATTCAGCATTTTCCCACACCTTTCTCTTTTATTTAGAAAAAAAAGGTGTGAGTACAGTATCCCTCTTGAAATTGTCTTCTTGGAAGGTTGCCCTCTTTTGAATTTTGTGGTCGTTTTTCGACCCCAGGATTTTTTTTTTTTTTTGAGAGCAGGTGTCATTTACATGCCTGCAATGATTGTGAATATTTAGTGACCATTAGCACTGGGTTTAAAGCTGGTGTTGTGGGAAACGGCCACAAGGTGGCAGCATTTCTCCATTCCCAAATCTGGTTACTAGGGCAGCAGAGCCTTTCTGGAAGTCCTGTTACTAGGTTGTAAATTAGAATGGAATGTGCCAGGAAAAAGCCCCGGAAGTTTATGTCTCATTACTTCTTGTTCATTGTTTTAATTGGTTTAATCAGGGTAATGATTAGAATGCAGTTGGTCCTAGGTGTACACAATCTGGTTCATTCGTACATCATATATATCTATTCATGTGCAGATCCTTTTCCCATGTAAAGGATTACAGAATGTTCTGTACACCTCCCTTGCTATGTGCTTGGGCTTTTTGATATGTGTACTTAATCTGTATTTGTATAGGTGTGGTCAACCTAATCTTAATTTATCCATTGCCACCACCTTTCCTTTTAGATACGCATAGTTTGTTTTTTAAGTCCGTGTGTGTCTTTCTCTGTGGAAATATGTCCATTTTGTCAGTTGTTAGGTAACACGTATAGGTGTTATCAGAGGATATATGTCTTTTGCTTTCCAACCTACCTCATGTTCTGTGATTATCTCTAGGCTCATCTGTGGTACCTCAAAGAGCAGTGTTTCGTTGTTTTCCACAGCTAATATTCCATTGTGTACGTGGACCACTTCTTCATTAGCCATTCATGTGTTGATGGGCATTTAGGTTGCTTCCATGTCTTGGCTGTTGTGAATATGGCTGCAGTGCAGCTTTTGCAGCCTCAGTCTTCTGGATTCTGGTCTTCTCAGGTGAGAGGCACAGCAGTGGGCCTGCTGCATCGAATGGTAGCTCAATTTTTACTTTTAAACGCAGCTCCTTTCTGTTCTCATTATTGGCTGTTACCACTTTACATCTCACCAGCAGCTAGAGGGTACACAGTTCTCAAAAACCACTTCAGCATTTATTATTTGTAGCCTTTTGTTGATGGTCAGTCGACCTGTGTGAGTTGAAACCTTTTTGCAGATTAGATTTGCATGAGTCTAATAATTCCTGAGGTTGAGCCTTTACCCGTTTTCCTTCTTTTTCAAAAAAGAGAGTGAGTCAAACTGACCTCTTCATAGTATCTTCTTGAAATTTTGCCAGGTTTGAATTTTATTGTCCATTCCCTACCTCAGCACAATTGTTTAGGGCAGGTGTCCTTTACAGCCCTGAGTCCTTGTGAACGTTAAGACACCATTAGCTGTGGGCTTAAAGCCGCTCTTGCGGGAAACGGCCACAAGGCGGCAGCATTTCTACATTCCCAACACTGCGTTTTTGGGCAGCAGAGCCTTCCTGGAAATCGTGTTAGTAGGCTGCAAATTAGAGTGGAAAGTGCCAGGCCACATCCCCAAGAGCTTATACCTCCTTACGTCTTGTTTGTTTTTTAAATTTAATTTTTATTACCAGAGCAAATTTGATAAAAATATTTTGTTTCTCCTAGTTGTACAGAGTCTGGTTCATTATAGCAATGTATCTGTCCATTTATCCTTGCATCCCTTACCGTGTATATTATTACACAGTGTTGAGTAGACCTCTCTTGGTATTCCATAGGTACTTTGTGATTATATATTTCATATGTATTAGAACATGTCTGTTAACCCCCATATCCTAATTCATCCATTACGTACACATTTCCATTTGGTGAAACATAATTTGTTTTCTTAATCCATGCTTTTCCTTCTCTTGGAAATAAGTTCATGAGTATCAATTTTTAGGTAACACCGATAAGTGATGTCATAGGATATCTGTCTTTCACTTTCTTTCTTACTTCAAGTTGGGTGATTATCTCTAGGTCCTTATCTGGTGGTGCAAACGGCACCGTTTCATTGTTTTCCATGGCTAATATTCCATTGTCTACATGGACCACTTCCTCTTTGTGCATTTTTCTGTGGATGGACATTTTGGTTTATTCCAAGTCTTGGCTACGTTAAATGTTCCTGCAGGGCATCCCTGGAGGCGCAGTGGTTGAGAGTCCGCCTGCCGATGCAGGGGATACGAGTTCGTGCCCCAGTCCGGGAAGATCCCACATGCCGCGGAGCGGCTAGGCCCGTGAGCCATGGCCGTTGAGCCTGCGCGTCCGGAGCCAGTGCTCCACAACGGGAGAGGCCACAACAGTGAGAGGCCCACTTACCACCCCACCCCCACCCCAAAATAAGGTTCCTGCAGTGCAGGATTGCCAGCCTGTGTCTTTTCCATTCTGCTCTGCTCAGGTGATAGGCGCATCAAAGGACTTACCAGTTCACATGGTAGCTCACTTTTTACCCTTAAACCCACCTCCATTATGTTCTCCCTACTGGCTGTTACCAGTTTACATCCACCCAGCAGCTAGAGGGTACACAGTTCTCCAAAACCCCTTCAGCATTTATTCTCTGTAGACTTTCTGCTGAAGAACATTCTGACGGCTGTGAGGTGAACATTTCTATAATTGGATTTGCATGGCTTTATTAATTGCTGATGTTGCACATTTTTCTATTCCCTTTTATTTTAAAGAAAAAAAAAGAAAAGACAAAATGTATGTAAGATATGCCTCTTGAAATTGTCTTCTTGAAATGTTGACGTCTTTTGAATTTTCTGGTCGATTTACAACCCCAGGATGTTTTGTGATGGCAGGTGTCATTTAGAGGCCTGCCATGATTTTGAATATTAAGTGACGATTACCGCTCTTGTGTGAAACGACCAGAGGCGGCAGCACTTCTCCTTACCAAATCTGCTTACTAGGGCTACAGAGCCATAATGGAAGTCGTGTTGTAGGTTGTAAATTAGAACGGAATGTGCCAGGGAAAGCCCCTTAAAATTATGTCTGATTACTTCTTGTTCATTTTTTTAAATTAAATCTTTATTCTTTATCACAGGAAATTAGATTACAATGTTTTGTTTGTTGTAGGTGTGCAAGATGTGGTTCTTTTGCACATATACATATACCTATTCTTCTTCAGATCCTTTTCCCATGTAGGTTATGACACAATGTTGAGGAGTCTTCCCTTGGTATGCCGTGGGTTTTTGGTGATTATATATTTCACATGTGTTTGTATATCTCTGTTAACCCCAATATCGTAATGTATCCAATCCTCACACCTTTCCATTGGGTGAACCGTAATTTGGTTGAATGAATCTGTGATTGCCTTCCTCTCTGGAAATGTCTTCATTGGTATCAATTTTTAGGTAACACCCATAAGTGATAGGATAGGATATGTGTCTTTTGCTTTCTCACTTACTACCAGTTGCATGATTACCTCTAGACTCCTCTATGGTCCTGCAAATGGCATTGCTTCATTTTTTTCCTGGGCTAATATTCCATCTGTACATGTACCAGTTCTTCTTTGTCCACTCATCTCTTGATGGACGTTTTGCTTGCTTCCATGTGTTGGCTATTGTAATGCTTCTACAGTGCAGATTTGCCTGCCTGTGTCTTTCCAATTCTGTCTTCATAGGTTATAGCCTGAGAAGTGGGCCTGAGAAGTAGCTCAAGGTTTAGCTTTTAAAGGCACCTCCATTCTGTTCCCATTAGTGGCCCTTAGCAGGTCAGGTCCCACTTCAAATTGAGGGTATGCATTTCTCCAAAACCTCTTCAGCATTGATCACTTGTAGTTTTTTTGCTGATGGTTATTCTGAGTGGTGTGAGCTGATACTTCTTTGTGGTTGGATTTGCATGTGTCTCATACTCCCTTGAAATTGAGCTTTCAGGCATGTCCTTTTATTTTTCAAACTCTTATTACAGCTGACTTCTTCAAATTGTTTTCTTGAAGTACGTGCCACATTTTGAAATGATTTGGCCTTTACCTACATCAAGACATTTTTAAGGGCAGGTTTCGTTTGCAGCCCTGCAGTACTTGTGCATATGAAATGCCCATTTGCACAGATTTCAAAGCTGCTGTTGCAGGTATCGCCCAGAGGATGGCAGCATTTCTACGTTTCACACTCTGGCACCTAGGGAAACATATCTTCCTGCCAGTGGTGTTCCCCAGTTATAAATTAGAGTGCAATGTGCCCTGATATACCCCCAAAAGCTTACGTCTCCTAACGTATGTTTGCTTTTTAAATTCAATTTCTATTTTTTAGTGGAGTAATATTCCATTCTGTACATGGACCACATCTTCTTTGTGCATTCCTCTGTTGATAGACATTTTCATTGCTTCTAAGTGTTGCCTATGGTAAATATGGCTGGAGTGCAGTATTCCTGCCTGTGACTTTTGATTCCCATTTTCTCAGGTGATAGGCCCAACGGTGGGTATGATTCATTGACTGGTAGCTCAGTGTTTACCGTTTCAGAGCAACTGCTCTGTGTTTTCATTAGTGGCTCTTACCACGTCCCAGTGAACACCGAGTGTATGCATTTTCCACAACCCCTTCAGCATTTATTGTTTGCAGAATGTTTGCTCATGGCCATTCTGACTGGTGTGAGCTGATAGGTTTTTGTAATTTGGATTTGCATGTCTTTAATAATTCCTAGTATTCAGCATTTTCCCACACCTTTCTCTTTTATTTAGAAAAAAAAGGTGTGAGTACAGTATCCCTCTTGAAATTGTCTTCTTGGAAGGTTGCCCTCTTTTGAATTTTGTGGTCGTTTTTCGACCCCAGGATTTTTTTTTTTTTGAGAGCAGGTGTCATTTACATGCCTGCAATGATTGTGAATATTTAGTGACCATTAGCACTGGGTTTAAAGCTGGTGTTGTGGGAAACGGCCACAAGGTGGCAGCATTTCTCCATTCCCAAATCTGGTTACTAGGGCAGCAGAGCCTTTCTGGAAGTCCTGTTACTAGGTTGTAAATTAGAATGGAATGTGCCAGGAAAAAGCCCCGGAAGTTTATGTCTCATTACTTCTTGTTCATTGTTTTAATTGGTTTAATCAGGGTAATGATTAGAATGCAGTTGGTCCTAGGTGTACACAATCTGGTTCATTCGTACATCATATATATCTATTCATGTGCAGATCCTTTTCCCATGTAAAGGATTACAGAATGTTCTGTACACCTCCCTTGCTATGTGCTTGGGCTTTTTGATATGTGTACTTAATCTGTATTTGTATAGGTGTGGTCAACCTAATCTTAATTTATCCATTGCCACCACCTTTCCTTTTAGATACGCATAGTTTGTTTTTTAAGTCCGTGTGTGTCTTTCTCTGTGGAAATATGTCCATTTTGTCAGTTGTTAGGTAACACGTATAGGTGTTATCAGAGGATATATGTCTTTTGCTTTCCAACCTACCTCATGTTCTGTGATTATCTCTAGGCTCATCTGTGGTACCTCAAAGAGCAGTGTTTCGTTGTTTTCCACAGCTAATATTCCATTGTGTACGTGGACCACTTCTTCATTAGCCATTCATGTGTTGATGGGCATTTAGGTTGCTTCCATGTCTTGGCTGTTGTGAATATGGCTGCAGTGCAGCTTTTGCAGCCTCAGTCTTCTGGATTCTGGTCTTCTCAGGTGAGAGGCACAGCAGTGGGCCTGCTGCATCGAATGGTAGCTCAATTTTTACTTTTAAACGCAGCTCCTTTCTGTTCTCATTATTGGCTGTTACCACTTTACATCTCACCAGCAGCTAGAGGGTACACAGTTCTCAAAAACCACTTCAGCATTTATTATTTGTAGCCTTTTGTTGATGGTCAGTCGACCTGTGTGAGTTGAAACCTTTTTGCAGATTAGATTTGCATGAGTCTAATAATTCCTGAGGTTGAGCCTTTACCCGTTTTCCTTCTTTTTCAAAAAAGAGAGTGAGTCAAACTGACCTCTTCATAGTATCTTCTTGAAATTTTGCCAGGTTTGAATTTTATTGTCCATTCCCTACCTCAGCACAATTGTTTAGGGCAGGTGTCCTTTACAGCCCTGAGTCCTTGTGAACGTTAAGAGACCATTAGCTGTGGGCTTAAAGCCGCTCTTGCGGGAAACGGCCACAAGGCGGCAGCATTTCTACATTCCCAACACTGCGTTTTTGGGCAGCAGAGCCTTCCTGGAAATCGTGTTAGTAGGCTGCAAATTAGAGTGGAAAGTGCCAGGCCACATCCCCAAGAGCTTATACCTCCTTACGTCTTGTTTGTTTTTTAAATTTAATTTTTATTACCAGAGCAAATTTGATAAAAATATTTTGTTTCTCCTAGTTGTACAGAGTCTGGTTCATTATAGCAAAGTATCTGTCCATTTATCCTTGCATCCCTTACCGTGTATATTATTACACAGTGTTGAGTAGACCTCTCTTGGTATTCCATAGGTACTTTGTGATTATATATTTCATATGTATTAGAACATGTCTGTTAACCCCCATATCCTAATTCATCCATTACGTACACATTTCCATTTGGTGAAACATAATTTGTTTTCTTAATCCATGCTTTTCCTTCTCTTGGAAATAAGTTCATGAGTATCAATTTTTAGGTAACACCGATAAGTGATGTCATAGGATATCTGTCTTTCACTTTCTTTCTTACTTCAAGTTGGGTGATTATCTCTAGGTCCTTATCTGGTGGTGCAAACGGCACCGTTTCATTGTTTTCCATGGCTAATATTCCATTGTCTACATGGACCACTTCCTCTTTGTGCATTTTTCTGTGGATGGACATTTTGGTTTATTCCAAGTCTTGGCTACGTTAAATGTTCCTGCAGGGCATCCCTGGAGGCGCAGTGGTTGAGAGTCCGCCTGCCGATGCAGGGGATACGAGTTCGTGCCCCAGTCCGGGAAGATCCCACATGCCGCGGAGCGGCTAGGCCCGTGAGCCATGGCCGTTGAGCCTGCGCGTCCGGAGCCAGTGCTCCACAACGGGAGAGGCCACAACAGTGAGAGGCCCACTTACCACCCCACCCCCACCCCAAAATAAGGTTCCTGCAGTGCAGGATTGCCAGCCTGTGTCTTTTCCATTCTGCTCTGCTCAGGTGATAGGCGCATCAAAGGACTTACCAGTTCACATGGTAGCTCACTTTTTACCCTTAAACCCACCTCCATTATGTTCTCCCTACTGGCTGTTACCAGTTTACATCCACCCAGCAGCTAGAGGGTACACAGTTCTCCAAAACCCCTTCAGCATTTATTCTCTGTAGACTTTTTGCTGAAGAACATTCTGACGGCTGTGAGGTGAACATTTCTATAATTGGATTTGCATGGCTTTATTAATTGCTGATGTTGCACATTTTTCTATTCCCTTTTATTTTAAAGAAAAAAAAAGAAAAGACAAAATGTATGTAAGATATGCCTCTTGAAATTGTCTTCTTGAAATGTTGACGTCTTTTGAATTTTCTGGTCGATTTACAACCCCAGGATGTTTTGTGATGGCAGGTGTCATTTAGAGGCCTGCCATGATTTTGAATATTAAGTGACGATTACCGCTCTTGTGTGAAACGACCAGAGGCGGCAGCACTTCTCCTTACCAAATCTGCTTACTAGGGCTACAGAGCCATAATGGAAGTCGTGTTGTAGGTTGTAAATTAGAACGGAATGTGCCAGGGAAAGCCCCTTAAAATTATGTCTGATTACTTCTTGTTCATTTTTTTAAATTAAATCTTTATTCTTTATCACAGGAAATTAGATTACAATGTTTTGTTTGTTGTAGGTGTGCAAGATGTGGTTCTTTTGCACATATACATATACCTATTCTTCTTCAGATCCTTTTCCCATGTAGGTTATGACACAATGTTGAGGAGTCTTCCCTTGGTATGCCGTGGGTTTTTGGTGATTATATATTTCACATGTGTTTGTATATCTCTGTTAACCCCAATATCGTAATGTATCCAATCCTCACACCTTTCCATTGGGTGAACCGTAATTTGGTTGAATGAATCTGTGATTGCCTTCCTCTCTGGAAATGTCTTCATTGGTATCAATTTTTAGGTAACACCCATAAGTGATAGGATAGGATATGTGTCTTTTGCTTTCTCACTTACTACCAGTTGCATGATTACCTCTAGACTCCTCTATGGTCCTGCAAATGGCATTGCTTCATTTTTTTCCTGGGCTAATATTCCATCTGTACATGTACCAGTTCTTCTTTGTCCACTCATCTCTTGATGGACGTTTTGCTTGCTTCCATGTGTTGGCTATTGTAATGCTTCTACAGTGCAGATTTGCCTGCCTGTGTCTTTCCAATTCTGTCTTCATAGGTTATAGCCTGAGAAGTGGGCCTGAGAAGTAGCTCAAGGTTTAGCTTTTAAAGGCACCTCCATTCTGTTCCCATTAGTGGCCCTTAGCAGGTCAGGTCCCACTTCAAATTGAGGGTATGCATTTCTCCAAAACCTCTTCAGCATTGATCACTTGTAGTTTTTTTGCTGATGGTTATTCTGAGTGGTGTGAGCTGATACTTCTTTGTGGTTGGATTTGCATGTGTCTCATACTCCCTTGAAATTGAGCTTTCAGGCATGTCCTTTTATTTTTCAAACTCTTATTACAGCTGACTTCTTCAAATTGTTTTCTTGAAGTACGTGCCACATTTTGAAATGATTTGGCCTTTACCTACATCAAGACATTTTTAAGGGCAGGTTTCGTTTGCAGCCCTGCAGTACTTGTGCATATGAAATGCCCATTTGCACAGATTTCAAAGCTGCTGTTGCAGGTATCGCCCAGAGGATGGCAGCATTTCTACGTTTCACACTCTGGCACCTAGGGAAACATATCTTCCTGCCAGTGGTGTTCCCCAGTTATAAATTAGAGTGCAATGTGCCCTGATATACCCCCAAAAGCTTACGTCTCCTAACGTATGTTTGCTTTTTAAATTCAATTTCTATTTTTTAGTGGAGTAATATTCCATTCTGTACATGGACCACATCTTCTTTGTGCATTCCTCTGTTGATAGACATTTTCATTGCTTCTAAGTGTTGCCTATGGTAAATATGGCTGGAGTGCAGTATTCCTGCCTGTGACTTTTGATTCCCATTTTCTCAGGTGATAGGCCCAACGGTGGGTATGATTCATTGACTGGTAGCTCAGTGTTTACCGTTTCAGAGCAACTGCACTGTGTTTTCATTAGTGGCTCTTACCACGTCCCAGTGAACACCGAGTGTATGCATTTTCCACAACCCCTTCAGCATTTATTGTTTGCAGAATGTTTGCTCATGGCCATTCTGACTGGTGTGAGCTGATAGGTTTTTGTAATTTGGATTTGCATGTCTTTAATAATTCCTAGTATTCAGCATTTTCCCACACCTTTCTCTTTTATTTAGAAAAAAAAGGTGTGAGTACAGTATCCCTCTTGAAATTGTCTTCTTGGAAGGTTGCCCTCTTTTGAATTTTGTGGTCGTTTTTCGACCCCAGGATTTTTTTTTTTTTTTGAGAGCAGGTGTCATTTACATGCCTGCAATGATTGTGAATATTTAGTGACCATTAGCACTGGGTTTAAAGCTGGTGTTGTGGGAAACGGCCACAAGGTGGCAGCATTTCTCCATTCCCAAATCTGGTTACTAGGGCAGCAGAGCCTTTCTGGAAGTCCTGTTACTAGGTTGTAAATTAGAATGGAATGTGCCAGGAAAAAGCCCCGGAAGTTTATGTCTCATTACTTCTTGTTCATTGTTTTAATTGGTTTAATCAGGGTAATGATTAGAATGCAGTTGGTCCTAGGTGTACACAATCTGGTTCATTCGTACATCATATATATCTATTCATGTGCAGATCCTTTTCCCATGTAAAGGATTACAGAATGTTCTGTACACCTCCCTTGCTATGTGCTTGGGCTTTTTGATATGTGTACTTAATCTGTATTTGTATAGGTGTGGTCAACCTAATCTTAATTTATCCATTGCCACCACCTTTCCTTTTAGATACGCATAGTTTGTTTTTTAAGTCCGTGTGTGTCTTTCTCTGTGGAAATATGTCCATTTTGTCAGTTGTTAGGTAACACGTATAGGTGTTATCAGAGGATATATGTCTTTTGCTTTCCAACCTACCTCATGTTCTGTGATTATCTCTAGGCTCATCTGTGGTACCTCAAAGAGCAGTGTTTCGTTGTTTTCCACAGCTAATATTCCATTGTGTACGTGGACCACTTCTTCATTAGCCATTCATGTGTTGATGGGCATTTAGGTTGCTTCCATGTCTTGGCTGTTGTGAATATGGCTGCAGTGCAGCTTTTGCAGCCTCAGTCTTCTGGATTCTGGTCTTCTCAGGTGAGAGGCACAGCAGTGGGCCTGCTGCATCGAATGGTAGCTCAATTTTTACTTTTAAACGCAGCTCCTTTCTGTTCTCATTATTGGCTGTTACCACTTTACATCTCACCAGCAGCTAGAGGGTACACAGTTCTCAAAAACCACTTCAGCATTTATTATTTGTAGCCTTTTGTTGATGGTCAGTCGACCTGTGTGAGTTGAAACCTTTTTGCAGATTAGATTTGCATGAGTCTAATAATTCCTGAGGTTGAGCCTTTACCCGTTTTCCTTCTTTTTCAAAAAAGAGAGTGAGTCAAACTGACCTCTTCATAGTATCTTCTTGAAATTTTGCCAGTTTTGAATTTTATTGTCCATTCCCTACCTCAGCACAATTGTTTAGGGCAGGTGTCCTTTACAGCCCTGAGTCCTTGTGAACGTTAAGAGACCATTAGCTGTGGGCTTAAAGCCGCTCTTGCGGGAAACGGCCACAAGGCGGCAGCATTTCTACATTCCCAACACTGCGTTTTTGGGCAGCAGAGCCTTCCTGGAAATCGTGTTAGTAGGCTGCAAATTAGAGTGGAAAGTGCCAGGCCACATCCCCAAGAGCTTATACCTCCTTACGTCTTGTTTGTTTTTTAAATTTAATTTTTATTACCAGAGCAAATTTGATAAAAATATTTTGTTTCTCCTAGTTGTACAGAGTCTGGTTCATTATAGCAAAGTATCTGTCCATTTATCCTTGCATCCCTTACCGTGTATATTATTACACAGTGTTGAGTAGACCTCTCTTGGTATTCCATAGGTACTTTGTGATTATATATTTCATATGTATTAGAACATGTCTGTTAACCCCCATATCCTAATTCATCCATTACGTACACATTTCCATTTGGTGAAACATAATTTGTTTTCTTAATCCATGCTTTTCCTTCTCTTGGAAATAAGTTCATGAGTATCAATTTTTAGGTAACACCGATAAGTGATGTCATAGGATATCTGTCTTTCACTTTCTTTCTTACTTCAAGTTGGGTGATTATCTCTAGGTCCTTATCTGGTGGTGCAAACGGCACCGTTTCATTGTTTTCCATGGCTAATATTCCATTGTCTACATGGACCACTTCCTCTTTGTGCATTTTTCTGTGGATGGACATTTTGGTTTATTCCAAGTCTTGGCTACGTTAAATGTTCCTGCAGGGCATCCCTGGAGGCGCAGTGGTTGAGAGTCCGCCTGCCGATGCAGGGGATACGAGTTCGTGCCCCAGTCCGGGAAGATCCCACATGCCGCGGAGCGGCTAGGCCCGTGAGCCATGGCCGTTGAGCCTGCGCGTCCGGAGCCAGTGCTCCACAACGGGAGAGGCCACAACAGTGAGAGGCCCACTTACCACCCCACCCCCACCCCAAAATAAGGTTCCTGCAGTGCAGGATTGCCAGCCTGTGTCTTTTCCATTCTGCTCTGCTCAGGTGATAGGCGCATCAAAGGACTTACCAGTTCACATGGTAGCTCACTTTTTACCCTTAAACCCACCTCCATTATGTTCTCCCTACTGGCTGTTACCAGTTTACATCCACCCAGCAGCTAGAGGGTACACAGTTCTCCAAAACCCCTTCAGCATTTATTCTCTGTAGACTTTCTGCTGAAGAACATTCTGACGGCTGTGAGGTGAACATTTCTATAATTGGATTTGCATGGCTTTATTAATTGCTGATGTTGCACATTTTTCTATTCCCTTTTATTTTAAAGAAAAAAAAAAGAAAAGACAAAATGTATGTAAGATATGCCTCTTGAAATTGTCTTCTTGAAATGTTGACGTCTTTTGAATTTTCTGGTCGATTTACAACCCCAGGATGTTTTGTGATGGCAGGTGTCATTTAGAGGCCTGCCATGATTTTGAATATTAAGTGACGATTACCGCTCTTGTGTGAAACGACCAGAGGCGGCAGCACTTCTCCTTACCAAATCTGCTTACTAGGGCTACAGAGCCATAATGGAAGTCGTGTTGTAGGTTGTAAATTAGAACGGAATGTGCCAGGGAAAGCCCCTTAAAATTATGTCTGATTACTTCTTGTTCATTTTTTTAAATTAAATCTTTATTCTTTATCACAGGAAATTAGATTACAATGTTTTGTTTGTTGTAGGTGTGCAAGATGTGGTTCTTTTGCACATATACATATACCTATTCTTCTTCAGATCCTTTTCCCATGTAGGTTATGACACAATGTTGAGGAGTCTTCCCTTGGTATGCCGTGGGTTTTTGGTGATTATATATTTCACATGTGTTTGTATATCTCTGTTAACCCCAATATCGTAATGTATCCAATCCTCACACCTTTCCATTGGGTGAACCGTAATTTGGTTGAATGAATCTGTGATTGCCTTCCTCTCTGGAAATGTCTTCATTGGTATCAATTTTTAGGTAACACCCATAAGTGATAGGATAGGATATGTGTCTTTTGCTTTCTCACTTACTACCAGTTGCATGATTACCTCTAGACTCCTCTATGGTCCTGCAAATGGCATTGCTTCATTTTTTTCCTGGGCTAATATTCCATCTGTACATGTACCAGTTCTTCTTTGTCCACTCATCTCTTGATGGACGTTTTGCTTGCTTCCATGTGTTGGCTATTGTAATGCTTCTACAGTGCAGATTTGCCTGCCTGTGTCTTTCCAATTCTGTCTTCATAGGTTATAGCCTGAGAAGTGGGCCTGAGAAGTAGCTCAAGGTTTAGCTTTTAAAGGCACCTCCATTCTGTTCCCATTAGTGGCCCTTAGCAGGTCAGGTCCCACTTCAAATTGAGGGTATGCATTTCTCCAAAACCTCTTCAGCATTGATCACTTGTAGTTTTTTTGCTGATGGTTATTCTGAGTGGTGTGAGCTGATACTTCTTTGTGGTTGGATTTGCATGTGTCTCATACTCCCTTGAAATTGAGCTTTCAGGCATGTCCTTTTATTTTTCAAACTCTTATTACAGCTGACTTCTTCAAATTGTTTTCTTGAAGTACGTGCCACATTTTGAAATGATTTGGCCTTTACCTACATCAAGACATTTTTAAGGGCAGGTTTCGTTTGCAGCCCTGCAGTACTTGTGCATATGAAATGCCCATTTGCACAGATTTCAAAGCTGCTGTTGCAGGTATCGCCCAGAGGATGGCAGCATTTCTACGTTTCACACTCTGGCACCTAGGGAAACATATCTTCCTGCCAGTGGTGTTCCCCAGTTATAAATTAGAGTGCAATGTGCCCTGATATACCCCCAAAAGCTTACGTCTCCTAACGTATGTTTGCTTTTTAAATTCAATTTCTATTTTTTAGTGGAGTAATATTCCATTCTGTACATGGACCACATCTTCTTTGTGCATTCCTCTGTTGATAGACATTTTCATTGCTTCTAAGTGTTGCCTATGGTAAATATGGCTGGAGTGCAGTATTCCTGCCTGTGACTTTTGATTCCCATTTTCTCAGGTGATAGGCCCAACGGTGGGTATGATTCATTGACTGGTAGCTCAGTGTTTACCGTTTCAGAGCAACTGCACTGTGTTTTCATTAGTGGCTCTTACCACGTCCCAGTGAACACCGAGTGTATGCATTTTCCACAACCCCTTCAGCATTTATTGTTTGCAGAATGTTTGCTCATGGCCATTCTGACTGGTGTGAGCTGATAGGTTTTTGTAATTTGGATTTGCATGTCTTTAATAATTCCTAGTATTCAGCATTTTCCCACACCTTTCTCTTTTATTTAGAAAAAAAAGGTGTGAGTACAGTATCCCTCTTGAAATTGTCTTCTTGGAAGGTTGCCCTCTTTTGAATTTTGTGGTCGTTTTTCGACCCCAGGATTTTTTTTTTTTTTGAGAGCAGGTGTCATTTACATGCCTGCAATGATTGTGAATATTTAGTGACCATTAGCACTGGGTTTAAAGCTG
Organism: Mesoplodon mirus; assembly: GCF_964341445.2. Taxonomy (NCBI): domain Eukaryota; kingdom Metazoa; phylum Chordata; class Mammalia; order Artiodactyla; family Ziphiidae; genus Mesoplodon; species Mesoplodon mirus. The sequence continues at coordinate 140,935,318 of NC_138981.1, forward strand.
GTGTTGTGGGAAACGGCCACAAGGTGGCAGCATTTCTCCATTCCCAAATCTGGTTACTAGGGCAGCAGAGCCTTTCTGGAAGTCCTGTTACTAGGTTGTAAATTAGAATGGAATGTGCCAGGAAAAAGCCCCGGAAGTTTATGTCTCATTACTTCTTGTTCATTGTTTTAATTGGTTTAATCAGGGTAATGATTAGAATGCAGTTGGTCCTAGGTGTACACAATCTGGTTCATTCGTACATCATATATATCTATTCATGTGCAGATCCTTTTCCCATGTAAAGGATTACAGAATGTTCTGTACACCTCCCTTGCTATGTGCTTGGGCTTTTTGATATGTGTACTTAATCTGTATTTGTATAGGTGTGGTCAACCTAATCTTAATTTATCCATTGCCACCACCTTTCCTTTTAGATACGCATAGTTTGTTTTTTAAGTCCGTGTGTGTCTTTCTCTGTGGAAATATGTCCATTTTGTCAGTTGTTAGGTAACACGTATAGGTGTTATCAGAGGATATATGTCTTTTGCTTTCCAACCTACCTCATGTTCTGTGATTATCTCTAGGCTCATCTGTGGTACCTCAAAGAGCAGTGTTTCGTTGTTTTCCACAGCTAATATTCCATTGTGTACGTGGACCACTTCTTCATTAGCCATTCATGTGTTGATGGGCATTTAGGTTGCTTCCATGTCTTGGCTGTTGTGAATATGGCTGCAGTGCAGCTTTTGCAGCCTCAGTCTTCTGGATTCTGGTCTTCTCAGGTGAGAGGCACAGCAGTGGGCCTGCTGCATCGAATGGTGGCTCAATTTTTACTTTTAAACGCAGCTCCTTTCTGTTCTCATTATTGGCTGTTACCACTTTACATCTCACCAGCAGCTAGAGGGTACACAGTTCTCAAAAACCACTTCAGCATTTATTATTTGTAGCCTTTTGTTGATGGTCAGTCGACCTGTGTGAGTTGAAACCTTTTTGCAGATTAGATTTGCATGAGTCTAATAATTCCTGAGGTTGAGCCTTTACCCGTTTTCCTTCTTTTTCAAAAAAGAGAGTGAGTCAAACTGACCTCTTCATAGTATCTTCTTGAAATTTTGCCAGGTTTGAATTTTATTGTCCATTCCCTACCTCAGCACAATTGTTTAGGGCAGGTGTCCTTTACAGCCCTGAGTCCTTGTGAACGTTAAGAGACCATTAGCTGTGGGCTTAAAGCCGCTCTTGCGGGAAACGGCCACAAGGCGGCAGCATTTCTACATTCCCAACACTGCGTTTTTGGGCAGCAGAGCCTTCCTGGAAATCGTGTTAGTAGGCTGCAAATTAGAGTGGAAAGTGCCAGGCCACATCCCCAAGAGCTTATACCTCCTTACGTCTTGTTTGTTTTTTAAATTTAATTTTTATTACCAGAGCAAATTTGATAAAAATATTTTGTTTCTCCTAGTTGTAGAGAGTCTGGTTCATTATAGCAATGTATCTGTCCATTTATCCTTGCATCCCTTACCGTGTATATTATTACACAGTGTTGAGTAGACCTCTCTTGGTATTCCATAGGTACTTTGTGATTATATATTTCATATGTATTAGAACATGTCTGTTAACCCCCATATCCTAATTCATCCATTACGTACACATTTCCATTTGGTGAAACATAATTTGTTTTCTTAATCCATGCTTTTCCTTCTCTTGGAAATAAGTTCATGAGTATCAATTTTTAGGTAACACCGATAAGTGATGTCATAGGATATCTGTCTTTCACTTTCTTTCTTACTTCAAGTTGGGTGATTATCTCTAGGTCCTTATCTGGTGGTGCAAACGGCACCGTTTCATTGTTTTCCATGGCTAATATTCCATTGTCTACATGGACCACTTCCTCTTTGTGCATTTTTCTGTGGATGGACATTTTGGTTTATTCCAAGTCTTGGCTACGTTAAATGTTCCTGCAGGGCATCCCTGGAGGCGCAGTGGTTGAGAGTCCGCCTGCCGATGCAGGGGATACGAGTTCGTGCCCCAGTCCGGGAAGATCCCACATGCCGCGGAGCGGCTAGGCCCGTGAGCCATGGCCGTTGAGCCTGCGCGTCCGGAGCCAGTGCTCCACAACGGGAGAGGCCACAACAGTGAGAGGCCCACTTACCACCCCACCCCCACCCCAAAATAAGGTTCCTGCAGTGCAGGATTGCCAGCCTGTGTCTTTTCCATTCTGCTCTGCTCAGGTGATAGGCGCATCAAAGGACTTACCAGTTCACATGGTAGCTCACTTTTTACCCTTAAACCCACCTCCATTATGTTCTCCCTACTGGCTGTTACCAGTTTACATCCACCCAGCAGCTAGAGGGTACACAGTTCTCCAAAACCCCTTCAGCATTTATTCTCTGTAGACTTTCTGCTGAAGAACATTCTGACGGCTGTGAGGTGAACATTTCTATAATTGGATTTGCATGGCTTTATTAATTGCTGATGTTGCACATTTTTCTATTCCCTTTTATTTTAAAGAAAAAAAAAAGAAAAGACAAAATGTATGTAAGATATGCCTCTTGAAATTGTCTTCTTGAAATGTTGACGTCTTTTGAATTTTCTGGTCGATTTACAACCCCAGGATGTTTTGTGATGGCAGGTGTCATTTAGAGGCCTGCCATGATTTTGAATATTAAGTGACGATTACCGCTCTTGTGTGAAACGACCAGAGGTGGCAGCACTTCTCCTTACCAAATCTGCTTACTAGGGCTACAGAGCCATAATGGAAGTCGTGTTGTAGGTTGTAAATTAGAACGGAATGTGCCAGGGAAAGCCCCTTAAAATTATGTCTGATTACTTCTTGTTCATTTTTTTAAATTAAATCTTTATTCTTTATCACAGGAAATTAGATTACAATGTTTTGTTTGTTGTAGGTGTGCAAGATGTGGTTCTTTTGCACATATACATATACCTATTCTTCTTCAGATCCTTTTCCCATGTAGGTTATGACACAATGTTGAGGAGTCTTCCCTTGGTATGCCGTGGGTTTTTGGTGATTATATATTTCACATGTGTTTGTATATCTCTGTTAACCCCAATATCGTAATGTATCCAATCCTCACACCTTTCCATTGGGTGAACCGTAATTTGGTTGAATGAATCTGTGATTGCCTTCCTCTCTGGAAATGTCTTCATTGGTATCAATTTTTAGGTAACACCCATAAGTGATAGGATAGGATATGTGTCTTTTGCTTTCTCACTTACTACCAGTTGCATGATTACCTCTAGACTCCTCTATGGTCCTGCAAATGGCATTGCTTCATTTTTTTCCTGGGCTAATATTCCATCTGTACATGTACCAGTTCTTCTTTGTCCACTCATCTCTTGATGGACGTTTTGCTTGCTTCCATGTGTTGGCTATTGTAATGCTTCTACAGTGCAGATTTGCCTGCCTGTGTCTTTCCAATTCTGTCTTCATAGGTTATAGCCTGAGAAGTGGGCCTGAGAAGTAGCTCAAGGTTTAGCTTTTAAAGGCACCTCCATTCTGTTCCCATTAGTGGCCCTTAGCAGGTCAGGTCCCACTTCAAATTGAGGGTATGCATTTCTCCAAAACCTCTTCAGCATTGATCACTTGTAGTTTTTTTGCTGATGGTTATTCTGAGTGGTGTGAGCTGATACTTCTTTGTGGTTGGATTTGCATGTGTCTCATACTCCCTTGAAATTGAGCTTTCAGGCATGTCCTTTTATTTTTCAAACTCTTATTACAGCTGACTTCTTCAAATTGTTTTCTTGAAGTACGTGCCACATTTTGAAATGATTTGGCCTTTACCTACATCAAGACATTTTTAAGGGCAGGTTTCGTTTGCAGCCCTGCAGTACTTGTGCATATGAAATGCCCATTTGCACAGATTTCAAAGCTGCTGTTGCAGGTATCGCCCAGAGGATGGCAGCATTTCTACGTTTCACACTCTGGCACCTAGGGAAACATATCTTCCTGCCAGTGGTGTTCCCCAGTTATAAATTAGAGTGCAATGTGCCCTGATATACCCCCAAAAGCTTACGTCTCCTAACGTATGTTTGCTTTTTAAATTCAATTTCTATTTTTTAGTGGAGTAATATTCCATTCTGTACATGGACCACATCTTCTTTGTGCATTCCTCTGTTGATAGACATTTTCATTGCTTCTAAGTGTTGCCTATGGTAAATATGGCTGGAGTGCAGTATTCCTGCCTGTGACTTTTGATTCCCATTTTCTCAGGTGATAGGCCCAACGGTGGGTATGATTCATTGACTGGTAGCTCAGTGTTTACCGTTTCAGAGCAACTGCACTGTGTTTTCATTAGTGGCTCTTACCACGTCCCAGTGAACACCGAGTGTATGCATTTTCCACAACCCCTTCAGCATTTATTGTTTGCAGAATGTTTGCTCATGGCCATTCTGACTGGTGTGAGCTGATAGGTTTTTGTAATTTGGATTTGCATGTCTTTAATAATTCCTAGTATTCAGCATTTTCCCACACCTTTCTCTTTTATTTAGAAAAAAAAGGTGTGAGTACAGTATCCCTCTTGAAATTGTCTTCTTGGAAGGTTGCCCTCTTTTGAATTTTGTGGTCGTTTTTCGACCCCAGGATTTTTTTTTTTTTTTGAGAGCAGGTGTCATTTACATGCCTGCAATGATTGTGAATATTTAGTGACCATTAGCACTGGGTTTAAAGCTGGTGTTGTGGGAAACGGCCACAAGGTGGCAGCATTTCTCCATTCCCAAATCTGGTTACTAGGGCAGCAGAGCCTTTCTGGAAGTCCTGTTACTAGGTTGTAAATTAGAATGGAATGTGCCAGGAAAAAGCCCCGGAAGTTTATGTCTCATTACTTCTTGTTCATTGTTTTAATTGGTTTAATCAGGGTAATGATTAGAATGCAGTTGGTCCTAGGTGTACACAATCTGGTTCATTCGTACATCATATATATCTATTCATGTGCAGATCCTTTTCCCATGTAAAGGATTACAGAATGTTCTGTACACCTCCCTTGCTATGTGCTTGGGCTTTTTGATATGTGTACTTAATCTGTATTTGTATAGGTGTGGTCAACCTAATCTTAATTTATCCATTGCCACCACCTTTCCTTTTAGATACGCATAGTTTGTTTTTTAAGTCCGTGTGTGTCTTTCTCTGTGGAAATATGTCCATTTTGTCAGTTGTTAGGTAACACGTATAGGTGTTATCAGAGGATATATGTCTTTTGCTTTCCAACCTACCTCATGTTCTGTGATTATCTCTAGGCTCATCTGTGGTACCTCAAAGAGCAGTGTTTCGTTGTTTTCCACAGCTAATATTCCATTGTGTACGTGGACCACTTCTTCATTAGCCATTCATGTGTTGATGGGCATTTAGGTTGCTTCCATGTCTTGGCTGTTGTGAATATGGCTGCAGTGCAGCTTTTGCAGCCTCAGTCTTCTGGATTCTGGTCTTCTCAGGTGAGAGGCACAGCAGTGGGCCTGCTGCATCGAATGGTAGCTCAATTTTTACTTTTAAACGCAGCTCCTTTCTGTTCTCATTATTGGCTGTTACCACTTTACATCTCACCAGCAGCTAGAGGGTACACAGTTCTCAAAAACCACTTCAGCATTTATTATTTGTAGCCTTTTGTTGATGGTCAGTCGACCTGTGTGAGTTGAAACCTTTTTGCAGATTAGATTTGCATGAGTCTAATAATTCCTGAGGTTGAGCCTTTACCCGTTTTCCTTCTTTTTCAAAAAAGAGAGTGAGTCAAACTGACCTCTTCATAGTATCTTCTTGAAATTTTGCCAGTTTTGAATTTTATTGTCCATTCCCTACCTCAGCACAATTGTTTAGGGCAGGTGTCCTTTACAGCCCTGAGTCCTTGTGAACGTTAAGAGACCATTAGCTGTGGGCTTAAAGCCGCTCTTGCGGGAAACGGCCACAAGGCGGCAGCATTTCTACATTCCCAACACTGCGTTTTTGGGCAGCAGAGCCTTCCTGGAAATCGTGTTAGTAGGCTGCAAATTAGAGTGGAAAGTGCCAGGCCACATCCCCAAGAGCTTATACCTCCTTACGTCTTGTTTGTTTTTTAAATTTAATTTTTATTACCAGAGCAAATTTGATAAAAATATTTTGTTTCTCCTAGTTGTACAGAGTCTGGTTCATTATAGCAATGTATCTGTCCATTTATCCTTGCATCCCTTACCGTGTATATTATTACACAGTGTTGAGTAGACCTCTCTTGGTATTCCATAGGTACTTTGTGATTATATATTTCATATGTATTAGAACATGTCTGTTAACCCCCATATCCTAATTCATCCATTACGTACACATTTCCATTTGGTGAAACATAATTTGTTTTCTTAATCCATGCTTTTCCTTCTCTTGGAAATAAGTTCATGAGTATCAATTTTTAGGTAACACCGATAAGTGATGTCATAGGATATCTGTCTTTCACTTTCTTTCTTACTTCAAGTTGGGTGATTATCTCTAGGTCCTTATCTGGTGGTGCAAACGGCACCGTTTCATTGTTTTCCATGGCTAATATTCCATTGTCTACATGGACCACTTCCTCTTTGTGCATTTTTCTGTGGATGGACATTTTGGTTTATTCCAAGTCTTGGCTACGTTAAATGTTCCTGCAGGGCATCCCTGGAGGCGCAGTGGTTGAGAGTCCGCCTGCCGATGCAGGGGATACGAGTTCGTGCCCCAGTCCGGGAAGATCCCACATGCCGCGGAGCGGCTAGGCCCGTGAGCCATGGCCGTTGAGCCTGCGCGTCCGGAGCCAGTGCTCCACAACGGGAGAGGCCACAACAGTGAGAGGCCCACTTACCACCCCACCCCCACCCCAAAATAAGGTTCCTGCAGTGCAGGATTGCCAGCCTGTGTCTTTTCCATTCTGCTCTGCTCAGGTGATAGGCGCATCAAAGGACTTACCAGTTCACATGGTAGCTCACTTTTTACCCTTAAACCCACCTCCATTATGTTCTCCCTACTGGCTGTTACCAGTTTACATCCACCCAGCAGCTAGAGGGTACACAGTTCTCCAAAACCCCTTCAGCATTTATTCTCTGTAGACTTTCTGCTGAAGAACATTCTGACGGCTGTGAGGTGAACATTTCTATAATTGGATTTGCATGGCTTTATTAATTGCTGATGTTGCACATTTTTCTATTCCCTTTTATTTTAAAGAAAAAAAAAGAAAAGACAAAATGTATGTAAGATATGCCTCTTGAAATTGTCTTCTTGAAATGTTGACGTCTTTTGAATTTTCTGGTCGATTTACAACCCCAGGATGTTTTGTGATGGCAGGTGTCATTTAGAGGCCTGCCATGATTTTGAATATTAAGTGACGATTACCGCTCTTGTGTGAAACGACCAGAGGCGGCAGCACTTCTCCTTACCAAATCTGCTTACTAGGGCTACAGAGCCATAATGGAAGTCGTGTTGTAGGTTGTAAATTAGAACGGAATGTGCCAGGGAAAGCCCCTTAAAATTATGTCTGATTACTTCTTGTTCATTTTTTTAAATTAAATCTTTATTCTTTATCACAGGAAATTAGATTACAATGTTTTGTTTGTTGTAGGTGTGCAAGATGTGGTTCTTTTGCACATATACATATACCTATTCTTCTTCAGATCCTTTTCCCATGTAGGTTATGACACAATGTTGAGGAGTCTTCCCTTGGTATGCCGTGGGTTTTTGGTGATTATATATTTCACATGTGTTTGTATATCTCTGTTAACCCCAATATCGTAATGTATCCAATCCTCACACCTTTCCATTGGGTGAACCGTAATTTGGTTGAATGAATCTGTGATTGCCTTCCTCTCTGGAAATGTCTTCATTGGTATCAATTTTTAGGTAACACCCATAAGTGATAGGATAGGATATGTGTCTTTTGCTTCCTCACTTACTACCAGTTGCATGATTACCTCTAGACTCCTCTATGGTCCTGCAAATGGCATTGCTTCATTTTTTTCCTGGGCTAATATTCCATCTGTACATGTACCAGTTCTTCTTTGTCCACTCATCTCTTGATGGACGTTTTGCTTGCTTCCATGTGTTGGCTATTGTAATGCTTCTACAGTGCAGATTTGCCTGCCTGTGTCTTTCCAATTCTGTCTTCATAGGTTATAGCCTGAGAAGTGGGCCTGAGAAGTAGCTCAAGGTTTAGCTTTTAAAGGCACCTCCATTCTGTTCCCATTAGTGGCCCTTAGCAGGTCAGGTCCCACTTCAAATTGAGGGTATGCATTTCTCCAAAACCTCTTCAGCATTGATCACTTGTAGTTTTTTTGCTGATGGTTATTCTGAGTGGTGTGAGCTGATACTTCTTTGTGGTTGGATTTGCATGTGTCTCATACTCCCTTGAAATTGAGCTTTCAGGCATGTCCTTTTATTTTTCAAACTCTTATTACAGCTGACTTCTTCAAATTGTTTTCTTGAAGTACGTGCCACATTTTGAAATGATTTGGCCTTTACCTACATCAAGACATTTTTAAGGGCAGGTTTCGTTTGCAGCCCTGCAGTACTTGTGCATATGAAATGCCCATTTGCACAGATTTCAAAGCTGCTGTTGCAGGTATCGCCCAGAGGATGGCAGCATTTCTACGTTTCACACTCTGGCACCTAGGGAAACATATCTTCCTGCCAGTGGTGTTCCCCAGTTATAAATTAGAGTGCAATGTGCCCTGATATACCCCCAAAAGCTTACGTCTCCTAACGTATGTTTGCTTTTTAAATTCAATTTCTATTTTTTAGTGGAGTAATATTCCATTCTGTACATGGACCACATCTTCTTTGTGCATTCCTCTGTTGATAGACATTTTCATTGCTTCTAAGTGTTGCCTATGGTAAATATGGCTGGAGTGCAGTATTCCTGCCTGTGACTTTTGATTCCCATTTTCTCAGGTGATAGGCCCAACGGTGGGTATGATTCATTGACTGGTAGCTCAGTGTTTACCGTTTCAGAGCAACTGCTCTGTGTTTTCATTAGTGGCTCTTACTACGTCCCAGTGAACACCGAGTGTATGCATTTTCCACAACCCCTTCAGCATTTATTGTTTGCAGAATGTTTGCTCATGGCCATTCTGACTGGTGTGAGCTGATAGGTTTTTGTAATTTGGATTTGCATGTCTTTAATAATTCCTAGTATTCAGCATTTTCCCACACCTTTCTCTTTTATTTAGAAAAAAAAGGTGTGAGTACAGTATCCCTCTTGAAATTGTCTTCTTGGAAGGTTGCCCTCTTTTGAATTTTGTGGTCGTTTTTCGACCCCAGGATTTTTTTTTTTTTTTGAGAGCAGGTGTCATTTACATGCCTGCAATGATTGTGAATATTTAGTGACCATTAGCACTGGGTTTAAAGCTGGTGTTGTGGGAAACGGCCACAAGGTGGCAGCATTTCTCCATTCCCAAATCTGGTTACTAGGGCAGCAGAGCCTTTCTGGAAGTCCTGTTACTAGGTTGTAAATTAGAATGGAATGTGCCAGGAAAAAGCCCCGGAAGTTTATGTCTCATTACTTCTTGTTCATTGTTTTAATTGGTTTAATCAGGGTAATGATTAGAATGCAGTTGGTCCTAGGTGTACACAATCTGGTTCATTCGTACATCATATATATCTATTCATGTGCAGATCCTTTTCCCATGTAAAGGATTACAGAATGTTCTGTACACCTCCCTTGCTATGTGCTTGGGCTTTTTGATATGTGTACTTAATCTGTATTTGTATAGGTGTGGTCAACCTAATCTTAATTTATCCATTGCCACCACCTTTCCTTTTAGATACGCATAGTTTGTTTTTTAAGTCCGTGTGTGTCTTTCTCTGTGGAAATATGTCCATTTTGTCAGTTGTTAGGTAACACGTATAGGTGTTATCAGAGGATATATGTCTTTTGCTTTCCAACCTACCTCATGTTCTGTGATTATCTCTAGGCTCATCTGTGGTACCTCAAAGAGCAGTGTTTCGTTGTTTTCCACAGCTAATATTCCATTGTGTACGTGGACCACTTCTTCATTAGCCATTCATGTGTTGATGGGCATTTAGGTTGCTTCCATGTCTTGGCTGTTGTGAATATGGCTGCAGTGCAGCTTTTGCAGCCTCAGTCTTCTGGATTCTGGTCTTCTCAGGTGAGAGGCACAGCAGTGGGCCTGCTGCATCGAATGGTAGCTCAATTTTTACTTTTAAACGCAGCTCCTTTCTGTTCTCATTATTGGCTGTTACCACTTTACATCTCACCAGCAGCTAGAGGGTACACAGTTCTCAAAAACCACTTCAGCATTTATTATTTGTAGCCTTTTGTTGATGGTCAGTCGACCTGTGTGAGTTGAAACCTTTTTGCAGATTAGATTTGCATGAGTCTAATAATTCCTGAGGTTGAGCCTTTACCCGTTTTCCTTCTTTTTCAAAAAAGAGAGTGAGTCAAACTGACCTCTTCATAGTATCTTCTTGAAATTTTGCCAGTTTTGAATTTTATTGTCCATTCCCTACCTCAGCACAATTGTTTAGGGCAGGTGTCCTTTACAGCCCTGAGTCCTTGTGAACGTTAAGAGACCATTAGCTGTGGGCTTAAAGCCGCTCTTGCGGGAAACGGCCACAAGGCGGCAGCATTTCTACATTCCCAACACTGCGTTTTTGGGCAGCAGAGCCTTCCTGGAAATCGTGTTAGTAGGCTGCAAATTAGAGTGGAAAGTGCCAGGCCACATCCCCAAGAGCTTATACCTCCTTACGTCTTGTTTGTTTTTTAAATTTAATTTTTATTACCAGAGCAAATTTGATAAAAATATTTTGTTTCTCCTAGTTGTACAGAGTCTGGTTCATTATAGCAATGTATCTGTCCATTTATCCTTGCATCCCTTACCGTGTATATTATTACACAGTGTTGAGTAGACCTCTCTTGGTATTCCATAGGTACTTTGTGATTATATATTTCATATGTATTAGAACATGTCTGTTAACCCCCATATCCTAATTCATCCATTACGTACACATTTCCATTTGGTGAAACATAATTTGTTTTCTTAATCCATGCTTTTCCTTCTCTTGGAAATAAGTTCATGAGTATCAATTTTTAGGTAACACCGATAAGTGATGTCATAGGATATCTGTCTTTCACTTTCTTTCTTACTTCAAGTTGGGTGATTATCTCTAGGTCCTTATCTGGTGGTGCAAACGGCACCGTTTCATTGTTTTCCATGGCTAATATTCCATTGTCTACATGGACCACTTCCTCTTTGTGCATTTTTCTGTGGATGGACATTTTGGTTTATTCCAAGTCTTGGCTACGTTAAATGTTCCTGCAGGGCATCCCTGGAGGCGCAGTGGTTGAGAGTCCGCCTGCCGATGCAGGGGATACGAGTTCGTGCCCCAGTCCGGGAAGATCCCACATGCCGCGGAGCGGCTAGGCCCGTGAGCCATGGCCGTTGAGCCTGCGCGTCCGGAGCCAGTGCTCCACAACGGGAGAGGCCACAACAGTGAGAGGCCCACTTACCACCCCACCCCCACCCCAAAATAAGGTTCCTGCAGTGCAGGATTGCCAGCCTGTGTCTTTTCCATTCTGCTCTGCTCAGGTGATAGGCGCATCAAAGGACTTACCAGTTCACATGGTAGCTCACTTTTTACCCTTAAACCCACCTCCATTATGTTCTCCCTACTGGCTGTTACCAGTTTACATCCACCCAGCAGCTAGAGGGTACACAGTTCTCCAAAACCCCTTCAGCATTTATTCTCTGTAGACTTTCTGCTGAAGAACATTCTGACGGCTGTGAGGTGAACATTTCTATAATTGGATTTGCATGGCTTTATTAATTGCTGATGTTGCACATTTTTCTATTCCCTTTTATTTTAAAGAAAAAAAAAGAAAAGACAAAATGTATGTAAGATATGCCTCTTGAAATTGTCTTCTTGAAATGTTGACGTCTTTTGAATTTTCTGGTCGATTTACAACCCCAGGATGTTTTGTGATGGCAGGTGTCATTTAGAGGCCTGCCATGATTTTGAATATTAAGTGACGATTACCGCTCTTGTGTGAAACGACCAGAGGCGGCAGCACTTCTCCTTACCAAATCTGCTTACTAGGGCTACAGAGCCATAATGGAAGTCGTGTTGTAGGTTGTAAATTAGAACGGAATGTGCCAGGGAAAGCCCCTTAAAATTATGTCTGATTACTTCTTGTTCATTTTTTTAAATTAAATCTTTATTCTTTGTCACAGGAAATTAGATTACAATGTTTTGTTTGTTGTAGGTGTGCAAGATGTGGTTCTTTTGCACATATACATATACCTATTCTTCTTCAGATCCTTTTCCCATGTAGGTTATGACACAATGTTGAGGAGTCTTCCCTTGGTATGCCGTGGGTTTTTGGTGATTATATATTTCACATGTGTTTGTATATCTCTGTTAACCCCAATATCGTAATGTATCCAATCCTCACACCTTTCCATTGGGTGAACCGTAATTTGGTTGAATGAATCTGTGATTGCCTTCCTCTCTGGAAATGTCTTCATTGGTATCAATTTTTAGGTAACACCCATAAGTGATAGGATAGGATATGTGTCTTTTGCTTTCTCACTTACTACCAGTTGCATGATTACCTCTAGACTCCTCTATGGTCCTGCAAATGGCATTGCTTCATTTTTTTCCTGGGCTAATATTCCATCTGTACATGTACCAGTTCTTCTTTGTCCACTCATCTCTTGATGGACGTTTTGCTTGCTTCCATGTGTTGGCTATTGTAATGCTTCTACAGTGCAGATTTGCCTGCCTGTGTCTTTCCAATTCTGTCTTCATAGGTTATAGCCTGAGAAGTGGGCCTGAGAAGTAGCTCAAGGTTTAGCTTTTAAAGGCACCTCCATTCTGTTCCCATTAGTGGCCCTTAGCAGGTCAGGTCCCACTTCAAATTGAGGGTATGCATTTCTCCAAAACCTCTTCAGCATTGATCACTTGTAGTTTTTTTGCTGATGGTTATTCTGAGTGGTGTGAGCTGATACTTCTTTGTGGTTGGATTTGCATGTGTCTCATACTCCCTTGAAATTGAGCTTTCAGGCATGTCCTTTTATTTTTCAAACTCTTATTACAGCTGACTTCTTCAAATTGTTTTCTTGAAGTACGTGCCACATTTTGAAATGATTTGGCCTTTACCTACATCAAGACATTTTTAAGGGCAGGTTTCGTTTGCAGCCCTGCAGTACTTGTGCATATGAAATGCCCATTTGCACAGATTTCAAAGCTGCTGTTGCAGGTATCGCCCAGAGGATGGCAGCATTTCTACGTTTCACACTCTGGCACCTAGGGAAACATATCTTCCTGCCAGTGGTGTTCCCCAGTTATAAATTAGAGTGCAATGTGCCCTGATATACCCCCAAAAGCTTACGTCTCCTAACGTATGTTTGCTTTTTAAATTCAATTTCTATTTTTTAGTGGAGTAATATTCCATTCTGTACATGGACCACATCTTCTTTGTGCATTCCTCTGTTGATAGACATTTTCATTGCTTCTAAGTGTTGCCTATGGTAAATATGGCTGGAGTGCAGTATTCCTGCCTGTGACTTTTGATTCCCATTTTCTCAGGTGATAGGCCCAACGGTGGGTATGATTCATTGACTGGTAGCTCAGTGTTTACCGTTTCAGAGCAACTGCTCTGTGTTTTCATTAGTGGCTCTTACTACGTCCCAGTGAACACCGAGTGTATGCATTTTCCACAACCCCTTCAGCATTTATTGTTTGCAGAATGTTTCCTCATGGCCATTCTGACTGGTGTGAGCTGATAGGTTTTTGTAATTTGGATTTGCATGTCTTTAATAATTCCTAGTATTCAGCATTTTCCCACACCTTTCTCTTTTATTTAGAAAAAAAAGGTGTGAGTACAGTATCCCTCTTGAAATTGTCTTCTTGGAAGGTTGCCCTCTTTTGAATTTTGTGGTCGTTTTTCGACCCCAGGATTTTTTTTTTTTTTGAGAGCAGGTGTCATTTACATGCCTGCAATGATTGTGAATATTTAGTGACCATTAGCACTGGGTTTAAAGCTGGTGTTGTGGGAAACGGCCACAAGGTGGCAGCATTTCTCCATTCCCAAATCTGGTTACTAGGGCAGCAGAGCCTTTCTGGAAGTCCTGTTACTAGGTTGTAAATTAGAATGGAATGTGCCAGGAAAAAGCCCCGGAAGTTTATGTCTCATTACTTCTTGTTCATTGTTTTAATTGGTTTAATCAGGGTAATGATTAGAATGCAGTTGGTCCTAGGTGTACACAATCTGGTTCATTCGTACATCATATATATCTATTCATGTGCAGATCCTTTTCCCATGTAAAGGATTACAGAATGTTCTGTACACCTCCCTTGCTATGTGCTTGGGCTTTTTGATATGTGTACTTAATCTGTATTTGTATAGGTGTGGTCAACCTAATCTTAATTTATCCATTGCCACCACCTTTCCTTTTAGATACGCATAGTTTGTTTTTTAAGTCCGTGTGTGTCTTTCTCTGTGGAAATATGTCCATTTTGTCAGTTGTTAGGTAACACGTATAGGTGTTATCAGAGGATATATGTCTTTTGCTTTCCAACCTACCTCATGTTCTGTGATTATCTCTAGGCTCATCTGTGGTACCTCAAAGAGCAGTGTTTCGTTGTTTTCCACAGCTAATATTCCATTGTGTACGTGGACCACTTCTTCATTAGCCATTCATGTGTTGATGGGCATTTAGGTTGCTTCCATGTCTTGGCTGTTGTGAATATGGCTGCAGTGCAGCTTTTGCAGCCTCAGTCTTCTGGATTCTGGTCTTCTCAGGTGAGAGGCACAGCAGTGGGCCTGCTGCATCGAATGGTAGCTCAATTTTTACTTTTAAACGCAGCTCCTTTCTGTTCTCATTATTGGCTGTTACCACTTTACATCTCACCAGCAGCTAGAGGGTACACAGTTCTCAAAAACCACTTCAGCATTTATTATTTGTAGCCTTTTGTTGATGGTCAGTCGACCTGTGTGAGTTGAAACCTTTTTGCAGATTAGATTTGCATGAGTCTAATAATTCCTGAGGTTGAGCCTTTACCCGTTTTCCTTCTTTTTCAAAAAAGAGAGTGAGTCAAACTGACCTCTTCATAGTATCTTCTTGAAATTTTGCCAGTTTTGAATTTTATTGTCCATTCCCTACCTCAGCACAATTGTTTAGGGCAGGTGTCCTTTACAGCCCTGAGTCCTTGTGAACGTTAAGAGACCATTAGCTGTGGGCTTAAAGCCGCTCTTGCGGGAAACGGCCACAAGGCGGCAGCATTTCTACATTCCCAACACTGCGTTTTTGGGCAGCAGAGCCTTCCTGGAAATCGTGTTAGTAGGCTGCAAATTAGAGTGGAAAGTGCCAGGCCACATCCCCAAGAGCTTATACCTCCTTACGTCTTGTTTGTTTTTTAAATTTAATTTTTATTACCAGAGCAAATTTGATAAAAATATTTTGTTTCTCCTAGTTGTACAGAGTCTGGTTCATTATAGCAATGTATCTGTCCATTTATCCTTGCATCCCTTACCGTGTATATTATTACACAGTGTTGAGTAGACCTCTCTTGGTATTCCATAGGTACTTTGTGATTATATATTTCATATGTATTAGAACATGTCTGTTAACCCCCATATCCTAATTCATCCATTACGTACACATTTCCATTTGGTGAAACATAATTTGTTTTCTTAATCCATGCTTTTCCTTCTCTTGGAAATAAGTTCATGAGTATCAATTTTTAGGTAACACCGATAAGTGATGTCATAGGATATCTGTCTTTCACTTTCTTTCTTACTTCAAGTTGGGTGATTATCTCTAGGTCCTTATCTGGTGGTGCAAACGGCACCGTTTCATTGTTTTCCATGGCTAATATTCCATTGTCTACATGGACCACTTCCTCTTTGTGCATTTTTCTGTGGATGGACATTTTGGTTTATTCCAAGTCTTGGCTACGTTAAATGTTCCTGCAGGGCATCCCTGGAGGCGCAGTGGTTGAGAGTCCGCCTGCCGATGCAGGGGATACGAGTTCGTGCCCCAGTCCGGGAAGATCCCACATGCCGCGGAGCGGCTAGGCCCGTGAGCCATGGCCGTTGAGCCTGCGCGTCCGGAGCCAGTGCTCCACAACGGGAGAGGCCACAACAGTGAGAGGCCCACTTACCACCCCACCCCCACCCCAAAATAAGGTTCCTGCAGTGCAGGATTGCCAGCCTGTGTCTTTTCCATTCTGCTCTGCTCAGGTGATAGGCGCATCAAAGGACTTACCAGTTCACATGGTAGCTCACTTTTTACCCTTAAACCCACCTCCATTATGTTCTCCCTACTGGCTGTTACCAGTTTACATCCACCCAGCAGCTAGAGGGTACACAGTTCTCCAAAACCCCTTCAGCATTTATTCTCTGTAGACTTTTTGCTGAAGAACATTCTGACGGCTGTGAGGTGAACATTTCTATAATTGGATTTGCATGGCTTTATTAATTGCTGATGTTGCACATTTTTCTATTCCCTTTTATTTTAAAGAAAAAAAAAGAAAAGACAAAATGTATGTAAGATATGCCTCTTGAAATTGTCTTCTTGAAATGTTGACGTCTTTTGAATTTTCTGGTCGATTTACAACCCCAGGATGTTTTGTGATGGCAGGTGTCATTTAGAGGCCTGCCATGATTTTGAATATTAAGTGACGATTACCGCTCTTGTGTGAAACGACCAGAGGCGGCAGCACTTCTCCTTACCAAATCTGCTTACTAGGGCTACAGAGCCATAATGGAAGTCGTGTTGTAGGTTGTAAATTAGAACGGAATGTGCCAGGGAAAGCCCCTTAAAATTATGTCTGATTACTTCTTGTTCATTTTTTTAAATTAAATCTTTATTCTTTATCACAGGAAATTAGATTACAATGTTTTGTTTGTTGTAGGTGTGCAAGATGTGGTTCTTTTGCACATATACATATACCTATTCTTCTTCAGATCCTTTTCCCATGTAGGTTATGACACAATGTTGAGGAGTCTTCCCTTGGTATGCCGTGGGTTTTTGGTGATTATATATTTCACATGTGTTTGTATATCTCTGTTAACCCCAATATCGTAATGTATCCAATCCTCACACCTTTCCATTGGGTGAACCGTAATTTGGTTGAATGAATCTGTGATTGCCTTCCTCTCTGGAAATGTCTTCATTGGTATCAATTTTTAGGTAACACCCATAAGTGATAGGATAGGATATGTGTCTTTTGCTTTCTCACTTACTACCAGTTGCATGATTACCTCTAGACTCCTCTATGGTCCTGCAAATGGCATTGCTTCATTTTTTTCCTGGGCTAATATTCCATCTGTACATGTACCAGTTCTTCTTTGTCCACTCATCTCTTGATGGACGTTTTGCTTGCTTCCATGTGTTGGCTATTGTAATGCTTCTACAGTGCAGATTTGCCTGCCTGTGTCTTTCCAATTCTGTCTTCATAGGTTATAGCCTGAGAAGTGGGCCTGAGAAGTAGCTCAAGGTTTAGCTTTTAAAGGCACCTCCATTCTGTTCCCATTAGTGGCCCTTAGCAGGTCAGGTCCCACTTCAAATTGAGGGTATGCATTTCTCCAAAACCTCTTCAGCATTGATCACTTGTAGTTTTTTTGCTGATGGTTATTCTGAGTGGTGTGAGCTGATACTTCTTTGTGGTTGGATTTGCATGTGTCTCATACTCCCTTGAAATTGAGCTTTCAGGCATGTCCTTTTATTTTTCAAACTCTTATTACAGCTGACTTCTTCAAATTGTTTTCTTGAAGTACGTGCCACATTTTGAAATGATTTGGCCTTTACCTACATCAAGACATTTTTAAGGGCAGGTTTCGTTTGCAGCCCTGCAGTACTTGTGCATATGAAATGCCCATTTGCACAGATTTCAAAGCTGCTGTTGCAGGTATCGCCCAGAGGATGGCAGCATTTCTACGTTTCACACTCTGGCACCTAGGGAAACATATCTTCCTGCCAGTGGTGTTCCCCAGTTATAAATTAGAGTGCAATGTGCCCTGATATACCCCCAAAAGCTTACGTCTCCTAACGTATGTTTGCTTTTTAAATTCAATTTCTATTTTTTAGTGGAGTAATATTCCATTCTGTACATGGACCACATCTTCTTTGTGCATTCCTCTGTTGATAGACATTTTCATTGCTTCTAAGTGTTGCCTATGGTAAATATGGCTGGAGTGCAGTATTCCTGCCTGTGACTTTTGATTCCCATTTTCTCAGGTGATAGGCCCAACGGTGGGTATGATTCATTGACTGGTAGCTCAGTGTTTACCGTTTCAGAGCAACTGCTCTGTGTTTTCATTAGTGGCTCTTACCACGTCCCAGTGAACACCGAGTGTATGCATTTTCCACAACCCCTTCAGCATTTATTGTTTGCAGAATGTTTGCTCATGGCCATTCTGACTGGTGTGAGCTGATAGGTTTTTGTAATTTGGATTTGCATGTCTTTAATAATTCCTAGTATTCAGCATTTTCCCACACCTTTCTCTTTTATTTAGAAAAAAAAGGTGTGAGTACAGTATCCCTCTTGAAATTGTCTTCTTGGAAGGTTGCCCTCTTTTGAATTTTGTGGTCGTTTTTCGACCCCAGGATTTTTTTTTTTTTTTGAGAGCAGGTGTCATTTACATGCCTGCAATGATTGTGAATATTTAGTGACCATTAGCACTGGGTTTAAAGCTGGTGTTGTGGGAAACGGCCACAAGGTGGCAGCATTTCTCCATTCCCAAATCTGGTTACTAGGGCAGCAGAGCCTTTCTGGAAGTCCTGTTACTAGGTTGTAAATTAGAATGGAATGTGCCAGGAAAAAGCCCCGGAAGTTTATGTCTCATTACTTCTTGTTCATTGTTTTAATTGGTTTAATCAGGGTAATGATTAGAATGCAGTTGGTCCTAGGTGTACACAATCTGGTTCATTCGTACATCATATATATCTATTCATGTGCAGATCCTTTTCCCATGTAAAGGATTACAGAATGTTCTGTACACCTCCCTTGCTATGTGCTTGGGCTTTTTGATATGTGTACTTAATCTGTATTTGTATAGGTGTGGTCAACCTAATCTTAATTTATCCATTGCCACCACCTTTCCTTTTAGATACGCATAGTTTGTTTTTTAAGTCCGTGTGTGTCTTTCTCTGTGGAAATATGTCCATTTTGTCAGTTGTTAGGTAACACGTATAGGTGTTATCAGAGGATATATGTCTTTTGCTTTCCAACCTACCTCATGTTCTGTGATTATCTCTAGGCTCATCTGTGGTACCTCAAAGAGCAGTGTTTCGTTGTTTTCCACAGCTAATATTCCATTGTGTACGTGGACCACTTCTTCATTAGCCATTCATGTGTTGATGGGCATTTAGGTTGCTTCCATGTCTTGGCTGTTGTGAATATGGCTGCAGTGCAGCTTTTGCAGCCTCAGTCTTCTGGATTCTGGTCTTCTCAGGTGAGAGGCACAGCAGTGGGCCTGCTGCATCGAATGGTAGCTCAATTTTTACTTTTAAACGCAGCTCCTTTCTGTTCTCATTATTGGCTGTTACCACTTTACATCTCACCAGCAGCTAGAGGGTACACAGTTCTCAAAAACCACTTCAGCATTTATTATTTGTAGCCTTTTGTTGATGGTCAGTCGACCTGTGTGAGTTGAAACCTTTTTGCAGATTAGATTTGCATGAGTCTAATAATTCCTGAGGTTGAGCCTTTACCCGTTTTCCTTCTTTTTCAAAAAAGAGAGTGAGTCAAACTGACCTCTTCATAGTATCTTCTTGAAATTTTGCCAGTTTTGAATTTTATTGTCCATTCCCTACCTCAGCACAATTGTTTAGGGCAGGTGTCCTTTACAGCCCTGAGTCCTTGTGAACGTTAAGAGACCATTAGCTGTGGGCTTAAAGCCGCTCTTGCGGGAAACGGCCACAAGGCGGCAGCATTTCTACATTCCCAACACTGCGTTTTTGGGCAGCAGAGCCTTCCTGGAAATCGTGTTAGTAGGCTGCAAATTAGAGTGGAAAGTGCCAGGCCACATCCCCAAGAGCTTATACCTCCTTACGTCTTGTTTGTTTTTTAAATTTAATTTTTATTACCAGAGCAAATTTGATAAAAATATTTTGTTTCTCCTAGTTGTAGAGAGTCTGGTTCATTATAGCAATGTATCTGTCCATTTATCCTTGCATCCCTTACCGTGTATATTATTACACAGTGTTGAGTAGACCTCTCTTGGTATTCCATAGGTACTTTGTGATTATATATTTCATATGTATTAGAACATGTCTGTTAACCCCCATATCCTAATTCATCCATTACGTACACATTTCCATTTGGTGAAACATAATTTGTTTTCTTAATCCATGCTTTTCCTTCTCTTGGAAATAAGTTCATGAGTATCAATTTTTAGGTAACACCGGTAAGTGATGTCATAGGATATCTGTCTTTCACTTTCTTTCTTACTTCAAGTTGGGTGATTATCTCTAGGTCCTTATCTGGTGGTGCAAACGGCACCGTTTCATTGTTTTCCATGGCTAATATTCCATTGTCTACATGGACCACTTCCTCTTTGTGCATTTTTCTGTGGATGGACATTTTGGTTTATTCCAAGTCTTGGCTACGTTAAATGTTCCTGCAGGGCATCCCTGGAGGCGCAGTGGTTGAGAGTCCGCCTGCCGATGCAGGGGATACGAGTTCGTGCCCCAGTCCGGGAAGATCCCACATGCCGCGGAGCGGCTAGGCCCGTGAGCCATGGCCGTTGAGCCTGCGCGTCCGGAGCCAGTGCTCCACAACGGGAGAGGCCACAACAGTGAGAGGCCCACTTACCACCCCACCCCCACCCCAAAATAAGGTTCCTGCAGTGCAGGATTGCCAGCCTGTGTCTTTTCCATTCTGCTCTGCTCAGGTGATAGGCGCATCAAAGGACTTACCAGTTCACATGGTAGCTCACTTTTTACCCTTAAACCCACCTCCATTATGTTCTCCCTACTGGCTGTTACCAGTTTACATCCACCCAGCAGCTAGAGGGTACACAGTTCTCCAAAACCCCTTCAGCATTTATTCTCTGTAGACTTTTTGCTGAAGAACATTCTGACGGCTGTGAGGTGAACATTTCTATAATTGGATTTGCATGGCTTTATTAATTGCTGATGTTGCACATTTTTCTATTCCCTTTTATTTTAAAGAAAAAAAAAGAAAAGACAAAATGTATGTAAGATATGCCTCTTGAAATTGTCTTCTTGAAATGTTGACGTCTTTTGAATTTTCTGGTCGATTTACAACCCCAGGATGTTTTGTGATGGCAGGTGTCATT
Organism: Mesoplodon mirus; assembly: GCF_964341445.2. Lineage (NCBI taxonomy): Eukaryota > Metazoa > Chordata > Mammalia > Artiodactyla > Ziphiidae > Mesoplodon > Mesoplodon mirus. The sequence continues at coordinate 140,956,548 of NC_138981.1, forward strand.
TAGAGGCCTGCCATGATTTTGAATATTAAGTGACGATTACCGCTCTTGTGTGAAACGACCAGAGGCGGCAGCACTTCTCCTTACCAAATCTGCTTACTAGGGCTACAGAGCCATAATGGAAGTCGTGTTGTAGGTTGTAAATTAGAACGGAATGTGCCAGGGAAAGCCCCTTAAAATTATGTCTGATTACTTCTTGTTCATTTTTTTAAATTAAATCTTTATTCTTTATCACAGGAAATTAGATTACAATGTTTTGTTTGTTGTAGGTGTGCAAGATGTGGTTCTTTTGCACATATACATATACCTATTCTTCTTCAGATCCTTTTCCCATGTAGGTTATGACACAATGTTGAGGAGTCTTCCCTTGGTATGCCGTGGGTTTTTGGTGATTATATATTTCACATGTGTTTGTATATCTCTGTTAACCCCAATATCGTAATGTATCCAATCCTCACACCTTTCCATTGGGTGAACCGTAATTTGGTTGAATGAATCTGTGATTGCCTTCCTCTCTGGAAATGTCTTCATTGGTATCAATTTTTAGGTAACACCCATAAGTGATAGGATAGGATATGTGTCTTTTGCTTTCTCACTTACTACCAGTTGCATGATTACCTCTAGACTCCTCTATGGTCCTGCAAATGGCATTGCTTCATTTTTTTCCTGGGCTAATATTCCATCTGTACATGTACCAGTTCTTCTTTGTCCACTCATCTCTTGATGGACGTTTTGCTTGCTTCCATGTGTTGGCTATTGTAATGCTTCTACAGTGCAGATTTGCCTGCCTGTGTCTTTCCAATTCTGTCTTCATAGGTTATAGCCTGAGAAGTGGGCCTGAGAAGTAGCTCAAGGTTTAGCTTTTAAAGGCACCTCCATTCTGTTCCCATTAGTGGCCCTTAGCAGGTCAGGTCCCACTTCAAATTGAGGGTATGCATTTCTCCAAAACCTCTTCAGCATTGATCACTTGTAGTTTTTTTGCTGATGGTTATTCTGAGTGGTGTGAGCTGATACTTCTTTGTGGTTGGATTTGCATGTGTCTCATACTCCCTTGAAATTGAGCTTTCAGGCATGTCCTTTTATTTTTCAAACTCTTATTACAGCTGACTTCTTCAAATTGTTTTCTTGAAGTACGTGCCACATTTTGAAATGATTTGGCCTTTACCTACATCAAGACATTTTTAAGGGCAGGTTTCGTTTGCAGCCCTGCAGTACTTGTGCATATGAAATGCCCATTTGCACAGATTTCAAAGCTGCTGTTGCAGGTATCGCCCAGAGGATGGCAGCATTTCTACGTTTCACACTCTGGCACCTAGGGAAACATATCTTCCTGCCAGTGGTGTTCCCCAGTTATAAATTAGAGTGCAATGTGCCCTGATATACCCCCAAAAGCTTACGTCTCCTAACGTATGTTTGCTTTTTAAATTCAATTTCTATTTTTTAGTGGAGTAATATTCCATTCTGTACATGGACCACATCTTCTTTGTGCATTCCTCTGTTGATAGACATTTTCATTGCTTCTAAGTGTTGCCTATGGTAAATATGGCTGGAGTGCAGTATTCCTGCCTGTGACTTTTGATTCCCATTTTCTCAGGTGATAGGCCCAACGGTGGGTATGATTCATTGACTGGTAGCTCAGTGTTTACCGTTTCAGAGCAACTGCTCTGTGTTTTCATTAGTGGCTCTTACCACGTCCCAGTGAACACCGAGTGTATGCATTTTCCACAACCCCTTCAGCATTTATTGTTTGCAGAATGTTTGCTCATGGCCATTCTGACTGGTGTGAGCTGATAGGTTTTTGTAATTTGGATTTGCATGTCTTTAATAATTCCTAGTATTCAGCATTTTCCCACACCTTTCTCTTTTATTTAGAAAAAAAAGGTGTGAGTACAGTATCCCTCTTGAAATTGTCTTCTTGGAAGGTTGCCCTCTTTTGAATTTTGTGGTCGTTTTTCGACCCCAGGATTTTTTTTTTTTTTTGAGAGCAGGTGTCATTTACATGCCTGCAATGATTGTGAATATTTAGTGACCATTAGCACTGGGTTTAAAGCTGGTGTTGTGGGAAACGGCCACAAGGTGGCAGCATTTCTCCATTCCCAAATCTGGTTACTAGGGCAGCAGAGCCTTTCTGGAAGTCCTGTTACTAGGTTGTAAATTAGAATGGAATGTGCCAGGAAAAAGCCCCGGAAGTTTATGTCTCATTACTTCTTGTTCATTGTTTTAATTGGTTTAATCAGGGTAATGATTAGAATGCAGTTGGTCCTAGGTGTACACAATCTGGTTCATTCGTACATCATATATATCTATTCATGTGCAGATCCTTTTCCCATGTAAAGGATTACAGAATGTTCTGTACACCTCCCTTGCTATGTGCTTGGGCTTTTTGATATGTGTACTTAATCTGTATTTGTATAGGTGTGGTCAACCTAATCTTAATTTATCCATTGCCACCACCTTTCCTTTTAGATACGCATAGTTTGTTTTTTAAGTCCGTGTGTGTCTTTCTCTGTGGAAATATGTCCATTTTGTCAGTTGTTAGGTAACACGTATAGGTGTTATCAGAGGATATATGTCTTTTGCTTTCCAACCTACCTCATGTTCTGTGATTATCTCTAGGCTCATCTGTGGTACCTCAAAGAGCAGTGTTTCGTTGTTTTCCACAGCTAATATTCCATTGTGTACGTGGACCACTTCTTCATTAGCCATTCATGTGTTGATGGGCATTTAGGTTGCTTCCATGTCTTGGCTGTTGTGAATATGGCTGCAGTGCAGCTTTTGCAGCCTCAGTCTTCTGGATTCTGGTCTTCTCAGGTGAGAGGCACAGCAGTGGGCCTGCTGCATCGAATGGTAGCTCAATTTTTACTTTTAAACGCAGCTCCTTTCTGTTCTCATTATTGGCTGTTACCACTTTACATCTCACCAGCAGCTAGAGGGTACACAGTTCTCAAAAACCACTTCAGCATTTATTATTTGTAGCCTTTTGTTGATGGTCAGTCGACCTGTGTGAGTTGAAACCTTTTTGCAGATTAGATTTGCATGAGTCTAATAATTCCTGAGGTTGAGCCTTTACCCGTTTTCCTTCTTTTTCAAAAAAGAGAGTGAGTCAAACTGACCTCTTCATAGTATCTTCTTGAAATTTTGCCAGTTTTGAATTTTATTGTCCATTCCCTACCTCAGCACAATTGTTTAGGGCAGGTGTCCTTTACAGCCCTGAGTCCTTGTGAACGTTAAGAGACCATTAGCTGTGGGCTTAAAGCCGCTCTTGCGGGAAACGGCCACAAGGCGGCAGCATTTCTACATTCCCAACACTGCGTTTTTGGGCAGCAGAGCCTTCCTGGAAATCGTGTTAGTAGGCTGCAAATTAGAGTGGAAAGTGCCAGGCCACATCCCCAAGAGCTTATACCTCCTTACGTCTTGTTTGTTTTTTAAATTTAATTTTTATTACCAGAGCAAATTTGATAAAAATATTTTGTTTCTCCTAGTTGTAGAGAGTCTGGTTCATTATAGCAATGTATCTGTCCATTTATCCTTGCATCCCTTACCGTGTATATTATTACACAGTGTTGAGTAGACCTCTCTTGGTATTCCATAGGTACTTTGTGATTATATATTTCATATGTATTAGAACATGTCTGTTAACCCCCATATCCTAATTCATCCATTACGTACACATTTCCATTTGGTGAAACATAATTTGTTTTCTTAATCCATGCTTTTCCTTCTCTTGGAAATAAGTTCATGAGTATCAATTTTTAGGTAACACCGGTAAGTGATGTCATAGGATATCTGTCTTTCACTTTCTTTCTTACTTCAAGTTGGGTGATTATCTCTAGGTCCTTATCTGGTGGTGCAAACGGCACCGTTTCATTGTTTTCCATGGCTAATATTCCATTGTCTACATGGACCACTTCCTCTTTGTGCATTTTTCTGTGGATGGACATTTTGGTTTATTCCAAGTCTTGGCTACGTTAAATGTTCCTGCAGGGCATCCCTGGAGGCGCAGTGGTTGAGAGTCCGCCTGCCGATGCAGGGGATACGAGTTCGTGCCCCAGTCCGGGAAGATCCCACATGCCGCGGAGCGGCTAGGCCCGTGAGCCATGGCCGTTGAGCCTGCGCGTCCGGAGCCAGTGCTCCACAACGGGAGAGGCCACAACAGTGAGAGGCCCACTTACCACCCCACCCCCACCCCAAAATAAGGTTCCTGCAGTGCAGGATTGCCAGCCTGTGTCTTTTCCATTCTGCTCTGCTCAGGTGATAGGCGCATCAAAGGACTTACCAGTTCACATGGTAGCTCACTTTTTACCCTTAAACCCACCTCCATTATGTTCTCCCTACTGGCTGTTACCAGTTTACATCCACCCAGCAGCTAGAGGGTACACAGTTCTCCAAAACCCCTTCAGCATTTATTCTCTGTAGACTTTTTGCTGAAGAACATTCTGACGGATGTGAGGTGAACATTTCTATAATTGGATTTGCATGGCTTTATTAATTGCTGATGTTGCACATTTTTCTATTCCCTTTTATTTTAAAGAAAAAAAAAGAAAAGACAAAATGTATGTAAGATATGCCTCTTGAAATTGTCTTCTTGAAATGTTGACGTCTTTTGAATTTTCTGGTCGATTTACAACCCCAGGATGTTTTGTGATGGCAGGTGTCATTTAGAGGCCTGCCATGATTTTGAATATTAAGTGACGATTACCGCTCTTGTGTGAAACGACCAGAGGCGGCAGCACTTCTCCTTACCAAATCTGCTTACTAGGGCTACAGAGCCATAATGGAAGTCGTGTTGTAGGTTGTAAATTAGAACGGAATGTGCCAGGGAAAGCCCCTTAAAATTATGTCTGATTACTTCTTGTTCATTTTTTTAAATTAAATCTTTATTCTTTATCACAGGAAATTAGATTACAATGTTTTGTTTGTTGTAGGTGTGCAAGATGTGGTTCTTTTGCACATATACATATACCTATTCTTCTTCAGATCCTTTTCCCATGTAGGTTATGACACAATGTTGAGGAGTCTTCCCTTGGTATGCCGTGGGTTTTTGGTGATTATATATTTCACATGTGTTTGTATATCTCTGTTAACCCCAATATCGTAATGTATCCAATCCTCACACCTTTCCATTGGGTGAACCGTAATTTGGTTGAATGAATCTGTGATTGCCTTCCTCTCTGGAAATGTCTTCATTGGTATCAATTTTTAGGTAACACCCATAAGTGATAGGATAGGATATGTGTCTTTTGCTTTCTCACTTACTACCAGTTGCATGATTACCTCTAGACTCCTCTATGGTCCTGCAAATGGCATTGCTTCATTTTTTTCCTGGGCTAATATTCCATCTGTACATGTACCAGTTCTTCTTTGTCCACTCATCTCTTGATGGACGTTTTGCTTGCTTCCATGTGTTGGCTATTGTAATGCTTCTACAGTGCAGATTTGCCTGCCTGTGTCTTTCCAATTCTGTCTTCATAGGTTATAGCCTGAGAAGTGGGCCTGAGAAGTAGCTCAAGGTTTAGCTTTTAAAGGCACCTCCATTCTGTTCCCATTAGTGGCCCTTAGCAGGTCAGGTCCCACTTCAAATTGAGGGTATGCATTTCTCCAAAACCTCTTCAGCATTGATCACTTGTAGTTTTTTTGCTGATGGTTATTCTGAGTGGTGTGAGCTGATACTTCTTTGTGGTTGGATTTGCATGTGTCTCATACTCCCTTGAAATTGAGCTTTCAGGCATGTCCTTTTATTTTTCAAACTCTTATTACAGCTGACTTCTTCAAATTGTTTTCTTGAAGTACGTGCCACATTTTGAAATGATTTGGCCTTTACCTACATCAAGACATTTTTAAGGGCAGGTTTCGTTTGCAGCCCTGCAGTACTTGTGCATATGAAATGCCCATTTGCACAGATTTCAAAGCTGCTGTTGCAGGTATCGCCCAGAGGATGGCAGCATTTCTACGTTTCACACTCTGGCACCTAGGGAAACATATCTTCCTGCCAGTGGTGTTCCCCAGTTATAAATTAGAGTGCAATGTGCCCTGATATACCCCCAAAAGCTTACGTCTCCTAACGTATGTTTGCTTTTTAAATTCAATTTCTATTTTTTAGTGGAGTAATATTCCATTCTGTACATGGACCACATCTTCTTTGTGCATTCCTCTGTTGATAGACATTTTCATTGCTTCTAAGTGTTGCCTATGGTAAATATGGCTGGAGTGCAGTATTCCTGCCTGTGACTTTTGATTCCCATTTTCTCAGGTGATAGGCCCAACGGTGGGTATGATTCATTGACTGGTAGCTCAGTGTTTACCGTTTCAGAGCAACTGCACTGTGTTTTCATTAGTGGCTCTTACCACGTCCCAGTGAACACCGAGTGTATGCATTTTCCACAACCCCTTCAGCATTTATTGTTTGCAGAATGTTTGCTCATGGCCATTCTGACTGGTGTGAGCTGATAGGTTTTTGTAATTTGGATTTGCATGTCTTTAATAATTCCTAGTATTCAGCATTTTCCCACACCTTTCTCTTTTATTTAGAAAAAAAAGGTGTGAGTACAGTATCCCTCTTGAAATTGTCTTCTTGGAAGGTTGCCCTCTTTTGAATTTTGTGGTCGTTTTTCGACCCCAGGATTTTTTTTTTTTTTGAGAGCAGGTGTCATTTACATGCCTGCAATGATTGTGAATATTTAGTGACCATTAGCACTGGGTTTAAAGCTGGTGTTGTGGGAAACGGCCACAAGGTGGCAGCATTTCTCCATTCCCAAATCTGGTTACTAGGGCAGCAGAGCCTTTCTGGAAGTCCTGTTACTAGGTTGTAAATTAGAATGGAATGTGCCAGGAAAAAGCCCCGGAAGTTTATGTCTCATTACTTCTTGTTCATTGTTTTAATTGGTTTAATCAGGGTAATGATTAGAATGCAGTTGGTCCTAGGTGTACACAATCTGGTTCATTCGTACATCATATATATCTATTCATGTGCAGATCCTTTTCCCATGTAAAGGATTACAGAATGTTCTGTACACCTCCCTTGCTATGTGCTTGGGCTTTTTGATATGTGTACTTAATCTGTATTTGTATAGGTGTGGTCAACCTAATCTTAATTTATCCATTGCCACCACCTTTCCTTTTAGATACGCATAGTTTGTTTTTTAAGTCCGTGTGTGTCTTTCTCTGTGGAAATATGTCCATTTTGTCAGTTGTTAGGTAACACGTATAGGTGTTATCAGAGGATATATGTCTTTTGCTTTCCAACCTACCTCATGTTCTGTGATTATCTCTAGGCTCATCTGTGGTACCTCAAAGAGCAGTGTTTCGTTGTTTTCCACAGCTAATATTCCATTGTGTACGTGGACCACTTCTTCATTAGCCATTCATGTGTTGATGGGCATTTAGGTTGCTTCCATGTCTTGGCTGTTGTGAATATGGCTGCAGTGCAGCTTTTGCAGCCTCAGTCTTCTGGATTCTGGTCTTCTCAGGTGAGAGGCACAGCAGTGGGCCTGCTGCATCGAATGGTAGCTCAATTTTTACTTTTAAACGCAGCTCCTTTCTGTTCTCATTATTGGCTGTTACCACTTTACATCTCACCAGCAGCTAGAGGGTACACAGTTCTCAAAAACCACTTCAGCATTTATTATTTGTAGCCTTTTGTTGATGGTCAGTCGACCTGTGTGAGTTGAAACCTTTTTGCAGATTAGATTTGCATGAGTCTAATAATTCCTGAGGTTGAGCCTTTACCCGTTTTCCTTCTTTTTCAAAAAAGAGAGTGAGTCAAACTGACCTCTTCATAGTATCTTCTTGAAATTTTGCCAGTTTTGAATTTTATTGTCCATTCCCTACCTCAGCACAATTGTTTAGGGCAGGTGTCCTTTACAGCCCTGAGTCCTTGTGAACGTTAAGAGACCATTAGCTGTGGGCTTAAAGCCGCTCTTGCGGGAAACGGCCACAAGGCGGCAGCATTTCTACATTCCCAACACTGCGTTTTTGGGCAGCAGAGCCTTCCTGGAAATCGTGTTAGTAGGCTGCAAATTAGAGTGGAAAGTGCCAGGCCACATCCCCAAGAGCTTATACCTCCTTACGTCTTGTTTGTTTTTTAAATTTAATTTTTATTACCAGAGCAAATTTGATAAAAATATTTTGTTTCTCCTAGTTGTAGAGAGTCTGGTTCATTATAGCAATGTATCTGTCCATTTATCCTTGCATCCCTTACCGTGTATATTATTACACAGTGTTGAGTAGACCTCTCTTGGTATTCCATAGGTACTTTGTGATTATATATTTCATATGTATTAGAACATGTCTGTTAACCCCCATATCCTAATTCATCCATTACGTACACATTTCCATTTGGTGAAACATAATTTGTTTTCTTAATCCATGCTTTTCCTTCTCTTGGAAATAAGTTCATGAGTATCAATTTTTAGGTAACACCGGTAAGTGATGTCATAGGATATCTGTCTTTCACTTTCTTTCTTACTTCAAGTTGGGTGATTATCTCTAGGTCCTTATCTGGTGGTGCAAACGGCACCGTTTCATTGTTTTCCATGGCTAATATTCCATTGTCTACATGGACCACTTCCTCTTTGTGCATTTTTCTGTGGATGGACATTTTGGTTTATTCCAAGTCTTGGCTACGTTAAATGTTCCTGCAGGGCATCCCTGGAGGCGCAGTGGTTGAGAGTCCGCCTGCCGATGCAGGGGATACGAGTTCGTGCCCCAGTCCGGGAAGATCCCACATGCCGCGGAGCGGCTAGGCCCGTGAGCCATGGCCGTTGAGCCTGCGCGTCCGGAGCCAGTGCTCCACAACGGGAGAGGCCACAACAGTGAGAGGCCCACTTACCACCCCACCCCCACCCCAAAATAAGGTTCCTGCAGTGCAGGATTGCCAGCCTGTGTCTTTTCCATTCTGCTCTGCTCAGGTGATAGGCACATCAAAGGACTTACCAGTTCACATGGTAGCTCACTTTTTACCCTTAAACCCACCTCCATTATGTTCTCCCTACTGGCTGTTACCAGTTTACATCCACCCAGCAGCTAGAGGGTACACAGTTCTCCAAAACCCCTTCAGCATTTATTCTCTGTAGACTTTTTGCTGAAGAACATTCTGACGGATGTGAGGTGAACATTTCTATAATTGGATTTGCATGGCTTTATTAATTGCTGATGTTGCACATTTTTCTATTCCCTTTTATTTTAAAGAAAAAAAAAGAAAAGACAAAATGTATGTAAGATATGCCTCTTGAAATTGTCTTCTTGAAATGTTGACGTCTTTTGAATTTTCTGGTCGATTTACAACCCCAGGATGTTTTGTGATGGCAGGTGTCATTTAGAGGCCTGCCATGATTTTGAATATTAAGTGACGATTACCGCTCTTGTGTGAAACGACCAGAGGCGGCAGCACTTCTCCTTACCAAATCTGCTTACTAGGGCTACAGAGCCATAATGGAAGTCGTGTTGTAGGTTGTAAATTAGAACGGAATGTGCCAGGGAAAGCCCCTTAAAATTATGTCTGATTACTTCTTGTTCATTTTTTTAAATTAAATCTTTATTCTTTATCACAGGAAATTAGATTACAATGTTTTGTTTGTTGTAGGTGTGCAAGATGTGGTTCTTTTGCACATATACATATACCTATTCTTCTTCAGATCCTTTTCCCATGTAGGTTATGACACAATGTTGAGGAGTCTTCCCTTGGTATGCCGTGGGTTTTTGGTGATTATATATTTCACATGTGTTTGTATATCTCTGTTAACCCCAATATCGTAATGTATCCAATCCTCACACCTTTCCATTGGGTGAACCGTAATTTGGTTGAATGAATCTGTGATTGCCTTCCTCTCTGGAAATGTCTTCATTGGTATCAATTTTTAGGTAACACCCATAAGTGATAGGATAGGATATGTGTCTTTTGCTTTCTCACTTACTACCAGTTGCATGATTACCTCTAGACTCCTCTATGGTCCTGCAAATGGCATTGCTTCATTTTTTTCCTGGGCTAATATTCCATCTGTACATGTACCAGTTCTTCTTTGTCCACTCATCTCTTGATGGACGTTTTGCTTGCTTCCATGTGTTGGCTATTGTAATGCTTCTACAGTGCAGATTTGCCTGCCTGTGTCTTTCCAATTCTGTCTTCATAGGTTATAGCCTGAGAAGTGGGCCTGAGAAGTAGCTCAAGGTTTAGCTTTTAAAGGCACCTCCATTCTGTTCCCATTAGTGGCCCTTAGCAGGTCAGGTCCCACTTCAAATTGAGGGTATGCATTTCTCCAAAACCTCTTCAGCATTGATCACTTGTAGTTTTTTTGCTGATGGTTATTCTGAGTGGTGTGAGCTGATACTTCTTTGTGGTTGGATTTGCATGTGTCTCATACTCCCTTGAAATTGAGCTTTCAGGCATGTCCTTTTATTTTTCAAACTCTTATTACAGCTGACTTCTTCAAATTGTTTTCTTGAAGTACGTGCCACATTTTGAAATGATTTGGCCTTTACCTACATCAAGACATTTTTAAGGGCAGGTTTCGTTTGCAGCCCTGCAGTACTTGTGCATATGAAATGCCCATTTGCACAGATTTCAAAGCTGCTGTTGCAGGTATCGCCCAGAGGATGGCAGCATTTCTACGTTTCACACTCTGGCACCTAGGGAAACATATCTTCCTGCCAGTGGTGTTCCCCAGTTATAAATTAGAGTGCAATGTGCCCTGATATACCCCCAAAAGCTTACGTCTCCTAACGTATGTTTGCTTTTTAAATTCAATTTCTATTTTTTAGTGGAGTAATATTCCATTCTGTACATGGACCACATCTTCTTTGTGCATTCCTCTGTTGATAGACATTTTCATTGCTTCTAAGTGTTGCCTATGGTAAATATGGCTGGAGTGTAGTATTCCTGCCTGTGACTTTTGATTCCCATTTTCTCAGGTGATAGGCCCAACGGTGGGTATGATTCATTGACTGGTAGCTCAGTGTTTACCGTTTCAGAGCAACTGCTCTGTGTTTTCATTAGTGGCTCTTACTACGTCCCAGTGAACACCGAGTGTATGCATTTTCCACAACCCCTTCAGCATTTATTGTTTGCAGAATGTTTGCTCATGGCCATTCTGACTGGTGTGAGCTGATAGGTTTTTGTAATTTGGATTTGCATGTCTTTAATAATTCCTAGTATTCAGCATTTTCCCACACCTTTCTCTTTTATTTAGAAAAAAAAGGTGTGAGTACAGTATCCCTCTTGAAATTGTCTTCTTGGAAGGTTGCCCTCTTTTGAATTTTGTGGTCGTTTTTCGACCCCAGGATTTTTTTTTTTTGAGAGCAGGTGTCATTTACATGCCTGCAATGATTGTGAATATTTAGTGACCATTAGCACTGGGTTTAAAGCTGGTGTTGTGGGAAACGGCCACAAGGTGGCAGCATTTCTCCATTCCCAAATCTGGTTACTAGGGCAGCAGAGCCTTTCTGGAAGTCCTGTTACTAGGTTGTAAATTAGAATGGAATGTGCCAGGAAAAAGCCCCGGAAGTTTATGTCTCATTACTTCTTGTTCATTGTTTTAATTGGTTTAATCAGGGTAATGATTAGAATGCAGTTGGTCCTAGGTGTACACAATCTGGTTCATTCGTACATCATATATATCTATTCATGTGCAGATCCTTTTCCCATGTAAAGGATTACAGAATGTTCTGTACACCTCCCTTGCTATGTGCTTGGGCTTTTTGATATGTGTACTTAATCTGTATTTGTATAGGTGTGGTCAACCTAATCTTAATTTATCCATTGCCACCACCTTTCCTTTTAGATACGCATAGTTTGTTTTTTAAGTCCGTGTGTGTCTTTCTCTGTGGAAATATGTCCATTTTGTCAGTTGTTAGGTAACACGTATAGGTGTTATCAGAGGATATATGTCTTTTGCTTTCCAACCTACCTCATGTTCTGTGATTATCTCTAGGCTCATCTGTGGTACCTCAAAGAGCAGTGTTTCGTTGTTTTCCACAGCTAATATTCCATTGTGTACGTGGACCACTTCTTCATTAGCCATTCATGTGTTGATGGGCATTTAGGTTGCTTCCATGTCTTGGCTGTTGTGAATATGGCTGCAGTGCAGCTTTTGCAGCCTCAGTCTTCTGGATTCTGGTCTTCTCAGGTGAGAGGCACAGCAGTGGGCCTGCTGCATCGAATGGTAGCTCAATTTTTACTTTTAAACGCAGCTCCTTTCTGTTCTCATTATTGGCTGTTACCACTTTACATCTCACCAGCAGCTAGAGGGTACACAGTTCTCAAAAACCACTTCAGCATTTATTATTTGTAGCCTTTTGTTGATGGTCAGTCGACCTGTGTGAGTTGAAACCTTTTTGCAGATTAGATTTGCATGAGTCTAATAATTCCTGAGGTTGAGCCTTTACCCGTTTTCCTTCTTTTTCAAAAAAGAGAGTGAGTCAAACTGACCTCTTCATAGTATCTTCTTGAAATTTTGCCAGGTTTGAATTTTATTGTCCATTCCCTACCTCAGCACAATTGTTTAGGGCAGGTGTCCTTTACAGCCCTGAGTCCTTGTGAACGTTAAGAGACCATTAGCTGTGGGCTTAAAGCCGCTCTTGCGGGAAACGGCCACAAGGCGGCAGCATTTCTACATTCCCAACACTGCGTTTTTGGGCAGCAGAGCCTTCCTGGAAATCGTGTTAGTAGGCTGCAAATTAGAGTGGAAAGTGCCAGGCCACATCCCCAAGAGCTTATACCTCCTTACGTCTTGTTTGTTTTTTAAATTTAATTTTTATTACCAGAGCAAATTTGATAAAAATATTTTGTTTCTCCTAGTTGTAGAGAGTCTGGTTCATTATAGCAATGTATCTGTCCATTTATCCTTGCATCCCTTACCGTGTATATTATTACACAGTGTTGAGTAGACCTCTCTTGGTATTCCATAGGTACTTTGTGATTATATATTTCATATGTATTAGAACATGTCTGTTAACCCCCATATCCTAATTCATCCATTACGTACACATTTCCATTTGGTGAAACATAATTTGTTTTCTTAATCCATGCTTTTCCTTCTCTTGGAAATAAGTTCATGAGTATCAATTTTTAGGTAACACCGATAAGTGATGTCATAGGATATCTGTCTTTCACTTTCTTTCTTACTTCAAGTTGGGTGATTATCTCTAGGTCCTTATCTGGTGGTGCAAACGGCACCGTTTCATTGTTTTCCATGGCTAATATTCCATTGTCTACATGGACCACTTCCTCTTTGTGCATTTTTCTGTGGATGGACATTTTGGTTTATTCCAAGTCTTGGCTACGTTAAATGTTCCTGCAGGGCATCCCTGGAGGCGCAGTGGTTGAGAGTCCGCCTGCCGATGCAGGGGATACGAGTTCGTGCCCCAGTCCGGGAAGATCCCACATGCCGCGGAGCGGCTAGGCCCGTGAGCCATGGCCGTTGAGCCTGCGCGTCCGGAGCCAGTGCTCCACAACGGGAGAGGCCACAACAGTGAGAGGCCCACTTACCACCCCACCCCCACCCCAAAATAAGGTTCCTGCAGTGCAGGATTGCCAGCCTGTGTCTTTTCCATTCTGCTCTGCTCAGGTGATAGGCGCATCAAAGGACTTACCAGTTCACATGGTAGCTCACTTTTTACCCTTAAACCCACCTCCATTATGTTCTCCCTACTGGCTGTTACCAGTTTACATCCACCCAGCAGCTAGAGGGTACACAGTTCTCCAAAACCCCTTCAGCATTTATTCTCTGTAGACTTTTTGCTGAAGAACATTCTGACGGCTGTGAGGTGAACATTTCTATAATTGGATTTGCATGGCTTTATTAATTGCTGATGTTGCACATTTTTCTATTCCCTTTTATTTTAAAGAAAAAAAAGAAAAGACAAAATGTATGTAAGATATGCCTCTTGAAATTGTCTTCTTGAAATGTTGACGTCTTTTGAATTTTCTGGTCGATTTACAACCCCAGGATGTTTTGTGATGGCAGGTGTCATTTAGAGGCCTGCCATGATTTTGAATATTAAGTGACGATTACCGCTCTTGTGTGAAACGACCAGAGGCGGCAGCACTTCTCCTTACCAAATCTGCTTACTAGGGCTACAGAGCCATAATGGAAGTCGTGTTGTAGGTTGTAAATTAGAACGGAATGTGCCAGGGAAAGCCCCTTAAAATTATGTCTGATTACTTCTTGTTCATTTTTTTAAATTAAATCTTTATTCTTTATCACAGGAAATTAGATTACAATGTTTTGTTTGTTGTAGGTGTGCAAGATGTGGTTCTTTTGCACATATACATATACCTATTCTTCTTCAGATCCTTTTCCCATGTAGGTTATGACACAATGTTGAGGAGTCTTCCCTTGGTATGCCGTGGGTTTTTGGTGATTATATATTTCACATGTGTTTGTATATCTCTGTTAACCCCAATATCGTAATGTATCCAATCCTCACACCTTTCCATTGGGTGAACCGTAATTTGGTTGAATGAATCTGTGATTGCCTTCCTCTCTGGAAATGTCTTCATTGGTATCAATTTTTAGGTAACACCCATAAGTGATAGGATAGGATATGTGTCTTTTGCTTTCTCACTTACTACCAGTTGCATGATTACCTCTAGACTCCTCTATGGTCCTGCAAATGGCATTGCTTCATTTTTTTCCTGGGCTAATATTCCATCTGTACATGTACCAGTTCTTCTTTGTCCACTCATCTCTTGATGGACGTTTTGCTTGCTTCCATGTGTTGGCTATTGTAATGCTTCTACAGTGCAGATTTGCCTGCCTGTGTCTTTCCAATTCTGTCTTCATAGGTTATAGCCTGAGAAGTGGGCCTGAGAAGTAGCTCAAGGTTTAGCTTTTAAAGGCACCTCCATTCTGTTCCCATTAGTGGCCCTTAGCAGGTCAGGTCCCACTTCAAATTGAGGGTATGCATTTCTCCAAAACCTCTTCAGCATTGATCACTTGTAGTTTTTTTGCTGATGGTTATTCTGAGTGGTGTGAGCTGATACTTCTTTGTGGTTGGATTTGCATGTGTCTCATACTCCCTTGAAATTGAGCTTTCAGGCATGTCCTTTTATTTTTCAAACTCTTATTACAGCTGACTTCTTCAAATTGTTTTCTTGAAGTACGTGCCACATTTTGAAATGATTTGGCCTTTACCTACATCAAGACATTTTTAAGGGCAGGTTTCGTTTGCAGCCCTGCAGTACTTGTGCATATGAAATGCCCATTTGCACAGATTTCAAAGCTGCTGTTGCAGGTATCGCCCAGAGGATGGCAGCATTTCTACGTTTCACACTCTGGCACCTAGGGAAACATATCTTCCTGCCAGTGGTGTTCCCCAGTTATAAATTAGAGTGCAATGTGCCCTGATATACCCCCAAAAGCTTACGTCTCCTAACGTATGTTTGCTTTTTAAATTCAATTTCTATTTTTTAGTGGAGTAATATTCCATTCTGTACATGGACCACATCTTCTTTGTGCATTCCTCTGTTGATAGACATTTTCATTGCTTCTAAGTGTTGCCTATGGTAAATATGGCTGGAGTGCAGTATTCCTGCCTGTGACTTTTGATTCCCATTTTCTCAGGTGATAGGCCCAACGGTGGGTATGATTCATTGACTGGTAGCTCAATGTTTACCGTTTCAGAGCAACTGCACTGTGTTTTCATTAGTGGCTCTTACCACGTCCCAGTGAACACCGAGTGTATGCATTTTCCACAACCCCTTCAGCATTTATTGTTTGCAGAATGTTTGCTCATGGCCATTCTGACTGGTGTGAGCTGATAGGTTTTTGTAATTTGGATTTGCATGTCTTTAATAATTCCTAGTATTCAGCATTTTCCCACACCTTTCTCTTTTATTTAGAAAAAAAAGGTGTGAGTACAGTATCCCTCTTGAAATTGTCTTCTTGGAAGGTTGCCCTCTTTTGAATTTTGTGGTCGTTTTTCGACCCCAGGATTTTTTTTTTTTTTTTGAGAGCAGGTGTCATTTACATGCCTGCAATGATTGTGAATATTTAGTGACCATTAGCACTGGGTTTAAAGCTGGTGTTGTGGGAAACGGCCACAAGGTGGCAGCATTTCTCCATTCCCAAATCTGGTTACTAGGGCAGCAGAGCCTTTCTGGAAGTCCTGTTACTAGGTTGTAAATTAGAATGGAATGTGCCAGGAAAAAGCCCCGGAAGTTTATGTCTCATTACTTCTTGTTCATTGTTTTAATTGGTTTAATCAGGGTAATGATTAGAATGCAGTTGGTCCTAGGTGTACACAATCTGGTTCATTCGTACATCATATATATCTATTCATGTGCAGATCCTTTTCCCATGTAAAGGATTACAGAATGTTCTGTACACCTCCCTTGCTATGTGCTTGGGCTTTTTGATATGTGTACTTAATCTGTATTTGTATAGGTGTGGTCAACCTAATCTTAATTTATCCATTGCCACCACCTTTCCTTTTAGATACGCATAGTTTGTTTTTTAAGTCCGTGTGTGTCTTTCTCTGTGGAAATATGTCCATTTTGTCAGTTGTTAGGTAACACGTATAGGTGTTATCAGAGGATATATGTCTTTTGCTTTCCAACCTACCTCATGTTCTGTGATTATCTCTAGGCTCATCTGTGGTACCTCAAAGAGCAGTGTTTCGTTGTTTTCCACAGCTAATATTCCATTGTGTACGTGGACCACTTCTTCATTAGCCATTCATGTGTTGATGGGCATTTAGGTTGCTTCCATGTCTTGGCTGTTGTGAATATGGCTGCAGTGCAGCTTTTGCAGCCTCAGTCTTCTGGATTCTGGTCTTCTCAGGTGAGAGGCACAGCAGTGGGCCTGCTGCATCGAATGGTAGCTCAATTTTTACTTTTAAACGCAGCTCCTTTCTGTTCTCATTATTGGCTGTTACCACTTTACATCTCACCAGCAGCTAGAGGGTACACAGTTCTCAAAAACCACTTCAGCATTTATTATTTGTAGCCTTTTGTTGATGGTCAGTCGACCTGTGTGAGTTGAAACCTTTTTGCAGATTAGATTTGCATGAGTCTAATAATTCCTGAGGTTGAGCCTTTACCCGTTTTCCTTCTTTTTCAAAAAAGAGAGTGAGTCAAACTGACCTCTTCATAGTATCTTCTTGAAATTTTGCCAGTTTTGAATTTTATTGTCCATTCCCTACCTCAGCACAATTGTTTAGGGCAGGTGTCCTTTACAGCCCTGAGTCCTTGTGAACGTTAAGAGACCATTAGCTGTGGGCTTAAAGCCGCTCTTGCGGGAAACGGCCACAAGGCGGCAGCATTTCTACATTCCCAACACTGCGTTTTTGGGCAGCAGAGCCTTCCTGGAAATCGTGTTAGTAGGCTGCAAATTAGAGTGGAAAGTGCCAGGCCACATCCCCAAGAGCTTATACCTCCTTACGTCTTGTTTGTTTTTTAAATTTAATTTTTATTACCAGAGCAAATTTGATAAAAATATTTTGTTTCTCCTAGTTGTACAGAGTCTGGTTCATTATAGCAAAGTATCTGTCCATTTATCCTTGCATCCCTTACCGTGTATATTATTACACAGTGTTGAGTAGACCTCTCTTGGTATTCCATAGGTACTTTGTGATTATATATTTCATATGTATTAGAACATGTCTGTTAACCCCCATATCCTAATTCATCCATTACGTACACATTTCCATTTGGTGAAACATAATTTGTTTTCTTAATCCATGCTTTTCCTTCTCTTGGAAATAAGTTCATGAGTATCAATTTTTAGGTAACACCGATAAGTGATGTCATAGGATATCTGTCTTTCACTTTCTTTCTTACTTCAAGTTGGGTGATTATCTCTAGGTCCTTATCTGGTGGTGCAAACGGCACCGTTTCATTGTTTTCCATGGCTAATATTCCA
Source organism: Mesoplodon mirus (assembly GCF_964341445.2). Lineage (NCBI taxonomy): Eukaryota > Metazoa > Chordata > Mammalia > Artiodactyla > Ziphiidae > Mesoplodon > Mesoplodon mirus. The sequence goes on from NC_138981.1 coordinate 140,974,400, forward strand.
TTGTCTACATGGACCACTTCCTCTTTGTGCATTTTTCTGTGGATGGACATTTTGGTTTATTCCAAGTCTTGGCTACGTTAAATGTTCCTGCAGGGCATCCCTGGAGGCGCAGTGGTTGAGAGTCCGCCTGCCGATGCAGGGGATACGAGTTCGTGCCCCAGTCCGGGAAGATCCCACATGCCGCGGAGCGGCTAGGCCCGTGAGCCATGGCCGTTGAGCCTGCGCGTCCGGAGCCAGTGCTCCACAACGGGAGAGGCCACAACAGTGAGAGGCCCACTTACCACCCCACCCCCACCCCAAAATAAGGTTCCTGCAGTGCAGGATTGCCAGCCTGTGTCTTTTCCATTCTGCTCTGCTCAGGTGATAGGCGCATCAAAGGACTTACCAGTTCACATGGTAGCTCACTTTTTACCCTTAAACCCACCTCCATTATGTTCTCCCTACTGGCTGTTACCAGTTTACATCCACCCAGCAGCTAGAGGGTACACAGTTCTCCAAAACCCCTTCAGCATTTATTCTCTGTAGACTTTCTGCTGAAGAACATTCTGACGGCTGTGAGGTGAACATTTCTATAATTGGATTTGCATGGCTTTATTAATTGCTGATGTTGCACATTTTTCTATTCCCTTTTATTTTAAAGAAAAAAAAAGAAAAGACAAAATGTATGTAAGATATGCCTCTTGAAATTGTCTTCTTGAAATGTTGACGTCTTTTGAATTTTCTGGTCGATTTACAACCCCAGGATGTTTTGTGATGGCAGGTGTCATTTAGAGGCCTGCCATGATTTTGAATATTAAGTGACGATTACCGCTCTTGTGTGAAACGACCAGAGGCGGCAGCACTTCTCCTTACCAAATCTGCTTACTAGGGCTACAGAGCCATAATGGAAGTCGTGTTGTAGGTTGTAAATTAGAACGGAATGTGCCAGGGAAAGCCCCTTAAAATTATGTCTGATTACTTCTTGTTCATTTTTTTAAATTAAATCTTTATTCTTTATCACAGGAAATTAGATTACAATGTTTTGTTTGTTGTAGGTGTGCAAGATGTGGTTCTTTTGCACATATACATATACCTATTCTTCTTCAGATCCTTTTCCCATGTAGGTTATGACACAATGTTGAGGAGTCTTCCCTTGGTATGCCGTGGGTTTTTGGTGATTATATATTTCACATGTGTTTGTATATCTCTGTTAACCCCAATATCGTAATGTATCCAATCCTCACACCTTTCCATTGGGTGAACCGTAATTTGGTTGAATGAATCTGTGATTGCCTTCCTCTCTGGAAATGTCTTCATTGGTATCAATTTTTAGGTAACACCCATAAGTGATAGGATAGGATATGTGTCTTTTGCTTTCTCACTTACTACCAGTTGCATGATTACCTCTAGACTCCTCTATGGTCCTGCAAATGGCATTGCTTCATTTTTTTCCTGGGCTAATATTCCATCTGTACATGTACCAGTTCTTCTTTGTCCACTCATCTCTTGATGGACGTTTTGCTTGCTTCCATGTGTTGGCTATTGTAATGCTTCTACAGTGCAGATTTGCCTGCCTGTGTCTTTCCAATTCTGTCTTCATAGGTTATAGCCTGAGAAGTGGGCCTGAGAAGTAGCTCAAGGTTTAGCTTTTAAAGGCACCTCCATTCTGTTCCCATTAGTGGCCCTTAGCAGGTCAGGTCCCACTTCAAATTGAGGGTATGCATTTCTCCAAAACCTCTTCAGCATTGATCACTTGTAGTTTTTTTGCTGATGGTTATTCTGAGTGGTGTGAGTTGATACTTCTTTGTGGTTGGATTTGCATGTGTCTCATACTCCCTTGAAATTGAGCTTTCAGGCATGTCCTTTTATTTTTCAAACTCTTATTACAGCTGACTTCTTCAAATTGTTTTCTTGAAGTACGTGCCACATTTTGAAATGATTTGGCCTTTACCTACATCAAGACATTTTTAAGGGCAGGTTTCGTTTGCAGCCCTGCAGTACTTGTGCATATGAAATGCCCATTTGCACAGATTTCAAAGCTGCTGTTGCAGGTATCGCCCAGAGGATGGCAGCATTTCTACGTTTCACACTCTGGCACCTAGGGAAACATATCTTCCTGCCAGTGGTGTTCCCCAGTTATAAATTAGAGTGCAATGTGCCCTGATATACCCCCAAAAGCTTACGTCTCCTAACGTATGTTTGCTTTTTAAATTCAATTTCTATTTTTTAGTGGAGTAATATTCCATTCTGTACATGGACCACATCTTCTTTGTGCATTCCTCTGTTGATAGACATTTTCATTGCTTCTAAGTGTTGCCTATGGTAAATATGGCTGGAGTGCAGTATTCCTGCCTGTGACTTTTGATTCCCATTTTCTCAGGTGATAGGCCCAACGGTGGGTATGATTCATTGACTGGTAGCTCAGTGTTTACCGTTTCAGAGCAACTGCTCTGTGTTTTCATTAGTGGCTCTTACTACGTCCCAGTGAACACTGAGTGTATGCATTTTCCACAACCCCTTCAGCATTTATTGTTTGCAGAATGTTTGCTCATGGCCATTCTGACTGGTGTGAGCTGATAGGTTTTTGTAATTTGGATTTGCATGTCTTTAATAATTCCTAGTATTCAGCATTTTCCCACACCTTTCTCTTTTATTTAGAAAAAAAAGGTGTGAGTACAGTATCCCTCTTGAAATTGTCTTCTTGGAAGGTTGCCCTCTTTTGAATTTTGTGGTCGTTTTTCGACCCCAGGATTTTTTTTTTTTTGAGAGCAGGTGTCATTTACATGCCTGCAATGATTGTGAATATTTAGTGACCATTAGCACTGGGTTTAAAGCTGGTGTTGTGGGAAACGGCCACAAGGTGGCAGCATTTCTCCATTCCCAAATCTGGTTACTAGGGCAGCAGAGCCTTTCTGGAAGTCCTGTTACTAGGTTGTAAATTAGAATGGAATGTGCCAGGAAAAAGCCCCGGAAGTTTATGTCTCATTACTTCTTGTTCATTGTTTTAATTGGTTTAATCAGGGTAATGATTAGAATGCAGTTGGTCCTAGGTGTACACAATCTGGTTCATTCGTACATCATATATATCTATTCATGTGCAGATCCTTTTCCCATGTAAAGGATTACAGAATGTTCTGTACACCTCCCTTGCTATGTGCTTGGGCTTTTTGATATGTGTACTTAATCTGTATTTGTATAGGTGTGGTCAACCTAATCTTAATTTATCCATTGCCACCACCTTTCCTTTTAGATACGCATAGTTTGGTTTTTAAGTCCGTGTGTGTCTTTCTCTGTGGAAATATGTCCATTTTGTCAGTTGTTAGGTAACACGTATAGGTGTTATCAGAGGATATATGTCTTTTGCTTTCCAACCTACCTCATGTTCTGTGATTATCTCTAGGCTCATCTGTGGTACCTCAAAGAGCAGTGTTTCGTTGTTTTCCACAGCTAATATTCCATTGTGTACGTGGACCACTTCTTCATTAGCCATTCATGTGTTGATGGGCATTTAGGTTGCTTCCATGTCTTGGCTGTTGTGAATATGGCTGCAGTGCAGCTTTTGCAGCCTCAGTCTTCTGGATTCTGGTCTTCTCAGGTGAGAGGCACAGCAGTGGGCCTGCTGCATCGAATGGTAGCTCAATTTTTACTTTTAAACGCAGCTCCTTTCTGTTCTCATTATTGGCTGTTACCACTTTACATCTCACCAGCAGCTAGAGGGTACACAGTTCTCAAAAACCACTTCAGCATTTATTATTTGTAGCCTTTTGTTGATGGTCAGTCGACCTGTGTGAGTTGAAACCTTTTTGCAGATTAGATTTGCATGAGTCTAATAATTCCTGAGGTTGAGCCTTTACCCGTTTTCCTTCTTTTTCAAAAAAGAGAGTGAGTCAAACTGACCTCTTCATAGTATCTTCTTGAAATTTTGCCAGTTTTGAATTTTATTGTCCATTCCCTACCTCAGCACAATTGTTTAGGGCAGGTGTCCTTTACAGCCCTGAGTCCTTGTGAACGTTAAGAGACCATTAGCTGTGGGCTTAAAGCCGCTCTTGCGGGAAACGGCCACAAGGCGGCAGCATTTCTACATTCCCAACACTGCGTTTTTGGGCAGCAGAGCCTTCCTGGAAATCGTGTTAGTAGGCTGCAAATTAGAGTGGAAAGTGCCAGGCCACATCCCCAAGAGCTTATACCTCCTTACGTCTTGTTTGTTTTTTAAATTTAATTTTTATTACCAGAGCAAATTTGATAAAAATATTTTGTTTCTCCTAGTTGTACAGAGTCTGGTTCATTATAGCAATGTATCTGTCCATTTATCCTTGCATCCCTTACCGTGTATATTATTACACAGTGTTGAGTAGACCTCTCTTGGTATTCCATAGGTACTTTGTGATTATATATTTCATATGTATTAGAACATGTCTGTTAACCCCCATATCCTAATTCATCCATTACGTACACATTTCCATTTGGTGAAACATAATTTGTTTTCTTAATCCATGCTTTTCCTTCTCTTGGAAATAAGTTCATGAGTATCAATTTTTAGGTAACACCGATAAGTGATGTCATAGGATATCTGTCTTTCACTTTCTTTCTTACTTCAAGTTGGGTGATTATCTCTAGGTCCTTATCTGGTGGTGCAAACGGCACCGTTTCATTGTTTTCCATGGCTAATATTCCATTGTCTACATGGACCACTTCCTCTTTGTGCATTTTTCTGTGGATGGACATTTTGGTTTATTCCAAGTCTTGGCTACGTTAAATGTTCCTGCAGGGCATCCCTGGAGGCGCAGTGGTTGAGAGTCCGCCTGCCGATGCAGGGGATACGAGTTCGTGCCCCAGTCCGGGAAGATCCCACATGCCGCAGAGCGGCTAGGCCCGTGAGCCATGGCCGTTGAGCCTGCGCGTCCGGAGCCAGTGCTCCACAACGGGAGAGGCCACAACAGTGAGAGGCCCACTTACCACCCCACCCCCACCCCAAAATAAGGTTCCTGCAGTGCAGGATTGCCAGCCTGTGTCTTTTCCATTCTGCTCTGCTCAGGTGATAGGCGCATCAAAGGACTTACCAGTTCACATGGTAGCTCACTTTTTACCCTTAAACCCACCTCCATTATGTTCTCCCTACTGGCTGTTACCAGTTTACATCCACCCAGCAGCTAGAGGGTACACAGTTCTCCAAAACCCCTTCAGCATTTATTCTCTGTAGACTTTTTGCTGAAGAACATTCTGACGGCTGTGAGGTGAACATTTCTATAATTGGATTTGCATGGCTTTATTAATTGCTGATGTTGCACATTTTTCTATTCCCTTTTATTTTAAAGAAAAAAAAAGAAAAGACAAAATGTATGTAAGATATGCCTCTTGAAATTGTCTTCTTGAAATGTTGACGTCTTTTGAATTTTCTGGTCGATTTACAACCCCAGGATGTTTTGTGATGGCAGGTGTCATTTAGAGGCCTGCCATGATTTTGAATATTAAGTGACGATTACCGCTCTTGTGTGAAACGACCAGAGGCGGCAGCACTTCTCCTTACCAAATCTGCTTACTAGGGCTACAGAGCCATAATGGAAGTCGTGTTGTAGGTTGTAAATTAGAACGGAATGTGCCAGGGAAAGCCCCTTAAAATTATGTCTGATTACTTCTTGTTCATTTTTTTAAATTAAATCTTTATTCTTTATCACAGGAAATTAGATTACAATGTTTTGTTTGTTGTAGGTGTGCAAGATGTGGTTCTTTTGCACATATACATATACCTATTCTTCTTCAGATCCTTTTCCCATGTAGGTTATGACACAATGTTGAGGAGTCTTCCCTTGGTATGCCGTGGGTTTTTGGTGATTATATATTTCACATGTGTTTGTATATCTCTGTTAACCCCAATATCGTAATGTATCCAATCCTCACACCTTTCCATTGGGTGAACCGTAATTTGGTTGAATGAATCTGTGATTGCCTTCCTCTCTGGAAATGTCTTCATTGGTATCAATTTTTAGGTAACACCCATAAGTGATAGGATAGGATATGTGTCTTTTGCTTTCTCACTTACTACCAGTTGCATGATTACCTCTAGACTCCTCTATGGTCCTGCAAATGGCATTGCTTCATTTTTTTCCTGGGCTAATATTCCATCTGTACATGTACCAGTTCTTCTTTGTCCACTCATCTCTTGATGGACGTTTTGCTTGCTTCCATGTGTTGGCTATTGTAATGCTTCTACAGTGCAGATTTGCCTGCCTGTGTCTTTCCAATTCTGTCTTCATAGGTTATAGCCTGAGAAGTGGGCCTGAGAAGTAGCTCAAGGTTTAGCTTTTAAAGGCACCTCCATTCTGTTCCCATTAGTGGCCCTTAGCAGGTCAGGTCCCACTTCAAATTGAGGGTATGCATTTCTCCAAAACCTCTTCAGCATTGATCACTTGTAGTTTTTTTGCTGATGGTTATTCTGAGTGGTGTGAGCTGATACTTCTTTGTGGTTGGATTTGCATGTGTCTCATACTCCCTTGAAATTGAGCTTTCAGGCATGTCCTTTTATTTTTCAAACTCTTATTACAGCTGACTTCTTCAAATTGTTTTCTTGAAGTACGTGCCACATTTTGAAATGATTTGGCCTTTACCTACATCAAGACATTTTTAAGGGCAGGTTTCGTTTGCAGCCCTGCAGTACTTGTGCATATGAAATGCCCATTTGCACAGATTTCAAAGCTGCTGTTGCAGGTATCGCCCAGAGGATGGCAGCATTTCTACGTTTCACACTCTGGCACCTAGGGAAACATATCTTCCTGCCAGTGGTGTTCCCCAGTTATAAATTAGAGTGCAATGTGCCCTGATATACCCCCAAAAGCTTACGTCTCCTAACGTATGTTTGCTTTTTAAATTCAATTTCTATTTTTTAGTGGAGTAATATTCCATTCTGTACATGGACCACATCTTCTTTGTGCATTCCTCTGTTGATAGACATTTTCATTGCTTCTAAGTGTTGCCTATGGTAAATATGGCTGGAGTGCAGTATTCCTGCCTGTGACTTTTGATTCCCATTTTCTCAGGTGATAGGCCCAACGGTGGGTATGATTCATTGACTGGTAGCTCAGTGTTTACCGTTTCAGAGCAACTGCACTGTGTTTTCATTAGTGGCTCTTACCACGTCCCAGTGAACACCGAGTGTATGCATTTTCCGCAACCCCTTCAGCATTTATTGTTTGCAGAATGTTTGCTCATGGCCATTCTGACTGGTGTGAGCTGATAGGTTTTTGTAATTTGGATTTGCATGTCTTTAATAATTCCTAGTATTCAGCATTTTCCCACACCTTTCTCTTTTATTTAGAAAAAAAAGGTGTGAGTACAGTATCCCTCTTGAAATTGTCTTCTTGGAAGGTTGCCCTCTTTTGAATTTTGTGGTCGTTTTTCGACCCCAGGATTTTTTTTTTTTTTTGAGAGCAGGTGTCATTTACATGCCTGCAATGATTGTGAATATTTAGTGACCATTAGCACTGGGTTTAAAGCTGGTGTTGTGGGAAACGGCCACAAGGTGGCAGCATTTCTCCATTCCCAAATCTGGTTACTAGGGCAGCAGAGCCTTTCTGGAAGTCCTGTTACTAGGTTGTAAATTAGAATGGAATGTGCCAGGAAAAAGCCCCGGAAGTTTATGTCTCATTACTTCTTGTTCATTGTTTTAATTGGTTTAATCAGGGTAATGATTAGAATGCAGTTGGTCCTAGGTGTACACAATCTGGTTCATTCGTACATCATATATATCTATTCATGTGCAGATCCTTTTCCCATGTAAAGGATTACAGAATGTTCTGTACACCTCCCTTGCTATGTGCTTGGGCTTTTTGATATGTGTACTTAATCTGTATTTGTATAGGTGTGGTCAACCTAATCTTAATTTATCCATTGCCACCACCTTTCCTTTTAGATACGCATAGTTTGTTTTTTAAGTCCGTGTGTGTCTTTCTCTGTGGAAATATGTCCATTTTGTCAGTTGTTAGGTAACACGTATAGGTGTTATCAGAGGATATATGTCTTTTGCTTTCCAACCTACCTCATGTTCTGTGATTATCTCTAGGCTCATCTGTGGTACCTCAAAGAGCAGTGTTTCGTTGTTTTCCACAGCTAATATTCCATTGTGTACGTGGACCACTTCTTCATTAGCCATTCATGTGTTGATGGGCATTTAGGTTGCTTCCATGTCTTGGCTGTTGTGAATATGGCTGCAGTGCAGCTTTTGCAGCCTCAGTCTTCTGGATTCTGGTCTTCTCAGGTGAGAGGCACAGCAGTGGGCCTGCTGCATCGAATGGTGGCTCAATTTTTACTTTTAAACGCAGCTCCTTTCTGTTCTCATTATTGGCTGTTACCACTTTACATCTCACCAGCAGCTAGAGGGTACACAGTTCTCAAAAACCACTTCAGCATTTATTATTTGTAGCCTTTTGTTGATGGTCAGTCGACCTGTGTGAGTTGAAACCTTTTTGCAGATTAGATTTGCATGAGTCTAATAATTCCTGAGGTTGAGCCTTTACCCGTTTTCCTTCTTTTTCAAAAAAGAGAGTGAGTCAAACTGACCTCTTCATAGTATCTTCTTGAAATTTTGCCAGTTTTGAATTTTATTGTCCATTCCCTACCTCAGCACAATTGTTTAGGGCAGGTGTCCTTTACAGCCCTGAGTCCTTGTGAACGTTAAGAGACCATTAGCTGTGGGCTTAAAGCCGCTCTTGCGGGAAACGGCCACAAGGCGGCAGCATTTCTACATTCCCAACACTGCGTTTTTGGGCAGCAGAGCCTTCCTGGAAATCGTGTTAGTAGGCTGCAATTTAGAGTGGAAAGTGCCAGGCCACATCCCCAAGAGCTTATACCTCCTTACGTCTTGTTTGTTTTTTAAATTTAATTTTTATTACCAGAGCAAATTTGATAAAAATATTTTGTTTCTCCTAGTTGTACAGAGTCTGGTTCATTATAGCAATGTATCTGTCCATTTATCCTTGCATCCCTTACCGTGTATATTATTACACAGTGTTGAGTAGACCTCTCTTGGTATTCCATAGGTACTTTGTGATTATATATTTCATATGTATTAGAACATGTCTGTTAACCCCCATATCCTAATTCATCCATTACGTACACATTTCCATTTGGTGAAACATAATTTGTTTTCTTAATCCATGCTTTTCCTTCTCTTGGAAATAAGTTCATGAGTATCAATTTTTAGGTAACACCGATAAGTGATGTCATAGGATATCTGTCTTTCACTTTCTTTCTTACTTCAAGTTGGGTGATTATCTCTAGGTCCTTATCTGGTGGTGCAAACGGCACCGTTTCATTGTTTTCCATGGCTAATATTCCATTGTCTACATGGACCACTTCCTCTTTGTGCATTTTTCTGTGGATGGACATTTTGGTTTATTCCAAGTCTTGGCTACGTTAAATGTTCCTGCAGGGCATCCCTGGAGGCGCAGTGGTTGAGAGTCCGCCTGCCGATGCAGGGGATACGAGTTCGTGCCCCAGTCCGGGAAGATCCCACATGCCGCGGAGCGGCTAGGCCCGTGAGCCATGGCCGTTGAGCCTGCGCGTCCGGAGCCAGTGCTCCACAACGGGAGAGGCCACAACAGTGAGAGGCCCACTTACCACCCCACCCCCACCCCAAAATAAGGTTCCTGCAGTGCAGGATTGCCAGCCTGTGTCTTTTCCATTCTGCTCTGCTCAGGTGATAGGCGCATCAAAGGACTTACCAGTTCACATGGTAGCTCACTTTTTACCCTTAAACCCACCTCCATTATGTTCTCCCTACTGGCTGTTACCAGTTTACATCCACCCAGCAGCTAGAGGGTACACAGTTCTCCAAAACCCCTTCAGCATTTATTCTCTGTAGACTTTTTGCTGAAGAACATTCTGACGGCTGTGAGGTGAACATTTCTATAATTGGATTTGCATGGCTTTATTAATTGCTGATGTTGCACATTTTTCTATTCCCTTTTATTTTAAAGAAAAAAAAAGAAAAGACAAAATGTATGTAAGATATGCCTCTTGAAATTGTCTTCTTGAAATGTTGACGTCTTTTGAATTTTCTGGTCGATTTACAACCCCAGGATGTTTTGTGATGGCAGGTGTCATTTAGAGGCCTGCCATGATTTTGAATATTAAGTGACGATTACCGCTCTTGTGTGAAACGACCAGAGGCGGCAGCACTTCTCCTTACCAAATCTGCTTACTAGGGCTACAGAGCCATAATGGAAGTCGTGTTGTAGGTTGTAAATTAGAACGGAATGTGCCAGGGAAAGCCCCTTAAAATTATGTCTGATTACTTCTTGTTCATTTTTTTAAATTAAATCTTTATTCTTTATCACAGGAAATTAGATTACAATGTTTTGTTTGTTGTAGGTGTGCAAGATGTGGTTCTTTTGCACATATACATATACCTATTCTTCTTCAGATCCTTTTCCCATGTAGGTTATGACACAATGTTGAGGAGTCTTCCCTTGGTATGCCGTGGGTTTTTGGTGATTATATATTTCACATGTGTTTGTATATCTCTGTTAACCCCAATATCGTAATGTATCCAATCCTCACACCTTTCCATTGGGTGAACCGTAATTTGGTTGAATGAATCTGTGATTGCCTTCCTCTCTGGAAATGTCTTCATTGGTATCAATTTTTAGGTAACACCCATAAGTGATAGGATAGGATATGTGTCTTTTGCTTTCTCACTTACTACCAGTTGCATGATTACCTCTAGACTCCTCTATGGTCCTGCAAATGGCATTGCTTCATTTTTTTCCTGGGCTAATATTCCATCTGTACATGTACCAGTTCTTCTTTGTCCACTCATCTCTTGATGGACGTTTTGCTTGCTTCCATGTGTTGGCTATTGTAATGCTTCTACAGTGCAGATTTGCCTGCCTGTGTCTTTCCAATTCTGTCTTCATAGGTTATAGCCTGAGAAGTGGGCCTGAGAAGTAGCTCAAGGTTTAGCTTTTAAAGGCACCTCCATTCTGTTCCCATTAGTGGCCCTTAGCAGGTCAGGTCCCACTTCAAATTGAGGGTATGCATTTCTCCAAAACCTCTTCAGCATTGATCACTTGTAGTTTTTTTGCTGATGGTTATTCTGAGTGGTGTGAGCTGATACTTCTTTGTGGTTGGATTTGCATGTGTCTCATACTCCCTTGAAATTGAGCTTTCAGGCATGTCCTTTTATTTTTCAAACTCTTATTACAGCTGACTTCTTCAAATTGTTTTCTTGAAGTACGTGCCACATTTTGAAATGATTTGGCCTTTACCTACATCAAGACATTTTTAAGGGCAGGTTTCGTTTGCAGCCCTGCAGTACTTGTGCATATGAAATGCCCATTTGCACAGATTTCAAAGCTGCTGTTGCAGGTATCGCCCAGAGGATGGCAGCATTTCTACGTTTCACACTCTGGCACCTAGGGAAACATATCTTCCTGCCAGTGGTGTTCCCCAGTTATAAATTAGAGTGCAATGTGCCCTGATATACCCCCAAAAGCTTACGTCTCCTAACGTATGTTTGCTTTTTAAATTCAATTTCTATTTTTTAGTGGAGTAATATTCCATTCTGTACATGGACCACATCTTCTTTGTGCATTCCTCTGTTGATAGACATTTTCATTGCTTCTAAGTGTTGCCTATGGTAAATATGGCTGGAGTGCAGTATTCCTGCCTGTGACTTTTGATTCCCATTTTCTCAGGTGATAGGCCCAACGGTGGGTATGATTCATTGACTGGTAGCTCAGTGTTTACCGTTTCAGAGCAACTGCTCTGTGTTTTCATTAGTGGCTCTTACTACGTCCCAGTGAACACTGAGTGTATGCATTTTCCACAACCCCTTCAGCATTTATTGTTTGCAGAATGTTTGCTCATGGCCATTCTGACTGGTGTGAGCTGATAGGTTTTTGTAATTTGGATTTGCATGTCTTTAATAATTCCTAGTATTCAGCATTTTCCCACACCTTTCTCTTTTATTTAGAAAAAAAAGGTGTGAGTACAGTATCCCTCTTGAAATTGTCTTCTTGGAAGGTTGCCCTCTTTTGAATTTTGTGGTCGTTTTTCGACCCCAGGATTTTTTTTTTTTTGAGAGCAGGTGTCATTTACATGCCTGCAATGATTGTGAATATTTAGTGACCATTAGCACTGGGTTTAAAGCTGGTGTTGTGGGAAACGGCCACAAGGTGGCAGCATTTCTCCATTCCCAAATCTGGTTACTAGGGCAGCAGAGCCTTTCTGGAAGTCCTGTTACTAGGTTGTAAATTAGAATGGAATGTGCCAGGAAAAAGCCCCGGAAGTTTATGTCTCATTACTTCTTGTTCATTGTTTTAATTGGTTTAATCAGGGTAATGATTAGAATGCAGTTGGTCCTAGGTGTACACAATCTGGTTCATTCGTACATCATATATATCTATTCATGTGCAGATCCTTTTCCCATGTAAAGGATTACAGAATGTTCTGTACACCTCCCTTGCTATGTGCTTGGGCTTTTTGATATGTGTACTTAATCTGTATTTGTATAGGTGTGGTCAACCTAATCTTAATTTATCCATTGCCACCACCTTTCCTTTTAGATACGCATAGTTTGTTTTTTAAGTCCGTGTGTGTCTTTCTCTGTGGAAATATGTCCATTTTGTCAGTTGTTAGGTAACACGTATAGGTGTTATCAGAGGATATATGTCTTTTGCTTTCCAACCTACCTCATGTTCTGTGATTATCTCTAGGCTCATCTGTGGTACCTCAAAGAGCAGTGTTTCGTTGTTTTCCACAGCTAATATTCCATTGTGTACGTGGACCACTTCTTCATTAGCCATTCATGTGTTGATGGGCATTTAGGTTGCTTCCATGTCTTGGCTGTTGTGAATATGGCTGCAGTGCAGCTTTTGCAGCCTCAGTCTTCTGGATTCTGGTCTTCTCAGGTGAGAGGCACAGCAGTGGGCCTGCTGCATCGAATGGTGGCTCAATTTTTACTTTTAAACGCAGCTCCTTTCTGTTCTCATTATTGGCTGTTACCACTTTACATCTCACCAGCAGCTAGAGGGTACACAGTTCTCAAAAACCACTTCAGCATTTATTATTTGTAGCCTTTTGTTGATGGTCAGTCGACCTGTGTGAGTTGAAACCTTTTTGCAGATTAGATTTGCATGAGTCTAATAATTCCTGAGGTTGAGCCTTTACCCGTTTTCCTTCTTTTTCAAAAAAGAGAGTGAGTCAAACTGACCTCTTCATAGTATCTTCTTGAAATTTTGCCAGTTTTGAATTTTATTGTCCATTCCCTACCTCAGCACAATTGTTTAGGGCAGGTGTCCTTTACAGCCCTGAGTCCTTGTGAACGTTAAGAGACCATTAGCTGTGGGCTTAAAGCCGCTCTTGCGGGAAACGGCCACAAGGCGGCAGCATTTCTACATTCCCAACACTGCGTTTTTGGGCAGCAGAGCCTTCCTGGAAATCGTGTTAGTAGGCTGCAAATTAGAGTGGAAAGTGCCAGGCCACATCCCCAAGAGCTTATACCTCCTTACGTCTTGTTTGTTTTTTAAATTTAATTTTTATTACCAGAGCAAATTTGATAAAAATATTTTGTTTCTCCTAGTTGTACAGAGTCTGGTTCATTATAGCAATGTATCTGTCCATTTATCCTTGCATCCCTTACCGTGTATATTATTACACAGTGTTGAGTAGACCTCTCTTGGTATTCCATAGGTACTTTGTGATTATATATTTCATATGTATTAGAACATGTCTGTTAACCCCCATATCCTAATTCATCCATTACGTACACATTTCCATTTGGTGAAACATAATTTGTTTTCTTAATCCATGCTTTTCCTTCTCTTGGAAATAAGTTCATGAGTATCAATTTTTAGGTAACACCGATAAGTGATGTCATAGGATATCTGTCTTTCACTTTCTTTCTTACTTCAAGTTGGGTGATTATCTCTAGGTCCTTATCTGGTGGTGCAAACGGCACCGTTTCATTGTTTTCCATGGCTAATATTCCATTGTCTACATGGACCACTTCCTCTTTGTGCATTTTTCTGTGGATGGACATTTTGGTTTATTCCAAGTCTTGGCTACGTTAAATGTTCCTGCAGGGCATCCCTGGAGGCGCAGTGGTTGAGAGTCCGCCTGCCGATGCAGGGGATACGAGTTCGTGCCCCAGTCCGGGAAGATCCCACATGCCGCGGAGCGGCTAGGCCCGTGAGCCATGGCCGTTGAGCCTGCGCATCCGGAGCCAGTGCTCCACAACGGGAGAGGCCACAACAGTGAGAGGCCCACTTACCACCCCACCCCCACCCCAAAATAAGGTTCCTGCAGTGCAGGATTGCCAGCCTGTGTCTTTTCCATTCTGCTCTGCTCAGGTGATAGGCGCATCAAAGGACTTACCAGTTCACATGGTAGCTCACTTTTTACCCTTAAACCCACCTCCATTATGTTCTCCCTACTGGCTGTTACCAGTTTACATCCACCCAGCAGCTAGAGGGTACACAGTTCTCCAAAACCCCTTCAGCATTTATTCTCTGTAGACTTTCTGCTGAAGAACATTCTGACGGCTGTGAGGTGAACATTTCTATAATTGGATTTGCATGGCTTTATTAATTGCTGATGTTGCACATTTTTCTATTCCCTTTTATTTTAAAGAAAAAAAAAAGAAAAGACAAAATGTATGTAAGATATGCCTCTTGAAATTGTCTTCTTGAAATGTTGACGTCTTTTGAATTTTCTGGTCGATTTACAACCCCAGGATGTTTTGTGATGGCAGGTGTCATTTAGAGGCCTGCCATGATTTTGAATATTAAGTGACGATTACCGCTCTTGTGTGAAACGACCAGAGGCGGCAGCACTTCTCCTTACCAAATCTGCTTACTAGGGCTACAGAGCCATAATGGAAGTCGTGTTGTAGGTTGTAAATTAGAACGGAATGTGCCAGGGAAAGCCCCTTAAAATTATGTCTGATTACTTCTTGTTCATTTTTTTAAATTAAATCTTTATTCTTTATCACAGGAAATTAGATTACAATGTTTTGTTTGTTGTAGGTGTGCAAGATGTGGTTCTTTTGCACATATACATATACCTATTCTTCTTCAGATCCTTTTCCCATGTAGGTTATGACACAATGTTGAGGAGTCTTCCCTTGGTATGCCGTGGGTTTTTGGTGATTATATATTTCACATGTGTTTGTATATCTCTGTTAACCCCAATATCGTAATGTATCCAATCCTCACACCTTTCCATTGGGTGAACCGTAATTTGGTTGAATGAATCTGTGATTGCCTTCCTCTCTGGAAATGTCTTCATTGGTATCAATTTTTAGGTAACACCCATAAGTGATAGGATAGGATATGTGTCTTTTGCTTTCTCACTTACTACCAGTTGCATGATTACCTCTAGACTCCTCTATGGTCCTGCAAATGGCATTGCTTCATTTTTTTCCTGGGCTAATATTCCATCTGTACATGTACCAGTTCTTCTTTGTCCACTCATCTCTTGATGGACGTTTTGCTTGCTTCCATGTGTTGGCTATTGTAATGCTTCTACAGTGCAGATTTGCCTGCCTGTGTCTTTCCAATTCTGTCTTCATAGGTTATAGCCTGAGAAGTGGGCCTGAGAAGTAGCTCAAGGTTTAGCTTTTAAAGGCACCTCCATTCTGTTCCCATTAGTGGCCCTTAGCAGGTCAGGTCCCACTTCAAATTGAGGGTATGCATTTCTCCAAAACCTCTTCAGCATTGATCACTTGTAGTTTTTTTGCTGATGGTTATTCTGAGTGGTGTGAGCTGATACTTCTTTGTGGTTGGATTTGCATGTGTCTCATACTCCCTTGAAATTGAGCTTTCAGGCATGTCCTTTTATTTTTCAAACTCTTATTACAGCTGACTTCTTCAAATTGTTTTCTTGAAGTACGTGCCACATTTTGAAATGATTTGGCCTTTACCTACATCAAGACATTTTTAAGGGCAGGTTTCGTTTGCAGCCCTGCAGTACTTGTGCATATGAAATGCCCATTTGCACAGATTTCAAAGCTGCTGTTGCAGGTATCGCCCAGAGGATGGCAGCATTTCTACGTTTCACACTCTGGCACCTAGGGAAACATATCTTCCTGCCAGTGGTGTTCCCCAGTTATAAATTAGAGTGCAATGTGCCCTGATATACCCCCAAAAGCTTACGTCTCCTAACGTATGTTTGCTTTTTAAATTCAATTTCTATTTTTTAGTGGAGTAATATTCCATTCTGTACATGGACCACATCTTCTTTGTGCATTCCTCTGTTGATAGACATTTTCATTGCTTCTAAGTGTTGCCTATGGTAAATATGGCTGGAGTGCAGTATTCCTGCCTGTGACTTTTGATTCCCATTTTCTCAGGTGATAGGCCCAACGGTGGGTATGATTCATTGACTGGTAGCTCAGTGTTTACCGTTTCAGAGCAACTGCACTGTGTTTTCATTAGTGGCTCTTACCACGTCCCAGTGAACACCGAGTGTATGCATTTTCCACAATCCCTTCAGCATTTATTGTTTGCAGAATGTTTGCTCATGGCCATTCTGACTGGTGTGAGCTGATAGGTTTTTGTAATTTGGATTTGCATGTCTTTAATAATTCCTAGTATTCAGCATTTTCCCACACCTTTCTCTTTTATTTAGAAAAAAAAGGTGTGAGTACAGTATCCCTCTTGAAATTGTCTTCTTGGAAGGTTGCCCTCTTTTGAATTTTGTGGTCGTTTTTCGACCCCAGGATTTTTTTTTTTTTTGAGAGCAGGTGTCATTTACATGCCTGCAATGATTGTGAATATTTAGTGACCATTAGCACTGGGTTTAAAGCTGGTGTTGTGGGAAACGGCCACAAGGTGGCAGCATTTCTCCATTCCCAAATCTGGTTACTAGGGCAGCAGAGCCTTTCTGGAAGTCCTGTTACTAGGTTGTAAATTAGAATGGAATGTGCCAGGAAAAAGCCCCGGAAGTTTATGTCTCATTACTTCTTGTTCATTGTTTTAATTGGTTTAATCAGGGTAATGATTAGAATGCAGTTGGTCCTAGGTGTACACAATCTGGTTCATTCGTACATCATATATATCTATTCATGTGCAGATCCTTTTCCCATGTAAAGGATTACAGAATGTTCTGTACACCTCCCTTGCTATGTGCTTGGGCTTTTTGATATGTGTACTTAATCTGTATTTGTATAGGTGTGGTCAACCTAATCTTAATTTATCCATTGCCACCACCTTTCCTTTTAGATACGCATAGTTTGTTTTTTAAGTCCGTGTGTGTCTTTCTCTGTGGAAATATGTCCATTTTGTCAGTTGTTAGGTAACACGTATAGGTGTTATCAGAGGATATATGTCTTTTGCTTTCCAACCTACCTCATGTTCTGTGATTATCTCTAGGCTCATCTGTGGTACCTCAAAGAGCAGTGTTTCGTTGTTTTCCACAGCTAATATTCCATTGTGTACGTGGACCACTTCTTCATTAGCCATTCATGTGTTGATGGGCATTTAGGTTGCTTCCATGTCTTGGCTGTTGTGAATATGGCTGCAGTGCAGCTTTTGCAGCCTCAGTCTTCTGGATTCTGGTCTTCTCAGGTGAGAGGCACAGCAGTGGGCCTGCTGCATCGAATGGTGGCTCAATTTTTACTTTTAAACGCAGCTCCTTTCTGTTCTCATTATTGGCTGTTACCACTTTACATCTCACCAGCAGCTAGAGGGTACACAGTTCTCAAAAACCACTTCAGCATTTATTATTTGTAGCCTTTTGTTGATGGTCAGTCGACCTGTGTGAGTTGAAACCTTTTTGCAGATTAGATTTGCATGAGTCTAATAATTCCTGAGGTTGAGCCTTTACCCGTTTTCCTTCTTTTTCAAAAAAGAGAGTGAGTCAAACTGACCTCTTCATAGTATCTTCTTGAAATTTTGCCAGTTTTGAATTTTATTGTCCATTCCCTACCTCAGCACAATTGTTTAGGGCAGGTGTCCTTTACAGCCCTGAGTCCTTGTGAACGTTAAGAGACCATTAGCTGTGGGCTTAAAGCCGCTCTTGCGGGAAACGGCCACAAGGCGGCAGCATTTCTACATTCCCAACACTGCGTTTTTGGGCAGCAGAGCCTTCCTGGAAATCGTGTTAGTAGGCTGCAAATTAGAGTGGAAAGTGCCAGGCCACATCCCCAAGAGCTTATACCTCCTTACGTCTTGTTTGTTTTTTAAATTTAATTTTTATTACCAGAGCAAATTTGATAAAAATATTTTGTTTCTCCTAGTTGTACAGAGTCTGGTTCATTATAGCAATGTATCTGTCCATTTATCCTTGCATCCCTTACCGTGTATATTATTACACAGTGTTGAGTAGACCTCTCTTGGTATTCCATAGGTACTTTGTGATTATATATTTCATATGTATTAGAACATGTCTGTTAACCCCCATATCCTAATTCATCCATTACGTACACATTTCCATTTGGTGAAACATAATTTGTTTTCTTAATCCATGCTTTTCCTTCTCTTGGAAATAAGTTCATGAGTATCAATTTTTAGGTAACACCGATAAGTGATGTCATAGGATATCTGTCTTTCACTTTCTTTCTTACTTCAAGTTGGGTGATTATCTCTAGGTCCTTATCTGGTGGTGCAAACGGCACCGTTTCATTGTTTTCCATGGCTAATATTCCATTGTCTACATGGACCACTTCCTCTTTGTGCATTTTTCTGTGGATGGACATTTTGGTTTATTCCAAGTCTTGGCTACGTTAAATGTTCCTGCAGGGCATCCCTGGAGGCGCAGTGGTTGAGAGTCCGCCTGCCGATGCAGGGGATACGAGTTCGTGCCCCAGTCCGGGAAGATCCCACATGCCGCGGAGCGGCTAGGCCCGTGAGCCATGGCCGTTGAGCCTGCGCGTCCGGAGCCAGTGCTCCACAACGGGAGAGGCCACAACAGTGAGAGGCCCACTTACCACCCCACCCCCACCCCCAAAATAAGGTTCCTGCAGTGCAGGATTGCCAGCCTGTGTCTTTTCCATTCTGCTCTGCTCAGGTGATAGGCGCATCAAAGGACTTACCAGTTCACATGGTAGCTCACTTTTTACCCTTAAACCCACCTCCATTATGTTCTCCCTACTGGCTATTACCAGTTTACATCCACCCAGCAGCTAGAGGGTACACAGTTCTCCAAAACCCCTTCAGCATTTATTCTCTGTAGACTTTTTGCTGAAGAACATTCTGACGGCTGTGAGGTGAACATTTCTATAATTGGATTTGCATGGCTTTATTAATTGCTGATGTTGCACATTTTTCTATTCCCTTTTATTTTAAAGAAAAAAAAAAGAAAAGACAAAATGTATGTAAGATATGCCTCTTGAAATTGTCTTCTTGAAATGTTGACGTCTTTTGAATTTTCTGGTCGATTTACAACCCCAGGATGTTTTGTGATGGCAGGTGTCATTTAGAGGCCTGCCATGATTTTGAATATTAAGTGACGATTACCGCTCTTGTGTGAAACGACCAGAGGCGGCAGCACTTCTCCTTACCAAATCTGCTTACTAGGGCTACAGAGCCATAATGGAAGTCGTGTTGTAGGTTGTAAATTAGAACAGAATGTGCCAGGGAAAGCCCCTTAAAATTATGTCTGATTACTTCTTGTTCATTTTTTTAAATTAAATCTTTATTCTTTATCACAGGAAATTAGATTACAATGTTTTGTTTGTTGTAGGTGTGCAAGATGTGGTTCTTTTGCACATATACATATACCTATTCTTCTTCAGATCCTTTTCCCATGTAGGTTATGACACAATGTTGAGGAGTCTTCCCTTGGTATGCCGTGGGTTTTTGGTGATTATATATTTCACATGTGTTTGTATATCTCTGTTAACCCCAATATCGTAATGTATCCAATCCTCACACCTTTCCATTGGGTGAACCGTAATTTGGTTGAATGAATCTGTGATTGCCTTCCTCTCTGGAAATGTCTTCATTGGTATCAATTTTTAGGTAACACCCATAAGTGATAGGATAGGATATGTGTCTTTTGCTTTCTCACTTACTACCAGTTGCATGATTACCTCTAGACTCCTCTATGGTCCTGCAAATGGCATTGCTTCATTTTTTTCCTGGGCTAATATTCCATCTGTACATGTACCAGTTCTTCTTTGTCCACTCATCTCTTGATGGACGTTTTGCTTGCTTCCATGTGTTGGCTATTGTAATGCTTCTACAGTGCAGATTTGCCTGCCTGTGTCTTTCCAATTCTGTCTTCATAGGTTATAGCCTGAGAAGTGGGCCTGAGAAGTAGCTCAAGGTTTAGCTTTTAAAGGCACCTCCATTCTGTTCCCATTAGTGGCCCTTAGCAGGTCAGGTCCCACTTCAAATTGAGGGTATGCATTTCTCCAAAACCTCTTCAGCATTGATCACTTGTAGTTTTTTTGCTGATGGTTATTCTGAGTGGTGTGAGCTGATACTTCTTTGTGGTTGGATTTGCATGTGTCTCATACTCCCTTGAAATTGAGCTTTCAGGCATGTCCTTTTATTTTTCAAACTCTTATTACAGCTGACTTCTTCAAATTGTTTTCTTGAAGTACGTGCCACATTTTGAAATGATTTGGCCTTTACCTACATCAAGACATTTTTAAGGGCAGGTTTCGTTTGCAGCCCTGCAGTACTTGTGCATATGAAATGCCCATTTGCACAGATTTCAAAGCTGCTGTTGCAGGTATCGCCCAGAGGATGGCAGCATTTCTACGTTTCACACTCTGGCACCTAGGGAAACATATCTTCCTGCCAGTGGTGTTCCCCAGTTATAAATTAGAGTGCAATGTGCCCTGATATACCCCCAAAAGCTTACGTCTCCTAACGTATGTTTGCTTTTTAAATTCAATTTCTATTTTTTAGTGGAGTAATATTCCATTCTGTACATGGACCACATCTTCTTTGTGCATTCCTCTGTTGATAGACATTTTCATTGCTTCTAAGTGTTGCCTATGGTAAATATGGCTGGAGTGCAGTATTCCTGCCTGTGACTTTTGATTCCCATTTTCTCAGGTGATAGGCCCAACGGTGGGTATGATTCATTGACTGGTAGCTCAGTGTTTACCGTTTCAGAGCAACTGCTCTGTGTTTTCATTAGTGGCTCTTACTACGTCCCAGTGAACACCGAGTGTATGCATTTTCCACAACCCCTTCAGCATTTATTGTTTGCAGAATGTTTGCTCATGGCCATTCTGACTGGTGTGAGCTGATAGGTTTTTGTAATTTGGATTTGCATGTCTTTAATAATTCCTAGTATTCAGCATTTTCCCACACCTTTCTCTTTTATTTAGAAAAAAAAGGTGTGAGTACAGTATCCCTCTTGAAATTGTCTTCTTGGAAGGTTGCCCTCTTTTGAATTTTGTGGTCGTTTTTCGACCCCAGGATTTTTTTTTTTTTTTGAGAGCAGGTGTCATTTACATGCCTGCAATGATTGTGAATATTTAGTGACCATTAGCACTGGGTTTAAAGCTGGTGTTGTGGGAAACGGCCACAAGGTGGCAGCATTTCTCCATTCCCAAATCTGGTTACTAGGGCAGCAGAGCCTTTCTGGAAGTCCTGTTACTAGGTTGTAAATTAGAATGGAATGTGCCAGGAAAAAGCCCCGGAAGTTTATGTCTCATTACTTCTTGTTCATTGTTTTAATTGGTTTAATCAGGGTAATGATTAGAATGCAGTTGGTCCTAGGTGTACACAATCTGGTTCATTCGTACATCATATATATCTATTCATGTGCAGATCCTTTTCCCATGTAAAGGATTACAGAATGTTCTGTACACCTCCCTTGCTATGTGCTTGGGCTTTTTGATATGTGTACTTAATCTGTATTTGTATAGGTGTGGTCAACCTAATCTTAATTTATCCATTGCCACCACCTTTCCTTTTAGATACGCATAGTTTGTTTTTTAAGTCCGTGTGTGTCTTTCTCTGTGGAAATATGTCCATTTTGTCAGTTGTTAGGTAACACGTATAGGTGTTATCAGAGGATATATGTCTTTTGCTTTCCAACCTACCTCATGTTCTGTGATTATCTCTAGGCTCATCTGTGGTACCTCAAAGAGCAGTGTTTCGTTGTTTTCCACAGCTAATATTCCATTGTGTACGTGGACCACTTCTTCATTAGCCATTCATGTGTTGATGGGCATTTAGGTTGCTTCCATGTCTTGGCTGTTGTGAATATGGCTGCAGTGCAGCTTTTGCAGCCTCAGTCTTCTGGATTCTGGTCTTCTCAGGTGAGAGGCACAGCAGTGGGCCTGCTGCATCGAATGGTAGCTCAATTTTTACTTTTAAACGCAGCTCCTTTCTGTTCTCATTATTGGCTGTTACCACTTTACATCTCACCAGCAGCTAGAGGGTACACAGTTCTCAAAAACCACTTCAGCATTTATTATTTGTAGCCTTTTGTTGATGGTCAGTCGACCTGTGTGAGTTGAAACCATTTTGCAGATTAGATTTGCATGAGTCTAATAATTCCTGAGGTTGAGCCTTTACCCGTTTTCCTTCTTTTTCAAAAAAGAGAGTGAGTCAAACTGACCTCTTCATAGTATCTTCTTGAAATTTTGCCAGGTTTGAATTTTATTGTCCATTCCCTACCTCAGCACAATTGTTTAGGGCAGGTGTCCTTTACAGCCCTGAGTCCTTGTGAACGTTAAGAGACCATTAGCTGTGGGCTTAAAGCCGCTCTTGCGGGAAACGGCCACAAGGCGGCAGCATTTCTACATTCCCAACACTGCGTTTTTGGGCAGCAGAGCCTTCCTGGAAATCGTGTTAGTAGGCTGCAAATTAGAGTGGAAAGTGCCAGGCCACATCCCCAAGAGCTTATACCTCCTTACGTCTTGTTTGTTTTTTAAATTTAATTTTTATTACCAGAGCAAATTTGATAAAAATATTTTGTTTCTCCTAGTTGTACAGAGTCTGGTTCATTATAGCAATGTATCTGTCCATTTATCCTTGCATCCCTTACCGTGTATATTATTACACAGTGTTGAGTAGACCTCTCTTGGTATTCCATAGGTACTTTGTGATTATATATTTCATATGTATTAGAACATGTCTGTTAACCCCCATATCCTAATTCATCCATTACGTACACATTTCCATTTGGTGAAACATAATTTGTTTTCTTAATCCATGCTTTTCCTTCTCTTGGAAATAAGTTCATGAGTATCAATTTTTAGGTAACACCGATAAGTGATGTCATAGGATATCTGTCTTTCACTTTCTTTCTTACTTCAAGTTGGGTGATTATCTCTAGGTCCTTATCTGGTGGTGCAAACGGCACCGTTTCATTGTTTTCCATGGCTAATATTCCATTGTCTACATGGACCACTTCCTCTTTGTGCATTTTTCTGTGGATGGACATTTTGGTTTATTCCAAGTCTTGGCTACGTTAAATGTTCCTGCAGGGCATCCCTGGAGGCGCAGTGGTTGAGAGTCCGCCTGCCGATGCAGGGGATACGAGTTCGTGCCCCAGTCCGGGAAGATCCCACATGCCGCGGAGCGGCTAGGCCCGTGAGCCATGGCCGTTGAGCCTGCGTGTCCGGAGCCAGTGCTCCACAACGGGAGAGGCCACAACAGTGAGAGGCCCACTTACCACCCCACCCCCACCCCAAAATAAGGTTCCTGCAGTGCAGGATTGCCAGCCTGTGTCTTTTCCATTCTGCTCTGCTCAGGTGATAGGCGCATCAAAGGACTTACCAGTTCACATGGTAGCTCACTTTTTACCCTTAAACCCACCTCCATTATGTTCTCCCTACTGGCTGTTACCAGTTTACATCCACCCAGCAGCTAGAGGGTACACAGTTCTCCAAAACCCCTTCAGCATTTATTCTCTGTAGACTTTCTGCTGAAGAACATTCTGACGGCTGTGAGGTGAACATTTCTATAATTGGATTTGCATGGCTTTATTAATTGCTGATGTTGCACATTTTTCTATTCCCTTTTATTTTAAAGAAAAAAAAAAGAAAAGACAAAATGTATGTAAGATATGCCTCTTGAAATTGTCTTCTTGAAATGTTGACGTCTTTTGAATTTTCTGGTCGATTTACAACCCCAGGATGTTTTGTGATGGCAGGTGTCATTTAGAGGCCTGCCATGATTTTGAATATTAAGTGACGATTACCGCTCTTGTGTGAAACGACCAGAGGCGGCAGCACTTCTCCTTACCAAATCTGCTTACTAGGGCTACAGAGCCATAATGGAAGTCGTGTTGTAGGTTGTAAATTAGAACGGAATGTGCCAGGGAAAGCCCCTTAAAATTATGTCTGATTACTTCTTGTTCATTTTTTTAAATTAAATCTTTATTCTTTATCACAGGAAATTAGATTACAATGTTTTGTTTGTTGTAGGTGTGCAAGATGTGGTTCTTTTGCACATATACATATACCTATTCTTCTTCAGATCCTTTTCCCATGTAGGTTATGACACAATGTTGAGGAGTCTTCCCTTGGTATGCCGTGGGTTTTTGGTGATTATATATTTCACATGTGTTTGTATATCTCTGTTAACCCCAATATCGTAATGTATCCAATCCTCACACCTTTCCATTGGGTGAACCGTAATTTGGTTGAATGAATCTGTGATTGCCTTCCTCTCTGGAAATGTCTTCATTGGTATCAATTTTTAGGTAACACCCATAAGTGATAGGATAGGATATGTGTCTTTTGCTTTCTCACTTACTACCAGTTGCATGATTACCTCTAGACTCCTCTATGGTCCTGCAAATGGCATTGCTTCATTTTTTTCCTGGGCTAATATTCCATCTGTACATGTACCAGTTCTTCTTTGTCCACTCATCTCTTGATGGACGTTTTGCTTGCTTCCATGTGTTGGCTATTGTAATGCTTCTACAGTGCAGATTTGCCTGCCTGTGTCTTTCCAATTCTGTCTTCATAGGTTATAGCCTGAGAAGTGGGCCTGAGAAGTAGCTCAAGGTTTAGCTTTTAAAGGCACCTCCATTCTGTTCCCATTAGTGGCCCTTAGCAGGTCAGGTCCCACTTCAAATTGAGGGTATGCATTTCTCCAAAACCTCTTCAGCATTGATCACTTGTAGTTTTTTTGCTGATGGTTATTCTGAGTGGTGTGAGCTGATACTTCTTTGTGGTTGGATTTGCATGTGTCTCATACTCCCTTGAAATTGAGCTTTCAGGCATGTCCTTTTATTTTTCAAACTCTTATTACAGCTGACTTCTTCAAATTGTTTTCTTGAAGTACGTGCCACATTTTGAAATGATTTGGCCTTTACCTACATCAAGACATTTTTAAGGGCAGGTTTCGTTTGCAGCCCTGCAGTACTTGTGCATATGAAATGCCCATTTGCACAGATTTCAAAGCTGCTGTTGCAGGTATCGCCCAGAGGATGGCAGCATTTCTACGTTTCGCACTCTGGCACCTAGGGAAACATATCTTCCTGCCAGTGGTGTTCCCCAGTTATAAATTAGAGTGCAATGTGCCCTGATATACCCCCAAAAGCTTACGTCTCCTAACGTATGTTTGCTTTTTAAATTCAATTTCTATTTTTTAGTGGAGTAATATTCCATTCTGTACATGGACCACATCTTCTTTGTGCATTCCTCTGTTGATAGACATTTTCATTGCTTCTAAGTGTTGCCTATGGTAAATATGGCTGGAGTGCAGTATTCCTGCCTGTGACTTTTGATTCCCATTTTCTCAGGTGATAGGCCCAACGGTGGGTATGATTCATTGACTGGTAGCTCAATGTTTACCGTTTCAGAGCAACTGCACTGTGTTTTCATTAGTGGCTCTTACCACGTCCCAGTGAACACCGAGTGTATGCATTTTCCACAACCCCTTCAGCATTTATTGTTTGCAGAATGTTTGCTCATGGCCATTCTGACTGGTGTGAGCTGATAGGTTTTTGTAATTTGGATTTGCATGTCTTTAATAATTCCTAGTATTCAGCATTTTCCCACACCTTTCTCTTTTATTTAGAAAAAAACGGTGTGAGTACAGTATCCCTCTTGAAATTGTCTTCTTGGAAGGTTGCCCTCTTTTGAATTTTGTGGTCGTTTTTCGACCCCAGGATTTTTTTTTTTTTTTGAGAGCAGGTGTCATTTACATGCCTGCAATGATTGTGAATATTTAGTGACCATTAGCACTGGGTTTAAAGCTGGTGTTGTGGGAAACGGCCACAAGGTGGCAGCATTTCTCCATTCCCAAATCTGGTTACTAGGGCAGCAGAGCCTTTCTGGAAGTCCTGTTACTAGGTTGTAAATTAGAATGGAATGTGCCAGGAAAAAGCCCCGGAAGTTTATGTCTCATTACTTCTTGTTCATTGTTTTAATTGGTTTAATCAGGGTAATGATTAGAATGCAGTTGGTCCTAGGTGTACACAATCTGGTTCATTCGTACATCATATATATCTATTCATGTGCAGATCCTTTTCCCATGTAAAGGATTACAGAATGTTCTGTACACCTCCCTTGCTATGTGCTTGGGCTTTTTGATATGTGTACTTAATCTGTATTTGTATAGGTGTGGTCAACCTAATCTTAATTTATCCATTGCCACCACCTTTCCTTTTAGATACGCATAGTTTGGTTTTTAAGTCCGTGTGTGTCTTTCTCTGTGGAAATATGTCCATTTTGTCAGTTGTTAGGTAACACGTATAGGTGTTATCAGAGGATATATGTCTTTTGCTTTCCAACCTACCTCATGTTCTGTGATTATCTCTAGGCTGATCTGTGGTACCTCAAAGAGCAGTGTTTCGTTGTTTTCCACAGCTAATATTCCATTGTGTACGTGGACCACTTCTTCATTAGCCATTCATGTGTTGATGGGCATTTAGGTTGCTTCCATGTCTTGGCTGTTGTGAATATGGCTGCAGTGCAGCTTTTGCAGCCTCAGTCTTCTGGATTCTGGTCTTCTCAGGTGAGAGGCACAGCAGTGGGCCTGCTGCATCGAATGGTAGCTCAATTTTTACTTTTAAACGCAGCTCCTTTCTGTTCTCATTATTGGCTGTTACCACTTTACATCTCACCAGCAGCTAGAGGGTACACAGTTCTCAAAAACCACTTCAGCATTTATTATTTGTAGCCTTTTGTTGATGGTCAGTCGACCTGTGTGAGTTGAAACCTTTTTGCAGATTAGATTTGCATGAGTCTAATAATTCCTGAGGTTGAGCCTTTACCCGTTTTCCTTCTTTTTCAAAAAAGAGAGTGAGTCAAACTGACCTCTTCATAGTATCTTCTTGAAATTTTGCCAGGTTTGAATTTTATTGTCCATTCCCTACCTCAGCACAATTGTTTAGGGCAGGTGTCCTTTACAGCCCTGAGTCCTTGTGAACGTTAAGAGACCATTAGCTGTGGGCTTAAAGCCGCTCTTGCGGGAAACGGCCACAAGGCGGCAGCATTTCTACATTCCCAACACTGCGTTTTTGGGCAGCAGAGCCTTCCTGGAAATCGTGTTAGTAGGCTGCAAATTAGAGTGGAAAGTGCCAGGCCACATCCCCAAGAGCTTATACCTCCTTACGTCTTGTTTGTTTTTTAAATTTAATTTTTATTACCAGAGCAAATTTGATAAAAATATTTTGTTTCTCCTAGTTGTAGAGAGTCTGGTTCATTATAGCAATGTATCTGTCCATTTATCCTTGCATCCCTTACCGTGTATATTATTACACAGTGTTGAGTAGACCTCTCTTGGTATTCCATAGGTACTTTGTGATTATATATTTCATATGTATTAGAACATGTCTGTTAACCCCCATATCCTAATTCATCCATTACGTACACATTTCCATTTGGTGAAACATAATTTGTTTTCTTAATCCATGCTTTTCCTTCTCTTGGAAATAAGTTCATGAGTATCAATTTTTAGGTAACACCGATAAGTGATGTCATAGGATATCTGTCTTTCACTTTCTTTCTTACTTCAAGTTGGGTGATTATCTCTAGGTCCTTATCTGGTGGTGCAAACGGCACCGTTTCATTGTTTTCCATGGCTAATATTCCATTGTCTACATGGACCACTTCCTCTTTGTGCATTTTTCTGTGGATGGACATTTTGGTTTATTCCAAGTCTTGGCTACGTTAAATGTTCCCGCAGGGCATCCCTGGAGGCGCAGTGGTTGAGAGTCCGCCTGCCGATGCAGGGGATACGAGTTCGTGCCCCAGTCCGGGAAGATCCCACATGCCGCAGAGCGGCTAGGCCCGTGAGCCATGGCCGTTGAGCCTGCGCGTCCGGAGCCAGTGCTCCACAACGGGAGAGGCCACAACAGTGAGAGGCCCACTTACCACCCCACCCCCACCCCAAAATAAGGTTCCTGCAGTGCAGGATTGCCAGCCTGTGTCTTTTCCATTCTGCTCTGCTCAGGTGATAGGCGCATCAAAGGACTTACCAGTTCACATGGTAGCTCACTTTTTACCCTTAAACCCACCTCCATTATGTTCTCCCTACTGGCTGTTACCAGTTTACATCCACCCAGCAGCTAGAGGGTACACAGTTCTCCAAAACCCCTTCAGCATTTATTCTCTGTAGACTTTCTGCTGAAGAACATTCTGACGGCTGTGAGGTGAACATTTCTATAATTGGATTTGCATGGCTTTATTAATTGCTGATGTTGCACATTTTTCTATTCCCTTTTATTTTAAAGAAAAAAAAAAGAAAAGACAAAATGTATGTAAGATATGCCTCTTGAAATTGTCTTCTTGAAATGTTGACGTCTTTTGAATTTTCTGGTCGATTTACAACCCCAGGATGTTTTGTGATGGCAGGTGTCATTTAGAGGCCTGCCATGATTTTGAATATTAAGTGACGATTACCGCTCTTGTGTGAAACGACCAGAGGTGGCAGCACTTCTCCTTACCAAATCTGCTTACTAGGGCTACAGAGCCATAATGGAAGTCGTGTTGTAGGTTGTAAATTAGAACAGAATGTGCCAGGGAAAGCCCCTTAAAATTATGTCTGATTACTTCTTGTTCATTTTTTTAAATTAAATCTTTATTCTTTATCACAGGAAATTAGATTACAATGTTTTGTTTGTTGTAGGTGCGCAAGATGTGGTTCTTTTGCACATATACATATACCTATTCTTCTTCAGATCCTTTTCCCATGTAGGTTATGACACAATGTTGAGGAGTCTTCCCTTGGTATGCCGTGGGTTTTTGGTGATTATATATTTCACATGTGTTTGTATATCTCTGTTAACCCCAATATCGTAATGTATCCAATCCTCACACCTTTCCATTGGGTGAACCGTAATTTGGTTGAATGAATCTGTGATTGCCTTCCTCTCTGGAAATGTCTTCATTGGTATCAATTTTTAGGTAACACCCATAAGTGATAGGATAGGATATGTGTCTTTTGCTTTCTCACTTACTACCAGTTGCATGATTACCTCTAGACTCCTCTATGGTCCTGCAAATGGCATTGCTTCATTTTTTTCCTGGGCTAATATTCCATCTGTACATGTACCAGTTCTTCTTTGTCCACTCATCTCTTGATGGACGTTTTGCTTGCTTCCATGTGTTGGCTATTGTAATGCTTCTACAGTGCAGATTTGCCTGCCTGTGTCTTTCCAATTCTGTCTTCATAGGTTATAGCCTGAGAAGTGGGCCTGAGAAGTAGCTCAAGGTTTAGCTTTTAAAGGCACCTCCATTCTGTTCCCATTAGTGGCCCTTAGCAGGTCAGGTCCCACTTCAAATTGAGGGTATGCATTTCTCCAAAACCTCTTCAGCATTGATCACTTGTAGTTTTTTTGCTGATGGTTATTCTGAGTGGTGTGAGCTGATACTTCTTTGTGGTTGGATTTGCATGTGTCTCATACTCCCTTGAAATTGAGCTTTCAGGCATGTCCTTTTATTTTTCAAACTCTTATTACAGCTGACTTCTTCAAATTGTTTTCTTGAAGTACGTGCCACATTTTGAAATGATTTGGCCTTTACCTACATCAAGACATTTTTAAGGGCAGGTTTCGTTTGCAGCCCTGCAGTACTTGTGCATATGAAATGCCCATTTGCACAGATTTCAAAGCTGCTGTTGCAGGTATCGCCCAGAGGATGGCAGCATTTCTACGTTTCACACTCTGGCACCTAGGGAAACATATCTTCCTGCCAGTGGTGTTCCCCAGTTATAAATTAGAGTGCAATGTGCCCTGATATACCCCCAAAAGCTTACGTCTCCTAACGTATGTTTGCTTTTTAAATTCAATTTCTATTTTTTAGTGGAGTAATATTCCATTCTGTACATGGACCACATCTTCTTTGTGCATTCCTCTGTTGATAGACATTTTCATTGCTTCTAAGTGTTGCCTATGGTAAATATGGCTGGAGTGCAGTATTCCTGCCTGTGACTTTTGATTCCCATTTTCTCAGGTGATAGGCCCAACGGTGGGTATGATTCATTGACTGGTAGCTCAATGTTTACCGTTTCAGAGCAACTGCACTGTGTTTTCATTAGTGGCTCTTACCACGTCCCAGTGAACACCGAGTGTATGCATTTTCCACAACCCCTTCAGCATTTATTGTTTGCAGAATGTTTGCTCATGGCCATTCTGACTGGTGTGAGCTGATAGGTTTTTGTAATTTGGATTTGCATGTCTTTAATAATTTCTAGTATTCAGCATTTTCCCAAACCTTTCTCTTTTATTTAGAAAAAAAAGGTGTGAGTACAGTATCCCTCTTGAAATTGTCTTCTTGGAAGGTTGCCCTCTTTTGAATTTTGTGGTCGTTTTTCGACCCCAGGATTTTTTTTTTTTTTTGAGAGCAGGTGTCATTTACATGCCTGCAATGATTGTGAATATTTAGTGACCATTAGCACTGGGTTTAAAGCTGGTGTTGTGGGAAACGGCCACAAGGTGGCAGCATTTCTCCATTCCCAAATCTGGTTACTAGGGCAGCAGAGCCTTTCTGGAAGTCCTGTTACTAGGTTGTAAATTAGAATGGAATGTGCCAGGAAAAAGCCCCGGAAGTTTATGTCTCATTACTTCTTGTTCATTGTTTTAATTGGTTTAATCAGGGTAATGATTAGAATGCAGTTGGTCCTAGGTGTACACAATCTGGTTCATTCGTACATCATATATATCTATTCATGTGCAGATCCTTTTCCCATGTAAAGGATTACAGAATGTTCTGTACACCTCCCTTGCTATGTGCTTGGGCTTTTTGATATGTGTACTTAATCTGTATTTGTATAGGTGTGGTCAACCTAATCTTAATTTATCCATTGCCACCACCTTTCCTTTTAGATACGCATAGTTTGGTTTTTAAGTCCGTGTGTGTCTTTCTCTGTGGAAATATGTCCATTTTGTCAGTTGTTAGGTAACACGTATAGGTGTTATCAGAGGATATATGTCTTTTGCTTTCCAACCTACCTCATGTTCTGTGATTATCTCTAGGCTCATCTGTGGTACCTCAAAGAGCAGTGTTTCGTTGTTTTCCACAGCTAATATTCCATTGTGTACGTGGACCACTTCTTCATTAGCCATTCATGTGTTGATGGGCATTTAGGTTGCTTCCATGTCTTGGCTGTTGTGAATATGGCTGCAGTGCAGCTTTTGCAGCCTCAGTCTTCTGGATTCTGGTCTTCTCAGGTGAGAGGCACAGCAGTGGGCCTGCTGCATCGAATGGTAGCTCAATTTTTACTTTTAAACGCAGCTCCTTTCTGTTCTCATTATTGGCTGTTACCACTTTACATCTCACCAGCAGCTAGAGGGTACACAGTTCTCAAAAACCACTTCAGCATTTATTATTTGTAGCCTTTTGTTGATGGTCAGTCGACCTGTGTGAGTTGAAACCTTTTTGCAGATTAGATTTGCATGAGTCTAATAATTCCTGAGGTTGAGCCTTTACCCGTTTTCCTTCTTTTTCAAAAAAGAGAGTGAGTCAAACTGACCTCTTCATAGTATCTTCTTGAAATTTTGCCAGTTTTGAATTTTATTGTCCATTCCCTACCTCAGCACAATTGTTTAGGGCAGGTGTCCTTTACAGCCCTGAGTCCTTGTGAACGTTAAGAGACCATTAGCTGTGGGCTTAAAGCCGCTCTTGCGGGAAACGGCCACAAGGCGGCAGCATTTCTACATTCCCAACACTGCGTTTTTGGGCAGCAGAGCCTTCCTGGAAATCGTGTTAGTAGGCTGCAAATTAGAGTGGAAAGTGCCAGGCCACATCCCCAAGAGCTTATACCTCCTTACGTCTTGTTTGTTTTTTAAATTTAATTTTTATTACCAGAGCAAATTTGATAAAAATATTTTGTTTCTCCTAGTTGTAGAGAGTCTGGTTCATTATAGCAAAGTATCTGTCCATTTATCCTTGCATCCCTTACCGTGTATATTATTACACAGTGTTGAGTAGACCTCTCTTGGTATTCCATAGGTACTTTGTGATTATATATTTCATATGTATTAGAACATGTCTGTTAACCCCCATATCCTAATTCATCCATTACGTACACATTTCCATTTGGTGAAACATAATTTGTTTTCTTAATCCATGCTTTTCCTTCTCTTGGAAATAAGTTCATGAGTATCAATTTTTAGGTAACACCGATAAGTGATGTCATAGGATATCTGTCTTTCACTTTCTTTCTTACTTCAAGTTGGGTGATTATCTCTAGGTCCTTATCTGGTGGTGCAAACGGCACCGTTTCATTGTTTTCCATGGCTAATATTCCATTGTCTACATGGACCACTTCCTCTTTGTGCATTTTTCTGTGGATGGACATTTTGGTTTATTCCAAGTCTTGGCTACGTTAAATGTTCCTGCAGGGCATCCCTGGAGGCGCAGTGGTTGAGAGTCCGCCTGCCGATGCAGGGGATACGAGTTCGTGCCCCAGTCCGGGAAGATCCCACATGCCGCGGAGCGGCTAGGCCCGTGAGCCATGGCCGTTGAGCCTGCGTGTCCGGAGCCAGTGCTCCACAACGGGAGAGGCCACAGCAGTGAGAGGCCCACTTACCACCCCACCCCCACCCCAAAATAAGGTTCCTGCAGTGCAGGATTGCCAGCCTGTGTCTTTTCCATTCTGCTCTGCTCAGGTGATAGGCGCATCAAAGGACTTACCAGTTCACATGGTAGCTCACTTTTTACCCTTAAACCCACCTCCATTATGTTCTCCCTACTGGCTGTTACCAGTTTACATCCACCCAGCAGCTAGAGGGTACACAGTTCTCCAAAACCCCTTCAGCATTTATTCTCTGTAGACTTTTTGCTGAAGAACATTCTGACGGCTGTGAGGTGAACATTTCTATAATTGGATTTGCATGGCTTTATTAATTGCTGATGTTGCACATTTTTCTATTCCCTTTTATTTTAAAGAAAAAAAAAGAAAAGACAAAATGTATGTAAGATATGCCTCTTGAAATTGTCTTCTTGAAATGTTGACGTCTTTTGAATTTTCTGGTCGATTTACAACCCCAGGATGTTTTGTGATGGCAGGTGTCATTTAGAGGCCTGCCATGATTTTGAATATTAAGTGACGATTACCGCTCTTGTGTGAAACGACCAGAGGCGGCAGCACTTCTCCTTACCAAATCTGCTTACTAGGGCTACAGAGCCATAATGGACGTCGTGTTGTAGGTTGTAAATTAGAACAGAATGTGCCAGGGAAAGCCCCTTAAAATTATGTCTGATTACTTCTTGTTCATTTTTTAAAATTAAATCTTTATTCTTTATCACAGGAAATTAGATTACAATGTTTTGTTTGTTGTAGGTGTGCAAGATGTGGTTCTTTTGCACATATACATATACCTATTCTTCTTCAGATCCTTTTCCCATGTAGGTTATGACACAATGTTGAGGAGTCTTCCCTTGGTATGCCGTGGGTTTTTGGTGATTATATATTTCACATGTGTTTGTATATCTCTGTTAACCCCAATATCGTAATGTATCCAATCCTCACACCTTTCCATTGGGTGAACCGTAATTTGGTTGAATGAATCTGTGATTGCCTTCCTCTCTGGAAATGTCTTCATTGGTATCAATTTTTAGGTAACACCCATAAGTGATAGGATAGGATATGTGTCTTTTGCTTTCTCACTTACTACCAGTTGCATGATTACCTCTAGACTCCTCTATGGTCCTGCAAATGGCATTGCTTCATTTTTTTCCTGGGCTAATATTCCATCTGTACATGTACCAGTTCTTCTTTGTCCACTCATCTCTTGATGGACGTTTTGCTTGCTTCCATGTGTTGGCTATTGTAATGCTTCTACAGTGCAGATTTGCCTGCCTGTGTCTTTCCAATTCTGTCTTCATAGGATATAGCCTGAGAAGTGGGCCTGAGAAGTAGCTCAAGGTTTAGCTTTTAAAGGCACCTCCATTCTGTTCCCATTAGTGGCTCTTAGCAGGTCAGGTCCCACTTCAAATTGAGGGTATGCATTTCTCCAAAACCTCTTCAGCATTGATCACTTGTAGTTTTTTTGCTGATGGTTATTCTGAGTGGTGTGAGCTGATACTTCTTTGTGGTTGGATTTGCATGTGTCTCATACTCCCTTGAAATTGAGCTTTCAGGCATGTCCTTTTATTTTTCAAACTCTTATTACAGCTGACTTCTTCAAATTGTTTTCTTGAAGTACGTGCCACATTTTGAAATGATTTGGCCTTTACCTACATCAAGACATTTTTAAGGGCAGGTTTCGTTTGCAGCCCTGCAGTACTTGTGCATATGAAATGCCCATTTGCACAGATTTCAAAGCTGCTGTTGCAGGTATCGCCCAGAGGATGGCAGCATTTCTACGTTTCACACTCTGGCACCTAGGGAAACATATCTTCCTGCCAGTGGTGTTCCCCAGTTATAAATTAGAGTGCAATGTGCCCTGATATACCCCCAAAAGCTTACGTCTCCTAACGTATGTTTGCTTTTTAAATTCAATTTCTATTTTTTAGTGGAGTAATATTCCATTCTGTACATGGACCACATCTTCTTTGTGCATTCCTCTGTTGATAGACATTTTCATTGCTTCTAAGTGTTGCCTATGGTAAATATGGCTGGAGTGCAGTATTCCTGCCTGTGACTTTTGATTCCCATTTTCTCAGGTGATAGGCCCAACGGTGGGTATGATTCATTGACTGGTAGCTCAGTGTTTACCGTTTCAGAGCAACTGCTCTGTGTTTTCATTAGTGGCTCTTACTACGTCCCAGTGAACACCGAGTGTATGCATTTTCCACAACCCCTTCAGCATTTATTGTTTGCAGAATGTTTGCTCATGGCCATTCTGACTGGTGTGAGCTGATAGGTTTTTGTAATTTGGATTTGCATGTCTTTAATAATTCCTAGTATTCAGCATTTTCCCACACCTTTCTCTTTTATTTAGAAAAAAAAGGTGTGAGTACAGTATCCCTCTTGAAATTGTCTTCTTGGAAGGTTGCCCTCTTTTGAATTTTGTGGTCGTTTTTCGACCCCAGGATTTTTTTTTTTTTTGAGAGCAGGTGTCATTTACATGCCTGCAATGATTGTGAATATTTAGTGACCATTAGCACTGGGTTTAAAGCTGGTGTTGTGGGAAACGGCCACAAGGTGGCAGCATTTCTCCATTCCCAAATCTGGTTACTAGGGCAGCAGAGCCTTTCTGGAAGTCCTGTTACTAGGTTGTAAATTAGAATGGAATGTGCCAGGAAAAAGCCCCGGAAGTTTATGTCTCATTACTTCTTGTTCATTGTTTTAATTGGTTTAATCAGGGTAATGATTAGAATGCAGTTGGTCCTAGGTGTACACAATCTGGTTCATTCGTACATCATATATATCTATTCATGTGCAGATCCTTTTCCCATGTAAAGGATTACAGAATGTTCTGTACACCTCCCTTGCTATGTGCTTGGGCTTTTTGATATGTGTACTTAATCTGTATTTGTATAGGTGTGGTCAACCTAATCTTAATTTATCCATTGCCACCACCTTTCCTTTTAGATACGCATAGTTTGTTTTTTAAGTCCGTGTGTGTCTTTCTCTGTGGAAATATGTCAATTTTGTCAGTTGTTAGGTAACACGTATAGGTGTTATCAGAGGATATATGTCTTTTGCTTTCCAACCTACCTCATGTTCTGTGATTATCTCTAGGCTCATCTGTGGTACCTCAAAGAGCAGTGTTTCGTTGTTTTCCACAGCTAATATTCCATTGTGTACGTGGACCACTTCTTCATTAGCCATTCATGTGTTGATGGGCATTTAGGTTGCTTCCATGTCTTGGCTGTTGTGAATATGGCTGCAGTGCAGCTTTTGCAGCCTCAGTCTTCTGGATTCTGGTCTTCTCAGGTGAGAGGCACAGCAGTGGGCCTGCTGCATCGAATGGTAGCTCAATTTTTACTTTTAAACGCAGCTCCTTTCTGTTCTCATTATTGGCTGTTACCACTTTACATCTCACCAGCAGCTAGAGGGTACACAGTTCTCAAAAACCACTTCAGCATTTATTATTTGTAGCCTTTTGTTGATGGTCAGTCGACCTGTGTGAGTTGAAACCTTTTTGCAGATTAGATTTGCATGAGTCTAATAATTCCTGAGGTTGAGCCTTTACCCGTTTTCCTTCTTTTTCAAAAAAGAGAGTGAGTCAAACTGACCTCTTCATAGTATCTTCTTGAAATTTTGCCAGTTTTGAATTTTATTGTCCATTCCCTACCTCAGCACAATTGTTTAGGGCAGGTGTCCTTTACAGCCCTGAGTCCTTGTGAACGTTAAGAGACCATTAGCTGTGGGCTTAAAGCCGCTCTTGCGGGAAACGGCCACAAGGCGGCAGCATTTCTACATTCCCAACACTGCGTTTTTGGGCAGCAGAGCCTTCCTGGAAATCGTGTTAGTAGGCTGCAAATTAGAGTGGAAAGTGCCAGGCCACATCCCCAAGAGCTTATACCTCCTTACGTCTTGTTTGTTTTTTAAATTTAATTTTTATTACCAGAGCAAATTTGATAAAAATATTTTGTTTCTCCTAGTTGTAGAGAGTCTGGTTCATTATAGCAAAGTATCTGTCCATTTATCCTTGCATCCCTTACCGTGTATATTATTACACAGTGTTGAGTAGACCTCTCTTGGTATTCCATAGGTACTTTGTGATTATATATTTCATATGTATTAGAACATGTCTGTTAACCCCCATATCCTAATTCATCCATTACGTACACATTTCCATTTGGTGAAACATAATTTGTTTTCTTAATCCATGCTTTTCCTTCTCTTGGAAATAAGTTCATGAGTATCAATTTTTAGGTAACACCGATAAGTGATGTCATAGGATATCTGTCTTTCACTTTCTTTCTTACTTCAAGTTGGGTGATTATCTCTAGGTCCTTATCTGGTGGTGCAAACGGCACCGTTTCATTGTTTTCCATGGCTAATATTCCATTGTCTACATGGACCACTTCCTCTTTGTGCATTTTTCTGTGGATGGACATTTTGGTTTATTCCAAGTCTTGGCTACGTTAAATGTTCCTGCAGGGCATCCCTGGAGGCGCAGTGGTTGAGAGTCCGCCTGCCGATGCAGGGGATACGAGTTCGTGCCCCAGTCCGGGAAGATCCCACATGCCGCGGAGCGGCTAGGCCCGTGAGCCATGGCCGTTGAGCCTGCGCATCCGGAGCCAGTGCTCCACAACGGGAGAGGCCACAACAGTGAGAGGCCCACTTACCACCCCACCCCCACCCCAAAATAAGGTTCCTGCAGTGCAGGATTGCCAGCCTGTGTCTTTTCCATTCTGCTCTGCTCAGGTGATAGGCGCATCAAAGGACTTACCAGTTCACATGGTAGCTCACTTTTTACCCTTAAACCCACCTCCATTATGTTCTCCCTACTGGCTGTTACCAGTTTACATCCACCCAGCAGCTAGAGGGTACACAGTTCTCCAAAACCCCTTCAGCATTTATTCTCTGTAGACTTTCTGCTGAAGAACATTCTGACGGCTGTGAGGTGAACATTTCTATAATTGGATTTGCATGGCTTTATTAATTGCTGATGTTGCACATTTTTCTATTCCCTTTTATTTTAAAGAAAAAAAAAAGAAAAGACAAAATGTATGTAAGATATGCCTCTTGAAATTGTCTTCTTGAAATGTTGACGTCTTTTGAATTTTCTGGTCGATTTACAACCCCAGGATGTTTTGTGATGGCAGGTGTCATTTAGAGGCCTGCCATGATTTTGAATATTAAGTGACGATTACCGCTCTTGTGTGAAACGACCAGAGGCGGCAGCACTTCTCCTTACCAAATCTGCTTACTAGGGCTACAGAGCCATAATGGAAGTCGTGTTGTAGGTTGTAAATTAGAACGGAATGTGCCAGGGAAAGCCCCTTAAAATTATGTCTGATTACTTCTTGTTCATTTTTTTAAATTAAATCTTTATTCTTTATCACAGGAAATTAGATTACAATGTTTTGTTTGTTGTAGGTGTGCAAGATGTGGTTCTTTTGCACATATACATATACCTATTCTTCTTCAGATCCTTTTCCCATGTAGGTTATGACACAATGTTGAGGAGTCTTCCCTTGGTATGCCGTGGGTTTTTGGTGATTATATATTTCACATGTGTTTGTATATCTCTGTTAACCCCAATATCGTAATGTATCCAATCCTCACACCTTTCCATTGGGTGAACCGTAATTTGGTTGAATGAATCTGTGATTGCCTTCCTCTCTGGAAATGTCTTCATTGGTATCAATTTTTAGGTAACACCCATAAGTGATAGGATAGGATATGTGTCTTTTGCTTTCTCACTTACTACCAGTTGCATGATTACCTCTAGACTCCTCTATGGTCCTGCAAATGGCATTGCTTCATTTTTTTCCTGGGCTAATATTCCATCTGTACATGTACCAGTTCTTCTTTGTCCACTCATCTCTTGATGGACGTTTTGCTTGCTTCCATGTGTTGGCTATTGTAATGCTTCTACAGTGCAGATTTGCCTGCCTGTGTCTTTCCAATTCTGTCTTCATAGGTTATAGCCTGAGAAGTGGGCCTGAGAAGTAGCTCAAGGTTTAGCTTTTAAAGGCACCTCCATTCTGTTCCCATTAGTGGCCCTTAGCAGGTCAGGTCCCACTTCAAATTGAGGGTATGCATTTCTCCAAAACCTCTTCAGCATTGATCACTTGTAGTTTTTTTGCTGATGGTTATTCTGAGTGGTGTGAGCTGATACTTCTTTGTGGTTGGATTTGCATGTGTCTCATACTCCCTTGAAATTGAGCTTTCAGGCATGTCCTTTTATTTTTCAAACTCTTATTACAGCTGACTTCTTCAAATTGTTTTCTTGAAGTACGTGCCACATTTTGAAATGATTTGGCCTTTACCTACATCAAGACATTTTTAAGGGCAGGTTTCGTTTGCAGCCCTGCAGTACTTGTGCATATGAAATGCCCATTTGCACAGATTTCAAAGCTGCTGTTGCAGGTATCGCCCAGAGGATGGCAGCATTTCTACGTTTCACACTCTGGCACCTAGGGAAACATATCTTCCTGCCAGTGGTGTTCCCCAGTTATAAATTAGAGTGCAATGTGCCCTGATATACCCCCAAAAGCTTACGTCTCCTAACGTATGTTTGCTTTTTAAATTCAATTTCTATTTTTTAGTGGAGTAATATTCCATTCTGTACATGGACCACATCTTCTTTGTGCATTCCTCTGTTGATAGACATTTTCATTGCTTCTAAGTGTTGCCTATGGTAAATATGGCTGGAGTGCAGTATTCCTGCCTGTGACTTTTGATTCCCATTTTCTCAGGTGATAGGCCCAACGGTGGGTATGATTCATTGACTGGTAGCTCAGTGTTTACCGTTTCAGAGCAACTGCACTGTGTTTTCATTAGTGGCTCTTACCACGTCCCAGTGAACACCGAGTGTATGCATTTTCCACAACCCCTTCAGCATTTATTGTTTGCAGAATGTTTGCTCATGGCCATTCTGACTGGTGTGAGCTGATAGGTTTTTGTAATTTGGATTTGCATGTCTTTAATAATTCCTAGTATTCAGCATTTTCCCACACCTTTCTCTTTTATTTAGAAAAAAAAGGTGTGAGTACAGTATCCCTCTTGAAATTGTCTTCTTGGAAGGTTGCCCTCTTTTGAATTTTGTGGTCGTTTTTCGACCCCAGGATTTTTTTTTTTTTGAGAGCAGGTGTCATTTACATGCCTGCAATGATTGTGAATATTTAGTGACCATTAGCACTGGGTTTAAAGCTGGTGTTGTGGGAAACGGCCACAAGGTGGCAGCATTTCTCCATTCCCAAATCTGGTTACTAGGGCAGCAGAGCCTTTCTGGAAGTCCTGTTACTAGGTTGTAAATTAGAATGGAATGTGCCAGGAAAAAGCCCCGGAAGTTTATGTCTCATTACTTCTTGTTCATTGTTTTAATTGGTTTAATCAGGGTAATGATTAGAATGCAGTTGGTCCTAGGTGTACACAATCTGGTTCATTCGTACATCATATATATCTATTCATGTGCAGATCCTTTTCCCATGTAAAGGATTACAGAATGTTCTGTACACCTCCCTTGCTATGTGCTTGGGCTTTTTGATATGTGTACTTAATCTGTATTTGTATAGGTGTGGTCAACCTAATCTTAATTTATCCATTGCCACCACCTTTCCTTTTAGATACGCATAGTTTGTTTTTTAAGTCCGTGTGTGTCTTTCTCTGTGGAAATATGTCCATTTTGTCAGTTGTTAGGTAACACGTATAGGTGTTATCAGAGGATATATGTCTTTTGCTTTCCAACCTACCTCATGTTCTGTGATTATCTCTAGGCTCATCTGTGGTACCTCAAAGAGCAGTGTTTCGTTGTTTTCCACAGCTAATATTCCATTGTGTACGTGGACCACTTCTTCATTAGCCATTCATGTGTTGATGGGCATTTAGGTTGCTTCCATGTCTTGGCTGTTGTGAATATGGCTGCAGTGCAGCTTTTGCAGCCTCAGTCTTCTGGATTCTGGTCTTCTCAGGTGAGAGGCACAGCAGTGGGCCTGCTGCATCGAATGGTGGCTCAATATTTACTTTTAAACGCAGCTCCTTTCTGTTCTCATTATTGGCTGTTACCACTTTACATCTCACCAGCAGCTAGAGGGTACACAGTTCTCAAAAACCACTTCAGCATTTATTATTTGTAGCCTTTTGTTGATGGTCAGTCGACCTGTGTGAGTTGAAACCTTTTTGCAGATTAGATTTGCATGAGTCTAATAATTCCTGAGGTTGAGCCTTTACCCGTTTTCCTTCTTTTTCAAAAAAGAGAGTGAGTCAAACTGACCTCTTCATAGTATCTTCTTGAAATTTTGCCAGTTTTGAATTTTATTGTCCATTCCCTACCTCAGCACAATTGTTTAGGGCAGGTGTCCTTTACAGCCCTGAGTCCTTGTGAACGTTAAGAGACCATTAGCTGTGGGCTTAAAGCCGCTCTTGCGGGAAACGGCCACAAGGCGGCAGCATTTCTACATTCCCAACACTGCGTTTTTGGGCAGCAGAGCCTTCCTGGAAATCGTGTTAGTAGGCTGCAAATTAGAGTGGAAAGTGCCAGGCCACATCCCCAAGAGCTTATACCTCCTTACGTCTTGTTTGTTTTTTAAATTTAATTTTTATTACCAGAGCAAATTTGATAAAAATATTTTGTTTCTCCTAGTTGTACAGAGTCTGGTTCATTATAGCAATGTATCTGTCCATTTATCCTTGCATCCCTTACCGTGTATATTATTACACAGTGTTGAGTAGACCTCTCTTGGTATTCCATAGGTACTTTGTGATTATATATTTCATATGTATTAGAACATGTCTGTTAACCCCCATATCCTAATTCATCCATTACGTACACATTTCCATTTGGTGAAACATAATTTGTTTTCTTAATCCATGCTTTTCCTTCTCTTGGAAATAAGTTCATGAGTATCAATTTTTAGGTAACACCGATAAGTGATGTCATAGGATATCTGTCTTTCACTTTCTTTCTTACTTCAAGTTGGGTGATTATCTCTAGGTCCTTATCTGGTGGTGCAAACGGCACCGTTTCATTGTTTTCCATGGCTAATATTCCATTGTCTACATGGACCACTTCCTCTTTGTGCATTTTTCTGTGGATGGACATTTTGGTTTATTCCAAGTCTTGGCTACGTTAAATGTTCCTGCAGGGCATCCCTGGAGGCGCAGTGGTTGAGAGTCCGCCTGCCGATGCAGGGGATACGAGTTCGTGCCCCAGTCCGGGAAGATCCCACATGCCGCGGAGCGGCTAGGCCCGTGAGCCATGGCCGTTGAGCCTGCGCGTCCGGAGCCAGTGCTCCACAACGGGAGAGGCCACAACAGTGAGAGGCCCACTTACCACCCCACCCCCACCCCAAAATAAGGTTCCTGCAGTGCAGGATTGCCAGCCTGTGTCTTTTCCATTCTGCTCTGCTCAGGTGATAGGCGCATCAAAGGACTTACCAGTTCACATGGTAGCTCACTTTTTACCCTTAAACCCACCTCCATTATGTTCTCCCTACTGGCTATTACCAGTTTACATCCACCCAGCAGCTAGAGGGTACACAGTTCTCCAAAACCCCTTCAGCATTTATTCTCTGTAGACTTTTTGCTGAAGAACATTCTGACGTCTGTGAGGTGAACATTTCTATAATTGGATTTGCATGGCTTTATTAATTGCTGATGTTGCACATTTTTCTATTCCCTTTTATTTTAAAGAAAAAAAAAAGAAAAGACAAAATGTATGTAAGATATGCCTCTTGAAATTGTCTTCTTGAAATGTTGACGTCTTTTGAATTTTCTGGTCGATTTACAACCCCAGGATGTTTTGTGATGGCAGGTGTCATTTAGAGGCCTGCCATGATTTTGAATATTAAGTGACGATTACCGCTCTTGTGTGAAACGACCAGAGGCGGCAGCACTTCTCCTTACCAAATCTGCTTACTAGGGCTACAGAGCCATAA
Source organism: Mesoplodon mirus (assembly GCF_964341445.2). Taxonomy (NCBI): domain Eukaryota; kingdom Metazoa; phylum Chordata; class Mammalia; order Artiodactyla; family Ziphiidae; genus Mesoplodon; species Mesoplodon mirus. Next base: position 141,017,187 of record NC_138981.1, read on the forward strand.
TGGAAGTCGTGTTGTAGGTTGTAAATTAGAACAGAATGTGCCAGGGAAAGCCCCTTAAAATTATGTCTGATTACTTCTTGTTCATTTTTTTAAATTAAATCTTTATTCTTTATCACAGGAAATTAGATTACAATGTTTTGTTTGTTGTAGGTGTGCAAGATGTGGTTCTTTTGCACATATACATATACCTATTCTTCTTCAGATCCTTTTCCCATGTAGGTTATGACACAATGTTGAGGAGTCTTCCCTTGGTATGCCGTGGGTTTTTGGTGATTATATATTTCACATGTGTTTGTATATCTCTGTTAACCCCAATATCGTAATGTATCCAATCCTCACACCTTTCCATTGGGTGAACCGTAATTTGGTTGAATGAATCTGTGATTGCCTTCCTCTCTGGAAATGTCTTCATTGGTATCAATTTTTAGGTAACACCCATAAGTGATAGGATAGGATATGTGTCTTTTGCTTTCTCACTTACTACCAGTTGCATGATTACCTCTAGACTCCTCTATGGTCCTGCAAATGGCATTGCTTCATTTTTTTCCTGGGCTAATATTCCATCTGTACATGTACCAGTTCTTCTTTGTCCACTCATCTCTTGATGGACGTTTTGCTTGCTTCCATGTGTTGGCTATTGTAATGCTTCTACAGTGCAGATTTGCCTGCCTGTGTCTTTCCAATTCTGTCTTCATAGGTTATAGCCTGAGAAGTGGGCCTGAGAAGTAGCTCAAGGTTTAGCTTTTAAAGGCACCTCCATTCTGTTCCCATTAGTGGCCCTTAGCAGGTCAGGTCCCACTTCAAATTGAGGGTATGCATTTCTCCAAAACCTCTTCAGCATTGATCACTTGTAGTTTTTTTGCTGATGGTTATTCTGAGTGGTGTGAGCTGATACTTCTTTGTGGTTGGATTTGCATGTGTCTCATACTCCCTTGAAATTGAGCTTTCAGGCATGTCCTTTTATTTTTCAAACTCTTATTACAGCTGACTTCTTCAAATTGTTTTCTTGAAGTACGTGCCACATTTTGAAATGATTTGGCCTTTACCTACATCAAGACATTTTTAAGGGCAGGTTTCGTTTGCAGCCCTGCAGTACTTGTGCATATGAAATGCCCATTTGCACAGATTTCAAAGCTGCTGTTGCAGGTATCGCCCAGAGGATGGCAGCATTTCTACGTTTCACACTCTGGCACCTAGGGAAACATATCTTCCTGCCAGTGGTGTTCCCCAGTTATAAATTAGAGTGCAATGTGCCCTGATATACCCCCAAAAGCTTACGTCTCCTAACGTATGTTTGCTTTTTAAATTCAATTTCTATTTTTTAGTGGAGTAATATTCCATTCTGTACATGGACCACATCTTCTTTGTGCATTCCTCTGTTGATAGACATTTTCATTGCTTCTAAGTGTTGCCTATGGTAAATATGGCTGGAGTGCAGTATTCCTGCCTGTGACTTTTGATTCCCATTTTCTCAGGTGATAGGCCCAACGGTGGGTATGATTCATTGACTGGTAGCTCAGTGTTTACCGTTTCAGAGCAACTGCTCTGTGTTTTCATTAGTGGCTCTTACTACGTCCCAGTGAACACCGAGTGTATGCATTTTCCACAACCCCTTCAGCATTTATTGTTTGCAGAATGTTTGCTCATGGCCATTCTGACTGGTGTGAGCTGATAGGTTTTTGTAATTTGGATTTGCATGTCTTTAATAATTCCTAGTATTCAGCATTTTCCCACACCTTTCTCTTTTATTTAGAAAAAAAAGGTGTGAGTACAGTATCCCTCTTGAAATTGTCTTCTTGGAAGGTTGCCCTCTTTTGAATTTTGTGGTCGTTTTTCGACCCCAGGATTTTTTTTTTTTTTTTGAGAGCAGGTGTCATTTACATGCCTGCAATGATTGTGAATATTTAGTGACCATTAGCACTGGGTTTAAAGCTGGTGTTGTGGGAAACGGCCACAAGGTGGCAGCATTTCTCCATTCCCAAATCTGGTTACTAGGGCAGCAGAGCCTTTCTGGAAGTCCTGTTACTAGGTTGTAAATTAGAATGGAATGTGCCAGGAAAAAGCCCCGGAAGTTTATGTCTCATTACTTCTTGTTCATTGTTTTAATTGGTTTAATCAGGGTAATGATTAGAATGCAGTTGGTCCTAGGTGTACACAATCTGGTTCATTCGTACATCATATATATCTATTCATGTGCAGATCCTTTTCCCATGTAAAGGATTACAGAATGTTCTGTACACCTCCCTTGCTATGTGCTTGGGCTTTTTGATATGTGTACTTAATCTGTATTTGTATAGGTGTGGTCAACCTAATCTTAATTTATCCATTGCCACCACCTTTCCTTTTAGATACGCATAGTTTGTTTTTTAAGTCCGTGTGTGTCTTTCTCTGTGGAAATATGTCCATTTTGTCAGTTGTTAGGTAACACGTATAGGTGTTATCAGAGGATATATGTCTTTTGCTTTCCAACCTACCTCATGTTCTGTGATTATCTCTAGGCTCATCTGTGGTACCTCAAAGAGCAGTGTTTCGTTGTTTTCCACAGCTAATATTCCATTGTGTACGTGGACCACTTCTTCATTAGCCATTCATGTGTTGATGGGCATTTAGGTTGCTTCCATGTCTTGGCTGTTGTGAATATGGCTGCAGTGCAGCTTTTGCAGCCTCAGTCTTCTGGATTCTGGTCTTCTCAGGTGAGAGGCACAGCAGTGGGCCTGCTGCATCGAATGGTAGCTCAATTTTTACTTTTAAACGCAGCTCCTTTCTGTTCTCATTATTGGCTGTTACCACTTTACATCTCACCAGCAGCTAGAGGGTACACAGTTCTCAAAAACCACTTCAGCATTTATTATTTGTAGCCTTTTGTTGATGGTCAGTCGACCTGTGTGAGTTGAAACCTTTTTGCAGATTAGATTTGCATGAGTCTAATAATTCCTGAGGTTGAGCCTTTACCCGTTTTCCTTCTTTTTCAAAAAAGAGAGTGAGTCAAACTGACCTCTTCATAGTATCTTCTTGAAATTTTGCCAGGTTTGAATTTTATTGTCCATTCCCTACCTCAGCACAATTGTTTAGGGCAGGTGTCCTTTACAGCCCTGAGTCCTTGTGAACGTTAAGAGACCATTAGCTGTGGGCTTAAAGCCGCTCTTGCGGGAAACGGCCACAAGGCGGCAGCATTTCTACATTCCCAACACTGCGTTTTTGGGCAGCAGAGCCTTCCTGGAAATCGTGTTAGTAGGCTGCAAATTAGAGTGGAAAGTGCCAGGCCACATCCCCAAGAGCTTATACCTCCTTACGTCTTGTTTGTTTTTTAAATTTAATTTTTATTACCAGAGCAAATTTGATAAAAATATTTTGTTTCTCCTAGTTGTAGAGAGTCTGGTTCATTATAGCAATGTATCTGTCCATTTATCCTTGCATCCCTTACCGTGTATATTATTACACAGTGTTGAGTAGACCTCTCTTGGTATTCCATAGGTACTTTGTGATTATATATTTCATATGTATTAGAACATGTCTGTTAACCCCCATATCCTAATTCATCCATTACGTACACATTTCCATTTGGTGAAACATAATTTGTTTTCTTAATCCATGCTTTTCCTTCTCTTGGAAATAAGTTCATGAGTATCAATTTTTAGGTAACACCGATAAGTGATGTCATAGGATATCTGTCTTTCACTTTCTTTCTTACTTCAAGTTGGGTGATTATCTCTAGGTCCTTATCTGGTGGTGCAAACGGCACCGTTTCATTGTTTTCCATGGCTAATATTCCATTGTCTACATGGACCACTTCCTCTTTGTGCATTTTTCTGTGGATGGACATTTTGGTTTATTCCAAGTCTTGGCTACGTTAAATGTTCCTGCAGGGCATCCCTGGAGGCGCAGTGGTTGAGAGTCCGCCTGCCGATGCAGGGGATACGAGTTCGTGCCCCAGTCCGGGAAGATCCCACATGCCGCGGAGCGGCTAGGCCCGTGAGCCATGGCCGTTGAGCCTGCGCGTCCGGAGCCAGTGCTCCACAACGGGAGAGGCCACAACAGTGAGAGGCCCACTTACCACCCCACCCCCACCCCAAAATAAGGTTCCTGCAGTGCAGGATTGCCAGCCTGTGTCTTTTCCATTCTGCTCTGCTCAGGTGATAGGCGCATCAAAGGACTTACCAGTTCACATGGTAGCTCACTTTTTACCCTTAAACCCACCTCCATTATGTTCTCCCTACTGGCTGTTACCAGTTTACATCCACCCAGCAGCTAGAGGGTACACAGTTCTCCAAAACCCCTTCAGCATTTATTCTCTGTAGACTTTCTGCTGAAGAACATTCTGACGGCTGTGAGGTGAACATTTCTATAATTGGATTTGCATGGCTTTATTAATTGCTGATGTTGCACATTTTTCTATTCCCTTTTATTTTAAAGAAAAAAAAAAGAAAAGACAAAATGTATGTAAGATATGCCTCTTGAAATTGTCTTCTTGAAATGTTGACGTCTTTTGAATTTTCTGGTCGATTTACAACCCCAGGATGTTTTGTGATGGCAGGTGTCATTTAGAGGCCTGCCATGATTTTGAATATTAAGTGACGATTACCGCTCTTGTGTGAAACGACCAGAGGCGGCAGCACTTCTCCTTACCAAATCTGCTTACTAGGGCTACAGAGCCATAATGGAAGTCGTGTTGTAGGTTGTAAATTAGAACGGAATGTGCCAGGGAAAGCCCCTTAAAATTATGTCTGATTACTTCTTGTTCATTTTTTTAAATTAAATCTTTATTCTTTATCACAGGAAATTAGATTACAATGTTTTGTTTGTTGTAGGTGTGCAAGATGTGGTTCTTTTGCACATATACATATACCTATTCTTCTTCAGATCCTTTTCCCATGTAGGTTATGACACAATGTTGAGGAGTCTTCCCTTGGTATGCCGTGGGTTTTTGGTGATTATATATTTCACATGTGTTTGTATATCTCTGTTAACCCCAATATCGTAATGTATCCAATCCTCACACCTTTCCATTGGGTGAACCGTAATTTGGTTGAATGAATCTGTGATTGCCTTCCTCTCTGGAAATGTCTTCATTGGTATCAATTTTTAGGTAACACCCATAAGTGATAGGATAGGATATGTGTCTTTTGCTTTCTCACTTACTACCAGTTGCATGATTACCTCTAGACTCCTCTATGGTCCTGCAAATGGCATTGCTTCATTTTTTTCCTGGGCTAATATTCCATCTGTACATGTACCAGTTCTTCTTTGTCCACTCATCTCTTGATGGACGTTTTGCTTGCTTCCATGTGTTGGCTATTGTAATGCTTCTACAGTGCAGATTTGCCTGCCTGTGTCTTTCCAATTCTGTCTTCATAGGTTATAGCCTGAGAAGTGGGCCTGAGAAGTAGCTCAAGGTTTAGCTTTTAAAGGCACCTCCATTCTGTTCCCATTAGTGGCCCTTAGCAGGTCAGGTCCCACTTCAAATTGAGGGTATGCATTTCTCCAAAACCTCTTCAGCATTGATCACTTGTAGTTTTTTTGCTGATGGTTATTCTGAGTGGTGTGAGCTGATACTTCTTTGTGGTTGGATTTGCATGTGTCTCATACTCCCTTGAAATTGAGCTTTCAGGCATGTCCTTTTATTTTTCAAACTCTTATTACAGCTGACTTCTTCAAATTGTTTTCTTGAAGTACGTGCCACATTTTGAAATGATTTGGCCTTTACCTACATCAAGACATTTTTAAGGGCAGGTTTCGTTTGCAGCCCTGCAGTACTTGTGCATATGAAATGCCCATTTGCACAGATTTCAAAGCTGCTGTTGCAGGTATCGCCCAGAGGATGGCAGCATTTCTACGTTTCACACTCTGGCACCTAGGGAAACATATCTTCCTGCCAGTGGTGTTCCCCAGTTATAAATTAGAGTGCAATGTGCCCTGATATACCCCCAAAAGCTTACGTCTCCTAACGTATGTTTGCTTTTTAAATTCAATTTCTATTTTTTAGTGGAGTAATATTCCATTCTGTACATGGACCACATCTTCTTTGTGCATTCCTCTGTTGATAGACATTTTCATTGCTTCTAAGTGTTGCCTATGGTAAATATGGCTGGAGTGCAGTATTCCTGCCTGTGACTTTTGATTCCCATTTTCTCAGGTGATAGGCCCAACGGTGGGTATGATTCATTGACTGGTAGCTCAGTGTTTACCGTTTCAGAGCAACTGCTCTGTGTTTTCATTAGTGGCTCTTACTACGTCCCAGTGAACACCGAGTGTATGCATTTTCCACAACCCCTTCAGCATTTATTGTTTGCAGAATGTTTGCTCATGGCCATTCTGACTGGTGTGAGCTGATAGGTTTTTGTAATTTGGATTTGCATGTCTTTAATAATTCCTAGTATTCAGCATTTTCCCACACCTTTCTCTTTTATTTAGAAAAAAAAGGTGTGAGTACAGTATCCCTCTTGAAATTGTCTTCTTGGAAGGTTGCCCTCTTTTGAATTTTGTGGTCGTTTTTCGACCCCAGGATTTTTTTTTTTTTTTTGAGAGCAGGTGTCATTTACATGCCTGCAATGATTGTGAATATTTAGTGACCATTAGCACTGGGTTTAAAGCTGGTGTTGTGGGAAACGGCCACAAGGTGGCAGCATTTCTCCATTCCCAAATCTGGTTACTAGGGCAGCAGAGCCTTTCTGGAAGTCCTGTTACTAGGTTGTAAATTAGAATGGAATGTGCCAGGAAAAAGCCCCGGAAGTTTATGTCTCATTACTTCTTGTTCATTGTTTTAATTGGTTTAATCAGGGTAATGATTAGAATGCAGTTGGTCCTAGGTGTACACAATCTGGTTCATTCGTACATCATATATATCTATTCATGTGCAGATCCTTTTCCCATGTAAAGGATTACAGAATGTTCTGTACACCTCCCTTGCTATGTGCTTGGGCTTTTTGATATGTGTACTTAATCTGTATTTGTATAGGTGTGGTCAACCTAATCTTAATTTATCCATTGCCACCACCTTTCCTTTTAGATACGCATAGTTTGTTTTTTAAGTCCGTGTGTGTCTTTCTCTGTGGAAATATGTCCATTTTGTCAGTTGTTAGGTAACACGTATAGGTGTTATCAGAGGATATATGTCTTTTGCTTTCCAACCTACCTCATGTTCTGTGATTATCTCTAGGCTCATCTGTGGTACCTCAAAGAGCAGTGTTTCGTTGTTTTCCACAGCTAATATTCCATTGTGTACGTGGACCACTTCTTCATTAGCCATTCATGTGTTGATGGGCATTTAGGTTGCTTCCATGTCTTGGCTGTTGTGAATATGGCTGCAGTGCAGCTTTTGCAGCCTCAGTCTTCTGGATTCTGGTCTTCTCAGGTGAGAGGCACAGCAGTGGGCCTGCTGCATCGAATGGTAGCTCAATTTTTACTTTTAAACGCAGCTCCTTTCTGTTCTCATTATTGGCTGTTACCACTTTACATCTCACCAGCAGCTAGAGGGTACACAGTTCTCAAAAACCACTTCAGCATTTATTATTTGTAGCCTTTTGTTGATGGTCAGTCGACCTGTGTGAGTTGAAACCTTTTTGCAGATTAGATTTGCATGAGTCTAATAATTCCTGAGGTTGAGCCTTTACCCGTTTTCCTTCTTTTTCAAAAAAGAGAGTGAGTCAAACTGACCTCTTCATAGTATCTTCTTGAAATTTTGCCAGGTTTGAATTTTATTGTCCATTCCCTACCTCAGCACAATTGTTTAGGGCAGGTGTCCTTTACAGCCCTGAGTCCTTGTGAACGTTAAGAGACCATTAGCTGTGGGCTTAAAGCCGCTCTTGCGGGAAACGGCCACAAGGCGGCAGCATTTCTACATTCCCAACACTGCGTTTTTGGGCAGCAGAGCCTTCCTGGAAATCGTGTTAGTAGGCTGCAAATTAGAGTGGAAAGTGCCAGGCCACATCCCCAAGAGCTTATACCTCCTTACGTCTTGTTTGTTTTTTAAATTTAATTTTTATTACCAGAGCAAATTTGATAAAAATATTTTGTTTCTCCTAGTTGTAGAGAGTCTGGTTCATTATAGCAATGTATCTGTCCATTTATCCTTGCATCCCTTACCGTGTATATTATTACACAGTGTTGAGTAGACCTCTCTTGGTATTCCATAGGTACTTTGTGATTATATATTTCATATGTATTAGAACATGTCTGTTAACCCCCATATCCTAATTCATCCATTACGTACACATTTCCATTTGGTGAAACATAATTTGTTTTCTTAATCCATGCTTTTCCTTCTCTTGGAAATAAGTTCATGAGTATCAATTTTTAGGTAACACCGATAAGTGATGTCATAGGATATCTGTCTTTCACTTTCTTTCTTACTTCAAGTTGGGTGATTATCTCTAGGTCCTTATCTGGTGGTGCAAACGGCACCGTTTCATTGTTTTCCATGGCTAATATTCCATTGTCTACATGGACCACTTCCTCTTTGTGCATTTTTCTGTGGATGGACATTTTGGTTTATTCCAAGTCTTGGCTACGTTAAATGTTCCTGCAGGGCATCCCTGGAGGCGCAGTGGTTGAGAGTCCGCCTGCCGATGCAGGGGATACGAGTTCGTGCCCCAGTCCGGGAAGATCCCACATGCCGCGGAGCGGCTAGGCCCGTGAGCCATGGCCGTTGAGCCTGCGCGTCCGGAGCCAGTGCTCCACAACGGGAGAGGCCACAACAGTGAGAGGCCCACTTACCACCCCACCCCCACCCCAAAATAAGGTTCCTGCAGTGCAGGATTGCCAGCCTGTGTCTTTTCCATTCTGCTCTGCTCAGGTGATAGGCGCATCAAAGGACTTACCAGTTCACATGGTAGCTCACTTTTTACCCTTAAACCCACCTCCATTATGTTCTCCCTACTGGCTGTTACCAGTTTACATCCACCCAGCAGCTAGAGGGTACACAGTTCTCCAAAACCCCTTCAGCATTTATTCTCTGTAGACTTTCTGCTGAAGAACATTCTGACGGCTGTGAGGTGAACATTTCTATAATTGGATTTGCATGGCTTTATTAATTGCTGATGTTGCACATTTTTCTATTCCCTTTTATTTTAAAGAAAAAAAAAAGAAAAGACAAAATGTATGTAAGATATGCCTCTTGAAATTGTCTTCTTGAAATGTTGACGTCTTTTGAATTTTCTGGTCGATTTACAACCCCAGGATGTTTTGTGATGGCAGGTGTCATTTAGAGGCCTGCCATGATTTTGAATATTAAGTGACGATTACCGCTCTTGTGTGAAACGACCAGAGGCGGCAGCACTTCTCCTTACCAAATCTGCTTACTAGGGCTACAGAGCCATAATGGAAGTCGTGTTGTAGGTTGTAAATTAGAACGGAATGTGCCAGGGAAAGCCCCTTAAAATTATGTCTGATTACTTCTTGTTCATTTTTTTAAATTAAATCTTTATTCTTTATCACAGGAAATTAGATTACAATGTTTTGTTTGTTGTAGGTGTGCAAGATGTGGTTCTTTTGCACATATACATATACCTATTCTTCTTCAGATCCTTTTCCCATGTAGGTTATGACACAATGTTGAGGAGTCTTCCCTTGGTATGCCGTGGGTTTTTGGTGATTATATATTTCACATGTGTTTGTATATCTCTGTTAACCCCAATATCGTAATGTATCCAATCCTCACACCTTTCCATTGGGTGAACCGTAATTTGGTTGAATGAATCTGTGATTGCCTTCCTCTCTGGAAATGTCTTCATTGGTATCAATTTTTAGGTAACACCCATAAGTGATAGGATAGGATATGTGTCTTTTGCTTTCTCACTTACTACCAGTTGCATGATTACCTCTAGACTCCTCTATGGTCCTGCAAATGGCATTGCTTCATTTTTTTCCTGGGCTAATATTCCATCTGTACATGTACCAGTTCTTCTTTGTCCACTCATCTCTTGATGGACGTTTTGCTTGCTTCCATGTGTTGGCTATTGTAATGCTTCTACAGTGCAGATTTGCCTGCCTGTGTCTTTCCAATTCTGTCTTCATAGGTTATAGCCTGAGAAGTGGGCCTGAGAAGTAGCTCAAGGTTTAGCTTTTAAAGGCACCTCCATTCTGTTCCCATTAGTGGCCCTTAGCAGGTCAGGTCCCACTTCAAATTGAGGGTATGCATTTCTCCAAAACCTCTTCAGCATTGATCACTTGTAGTTTTTTTGCTGATGGTTATTCTGAGTGGTGTGAGCTGATACTTCTTTGTGGTTGGATTTGCATGTGTCTCATACTCCCTTGAAATTGAGCTTTCAGGCATGTCCTTTTATTTTTCAAACTCTTATTACAGCTGACTTCTTCAAATTGTTTTCTTGAAGTACGTGCCACATTTTGAAATGATTTGGCCTTTACCTACATCAAGACATTTTTAAGGGCAGGTTTCGTTTGCAGCCCTGCAGTACTTGTGCATATGAAATGCCCATTTGCACAGATTTCAAAGCTGCTGTTGCAGGTATCGCCCAGAGGATGGCAGCATTTCTACGTTTCGCACTCTGGCACCTAGGGAAACATATCTTCCTGCCAGTGGTGTTCCCCAGTTATAAATTAGAGTGCAATGTGCCCTGATATACCCCCAAAAGCTTACGTCTCCTAACGTATGTTTGCTTTTTAAATTCAATTTCTATTTTTTAGTGGAGTAATATTCCATTCTGTACATGGACCACATCTTCTTTGTGCATTCCTCTGTTGATAGACATTTTCATTGCTTCTAAGTGTTGCCTATGGTAAATATGGCTGGAGTGCAGTATTCCTGCCTGTGACTTTTGATTCCCATTTTCTCAGGTGATAGGCCCAACGGTGGGTATGATTCATTGACTGGTAGCTCAATGTTTACCGTTTCAGAGCAACTGCACTGTGTTTTCATTAGTGGCTCTTACCACGTCCCAGTGAACACCGAGTGTATGCATTTTCCACAACCCCTTCAGCATTTATTGTTTGCAGAATGTTTGCTCATGGCCATTCTGACTGGTGTGAGCTGATAGGTTTTTGTAATTTGGATTTGCATGTCTTTAATAATTCCTTGTATTCAGCATTTTCCCACACCTTTCTCTTTTATTTAGAAAAAAACGGTGTGAGTACAGTATCCCTCTTGAAATTGTCTTCTTGGAAGGTTGCCCTCTTTTGAATTTTGTGGTCGTTTTTCGACCCCAGGATTTTTTTTTTTTTTTTGAGAGCAGGTGTCATTTACATGCCTGCAATGATTGTGAATATTTAGTGACCATTAGCACTGGGTTTAAAGCTGGTGTTGTGGGAAACGGCCACAAGGTGGCAGCATTTCTCCATTCCCAAATCTGGTTACTAGGGCAGCAGAGCCTTTCTGGAAGTCCTGTTACTAGGTTGTAAATTAGAATGGAATGTGCCAGGAAAAAGCCCCGGAAGTTTATGTCTCATTACTTCTTGTTCATTGTTTTAATTGGTTTAATCAGGGTAATGATTAGAATGCAGTTGGTCCTAGGTGTACACAATCTGGTTCATTCGTACATCATATATATCTATTCATGTGCAGATCCTTTTCCCATGTAAAGGATTACAGAATGTTCTGTACACCTCCCTTGCTATGTGCTTGGGCTTTTTGATATGTGTACTTAATCTGTATTTGTATAGGTGTGGTCAACCTAATCTTAATTTATCCATTGCCACCACCTTTCCTTTTAGATACGCATAGTTTGGTTTTTAAGTCCGTGTGTGTCTTTCTCTGTGGAAATATGTCCATTTTGTCAGTTGTTAGGTAACACGTATAGGTGTTATCAGAGGATATATGTCTTTTGCTTTCCAACCTACCTCATGTTCTGTGATTATCTCTAGGCTCATCTGTGGTACCTCAAAGAGCAGTGTTTCGTTGTTTTCCACAGCTAATATTCCATTGTGTACGTGGACCACTTCTTCATTAGCCATTCATGTGTTGATGGGCATTTAGGTTGCTTCCATGTCTTGGCTGTTGTGAATATGGCTGCAGTGCAGCTTTTGCAGCCTCAGTCTTCTGGATTCTGGTCTTCTCAGGTGAGAGGCACAGCAGTGGGCCTGCTGCATCGAATGGTAGCTCAATTTTTACTTTTAAACGCAGCTCCTTTCTGTTCTCATTATTGGCTGTTACCACTTTACATCTCACCAGCAGCTAGAGGGTACACAGTTCTCAAAAACCACTTCAGCATTTATTATTTGTAGCCTTTTGTTGATGGTCAGTCGACCTGTGTGAGTTGAAACCTTTTTGCAGATTAGATTTGCATGAGTCTAATAATTCCTGAGGTTGAGCCTTTACCCGTTTTCCTTCTTTTTCAAAAAAGAGAGTGAGTCAAACTGACCTCTTCATAGTATCTTCTTGAAATTTTGCCAGGTTTGAATTTTATTGTCCATTCCCTACCTCAGCACAATTGTTTAGGGCAGGTGTCCTTTACAGCCCTGAGTCCTTGTGAACGTTAAGAGACCATTAGCTGTGGGCTTAAAGCCGCTCTTGCGGGAAACGGCCACAAGGCGGCAGCATTTCTACATTCCCAACACTGCGTTTTTGGGCAGCAGAGCCTTCCTGGAAATCGTGTTAGTAGGCTGCAAATTAGAGTGGAAAGTGCCAGGCCACATCCCCAAGAGCTTATACCTCCTTACGTCTTGTTTGTTTTTTAAATTTAATTTTTATTACCAGAGCAAATTTGATAAAAATATTTTGTTTCTCCTAGTTGTAGAGAGTCTGGTTCATTATAGCAATGTATCTGTCCATTTATCCTTGCATCCCTTACCGTGTATATTATTACACAGTGTTGAGTAGACCTCTCTTGGTATTCCATAGGTACTTTGTGATTATATATTTCATATGTATTAGAACATGTCTGTTAACCCCCATATCCTAATTCATCCATTACGTACACATTTCCATTTGGTGAAACATAATTTGTTTTCTTAATCCATGCTTTTCCTTCTCTTGGAAATAAGCTCATGAGTATCAATTTTTAGGTAACACCGATAAGTGATGTCATAGGATATCTGTCTTTCACTTTCTTTCTTACTTCAAGTTGGGTGATTATCTCTAGGTCCTTATCTGGTGGTGCAAACGGCACCGTTTCATTGTTTTCCATGGCTAATATTCCATTGTCTACATGGACCACTTCCTCTTTGTGCATTTTTCTGTGGATGGACATTTTGGTTTATTCCAAGTCTTGGCTACGTTAAATGTTCCTGCAGGGCATCCCTGGAGGCGCAGTGGTTGAGAGTCCGCCTGCCGATGCAGGGGATACGAGTTCGTGCCCCAGTCCGGGAAGATCCCACATGCCGCAGAGCGGCTAGGCCCGTGAGCCATGGCCGTTGAGCCTGCGCGTCCGGAGCCAGTGCTCCACAACGGGAGAGGCCACAACAGTGAGAGGCCCACTTACCACCCCACCCCCACCCCAAAATAAGGTTCCTGCAGTGCAGGATTGCCAGCCTGTGTCTTTTCCATTCTGCTCTGCTCAGGTGATAGGCGCATCAAAGGACTTACCAGTTCACATGGTAGCTCACTTTTTACCCTTAAACCCACCTCCATTATGTTCTCCCTACTGGCTGTTACCAGTTTACATCCACCCAGCAGCTAGAGGGTACACAGTTCTCCAAAACCCCTTCAGCATTTATTCTCTGTAGACTTTTTGCTGAAGAACATTCTGACGGCTGTGAGGTGAACATTTCTATAATTGGATTTGCATGGCTTTATTAATTGCTGATGTTGCACATTTTTCTATTCCCTTTTATTTTAAAGAAAAAAAAAGAAAAGACAAAATGTATGTAAGATATGCCTCTTGAAATTGTCTTCTTGAAATGTTGACGTCTTTTGAATTTTCTGGTCGATTTACAACCCCAGGATGTTTTGTGATGGCAGGTGTCATTTAGAGGCCTGCCATGATTTTGAATATTAAGTGACGATTACCGCTCTTGTGTGAAACGACCAGAGGCGGCAGCACTTCTCCTTACCAAATCTGCTTACTAGGGCTACAGAGCCATAATGGACGTCGTGTTGTAGGTTGTAAATTAGAACAGAATGTGCCAGGGAAAGCCCCTTAAAATTATGTCTGATTACTTCTTGTTCATTTTTTTAAATTAAATCTTTATTCTTTATCACAGGAAATTAGATTACAATGTTTTGTTTGTTGTAGGTGTGCAAGATGTGGTTCTTTTGCACATATACATATACCTATTCTTCTTCAGATCCTTTTCCCATGTAGGTTATGACACAATGTTGAGGAGTCTTCCCTTGGTATGCCGTGGGTTTTTGGTGATTATATATTTCACATGTGTTTGTATATCTCTGTTAACCCCAATATCGTAATGTATCCAATCCTCACACCTTTCCATTGGGTGAACCGTAATTTGGTTGAATGAATCTGTGATTGCCTTCCTCTCTGGAAATGTCTTCATTGGTATCAATTTTTAGGTAACACCCATAAGTGATAGGATAGGATATGTGTCTTTTGCTTTCTCACTTACTACCAGTTGCATGATTACCTCTAGACTCCTCTATGGTCCTGCAAATGGCATTGCTTCATTTTTTTCCTGGGCTAATATTCCATCTGTACATGTACCAGTTCTTCTTTGTCCACTCATCTCTTGATGGACGTTTTGCTTGCTTCCATGTGTTGGCTATTGTAATGCTTCTACAGTGCAGATTTGCCTGCCTGTGTCTTTCCAATTCTGTCTTCATAGGTTATAGCCTGAGAAGTGGGCCTGAGAAGTAGCTCAAGGTTTAGCTTTTAAAGGCACCTCCATTCTGTTCCCATTAGTGGCCCTTAGCAGGTCAGGTCCCACTTCAAATTGAGGGTATGCATTTCTCCAAAACCTCTTCAGCATTGATCACTTGTAGTTTTTTTGCTGATGGTTATTCTGAGTGGTGTGAGCTGATACTTCTTTGTGGTTGGATTTGCATGTGTCTCATACTCCCTTGAAATTGAGCTTTCAGGCATGTCCTTTTATTTTTCAAACTCTTATTACAGCTGACTTCTTCAAATTGTTTTCTTGAAGTACGTGCCACATTTTGAAATGATTTGGCCTTTACCTACATCAAGACATTTTTAAGGGCAGGTTTCGTTTGCAGCCCTGCAGTACTTGTGCATATGAAATGCCCATTTGCACAGATTTCAAAGCTGCTGTTGCAGGTATCGCCCAGAGGATGGCAGCATTTCTACGTTTCACACTCTGGCACCTAGGGAAACATATCTTCCTGCCAGTGGTGTTCCCCAGTTATAAATTAGAGTGCAATGTGCCCTGATATACCCCCAAAAGCTTACGTCTCCTAACGTATGTTTGCTTTTTAAATTCAATTTCTATTTTTTAGTGGAGTAATACTCCATTCTGTACATGGACCACATCTTCTTTGTGCATTCCTCTGTTGATAGACATTTTCATTGCTTCTAAGTGTTGCCTATGGTAAATATGGCTGGAGTGCAGTATTCCTGCCTGTGACTTTTGATTCCCATTTTCTCAGGTGATAGGCCCAACGGTGGGTATGATTCATTGACTGGTAGCTCAATGTTTACCGTTTCAGAGCAACTGCACTGTGTTTTCATTAGTGGCTCTTACCACGTCCCAGTGAACACCGAGTGTATGCATTTTCCACAACCCCTTCAGCATTTATTGTTTGCAGAATGTTTGCTCATGGCCATTCTGACTGGTGTGAGCTGATAGGTTTTTGTAATTTGGATTTGCATGTCTTTAATAATTTCTAGTATTCAGCATTTTCCCAAACCTTTCTCTTTTATTTAGAAAAAAAAGGTGTGAGTACAGTATCCCTCTTGAAATTGTCTTCTTGGAAGGTTGCCCTCTTTTGAATTTTGTGGTCGTTTTTCGACCCCAGGATTTTTTTTTTTTTTTTGAGAGCAGGTGTCATTTACATGCCTGCAATGATTGTGAATATTTAGTGACCATTAGCACTGGGTTTAAAGCTGGTGTTGTGGGAAACGGCCACAAGGTGGCAGCATTTCTCCATTCCCAAATCTGGTTACTAGGGCAGCAGAGCCTTTCTGGAAGTCCTGTTACTAGGTTGTAAATTAGAATGGAATGTGCCAGGAAAAAGCCCCGGAAGTTTATGTCTCATTACTTCTTGTTCATTGTTTTAATTGGTTTAATCAGGGTAATGAT
The DNA here is from genome assembly GCF_964341445.2 of Mesoplodon mirus. NCBI lineage: Eukaryota > Metazoa > Chordata > Mammalia > Artiodactyla > Ziphiidae > Mesoplodon > Mesoplodon mirus. The sequence continues at coordinate 141,033,288 of NC_138981.1, forward strand.
TAGAATGCAGTTGGTCCTAGGTGTACACAATCTGGTTCATTCGTACATCATATATATCTATTCATGTGCAGATCCTTTTCCCATGTAAAGGATTACAGAATGTTCTGTACACCTCCCTTGCTATGTGCTTGGGCTTTTTGATATGTGTACTTAATCTGTATTTGTATAGGTGTGGTCAACCTAATCTTAATTTATCCATTGCCACCACCTTTCCTTTTAGATACGCATAGTTTGTTTTTTAAGTCCGTGTGTGTCTTTCTCTGTGGAAATATGTCCATTTTGTCAGTTGTTAGGTAACACGTATAGGTGTTATCAGAGGATATATGTCTTTTGCTTTCCAACCTACCTCATGTTCTGTGATTATCTCTAGGCTGATCTGTGGTACCTCAAAGAGCAGTGTTTCGTTGTTTTCCACAGCTAATATTCCATTGTGTACGTGGACCACTTCTTCATTAGCCATTCATGTGTTGATGGGCATTTAGGTTGCTTCCATGTCTTGGCTGTTGTGAATATGGCTGCAGTGCAGCTTTTGCAGCCTCAGTCTTCTGGATTCTGGTCTTCTCAGGTGAGAGGCACAGCAGTGGGCCTGCTGCATCGAATGGTAGCTCAATTTTTACTTTTAAACACAGCTCCTTTCTGTTCTCATTATTGGCTGTTACCACTTTACATCTCACCAGCAGCTAGAGGGTACACAGTTCTCAAAAACCACTTCAGCATTTATTATTTGTAGCCTTTTGTTGATGGTCAGTCGACCTGTGTGAGTTGAAACCTTTTTGCAGATTAGATTTGCATGAGTCTAATAATTCCTGAGGTTGAGCCTTTACCCGTTTTCCTTCTTTTTCAAAAAAGAGAGTGAGTCAAACTGACCTCTTCATAGTATCTTCTTGAAATTTTGCCAGGTTTGAATTTTATTGTCCATTCCCTACCTCAGCACAATTGTTTAGGGCAGGTGTCCTTTACAGCCCTGAGTCCTTGTGAACGTTAAGAGACCATTAGCTGTGGGCTTAAAGCCGCTCTTGCGGGAAACGGCCACAAGGCGGCAGCATTTCTACATTCCCAACACTGCGTTTTTGGGCAGCAGAGCCTTCCTGGAAATCGTGTTAGTAGGCTGCAAATTAGAGTGGAAAGTGCCAGGCCACATCCCCAAGAGCTTATACCTCCTTACGTCTTGTTTGTTTTTTAAATTTAATTTTTATTACCAGAGCAAATTTGATAAAAATATTTTGTTTCTCCTAGTTGTAGAGAGTCTGGTTCATTATAGCAATGTATCTGTCCATTTATCCTTGCATCCCTTACCGTGTATATTATTACACAGTGTTGAGTAGACCTCTCTTGGTATTCCATAGGTACTTTGTGATTATATATTTCATATGTATTAGAACATGTCTGTTAACCCCCATATCCTAATTCATCCATTACGTACACATTTCCATTTGGTGAAACATAATTTGTTTTCTTAATCCATGCTTTTCCTTCTCTTGGAAATAAGTTCATGAGTATCAATTTTTAGGTAACACCGATAAGTGATGTCATAGGATATCTGTCTTTCACTTTCTTTCTTACTTCAAGTTGGGTGATTATCTCTAGGTCCTTATCTGGTGGTGCAAACGGCACCGTTTCATTGTTTTCCATGGCTAATATTCCATTGTCTACATGGACCACTTCCTCTTTGTGCATTTTTCTGTGGATGGACATTTTGGTTTATTCCAAGTCTTGGCTACATTAAATGTTCCCGCAGGGCATCCCTGGAGGCGCAGTGGTTGAGAGTCCGCCTGCCGATGCAGGGGATACGAGTTCGTGCCCCAGTCCGGGAAGATCCCACATGCCGCGGAGCGGCTAGGCCCGTGAGCCATGGCCGTTGAGCCTGCGCGTCCGGAGCCAGTGCTCCACAACGGGAGAGGCCACAACAGTGAGAGGCCCACTTACCACCCCACCCCCACCCCAAAATAAGGTTCCTGCAGTGCAGGATTGCCAGCCTGTGTCTTTTCCATTCTGCTCTGCTCAGGTGATAGGCGCATCAAAGGACTTACCAGTTCACATGGTAGCTCACTTTTTACCCTTAAACCCACCTCCATTATGTTCTCCCTACTGGCTGTTACCAGTTTACATCCACCCAGCAGCTAGAGGGTACACAGTTCTCCAAAACCCCTTCAGCATTTATTCTCTGTAGACTTTTTGCTGAAGAACATTCTGACGGCTGTGAGGTGAACATTTCTATAATTGGATTTGCATGGCTTTATTAATTGCTGATGTTGCACATTTTTCTATTCCCTTTTATTTTAAAGAAAAAAAAAGAAAAGACAAAATGTATGTAAGATATGCCTCTTGAAATTGTCTTCTTGAAATGTTGACGTCTTTTGAATTTTCTGGTCGATTTACAACCCCAGGATGTTTTGTGATGGCAGGTGTCATTTAGAGGCCTGCCATGATTTTGAATATTAAGTGACGATTACCGCTCTTGTGTGAAACGACCAGAGGCGGCAGCACTTCTCCTTACCAAATCTGCTTACTAGGGCTACAGAGCCATAATGGACGTCGTGTTGTAGGTTGTAAATTAGAACGGAATGTGCCAGGGAAAGCCCCTTAAAATTATGTCTGATTACTTCTTGTTCATTTTTTAAAATTAAATCTTTATTCTTTATCACAGGAAATTAGATTACAATGTTTTGTTTGTTGTAGGTGTGCAAGATGTGGTTCTTTTGCACATATACATATACCTATTCTTCTTCAGATCCTTTTCCCATGTAGGTTATGACACAATGTTGAGGAGTCTTCCCTTGGTATGCCGTGGGTTTTTGGTGATTATATATTTCACATGTGTTTGTATATCTCTGTTAACCCCAATATCGTAATGTATCCAATCCTCACACCTTTCCATTGGGTGAACCGTAATTTGGTTGAATGAATCTGTGATTGCCTTCCTCTCTGGAAATGTCTTCATTGGTATCAATTTTTAGGTAACACCCATAAGTGATAGGATAGGATATGTGTCTTTTGCTTTCTCACTTACTACCAGTTGCATGATTACCTCTAGACTCCTCTATGGTCCTGCAAATGGCATTGCTTCATTTTTTTCCTGGGCTAATATTCCATCTGTACATGTACCAGTTCTTCTTTGTCCACTCATCTCTTGATGGACGTTTTGCTTGCTTCCATGTGTTGGCTATTGTAATGCTTCTACAGTGCAGATTTGCCTGCCTGTGTCTTTCCAATTCTGTCTTCATAGGATATAGCCTGAGAAGTGGGCCTGAGAAGTAGCTCAAGGTTTAGCTTTTAAAGGCACCTCCATTCTGTTCCCATTAGTGGCTCTTAGCAGGTCAGGTCCCACTTCAAATTGAGGGTATGCATTTCTCCAAAACCTCTTCAGCATTGATCACTTGTAGTTTTTTTGCTGATGGTTATTCTGAGTGGTGTGAGCTGATACTTCTTTGTGGTTGGATTTGCATGTGTCTCATACTCCCTTGAAATTGAGCTTTCAGGCATGTCCTTTTATTTTTCAAACTCTTATTACAGCTGACTTCTTCAAATTGTTTTCTTGAAGTACGTGCCACATTTTGAAATGATTTGGCCTTTACCTACATCAAGACATTTTTAAGGGCAGGTTTCGTTTGCAGCCCTGCAGTACTTGTGCATATGAAATGCCCATTTGCACAGATTTCAAAGCTGCTGTTGCAGGTATCGCCCAGAGGATGGCAGCATTTCTACGTTTCACACTCTGGCACCTAGGGAAACATATCTTCCTGCCAGTGGTGTTCCCCAGTTATAAATTAGAGTGCAATGTGCCCTGATATACCCCCAAAAGCTTACGTCTCCTAACGTATGTTTGCTTTTTAAATTCAATTTCTATTTTTTAGTGGAGTAATATTCCATTCTGTACATGGACCACATCTTCTTTGTGCATTCCTCTGTTGATAGACATTTTCATTGCTTCTAAGTGTTGCCTATGGTAAATATGGCTGGAGTGCAGTATTCCTGCCTGTGACTTTTGATTCCCATTTTCTCAGGTGATAGGCCCAACGGTGGGTATGATTCATTGACTGGTAGCTCAATGTTTACCGTTTCAGAGCAACTGCACTGTGTTTTCATTAGTGGCTCTTACCATGTCCCAGTGAACACCGAGTGTATGCATTTTCCACAACCCCTTCAGCATTTATTGTTTGCAGAATGTTTGCTCATGGCCATTCTGACTGGTGTGAGCTGATAGGTTTTTGTAATTTGGATTTGCATGTCTTTAATAATTTCTAGTATTCAGCATTTTCCCACACCTTTCTCTTTTATTTAGAAAAAAAAGGTGTGAGTACAGTATCCCTCTTGAAATTGTCTTCTTGGAAGGTTGCCCTCTTTTGAATTTTGTGGTCGTTTTTCGACCCCAGGATTTTTTTTTTTTTTTTGAGAGCAGGTGTCATTTACATGCCTGCAATGATTGTGAATATTTAGTGACCATTAGCACTGGGTTTAAAGCTGGTGTTGTGGGAAACGGCCACAAGGTGGCAGCATTTCTCCATTCCCAAATCTGGTTACTAGGGCAGCAGAGCCTTTCTGGAAGTCCTGTTACTAGGTTGTAAATTAGAATGGAATGCGCCAGGAAAAAGCCCCGGAAGTTTATGTCTCATTACTTCTTGTTCATTGTTTTAATTGGTTTAATCAGGGTAATGATTAGAATGCAGTTGGTCCTAGGTGTACACAATCTGGTTCATTCGTACATCATATATATCTATTCATGTGCAGATCCTTTTCCCATGTAAAGGATTACAGAATGTTCTGTACACCTCCCTTGCTATGTGCTTGGGCTTTTTGATATGTGTACTTAATCTGTATTTGTATAGGTGTGGTCAACCTAATCTTAATTTATCCATTGCCACCACCTTTCCTTTTAGATACGCATAGTTTGTTTTTTAAGTCCGTGTGTGTCTTTCTCTGTGGAAATATGTCCATTTTGTCAGTTGTTAGGTAACACGTATAGGTGTTATCAGAGGATATATGTCTTTTGCTTTCCAACCTACCTCATGTTCTGTGATTATCTCTAGGCTCATCTGTGGTACCTCAAAGAGCAGTGTTTCGTTGTTTTCCACAGCTAATATTCCATTGTGTACGTGGACCACTTCTTCATTAGCCATTCATGTGTTGATGGGCATTTAGGTTGCTTCCATGTCTTGGCTGTTGTGAATATGGCTGCAGTGCAGCTTTTGCAGCCTCAGTCTTCTGGATTCTGGTCTTCTCAGGTGAGAGGCACAGCAGTGGGCCTGCTGCATCGAATGGTAGCTCAATTTTTACTTTTAAACGCAGCTCCTTTCTGTTCTCATTATTGGCTGTTACCACTTTACATCTCACCAGCAGCTAGAGGGTACACAGTTCTCAAAAACCACTTCAGCATTTATTATTTGTAGCCTTTTGTTGATGGTCAGTCGACCTGTGTGAGTTGAAACCTTTTTGCAGATTAGATTTGCATGAGTCTAATAATTCCTGAGGTTGAGCCTTTACCCGTTTTCCTTCTTTTTCAAAAAAGAGAGTGAGTCAAACTGACCTCTTCATAGTATCTTCTTGAAATTTTGCCAGGTTTGAATTTTATTGTCCATTCCCTACCTCAGCACAATTGTTTAGGGCAGGTGTCCTTTACAGCCCTGAGTCCTTGTGAACGTTAAGAGACCATTAGCTGTGGGCTTAAAGCCGCTCTTGCGGGAAACGGCCACAAGGCGGCAGCATTTCTACATTCCCAACACTGCGTTTTTGGGCAGCAGAGCCTTCCTGGAAATCGTGTTAGTAGGCTGCAAATTAGAGTGGAAAGTGCCAGGCCACATCCCCAAGAGCTTATACCTCCTTACGTCTTGTTTGTTTTTTAAATTTAATTTTTATTACCAGAGCAAATTTGATAAAAATATTTTGTTTCTCCTAGTTGTAGAGAGTCTGGTTCATTATAGCAATGTATCTGTCCATTTATCCTTGCATCCCTTACCGTGTATATTATTACACAGTGTTGAGTAGACCTCTCTTGGTATTCCATAGGTACTTTGTGATTATATATTTCATATGTATTAGAACATGTCTGTTAACCCCCATATCCTAATTCATCCATTACGTACACATTTCCATTTGGTGAAACATAATTTGTTTTCTTAATCCATGCTTTTCCTTCTCTTGGAAATAAGTTCATGAGTATCAATTTTTAGGTAACACCGATAAGTGATGTCATAGGATATCTGTCTTTCACTTTCTTTCTTACTTCAAGTTGGGTGATTATCTCTAGGTCCTTATCTGGTGGTGCAAACGGCACCGTTTCATTGTTTTCCATGGCTAATATTCCATTGTCTACATGGACCACTTCCTCTTTGTGCATTTTTCTGTGGATGGACATTTTGGTTTATTCCAAGTCTTGGCTACGTTAAATGTTCCCGCAGGGCATCCCTGGAGGCGCAGTGGTTGAGAGTCCGCCTGCCGATGCAGGGGATACGAGTTCGTGCCCCAGTCCGGGAAGATCCCACATGCCGCGGAGCGGCTAGGCCCGTGAGCCATGGCCGTTGAGCCTGCGCGTCCGGAGCCAGTGCTCCACAACGGGAGAGGCCACAACAGTGAGAGGCCCACTTACCACCCCACCCCCACCCCAAAATAAGGTTCCTGCAGTGCAGGATTGCCAGCCTGTGTCTTTTCCATTCTGCTCTGCTCAGGTGATAGGCGCATCAAAGGACTTACCAGTTCACATGGTAGCTCACTTTTTACCCTTAAACCCACCTCCATTATGTTCTCCCTACTGGCTGTTACCAGTTTACATCCACCCAGCAGCTAGAGGGTACACAGTTCTCCAAAACCCCTTCAGCATTTATTCTCTGTAGACTTTTTGCTGAAGAACATTCTGACGGCTGTGAGGTGAACATTTCTATAATTGGATTTGCATGGCTTTATTAATTGCTGATGTTGCACATTTTTCTATTCCCTTTTATTTTAAAGAAAAAAAAAGAAAAGACAAAATGTATGTAAGATATGCCTCTTGAAATTGTCTTCTTGAAATGTTGACGTCTTTTGAATTTTCTGGTCGATTTACAACCCCAGGATGTTTTGTGATGGCAGGTGTCATTTAGAGGCCTGCCATGATTTTGAATATTAAGTGACGATTACCGCTCTTGTGTGAAACGACCAGAGGCGGCAGCACTTCTCCTTACCAAATCTGCTTACTAGGGCTACAGAGCCATAATGGACGTCGTGTTGTAGGTTGTAAATTAGAACGGAATGTGCCAGGGAAAGCCCCTTAAAATTATGTCTGATTACTTCTTGTTCATTTTTTAAAATTAAATCTTTATTCTTTATCACAGGAAATTAGATTACAATGTTTTGTTTGTTGTAGGTGTGCAAGATGTGGTTCTTTTGCACATATACATATACCTATTCTTCTTCAGATCCTTTTCCCATGTAGGTTATGACACAATGTTGAGGAGTCTTCCCTTGGTATGCCGTGGGTTTTTGGTGATTATATATTTCACATGTGTTTGTATATCTCTGTTAACCCCAATATCGTAATGTATCCAATCCTCACACCTTTCCATTGGGTGAACCGTAATTTGGTTGAATGAATCTGTGATTGCCTTCCTCTCTGGAAATGTCTTCATTGGTATCAATTTTTAGGTAACACCCATAAGTGATAGGATAGGATATGTGTCTTTTGCTTTCTCACTTACTACCAGTTGCATGATTACCTCTAGACTCCTCTATGGTCCTGCAAATGGCATTGCTTCATTTTTTTCCTGGGCTAATATTCCATCTGTACATGTACCAGTTCTTCTTTGTCCACTCATCTCTTGATGGACGTTTTGCTTGCTTCCATGTGTTGGCTATTGTAATGCTTCTACAGTGCAGATTTGCCTGCCTGTGTCTTTCCAATTCTGTCTTCATAGGATATAGCCTGAGAAGTGGGCCTGAGAAGTAGCTCAAGGTTTAGCTTTTAAAGGCACCTCCATTCTGTTCCCATTAGTGGCTCTTAGCAGGTCAGGTCCCACTTCAAATTGAGGGTATGCATTTCTCCAAAACCTCTTCAGCATTGATCACTTGTAGTTTTTTTGCTGATGGTTATTCTGAGTGGTGTGAGCTGATACTTCTTTGTGGTTGGATTTGCATGTGTCTCATACTCCCTTGAAATTGAGCTTTCAGGCATGTCCTTTTATTTTTCAAACTCTTATTACAGCTGACTTCTTCAAATTGTTTTCTTGAAGTACGTGCCACATTTTGAAATGATTTGGCCTTTACCTACATCAAGACATTTTTAAGGGCAGGTTTCGTTTGCAGCCCTGCAGTACTTGTGCATATGAAATGCCCATTTGCACAGATTTCAAAGCTGCTGTTGCAGGTATCGCCCAGAGGATGGCAGCATTTCTACGTTTCACACTCTGGCACCTAGGGAAACATATCTTCCTGCCAGTGGTGTTCCCCAGTTATAAATTAGAGTGCAATGTGCCCTGATATACCCCCAAAAGCTTACGTCTCCTAACGTATGTTTGCTTTTTAAATTCAATTTCTATTTTTTAGTGGAGTAATATTCCATTCTGTACATGGACCACATCTTCTTTGTGCATTCCTCTGTTGATAGACATTTTCATTGCTTCTAAGTGTTGCCTATGGTAAATATGGCTGGAGTGCAGTATTCCTGCCTGTGACTTTTGATTCCCATTTTCTCAGGTGATAGGCCCAACGGTGGGTATGATTCATTGACTGGTAGCTCAATGTTTACCGTTTCAGAGCAACTGCACTGTGTTTTCATTAGTGGCTCTTACCATGTCCCAGTGAACACCGAGTGTATGCATTTTCCACAACCCCTTCAGCATTTATTGTTTGCAGAATGTTTGCTCATGGCCATTCTGACTGGTGTGAGCTGATAGGTTTTTGTAATTTGGATTTGCATGTCTTTAATAATTTCTAGTATTCAGCATTTTCCCACACCTTTCTCTTTTATTTAGAAAAAAAAGGTGTGAGTACAGTATCCCTCTTGAAATTGTCTTCTTGGAAGGTTGCCCTCTTTTGAATTTTGTGGTCGTTTTTCGACCCCAGGATTTTTTTTTTTTTTTTGAGAGCAGGTGTCATTTACATGCCTGCAATGATTGTGAATATTTAGTGACCATTAGCACTGGGTTTAAAGCTGGTGTTGTGGGAAACGGCCACAAGGTGGCAGCATTTCTCCATTCCCAAATCTGGTTACTAGGGCAGCAGAGCCTTTCTGGAAGTCCTGTTACTAGGTTGTAAATTAGAATGGAATGCGCCAGGAAAAAGCCCCGGAAGTTTATGTCTCATTACTTCTTGTTCATTGTTTTAATTGGTTTAATCAGGGTAATGATTAGAATGCAGTTGGTCCTAGGTGTACACAATCTGGTTCATTCGTACATCATATATATCTATTCATGTGCAGATCCTTTTCCCATGTAAAGGATTACAGAATGTTCTGTACACCTCCCTTGCTATGTGCTTGGGCTTTTTGATATGTGTACTTAATCTGTATTTGTATAGGTGTGGTCAACCTAATCTTAATTTATCCATTGCCACCACCTTTCCTTTTAGATACGCATAGTTTGTTTTTTAAGTCCGTGTGTGTCTTTCTCTGTGGAAATATGTCCATTTTGTCAGTTGTTAGGTAACACGTATAGGTGTTATCAGAGGATATATGTCTTTTGCTTTCCAACCTACCTCATGTTCTGTGATTATCTCTAGGCTCATCTGTGGTACCTCAAAGAGCAGTGTTTCGTTGTTTTCCACAGCTAATATTCCATTGTGTACGTGGACCACTTCTTCATTAGCCATTCATGTGTTGATGGGCATTTAGGTTGCTTCCATGTCTTGGCTGTTGTGAATATGGCTGCAGTGCAGCTTTTGCAGCCTCAGTCTTCTGGATTCTGGTCTTCTCAGGTGAGAGGCACAGCAGTGGGCCTGCTGCATCGAATGGTAGCTCAATTTTTACTTTTAAACGCAGCTCCTTTCTGTTCTCATTATTGGCTGTTACCACTTTACATCTCACCAGCAGCTAGAGGGTACACAGTTCTCAAAAACCACTTCAGCATTTATTATTTGTAGCCTTTTGTTGATGGTCAGTCGACCTGTGTGAGTTGAAACCTTTTTGCAGATTAGATTTGCATGAGTCTAATAATTCCTGAGGTTGAGCCTTTACCCGTTTTCCTTCTTTTTCAAAAAAGAGAGTGAGTCAAACTGACCTCTTCATAGTATCTTCTTGAAATTTTGCCAGGTTTGAATTTTATTGTCCATTCCCTACCTCAGCACAATTGTTTAGGGCAGGTGTCCTTTACAGCCCTGAGTCCTTGTGAACGTTAAGAGACCATTAGCTGTGGGCTTAAAGCCGCTCTTGCGGGAAACGGCCACAAGGCGGCAGCATTTCTACATTCCCAACACTGCGTTTTTGGGCAGCAGAGCCTTCCTGGAAATCGTGTTAGTAGGCTGCAAATTAGAGTGGAAAGTGCCAGGCCACATCCCCAAGAGCTTATACCTCCTTACGTCTTGTTTGTTTTTTAAATTTAATTTTTATTACCAGAGCAAATTTGATAAAAATATTTTGTTTCTCCTAGTTGTAGAGAGTCTGGTTCATTATAGCAATGTATCTGTCCATTTATCCTTGCATCCCTTACCGTGTATATTATTACACAGTGTTGAGTAGACCTCTCTTGGTATTCCATAGGTACTTTGTGATTATATATTTCATATGTATTAGAACATGTCTGTTAACCCCCATATCCTAATTCATCCATTACGTACACATTTCCATTTGGTGAAACATAATTTGTTTTCTTAATCCATGCTTTTCCTTCTCTTGGAAATAAGTTCATGAGTATCAATTTTTAGGTAACACCGATAAGTGATGTCATAGGATATCTGTCTTTCACTTTCTTTCTTACTTCAAGTTGGGTGATTATCTCTAGGTCCTTATCTGGTGGTGCAAACGGCACCGTTTCATTGTTTTCCATGGCTAATATTCCATTGTCTACATGGACCACTTCCTCTTTGTGCATTTTTCTGTGGATGGACATTTTGGTTTATTCCAAGTCTTGGCTACGTTAAATGTTCCCGCAGGGCATCCCTGGAGGCGCAGTGGTTGAGAGTCCGCCTGCCGATGCAGGGGATACGAGTTCGTGCCCCAGTCCGGGAAGATCCCACATGCCGCGGAGCGGCTAGGCCCGTGAGCCATGGCCGTTGAGCCTGCGCGTCCGGAGCCAGTGCTCCACAACGGGAGAGGCCACAACAGTGAGAGGCCCACTTACCACCCCACCCCCACCCCAAAATAAGGTTCCTGCAGTGCAGGATTGCCAGCCTGTGTCTTTTCCATTCTGCTCTGCTCAGGTGATAGGCGCATCAAAGGACTTACCAGTTCACATGGTAGCTCACTTTTTACCCTTAAACCCACCTCCATTATGTTCTCCCTACTGGCTGTTACCAGTTTACATCCACCCAGCAGCTAGAGGGTACACAGTTCTCCAAAACCCCTTCAGCATTTATTCTCTGTAGACTTTTTGCTGAAGAACATTCTGACGGCTGTGAGGTGAACATTTCTATAATTGGATTTGCATGGCTTTATTAATTGCTGATGTTGCACATTTTTCTATTCCCTTTTATTTTAAAGAAAAAAAAAGAAAAGACAAAATGTATGTAAGATATGCCTCTTGAAATTGTCTTCTTGAAATGTTGACGTCTTTTGAATTTTCTGGTCGATTTACAACCCCAGGATGTTTTGTGATGGCAGGTGTCATTTAGAGGCCTGCCATGATTTTGAATATTAAGTGACGATTACCGCTCTTGTGTGAAACGACCAGAGGCGGCAGCACTTCTCCTTACCAAATCTGCTTACTAGGGCTACAGAGCCATAATGGAAGTCGTGTTGTAGGTTGTAAATTAGAACGGAATGTGCCAGGGAAAGCCCCTTAAAATTATGTCTGATTACTTCTTGTTCATTTTTTTAAATTAAATCTTTATTCTTTATCACAGGAAATTAGATTACAATGTTTTGTTTGTTGTAGGTGTGCAAGATGTGGTTCTTTTGCACATATACATATACCTATTCTTCTTCAGATCCTTTTCCCATGTAGGTTATGACACAATGTTGAGGAGTCTTCCCTTGGTATGCCGTGGGTTTTTGGTGATTATATATTTCACATGTGTTTGTATATCTCTGTTAACCCCAATATCGTAATGTATCCAATCCTCACACCTTTCCATTGGGTGAACCGTAATTTGGTTGAATGAATCTGTGATTGCCTTCCTCTCTGGAAATGTCTTCATTGGTATCAATTTTTAGGTAACACCCATAAGTGATAGGATAGGATATGTGTCTTTTGCTTTCTCACTTACTACCAGTTGCATGATTACCTCTAGACTCCTCTATGGTCCTGCAAATGGCATTGCTTCATTTTTTTCCTGGGCTAATATTCCATCTGTACATGTACCAGTTCTTCTTTGTCCACTCATCTCTTGATGGACGTTTTGCTTGCTTCCATGTGTTGGCTATTGTAATGCTTCTACAGTGCAGATTTGCCTGCCTGTGTCTTTCCAATTCTGTCTTCATAGGATATAGCCTGAGAAGTGGGCCTGAGAAGTAGCTCAAGGTTTAGCTTTTAAAGGCACCTCCATTCTGTTCCCATTAGTGGCTCTTAGCAGGTCAGGTCCCACTTCAAATTGAGGGTATGCATTTCTCCAAAACCTCTTCAGCATTGATCACTTGTAGTTTTTTTGCTGATGGTTATTCTGAGTGGTGTGAGCTGATACTTCTTTGTGGTTGGATTTGCATGTGTCTCATACTCCCTTGAAATTGAGCTTTCAGGCATGTCCTTTTATTTTTCAAACTCTTATTACAGCTGACTTCTTCAAATTGTTTTCTTGAAGTACGTGCCACATTTTGAAATGATTTGGCCTTTACCTACATCAAGACATTTTTAAGGGCAGGTTTCGTTTGCAGCCCTGCAGTACTTGTGCATATGAAATGCCCATTTGCACAGATTTCAAAGCTGCTGTTGCAGGTATCGCCCAGAGGATGGCAGCATTTCTACGTTTCACACTCTGGCACCTAGGGAAACATATCTTCCTGCCAGTGGTGTTCCCCAGTTATAAATTAGAGTGCAATGTGCCCTGATATACCCCCAAAAGCTTACGTCTCCTAACGTATGTTTGCTTTTTAAATTCAATTTCTATTTTTTAGTGGAGTAATATTCCATTCTGTACATGGACCACATCTTCTTTGTGCATTCCTCTGTTGATAGACATTTTCATTGCTTCTAAGTGTTGCCTATGGTAAATATGGCTGGAGTGCAGTATTCCTGCCTGTGACTTTTGATTCCCATTTTCTCAGGTGATAGGCCCAACGGTGGGTATGATTCATTGACTGGTAGCTCAATGTTTACCGTTTCAGAGCAACTGCACTGTGTTTTCATTAGTGGCTCTTACCATGTCCCAGTGAACACCGAGTGTATGCATTTTCCACAACCCCTTCAGCATTTATTGTTTGCAGAATGTTTGCTCATGGCCATTCTGACTGGTGTGAGCTGATAGGTTTTTGTAATTTGGATTTGCATGTCTTTAATAATTTCTAGTATTCAGCATTTTCCCACACCTTTCTCTTTTATTTAGAAAAAAAAGGTGTGAGTACAGTATCCCTCTTGAAATTGTCTTCTTGGAAGGTTGCCCTCTTTTGAATTTTGTGGTCGTTTTTCGACCCCAGGATTTTTTTTTTTTTTTTGAGAGCAGGTGTCATTTACATGCCTGCAATGATTGTGAATATTTAGTGACCATTAGCACTGGGTTTAAAGCTGGTGTTGTGGGAAACGGCCACAAGGTGGCAGCATTTCTCCATTCCCAAATCTGGTTACTAGGGCAGCAGAGCCTTTCTGGAAGTCCTGTTACTAGGTTGTAAATTAGAATGGAATGCGCCAGGAAAAAGCCCCGGAAGTTTATGTCTCATTACTTCTTGTTCATTGTTTTAATTGGTTTAATCAGGGTAATGATTAGAATGCAGTTGGTCCTAGGTGTACACAATCTGGTTCATTCGTACATCATATATATCTATTCATGTGCAGATCCTTTTCCCATGTAAAGGATTACAGAATGTTCTGTACACCTCCCTTGCTATGTGCTTGGGCTTTTTGATATGTGTACTTAATCTGTATTTGTATAGGTGTGGTCAACCTAATCTTAATTTATCCATTGCCACCACCTTTCCTTTTAGATACGCATAGTTTGTTTTTTAAGTCCGTGTGTGTCTTTCTCTGTGGAAATATGTCCATTTTGTCAGTTGTTAGGTAACACGTATAGGTGTTATCAGAGGATATATGTCTTTTGCTTTCCAACCTACCTCATGTTCTGTGATTATCTCTAGGCTGATCTGTGGTACCTCAAAGAGCAGTGTTTCGTTGTTTTCCACAGCTAATATTCCATTGTGTACGTGGACCACTTCTTCATTAGCCATTCATGTGTTGATGGGCATTTAGGTTGCTTCCATGTCTTGGCTGTTGTGAATATGGCTGCAGTGCAGCTTTTGCAGCCTCAGTCTTCTGGATTCTGGTCTTCTCAGGTGAGAGGCACAGCAGTGGGCCTGCTGCATCGAATGGTAGCTCAATTTTTACTTTTAAACGCAGCTCCTTTCTGTTCTCATTATTGGCTGTTACCACTTTACATCTCACCAGCAGCTAGAGGGTACACAGTTCTCAAAAACCACTTCAGCATTTATTATTTGTAGCCTTTTGTTGATGGTCAGTCGACCTGTGTGAGTTGAAACCTTTTTGCAGATTAGATTTGCATGAGTCTAATAATTCCTGAGGTTGAGCCTTTACCCGTTTTCCTTCTTTTTCAAAAAAGAGAGTGAGTCAAACTGACCTCTTCATAGTATCTTCTTGAAATTTTGCCAGTTTTGAATTTTATTGTCCATTCCCTACCTCAGCACAATTGTTTAGGGCAGGTGTCCTTTACAGCCCTGAGTCCTTGTGAACGTTAAGAGACCATTAGCTGTGGGCTTAAAGCCGCTCTTGCGGGAAACGGCCACAAGGCGGCAGCATTTCTACATTCCCAACACTGCGTTTTTGGGCAGCAGAGCCTTCCTGGAAATCGTGTTAGTAGGCTGCAAATTAGAGTGGAAAGTGCCAGGCCACATCCCCAAGAGCTTATACCTCCTTACGTCTTGTTTGTTTTTTAAATTTAATTTTTATTACCAGAGCAAATTTGATAAAAATATTTTGTTTCTCCTAGTTGTAGAGAGTCTGGTTCATTATAGCAATGTATCTGTCCATTTATCCTTGCATCCCTTACCGTGTATATTATTACACAGTGTTGAGTAGACCTCTCTTGGTATTCCATAGGTACTTTGTGATTATATATTTCATATGTATTAGAACATGTCTGTTAACCCCCATATCCTAATTCATCCATTACGTACACATTTCCATTTGGTGAAACATAATTTGTTTTCTTAATCCATGCTTTTCCTTCTCTTGGAAATAAGTTCATGAGTATCAATTTTTAGGTAACACCGATAAGTGATGTCATAGGATATCTGTCTTTCACTTTCTTTCTTACTTCAAGTTGGGTGATTATCTCTAGGTCCTTATCTGGTGGTGCAAACGGCACCGTTTCATTGTTTTCCATGGCTAATATTCCATTGTCTACATGGACCACTTCCTCTTTGTGCATTTTTCTGTGGATGGACATTTTGGTTTATTCCAAGTCTTGGCTACGTTAAATGTTCCTGCAGGGCATCCCTGGAGGCGCAGTGGTTGAGAGTCCGCCTGCCGATGCAGGGGATACGAGTTCGTGCCCCAGTCCGGGAAGATCCCACATGCCGCGGAGCGGCTAGGCCCGTGAGCCATGGCCGTTGAGCCTGCGCGTCCGGAGCCAGTGCTCCACAACGGGAGAGGCCACAACAGTGAGAGGCCCACTTACCACCCCACCCCCACCCCAAAATAAGGTTCCTGCAGTGCAGGATTGCCAGCCTGTGTCTTTTCCATTCTGCTCTGCTCAGGTGATAGGCGCATCAAAGGACTTACCAGTTCACATGGTAGCTCACTTTTTACCCTTAAACCCACCTCCATTATGTTCTCCCTACTGGCTGTTACCAGTTTACATCCACCCAGCAGCTAGAGGGTACACAGTTCTCCAAAACCCCTTCAGCATTTATTCTCTGTAGACTTTTTGCTGAAGAACATTCTGACGGCTGTGAGGTGAACATTTCTATAATTGGATTTGCATGGCTTTATTAATTGCTGATGTTGCACATTTTTCTATTCCCTTTTATTTTAAAGAAAAAAAAAGAAAAGACAAAATGTATGTAAGATATGCCTCTTGAAATTGTCTTCTTGAAATGTTGACGTCTTTTGAATTTTCTGGTCGATTTACAACCCCAGGATGTTTTGTGATGGCAGGTGTCATTTAGAGGCCTGCCATGATTTTGAATATTAAGTGACGATTACCGCTCTTGTGTGAAACGACCAGAGGCGGCAGCACTTCTCCTTACCAAATCTGCTTACTAGGGCTACAGAGCCATAATGGAAGTCGTGTTGTAGGTTGTAAATTAGAACGGAATGTGCCAGGGAAAGCCCCTTAAAATTATGTCTGATTACTTCTTGTTCATTTTTTTAAATTAAATCTTTATTCTTTATCACAGGAAATTAGATTACAATGTTTTGTTTGTTGTAGGTGTGCAAGATGTGGTTCTTTTGCACATATACATATACCTATTCTTCTTCAGATCCTTTTCCCATGTAGGTTATGACACAATGTTGAGGAGTCTTCCCTTGGTATGCCGTGGGTTTTTGGTGATTATATATTTCACATGTGTTTGTATATCTCTGTTAACCCCAATATCGTAATGTATCCAATCCTCACACCTTTCCATTGGGTGAACCGTAATTTGGTTGAATGAATCTGTGATTGCCTTCCTCTCTGGAAATGTCTTCATTGGTATCAATTTTTAGGTAACACCCATAAGTGATAGGATAGGATATGTGTCTTTTGCTTTCTCACTTACTACCAGTTGCATGATTACCTCTAGACTCCTCTATGGTCCTGCAAATGGCATTGCTTCATTTTTTTCCTGGGCTAATATTCCATCTGTACATGTACCAGTTCTTCTTTGTCCACTCATCTCTTGATGGACGTTTTGCTTGCTTCCATGTGTTGGCTATTGTAATGCTTCTACAGTGCAGATTTGCCTGCCTGTGTCTTTCCAATTCTGTCTTCATAGGTTATAGCCTGAGAAGTGGGCCTGAGAAGTAGCTCAAGGTTTAGCTTTTAAAGGCACCTCCATTCTGTTCCCATTAGTGGCCCTTAGCAGGTCAGGTCCCACTTCAAATTGAGGGTATGCATTTCTCCAAAACCTCTTCAGCATTGATCACTTGTAGTTTTTTTGCTGATGGTTATTCTGAGTGGTGTGAGCTGATACTTCTTTGTGGTTGGATTTGCATGTGTCTCATACTCCCTTGAAATTGAGCTTTCAGGCATGTCCTTTTATTTTTCAAACTCTTATTACAGCTGACTTCTTCAAATTGTTTTCTTGAAGTACGTGCCACATTTTGAAATGATTTGGCCTTTACCTACATCAAGACATTTTTAAGGGCAGGTTTCGTTTGCAGCCCTGCAGTACTTGTGCATATGAAATGCCCATTTGCACAGATTTCAAAGCTGCTGTTGCAGGTATCGCCCAGAGGATGGCAGCATTTCTACGTTTCACACTCTGGCACCTAGGGAAACATATCTTCCTGCCAGTGGTGTTCCCCAGTTATAAATTAGAGTGCAATGTGCCCTGATATACCCCCAAAAGCTTACGTCTCCTAACGTATGTTTGCTTTTTAAATTCAATTTCTATTTTTTAGTGGAGTAATATTCCATTCTGTACATGGACCACATCTTCTTTGTGCATTCCTCTGTTGATAGACATTTTCATTGCTTCTAAGTGTTGCCTATGGTAAATATGGCTGGAGTGCAGTATTCCTGCCTGTGACTTTTGATTCCCATTTTCTCAGGTGATAGGCCCAACGGTGGGTATGATTCATTGACTGGTAGCTCAGTGTTTACCGTTTCAGAGCAACTGCACTGTGTTTTCATTAGTGGCTCTTACCACGTCCCAGTGAACACCGAGTGTATGCATTTTCCACAACCCCTTCAGCATTTATTGTTTGCAGAATGTTTGCTCATGGCCATTCTGACTGGTGTGAGCTGATAGGTTTTTGTAATTTGGATTTGCATGTCTTTAATAATTCCTAGTATTCAGCATTTTCCCACACCTTTCTCTTTTATTTAGAAAAAAAAGGTGTGAGTACAGTATCCCTCTTGAAATTGTCTTCTTGGAAGGTTGCCCTCTTTTGAATTTTGTGGTCGTTTTTCGACCCCAGGATTTTTTTTTTTTTTGAGAGCAGGTGTCATTTACATGCCTGCAATGATTGTGAATATTTAGTGACCATTAGCACTGGGTTTAAAGCTGGTGTTGTGGGAAACGGCCACAAGGTGGCAGCATTTCTCCATTCCCAAATCTGGTTACTAGGGCAGCAGAGCCTTTCTGGAAGTCCTGTTACTAGGTTGTAAATTAGAATGGAATGTGCCAGGAAAAAGCCCCGGAAGTTTATGTCTCATTACTTCTTGTTCATTGTTTTAATTGGTTTAATCAGGGTAATGATTAGAATGCAGTTGGTCCTAGGTGTACACAATCTGGTTCATTCGTACATCATATATATCTATTCATGTGCAGATCCTTTTCCCATGTAAAGGATTACAGAATGTTCTGTACACCTCCCTTGCTATGTGCTTGGGCTTTTTGATATGTGTACTTAATCTGTATTTGTATAGGTGTGGTCAACCTAATCTTAATTTATCCATTGCCACCACCTTTCCTTTTAGATACGCATAGTTTGTTTTTTAAGTCCGTGTGTGTCTTTCTCTGTGGAAATATGTCCATTTTGTCAGTTGTTAGGTAACACGTATAGGTGTTATCAGAGGATATATGTCTTTTGCTTTCCAACCTACCTCATGTTCTGTGATTATCTCTAGGCTCATCTGTGGTACCTCAAAGAGCAGTGTTTCGTTGTTTTCCACAGCTAATATTCCATTGTGTACGTGGACCACTTCTTCATTAGCCATTCATGTGTTGATGGGCATTTAGGTTGCTTCCATGTCTTGGCTGTTGTGAATATGGCTGCAGTGCAGCTTTTGCAGCCTCAGTCTTCTGGATTCTGGTCTTCTCAGGTGAGAGGCACAGCAGTGGGCCTGCTGCATCGAATGGTGGCTCAATTTTTACTTTTAAACGCAGCTCCTTTCTGTTCTCATTATTGGCTGTTACCACTTTACATCTCACCAGCAGCTAGAGGGTACACAGTTCTCAAAAACCACTTCAGCATTTATTATTTGTAGCCTTTTGTTGATGGTCAGTCGACCTGTGTGAGTTGAAACCTTTTTGCAGATTAGATTTGCATGAGTCTAATAATTCCTGAGGTTGAGCCTTTACCCGTTTTCCTTCTTTTTCAAAAAAGAGAGTGAGTCAAACTGACCTCTTCATAGTATCTTCTTGAAATTTTGCCAGTTTTGAATTTTATTGTCCATTCCCTACCTCAGCACAATTGTTTAGGGCAGGTGTCCTTTACAGCCCTGAGTCCTTGTGAACGTTAAGAGACCATTAGCTGTGGGCTTAAAGCCGCTCTTGCGGGAAACGGCCACAAGGCGGCAGCATTTCTACATTCCCAACACTGCGTTTTTGGGCAGCAGAGCCTTCCTGGAAATCGTGTTAGTAGGCTGCAAATTAGAGTGGAAAGTGCCAGGCCACATCCCCAAGAGCTTATACCTCCTTACGTCTTGTTTGTTTTTTAAATTTAATTTTTATTACCAGAGCAAATTTGATAAAAATATTTTGTTTCTCCTAGTTGTACAGAGTCTGGTTCATTATAGCAATGTATCTGTCCATTTATCCTTGCATCCCTTACCGTGTATATTATTACACAGTGTTGAGTAGACCTCTCTTGGTATTCCATAGGTACTTTGTGATTATATATTTCATATGTATTAGAACATGTCTGTTAACCCCCATATCCTAATTCATCCATTACGTACACATTTCCATTTGGTGAAACATAATTTGTTTTCTTAATCCATGCTTTTCCTTCTCTTGGAAATAAGTTCATGAGTATCAATTTTTAGGTAACACCGATAAGTGATGTCATAGGATATCTGTCTTTCACTTTCTTTCTTACTTCAAGTTGGGTGATTATCTCTAGGTCCTTATCTGGTGGTGCAAACGGCACCGTTTCATTGTTTTCCATGGCTAATATTCCATTGTCTACATGGACCACTTCCTCTTTGTGCATTTTTCTGTGGATGGACATTTTGGTTTATTCCAAGTCTTGGCTACGTTAAATGTTCCTGCAGGGCATCCCTGGAGGCGCAGTGGTTGAGAGTCCGCCTGCCGATGCAGGGGATACGAGTTCGTGCCCCAGTCCGGGAAGATCCCACATGCCGCGGAGCGGCTAGGCCCGTGAGCCATGGCCGTTGAGCCTGCGCGTCCGGAGCCAGTGCTCCACAACGGGAGAGGCCACAACAGTGAGAGGCCCACTTACCACCCCACCCCCACCCCAAAATAAGGTTCCTGCAGTGCAGGATTGCCAGCCTGTGTCTTTTCCATTCTGCTCTGCTCAGGTGATAGGCGCATCAAAGGACTTACCAGTTCACATGGTAGCTCACTTTTTACCCTTAAACCCACCTCCATTATGTTCTCCCTACTGGCTGTTACCAGTTTACATCCACCCAGCAGCTAGAGGGTACACAGTTCTCCAAAACCCCTTCAGCATTTATTCTCTGTAGACTTTCTGCTGAAGAACATTCTGACGGCTGTGAGGTGAACATTTCTATAATTGGATTTGCATGGCTTTATTAATTGCTGATGTTGCACATTTTTCTATTCCCTTTTATTTTAAAGAAAAAAAAAAGAAAAGACAAAATGTATGTAAGATATGCCTCTTGAAATTGTCTTCTTGAAATGTTGACGTCTTTTGAATTTTCTGGTCGATTTACAACCCCAGGATGTTTTGTGATGGCAGGTGTCATTTAGAGGCCTGCCATGATTTTGAATATTAAGTGACGATTACCGCTCTTGTGTGAAACGACCAGAGGCGGCAGCACTTCTCCTTACCAAATCTGCTTACTAGGGCTACAGAGCCATAATGGAAGTCGTGTTGTAGGTTGTAAATTAGAACGGAATGTGCCAGGGAAAGCCCCTTAAAATTATGTCTGATTACTTCTTGTTCATTTTTTTAAATTAAATCTTTATTCTTTATCACAGGAAATTAGATTACAATGTTTTGTTTGTTGTAGGTGTGCAAGATGTGGTTCTTTTGCACATATACATATACCTATTCTTCTTCAGATCCTTTTCCCATGTAGGTTATGACACAATGTTGAGGAGTCTTCCCTTGGTATGCCGTGGGTTTTTGGTGATTATATATTTCACATGTGTTTGTATATCTCTGTTAACCCCAATATCGTAATGTATCCAATCCTCACACCTTTCCATTGGGTGAACCGTAATTTGGTTGAATGAATCTGTGATTGCCTTCCTCTCTGGAAATGTCTTCATTGGTATCAATTTTTAGGTAACACCCATAAGTGATAGGATAGGATATGTGTCTTTTGCTTTCTCACTTACTACCAGTTGCATGATTACCTCTAGACTCCTCTATGGTCCTGCAAATGGCATTGCTTCATTTTTTTCCTGGGCTAATATTCCATCTGTACATGTACCAGTTCTTCTTTGTCCACTCATCTCTTGATGGACGTTTTGCTTGCTTCCATGTGTTGGCTATTGTAATGCTTCTACAGTGCAGATTTGCCTGCCTGTGTCTTTCCAATTCTGTCTTCATAGGTTATAGCCTGAGAAGTGGGCCTGAGAAGTAGCTCAAGGTTTAGCTTTTAAAGGCACCTCCATTCTGTTCCCATTAGTGGCCCTTAGCAGGTCAGGTCCCACTTCAAATTGAGGGTATGCATTTCTCCAAAACCTCTTCAGCATTGATCACTTGTAGTTTTTTTGCTGATGGTTATTCTGAGTGGTGTGAGCTGATACTTCTTTGTGGTTGGATTTGCATGTGTCTCATACTCCCTTGAAATTGAGCTTTCAGGCATGTCCTTTTATTTTTCAAACTCTTATTACAGCTGACTTCTTCAAATTGTTTTCTTGAAGTACGTGCCACATTTTGAAATGATTTGGCCTTTACCTACATCAAGACATTTTTAAGGGCAGGTTTCGTTTGCAGCCCTGCAGTACTTGTGCATATGAAATGCCCATTTGCACAGATTTCAAAGCTGCTGTTGCAGGTATCGCCCAGAGGATGGCAGCATTTCTACGTTTCACACTCTGGCACCTAGGGAAACATATCTTCCTGCCAGTGGTGTTCCCCAGTTATAAATTAGAGTGCAATGTGCCCTGATATACCCCCAAAAGCTTACGTCTCCTAACGTATGTTTGCTTTTTAAATTCAATTTCTATTTTTTAGTGGAGTAATACTCCATTCTGTACATGGACCACATCTTCTTTGTGCATTCCTCTGTTGATAGACATTTTCATTGCTTCTAAGTGTTGCCTATGGTAAATATGGCTGGAGTGCAGTATTCCTGCCTGTGACTTTTGATTCCCATTTTCTCAGGTGATAGGCCCAACGGTGGGTATGATTCATTGACTGGTAGCTCAATGTTTACCGTTTCAGAGCAACTGCACTGTGTTTTCATTAGTGGCTCTTACCACGTCCCAGTGAACACCGAGTGTATGCATTTTCCACAACCCCTTCAGCATTTATTGTTTGCAGAATGTTTGCTCATGGCCATTCTGACTGGTGTGAGCTGATAGGTTTTTGTAATTTGGATTTGCATGTCTTTAATAATTTCTAGTATTCAGCATTTTCCCAAACCTTTCTCTTTTATTTAGAAAAAAAAGGTGTGAGTACAGTATCCCTCTTGAAATTGTCTTCTTGGAAGGTTGCCCTCTTTTGAATTTTGTGGTCGTTTTTCGACCCCAGGATTTTTTTTTTTTTTTTGAGAGCAGGTGTCATTTACATGCCTGCAATGATTGTGAATATTTAGTGACCATTAGCACTGGGTTTAAAGCTGGTGTTGTGGGAAACGGCCACAAGGTGGCAGCATTTCTCCATTCCCAAATCTGGTTACTAGGGCAGCAGAGCCTTTCTGGAAGTCCTGTTACTAGGTTGTAAATTAGAATGGAATGTGCCAGGAAAAAGCCCCGGAAGTTTATGTCTCATTACTTCTTGTTCATTGTTTTAATTGGTTTAATCAGGGTAATGATTAGAATGCAGTTGGTCCTAGGTGTACACAATCTGGTTCATTCGTACATCATATATATCTATTCATGTGCAGATCCTTTTCCCATGTAAAGGATTACAGAATGTTCTGTACACCTCCCTTGCTATGTGCTTGGGCTTTTTGATATGTGTACTTAATCTGTATTTGTATAGGTGTGGTCAACCTAATCTTAATTTATCCATTGCCACCACCTTTCCTTTTAGATACGCATAGTTTGTTTTTTAAGTCCGTGTGTGTCTTTCTCTGTGGAAATATGTCCATTTTGTCAGTTGTTAGGTAACACGTATAGGTGTTATCAGAGGATATATGTCTTTTGCTTTCCAACCTACCTCATGTTCTGTGATTATCTCTAGGCTCATCTGTGGTACCTCAAAGAGCAGTGTTTCGTTGTTTTCCACAGCTAATATTCCATTGTGTACGTGGACCACTTCTTCATTAGCCATTCATGTGTTGATGGGCATTTAGGTTGCTTCCATGTCTTGGCTGTTGTGAATATGGCTGCAGTGCAGCTTTTGCAGCCTCAGTCTTCTGGATTCTGGTCTTCTCAGGTGAGAGGCACAGCAGTGGGCCTGCTGCATCGAATGGTGGCTCAATTTTTACTTTTAAACGCAGCTCCTTTCTGTTCTCATTATTGGCTGTTACCACTTTACATCTCACCAGCAGCTAGAGGGTACACAGTTCTCAAAAACCACTTCAGCATTTATTATTTGTAGCCTTTTGTTGATGGTCAGTCGACCTGTGTGAGTTGAAACCTTTTTGCAGATTAGATTTGCATGAGTCTAATAATTCCTGAGGTTGAGCCTTTACCCGTTTTCCTTCTTTTTCAAAAAAGAGAGTGAGTCAAACTGACCTCTTCATAGTATCTTCTTGAAATTTTGCCAGGTTTGAATTTTATTGTCCATTCCCTACCTCAGCACAATTGTTTAGGGCAGGTGTCCTTTACAGCCCTGAGTCCTTGTGAACGTTAAGAGACCATTAGCTGTGGGCTTAAAGCCGCTCTTGCGGGAAACGGCCACAAGGCGGCAGCATTTCTACATTCCCAACACTGCGTTTTTGGGCAGCAGAGCCTTCCTGGAAATCGTGTTAGTAGGCTGCAAATTAGAGTGGAAAGTGCCAGGCCACATCCCCAAGAGCTTATACCTCCTTACGTCTTGTTTGTTTTTTAAATTTAATTTTTATTACCAGAGCAAATTTGATAAAAATATTTTGTTTCTCCTAGTTGTAGAGAGTCTGGTTCATTATAGCAATGTATCTGTCCATTTATCCTTGCATCCCTTACCGTGTATATTATTACACAGTGTTGAGTAGACCTCTCTTGGTATTCCATAGGTACTTTGTGATTATATATTTCATATGTATTAGAACATGTCTGTTAACCCCCATATCCTAATTCATCCATTACGTACACATTTCCATTTGGTGAAACATAATTTGTTTTCTTAATCCATGCTTTTCCTTCTCTTGGAAATAAGTTCATGAGTATCAATTTTTAGGTAACACCGATAAGTGATGTCATAGGATATCTGTCTTTCACTTTCTTTCTTACTTCAAGTTGGGTGATTATCTCTAGGTCCTTATCTGGTGGTGCAAACGGCACCGTTTCATTGTTTTCCATGGCTAATATTCCATTGTCTACATGGACCACTTCCTCTTTGTGCATTTTTCTGTGGATGGACATTTTGGTTTATTCCAAGTCTTGGCTACGTTAAATGTTCCTGCAGGGCATCCCTGGAGGCGCAGTGGTTGAGAGTCCGCCTGCCGATGCAGGGGATACGAGTTCGTGCCCCAGTCCGGGAAGATCCCACATGCCGCGGAGCGGCTAGGCCCGTGAGCCATGGCCGTTGAGCCTGCGCGTCCGGAGCCAGTGCTCCACAACGGGAGAGGCCACAACAGTGAGAGGCCCACTTACCACCCCACCCCCACCCCAAAATAAGGTTCCTGCAGTGCAGGATTGCCAGCCTGTGTCTTTTCCATTCTGCTCTGCTCAGGTGATAGGCGCATCAAAGGACTTACCAGTTCACATGGTAGCTCACTTTTTACCCTTAAACCCACCTCCATTATGTTCTCCCTACTGGCTGTTACCAGTTTACATCCACCCAGCAGCTAGAGGGTACACAGTTCTCCAAAACCCCTTCAGCATTTATTCTCTGTAGACTTTCTGCTGAAGAACATTCTGACGGCTGTGAGGTGAACATTTCTATAATTGGATTTGCATGGCTTTATTAATTGCTGATGTTGCACATTTTTCTATTCCCTTTTATTTTAAAGAAAAAAAAAAGAAAAGACAAAATGTATGTAAGATATGCCTCTTGAAATTGTCTTCTTGAAATGTTGACGTCTTTTGAATTTTCTGGTCGATTTACAACCCCAGGATGTTTTGTGATGGCAGGTGTCATTTAGAGGCCTGCCATGATTTTGAATATTAAGTGACGATTACCGCTCTTGTGTGAAACGACCAGAGGCGGCAGCACTTCTCCTTACCAAATCTGCTTACTAGGGCTACAGAGCCATAATGGAAGTCGTGTTGTAGGTTGTAAATTAGAACGGAATGTGCCAGGGAAAGCCCCTTAAAATTATGTCTGATTACTTCTTGTTCATTTTTTTAAATTAAATCTTTATTCTTTATCACAGGAAATTAGATTACAATGTTTTGTTTGTTGTAGGTGTGCAAGATGTGGTTCTTTTGCACATATACATATACCTATTCTTCTTCAGATCCTTTTCCCATGTAGGTTATGACACAATGTTGAGGAGTCTTCCCTTGGTATGCCGTGGGTTTTTGGTGATTATATATTTCACATGTGTTTGTATATCTCTGTTAACCCCAATATCGTAATGTATCCAATCCTCACACCTTTCCATTGGGTGAACCGTAATTTGGTTGAATGAATCTGTGATTGCCTTCCTCTCTGGAAATGTCTTCATTGGTATCAATTTTTAGGTAACACCCATAAGTGGTAGGATAGGATATGTGTCTTTTGCTTTCTCACTTACTACCAGTTGCATGATTACCTCTAGACTCCTCTATGGTCCTGCAAATGGCATTGCTTCATTTTTTTCCTGGGCTAATATTCCATCTGTACATGTACCAGTTCTTCTTTGTCCACTCATCTCTTGATGGACGTTTTGCTTGCTTCCATGTGTTGGCTATTGTAATGCTTCTACAGTGCAGATTTGCCTGCCTGTGTCTTTCCAATTCTGTCTTCATAGGTTATAGCCTGAGAAGTGGGCCTGAGAAGTAGCTCAAGGTTTAGCTTTTAAAGGCACCTCCATTCTGTTCCCATTAGTGGCCCTTAGCAGGTCAGGTCCCACTTCAAATTGAGGGTATGCATTTCTCCAAAACCTCTTCAGCATTGATCACTTGTAGTTTTTTTGCTGATGGTTATTCTGAGTGGTGTGAGCTGATACTTCTTTGTGGTTGGATTTGCATGTGTCTCATACTCCCTTGAAATTGAGCTTTCAGGCATGTCCTTTTATTTTTCAAACTCTTATTACAGCTGACTTCTTCAAATTGTTTTCTTGAAGTACGTGCCACATTTTGAAATGATTTGGCCTTTACCTACATCAAGACATTTTTAAGGGCAGGTTTCGTTTGCAGCCCTGCAGTACTTGTGCATATGAAATGCCCATTTGCACAGATTTCAAAGCTGCTGTTGCAGGTATCGCCCAGAGGATGGCAGCATTTCTACGTTTCACACTCTGGCACCTAGGGAAACATATCTTCCTGCCAGTGGTGTTCCCCAGTTATAAATTAGAGTGCAATGTGCCCTGATATACCCCCAAAAGCTTACGTCTCCTAACGTATGTTTGCTTTTTAAATTCAATTTCTATTTTTTAGTGGAGTAATATTCCATTCTGTACATGGACCACATCTTCTTTGTGCATTCCTCTGTTGATAGACATTTTCATTGCTTCTAAGTGTTGCCTATGGTAAATATGGCTGGAGTGCAGTATTCCTGCCTGTGACTTTTGATTCCCATTTTCTCAGGTGATAGGCCCAACGGTGGGTATGATTCATTGACTGGTAGCTCAGTGTTTACCGTTTCAGAGCAACTGCACTGTGTTTTCATTAGTGGCTCTTACCACGTCCCAGTGAACACCGAGTGTATGCATTTTCCACAACCCCTTCAGCATTTATTGTTTGCAGAATGTTTGCTCATGGCCATTCTGACTGGTGTGAGCTGATAGGTTTTTGTAATTTGGATTTGCATGTCTTTAATAATTCCTAGTATTCAGCATTTTCCCACACCTTTCTCTTTTATTTAGAAAGAAAAGGTGTGAGTACAGTATCCCTCTTGAAATTGTCTTCTTGGAAGGTTGCCCTCTTTTGAATTTTGTGGTCGTTTTTCGACCCCAGGATTTTTTTTTTTTTTGAGAGCAGGTGTCATTTACATGCCTGCAATGATTGTGAATATTTAGTGACCATTAGCACTGGGTTTAAAGCTGGTGTTGTGGGAAACGGCCACAAGGTGGCAGCATTTCTCCATTCCCAAATCTGGTTACTAGGGCAGCAGAGCCTTTCTGGAAGTCCTGTTACTAGGTTGTAAATTAGAATGGAATGTGCCAGGAAAAAGCCCCGGAAGTTTATGTCTCATTACTTCTTGTTCATTGTTTTAATTGGTTTAATCAGGGTAATGATTAGAATGCAGTTGGTCCTAGGTGTACACAATCTGGTTCATTCGTACATCATATATATCTATTCATGTGCAGATCCTTTTCCCATGTAAAGGATTACAGAATGTTCTGTACACCTCCCTTGCTATGTGCTTGGGCTTTTTGATATGTGTACTTAATCTGTATTTGTATAGGTGTGGTCAACCTAATCTTAATTTATCCATTGCCACCACCTTTCCTTTTAGATACGCATAGTTTGTTTTTTAAGTCCGTGTGTGTCTTTCTCTGTGGAAATATGTCCATTTTGTCAGTTGTTAGGTAACACGTATAGGTGTTATCAGAGGATATATGTCTTTTGCTTTCCAACCTACCTCATGTTCTGTGATTATCTCTAGGCTCATCTGTGGTACCTCAAAGAGCAGTGTTTCGTTGTTTTCCACAGCTAATATTCCATTGTGTACGTGGACCACTTCTTCATTAGCCATTCATGTGTTGATGGGCATTTAGGTTGCTTCCATGTCTTGGCTGTTGTGAATATGGCTGCAGTGCAGCTTTTGCAGCCTCAGTCTTCTGGATTCTGGTCTTCTCAGGTGAGAGGCACAGCAGTGGGCCTGCTGCATCGAATGGTGGCTCAATTTTTACTTTTAAACGCAGCTCCTTTCTGTTCTCATTATTGGCTGTTACCACTTTACATCTCACCAGCAGCTAGAGGGTACACAGTTCTCAAAAACCACTTCAGCATTTATTATTTGTAGCCTTTTGTTGATGGTCAGTCGACCTGTGTGAGTTGAAACCTTTTTGCAGATTAGATTTGCATGAGTCTAATAATTCCTGAGGTTGAGCCTTTACCCGTTTTCCTTCTTTTTCAAAAAAGAGAGTGAGTCAAACTGACCTCTTCATAGTATCTTCTTGAAATTTTGCCAGTTTTGAATTTTATTGTCCATTCCCTACCTCAGCACAATTGTTTAGGGCAGGTGTCCTTTACAGCCCTGAGTCCTTGTGAACGTTAAGAGACCATTAGCTGTGGGCTTAAAGCCGCTCTTGCGGGAAACGGCCACAAGGCGGCAGCATTTCTACATTCCCAACACTGCGTTTTTGGGCAGCAGAGCCTTCCTGGAAATCGTGTTAGTAGGCTGCAAATTAGAGTGGAAAGTGCCAGGCCACATCCCCAAGAGCTTATACCTCCTTACGTCTTGTTTGTTTTTTAAATTTAATTTTTATTACCAGAGCAAATTTGATAAAAATATTTTGTTTCTCCTAGTTGTACAGAGTCTGGTTCATTATAGCAATGTATCTGTCCATTTATCCTTGCATCCCTTACCGTGTATATTATTACACAGTGTTGAGTAGACCTCTCTTGGTATTCCATAGGTACTTTGTGATTATATATTTCATATGTATTAGAACATGTCTGTTAACCCCCATATCCTAATTCATCCATTACGTACACATTTCCATTTGGTGAAACATAATTTGTTTTCTTAATCCATGCTTTTCCTTCTCTTGGAAATAAGTTCATGAGTATCAATTTTTAGGTAACACCGATAAGTGATGTCATAGGATATCTGTCTTTCACTTTCTTTCTTACTTCAAGTTGGGTGATTATCTCTAGGTCCTTATCTGGTGGTGCAAACGGCACCGTTTCATTGTTTTCCATGGCTAATATTCCATTGTCTACATGGACCACTTCCTCTTTGTGCATTTTTCTGTGGATGGACATTTTGGTTTATTCCAAGTCTTGGCTACGTTAAATGTTCCTGCAGGGCATCCCTGGAGGCGCAGTGGTTGAGAGTCCGCCTGCCGATGCAGGGGATACGAGTTCGTGCCCCAGTCCGGGAAGATCCCACATGCCGCGGAGCGGCTAGGCCCGTGAGCCATGGCCGTTGAGCCTGCGCGTCCGGAGCCAGTGCTCCACAACGGGAGAGGCCACAACAGTGAGAGGCCCACTTACCACCCCACCCCCACCCCAAAATAAGGTTCCTGCAGTGCAGGATTGCCAGCCTGTGTCTTTTCCATTCTGCTCTGCTCAGGTGATAGGCGCATCAAAGGACTTACCAGTTCACATGGTAGCTCACTTTTTACCCTTAAACCCACCTCCATTATGTTCTCCCTACTGGCTGTTACCAGTTTACATCCACCCAGCAGCTAGAGGGTACACAGTTCTCCAAAACCCCTTCAGCATTTATTCTCTGTAGACTTTCTGCTGAAGAACATTCTGACGGCTGTGAGGTGAACATTTCTATAATTGGATTTGCATGGCTTTATTAATTGCTGATGTTGCACATTTTTCTATTCCCTTTTATTTTAAAGAAAAAAAAAAGAAAAGACAAAATGTATGTAAGATATGCCTCTTGAAATTGTCTTCTTGAAATGTTGACGTCTTTTGAATTTTCTGGTCGATTTACAACCCCAGGATGTTTTGTGATGGCAGGTGTCATTTAGAGGCCTGCCATGATTTTGAATATTAAGTGACGATTACCGCTCTTGTGTGAAACGACCAGAGGCGGCAGCACTTCTCCTTACCAAATCTGCTTACTAGGGCTACAGAGCCATAATGGAAGTCGTGTTGTAGGTTGTAAATTAGAACGGAATGTGCCAGGGAAAGCCCCTTAAAATTATGTCTGATTACTTCTTGTTCATTTTTTTAAATTAAATCTTTATTCTTTATCACAGGAAATTAGATTACAATGTTTTGTTTGTTGTAGGTGTGCAAGATGTGGTTCTTTTGCACATATACATATACCTATTCTTCTTCAGATCCTTTTCCCATGTAGGTTATGACACAATGTTGAGGAGTCTTCCCTTGGTATGCCGTGGGTTTTTGGTGATTATATATTTCACATGTGTTTGTATATCTCTGTTAACCCCAATATCGTAATGTATCCAATCCTCACACCTTTCCATTGGGTGAACCGTAATTTGGTTGAATGAATCTGTGATTGCCTTCCTCTCTGGAAATGTCTTCATTGGTATCAATTTTTAGGTAACACCCATAAGTGATAGGATAGGATATGTGTCTTTTGCTTTCTCACTTACTACCAGTTGCATGATTACCTCTAGACTCCTCTATGGTCCTGCAAATGGCATTGCTTCATTTTTTTCCTGGGCTAATATTCCATCTGTACATGTACCAGTTCTTCTTTGTCCACTCATCTCTTGATGGACGTTTTGCTTGCTTCCATGTGTTGGCTATTGTAATGCTTCTACAGTGCAGATTTGCCTGCCTGTGTCTTTCCAATTCTGTCTTCATAGGTTATAGCCTGAGAAGTGGGCCTGAGAAGTAGCTCAAGGTTTAGCTTTTAAAGGCACCTCCATTCTGTTCCCATTAGTGGCCCTTAGCAGGTCAGGTCCCACTTCAAATTGAGGGTATGCATTTCTCCAAAACCTCTTCAGCATTGATCACTTGTAGTTTTTTTGCTGATGGTTATTCTGAGTGGTGTGAGCTGATACTTCTTTGTGGTTGGATTTGCATGTGTCTCATACTCCCTTGAAATTGAGCTTTCAGGCATGTCCTTTTATTTTTCAAACTCTTATTACAGCTGACTTCTTCAAATTGTTTTCTTGAAGTACGTGCCACATTTTGAAATGATTTGGCCTTTACCTACATCAAGACATTTTTAAGGGCAGGTTTCGTTTGCAGCCCTGCAGTACTTGTGCATATGAAATGCCCATTTGCACAGATTTCAAAGCTGCTGTTGCAGGTATCGCCCAGAGGATGGCAGCATTTCTACGTTTCACACTCTGGCACCTAGGGAAACATATCTTCCTGCCAGTGGTGTTCCCCAGTTATAAATTAGAGTGCAATGTGCCCTGATATACCCCCAAAAGCTTACGTCTCCTAACGTATGTTTGCTTTTTAAATTCAATTTCTATTTTTTAGTGGAGTAATATTCCATTCTGTACATGGACCACATCTTCTTTGTGCATTCCTCTGTTGATAGACATTTTCATTGCTTCTAAGTGTTGCCTATGGTAAATATGGCTGGAGTGCAGTATTCCTGCCTGTGACTTTTGATTCCCATTTTCTCAGGTGATAGGCCCAACGGTGGGTATGATTCATTGACTGGTAGCTCAATGTTTACCGTTTCAGAGCAACTGCACTGTGTTTTCATTAGTGGCTCTTACCATGTCCCAGTGAACACCGAGTGTATGCATTTTCCACAACCCCTTCAGCATTTATTGTTTGCAGAATGTTTGCTCATGGCCATTCTGACTGGTGTGAGCTGATAGGTTTTTGTAATTTGGATTTGCATGTCTTTAATAATTCCTAGTATTCAGCATTTTCCCACACCTTTCTCTTTTATTTAGAAAAAAAAGGTGTGAGTACAGTATCCCTCTTGAAATTGTCTTCTTGGAAGGTTGCCCTCTTTTGAATTTTGTGGTCGTTTTTCGACCCCAGGATTTTTTTTTTTTTTTTGAGAGCAGGTGTCATTTACATGCCTGCAATGATTGTGAATATTTAGTGACCATTAGCACTGGGTTTAAAGCTGGTGTTGTGGGAAACGGCCACAAGGTGGCAGCATTTCTCCATTCCCAAATCTGGTTACTAGGGCAGCAGAGCCTTTCTGGAAGTCCCGTTACTAGGTTGTAAATTAGAATGGAATGTGCCAGGAAAAAGCCCCGGAAGTTTATGTCTCATTACTTCTTGTTCATTGTTTTAATTGGTTTAATCAGGGTAATGATTAGAATGCAGTTGGTCCTAGGTGTACACAATCTGGTTCATTCGTACATCATATATATCTATTCATGTGCAGATCCTTTTCCCATGTAAAGGATTACAGAATGTTCTGTACACCTCCCTTGCTATGTGCTTGGGCTTTTTGATATGTGTACTTAATCTGTATTTGTATAGGTGTGGTCAACCTAATCTTAATTTATCCATTGCCACCACCTTTCCTTTTAGATACGCATAGTTTGTTTTTTAAGTCCGTGTGTGTCTTTCTCTGTGGAAATATGTCCATTTTGTCAGTTGTTAGGTAACACGTATAGGTGTTATCAGAGGATATATGTCTTTTGCTTTCCAACCTACCTCATGTTCTGTGATTATCTCTAGGCTCATCTGTGGTACCTCAAAGAGCAGTGTTTCGTTGTTTTCCACAGCTAATATTCCATTGTGTACGTGGACCACTTCTTCATTAGCCATTCATGTGTTGATGGGCATTTAGGTTGCTTCCATGTCTTGGCTGTTGTGAATATGGCTGCAGTGCAGCTTTTGCAGCCTCAGTCTTCTGGATTCTGGTCTTCTCAGGTGAGAGGCACAGCAGTGGGCCTGCTGCATCGAATGGTAGCTCAATTTTTACTTTTAAACGCAGCTCCTTTCTGTTCTCATTATTGGCTGTTACCACTTTACATCTCACCAGCAGCTAGAGGGTACACAGTTCTCAAAAACCACTTCAGCATTTATTATTTGTAGCCTTTTGTTGATGGTCAGTCGACCTGTGTGAGTTGAAACCTTTTTGCAGATTAGATTTGCATGAGTCTAATAATTCCTGAGGTTGAGCCTTTACCCGTTTTCCTTCTTTTTCAAAAAAGAGAGTGAGTCAAACTGACCTCTTCATAGTATCTTCTTGAAATTTTGCCAGTTTTGAATTTTATTGTCCATTCCCTACCTCAGCACAATTGTTTAGGGCAGGTGTCCTTTACAGCCCTGAGTCCTTGTGAACGTTAAGAGACCATTAGCTGTGGGCTTAAAGCCGCTCTTGCGGGAAACGGCCACAAGGCGGCAGCATTTCTACATTCCCAACACTGCGTTTTTGGGCAGCAGAGCCTTCCTGGAAATCGTGTTAGTAGGCTGCAAATTAGAGTGGAAAGTGCCAGGCCACATCCCCAAGAGCTTATACCTCCTTACGTCTTGTTTGTTTTTTAAATTTAATTTTTATTACCAGAGCAAATTTGATAAAAATATTTTGTTTCTCCTAGTTGTACAGAGTCTGGTTCATTATAGCAATGTATCTGTCCATTTATCCTTGCATCCCTTACCGTGTATATTATTACACAGTGTTGAGTAGACCTCTCTTGGTATTCCATAGGTACTTTGTGATTATATATTTCATATGTATTAGAACATGTCTGTTAACCCCCATATCCTAATTCATCCATTACGTACACATTTCCATTTGGTGAAACATAATTTGTTTTCTTAATCCATGCTTTTCCTTCTCTTGGAAATAAGTTCATGAGTATCAATTTTTAGGTAACACCGATAAGTGATGTCATAGGATATCTGTCTTTCACTTTCTTTCTTACTTCAAGTTGGGTGATTATCTCTAGGTCCTTATCTGGTGGTGCAAACGGCACCGTTTCATTGTTTTCCATGGCTAATATTCCATTGTCTACATGGACCACTTCCTCTTTGTGCATTTTTCTGTGGATGGACATTTTGGTTTATTCCAAGTCTTGGCTACGTTAAATGTTCCCGCAGGGCATCCCTGGAGGCGCAGTGGTTGAGAGTCCGCCTGCCGATGCAGGGGATACGAGTTCGTGCCCCAGTCCGGGAAGATCCCACATGCCGCGGAGCGGCTAGGCCCGTGAGCCATGGCCGTTGAGCCTGCGCGTCCGGAGCCAGTGCTCCACAACGGGAGAGGCCACAACAGTGAGAGGCCCACTTACCACCCCACCCCCACCCCAAAATAAGGTTCCTGCAGTGCAGGATTGCCAGCCTGTGTCTTTTCCATTCTGCTCTGCTCAGGTGATAGGCGCATCAAAGGACTTACCAGTTCACATGGTAGCTCACTTTTTACCCTTAAACCCACCTCCATTATGTTCTCCCTACTGGCTGTTACCAGTTTACATCCACCCAGCAGCTAGAGGGTACACAGTTCTCCAAAACCCCTTCAGCATTTATTCTCTGTAGACTTTTTGCTGAAGAACATTCTGACGGCTGTGAGGTGAACATTTCTATAATTGGATTTGCATGGCTTTATTAATTGCTGATGTTGCACATTTTTCTATTCCCTTTTATTTTAAAGAAAAAAAAAAGAAAAGACAAAATGTATGTAAGATATGCCTCTTGAAATTGTCTTCTTGAAATGTTGACGTCTTTTGAATTTTCTGGTCGATTTACAACCCCAGGATGTTTTGTGATGGCAGGTGTCATTTAGAGGCCTGCCATGATTTTGAATATTAAGTGACGATTACCGCTCTTGTGTGAAACGACCAGAGGCGGCAGCACTTCTCCTTACCAAATCTGCTTACTAGGGCTACAGAGCCATAATGGAAGTCGTGTTGTAGGTTGTAAATTAGAACGGAATGTGCCAGGGAAAGCCCCTTAAAATTATGTCTGATTACTTCTTGTTCATTTTTTTAAATTAAATCTTTATTCTTTATCACAGGAAATTAGATTACAATGTTTTGTTTGTTGTAGGTGTGCAAGATGTGGTTCTTTTGCACATATACATATACCTATTCTTCTTCAGATCCTTTTCCCATGTAGGTTATGACACAATGTTGAGGAGTCTTCCCTTGGTATGCCGTGGGTTTTTGGTGATTATATATTTCACATGTGTTTGTATATCTCTGTTAACCCCAATATCGTAATGTATCCAATCCTCACACCTTTCCATTGGGTGAACCGTAATTTGGTTGAATGAATCTGTGATTGCCTTCCTCTCTGGAAATGTCTTCATTGGTATCAATTTTTAGGTAACACCCATAAGTGATAGGATAGGATATGTGTCTTTTGCTTTCTCACTTACTACCAGTTGCATGATTACCTCTAGACTCCTCTATGGTCATGCAAATGGCATTGCTTCATTTTTTTCCTGGGCTAATATTCCATCTGTACATGTACCAGTTCTTCTTTGTCCACTCATCTCTTGATGGACGTTTTGCTTGCTTCCATGTGTTGGCTATTGTAATGCTTCTACAGTGCAGATTTGCCTGCCTGTGTCTTTCCAATTCTGTCTTCATAGGATATAGCCTGAGAAGTGGGCCTGAGAAGTAGCTCAAGGTTTAGCTTTTAAAGGCACCTCCATTCTGTTCCCATTAGTGGCTCTTAGCAGGTCAGGTCCCACTTCAAATTGAGGGTATGCATTTCTCCAAAACCTCTTCAGCATTGATCACTTGTAGTTTTTTTGCTGATGGTTATTCTGAGTGGTGTGAGCTGATACTTCTTTGTGGTTGGATTTGCATGTGTCTCATACTCCCTTGAAATTGAGCTTTCAGGCATGTCCTTTTATTTTTCAAACTCTTATTACAGCTGACTTCTTCAAATTGTTTTCTTGAAGTACGTGCCACATTTTGAAATGATTTGGCCTTTACCTACATCAAGACATTTTTAAGGGCAGGTTTCGTTTGCAGCCCTGCAGTACTTGTGCATATGAAATGCCCATTTGCACAGATTTCAAAGCTGCTGTTGCAGGTATCGCCCAGAGGATGGCAGCATTTCTACGTTTCACACTCTGGCACCTAGGGAAACATATCTTCCTGCCAGTGGTGTTCCCCAGTTATAAATTAGAGTGCAATGTGCCCTGATATACCCCCAAAAGCTTACGTCTCCTAACGTATGTTTGCTTTTTAAATTCAATTTCTATTTTTTAGTGGAGTAATATTCCATTCTGTACATGGACCACATCTTCTTTGTGCATTCCTCTGTTGATAGACATTTTCATTGCTTCTAAGTGTTGCCTATGGTAAATATGGCTGGAGTGCAGTATTCCTGCCTGTGACTTTTGATTCCCATTTTCTCAGGTGATAGGCCCAACGGTGGGTATGATTCATTGACTGGTAGCTCAATGTTTACCGTTTCAGAGCAACTGCACTGTGTTTTCATTAGTGGCTCTTACCATGTCCCAGTGAACACCGAGTGTATGCATTTTCCACAACCCCTTCAGCATTTATTGTTTGCAGAATGTTTGCTCATGGCCATTCTGACTGGTGTGAGCTGATAGGTTTTTGTAATTTGGATTTGCATGTCTTTAATAATTCCTAGTATTCAGCATTTTCCCACACCTTTCTCTTTTATTTAGAAAAAAAAGGTGTGAGTACAGTATCCCTCTTGAAATTGTCTTCTTGGAAGGTTGCCCTCTTTTGAATTTTGTGGTCGTTTTTCGACCCCAGGATTTTTTTTTTTTTTGAGAGCAGGTGTCATTTACATGCCTGCAATGATTGTGAATATTTAGTGACCATTAGCACTGGGTTTAAAGCTGGTGTTGTGGGAAACGGCCACAAGGTGGCAGCATTTCTCCATTCCCAAATCTGGTTACTAGGGCAGCAGAGCCTTTCTGGAAGTCCTGTTACTAGGTTGTAAATTAGAATGGAATGTGCCAGGAAAAAGCCCCGGAAGTTTATGTCTCATTACTTCTTGTTCATTGTTTTAATTGGTTTAATCAGGGTAATGATTAGAATGCAGTTGGTCCTAGGTGTACACAATCTGGTTCATTCGTACATCATATATATCTATTCATGTGCAGATCCTTTTCCCATGTAAAGGATTACAGAATGTTCTGTACACCTCCCTTGCTATGTGCTTGGGCTTTTTGATATGTGTACTTAATCTGTATTTGTATAGGTGTGGTCAACCTAATCTTAATTTATCCATTGCCACCACCTTTCCTTTTAGATACGCATAGTTTGTTTTTTAAGTCCGTGTGTGTCTTTCTCTGTGGAAATATGTCCATTTTGTCAGTTGTTAGGTAACACGTATAGGTGTTATCAGAGGATATATGTCTTTTGCTTTCCAACCTACCTCATGTTCTGTGATTATCTCTAGGCTCATCTGTGGTACCTCAAAGAGCAGTGTTTCGTTGTTTTCCACAGCTAATATTCCATTGTGTACGTGGACCACTTCTTCATTAGCCATTCATGTGTTGATGGGCATTTAGGTTGCTTCCATGTCTTGGCTGTTGTGAATATGGCTGCAGTGCAGCTTTTGCAGCCTCAGTCTTCTGGATTCTGGTCTTCTCAGGTGAGAGGCACAGCAGTGGGCCTGCTGCATCGAATGGTAGCTCAATTTTTACTTTTAAACGCAGCTCCTTTCTGTTCTCATTATTGGCTGTTACCACTTTACATCTCACCAGCAGCTAGAGGGTACACAGTTCTCAAAAACCACTTCAGCATTTATTATTTGTAGCCTTTTGTTGATGGTCAGTCGACCTGTGTGAGTTGAAACCTTTTTGCAGATTAGATTTGCATGAGTCTAATAATTCCTGAGGTTGAGCCTTTACCCGTTTTCCTTCTTTTTCAAAAAAGAGAGTGAGTCAAACTGACCTCTTCATAGTATCTTCTTGAAATTTTGCCAGTTTTGAATTTTATTGTCCATTCCCTACCTCAGCACAATTGTTTAGGGCAGGTGTCCTTTACAGCCCTGAGTCCTTGTGAACGTTAAGAGACCATTAGCTGTGGGCTTAAAGCCGCTCTTGCGGGAAACGGCCACAAGGCGGCAGCATTTCTACATTCCCAACACTGCGTTTTTGGGCAGCAGAGCCTTCCTGGAAATCGTGTTAGTAGGCTGCAAATTAGAGTGGAAAGTGCCAGGCCACATCCCCAAGAGCTTATACCTCCTTACGTCTTGTTTGTTTTTTAAATTTAATTTTTATTACCAGAGAAAATTTGATAAAAATATTTTGTTTCTCCTAGTTGTAGAGAGTCTGGTTCATTATAGCAATGTATCTGTCCATTTATCCTTGCATCCCTTACCGTGTATATTATTACACAGTGTTGAGTAGACCTCTCTTGGTATTCCATAGGTACTTTGTGATTATATATTTCATATGTATTAGAACATGTCTGTTAACCCCCATATCCTAATTCATCCATTACGTACACATTTCCATTTGGTGAAACATAATTTGTTTTCTTAATCCATGCTTTTCCTTCTCTTGGAAATAAGTTCATGAGTATCAATTTTTAGGTAACACCGATAAGTGATGTCATAGGATATCTGTCTTTCACTTTCTTTCTTACTTCAAGTTGGGTGATTATCTCTAGGTCCTTATCTGGTGGTGCAAACGGCACCGTTTCATTGTTTTCCATGGCTAATATTCCATTGTCTACATGGACCACTTCCTCTTTGTGCATTTTTCTGTGGATGGACATTTTGGTTTATTCCAAGTCTTGGCTACGTTAAATGTTCCTGCAGGGCATCCCTGGAGGCGCAGTGGTTGAGAGTCCGCCTGCCGATGCAGGGGATACGAGTTCGTGCCCCAGTCCGGGAAGATCCCACATGCCGCGGAGCGGCTAGGCCCGTGAGCCATGGCCGTTGAGCCTGCGCATCCGGAGCCAGTGCTCCACAACGGGAGAGGCCACAACAGTGAGAGGCCCACTTACCACCCCACCCCCACCCCAAAATAAGGTTCCTGCAGTGCAGGATTGCCAGCCTGTGTCTTTTCCATTCTGCTCTGCTCAGGTGATAGGCGCATCAAAGGACTTACCAGTTCACATGGTAGCTCACTTTTTACCCTTAAACCCACCTCCATTATGTTCTCCCTACTGGCTGTTACCAGTTTACATCCACCCAGCAGCTAGAGGGTACACAGTTCTCCAAAACCCCTTCAGCATTTATTCTCTGTAGACTTTTTGCTGAAGAACATTCTGACGGCTGTGAGGTGAACATTTCTATAATTGGATTTGCATGGCTTTATTAATTGCTGATGTTGCACATTTTTCTATTCCCTTTTATTTTAAAGAAAAAAAAAAAGAAAAGACAAAATGTATGTAAGATATGCCTCTTGAAATTGTCTTCTTGAAATGTTGACGTCTTTTGAATTTTCTGGTCGATTTACAACCCCAGGATGTTTTGTGATGGCAGGTGTCATTTAGAGGCCTGCCATGATTTTGAATATTAAGTGACGATTACCGCTCTTGTGTGAAACGACCAGAGGCGGCAGCACTTCTCCTTACCAAATCTGCTTACTAGGGCTACAGAGCCATAATGGAAGTCGTGTTGTAGGTTGTAAATTAGAACGGAATGTGCCAGGGAAAGCCCCTTAAAATTATGTCTGATTACTTCTTGTTCATTTTTTTAAATTAAATCTTTATTCTTTATCACAGGAAATTAGATTACAATGTTTTGTTTGTTGTAGGTGTGCAAGATGTGGTTCTTTTGCACATATACATATACCTATTCTTCTTCAGATCCTTTTCCCATGTAGGTTATGACACAATGTTGAGGAGTCTTCCCTTGGTATGCCGTGGGTTTTTGGTGATTATATATTTCACATGTGTTTGTATATCTCTGTTAACCCCAATATCATAATGTATCCAATCCTCACACCTTTCCATTGGGTGAACCGTAATTTGGTTGAATGAATCTGTGATTGCCTTCCTCTCTGGAAATGTCTTCATTGGTATCAATTTTTAGGTAACACCCATAAGTGGAAGGATAGGATATGTGTCTTTTGCTTTCTCACTTACTACCAGTTGCATGATTACCTCTAGACTCCTCTATGGTCCTGCAAATGGCATTGCTTCATTTTTTTCCTGGGCTAATATTCCATCTGTACATGTACCAGTTCTTCTTTGTCCACTCATCTCTTGATGGACGTTTTGCTTGCTTCCATGTGTTGGCTATTGTAATGCTTCTACAGTGCAGATTTGCCTGCCTGTGTCTTTCCAATTCTGTCTTCATAGGATATAGCCTGAGAAGTGGGCCTGAGAAGTAGCTCAAGGTTTAGCTTTTAAAGGCACCTCCATTCTGTTCCCATTAGTGGCTCTTAGCAGGTCAGGTCCCACTTCAAATTGAGGGTATGCATTTCTCCAAAACCTCTTCAGCATTGATCACTTGTAGTTTTTTTGCTGATGGTTATTCTGAGTGGTGTGAGCTGATACTTCTTTGTGGTTGGATTTGCATGTGTCTCATACTCCCTTGAAATTGAGCTTTCAGGCATGTCCTTTTATTTTTCAAACTCTTATTACAGCTGACTTCTTCAAATTGTTTTCTTGAGGTACGTGCCACATTTTGAAATGATTTGGCCTTTACCTACATCAAGACATTTTTAAGGGCAGGTTTCGTTTGCAGCCCTGCAGTACTTGTGCATATGAAATGCCCATTTGCACAGATTTCAAAGCTGCTGTTGCAGGTATCGCCCAGAGGATGGCAGCATTTCTACGTTTCACACTCTGGCACCTAGGGAAACATATCTTCCTGCCAGTGGTGTTCCCCAGTTATAAATTAGAGTGCAATGTGCCCTGATATACCCCCAAAAGCTTACATCTCCTAACGTATGTTTGCTTTTTAAATTCAATTTCTATTTTTTAGCGGAGTAATATTCCATTCTGTACATGGACCACATCTTCTTTGTGCATTCCTCTGTTGATAGACATTTTCATTGCTTCTAAGTGTTGCCTATGGTAAATATGGCTGGAGTGCAGTATTCCTGCCTGTGACTTTTGATTCCCATTTTCTCAGGTGATAGGCCCAATGGTGGGTATGATTCATTGACTGGTAGCTCAATGTTTACCGTTTCAGAGCAACTGCACTGTGTTTTCATTAGTGGCTCTTACCACGTCCCAGTGAACACCGAGTGTATGCATTTTCCACAACCCCTTCAGCATTTATTGTTTGCAGAATGTTTGCTCATGGCCATTCTGACTGGTGTGAGCTGATAGGTTTTTGTAATTTGGATTTGCATGTCTTTAATAATTCCTAGTATTCAGCATTTTCCCACACCTTTCTCTTTTATTTAGAAAAAAAAGGTGTGAGTACAGTATCCCTCTTGAAATTGTCTTCTTGGAAGGTTGCCCTCTTTTGAATTTTGTGGTCGTTTTTCGACCCCAGGATTTTTTTTTTTTTTGAGAGCAGGTGTCATTTACATGCCTGCAATGATTGTGAATATTTAGTGACCATTAGCACTGGGTTTAAAGCTGGTGTTGTGGGAAACGGCCACAAGGTGGCAGCATTTCTCCATTCCCAAATCTGGTTACTAGGGCAGCAGAGCCTTTCTGGAAGTCCTGTTACTAGGTTGTAAATTAGAATGGAATGTGCCAGGAAAAAGCCCCGGAAGTTTATGTCTCATTACTTCTTGTTCATTGTTTTAATTGGTTTAATCAGGGTAATGATTA
This sequence comes from Mesoplodon mirus, assembly GCF_964341445.2. NCBI lineage: Eukaryota > Metazoa > Chordata > Mammalia > Artiodactyla > Ziphiidae > Mesoplodon > Mesoplodon mirus. The sequence goes on from NC_138981.1 coordinate 141,075,201, forward strand.
GAATGCAGTTGGTCCTAGGTGTACACAATCTGGTTCATTCGTACATCATATATATCTATTCATGTGCAGATCCTTTTCCCATGTAAAGGATTACAGAATGTTCTGTACACCTCCCTTGCTATGTGCTTGGGCTTTTTGATATGTGTACTTAATCTGTATTTGTATAGGTGTGGTCAACCTAATCTTAATTTATCCATTGCCACCACCTTTCCTTTTAGATACACATAGTTTGTTTTTTAAGTCCGTGTGTGTCTTTCTCTGTGGAAATATGTCCATTTTGTCAGTTGTTAGGTAACACGTATAGGTGTTATCAGAGGATATATGTCTTTTGCTTTCCAACCTACCTCATGTTCTGTGATTATCTCTAGGCTCATCTGTGGTACCTCAAAGAGCAGTGTTTCGTTGTTTTCCACAGCTAATATTCCATTGTGTACGTGGACCACTTCTTCATTAGCCATTCATGTGTTGATGGGCATTTAGGTTGCTTCCATGTCTTGGCTGTTGTGAATATGGCTGCAGTGCAGCTTTTGCAGCCTCAGTCTTCTGGATTCTGGTCTTCTCAGGTGAGAGGCACAGCAGTGGGCCTGCTGCATCGAATGGTAGCTCAATTTTTACTTTTAAACGCAGCTCCTTTCTGTTCTCATTATTGGCTGTTACCACTTTACATCTCACCAGCAGCTAGAGGGTACACAGTTCTCAAAAACCACTTCAGCATTTATTATTTGTAGCCTTTTGTTGATGGTCAGTCGACCTGTGTGAGTTGAAACCTTTTTGCAGATTAGATTTGCATGAGTCTAATAATTCCTGAGGTTGAGCCTTTACCCGTTTTCCTTCTTTTTCAAAAAAGAGAGTGAGTCAAACTGACCTCTTCATAGTATCTTCTTGAAATTTTGCCAGTTTTGAATTTTATTGTCCATTCCCTACCTCAGCACAATTGTTTAGGGCAGGTGTCCTTTACAGCCCTGAGTCCTTGTGAACGTTAAGAGACCATTAGCTGTGGGCTTAAAGCCGCTCTTGCGGGAAACGGCCACAAGGCGGCAGCATTTCTACATTCCCAACACTGCGTTTTGGGGCAGCAGAGCCTTCCTGGAAATCGTGTTAGTAGGCTGCAAATTAGAGTGGAAAGTGCCAGGCCACATCCCCAAGAGCTTATACCTCCTTACGTCTTGTTTGTTTTTTAAATTTAATTTTTATTACCAGAGAAAATTTGATAAAAATATTTTGTTTCTCCTAGTTGTAGAGAGTCTGGTTCATTATAGCAATGTATCTGTCCATTTATCCTTGCATCCCTTACCGTGTATATTATTACACAGTGTTGAGTAGACCTCTCTTGGTATTCCATAGGTACTTTGTGATTATATATTTCATATGTATTAGAACATGTCTGTTAACCCCCATATCCTAATTCATCCATTACGTACACATTTCCATTTGGTGAAACATAATTTGTTTTCTTAATCCATGCTTTTCCTTCTCTTGGAAATAAGTTCATGAGTATCAATTTTTAGGTAACACCGATAAGTGATGTCATAGGATATCTGTCTTTCACTTTCTTTCTTACTTCAAGTTGGGTGATTATCTCTAGGTCCTTATCTGGTGGTGCAAACGGCACCGTTTCATTGTTTTCCATGGCTAATATTCCATTGTCTACATGGACCACTTCCTCTTTGTGCATTTTTCTGTGGATGGACATTTTGGTTTATTCCAAGTCTTGGCTACGTTAAATGTTCCCGCAGGGCATCCCTGGAGGCGCAGTGGTTGAGAGTCCGCCTGCCGATGCAGGGGATACGAGTTCGTGCCCCAGTCCGGGAAGATCCCACATGCCGCAGAGCGGCTAGGCCCGTGAGCCATGGCCGTTGAGCCTGCGCATCCGGAGCCAGTGCTCCACAACGGGAGAGGCCACAACAGTGAGAGGCCCACTTACCACCCCACCCCCACCCCAAAATAAGGTTCCTGCAGTGCAGGATTGCCAGCCTGTGTCTTTTCCATTCTGCTCTGCTCAGGTGATAGGCGCATCAAAGGACTTACCAGTTCACATGGTAGCTCACTTTTTACCCTTAAACCCACCTCCATTATGTTCTCCCTACTGGCTGTTACCAGTTTACATCCACCCAGCAGCTAGAGGGTACACAGTTCTCCAAAACCCCTTCAGCATTTATTCTCTGTAGACTTTTTGCTGAAGAACATTCTGACGGCTGTGAGGTGAACATTTCTATAATTGGATTTGCATGGCTTTATTAATTGCTGATGTTGCACATTTTTCTATTCCCTTTTATTTTAAAGAAAAAAAAAAGAAAAGACAAAATGTATGTAAGATATGCCTCTTGAAATTGTCTTCTTGAAATGTTGACGTCTTTTGAATTTTCTGGTCGATTTACAACCCCAGGATGTTTTGTGATGGCAGGTGTCATTTAGAGGCCTGCCATGATTTTGAATATTAAGTGACGATTACCGCTCTTGTGTGAAACGACCAGAGGCGGCAGCACTTCTCCTTACCAAATCTGCTTACTAGGGCTACAGAGCCATAATGGAAGTCGTGTTGTAGGTTGTAAATTAGAACGGAATGTGCCAGGGAAAGCCCCTTAAAATTATGTCTGATTACTTCTTGTTCATTTTTTTAAATTAAATCTTTATTCTTTATCACAGGAAATTAGATTACAATGTTTTGTTTGTTGTAGGTGTGCAAGATGTGGTTCTTTTGCACATATACATATACCTATTCTTCTTCAGATCCTTTTCCCATGTAGGTTATGACACAATGTTGAGGAGTCTTCCCTTGGTATGCCGTGGGTTTTTGGTGATTATATATTTCACATGTGTTTGTATATCTCTGTTAACCCCAATATCATAATGTATCCAATCCTCACACCTTTCCATTGGGTGAACCGTAATTTGGTTGAATGAATCTGTGATTGCCTTCCTCTCTGGAAATGTCTTCATTGGTATCAATTTTTAGGTAACACCCATAAGTGGAAGGATAGGATATGTGTCTTTTGCTTTCTCACTTACTACCAGTTGCATGATTACCTCTAGACTCCTCTATGGTCCTGCAAATGGCATTGCTTCATTTTTTTCCTGGGCTAATATTCCATCTGTACATGTACCAGTTCTTCTTTGTCCACTCATCTCTTGATGGACGTTTTGCTTGCTTCCATGTGTTGGCTATTGTAATGCTTCTACAGTGCAGATTTGCCTGCCTGTGTCTTTCCAATTCTGTCTTCATAGGATATAGCCTGAGAAGTGGGCCTGAGAAGTAGCTCAAGGTTTAGCTTTTAAAGGCACCTCCATTCTGTTCCCATTAGTGGCTCTTAGCAGGTCAGGTCCCACTTCAAATTGAGGGTATGCATTTCTCCAAAACCTCTTCAGCATTGATCACTTGTAGTTTTTTTGCTGATGGTTATTCTGAGTGGTGTGAGCTGATACTTCTTTGTGGTTGGATTTGCATGTGTCTCATACTCCCTTGAAATTGAGCTTTCAGGCATGTCCTTTTATTTTTCAAACTCTTATTACAGCTGACTTCTTCAAATTGTTTTCTTGAGGTACGTGCCACATTTTGAAATGATTTGGCCTTTACCTACATCAAGACATTTTTAAGGGCAGGTTTCGTTTGCAGCCCTGCAGTACTTGTGCATATGAAATGCCCATTTGCACAGATTTCAAAGCTGCTGTTGCAGGTATCGCCCAGAGGATGGCAGCATTTCTACGTTTCACACTCTGGCACCTAGGGAAACATATCTTCCTGCCAGTGGTGTTCCCCAGTTATAAATTAGAGTGCAATGTGCCCTGATATACCCCCAAAAGCTTACATCTCCTAACGTATGTTTGCTTTTTAAATTCAATTTCTATTTTTTAGCGGAGTAATATTCCATTCTGTACATGGACCACATCTTCTTTGTGCATTCCTCTGTTGATAGACATTTTCATTGCTTCTAAGTGTTGCCTATGGTAAATATGGCTGGAGTGCAGTATTCCTGCCTGTGACTTTTGATTCCCATTTTCTCAGGTGATAGGCCCAACGGTGGGTATGATTCATTGACTGGTAGCTCAATGTTTACCGTTTCAGAGCAACTGCACTGTGTTTTCATTAGTGGCTCTTACCACGTCCCAGTGAACACCGAGTGTATGCATTTTCCACAACCCCTTCAGCATTTATTGTTTGCAGAATGTTTGCTCATGGCCATTCTGACTGGTGTGAGCTGATAGGTTTTTGTAATTTGGATTTGCATGTCTTTAATAATTCCTAGTATTCAGCATTTTCCCACACCTTTCTCTTTTATTTAGAAAAAAAAGGTGTGAGTACAGTATCCCTCTTGAAATTGTCTTCTTGGAAGGTTGCCCTCTTTTGAATTTTGTGGTCGTTTTTCGACCCCAGGATTTTTTTTTTTTTTTGAGAGCAGGTGTCATTTACATGCCTGCAATGATTGTGAATATTTAGTGACCATTAGCACTGGGTTTAAAGCTGGTGTTGTGGGAAACGGCCACAAGGTGGCAGCATTTCTCCATTCCCAAATCTGGTTACTAGGGCAGCAGAGCCTTTCTGGAAGTCCTGTTACTAGGTTGTAAATTAGAATGGAATGTGCCAGGAAAAAGCCCCGGAAGTTTATGTCTCATTACTTCTTGTTCATTGTTTTAATTGGTTTAATCAGGGTAATGATTAGAATGCAGTTGGTCCTAGGTGTACACAATCTGGTTCATTCGTACATCATATATATCTATTCATGTGCAGATCCTTTTCCCATGTAAAGGATTACAGAATGTTCTGTACACCTCCCTTGCTATGTGCTTGGGCTTTTTGATATGTGTACTTAATCTGTATTTGTATAGGTGTGGTCAACCTAATCTTAATTTATCCATTGCCACCACCTTTCCTTTTAGATACACATAGTTTGTTTTTTAAGTCCGTGTGTGTCTTTCTCTGTGGAAATATGTCCATTTTGTCAGTTGTTAGGTAACACGTATAGGTGTTATCAGAGGATATATGTCTTTTGCTTTCCAACCTACCTCATGTTCTGTGATTATCTCTAGGCTCATCTGTGGTACCTCAAAGAGCAGTGTTTCGTTGTTTTCCACAGCTAATATTCCATTGTGTACGTGGACCACTTCTTCATTAGCCATTCATGTGTTGATGGGCATTTAGGTTGCTTCCATGTCTTGGCTGTTGTGAATATGGCTGCAGTGCAGCTTTTGCAGCCTCAGTCTTCTGGATTCTGGTCTTCTCAGGTGAGAGGCACAGCAGTGGGCCTGCTGCATCGAATGGTAGCTCAATTTTTACTTTTAAACGCAGCTCCTTTCTGTTCTCATTATTGGCTGTTACCACTTTACATCTCACCAGCAGCTAGAGGGTACACAGTTCTCAAAAACCACTTCAGCATTTATTATTTGTAGCCTTTTGTTGATGGTCAGTCGACCTGTGTGAGTTGAAACCTTTTTGCAGATTAGATTTGCATGAGTCTAATAATTCCTGAGGTTGAGCCTTTACCCGTTTTCCTTCTTTTTCAAAAAAGAGAGTGAGTCAAACTGACCTCTTCATAGTATCTTCTTGAAATTTTGCCAGTTTTGAATTTTATTGTCCATTCCCTACCTCAGCACAATTGTTTAGGGCAGGTGTCCTTTACAGCCCTGAGTCCTTGTGAACGTTAAGAGACCATTAGCTGTGGGCTTAAAGCCGCTCTTGCGGGAAACGGCCACAAGGCGGCAGCATTTCTACATTCCCAACACTGCGTTTTGGGGCAGCAGAGCCTTCCTGGAAATCGTGTTAGTAGGCTGCAAATTAGAGTGGAAAGTGCCAGGCCACATCCCCAAGAGCTTATACCTCCTTACGTCTTGTTTGTTTTTTAAATTTAATTTTTATTACCAGAGAAAATTTGATAAAAATATTTTGTTTCTCCTAGTTGTAGAGAGTCTGGTTCATTATAGCAATGTATCTGTCCATTTATCCTTGCATCCCTTACCGTGTATATTATTACACAGTGTTGAGTAGACCTCTCTTGGTATTCCATAGGTACTTTGTGATTATATATTTCATATGTATTAGAACATGTCTGTTAACCCCCATATCCTAATTCATCCATTACGTACACATTTCCATTTGGTGAAACATAATTTGTTTTCTTAATCCATGCTTTTCCTTCTCTTGGAAATAAGTTCATGAGTATCAATTTTTAGGTAACACCGATAAGTGATGTCATAGGATATCTGTCTTTCACTTTCTTTCTTACTTCAAGTTGGGTGATTATCTCTAGGTCCTTATCTGGTGGTGCAAACGGCACCGTTTCATTGTTTTCCATGGCTAATATTCCATTGTCTACATGGACCACTTCCTCTTTGTGCATTTTTCTGTGGATGGACATTTTGGTTTATTCCAAGTCTTGGCTACGTTAAATGTTCCTGCAGGGCATCCCTGGAGGCGCAGTGGTTGAGAGTCCGCCTGCCGATGCAGGGGATACGAGTTCGTGCCCCAGTCCGGGAAGATCCCACATGCCGCGGAGCGGCTAGGCCCGTGAGCCATGGCCGTTGAGCCTGCGCGTCCGGAGCCAGTGCTCCACAACGGGAGAGGCCACAACAGTGAGAGGCCCACTTACCACCCCACCCCCACCCCAAAATAAGGTTCCTGCAGTGCAGGATTGCCAGCCTGTGTCTTTTCCATTCTGCTCTGCTCAGGTGATAGGCGCATCAAAGGACTTACCAGTTCACATGGTAGCTCACTTTTTACCCTTAAACCCACCTCCATTATGTTCTCCCTACTGGCTGTTACCAGTTTACATCCACCCAGCAGCTAGAGGGTACACAGTTCTCCAAAACCCCTTCAGCATTTATTCTCTGTAGACTTTTTGCTGAAGAACATTCTGACGGCTGTGAGGTGAACATTTCTATAATTGGATTTGCATGGCTTTATTAATTGCTGATGTTGCACATTTTTCTATTCCCTTTTATTTTAAAGAAAAAAAAAAGAAAAGACAAAATGTATGTAAGATATGCCTCTTGAAATTGTCTTCTTGAAATGTTGACGTCTTTTGAATTTTCTGGTCGATTTACAACCCCAGGATGTTTTGTGATGGCAGGTGTCATTTAGAGGCCTGCCATGATTTTGAATATTAAGTGACGATTACCGCTCTTGTGTGAAACGACCAGAGGCGGCAGCACTTCTCCTTACCAAATCTGCTTACTAGGGCTACAGAGCCATAATGGAAGTCGTGTTGTAGGTTGTAAATTAGAACGGAATGTGCCAGGGAAAGCCCCTTAAAATTATGTCTGATTACTTCTTGTTCATTTTTTTAAATTAAATCTTTATTCTTTATCACAGGAAATTAGATTACAATGTTTTGTTTGTTGTAGGTGTGCAAGATGTGGTTCTTTTGCACATATACATATACCTATTCTTCTTCAGATCCTTTTCCCATGTAGGTTATGACACAATGTTGAGGAGTCTTCCCTTGGTATGCCGTGGGTTTTTGGTGATTATATATTTCACATGTGTTTGTATATCTCTGTTAACCCCAATATCGTAATGTATCCAATCCTCACACCTTTCCATTGGGTGAACCGTAATTTGGTTGAATGAATCTGTGATTGCCTTCCTCTCTGGAAATGTCTTCATTGGTATCAATTTTTAGGTAACACCCATAAGTGGTAGGATAGGATATGTGTCTTTTGCTTTCTCACTTACTACCAGTTGCATGATTACCTCTAGACTCCTCTATGGTCCTGCAAATGGCATTGCTTCATTTTTTTCCTGGGCTAATATTCCATCTGTACATGTACCAGTTCTTCTTTGTCCACTCATCTCTTGATGGACGTTTTGCTTGCTTCCATGTGTTGGCTATTGTAATGCTTCTACAGTGCAGATTTGCCTGCCTGTGTCTTTCCAATTCTGTCTTCATAGGATATAGCCTGAGAAGTGGGCCTGAGAAGTAGCTCAAGGTTTAGCTTTTAAAGGCACCTCCATTCTGTTCCCATTAGTGGCTCTTAGCAGGTCAGGTCCCACTTCAAATTGAGGGTATGCATTTCTCCAAAACCTCTTCAGCATTGATCACTTGTAGTTTTTTTGCTGATGGTTATTCTGAGTGGTGTGAGCTGATACTTCTTTGTGGTTGGATTTGCATGCGTCTCATACTCCCTTGAAATTGAGCTTTCAGGCATGTCCTTTTATTTTTCAAACTCTTATTACAGCTGACTTCTTCAAATTGTTTTCTTGAAGTACGTGCCACATTTTGAAATGATTTGGCCTTTACCTACATCAAGACATTTTTAAGGGCAGGTTTCGTTTGCAGCCCTGCAGTACTTGTGCATATGAAATGCCCATTTGCACAGATTTCAAAGCTGCTGTTGCAGGTATCGCCCAGAGGATGGCAGCATTTCTACGTTTCACACTCTGGCACCTAGGGAAACATATCTTCCTGCCAGTGGTGTTCCCCAGTTATAAATTAGAGTGCAATGTGCCCTGATATACCCCCAAAAGCTTATGTCTCCTAACGTATGTTTGCTTTTTAAATTCAATTTCTATTTTTTAGTGGAGTAATATTCCATTCTGTACATGGACCACATCTTCTTTGTGCATTCCTCTGTTGATAGACATTTTCATTGCTTCTAAGTGTTGCCTATGGTAAATATGGCTGGAGTGCAGTATTCCTGCCTGTGACTTTTGATTCCCATTTTCTCAGGTGATAGGCCCAACGGTGGGTATGATTCATTGACTGGTAGCTCAATGTTTACCGTTTCAGAGCAACTGCACTGTGTTTTCATTAGTGGCTCTTACCACGTCCCAGTGAACACCGAGTGTATGCATTTTCCACAACCCCTTCAGCATTTATTGTTTGCAGAATGTTTGCTCATGGCCATTCTGACTGGTGTGAGCTGATAGGTTTTTGTAATTTGGATTTGCATGTCTTTAATAATTCCTAGTATTCAGCACTTTCCCACACCTTTCTCTTTTATTTAGAAAAAAAAGGTGTGAGTACAGTATCCCTCTTGAAATTGTCTTCTTGGAAGGTTGCCCTCTTTTGAATTTTGTGGTCGTTTTTCGACCCCAGGATTTTTTTTTTTTTTTGAGAGCAGGTGTCATTTACATGCGTGCAATGATTGTGAATATTTAGTGACCATTAGCACTGGGTTTAAAGCTGGTGTTGTGGGAAACGGCCACAAGGTGGCAGCATTTCTCCATTCCCAAATCTGGTTACTAGGGCAGCAGAGCCTTTCTGGAAGTCCTGTTACTAGGTTGTAAATTAGAATGGAATGTGCCAGGAAAAAGCCCCGGAAGTTTATGTCTCATTACTTCTTGTTCATTGTTTTAATTGGTTTAATCAGGGTAATGATTAGAATGCAGTTGGTCCTAGGTGTACACAATCTGGTTCATTCGTACATCATATATATCTATTCATGTGCAGATCCTTTTCCCATGTAAAGGATTACAGAATGTTCTGTACACCTCCCTTGCTATGTGCTTGGGCTTTTTGATATGTGTACTTAATCTGTATTTGTATAGGTGTGGTCAACCTAATCTTAATTTATCCATTGCCACCACCTTTCCTTTTAGATACGCATAGTTTGTTTTTTAAGTCCGTGTGTGTCTTTCTCTGTGGAAATATGTCCATTTTGTCAGTTGTTAGGTAACACGTATAGGTGTTATCAGAGGATATATGTCTTTTGCTTTCCAACCTACCTCATGTTCTGTGATTATCTCTAGGCTCATCTGTGGTACCTCAAAGAGCAGTGTTTCGTTGTTTTCCACAGCTAATATTCCATTGTGTACGTGGACCACTTCTTCATTAGCCATTCATGTGTTGATGGGCATTTAGGTTGCTTCCATGTCTTGGCTGTTGTGAATATGGCTGCAGTGCAGCTTTTGCAGCCTCAGTCTTCTGGATTCTGGTCTTCTCAGGTGAGAGGCACAGCAGTGGGCCTGCTGCATCGAATGGTAGCTCAATTTTTACTTTTAAACGCAGCTCCTTTCTGTTCTCATTATTGGCTGTTACCACTTTACATCTCACCAGCAGCTAGAGGGTACACAGTTCTCAAAAACCACTTCAGCATTTATTATTTGTAGCCTTTTGTTGATGGTCAGTCGACCTGTGTGAGTTGAAACCTTTTTGCAGATTAGATTTGCATGAGTCTAATAATTCCTGAGGTTGAGCCTTTACCCGTTTTCCTTCTTTTTCAAAAAAGAGAGTGAGTCAAACTGACCTCTTCATAGTATCTTCTTGAAATTTTGCCAGTTTTGAATTTTATTGTCCATTCCCTACCTCAGCACAATTGTTTAGGGCAGGTGTCCTTTACAGCCCTGAGTCCTTGTGAACGTTAAGAGACCATTAGCTGTGGGCTTAAAGCCGCTCTTGCGGGAAACGGCCACAAGGCGGCAGCATTTCTACATTCCCAACACTGCGTTTTGGGGCAGCAGAGCCTTCCTGGAAATCGTGTTAGTAGGCTGCAAATTAGAGTGGAAAGTGCCAGGCCACATCCCCAAGAGCTTATACCTCCTTACGTCTTGTTTGTTTTTTAAATTTAATTTTTATTACCAGAGAAAATTTGATAAAAATATTTTGTTTCTCCTAGTTGTAGAGAGTCTGGTTCATTATAGCAATGTATCTGTCCATTTATCCTTGCATCCCTTACCGTGTATATTATTACACAGTGTTGAGTAGACCTCTCTTGGTATTCCATAGGTACTTTGTGATTATATATTTCATATGTATTAGAACATGTCTGTTAACCCCCATATCCTAATTCATCCATTACGTACACATTTCCATTTGGTGAAACATAATTTGTTTTCTTAATCCATGCTTTTCCTTCTCTTGGAAATAAGTTCATGAGTATCAATTTTTAGGTAACACCGATAAGTGATGTCATAGGATATCTGTCTTTCACTTTCTTTCTTACTTCAAGTTGGGTGATTATCTCTAGGTCCTTATCTGGTGGTGCAAACGGCACCGTTTCATTGTTTTCCATGGCTAATATTCCATTGTCTACATGGACCACTTCCTCTTTGTGCATTTTTCTGTGGATGGACATTTTGGTTTATTCCAAGTCTTGGCTACGTTAAATGTTCCTGCAGGGCATCCCTGGAGGCGCAGTGGTTGAGAGTCCGCCTGCCGATGCAGGGGATACGAGTTCGTGCCCCAGTCCGGGAAGATCCCACATGCCGCGGAGCGGCTAGGCCCGTGAGCCATGGCCGTTGAGCCTGCGCGTCCGGAGCCAGTGCTCCACAACGGGAGAGGCCACAACAGTGAGAGGCCCACTTACCACCCCACCCCCACCCCAAAATAAGGTTCCTGCAGTGCAGGATTGCCAGCCTGTGTCTTTTCCATTCTGCTCTGCTCAGGTGATAGGCGCATCAAAGGACTTACCAGTTCACATGGTAGCTCACTTTTTACCCTTAAACCCACCTCCATTATGTTCTCCCTACTGGCTGTTACCAGTTTACATCCACCCAGCAGCTAGAGGGTACACAGTTCTCCAAAACCCCTTCAGCATTTATTCTCTGTAGACTTTTTGCTGAAGAACATTCTGACGGCTGTGAGGTGAACATTTCTATAATTGGATTTGCATGGCTTTATTAATTGCTGATGTTGCACATTTTTCTATTCCCTTTTATTTTAAAGAAAAAAAAAAGAAAAGACAAAATGTATGTAAGATATGCCTCTTGAAATTGTCTTCTTGAAATGTTGACGTCTTTTGAATTTTCTGGTCGATTTACAACCCCAGGATGTTTTGTGATGGCAGGTGTCATTTAGAGGCCTGCCATGATTTTGAATATTAAGTGACGATTACCGCTCTTGTGTGAAACGACCAGAGGCGGCAGCACTTCTCCTTACCAAATCTGCTTACTAGGGCTACAGAGCCATAATGGAAGTCGTGTTGTAGGTTGTAAATTAGAACGGAATGTGCCAGGGAAAGCCCCTTAAAATTATGTCTGATTACTTCTTGTTCATTTTTTTAAATTAAATCTTTATTCTTTATCACAGGAAATTAGATTACAATGTTTTGTTTGTTGTAGGTGTGCAAGATGTGGTTCTTTTGCACATATACATATACCTATTCTTCTTCAGATCCTTTTCCCATGTAGGTTATGACACAATGTTGAGGAGTCTTCCCTTGGTATGCCGTGGGTTTTTGGTGATTATATATTTCACATGTGTTTGTATATCTCTGTTAACCCCAATATCGTAATGTATCCAATCCTCACACCTTTCCATTGGGTGAACCGTAATTTGGTTGAATGAATCTGTGATTGCCTTCCTCTCTGGAAATGTCTTCATTGGTATCAATTTTTAGGTAACACCCATAAGTGGTAGGATAGGATATGTGTCTTTTGCTTTCTCACTTACTACCAGTTGCATGATTACCTCTAGACTCCTCTATGGTCCTGCAAATGGCATTGCTTCATTTTTTTCCTGGGCTAATATTCCATCTGTACATGTACCAGTTCTTCTTTGTCCACTCATCTCATGATGGACGTTTTGCTTGCTTCCATGTGTTGGCTATTGTAATGCTTCTACAGTGCAGATTTGCCTGCCTGTGTCTTTCCAATTCTGTCTTCATAGGATATAGCCTGAGAAGTGGGCCTGAGAAGTAGCTCAAGGTTTAGCTTTTAAAGGCACCTCCATTCTGTTCCCATTAGTGGCTCTTAGCAGGTCAGGTCCCACTTCAAATTGAGGGTATGCATTTCTCCAAAACCTCTTCAGCATTGATCACTTGTAGTTTTTTTGCTGATGGTTATTCTGAGTGGTGTGAGCTGATACTTCTTTGTGGTTGGATTTGCATGTGTCTCATACTCCCTTGAAATTGAGCTTTCAGGCATGTCCTTTTATTTTTCAAACTCTTATTACAGCTGACTTCTTCAAATTGTTTTCTTGAAGTACGTGCCACATTTTGAAATGATTTGGCCTTTACCTACATCAAGACATTTTTAAGGGCAGGTTTCGTTTGCAGCCCTGCAGTACTTGTGCATATGAAATGCCCATTTGCACAGATTTCAAAGCTGCTGTTGCAGGTATCGCCCAGAGGATGGCAGCATTTCTACGTTTCACACTCTGGCACCTAGGGAAACATATCTTCCTGCCAGTGGTGTTCCCCAGTTATAAATTAGAGTGCAATGTGCCCTGATATACCCCCAAAAGCTTACGTCTCCTAACGTATGTTTGCTTTTTAAATTCAATTTCTATTTTTTAGTGGAGTAATATTCCATTCTGTACATGGACCACATCTTCTTTGTGCATTCCTCTGTTGATAGACATTTTCATTGCTTCTAAGTGTTGCCTATGGTAAATATGGCTGGAGTGCAGTATTCCTGCCTGTGACTTTTGATTCCCATTTTCTCAGGTGATAGGCCCAACGGTGGGTATGATTCATTGACTGGTAGCTCAATGTTTACCGTTTCAGAGCAACTGCACTGTGTTTTCATTAGTGGCTCTTACCACGTCCCAGTGAACACCGAGTGTATGCATTTTCCACAACCCCTTCAGCATTTATTGTTTGCAGAATGTTTGCTCATGGCCATTCTGACTGGTGTGAGCTGATAGGTTTTTGTAATTTGGATTTGCATGTCTTTAATAATTCCTAGTATTCAGCACTTTCCCACACCTTTCTCTTTTATTTAGAAAAAAAAGGTGTGAGTACAGTATCCCTCTTGAAATTGTCTTCTTGGAAGGTTGCCCTCTTTTGAATTTTGTGGTCGTTTTTCGACCCCAGGATTTTTTTTTTTTTTTGAGAGCAGGTGTCATTTACATGCCTGCAATGATTGTGAATATTTAGTGACCATTAGCACTGGGTTTAAAGCTGGTGTTGTGGGAAACGGCCACAAGGTGGCAGCATTTCTCCATTCCCAAATCTGGTTACTAGGGCAGCAGAGCCTTTCTGGAAGTCCCGTTACTAGGTTGTAAATTAGAATGGAATGTGCCAGGAAAAAGCCCCGGAAGTTTATGTCTCATTACTTCTTGTTCATTGTTTTAATTGGTTTAATCAGGGTAATGATTAGAATGCAGTTGGTCCTAGGTGTACACAATCTGGTTCATTCGTACATCATATATATCTATTCATGTGCAGATCCTTTTCCCATGTAAAGGATTACAGAATGTTCTGTACACCTCCCTTGCTATGTGCTTGGGCTTTTTGATATGTGTACTTAATCTGTATTTGTATAGGTGTGGTCAACCTAATCTTAATTTATCCATTGCCACCACCTTTCCTTTTAGATACGCATAGTTTGGTTTTTAAGTCCGTGTGTGTCTTTCTCTGTGGAAATATGTCCATTTTGTCAGTTGTTAGGTAACACGTATAGGTGTTATCAGAGGATATATGTCTTTTGCTTTCCAACCTACCTCATGTTCTGTGATTATCTCTAGGCTCATCTGTGGTACCTCAAAGAGCAGTGTTTCGTTGTTTTCCACAGCTAATATTCCATTGTGTACGTGGACCACTTCTTCATTAGCCATTCATGTGTTGATGGGCATTTAGGTTGCTTCCATGTCTTGGCTGTTGTGAATATGGCTGCAGTGCAGCTTTTGCAGCCTCAGTCTTCTGGATTCTGGTCTTCTCAGGTGAGAGGCACAGCAGTGGGCCTGCTGCATCGAATGGTAGCTCAATTTTTACTTTTAAACGCAGCTCCTTTCTGTTCTCATTATTGGCTGTTACCACTTTACATCTCACCAGCAGCTAGAGGGTACACAGTTCTCAAAAACCACTTCAGCATTTATTATTTGTAGCCTTTTGTTGATGGTCAGTCGACCTGTGTGAGTTGAAACCTTTTTGCAGATTAGATTTGCATGAGTCTAATAATTCCTGAGGTTGAGCCTTTACCCGTTTTCCTTCTTTTTCAAAAAAGAGAGTGAGTCAAACTGACCTCTTCATAGTATCTTCTTGAAATTTTGCCAGTTTTGAATTTTATTGTCCATTCCCTACCTCAGCACAATTGTTTAGGGCAGGTGTCCTTTACAGCCCTGAGTCCTTGTGAACGTTAAGAGACCATTAGCTGTGGGCTTAAAGCCGCTCTTGCGGGAAACGGCCACAAGGCGGCAGCATTTCTACATTCCCAACACTGCGTTTTGGGGCAGCAGAGCCTTCCTGGAAATCGTGTTAGTAGGCTGCAAATTAGAGTGGAAAGTGCCAGGCCACATCCCCAAGAGCTTATACCTCCTTACGTCTTGTTTGTTTTTTAAATTTAATTTTTATTACCAGAGCAAATTTGATAAAAATATTTTGTTTCTCCTAGTTGTAGAGAGTCTGGTTCATTATAGCAATGTATCTGTCCATTTATCCTTGCATCCCTTACCGTGTATATTATTACACAGTGTTGAGTAGACCTCTCTTGGTATTCCATAGGTACTTTGTGATTATATATTTCATATGTATTAGAACATGTCTGTTAACCCCCATATCCTAATTCATCCATTACGTACACATTTCCATTTGGTGAAACATAATTTGTTTTCTTAATCCATGCTTTTCCTTCTCTTGGAAATAAGTTCATGAGTATCAATTTTTAGGTAACACCGATAAGTGATGTCATAGGATATCTGTCTTTCACTTTCTTTCTTACTTCAAGTTGGGTGATTATCTCTAGGTCCTTATCTGGTGGTGCAAACGGCACCGTTTCATTGTTTTCCATGGCTAATATTCCATTGTCTACATGGACCACTTCCTCTTTGTGCATTTTTCTGTGGATGGACATTTTGGTTTATTCCAAGTCTTGGCTACGTTAAATGTTCCTGCAGGGCATCCCTGGAGGCGCAGTGGTTGAGAGTCCGCCTGCCGATGCAGGGGATACGAGTTCGTGCCCCAGTCCGGGAAGATCCCACATGCCGCGGAGCGGCTAGGCCCGTGAGCCATGGCCGTTGAGCCTGCGCGTCCGGAGCCAGTGCTCCACAACGGGAGAGGCCACAACAGTGAGAGGCCCACTTACCACCCCACCCCCACCCCAAAATAAGGTTCCTGCAGTGCAGGATTGCCAGCCTGTGTCTTTTCCATTCTGCTCTGCTCAGGTGATAGGCGCATCAAAGGACTTACCAGTTCACATGGTAGCTCACTTTTTACCCTTAAACCCACCTCCATTATGTTCTCCCTACTGGCTGTTACCAGTTTACATCCACCCAGCAGCTAGAGGGTACACAGTTCTCCAAAACCCCTTCAGCATTTATTCTCTGTAGACTTTTTGCTGAAGAACATTCTGACGGCTGTGAGGTGAACATTTCTATAATTGGATTTGCATGGCTTTATTAATTGCTGATGTTGCACATTTTTCTATTCCCTTTTATTTTAAAGAAAAAAAAAAGAAAAGACAAAATGTATGTAAGATATGCCTCTTGAAATTGTCTTCTTGAAATGTTGACGTCTTTTGAATTTTCTGGTCGATTTACAACCCCAGGATGTTTTGTGATGGCAGGTGTCATTTAGAGGCCTGCCATGATTTTGAATATTAAGTGACGATTACCGCTCTTGTGTGAAACGACCAGAGGCGGCAGCACTTCTCCTTACCAAATCTGCTTACTAGGGCTACAGAGCCATAATGGAAGTCGTGTTGTAGGTTGTAAATTAGAACGGAATGTGCCAGGGAAAGCCCCTTAAAATTATGTCTGATTACTTCTTGTTCATTTTTTTAAATTAAATCTTTATTCTTTATCACAGGAAATTAGATTACAATGTTTTGTTTGTTGTAGGTGTGCAAGATGTGGTTCTTTTGCACATATACATATACCTATTCTTCTTCAGATCCTTTTCCCATGTAGGTTATGACACAATGTTGAGGAGTCTTCCCTTGGTATGCCGTGGGTTTTTGGTGATTATATATTTCACATGTGTTTGTATATCTCTGTTAACCCCAATATCGTAATGTATCCAATCCTCACACCTTTCCATTGGGTGAACCGTAATTTGGTTGAATGAATCTGTGATTGCCTTCCTCTCTGGAAATGTCTTCATTGGTATCAATTTTTAGGTAACACCCATAAGTGGTAGGATAGGATATGTGTCTTTTGCTTTCTCACTTACTACCAGTTGCATGATTACCTCTAGACTCCTCTATGGTCCTGCAAATGGCATTGCTTCATTTTTTTCCTGGGCTAATATTCCATCTGTACATGTACCAGTTCTTCTTTGTCCACTCATCTCTTGATGGACGTTTTGCTTGCTTCCATGTGTTGGCTATTGTAATGCTTCTACAGTGCAGATTTGCCTGCCTGTGTCTTTCCAATTCTGTCTTCATAGGATATAGCCTGAGAAGTGGGCCTGAGAAGTAGCTCAAGGTTTAGCTTTTAAAGGCACCTCCATTCTGTTCCCATTAGTGGCTCTTAGCAGGTCAGGTCCCACTTCAAATTGAGGGTATGCATTTCTCCAAAACCTCTTCAGCATTGATCACTTGTAGTTTTTTTGCTGATGGTTATTCTGAGTGGTGTGAGCTGATACTTCTTTGTGGTTGGATTTGCATGCGTCTCATACTCCCTTGAAATTGAGCTTTCAGGCATGTCCTTTTATTTTTCAAACTCTTATTACAGCTGACTTCTTCAAATTGTTTTCTTGAAGTACGTGCCACATTTTGAAATGATTTGGCCTTTACCTACATCAAGACATTTTTAAGGGCAGGTTTCGTTTGCAGCCCTGCAGTACTTGTGCATATGAAATGCCCATTTGCACAGATTTCAAAGCTGCTGTTGCAGGTATCGCCCAGAGGATGGCAGCATTTCTACGTTTCACACTCTGGCACCTAGGGAAACATATCTTCCTGCCAGTGGTGTTCCCCAGTTATAAATTAGCGTGCAATGTGCCCTGATATACCCCCAAAAGCTTACGTCTCCTAACGTATGTTTGCTTTTTAAATTCAATTTCTATTTTTTAGTGGAGTAATATTCCATTCTGTACATGGACCACATCTTCTTTGTGCATTCCTCTGTTGATAGACATTTTCATTGCTTCTAAGTGTTGCCTATGGTAAATATGGCTGGAGTGCAGTATTCCTGCCTGTGACTTTTGATTCCCATTTTCTCAGGTGATAGGCCCAACGGTGGGTATGATTCATTGACTGGTAGCTCAATGTTTACCGTTTCAGAGCAACTGCACTGTGTTTTCATTAGTGGCTCTTACCACGTCCCAGTGAACACCGAGTGTATGCATTTTCCACAACCCCTTCAGCATTTATTGTTTGCAGAATGTTTGCTCATGGCCATTCTGACTGGTGTGAGCTGATAGGTTTTTGTAATTTGGATTTGCATGTCTTTAATAATTCCTAGTATTCAGCACTTTCCCACACCTTTCTCTTTTATTTAGAAAAAAAAGGTGTGAGTACAGTATCCCTCTTGAAATTGTCTTCTTGGAAGGTTGCCCTCTTTTGAATTTTGTGGTCGTTTTTCGACCCCAGGATTTTTTTTTTTTTTTGAGAGCAGGTGTCATTTACATGCCTGCAATGATTGTGAATATTTAGTGACCATTAGCACTGGGTTTAAAGCTGGTGTTGTGGGAAACGGCCACAAGGTGGCAGCATTTCTCCATTCCCAAATCTGGTTACTAGGGCAGCAGAGCCTTTCTGGAAGTCCCGTTACTAGGTTGTAAATTAGAATGGAATGTGCCAGGAAAAAGCCCCGGAAGTTTATGTCTCATTACTTCTTGTTCATTGTTTTAATTGGTTTAATCAGGGTAATGATTAGAATGCAGTTGGTCCTAGGTGTACACAATCTGGTTCATTCGTACATCATATATATCTATTCATGTGCAGATCCTTTTCCCATGTAAAGGATTACAGAATGTTCTGTACACCTCCCTTGCTATGTGCTTGGGCTTTTTGATATGTGTACTTAATCTGTATTTGTATAGGTGTGGTCAACCTAATCTTAATTTATCCATTGCCACCACCTTTCCTTTTAGATACGCATAGTTTGGTTTTTAAGTCCGTGTGTGTCTTTCTCTGTGGAAATATGTCCATTTTGTCAGTTGTTAGGTAACACGTATAGGTGTTATCAGAGGATATATGTCTTTTGCTTTCCAACCTACCTCATGTTCTGTGATTATCTCTAGGCTCATCTGTGGTACCTCAAAGAGCAGTGTTTCGTTGTTTTCCACAGCTAATATTCCATTGTGTACGTGGACCACTTCTTCATTAGCCATTCATGTGTTGATGGGCATTTAGGTTGCTTCCATGTCTTGGCTGTTGTGAATATGGCTGCAGTGCAGCTTTTGCAGCCTCAGTCTTCTGGATTCTGGTCTTCTCAGGTGAGAGGCACAGCAGTGGGCCTGCTGCATCGAATGGTAGCTCAATTTTTACTTTTAAACGCAGCTCCTTTCTGTTCTCATTATTGGCTGTTACCACTTTACATCTCACCAGCAGCTAGAGGGTACACAGTTCTCAAAAACCACTTCAGCATTTATTATTTGTAGCCTTTTGTTGATGGTCAGTCGACCTGTGTGAGTTGAAACCTTTTTGCAGATTAGATTTGCATGAGTCTAATAATTCCTGAGGTTGAGCCTTTACCCGTTTTCCTTCTTTTTCAAAAAAGAGAGTGAGTCAAACTGACCTCTTCATAGTATCTTCTTGAAATTTTGCCAGTTTTGAATTTTATTGTCCATTCCCTACCTCAGCACAATTGTTTAGGGCAGGTGTCCTTTACAGCCCTGAGTCCTTGTGAACGTTAAGAGACCATTAGCTGTGGGCTTAAAGCCGCTCTTGCGGGAAACGGCCACAAGGCGGCAGCATTTCTACATTCCCAACACTGCGTTTTGGGGCAGCAGAGCCTTCCTGGAAATCGTGTTAGTAGGCTGCAAATTAGAGTGGAAAGTGCCAGGCCACATCCCCAAGAGCTTATACCTCCTTACGTCTTGTTTGTTTTTTAAATTTAATTTTTATTACCAGAGAAAATTTGATAAAAATATTTTGTTTCTCCTAGTTGTAGAGAGTCTGGTTCATTATAGCAATGTATCTGTCCATTTATCCTTGCATCCCTTACCGTGTATATTATTACACAGTGTTGAGTAGACCTCTCTTGGTATTCCATAGGTACTTTGTGATTATATATTTCATATGTATTAGAACATGTCTGTTAACCCCCATATCCTAATTCATCCATTACGTACACATTTCCATTTGGTGAAACATAATTTGTTTTCTTAATCCATGCTTTTCCTTCTCTTGGAAATAAGTTCATGAGTATCAATTTTTAGGTAACACCGATAAGTGATGTCATAGGATATCTGTCTTTCACTTTCTTTCTTACTTCAAGTTGGGTGATTATCTCTAGGTCCTTATCTGGTGGTGCAAACGGCACCGTTTCATTGTTTTCCATGGCTAATATTCCATTGTCTACATGGACCACTTCCTCTTTGTGCATTTTTCTGTGGATGGACATTTTGGTTTATTCCAAGTCTTGGCTACGTTAAATGTTCCTGCAGGGCATCCCTGGAGGCGCAGTGGTTGAGAGTCCGCCTGCCGATGCAGGGGATACGAGTTCGTGCCCCAGTCCGGGAAGATCCCACATGCCGCGGAGCGGCTAGGCCCGTGAGCCATGGCCGTTGAGCCTGCGCGTCCGGAGCCAGTGCTCCACAACGGGAGAGGCCACAACAGTGAGAGGCCCACTTACCACCCCACCCCCACCCCAAAATAAGGTTCCTGCAGTGCAGGATTGCCAGCCTGTGTCTTTTCCATTCTGCTCTGCTCAGGTGATAGGCGCATCAAAGGACTTACCAGTTCACATGGTAGCTCACTTTTTACCCTTAAACCCACCTCCATTATGTTCTCCCTACTGGCTGTTACCAGTTTACATCCACCCAGCAGCTAGAGGGTACACAGTTCTCCAAAACCCCTTCAGCATTTATTCTCTGTAGACTTTTTGCTGAAGAACATTCTGACGGCTGTGAGGTGAACATTTCTATAATTGGATTTGCATGGCTTTATTAATTGCTGATGTTGCACATTTTTCTATTCCCTTTTATTTTAAAGAAAAAAAAAAGAAAAGACAAAATGTATGTAAGATATGCCTCTTGAAATTGTCTTCTTGAAATGTTGACGTCTTTTGAATTTTCTGGTCGATTTACAACCCCAGGATGTTTTGTGATGGCAGGTGTCATTTAGAGGCCTGCCATGATTTTGAATATTAAGTGACGATTACCGCTCTTGTGTGAAACGACCAGAGGCGGCAGCACTTCTCCTTACCAAATCTGCTTACTAGGGCTACAGAGCCATAATGGAAGTCGTGTTGTAGGTTGTAAATTAGAACGGAATGTGCCAGGGAAAGCCCCTTAAAATTATGTCTGATTACTTCTTGTTCATTTTTTTAAATTAAATCTTTATTCTTTATCACAGGAAATTAGATTACAATGTTTTGTTTGTTGTAGGTGTGCAAGATGTGGTTCTTTTGCACATATACATATACCTATTCTTCTTCAGATCCTTTTCCCATGTAGGTTATGACACAATGTTGAGGAGTCTTCCCTTGGTATGCCGTGGGTTTTTGGTGATTATATATTTCACATGTGTTTGTATATCTCTGTTAACCCCAATATCGTAATGTATCCAATCCTCACACCTTTCCATTGGGTGAACCGTAATTTGGTTGAATGAATCTGTGATTGCCTTCCTCTCTGGAAATGTCTTCATTGGTATCAATTTTTAGGTAACACCCATAAGTGGTAGGATAGGATATGTGTCTTTTGCTTTCTCACTTACTACCAGTTGCATGATTACCTCTAGACTCCTCTATGGTCCTGCAAATGGCATTGCTTCATTTTTTTCCTGGGCTAATATTCCATCTGTACATGTACCAGTTCTTCTTTGTCCACTCATCTCTTGATGGACGTTTTGCTTGCTTCCATGTGTTGGCTATTGTAATGCTTCTACAGTGCAGATTTGCCTGCCTGTGTCTTTCCAATTCTGTCTTCATAGGATATAGCCTGAGAAGTGGGCCTGAGAAGTAGCTCAAGGTTTAGCTTTTAAAGGCACCTCCATTCTGTTCCCATTAGTGGCTCTTAGCAGGTCAGGTCCCACTTCAAATTGAGGGTATGCATTTCTCCAAAACCTCTTCAGCATTGATCACTTGTAGTTTTTTTGCTGATGGTTATTCTGAGTGGTGTGAGCTGATACTTCTTTGTGGTTGGATTTGCATGCGTCTCATACTCCCTTGAAATTGAGCTTTCAGGCATGTCCTTTTATTTTTCAAACTCTTATTACAGCTGACTTCTTCAAATTGTTTTCTTGAAGTACGTGCCACATTTTGAAATGATTTGGCCTTTACCTACATCAAGACATTTTTAAGGGCAGGTTTCGTTTGCAGCCCTGCAGTACTTGTGCATATGAAATGCCCATTTGCACAGATTTCAAAGCTGCTGTTGCAGGTATCGCCCAGAGGATGGCAGCATTTCTACGTTTCACACTCTGGCACCTAGGGAAACATATCTTCCTGCCAGTGGTGTTCCCCAGTTATAAATTAGCGTGCAATGTGCCCTGATATACCCCCAAAAGCTTACGTCTCCTAACGTATGTTTGCTTTTTAAATTCAATTTCTATTTTTTAGTGGAGTAATATTCCATTCTGTACATGGACCACATCTTCTTTGTGCATTCCTCTGTTGATAGACATTTTCATTGCTTCTAAGTGTTGCCTATGGTAAATATGGCTGGAGTGCAGTATTCCTGCCTGTGACTTTTGATTCCCATTTTCTCAGGTGATAGGCCCAACGGTGGGTATGATTCATTGACTGGTAGCTCAATGTTTACCGTTTCAGAGCAACTGCACTGTGTTTTCATTAGTGGCTCTTACCACGTCCCAGTGAACACCGAGTGTATGCATTTTCCACAACCCCTTCAGCATTTATTGTTTGCAGAATGTTTGCTCATGGCCATTCTGACTGGTGTGAGCTGATAGGTTTTTGTAATTTGGATTTGCATGTCTTTAATAATTCCTAGTATTCAGCATTTTCCCACACCTTTCTCTTTTATTTAGAAAAAAAAGGTGTGCGTACAGTATCCCTCTTGAAATTGTCTTCTTGGAAGGTTGCCCTCTTTTGAATTTTGTGGTCGTTTTTCGACCCCAGGATTTTTTTTTTTTTGAGAGCAGGTGTCATTTACATGCCTGCAATGATTGTGAATATTTAGTGACCATTAGCACTGGGTTTAAAGCTGGTGTTGTGGGAAACGGCCACAAGGTGGCAGCATTTCTCCATTCCCAAATCTGGTTACTAGGGCAGCAGAGCCTTTCTGGAAGTCCTGTTACTAGGTTGTAAATTAGAATGGAATGTGCCAGGAAAAAGCCCCGGAAGTTTATGTCTCATTACTTCTTGTTCATTGTTTTAATTGGTTTAATCAGGGTAATGATTAGAATGCAGTTGGTCCTAGGTGTACACAATCTGGTTCATTCGTACATCATATATATCTATTCATGTGCAGATCCTTTTCCCATGTAAAGGATTACAGAATGTTCTGTACACCTCCCTTGCTATGTGCTTGGGCTTTTTGATATGTGTACTTAATCTGTATTTGTATAGGTGTGGTCAACCTAATCTTAATTTATCCATTGCCACCACCTTTCCTTTTAGATACGCATAGTTTGTTTTTTAAGTCCGTGTGTGTCTTTCTCTGTGGAAATATGTCCATTTTGTCAGTTGTTAGGTAACACGTATAGGTGTTATCAGAGGATATATGTCTTTTGCTTTCCAACCTACCTCATGTTCTGTGATTATCTCTAGGCTCATCTGTGGTACCTCAAAGAGCAGTGTTTCGTTGTTTTCCACAGCTAATATTCCATTGTGTACGTGGACCACTTCTTCATTAGCCATTCATGTGTTGATGGGCATTTAGGTTGCTTCCATGTCTTGGCTGTTGTGAATATGGCTGCAGTGCAGCTTTTGCAGCCTCAGTCTTCTGGATTCTGGTCTTCTCAGGTGAGAGGCACAGCAGTGGGCCTGCTGCATCGAATGGTAGCTCAATTTTTACTTTTAAACGCAGCTCCTTTCTGTTCTCATTATTGGCTGTTACCACTTTACATCTCACCAGCAGCTAGAGGGTACACAGTTCTCAAAAACCACTTCAGCATTTATTATTTGTAGCCTTTTGTTGATGGTCAGTCGACCTGTGTGAGTTGAAACCTTTTTGCAGATTAGATTTGCATGAGTCTAATAATTCCTGAGGTTGAGCCTTTACCCGTTTTCCTTCTTTTTCAAAAAAGAGAGTGAGTCAAACTGACCTCTTCATAGTATCTTCTTGAAATTTTGCCAGTTTTGAATTTTATTGTCCATTCCCTACCTCAGCACAATTGTTTAGGGCAGGTGTCCTTTACAGCCCTGAGTCCTTGTGAACGTTAAGAGACCATTAGCTGTGGGCTTAAAGCCGCTCTTGCGGGAAACGGCCACAAGGCGGCAGCATTTCTACATTCCCAACACTGCGTTTTTGGGCAGCAGAGCCTTCCTGGAAATCGTGTTAGTAGGCTGCAAATTAGAGTGGAAAGTGCCAGGCCACATCCCCAAGAGCTTATACCTCCTTACGTCTTGTTTGTTTTTTAAATTTAATTTTTATTACCAGAGCAAATTTGATAATAATATTTTGTTTCTCCTAGTTGTAGAGAGTCTGGTACATTATAGCAATGTATCTGTCCATTTATCCTTGCATCCCTTACCGTGTATATTATTACACAGTGTTGAGTAGACCTCTCTTGGTATTCCATAGGTACTTTGTGATTATATATTTCATATGTATTAGAACATGTCTGTTAACCCCCATATCCTAATTCATCCATTACGTACACATTTCCATTTGGTGAAACATAATTTGTTTTCTTAATCCATGCTTTTCCTTCTCTTGGAAATAAGTTCATGAGTATCAATTTTTAGGTAACACCGATAAGTGATGTCATAGGATATCTGTCTTTCACTTTCTTTCTTACTTCAAGTTGGGTGATTATCTCTAGGTCCTTATCTGGTGGTGCAAACGGCACCGTTTCATTGTTTTCCATGGCTAATATTCCATTGTCTACATGGACCACTTCCTCTTTGTGCATTTTTCTGTGGATGGACATTTTGGTTTATTCCAAGTCTTGGCTACGTTAAATGTTCCTGCAGGGCATCCCTGGAGGCGCAGTGGTTGAGAGTCCACCTGCCGATGCAGGGGATACGAGTTCGTGCCCCAGTCCGGGAAGATCCCACATGCCGCGGAGCGGCTAGGCCCGTGAGCCATGGCCGTTGAGCCTGCGCGTCCGGAGCCAGTGCTCCACAACGGGAGAGGCCACAACAGTGAGAGGCCCACTTACCACCCCACCCCCACCCCAAAATAAGGTTCCTGCAGTGCAGGATTGCCAGCCTGTGTCTTTTCCATTCTGCTCTGCTCAGGTGATAGGCGCATCAAAGGACTTACCAGTTCACATGGTAGCTCACTTTTTACCCTTAAACCCACCTCCATTATGTTCTCCCTACTGGCTGTTACCAGTTTACATCCACCCAGCAGCTAGAGGGTACACAGTTCTCCAAAACCCCTTCAGCATTTATTCTCTGTAGACTTTTTGCTGAAGAACATTCTGACGGCTGTGAGGTGAACATTTCTATAATTGGATTTGCATGGCTTTATTAATTGCTGATGTTGCACATTTTTCTATTCCCTTTTATTTTAAAGAAAAAAAAAAGAAAAGACAAAATGTATGTAAGATATGCCTCTTGAAATTGTCTTCTTGAAATGTTGACGTCTTTTGAATTTTCTGGTCGATTTACAACCCCAGGATGTTTTGTGATGGCAGGTGTCATTTAGAGGCCTGCCATGATTTTGAATATTAAGTGACGATTACCGCTCTTGTGTGAAACGACCAGAGGCGGCAGCACTTCTCCTTACCAAATCTGCTTACTAGGGCTACAGAGCCATAATGGAAGTCGTGTTGTAGGTTGTAAATTAGAACGGAATGTGCCAGGGAAAGCCCCTTAAAATTATGTCTGATTACTTCTTGTTCATTTTTTTAAATTAAATCTTTATTCTTTATCACAGGAAATTAGATTACAATGTTTTGTTTGTTGTAGGTGTGCAAGATGTGGTTCTTTTGCACATATAAATATACCTATTCTTCTTCAGATCCTTTTCCCATGTAGGTTATGACACAATGTTGAGGAGTCTTCCCTTGGTATGCCGTGGGTTTTTGGTGATTATATATTTCACATGTGTTTGTATATCTCTGTTAACCCCAATATCGTAATGTATCCAATCCTCACACCTTTCCATTGGGTGAACCGTAATTTGGTTGAATGAATCTGTGATTGCCTTCCTCTCTGGAAATGTCTTCATTGGTATCAATTTTTAGGTAACACCCATAAGTGGTAGGATAGGATATGTGTCTTTTGCTTTCTCACTTACTACCAGTTGCATGATTACCTCTAGACTCCTCTATGGTCCTGCAAATGGCATTGCTTCATTTTTTTCCTGGGCTAATATTCCATCTGTACATGTACCAGTTCTTCTTTGTCCACTCATCTCTTGATGGACGTTTTGCTTGCTTCCATGTGTTGGCTATTGTAATGCTTCTACAGTGCAGATTTGCCTGCCTGTGTCTTTCCAATTCTGTCTTCATAGGTTATAGCCTGAGAAGTGGGCCTGAGAAGTAGCTCAAGGTTTAGCTTTTAAAGGCACCTCCATTCTGTTCCCATTAGTGGCTCTTAGCAGGTCAGGTCCCACTTCAAATTGAGGGTATGCATTTCTCCAAAACCTCTTCAGCATTGATCACTTGTAGTTTTTTTGCTGATGGTTATTCTGAGTGGTGTGAGCTGATACTTCTTTGTGGTTGGATTTGCATGTGTCTCATACTCCCTTGAAATTGAGCTTTCAGGCATGTCCTTTTATTTTTCAAACTCTTATTACAGCTGACTTCTTCAAATTGTTTTCTTGAAGTACGTGCCACATTTTGAAATGATTTGGCCTTTACCTACATCAAGACATTTTTAAGGGCAGGTTTCGTTTGCAGCCCTGCAGTACTTGTGCATATGAAATGCCCATTTGCACAGATTTCAAAGCTGCTGTTGCAGGTATCGCCCAGAGGATGGCAGCATTTCTACGTTTCACACTCTGGCACCTAGGGAAACATATCTTCCTGCCAGTGGTGTTCCCCAGTTATAAATTAGAGTGCAATGTGCCCTGATATACCCCCAAAAGCTTACGTCTCCTAACGTATGTTTGCTTTTTAAATTCAATTTCTATTTTTTAGTGGAGTAATATTCCATTCTGTACATGGACCACATCTTCTTTGTGCATTCCTCTGTTGATAGACATTTTCATTGCTTCTAAGTGTTGCCTATGGTAAATATGGCTGGAGTGCAGTATTCCTGCCTGTGACTTTTGATTCCCATTTTCTCAGGTGATAGGCCCAACGGTGGGTATGATTCATTGACTGGTAGCTCAATGTTTACCGTTTCAGAGCAACTGCACTGTGTTTTCATTAGTGGCTCTTACCATGTCCCAGTGAACACCGAGTGTATGCATTTTCCACAACCCCTTCAGCATTTATTGTTTGCAGAATGTTTGCTCATGGCCATTCTGACTGGTGTGAGCTGATAGGTTTTTGTAATTTGGATTTGCATGTCTTTAATAATTCCTAGTATTCAGCATTTTCCCACACCTTTCTCTTTTATTTAGAAAAAAAAGGTGTGAGTACAGTATCCCTCTTGAAATTGTCTTCTTGGAAGGTTGCCCTCTTTTGAATTTTGTGGTCGTTTTTCGACCCCAGGATTTTTTTTTTTTTTTTGAGAGCAGGTGTCATTTACATGCCTGCAATGATTGTGAATATTTAGTGACCATTAGCACTGGGTTTAAAGCTGGTGTTGTGGGAAACGGCCACAAGGTGGCAGCATTTCTCCATTCCCAAATCTGGTTACTAGGGCAGCAGAGCCTTTCTGGAAGTCCTGTTACTAGGTTGTAAATTAGAATGGAATGTGCCAGGAAAAAGCCCCGGAAGTTTATGTCTCATTACTTCTTGTTCATTGTTTTAATTGGTTTAATCAGGGTAATGATTAGAATGCAGTTGGTCCTAGGTGTACACAATCTGGTTCATTCGTACATCATATATATCTATTCATGTGCAGATCCTTTTCCCATGTAAAGGATTACAGAATGTTCTGTACACCTCCCTTGCTATGTGCTTGGGCTTTTTGATATGTGTACTTAATCTGTATTTGTATAGGTGTGGTCAACCTAATCTTAATTTATCCATTGCCACCACCTTTCCTTTTAGATACGCATAGTTTGGTTTTTAAGTCCGTGTGTGTCTTTCTCTGTGGAAATATGTCCATTTTGTCAGTTGTTAGGTAACACGTATAGGTGTTATCAGAGGATATATGTCTTTTGCTTTCCAACCTACCTCATGTTCTGTGATTATCTCTAGGCTCATCTGTGGTACCTCAAAGAGCAGTGTTTCGTTGTTTTCCACAGCTAATATTCCATTGTGTACGTGGACCACTTCTTCATTAGCCATTCATGTGTTGATGGGCATTTAGGTTGCTTCCATGTCTTGGCTGTTGTGAATATGGCTGCAGTGCAGCTTTTGCAGCCTCAGTCTTCTGGATTCTGGTCTTCTCAGGTGAGAGGCACAGCAGTGGGCCTGCTGCATCGAATGGTAGCTCAATTTTTACTTTTAAACGCAGCTCCTTTCTGTTCTCATTATTGGCTGTTACCACTTTACATCTCACCAGCAGCTAGAGGGTACACAGTTCTCAAAAACCACTTCAGCATTTATTATTTGTAGCCTTTTGTTGATGGTCAGTCGACCTGTGTGA
This sequence comes from Mesoplodon mirus, assembly GCF_964341445.2. Classification (NCBI taxonomy): domain Eukaryota; kingdom Metazoa; phylum Chordata; class Mammalia; order Artiodactyla; family Ziphiidae; genus Mesoplodon; species Mesoplodon mirus. The sequence continues at coordinate 141,103,901 of NC_138981.1, forward strand.
GTTGAAACCTTTTTGCAGATTAGATTTGCATGAGTCTAATAATTCCTGAGGTTGAGCCTTTACCCGTTTTCCTTCTTTTTCAAAAAAGAGAGTGAGTCAAACTGACCTCTTCATAGTATCTTCTTGAAATTTTGCCAGTTTTGAATTTTATTGTCCATTCCCTACCTCAGCACAATTGTTTAGGGCAGGTGTCCTTTACAGCCCTGAGTCCTTGTGAACGTTAAGAGACCATTAGCTGTGGGCTTAAAGCCGCTCTTGCGGGAAACGGCCACAAGGCGGCAGCATTTCTACATTCCCAACACTGCGTTTTTGGGCAGCAGAGCCTTCCTGGAAATCGTGTTAGTAGGCTGCAAATTAGAGTGGAAAGTGCCAGGCCACATCCCCAAGAGCTTATACCTCCTTACGTCTTGTTTGTTTTTTAAATTTAATTTTTATTACCAGAGCAAATTTGATAAAAATATTTTGTTTCTCCTAGTTGTAGAGAGTCTGGTTCATTATAGCAATGTATCTGTCCATTTATCCTTGCATCCCTTACCGTGTATATTATTACACAGTGTTGAGTAGACCTCTCTTGGTATTCCATAGGTACTTTGTGATTATATATTTCATATGTATTAGAACATGTCTGTTAACCCCCATATCCTAATTCATCCATTACGTACACATTTCCATTTGGTGAAACATAATTTGTTTTCTTAATCCATGCTTTTCCTTCTCTTGGAAATAAGTTCATGAGTATCAATTTTTAGGTAACACCGATAAGTGATGTCATAGGATATCTGTCTTTCACTTTCTTTCTTACTTCAAGTTGGGTGATTATCTCTAGGTCCTTATCTGGTGGTGCAAACGGCACCGTTTCATTGTTTTCCATGGCTAATATTCCATTGTCTACATGGACCACTTCCTCTTTGTGCATTTTTCTGTGGATGGACATTTTGGTTTATTCCAAGTCTTGGCTACGTTAAATGTTCCTGCAGGGCATCCCTGGAGGCGCAGTGGTTGAGAGTCCGCCTGCCGATGCAGGGGATACGAGTTCGTGCCCCAGTCCGGGAAGATCCCACATGCCGCGGAGCGGCTAGGCCCGTGAGCCATGGCCGTTGAGCCTGCGCGTCCGGAGCCAGTGCTCCACAACGGGAGAGGCCACAACAGTGAGAGACCCACTTACCACCCCACCCCCACCCCAAAATAAGGTTCCTGCAGTGCAGGATTGCCAGCCTGTGTCTTTTCCATTCTGCTCTGCTCAGGTGATAGGCGCATCAAAGGACTTACCAGTTCACATGGTAGCTCACTTTTTACCCTTAAACCCACCTCCATTATGTTCTCCCTACTGGCTGTTACCAGTTTACATCCACCCAGCAGCTAGAGGGTACACAGTTCTCCAAAACCCCTTCAGCATTTATTCTCTGTAGACTTTTTGCTGAAGAACATTCTGACGGCTGTGAGGTGAACATTTCTATAATTGGATTTGCATGGCTTTATTAATTGCTGATGTTGCACATTTTTCTATTCCCTTTTATTTTAAAGAAAAAAAAAAGAAAAGACAAAATGTATGTAAGATATGCCTCTTGAAATTGTCTTCTTGAAATGTTGACGTCTTTTGAATTTTCTGGTCGATTTACAACCCCAGGATGTTTTGTGATGGCAGGTGTCATTTAGAGGCCTGCCATGATTTTGAATATTAAGTGACGATTACCGCTCTTGTGTGAAACGACCAGAGGCGGCAGCACTTCTCCTTACCAAATCTGCTTACTAGGGCTACAGAGCCATAATGGAAGTCGTGTTGTAGGTTGTAAATTAGAACGGAATGTGCCAGGGAAAGCCCCTTAAAATTATGTCTGATTACTTCTTGTTCATTTTTTTAAATTAAATCTTTATTCTTTATCACAGGAAATTAGATTACAATGTTTTGTTTGTTGTAGGTGTGCAAGATGTGGTTCTTTTGCACATATAAATATACCTATTCTTCTTCAGATCCTTTTCCCATGTAGGTTATGACACAATGTTGAGGAGTCTTCCCTTGGTATGCCGTGGGTTTTTGGTGATTATATATTTCACATGTGTTTGTATATCTCTGTTAACCCCAATATCGTAATGTATCCAATCCTCACACCTTTCCATTGGGTGAACCGTAATTTGGTTGAATGAATCTGTGATTGCCTTCCTCTCTGGAAATGTCTTCATTGGTATCAATTTTTAGGTAACACCCATAAGTGGTAGGATAGGATATGTGTCTTTTGCTTTCTCACTTACTACCAGTTGCATGATTACCTCTAGACTCCTCTATGGTCCTGCAAATGGCATTGCTTCATTTTTTTCCTGGGCTAATATTCCATCTGTACATGTACCAGTTCTTCTTTGTCCACTCATCTCTTGATGGACGTTTTGCTTGCTTCCATGTGTTGGCTATTGTAATGCTTCTACAGTGCAGATTTGCCTGCCTGTGTCTTTCCAATTCTGTCTTCATAGGATATAGCCTGAGAAGTGGGCCTGAGAAGTAGCTCAAGGTTTAGCTTTTAAAGGCACCTCCATTCTGTTCCCATTAGTGGCTCTTAGCAGGTCAGGTCCCACTTCAAATTGAGGGTATGCATTTCTCCAAAACCTCTTCAGCATTGATCACTTGTAGTTTTTTTGCTGATGGTTATTCTGAGTGGTGTGAGCTGATACTTCTTTGTGGTTGGATTTGCATGTGTCTCATACTCCCTTGAAATTGAGCTTTCAGGCATGTCCTTTTATTTTTCAAACTCTTATTACAGCTGACTTCTTCAAATTGTTTTCTTGAAGTACGTGCCACATTTTGAAATGATTTGGCCTTTACCTACATCAAGACATTTTTAAGGGCAGGTTTCGTTTGCAGCCCTGCAGTACTTGTGCATATGAAATGCCCATTTGCACAGATTTCAAAGCTGCTGTTGCAGGTATCGCCCAGAGGATGGCAGCATTTCTACGTTTCACACTCTGGCACCTAGGGAAACATATCTTCCTGCCAGTGGTGTTCCCCAGTTATAAATTAGAGTGCAATGTGCCCTGATATACCCCCAAAAGCTTACGTCTCCTAACGTATGTTTGCTTTTTAAATTCAATTTCTATTTTTTAGTGGAGTAATATTCCATTCTGTACATGGACCACATCTTCTTTGTGCATTCCTCTGTTGATAGACATTTTCATTGCTTCTAAGTGTTGCCTATGGTAAATATGGCTGGAGTGCAGTATTCCTGCCTGTGACTTTTGATTCCCATTTTCTCAGGTGATAGGCCCAACGGTGGGTATGATTCATTGACTGGTAGCTCAATGTTTACCGTTTCAGAGCAACTGCACTGTGTTTTCATTAGTGGCTCTTACCACGTCCCAGTGAACACCGAGTGTATGCATTTTCCACAACCCCTTCAGCATTTATTGTTTGCAGAATGTTTGCTCATGGCCATTCTGACTGGTGTGAGCTGATAGGTTTTTGTAATTTGGATTTGCATGTCTTTAATAATTCCTAGTATTCAGCATTTTCCCACACCTTTCTCTTTTATTTAGAAAAAAAAGGTGTGAGTACAGTATCCCTCTTGAAATTGTCTTCTTGGAAGGTTGCCCTCTTTTGAATTTTGTGGTCGTTTTTCGACCCCAGGATTTTTTTTTTTTTTGAGAGCAGGTGTCATTTACATGCCTGCAATGATTGTGAATATTTAGTGACCATTAGCACTGGGTTTAAAGCTGGTGTTGTGGGAAACGGCCACAAGGTGGCAGCATTTCTCCATTCCCAAATCTGGTTACTAGGGCAGCAGAGCCTTTCTGGAAGTCCTGTTACTAGGTTGTAAATTAGAATGGAATGTGCCAGGAAAAAGCCCCGGAAGTTTATGTCTCATTACTTCTTGTTCATTGTTTTAATTGGTTTAATCAGGGTAATGATTAGAATGCAGTTGGTCCTAGGTGTACACAATCTGGTTCATTCGTACATCATATATATCTATTCATGTGCAGATCCTTTTCCCATGTAAAGGATTACAGAATGTTCTGTACACCTCCCTTGCTATGTGCTTGGGCTTTTTGATATGTGTACTTAATCTGTATTTGTATAGGTGTGGTCAACCTAATCTTAATTTATCCATTGCCACCACCTTTCCTTTTAGATACGCATAGTTTGGTTTTTAAGTCCGTGTGTGTCTTTCTCTGTGGAAATATGTCCATTTTGTCAGTTGTTAGGTAACACGTATAGGTGTTATCAGAGGATATATGTCTTTTGCTTTCCAACCTACCTCATGTTCTGTGATTATCTCTAGGCTCATCTGTGGTACCTCAAAGAGCAGTGTTTCGTTGTTTTCCACAGCTAATATTCCATTGTGTACGTGGACCACTTCTTCATTAGCCATTCATGTGTTGATGGGCATTTAGGTTGCTTCCATGTCTTGGCTGTTGTGAATATGGCTGCAGTGCAGCTTTTGCAGCCTCAGTCTTCTGGATTCTGGTCTTCTCAGGTGAGAGGCACAGCAGTGGGCCTGCTGCATCGAATGGTAGCTCAATTTTTACTTTTAAACGCAGCTCCTTTCTGTTCTCATTATTGGCTGTTACCACTTTACATCTCACCAGCAGCTAGAGGGTACACAGTTCTCAAAAACCACTTCAGCATTTATTATTTGTAGCCTTTTGTTGATGGTCAGTCGACCTGTGTGAGTTGAAACCTTTTTGCAGATTAGATTTGCATGAGTCTAATAATTCCTGAGGTTGAGCCTTTACCCGTTTTCCTTCTTTTTCAAAAAAGAGAGTGAGTCAAACTGACCTCTTCATAGTATCTTCTTGAAATTTTGCCAGGTTTGAATTTTATTGTCCATTCCCTACCTCAGCACAATTGTTTAGGGCAGGTGTCCTTTACAGCCCTGAGTCCTTGTGAACGTTAAGAGACCATTAGCTGTGGGCTTAAAGCCGCTCTTGCGGGTAACGGCCACAAGGCGGCAGCATTTCTACATTCCCAACACTGCGTTTTTGGGCAGCAGAGCCTTCCTGGAAATCGTGTTAGTAGGCTGCAAATTAGAGTGGAAAGTGCCAGGCCACATCCCCAAGAGCTTATACCTCCTTACGTCTTGTTTGTTTTTTAAATTTAATTTTTATTACCAGAGCAAATTTGATAAAAATATTTTGTTTCTCCTAGTTGTAGAGAGTCTGGTACATTATAGCAATGTATCTGTCCATTTATCCTTGCATCCCTTACCGTGTATATTATTACACAGTGTTGAGTAGACCTCTCTTGGTATTCCATAGGTACTTTGTGATTATATATTTCATATGTATTAGAACATGTCTGTTAACCCCCATATCCTAATTCATCCATTACGTACACATTTCCATTTGGTGAAACATAATTTGTTTTCTTAATCCATGCTTTTCCTTCTCTTGGAAATAAGTTCATGAGTATCAATTTTTAGGTAACACCGATAAGTGATGTCATAGGATATCTGTCTTTCACTTTCTTTCTTACTTCAAGTTGGGTGATTATCTCTAGGTCCTTATCTGGTGGTGCAAACGGCACCGTTTCATTGTTTTCCATGGCTAATATTCCATTGTCTACATGGACCACTTCCTCTTTGTGCATTTTTCTGTGGATGGACATTTTGGTTTATTCCAAGTCTTGGCTACGTTAAATGTTCCTGCAGGGCATCCCTGGAGGCGCAGTGGTTGAGAGTCCGCCTGCCGATGCAGGGGATACGAGTTCGTGCCCCAGTCCGGGAAGATCCCACATGCCGCGGAGCGGCTAGGCCCGTGAGCCATGGCCGTTGAGCCTGCGCGTCCGGAGCCAGTGCTCCACAACGGGAGAGGCCACAACAGTGAGAGGCCCACTTACCACCCCACCCCCACCCCAAAATAAGGTTCCTGCAGTGCAGGATTGCCAGCCTGTGTCTTTTCCATTCTGCTCTGCTCAGGTGATAGGCGCATCAAAGGACTTACCAGTTCACATGGTAGCTCACTTTTTACCCTTAAACCCACCTCCATTATGTTCTCCCTACTGGCTGTTACCAGTTTACATCCACCCAGCAGCTAGAGGGTACACAGTTCTCCAAAACCCCTTCAGCATTTATTCTCTGTAGACTTTTTGCTGAAGAACATTCTGACGGCTGTGAGGTGAACATTTCTATAATTGGATTTGCATGGCTTTATTAATTGCTGATGTTGCACATTTTTCTATTCCCTTTTATTTTAAAGAAAAAAAAAAGAAAAGACAAAATGTATGTAAGATATGCCTCTTGAAATTGTCTTCTTGAAATGTTGACGTCTTTTGAATTTTCTGGTCGATTTACAACCCCAGGATGTTTTGTGATGGCAGGTGTCATTTAGAGGCCTGCCATGATTTTGAATATTAAGTGACGATTACCGCTCTTGTGTGAAACGACCAGAGGCGGCAGCACTTCTCCTTACCAAATCTGCTTACTAGGGCTACAGAGCCATAATGGAAGTCGTGTTGTAGGTTGTAAATTAGAACGGAATGTGCCAGGGAAAGCCCCTTAAAATTATGTCTGATTACTTCTTGTTCATTTTTTTAAATTAAATCTTTATTCTTTATCACAGGAAATTAGATTACAATGTTTTGTTTGTTGTAGGTGTGCAAGATGTGGTTCTTTTGCACATATACATATACCTATTCTTCTTCAGATCCTTTTCCCATGTAGGTTATGACACAATGTTGAGGAGTCTTCCCTTGGTATGCCGTGGGTTTTTGGTGATTATATATTTCACATGTGTTTGTATATCTCTGTTAACCCCAATATCGTAATGTATCCAATCCTCACACCTTTCCATTGGGTGAACCGTAATTTGGTTGAATGAATCTGTGATTGCCTTCCTCTCTGGAAATGTCTTCATTGGTATCAATTTTTAGGTAACACCCATAAGTGGTAGGATAGGATATGTGTCTTTTGCTTTCTCACTTACTACCAGTTGCATGATTACCTCTAGACTCCTCTATGGTCCTGCAAATGGCATTGCTTCATTTTTTTCCTGGGCTAATATTCCATCTGTACATGTACCAGTTCTTCTTTGTCCACTCATCTCTTGATGGACGTTTTGCTTGCTTCCATGTGTTGGCTATTGTAATGCTTCTACAGTGCAGATTTGCCTGCCTGTGTCTTTCCAATTCTGTCTTCATAGGTTATAGCCTGAGAAGTGGGCCTGAGAAGTAGCTCAAGGTTTAGCTTTTAAAGGCACCTCCATTCTGTTCCCATTAGTGGCTCTTAGCAGGTCAGGTCCCACTTCAAATTGAGGGTATGCATTTCTCCAAAACCTCTTCAGCATTGATCACTTGTAGTTTTTTTGCTGATGGTTATTCTGAGTGGTGTGAGCTGATACTTCTTTGTGGTTGGATTTGCATGTGTCTCATACTCCCTTGAAATTGAGCTTTCAGGCATGTCCTTTTATTTTTCAAACTCTTATTACAGCTGACTTCTTCAAATTGTTTTCTTGAAGTACGTGCCACATTTTGAAATGATTTGGCCTTTACCTACATCAAGACATTTTTAAGGGCAGGTTTCGTTTGCAGCCCTGCAGTACTTGTGCATATGAAATGCCCATTTGCACAGATTTCAAAGCTGCTGTTGCAGGTATCGCCCAGAGGATGGCAGCATTTCTACGTTTCACACTCTGGCACCTAGGGAAACATATCTTCCTGCCAGTGGTGTTCCCCAGTTATAAATTAGAGTGCAATGTGCCCTGATATACCCCCAAAAGCTTACGTCTCCTAACGTATGTTTGCTTTTTAAATTCAATTTCTATTTTTTAGTGGAGTAATATTCCATTCTGTACATGGACCACATCTTCTTTGTGCATTCCTCTGTTGATAGACATTTTCATTGCTTCTAAGTGTTGCCTATGGTAAATATGGCTGGAGTGCAGTATTCCTGCCTGTGACTTTTGATTCCCATTTTCTCAGGTGATAGGCCCAACGGTGGGTATGATTCATTGACTGGTAGCTCAATGTTTACCGTTTCAGAGCAACTGCACTGTGTTTTCATTAGTGGCTCTTACCACGTCCCAGTGAACACCGAGTGTATGCATTTTCCACAACCCCTTCAGCATTTATTGTTTGCAGAATGTTTGCTCATGGCCATTCTGACTGGTGTGAGCTGATAGGTTTTTGTAATTTGGATTTGCATGTCTTTAATAATTCCTAGTATTCAGCATTTTCCCACACCTTTCTCTTTTATTTAGAAAAAAAAGGTGTGAGTACAGTATCCCTCTTGAAATTGTCTTCTTGGAAGGTTGCCCTCTTTTGAATTTTGTGGTCGTTTTTCGACCCCAGGATTTTTTTTTTTTTTGAGAGCAGGTGTCATTTACATGCCTGCAATGATTGTGAATATTTAGTGACCATTAGCACTGGGTTTAAAGCTGGTGTTGTGGGAAACGGCCACAAGGTGGCAGCATTTCTCCATTCCCAAATCTGGTTACTAGGGCAGCAGAGCCTTTCTGGAAGTCCTGTTACTAGGTTGTAAATTAGAATGGAATGTGCCAGGAAAAAGCCCCGGAAGTTTATGTCTCATTACTTCTTGTTCATTGTTTTAATTGGTTTAATCAGGGTAATGATTAGAATGCAGTTGGTCCTAGGTGTACACAATCTGGTTCATTCGTACATCATATATATCTATTCATGTGCAGATCCTTTTCCCATGTAAAGGATTACAGAATGTTCTGTACACCTCCCTTGCTATGTGCTTGGGCTTTTTGATATGTGTACTTAATCTGTATTTGTATAGGTGTGGTCAACCTAATCTTAATTTATCCATTGCCACCACCTTTCCTTTTAGATACGCATAGTTTGTTTTTTAAGTCCGTGTGTGTCTTTCTCTGTGGAAATATGTCCATTTTGTCAGTTGTTAGGTAACACGTATAGGTGTTATCAGAGGATATATGTCTTTTGCTTTCCAACCTACCTCATGTTCTGTGATTATCTCTAGGCTCATCTGTGGTACCTCAAAGAGCAGTGTTTCGTTGTTTTCCACAGCTAATATTCCATTGTGTACGTGGACCACTTCTTCATTAGCCATTCATGTGTTGATGGGCATTTAGGTTGCTTCCATGTCTTGGCTGTTGTGAATATGGCTGCAGTGCAGCTTTTGCAGCCTCAGTCTTCTGGATTCTGGTCTTCTCAGGTGAGAGGCACAGCAGTGGGCCTGCTGCATCGAATGGTAGCTCAATTTTTACTTTTAAACGCAGCTCCTTTCTGTTCTCATTATTGGCTGTTACCACTTTACATCTCACCAGCAGCTAGAGGGTACACAGTTCTCAAAAACCACTTCAGCATTTATTATTTGTAGCCTTTTGTTGATGGTCAGTCGACCTGTGTGAGTTGAAACCTTTTTGCAGATTAGATTTGCATGAGTCTAATAATTCCTGAGGTTGAGCCTTTACCCGTTTTCCTTCTTTTTCAAAAAAGAGAGTGAGTCAAACTGACCTCTTCATAGTATCTTCTTGAAATTTTGCCAGTTTTGAATTTTATTGTCCATTCCCTACCTCAGCACAATTGTTTAGGGCAGGTGTCCTTTACAGCCCTGAGTCCTTGTGAACGTTAAGAGACCATTAGCTGTGGGCTTAAAGCCGCTCTTGCGGGAAACGGCCACAAGGCGGCAGCATTTCTACATTCCCAACACTGCGTTTTTGGGCAGCAGAGCCTTCCTGGAAATCGTGTTAGTAGGCTGCAAATTAGAGTGGAAAGTGCCAGGCCACATCCCCAAGAGCTTATACCTCCTTACGTCTTGTTTGTTTTTTAAATTTAATTTTTATTACCAGAGCAAATTTGATAAAAATATTTTGTTTCTCCTAGTTGTAGAGAGTCTGGTACATTATATCAATGTATCTGTCCATTTATCCTTGCATCCCTTACCGTGTATATTATTACACAGTGTTGAGTAGACCTCTCTTGGTATTCCATAGGTACTTTGTGATTATATATTTCATATGTATTAGAACATGTCTGTTAACCCCCATATCCTAATTCATCCATTACGTACACATTTCCATTTGGTGAAACATAATTTGTTTTCTTAATCCATGCTTTTCCTTCTCTTGGAAATAAGTTCATGAGTATCAATTTTTAGGTAACACCGATAAGTGATGTCATAGGATATCTGTCTTTCACTTTCTTTCTTACTTCAAGTTGGGTGATTATCTCTAGGTCCTTATCTGGTGGTGCAAACGGCACCGTTTCATTGTTTTCCATGGCTAATATTCCATTGTCTACATGGACCACTTCCTCTTTGTGCATTTTTCTGTGGATGGACATTTTGGTTTATTCCAAGTCTTGGCTACGTTAAATGTTCCTGCAGGGCATCCCTGGAGGCGCAGTGGTTGAGAGTCCGCCTGCCGATGCAGGGGATACGAGTTCGTGCCCCAGTCCGGGAAGATCCCACATGCCGCGGAGCGGCTAGGCCCGTGAGCCATGGCCGTTGAGCCTGCGCGTCCGGAGCCAGTGCTCCACAACGGGAGAGGCCACAACAGTGAGAGGCCCACTTACCACCCCACCCCCACCCCAAAATAAGGTTCCTGCAGTGCAGGATTGCCAGCCTGTGTCTTTTCCATTCTGCTCTGCTCAGGTGATAGGCGCATCAAAGGACTTACCAGTTCACATGGTAGCTCACTTTTTACCCTTAAACCCACCTCCATTATGTTCTCCCTACTGGCTGTTACCAGTTTACATCCACCCAGCAGCTAGAGGGTACACAGTTCTCCAAAACCCCTTCAGCATTTATTCTCTGTAGACTTTTTGCTGAAGAACATTCTGACGGCTGTGAGGTGAACATTTCTATAATTGGATTTGCATGGCTTTATTAATTGCTGATGTTGCACATTTTTCTATTCCCTTTTATTTTAAAGAAAAAAAAAAGAAAAGACAAAATGTATGTAAGATATGCCTCTTGAAATTGTCTTCTTGAAATGTTGACGTCTTTTGAATTTTCTGGTCGATTTACAACCCCAGGATGTTTTGTGATGGCAGGTGTCATTTAGAGGCCTGCCATGATTTTGAATATTAAGTGACGATTACCGCTCTTGTGTGAAACGACCAGAGGCGGCAGCACTTCTCCTTACCAAATCTGCTTACTAGGGCTACAGAGCCATAATGGAAGTCGTGTTGTAGGTTGTAAATTAGAACGGAATGTGCCAGGGAAAGCCCCTTAAAATTATGTCTGATTACTTCTTGTTCATTTTTTTAAATTAAATCTTTATTCTTTATCACAGGAAATTAGATTACAATGTTTTGTTTGTTGTAGGTGTGCAAGATGTGGTTCTTTTGCACATATACATATACCTATTCTTCTTCAGATCCTTTTCCCATGTAGGTTATGACACAATGTTGAGGAGTCTTCCCTTGGTATGCCGTGGGTTTTTGGTGATTATATATTTCACATGTGTTTGTATATCTCTGTTAACCCCAATATCGTAATGTATCCAATCCTCACACCTTTCCATTGGGTGAACCGTAATTTGGTTGAATGAATCTGTGATTGCCTTCCTCTCTGGAAATGTCTTCATTGGTATCAATTTTTAGGTAACACCCATAAGTGGTAGGATAGGATATGTGTCTTTTGCTTTCTCACTTACTACCAGTTGCATGATTACCTCTAGACTCCTCTATGGTCCTGCAAATGGCATTGCTTCATTTTTTTCCTGGGCTAATATTCCATCTGTACATGTACCAGTTCTTCTTTGTCCACTCATCTCTTGATGGACGTTTTGCTTGCTTCCATGTGTTGGCTATTGTAATGCTTCTACAGTGCAGATTTGCCTGCCTGTGTCTTTCCAATTCTGTCTTCATAGGATATAGCCTGAGAAGTGGGCCTGAGAAGTAGCTCAAGGTTTAGCTTTTAAAGGCACCTCCATTCTGTTCCCATTAGTGGCTCTTAGCAGGTCAGGTCCCACTTCAAATTGAGGGTATGCATTTCTCCAAAACCTCTTCAGCATTGATCACTTGTAGTTTTTTTGCTGATGGTTATTCTGAGTGGTGTGAGCTGATACTTCTTTGTGGTTGGATTTGCATGTGTCTCATACTCCCTTGAAATTGAGCTTTCAGGCATGTCCTTTTATTTTTCAAACTCTTATTACAGCTGACTTCTTCAAATTGTTTTCTTGAAGTACGTGCCACATTTTGAAATGATTTGGCCTTTACCTACATCAAGACATTTTTAAGGGCAGGTTTCGTTTGCAGCCCTGCAGTACTTGTGCATATGAAATGCCCATTTGCACAGATTTCAAAGCTGCTGTTGCAGGTATCGCCCAGAGGATGGCAGCATTTCTACGTTTCACACTCTGGCACCTAGGGAAACATATCTTCCTGCCAGTGGTGTTCCCCAGTTATAAATTAGAGTGCAATGTGCCCTGATATACCCCCAAAAGCTTACGTCTCCTAACGTATGTTTGCTTTTTAAATTCAATTTCTATTTTTTAGTGGAGTAATATTCCATTCTGTACATGGACCACATCTTCTTTGTGCATTCCTCTGTTGATAGACATTTTCATTGCTTCTAAGTGTTGCCTATGGTAAATATGGCTGGAGTGCAGTATTCCTGCCTGTGACTTTTGATTCCCATTTTCTCAGGTGATAGGCCCAACGGTGGGTATGATTCATTGACTGGTAGCTCAATGTTTACCGTTTCAGAGCAACTGCACTGTGTTTTCATTAGTGGCTCTTACCACGTCCCAGTGAACACCGAGTGTATGCATTTTCCACAACCCCTTCAGCATTTATTGTTTGCAGAATGTTTGCTCATGGCCATTCTGACTGGTGTGAGCTGATAGGTTTTTGTAATTTGGATTTGCATGTCTTTAATAATTCCTAGTATTCAGCATTTTCCCACACCTTTCTCTTTTATTTAGAAAAAAAAGGTGTGAGTACAGTATCCCTCTTGAAATTGTCTTCTTGGAAGGTTGCCCTCTTTTGAATTTTGTGGTCGTTTTTCGACCCCAGGATTTTTTTTTTTTTTGAGAGCAGGTGTCATTTACATGCCTGCAATGATTGTGAATATTTAGTGACCATTAGCACTGGGTTTAAAGCTGGTGTTGTGGGAAACGGCCACAAGGTGGCAGCATTTCTCCATTCCCAAATCTGGTTACTAGGGCAGCAGAGCCTTTCTGGAAGTCCTGTTACTAGGTTGTAAATTAGAATGGAATGTGCCAGGAAAAAGCCCCGGAAGTTTATGTCTCATTACTTCTTGTTCATTGTTTTAATTGGTTTAATCAGGGTAATGATTAGAATGCAGTTGGTCCTAGGTGTACACAATCTGGTTCATTCGTACATCATATATATCTATTCATGTGCAGATCCTTTTCCCATGTAAAGGATTACAGAATGTTCTGTACACCTCCCTTGCTATGTGCTTGGGCTTTTTGATATGTGTACTTAATCTGTATTTGTATAGGTGTGGTCAACCTAATCTTAATTTATCCATTGCCACCACCTTTCCTTTTAGATACGCATAGTTTGTTTTTTAAGTCCGTGTGTGTCTTTCTCTGTGGAAATATGTCCATTTTGTCAGTTGTTAGGTAACACGTATAGGTGTTATCAGAGGATATATGTCTTTTGCTTTCCAACCTACCTCATGTTCTGTGATTATCTCTAGGCTCATCTGTGGTACCTCAAAGAGCAGTGTTTCGTTGTTTTCCACAGCTAATATTCCATTGTGTACGTGGACCACTTCTTCATTAGCCATTCATGTGTTGATGGGCATTTAGGTTGCTTCCATGTCTTGGCTGTTGTGAATATGGCTGCAGTGCAGCTTTTGCAGCCTCAGTCTTCTGGATTCTGGTCTTCTCAGGTGAGAGGCACAGCAGTGGGCCTGCTGCATCGAATGGTAGCTCAATTTTTACTTTTAAACGCAGCTCCTTTCTGTTCTCATTATTGGCTGTTACCACTTTACATCTCACCAGCAGCTAGAGGGTACACAGTTCTCAAAAACCACTTCAGCATTTATTATTTGTAGCCTTTTGTTGATGGTCAGTCGACCTGTGTGAGTTGAAACCTTTTTGCAGATTAGATTTGCATGAGTCTAATAATTCCTGAGGTTGAGCCTTTACCCGTTTTCCTTCTTTTTCAAAAAAGAGAGTGAGTCAAACTGACCTCTTCATAGTATCTTCTTGAAATTTTGCCAGTTTTGAATTTTATTGTCCATTCCCTACCTCAGCACAATTGTTTAGGGCAGGTGTCCTTTACAGCCCTGAGTCCTTGTGAACGTTAAGAGACCATTAGCTGTGGGCTTAAAGCCGCTCTTGCGGGAAACGGCCACAAGGCGGCAGCATTTCTACATTCCCAACACTGCGTTTTTGGGCAGCAGAGCCTTCCTGGAAATCGTGTTAGTAGGCTGCAAATTAGAGTGGAAAGTGCCAGGCCACATCCCCAAGAGCTTATACCTCCTTACGTCTTGTTTGTTTTTTAAATTTAATTTTTATTACCAGAGCAAATTTGATAAAAATATTTTGTTTCTCCTAGTTGTAGAGAGTCTGGTACATTATATCAATGTATCTGTCCATTTATCCTTGCATCCCTTACCGTGTATATTATTACACAGTGTTGAGTAGACCTCTCTTGGTATTCCATAGGTACTTTGTGATTATATATTTCATATGTATTAGAACATGTCTGTTAACCCCCATATCCTAATTCATCCATTACGTACACATTTCCATTTGGTGAAACATAATTTGTTTTCTTAATCCATGCTTTTCCTTCTCTTGGAAATAAGTTCATGAGTATCAATTTTTAGGTAACACCGATAAGTGATGTCATAGGATATCTGTCTTTCACTTTCTTTCTTACTTCAAGTTGGGTGATTATCTCTAGGTCCTTATCTGGTGGTGCAAACGGCACCGTTTCATTGTTTTCCATGGCTAATATTCCATTGTCTACATGGACCACTTCCTCTTTGTGCATTTTTCTGTGGATGGACATTTTGGTTTATTCCAAGTCTTGGCTACGTTAAATGTTCCTGCAGGGCATCCCTGGAGGCGCAGTGGTTGAGAGTCCGCCTGCCGATGCAGGGGATACGAGTTCGTGCCCCAGTCCGGGAAGATCCCACATGCCGCGGAGCGGCTAGGCCCGTGAGCCATGGCCGTTGAGCCTGCGCGTCCGGAGCCAGTGCTCCACAACGGGAGAGGCCACAACAGTGAGAGGCCCACTTACCACCCCACCCCCACCCCAAAATAAGGTTCCTGCAGTGCAGGATTGCCAGCCTGTGTCTTTTCCATTCTGCTCTGCTCAGGTGATAGGCGCATCAAAGGACTTACCAGTTCACATGGTAGCTCACTTTTTACCCTTAAACCCACCTCCATTATGTTCTCCCTACTGGCTGTTACCAGTTTACATCCACCCAGCAGCTAGAGGGTACACAGTTCTCCAAAACCCCTTCAGCATTTATTCTCTGTAGACTTTTTGCTGAAGAACATTCTGACGGCTGTGAGGTGAACATTTCTATAATTGGATTTGCATGGCTTTATTAATTGCTGATGTTGCACATTTTTCTATTCCCTTTTATTTTAAAGAAAAAAAAAAGAAAAGACAAAATGTATGTAAGATATGCCTCTTGAAATTGTCTTCTTGAAATGTTGACGTCTTTTGAATTTTCTGGTCGATTTACAACCCCAGGATGTTTTGTGATGGCAGGTGTCATTTAGAGGCCTGCCATGATTTTGAATATTAAGTGACGATTACCGCTCTTGTGTGAAACGACCAGAGGCGGCAGCACTTCTCCTTACCAAATCTGCTTACTAGGGCTACAGAGCCATAATGGAAGTCGTGTTGTAGGTTGTAAATTAGAACGGAATGTGCCAGGGAAAGCCCCTTAAAATTATGTCTGATTACTTCTTGTTCATTTTTTTAAATTAAATCTTTATTCTTTATCACAGGAAATTAGATTACAATGTTTTGTTTGTTGTAGGTGTGCAAGATGTGGTTCTTTTGCACATATACATATACCTATTCTTCTTCAGATCCTTTTCCCATGTAGGTTATGACACAATGTTGAGGAGTCTTCCCTTGGTATGCCGTGGGTTTTTGGTGATTATATATTTCACATGTGTTTGTATATCTCTGTTAACCCCAATATCGTAATGTATCCAATCCTCACACCTTTCCATTGGGTGAACCGTAATTTGGTTGAATGAATCTGTGATTGCCTTCCTCTCTGGAAATGTCTTCATTGGTATCAATTTTTAGGTAACACCCATAAGTGGTAGGATAGGATATGTGTCTTTTGCTTTCTCACTTACTACCAGTTGCATGATTACCTCTAGACTCCTCTATGGTCCTGCAAATGGCATTGCTTCATTTTTTTCCTGGGCTAATATTCCATCTGTACATGTACCAGTTCTTCTTTGTCCACTCATCTCTTGATGGACGTTTTGCTTGCTTCCATGTGTTGGCTATTGTAATGCTTCTACAGTGCAGATTTGCCTGCCTGTGTCTTTCCAATTCTGTCTTCATAGGATATAGCCTGAGAAGTGGGCCTGAGAAGTAGCTCAAGGTTTAGCTTTTAAAGGCACCTCCATTCTGTTCCCATTAGTGGCTCTTAGCAGGTCAGGTCCCACTTCAAATTGAGGGTATGCATTTCTCCAAAACCTCTTCAGCATTGATCACTTGTAGTTTTTTTGCTGATGGTTATTCTGAGTGGTGTGAGCTGATACTTCTTTGTGGTTGGATTTGCATGTGTCTCATACTCCCTTGAAATTGAGCTTTCAGGCATGTCCTTTTATTTTTCAAACTCTTATTACAGCTGACTTCTTCAAATTGTTTTCTTGAAGTACGTGCCACATTTTGAAATGATTTGGCCTTTACCTACATCAAGACATTTTTAAGGGCAGGTTTCGTTTGCAGCCCTGCAGTACTTGTGCATATGAAATGCCCATTTGCACAGATTTCAAAGCTGCTGTTGCAGGTATCGCCCAGAGGATGGCAGCATTTCTACGTTTCACACTCTGGCACCTAGGGAAACATATCTTCCTGCCAGTGGTGTTCCCCAGTTATAAATTAGAGTGCAATGTGCCCTGATATACCCCCAAAAGCTTACGTCTCCTAACGTATGTTTGCTTTTTAAATTCAATTTCTATTTTTTAGTGGAGTAATATTCCATTCTGTACATGGACCACATCTTCTTTGTGCATTCCTCTGTTGATAGACATTTTCATTGCTTCTAAGTGTTGCCTATGGTAAATATGGCTGGAGTGCAGTATTCCTGCCTGTGACTTTTGATTCCCATTTTCTCAGGTGATAGGCCCAACGGTGGGTATGATTCATTGACTGGTAGCTCAATGTTTACCGTTTCAGAGCAACTGCACTGTGTTTTCATTAGTGGCTCTTACCACGTCCCAGTGAACACCGAGTGTATGCATTTTCCACAACCCCTTCAGCATTTATTGTTTGCAGAATGTTTGCTCATGGCCATTCTGACTGGTGTGAGCTGATAGGTTTTTGTAATTTGGATTTGCATGTCTTTAATAATTCCTAGTATTCAGCATTTTCCCACACCTTTCTCTTTTATTTAGAAAAAAAAGGTGTGAGTACAGTATCCCTCTTGAAATTGTCTTCTTGGAAGGTTGCCCTCTTTTGAATTTTGTGGTCGTTTTTCGACCCCAGGATTTTTTTTTTTTTGAGAGCAGGTGTCATTTACATGCCTGCAATGATTGTGAATATTTAGTGACCATTAGCACTGGGTTTAAAGCTGGTGTTGTGGGAAACGGCCACAAGGTGGCAGCATTTCTCCATTCCCAAATCTGGTTACTAGGGCAGCAGAGCCTTTCTGGAAGTCCTGTTACTAGGTTGTAAATTAGAATGGAATGTGCCAGGAAAAAGCCCCGGAAGTTTATGTCTCATTACTTCTTGTTCATTGTTTTAATTGGTTTAATCAGGGTAATGATTAGAATGCAGTTGGTCCTAGGTGTACACAATCTGGTTCATTCGTACATCATATATATCTATTCATGTGCAGATCCTTTTCCCATGTAAAGGATTACAGAATGTTCTGTACACCTCCCTTGCTATGTGCTTGGGCTTTTTGATATGTGTACTTAATCTGTATTTGTATAGGTGTGGTCAACCTAATCTTAATTTATCCATTGCCACCACCTTTCCTTTTAGATACGCATAGTTTGTTTTTTAAGTCCGTGTGTGTCTTTCTCTGTGGAAATATGTCCATTTTGTCAGTTGTTAGGTAACACGTATAGGTGTTATCAGAGGATATATGTCTTTTGCTTTCCAACCTACCTCATGTTCTGTGATTATCTCTAGGCTCATCTGTGGTACCTCAAAGAGCAGTGTTTCGTTGTTTTCCACAGCTAATATTCCATTGTGTACGTGGACCACTTCTTCATTAGCCATTCATGTGTTGATGGGCATTTAGGTTGCTTCCATGTCTTGGCTGTTGTGAATATGGCTGCAGTGCAGCTTTTGCAGCCTCAGTCTTCTGGATTCTGGTCTTCTCAGGTGAGAGGCACAGCAGTGGGCCTGCTGCATCGAATGGTAGCTCAATTTTTACTTTTAAACGCAGCTCCTTTCTGTTCTCATTATTGGCTGTTACCACTTTACATCTCACCAGCAGCTAGAGGGTACACAGTTCTCAAAAACCACTTCAGCATTTATTATTTGTAGCCTTTTGTTGATGGTCAGTCGACCTGTGTGAGTTGAAACCTTTTTGCAGATTAGATTTGCATGAGTCTAATAATTCCTGAGGTTGAGCCTTTACCCGTTTTCCTTCTTTTTCAAAAAAGAGAGTGAGTCAAACTGACCTCTTCATAGTATCTTCTTGAAATTTTGCCAGTTTTGAATTTTATTGTCCATTCCCTACCTCAGCACAATTGTTTAGGGCAGGTGTCCTTTACAGCCCTGAGTCCTTGTGAACGTTAAGAGACCATTAGCTGTGGGCTTAAAGCCGCTCTTGCGGGAAACGGCCACAAGGCGGCAGCATTTCTACATTCCCAACACTGCGTTTTTGGGCAGCAGAGCCTTCCTGGAAATCGTGTTAGTAGGCTGCAAATTAGAGTGGAAAGTGCCAGGCCACATCCCCAAGAGCTTATACCTCCTTACGTCTTGTTTGTTTTTTAAATTTAATTTTTATTACCAGAGCAAATTTGATAAAAATATTTTGTTTCTCCTAGTTGTAGAGAGTCTGGTTCATTATAGCAATGTATCTGTCCATTTATCCTTGCATCCCTTACCGTGTATATTATTACACAGTGTTGAGTAGACCTCTCTTGGTATTCCATAGGTACTTTGTGATTATATATTTCATATGTATTAGAACATGTCTGTTAACCCCCATATCCTAATTCATCCATTACGTACACATTTCCATTTGGTGAAACATAATTTGTTTTCTTAATCCATGCTTTTCCTTCTCTTGGAAATAAGTTCATGAGTATCAATTTTTAGGTAACACCGATAAGTGATGTCATAGGATATCTGTCTTTCACTTTCTTTCTTACTTCAAGTTGGGTGATTATCTCTAGGTCCTTATCTGGTGGTGCAAACGGCACCGTTTCATTGTTTTCCATGGCTAATATTCCATTGTCTACATGGACCACTTCCTCTTTGTGCATTTTTCTGTGGATGGACATTTTGGTTTATTCCAAGTCTTGGCTACGTTAAATGTTCCTGCAGGGCATCCCTGGAGGCGCAGTGGTTGAGAGTCCGCCTGCCGATGCAGGGGATACGAGTTCGTGCCCCAGTCCGGGAAGATCCCACATGCCGCGGAGCGGCTAGGCCCGTGAGCCATGGCCGTTGAGCCTGCGCGTCCGGAGCCAGTGCTCCACAACGGGAGAGGCCACAACAGTGAGAGGCCCACTTACCACCCCACCCCCACCCCAAAATAAGGTTCCTGCAGTGCAGGATTGCCAGCCTGTGTCTTTTCCATTCTGCTCTGCTCAGGTGATAGGCGCATCAAAGGACTTACCAGTTCACATGGTAGCTCACTTTTTACCCTTAAACCCACCTCCATTATGTTCTCCCTACTGGCTGTTACCAGTTTACATCCACCCAGCAGCTAGAGGGTACACAGTTCTCCAAAACCCCTTCAGCATTTATTCTCTGTAGACTTTTTGCTGAAGAACATTCTGACGGCTGTGAGGTGAACATTTCTATAATTGGATTTGCATGGCTTTATTAATTGCTGATGTTGCACATTTTTCTATTCCCTTTTATTTTAAAGAAAAAAAAAAGAAAAGACAAAATGTATGTAAGATATGCCTCTTGAAATTGTCTTCTTGAAATGTTGACGTCTTTTGAATTTTCTGGTCGATTTACAACCCCAGGATGTTTTGTGATGGCAGGTGTCATTTAGAGGCCTGCCATGATTTTGAATATTAAGTGACGATTACCGCTCTTGTGTGAAACGACCAGAGGCGGCAGCACTTCTCCTTACCAAATCTGCTTACTAGGGCTACAGAGCCATAATGGAAGTCGTGTTGTAGGTTGTAAATTAGAACGGAATGTGCCAGGGAAAGCCCCTTAAAATTATGTCTGATTACTTCTTGTTCATTTTTTTAAATTAAATCTTTATTCTTTATCACAGGAAATTAGATTACAATGTTTTGTTTGTTGTAGGTGTGCAAGATGTGGTTCTTTTGCACATATACATATACCTATTCTTCTTCAGATCCTTTTCCCATGTAGGTTATGACACAATGTTGAGGAGTCTTCCCTTGGTATGCCGTGGGTTTTTGGTGATTATATATTTCACATGTGTTTGTATATCTCTGTTAACCCCAATATCGTAATGTATCCAATCCTCACACCTTTCCATTGGGTGAACCGTAATTTGGTTGAATGAATCTGTGATTGCCTTCCTCTCTGGAAATGTCTTCATTGGTATCAATTTTTAGGTAACACCCATAAGTGGTAGGATAGGATATGTGTCTTTTGCTTTCTCACTTACTACCAGTTGCATGATTACCTCTAGACTCCTCTATGGTCCTGCAAATGGCATTGCTTCATTTTTTTCCTGGGCTAATATTCCATCTGTACATGTACCAGTTCTTCTTTGTCCACTCATCTCTTGATGGACGTTTTGCTTGCTTCCATGTGTTGGCTATTGTAATGCTTCTACAGTGCAGATTTGCCTGCCTGTGTCTTTCCAATTCTGTCTTCATAGGTTATAGCCTGAGAAGTGGGCCTGAGAAGTAGCTCAAGGTTTAGCTTTTAAAGGCACCTCCATTCTGTTCCCATTAGTGGCTCTTAGCAGGTCAGGTCCCACTTCAAATTGAGGGTATGCATTTCTCCAAAACCTCTTCAGCATTGATCACTTGTAGTTATTTTGCTGATGGTTATTCTGAGTGGTGTGAGCTGATACTTCTTTGTGGTTGGATTTGCATGTGTCTCATACTCCCTTGAAATTGAGCTTTCAGGCATGTCCTTTTATTTTTCAAACTCTTATTACAGCAGACTTCTTCAAATTGTTTTCTTGAAGTACGTGCCACATTTTGAAATGATTTGGCCTTTACCTACATCAAGACATTTTTAAGGGCAGGTTTCGTTTGCAGCCCTGCAGTACTTGTGCATATGAAATGCCCATTTGCACAGATTTCAAAGCTGCTGTTGCAGGTATCGCCCAGAGGATGGCAGCATTTCTACGTTTCACACTCTGGCACCTAGGGAAACATATCTTCCTGCCAGTGGTGTTCCCCAGTTATAAATTAGAGTGCAATGTGCCCTGATATACCCCCAAAAGCTTACGTCTCCTAATGTATGTTTGCTTTTTAAATTCAATTTCTATTTTTTAGTGGAGTAATATTCCATTCTGTACATGGACCACATCTTCTTTGTGCATTCCTCTGTTGATAGACATTTTCATTGCTTCTAAGTGTTGCCTATGGTAAATATGGCTGGAGTGCAGTATTCCTGCCTGTGACTTTTGATTCCCATTTTCTCAGGTGATAAGCCCAACGGTGGGTATGATTCATTGACTGGTAGCTCAATGTTTACCATTTCAAAGCAACTGCATTGTGTTTTCATTAGTGGCTCTTACCACGTCCCAGTGAACACCGAGTGTATGCATTTTCCACAACCCCTTCAGCATTTATTGTTTGCAGAATGTTTGCTCATGGCCATTCTGACTGGTGTGAGCTGATAGGTTTTTGTAATTTGGATTTGCATGTCTTTAATAATTCCTAGTATTCAGCATTTTCCCACACCTTTCTCTTTTATTTAGAAAAAAAAGGTGTGAGTACAGTATCCCTCTTGAAATTGTCTTCTTGGAAGGTTGCCCTCTTTTGAATTTTGTGGTCGTTTTTCGACCCCAGGATTTTTTTTTTTTTGAGAGCAGGTGTCATTTACATGCCTGCAATGATTGTGAATATTTAGTGACCATTAGCACTGGGTTTAAAGCTGGTGTTGTGGGAAACGGCCACAAGGTGGCAGCATTTCTCCATTCCCAAATCTGGTTACTAGGGCAGCAGAGCCTTTCTGGAAGTCCTGTTACTAGGTTGTAAATTAGAATGGAATGTGCCAGGAAAAAGCCCCTGAAGTTTATGTCTCATTACTTCTTGTTCGTTGTTTTAATTGGTTTAATCAGGGTAATGATTAGAATGCAGTTGGTCCTAGGTGTACACAATCTGGTTCATTCGTACATCATATATATCTATTCATGTGCAGATCCTTTTCCCATGTAAAGGATTACAGAATGTTCTTACATCTCCCTTGCTATGTGCTCGGGCTTTTTGATATATGTACTTAATCTGTATTTGTATGGGTGTGGTCAACCTAATCTTAATTTATCCATTGCCACCACCTTTCCTTTTAGATACACATAGTTTTTTTTAAGTCTCTCTTTGTGTTTCTCTGTGCCAATATCTCCATTTTTTCAATTGTTAGGTACCGCCTATAAGTGATATCATAGGGCATTTCTTTTTGTTTCCGTCTTACCTCATGTTCTGTGATTATCTCTAGCCTTAACTATGTTGCCTCAAAGAGCAGTGTTTCATTGTTTTCCACAGGTAATATTCCATTGTGTACATGGACCACTTTTTTATCCCTTCATCTATTGATGTGCATTTAGGTTGCTTCCATGTCTTGGCTATTGTGAATATGGCTGCAGTGCAGCTTTTGCAGCCTCAGTCTTCTGGATTCTGGTCTTCTCAGGTGAGAGGCACAGCAGTGGGCCTGCTGCATCGAATGGTAGCTTCATTTTTAATTTTAAACGCAACTCCTTTCTGTTCTCATTATTGGTTTTTACCACTTTACATCACACCGGCAGCTAGGGGGTACACAGTTCTCAAAATCCACTTCAGCATTTATTATTTGTAGACTTTTTCTTGATCGTCAGTCGACCTGTGTGAGTTGAAACCTTTTTGCAGATTATATTTGCATGAGTCTAATAATTACTGATGTGGAGCTTTTATCCATTTTCCTCTTTTTTGAAAGTGAGTGAGTAAAAGTTACCCCTCCATACAATCTCCTTGAAAAATTTGAGAATTTTGAAAAATTTGGCCATTCCGTACCTCTGCCCAATTTTTTAAGGCATGTGTCCTTTACAGCCCTGAATCCTTGTGAATGTTAAGAGACCTTTAGCTGTGTGCTTAAAGCTGCTCTTGTGGGAAACGGCCACAAGTTGGCAGCATTTCTACATTTCCAACTCTGCGTTTTTGGGCAGCAGAGCCTTGCTGGAAATCATGTTAGTAGGCTCCAAATTAGAGTGGAATGTGCCAGGGCAAACCCCAAGAGCTTATATCTCCTTATTTCTTGTTTGTTTTTTAAATTTAATTTTTATTAATTATCAGAGCAATTTGATAAAAATATTTTGTTTCTCCTATGTGTACAGAATCTGGTTCATTATATCAATGTATCTGTCTATTTATCTTTGTATTTTTTACCGTGTAGGTTATTACAGTGTGTTGAGTAGACCTATCTTGGTATTCCATAGGTATTTTGTGATTATATATTTCATATGTGTTAGTACATGTCCGTTAACCCCCTGATCGTAATTAATTTATGCCTTACACCTTTCCAATTCTTTAAATGTAATTTTATCTTCTTAGTCCATGCTTTTCCTTCTCTTGGAAATAAGTTCATGTGTATCAATTTTTAGGTACCACCTAGAAGTGATATCATAGGATATCTGTCTTTCAGTTTCTTTCTTACTTCAAGTTGGGTGATTATCTCTAGGTCTTTATATGATGGTGCATATGGCAATGTTTCATTGTTTTTCCTGGCTAATACTCCATTGTGTACATGGACCACTTCTTTGTGCATTTTTCTGTTCATGGACATTTTGGTTTTTTCCAAGTCTGGGCTATGTTAAATGTTCGTGCAGTGCAGGTTTGCCAACCTGTGTCTTTTTCATTCTTGTCTGCTCAGGTGATAGGCACATCAAAGGACCTGCCAGATCACATGGTAGCTCAATTTTTTCCTTTAAACGCACCTGCATTATGTTCTCACTACTGACTCTTACCAGTTTACATCCCCCAAGCAGGTAGAGTGTACACAGTTCTCTGAAACCACATCAGCTTTTATTCTTTGTAGACTTTTTGCTGATGGTCAGTTGACTGCTTTGATTTGAAACCTTTTTGTAGATTACAGTTGTATGAGTCTAATAATTCCTGAGGTTGAGCTTCTATCCATTTTCCTTTTGTTAAGAAGAGAGTAAGTGAAACTTACATCTTCATACTATCTTCTTGAAAATTTTGCCTCTTTTGAATTTTTTTTGGCCATTCCTCACCTCAGCACATTTTTTGAGGGCAGGTGTCCTTTACAGCCCTGAGTCCTTGTGAATGTTAAGTGACCATTAGCTGTGGTTTTAAAGCTACTCTTGTGGGAAGCAGCCACAAGGCAGCAGTATTTCTCCATTTCCAACTCTGGGTTTTTGGGCAATGGAGTCTTTCTGGAATTCGTGTTAGTAGGTTACAAATTAGAGTGGAATGTGCCGGGGCACACCCCGAAGAGCTTATATCTCCTTACCTCTTGTTTGTTTTTTAAATTTAATTTTTATTTACTATCAGAGCAAATTTGATAAAAATGTGTTTGTTCTGGGTGTACAGAATGTGGTTTATTATATCTATGTATCTCTCTATTCATCTTTGCTTCCTTTCCTGTGTAGGTTGTTACAGAGTGATGAGCTCAATTTTTAACTTTAAATGCACCACCATTCTCTTCTCACTTCTGGCTGTTATCAGTTTACATCCTAGCAGCAGCTAGAGGGTACACAGTTCTCTAAAACTCTTTCAGCATTTATGTTTTGTAGACTATTTTGCTGATGATCTTTCTGACGGTGGTAAGGTGTACGTTTTTGTAGATTGGATTTGCATGGCTGTATTAGTTCCTGATATTGAGCATTATTCCGTGCATTTTTTTAAACAAAAAGAAAAAGGAAGAAAAGATATATTGTGCACAAGATATGCCTCCTGACATTGTCTTTTTGAAATGTTGACGTCTTTTGAATTTTCTGGTCGATTTACAACCCCAGGAATTTTTTGAGGCTCGCTGTCATTTATAGGTCTGCCCATATTTTGAATATTAAGTGACCATTAGCTCTTGGTTTAAAGCTGCTGTTGTGTGAAACAGCTAAAGGCAGAAGCATTTCTCCTTTACCAAATCTGGTTACCAGGCAACAGAGCCTTAATGGAAGTCCTGTTCTAGGTGGAAAATTAGAATGGAATGTGCCAGGAAAAATTCCTTTAAGTTTATGTCTCATTATTTCTTGTTCATATTTTTAATTTTATTTTTATTTTTTATTGCAGCAAATTTGATTACGTTTTGTTTGTTGTAGGTGTGCAAGATGTGGTTCTTTCACACATATACATATATCTATTCTTCTTCGGATCCTTTTCCCATGTAGGTTATGACACAATCTCGAGTAGTTATTCTCTTGGTATTCCGTAGGTTTTGGTGATTATATATTTCACATGTGTTTGTATATCTCAGTTAACCCCAACACTGTAATGTATCCAATCCCCACACTTTTCGATTTGGGGAACCATAAGTTTGTTTAATGAATCTGTGATTGCCTTTCTCTGTGGAAATATCTTCATTGTTGTCAATTTTTAGGTAACACCTATAAGTGATATCATACAGTAGGTGTGTTTCATTTTCTCACTTACTACAAGTTGCATGATTACCTGTAGACTCATCTCTGGGGATGCAAATGTCATTGTTTTATTTTTTCCCGAGCTAATATTCCATCTCTACATATAGCAGTTCTTCTTTGACCACCCATCTGTTGATGGACTTTTGGTTGCTTCCATGTCTTGGCTATTGTAATACTGTTGCAGTGCAGATTTGCCTGCCTGTGTCTTTCCAATTCTGTCTTCCTAGGTTACAGGCCCAGCAGTGGGCCTGCTGGATCATATAGTAGCTCAATGTTTACCTTTTAAAGGCACCTCCATTCTGTTCTCATTAGTGTGTCTTACCAGGTTATGTCCCACTTCAAATTAAGGGTG
This sequence comes from Mesoplodon mirus, assembly GCF_964341445.2. Lineage (NCBI taxonomy): Eukaryota > Metazoa > Chordata > Mammalia > Artiodactyla > Ziphiidae > Mesoplodon > Mesoplodon mirus. The sequence continues at coordinate 141,130,268 of NC_138981.1, forward strand.
TGCATTTCTCCACAACTGCTTCAGCATTGGTCGTTTGTAGTTTCTTTCCTGATGGTTATTCTCAATGGTGTGAGCTGATACCTCTGTGTGGTTGGATTTACATGTGTCTCATACTCCCTTGAAATTCAGCTTTCAGGCATGTCCTTTTATTTTTCAAACTGTTATTACAGCTTACTTCTTCAAATGGTTTTCTTGAAATATGTTCCACATTTTGAAATATTTTGGCCTTTACCTCTCTCTCTCAAGACATGATGAGGGCAGGTTTCCTTTACAGCCCTGCAGTACTTATTCAGATGAAGTGACAATTAGCATAGGTTTTAAAGCTGCTTATGCAGGTAATGGCCAGAGGGTGGCAGCATTTCATAATTCTATGAAATGTAATTGAACACACAATATATATTTTTTCTTTTAAATTTCCATTGTTACTTTTTTTAAAGTACAATTATAATTCAAGTTCTTTGAAACTGGTAAAGTTTTAAAAGATTAAAGGAAAAGATAATATTTTACCACTTGCCATCCTTTCCCATTTACTGAAATGACCAGCATAATGTGTAGATTTCTCATTTTATCCAGGTGTTCTATACACCTGGAACATCATGTTTCTCACTGAAGAAAAACAGATTTAGCTCTCACACTGTTTATAGGCTACATAACAGTCCATAGAACTGAAGTACCAAGTATATCAGACTTAGCATTTTAAGAAAAACTCAGGTTACTTTCTGTTTTATTTTGTTGTTCTGCTAATTTGCTTTAACGCCAGAAAAATATATTTTAAAATAAAAAAAAACAAAATTAAGCTAGGGGTAAGGTTTAGGGAACGTGTTAGGTTTAGGGTACAGGTTAAGGTTAGGGTAAAGGTTAGGGATAGAGTATGAGTTAGGGATAGGGTATGGCTTAGGTTATGAATATGTGTTAGGGTACAGTTTAGGGGATGGGTTAGGGTTACAGTACAGGATATGTTTAGGGTACAGCTACGGTTTAGTGTTAGGGTACAGGATAGGGTGAGGGTTAGTATCAGTGTACAGGTTAGGTTTAGGGTTTCATTATGGTTAGGGTTAGTGTATGGTTTAGGGAACAGTTTAGAGTATGGCTACGGGTTAGGGTTAGGGTTAGGGTACAGGATAGGGTTAGTGTACAGTTTAAGGTATGGCTACGGGTTAGGGTACGTGTTAGGGTATGCGTTAGTGTTAGTGTACACGTTAGGATTAGTGTACGGGTAAGGGTAAGGTTTAGGTTTAGGGTTAGCATTAGGGCACAGATACAGTATAGGGTACACGTTAGGGTACGGAAAACGGTTAGGGTTACAGTACGTGTTATGGTACGTTTTAGTGTTAGTGTATGAGTAAGGAATAGGGTACAGGTTAGGGTAAGGTTAAGGTAAGGGTGAGGGTTAGGGAACAGTTACAGTTTAGGGTCCTGGTTAGGGAACGTGTTAGGTTATGGGTTAGTGTTAGTGTACAGGTTAGGATTAGGGTACAGGTTAGGGTAAGGTTTGGGTTAGGTAATGGGTACAGTTTAGGGTACGACAACATTTTAGGATTAGGGTACATGTTAGGGTATGGGTTAGTGTATGGGTTAGGATTAGGGTATGATTTAGGGTAAGGGTTGGGTTTAGAATTAGGTTTAGAGTTAGGTTTAGAGAACAGGTATGGTTTAGGGTAAAGGTTAGGGTACGACAACATGTTATGGTTAGGGTACGTGTTTGGGTACAGGTTAGTGTTAGTGTACGGGTTAGGATTAGGGTAAGGGTTAGGGTAAGAGATAGGGTTAGGGTTGGTGTTAGTGCTAGGGTTAGGTTTAGGGAATGGGTACGGTTTAGGGTACAGGTTAGGATATGATAACGTGTTAGGGTACGTGTTAGGGTAAGTGTTAGCGTTAGTGTATGGGTATTTGGGTACGGGTTAGGTTAAAGTTTAGGGATAGGGTTAGGGTTGCGTTAGGGAATGGGTGCGGTGGAGGGAAGAAGTTCGGGTATGAAAATGGGTTAGGGTACGTGTTAGGGTTAGCATTAGGAAATGGGTACAGTTTAGGGTATACGTTAGTGTATGACAACAGGTTAGGGTTCGTGTTAGGGTATGTGTTAGTGTTAGTGTACGGGTTAGGGTTAGGGTTACGTTTAGAGAATGGGTATGGTTTAGGGTACGACAACACGTTATGGTTAGGGTACATGTTTGGGTACAGGTTAGTGTTAGTGTATGGGTTAGTATTATGGTAAGGATTAGGGTTGGTGTTAGGGCTAGGGTTAGGTTTAGGGAATGGGTACGGTTTAGGGTACAGGTTAGGGTTAGGGTATGTTTTAGGTTATAGATTAGTGTTAGTGTAAGGTTTAGGATTAGGGTACAGGTTAAGGTAATGTTTAGGTTTAGGGTTAGGGGTAGGGAATGGGTACGGTTTAGGGTACAGTTTAGGGTACAACAACGGGTTAGGGTTAGGCTTCATGTTAGGGTACGGGTTAGGGTAAGGGTTACGGTTATGGTTGGGGTTAGGGAACGGGTACGATTTAGGTTAGAGTTTAGGGTATGACAATGGGTTAGGGTTAGAGTACGTGTTAGGGTATGGGTGAGTGTTAGTGTACAGGTTAGGATTAGGGTACGGGTTTGGGTTAGCGAATGGGTAAGGTTTAGGGTACAGGTTAGGATACGAAAACGTGTTAGAGTTAGGGTACAGGGTAGTGTAAGTGTACGTGTTAGGATTAGGGTTTGGTTTAGGGTTAGAGGTAGGATTAGTGAACGGGTAAGGTTTAGGGTACATTTTAGGGTACGAAAATATTTTAAGGTTTGGGTACGTGTTAGGGTACCCCATAGTGTTAGTGTACGGGTTAGGGTTAGCGAACGGGTAAGGTTTAGGGTACATGTTAGGTTACGAAAACGGGTTAGGGTACGTGTTAGGGTATGGGTTTCTGTTAGTGTACGGGTTAGGATTAGGGTATGGGTAAGGGTGAGCAAACGGGTAAGGTTTAGGGTACAGGTGAGGGTACGAAAACGTGTTAGGGTTAGGGTACATGTTAGGGTATGTGTTAGTGTAAGTGTATGGGTTAGGATTAGGGTACAGCTTAGGGTAAGGCTTAGGGTTAGCGAACGGGTAAGGTTTAGGGTACATTATAGGGAACGAAAACGGTTTTAGGGTTTGGGTATGTGTTAGGGTACCCCTTATTGTTAGTGTATGGGTTAGGATGAGGATATGGGGTCGGGTATGGTTTAGCGTTAGGGTTAGCAAACGGGTAACTTTTAGGGTACAGGTTAGGGTATGAAAATGTGTTAGGGTTAGGGTACATGTTAGGGTACAGTTTAGTGTTAGTGTATGTGTTAGGATTAGGGTACAGTTTAGGGTAAGAGTTAGGGTTAAGGTTAGCCAATGGTTAAAGTTTAGGGTTAGGGTGAGTGAACGGCTAAGGTTTAGGGTACAGGTGAGGTTACAAAAACGTGTTAGGGTTAGGGTATGTGTTAGGGTATGGGTTAGTCATAGTGTATGAGTTAGTATTAGGGTAATGGTTAGGGTTAGGTTTAGGGTTAGTGAAAGGGTAAGATTTAGGGTGCAGGTTAGGGTACCCCTTAGTGTTAGAGTATGAGTTAGGATTAGGGTACAGGTTTGGGTAAGGTTTAGGGTTACGGTTAGGGTTAGCCAATGGGTAAAGTTGAGCATACAGGTGAGGGTACAAAAACATGTTAGTGTTAAGGTATGGGTTAGTGTTACTGTACAGGTTAGGGTTAGGGTACGGGTTAGGGTAAGGGTTAGGGTTAGCGAATGGGTAAGGTTTAGGGTACATGTTAGCGTACAAAAACGGGTGAGGGTTCGGGTACGTTTTAGGGTACCCCTTAGTGTTAGTGTACAGCTGAGGATTAGGGTATGGGTTCAGTTAAGGTTTAGGGTTTCGGTAAGGTTTATGGTTAGTGTTAGCTAACAGGTAAGGTTTAGGATACAGGTGAGGATACGAAAACGTGTTAGGGTATGGGTTAGTATTAGGGTACGGGTTAGGGTAATGGTTAGGGTTAGGGTTAGTGAAAGGGTAATGCTTAGGGTACATGTTAGGGTACGAAAATGGGTTAGGGTTAGCGTGCGTGTTAGGGTAAGGGTTAGGGTTAGCGAACATGTAAGGTTTAGGGTACAGGTTAGGGTACGAAAACGTGTTAGGGTTAGGGTGAGGGTTAGGGTTAGCAAACGGGTAAGTTTTACGGTACAGGTGAGGGTACAAAAACATGTTAGGGTTAAGGTACGTGTTAGGGTATGGGTTAGTGTTAGTGTACGGGTTAGGATTAGGGTGCGAGTTAGGGTAAGGGTTAGGGTTAGTGAACGGTTAAGGATTAGCTTACAGTTTAGGGTACAAAAACATGTTAGGGTACACATTAGTGTTAGTGTACAGGCTATGATTAGAGTACGGGTTAGGGTAATGTTAGGGTTTGGGTTAGTGTTAGGGTAAGGGTGAGCAAACGAGTAAGGTTTAGGGTACGTGTTAAGGTATGTGTTAGTGTACATGTTAGGATTAGGGTAAGGGTTATGGTAAAGGTTAGGGTTAGCGTTAGGGAACGGGTAAGGTTTAGGGTACAGGTTTGGCTACGAAAATGGGTTAGGGTATGTGATAGGGTATCCCTTATTGTTAGTGTACAGCTTAGGATTAGGGTACAGGTTAGGGTAAGGTTTAGGGTTAGGGTTAGCGAAAAGGTAAGTTTAAGGGTAAACTTTAGGGTAAGAAAAGGGGTTAGGTTTAGGGTACGTGTTAGGGTACCCCTTAGTGTTGGTGTACGGGATAGGATTATGGTACAGGTTAGGGTAAGGCTTAGGGTTAGGGTTAGCGAACAGGTAAGTTTTAGGGTTAGGGTACATGTTAGGGTACACATTAGTGTTAGTGTATGGGTTAGGGTAAGTGTTAGGGTTAGGGTTAGCGAACGGGTAAGGTTTAGGGTACAGGTGAGGGTATGGAAACGTGTTAGGGTCAGAGTACGTGTTAGGGTATGGTTTAGTGTTAGTGTATATGTTACAATTAGGGTATGGTTTAGGGTAAGGGTTCGGGTTATGATTAGGGTTAGGTTTAGTGTTAGGGAATGGGTACGGTTAGGGTTAGGGTTAGTGAACAGGTAAGGTTGAGGGTACAGGTGAGTGTACAGAAAAGTGTTAGGGTCAGGGTACATGTTAGGGTACAGTTTAGTGTTAGTGTACATGTTACAATTAGGGTATGGTTTAGGGTAAGGGTTCGGCTTATGATTAGGATTAGGTTTAGTGTTAGGGAATGGGTACGGTTTAGGGTACAGGCTAGGTTATGACAATGTGTTAAGGTTATGGTACATGTTAGGGTATGGGTTAGTGTTAGCATACGGGTTACGTTACCATTTGATGCAGGAAGCCCACTGCTAGGCCCCTCTCCTGAGAAGACCAGAATCGGGAAGACACAGGCTGCCAAATCTGCACTGCCACCTTATTCACAATAGCCAAGACGGTGAAGCAACCAAAATGTCCATCAACAGGTGAATGGATAAAGATTTGGTCCATGTACAGAGTGGAATGTTCGCCATGGAAAACAATGAATCACTGCTCTTTGAGGCACCATAGATGAGCCTAGAGATAATCACAGAACATGAGGTAAGTCGGAAAGCAAAAGACATATCCTATGATATCACTTATAGGCGTTATCTAACAACTGACAAAATGAACATATTTCCACAGAGAAAGACACCCACAGATGTAGAAAAAAACTATGCTTATCTAAAAGGAAATCGGGGGGAATAGATAACTTAAGGTCAGTGTTACTATACGTATACCAATACAAATTATATACATATACCAAAAAGAATGACCATGTTGCAAGGGAGGTCTATGGAACACTCTGTAATATTTTACATACGAAGAGGATTTATTCATGAATAGACATATAATGTACCAATTATGCAGGTTGTGTACAGCTAGGACAAACAGTATTCTAATCATTACCCCAATTACAAAAATTAAAACAACCAACAAGAAGTAATGAGACATAAACTTATGGGTGTTTCTCCCAGCACATTCCATCCTAATTTACAACCAAGGAACATGACTTCGAGAAAGGCTCTGCTTCACTAGTACCCTGATAGGGAAATGGAGAAATGTTGATTCCCTGTGGCCATATCACACAACAGCAGCATTAAACCCACTGCTAATGGTCACTAAGTATTCACCAAACTTGCAGTTCTGTAATTACACCTGTCCACAAAAAAATCCTAGGGTTGAAAATCGAATAAGAAATTCAAAATAGGAAAACCTTGCAAGAGGACAATTTCAAGAGGTACATTGTACTCACACTTTTTTTCTCATTTTTTTGTAACAGAAACAAAAAAGGCTTGGAAAAATGATGAATTTTCGGAATTTATAAAGACATGCAAACCCAAATTACAAAATCTATCAGCTCACAGTAGTCAGAATGGCCATTAGCAAAAAGGCTGCAAGCAATAAATGATGAAGCGATTGTGGAGAAGTGCATACGGTCCGTTCTAAGGGGGATGTGGTAAGAGCCACTAATGAAAACGAATTGGAGGTGCTTTGAAAAGGGAAACATTGAGCTACCAGTCAATCAATCATACCCACCGTTGGGCCTATCACCTGAGAAAATGAGAATCTAAAACTCACAGCCTGGCAATCCTGCACTCCAGCAATACTTACCATAGCCAACACTTGGAAACAAAGAAAATGTCCATCAACAGAGGAATGCACCAGGAGAAGTGGTCCATGTACACAATGGAATATTACTCCAATAAACAATATAAATTCAACTTAAAAACAAACATAAGTAAGGAGACATAAGCTTTTGGGGGTTTATCTGGGCACATTCCTCTCTAATTTATAACCGAGGAACACCACTGGCAGGAAGGTCTGTTTTCCTAGGTATCTCAGTGGGGAACGTAGAAATTCTGAGCCCTCTGGATGATACCTGTAACAGCAGCTTTGAAATCTGTGCTAATGGTCACTTCATATGCACAAGTACTGCAGGGCTGTGAATGAAACCTACCCCCAAAATGTCTTGACAAAAGTAAAGGTCAAAAAATGTCAAACTGTGGCACATATTTCAAGAAAACAATTTGAAAAAGTAAACTGTAATAGCAGTTTGAAAAATAAAAGGACATGCCTGAAAGCCCAATTTCAAAGGATTATGCGACACTTGCAAATCCAACCACAAAGAGCTATCAGCTCACACCACTCAGAATAACCATTAGTAAAGAAACTACAAATGATCAATGCTGAAGAGGTTGTGGAGAAATGCACACCCTCAATTTGAAGTGGGACGTAACTCATAAGAGCCACTAATGGGAACAGAATGGAGGTGCCTTTAAAAGCTAAACCTTGAGCTACTTCTCAGGCCCACTTCTCAGGCTATATCCTATGAAGACAGAATTGAAAAGACACAGGCAGGAAATCTCCACTGCAGCAGTATTAAAATAGCCAAGACATGGAAGCAACCAAAAAATCCATCAAGAGATGAGTGGACAAAGAAGAACTGGTACATGTACAGATGGAATATTAGCCAAGGAAAATAATGAAACAATGATATTTGCAGCACCATAGATGAGTACAGAGTAATTATGCAACTGGTAGTGAGAAAGCGAAAGACATATATCCTATCATATCACTTATAGTTGTTACCTAAAAATTGATACCAATGAAGATATTTCCACAGAGAAATCCAATCACAGATTCATTAAGCAAACATATGGTTCACCAAATGGAAAGGTGTGAGGATTGGATACATTCGGATATTGGGGTTAACAGAGATATACAAACACATGTGAAATATAAAATCACCAAAACCTACGGCATACCAAGAGAACACTACTCAATATTGTGTCATAATAACCTATATAGGAAAAGGATCCCGAGAAGAATAGATATATGTATATGTGTAAAAGAATCACATCTTGCACACATAGAACAAACAAAAGATTGTTATCAAATTTGCTCTGATACAAAATAAAAATTAAATTTAAAAAAAGAACAGCAAGTAACGACATAAAATTAAGGGTTTTTTTTTCCCTGGCACATTCCATTCTAATTGACAATTTACAACACAACTTCCATTATGGATTTGTTGCCCTAGTAACCGGATTTGGTAAAAAGAAGTGCAGCCGCCTTCTGGCCGTTTCACACAACATCGCTAATGTTCACTTAATATTCAAAATAATTGCAGGCCTGTAAATGACACATGCCGTCAAAAAGAATACTGGGGTCGTAAATCAACCAGAAAAATCAAAAGATGTCAACATGGCAGAAGACAATCTAAAGAGGCATAGTTTATGCATATATAGTTTTTTTATTTAAAATAAAAGGGAATTGCAAAATGCTCAACATCAGCAATTAATAAAGTCATGCAAATCCAGTATACAGAAATGTTCACCTCACAGCCGTCAGTATGACCTTCAGCAAAAAGTCTACAAAGAATAAATTCTGAAGGGGCTTTAGAGAACTGTGTACACTCTAGCTGCTGGGGGGATGTAAACTGATAACATCCAGCAGTGAGAACATAATGGAGGTGTGTTTAAGGGTAAAAATTCAGAAACCATGCGATCTGGTAGGCCCACTCATGGGCCTATAACCTGAGTAGACCAGAATTTAAAAGACACAGGCTGGCAATCCTGCAGTGCAGAAAAATGTACCATAGCCAAGACCTGGAAGAAACCAAAATGTCCATCGACAGAATAATGCACCAAGAAGAAGTCGTCCACGTACACAGTGAAATATTAACCATGAAAAGCATGGAACAGTGCTGTTGGCTCCATGATAGAAGGATCTACAGATAATCACCCAACTTGAAGTAAGAAAGAAAGCGAAAGACACATATGCTATGACATCACTTATAGGTGTTACCTAAAAATTGATACCCATGAAATAATTTTCAAGAGAAGGACATGCATAGATTCAGAAAACCAAATTATGTTTAACCAAATGGAAAGGTGTAAGGAATGTATGAATTAGGATATGGGGGTTAACAGACATATACTAATACATATGAAATATATAATCACAAAATACCTATGGAATACGAAGACAGGTCTACCCAATATAATATCATACACGGGAAAGGATCCAAAGAGGACTAGACAGATACTTTGATAGCATGAACCAGAAACTGTACACCTAGGAGAATGTACATTTTTATCAAATTTGCTCTGATAATAAATAAAAATTAAATTTAAAAAACAAACAATTTAGGAGGTATAAGCTCTTGCGGGTTTGCGCTTGCACATTCCATTCTAATTTGCAGCTTACTAACACTATTTCCAGGTAAGCTCTGCTGCCCAAAATCCCAGAGTTGGAAATGAAGAAATGCTGCCGCCTTGTGGCCCTTTCCCACAAGAGTGGCTTTAAACCCACAGCTAATGGTCACTTAACATTCACAAGGATTCAGGTCTGTAAAGGACACCTGCCCTAAATAATTGTACGGAGGTAGGGAATGGCCAAAAAAATTCAAAAATGGCAAATTTGCAAGGAAATAATATGGATGGGTAAGTTTTACTCACTCATTTTCAAAAAGGAGGAAATGGATAAAAGCTCAACATCAGGAATTATTAGACTCATGCAAATCTAAAGTACAAAAGGGTCTCAACTCACACACATCAAAAACCATCAGTAAAAAGTTTACAAACATTACATGCTGAAGGGGTTTTAGAGAACTGTGTACCCTCTAGCTGCTGGTGAGGTGTAAAGTGGTAACAGCCAACAATGAGAACAGAAAGGAGCTGCCTTTAAAAGCAAAATTTGAGCCACCATTCCATTCAGGAGGCCCACCGCTGAGACTCTCTCCTGACAAGTCCAGAGTCGAGAAGGCACAGGCTTCAACAGCTGCACTGCAGGTATTTTCACAATAGCCAAGACACGGAAGCAACCAAAATGTCCATCACCAGATGAGTGGAAAAAGAAGTGGTCCATGTACACAGTGGAATATTAGACACGGAAAACAATGAAACACTGATCTTTGAGGCACCATAGATGAGCCTAGAAATAAACACAGAACATGAGGTAAGTCGGAAAGCAAAAGACATATCCTATGATATCACTTATAGGCGTTATCTAACAACTGACACAAATGAACATATTTGCACAGAGAAAGACACTCATAGACTTAGAAAACAAACAATGCGCAGAAGAACGGATAAGTGAGGTGGAAGATAAAATAGTGGAAATGACTGATGCAGAGCAAAATAAAGAAAAAAGAATGAAAAGAACAGAGGACAGTCTCAGAGACCTCTGGGACAACATTAAATGCACCAACATTCGAATTATAGGGGTTCCAGAAGAAGAAGAGAAAAAGAAAGGGACTGAGAAAATATTTGAAGAGATTATAGTTGAAAACTTCCCCAATATGGGAAAGGAAATAGTTAATCAAGTCCAGGAGGCACAGAGAGTCCCATACAGAATAAATCCAAGGAGAAATACACCAAGACACATATTAATCAAACTGTCAAAAATTAAACACAAAGAAATCATATTAAAAGCAGCAAGGGAAAAACAACAAATAACTCACAAGGGAATCCCCATCAGGTTAACAGCTGATCTCTCAGCAGAAACTCTACAAGCCAGAAGGGAGTGGCAGGACATAATTAAAGTGATGAAGGAGAGAAACCTGCAACCAAGATTACTCTACCCAGCAAGGATCTCATTCAGATTTGATGGAGAAATTAAAACGTTTACAGACAAGCAAAAGCTGAGAGCGTTCAGCACCACCAAACCAGCTTTACAACAAATGCTAAAGGAACTTATCTAGGCAAGAAGCACAACAGAAGGAATGTACCTACAATAACGAACCCAAAGCAATTAAGGAAATGGGAATAGGAACATACATATCAACAATTACCTTAAATGTAAATGGACTAAATGCTCCCACCAAAAGACACAGAGTGGCTGAATGGATACAAAAACAAGACCCACATATATGCTGTCTACAAGAGACCCACTTCAGACCTAGAGACACATACAGATTGAAAGTAAGGGGATGGAAAAAAATATTCCATGCAAATGGAAATCAAAAGAAAGCAGGAGTAGCAATTCTTATATCAGACAAAATAGACTTTCAAATAAAGACTATTAGAAGAGACAAAGAAGGACACTACATAATGATAAAGGGATCGATCCAAGAAGAAGATATAACAATTGTAAATATTTATGCACCCAACATAGGAGCACCTCAATACATAAGGCAAATACTAACAGCCATAAAAGGGGAAATCGACAGTAACACAATCATAGTAGGGGACTTTAACACCCCACTTTCACCAATGGACAGATCATCCAAAATGAAAATAAATAAGGAAACACAAGCTTTAAATGATACATTAAACAAGATGGACTTAGTTGATATTTATAGGACATTCCATCCAAAAACAACAGAATACACATTTTTCTCAAGTGCTCATGGAACATTCTCCAGGATAGATCATATCTTGGGTCACAAATCAAGCCTTGGTAAATTTAAGAAAATTGAAATTGTATCAAGTATCTTTTCCAACCACAATGCTATGAGACTAGACATCAATTACAGGAAAAGATCTGTAAAAAATACAAACACATGGAGGCTAAACAATACACTACTCAATAACGAAGTGATCACTGAAGAAATCAAAGAGGAAATTAAAAAATACCTAGAAACAAATGACAATGGAGACACGATGACCCAAAACTTCTGGGACGCAGCAAAAGCAGTTCTAAGGGGGAAGTTTATAGCAATACAATCTCACCTTAAGAAACAGGAAACATTTCGAGTAAACAACCTGACCCTGCACCTAAAGCAATTAGAGAAAGAAGAACAAAAAAACCCCAAAGCTAGCAGAAGGAAAGAAATCATAAAGATCAGATCAGAAATAAATGAAAAAGAAATGAAGGAAACGATAGCAAAGATCAACCAAACTAAAAGCTGGTTCTTTGAGAAGATAAACAAAATTGACAAACCATTAGCCAGACTCATCAAGAAAAGAAGGGAGAAGACTCAAATCAATAGAATTAGAAATGAAAAAGGAGAAGTAACAACTGACACTGCAGAAATACAAAAGATCATGAGAGATTACTATAAGCAACTCTATGCCAATAAAATGGACAACCTGGAAGAAATGGACAAATTCTTAGAAATGCACAACCTGACAAGACTGAATCAGGAAGAAATAGAAAATATGAATAGACCAATCACAAGCACTGAAATTGAAACTGTGATTAAAAATCTTCCATCAAACAAAAGCCCAGGACCCGATGGCTTCACAGGCGAATTCTATCAAACATTTAGAGAAGACCTAACACCCATCCTTCTCAAACTCTTCCAAACAATATCAGAGGAAGGAACACTCCCAAACTCATTCTACGAGGCCACCATCACCTTGATACCAAAACCAGGCAAGGATGTCACAAAGAAAGAAAACGACAGGCCAATATCACTGATGAACATAGACGCAAAAATCCTCAACAAAATCCTAGCAAACAGAATCCAACAGCACATTAAAAGGATCATACACCATGATCAAGTGGGGTTTATTCCAGGAATGCAAGGATTCTTCAATATACGCAAATCAATCAATGTGATACACCATATTAACAAGTTGAACGAGAAAAACCATATGATCATCTCAATAGATGCAGAGAAAGCTTTCGACAAAATTCAACACCCATTTATGATAAAAACCCTGCAGAAAGTAGGCATAGAGGGATCTTTCCTCAACATAATAAAGGCCATATATGACAAACCCACAGCCAACATTGTCCTCAATGGTGAAAAACTGAAACCATTTCCACTAAGATCAGGAACAAGACAAGGTTGCCCACTCTCACCACTCTTATTCAACATAGTTTTGGAAGTTTTAGCCACAGCAATCAGAGAAGAAAAGGAAATAAAAGGAATCCAAATTGGAAAAGAAGAAGTAAAGCTGTCACTGTTTGCAGATGACATGATATTATACATAGAGAATCCTAAAGATGCTAGCAGAAAACTACTAGAGCTAATCAATGAATTTGGTAAAGTAGCAGGATACAAAATTAATGCACAGAAATCTCTGGCATTCCTGTACACTAATGATGAAAAATCTGAAAATGAAATCAAGAAAACACTCCCATTTACCATTGCAACAAAAAGAATAAAATATCTAGGAATAAACCTACCTAAGGAGACAAAAGACCTGTATGCAGAAAATTATAAGACACTGATGAAAGAAATTAAAGATGATACAAATAGATGGAGAGATATACCATGCTCCTGGATTGGAAGAATCAATATAGTGAAAATGACTCTACTACCCAAAGCAATCTACAGATTCAATGCAATCCCTATCAAACTACCACTGGCATTTTTCACAGAACTAGAACAAAAAATTTCAAAATTTGTTTGGAAAAACAAAAGACCCCGAATAGCCAAAGCAATCTTGAGAACGAAAAACGGAGCTGGAGGAATCAGGCTCCCTGACTTCAGACTATACTACAAAGCTACAGTAATTAAGACAGTGTGGTACTGGCATAAAAACAGAAAGATAGATCAGTGGATCAGGATAGAAAGCCCAGAGATAAACCCACGCACATATGGCCAACTTATCTTTGATAAAGGAGGCAGGAATGTACAGTGGAGAAAGGACAGCCTCTTCAATAAGTGGTGCTGGGAAAACTGGACAGGGACATGTAAAAGTTTGAGATTAGATCATTCCCTAACACCATACACAAAAATAAGCTCAAAATGGATTAAAGGCTTAAATGTAAGGCCAGAAACTATCAAACTCTTAGAGGAAAACATAGGTAGAACACTCTATGACATAAATCACAGCAAGATCCTTTTGGACCCACCTCCTAGAGAAATGGAAATAAAAACAAAGATAAACAAATGGGACCTAATGAAACTTCAAAGCTTTTGCACAGCAAAGGAAACCATAAACAAGACCAAAAGACAACCCTCAGAATGGGAGAAAATATTTGCAAATGAAGCAACTGACAAAGGATTAATCTCCAAAATTTATAAACAGCTCATGCAGCTCAATAGCAAAAAAACAAACAACCCAATCCAAAAATGGGCAGAAGACTTAAATAGGCATTTCTCCAAAGAAGATATACAGACTGCCAACAAACACATGAAAGAATGCTCAACATCATTAATCATTAGAGAAATGCAAATCAAAACTACAATGAGATATCATCTCACACCAGTCAGAATGGCCATCATCAAGAAATCTAGAAACAATAAATGCTGGAGAGGGTGTGGAGAAAAGGGAACACTCTTGCACTGCTGGTGGGAATGTGAATTGGTACAGCCACTATGGAGAACAGTATGGAGGTTCCTTAAAAAACTACAAATAGAACTACCATATGACCCAGCAATCCCACTACTGGGCATATACCCTGAGAAAACCATAATTCAAAAAGAGACATGTACCAAAATGTTCATCGCAGCTCTATTCACAATAGCCCGGAGCTGGAAACAACCTAAGTGTCCATCATCGGATGAATGGATAAAGAAGATGTGGCACATATATACAATGGAATATTACTCAGCCATAAAAAGAAATGAAACTGAGCTATTTGTAATGAGGTGGATAGACCTAGAGTCTGTCATACAGAGTGAAGTAAGTCAGAAAGAGAAAGACAAATACCGTATGCTAACACATATATACGGAATTTAAAAAAAATGTCATGAAGAACCTAGGGGTAAAACGGGAATAAAGACACAGACCTACTTGAGAATGGACTTGAGGATATGGGGAGGGGGAAGGGTAAGCTGTGACAAAGCGAAAGAGAGGCATGGACATATATACACTACCAAACGTAAGGTAGATAGCTAGTGGGAAGCAGCCGCATAGCACAGGGAGATCAGCTCGGTGCTTTGTGACCGCCTGGAGGGGTGGGATGGGGAGGGTGGGAGGGAGGGAGATGCATGAGGGAAGGGATGTGGGAACAGATGTATATGTATGACTTATTCACTTTGTTATAAAGCAGAAACTAATAAAAATAATAATAATAAAAAAAAGAAAACAAACAATGCTTATCTAAAAGGAAAGGTGGGGGGAGTGGAAAAATTAAGATTAGGGTTACCATACGTGTACAAATACCTATGAAATATATATATCAAAAAGACCGACGATATAGCAAGGGAGGTCTATGGAAGAGTCTGCAATAATTTCCATGGGAAGTGTCTGTGTACATGAAGATATATATATATATATATATATATATATATATATATATATATATATATATATATATAATATATTAAATAAATAAATATATATTTATATATGTAATGCACAAATGAACCAGATTGTGTAGACTTAGGACAAACAATATTCTAATCATTACCCTGATTAAAAAACTAAATCAATGGACAAGTAGTAATGTAACATAAACTTATGGGGGTTTCTACTGGCACATTCCATTTTAATTTACAACCTAGGAACAGTACTTTCAGAAAGGGTCTGCTGCCCTAGTAACCAGATTTGGGAATGGAGAAATGCTGCCGCCTTGTGGCCGTTTCCCACAACAGAAGATTTAAACCCAGTGCTAATGGTCACTAAATATTCACACTCATTACAGGCCTGTGAATGACAACTGCCCTCAAAAACAATACTGGGGTCGAAAATTGACCAATAAATTCAATTTTGGAGGCAAACTTTCAGGAAGAGAATTTCTAGAGGTTAATTGTACTCTCCGTTTTTTTTCATTATTTCTTTAACAGAAATTTTAAAAGGTGTGGAAAAATGAACATTAGGAATAATTAAAGACATGCAAATCCAAATTACAAAAATTCTATCATCTCACACCAGTCAGAATAGTCATCAGCAAAAATTCTGCAAACCATAAATTCTGAAGGGGTTGTGGAGAAATGCCTAGCCTTGGTTCAACGTGGGACATGGTAAGAGCCAGTAAGGAAAACACAAAGGAGGTGCCTTGAAAAGGTAAATACTGAGCTACCATTCAATCAAGCATACCCACTGCTGGGACTATCGCCTGAGAGGATGAGAATCAAAAACACACAGGTTGGGCTTCACTGGTGGCGCAGTGGTTGAGAGTCCAATGTAGATGCAGGGGACACGGGTTCATGCCCTGGTTCGGGAAAATCCCACATGCCGTGTAGTGGCTGGTCCTGTGAGCTATGGCTGCTGGGCCTGTGCGTCCAGAGCCTGTGCTCTGTAATGGGAGGGGCCACTGCTGTGACAGGGCCACGTACTGCAAATTAAAAAAAAGACACAGTTTGGCACTCCTGCACTCCAACAGTATTTACCATAGTCAACACTTGGAAGCTACGAAAATGTCCATCAACAGAGGAATGCACAAAGAAGAAGTGGTCCATGTACACAATGAAATATGACTCCAATAAAAAATATAAATGCAATTTACAAAACAAACAAGTAAGGAGACATCAGCATTTAGGGGTTTATCCGGGCACATTGAACTCTAATTTATAACCGAGGAACACCACTGCCAGGTAGGTCTGTTTCACTAGTTACCAGATTGGGAAAAGCAGAAATGCTGCCACCCTTTGGCCTTCACCTGCAACAGCAACTTTAAAACCTGTGCTAAGCGTCACTTCATATGCACCACTACTGGAGGGCTGTAAATGAAACATGCCCTCAAAATGTCTTTAGGGAGGTAACGGCCAAAATATTTCTAAATGTCACACATACTACACGAAAACAATTTGAAGAGGTAAGATGTACTCACAGTTTGAAGAAAAAAAGGACATGCCAGAAAGCTCAGGTTCAAGGGATTATAAGATGCATGCAAATCCAACAACAAAGATGTATCAGTTCACACTATTCAGAATAAACATCAGCAAAAAATTAAAATCAATAAATGCTGAAGCTGAAGTGCATACCCTCAACTTTAAGTGTGACATAACCTGGTAAGAGCCACTAATGGGAACAGAATGGAGGTGCCTTTAAAAGGTAAAAACTGAGCTACTATATGATCCAGCAGGCCCACTCCTCAGCCTATAACCTAAGAACACAGAATTGGAAAGACACGGGCAGGCAAATGTGCATTGCCGCAGCTTTACAATAGCCAAGTCATGAAAGCAACCAAAAAGTCCATCAACAGATGAGTGGACAAAGAAGAACTGGTACATGTACAGACGGAGTATTAGCCAAAGACAAAAAAGGACACAATGCCATTTGCAGCACTGTAGATGAGTCTAGAGGTAATCACACAACTTTTAGTATGTCAAAAAGAGAAAGACACATATCGTATGATATCACTTATAGGTATTACCTATAAATTGATACCAGTGAAGATATTTCAAAAGAGAAGGGCAACCACAGATTCATTAAAAAATCTTATGATTCACCAATGGAAATCAGTGAGGATTGGATACATTAGGATATTGGGGTTAACAGGCATATACAAACACAGGTGAAATATATAATCACCAAAAACCTACGAAATACCAAGAGAAGACTACTCAAAATTTGGCATAACGTACATGGGAAAAGGATCCCAGGAAGAATAGACATATGTTTATGTGTAAAAGAACCACATCTTGCACACCTAGAACAAGCCAAACATTGTCATCAAACTTGCTGTGATAAAAAATAAAAATTAAATTTAAAAAAAGGAACAAGAAGTAGTGAGACATAAACTTAAGGGGCCTTTTCCTGGCACATTCCATTCTAAATTACAACCTAGGACAAGACTTCCATTGAGGCTCTGTTGCCCTAGTCACCAGATTTGGTAAAGGAGAACTGCTGCCACCTTGTGGGCGTTTCTCACTACAGCAGTTTTAATCCCAGCGCTAATGGACAGTTGATATTCAAAATAATTGCAGGCCTGTAAATCACACCTGCCCTGAAAACAAATCCTGGGATCGTATATCGACCAAAAAATTCAAAAGACATCCATATTTCAAACCGTAAGTTTCAAGAGGCATAATTTATGCACATTTGTCTTCTGTTTCTTTTTCTTTCTTTCTTTTTTGTTAAAAAATGGGAATGGAAAAAGGCTGAACATCAGAAATTAATAAAGCCATGCAAATCCAGTGTACAAAAATGTTCACATCACAGCCGTCAGAATGATCATCAGCAAAAAAAGTCTACAAAGAAAAAATGCTGAAGGGGTTTCAGAGAACTGCGTACCGTTTAGGTGCTGCTGGTATGTAACCTGGTAACAGCCAGTAGTGAGAACAGAATGGAGGTGCGTTTAAGGGTTAAAATGGAGCTACCATGTGATGTGGTAGGCCCACTCATTGGCCTATCCCCTGAGTAGAAGAGAATCAAAAAGACACAGGGTGGCAATCCTGCACTGCAGCAACATGTACCATAGCCAAGACCTGGAAGAAACCAAAATGTCCATCAACAGAAAAATGCACCAAGAAGAAGTCGCCCATGTACACAGTGGAATATTAGTCATGGAAACGCATGGTACAGTGCCGTTGGCACCACCATAGAAGGATATACAGATAATCATCCAACTTGAAGGAAGAAAGAAACTGAAAGACAGACATCCTATGACATCACTTATAGGTGTTACCTAAAAATTGATACCCATGAAATAATTTCCAAGAGAAGGACTTGCATAGGTTCAGAAAACCAAATTATGTTTAACCAAATGGAAAGGTGTAAGGAATGTATGAATTAGGATATGGGGGTTAACAGACATATACTAATACATAGGAAATATATAATCACAAAATACCTAGGGAATACGAAGAGAGGTCTACTCAACACTCTATAATAACATACACGGGAAAGGATCCAAACAGGAATAGACAGATACATTGATAGGATGAACCAGAAACTGTACACCTAGGAGAATCTACATTTTGATCAAATTTGCTCTGATAATCAATAAAAATTAAATTTAAAAAACAAACAACAATTTAGGAGATATAAGCTCTTGCGGTTTTGCGCTGGCACATTCCACTCTAATTCGCAGTTTACTAACACGATTGCCAGGAAAGCTCTGTTTCCCAAAATCCCAGAGTTGGAAATGTAGAAATGCTGCCGCCTTGTGGCCGTTTCCCACCAAAGCGGCTTTAAACCCACAGCTAATGGTCACTTATCATTCACAGGGACTCAGTGATGTAAAGGACACCTGCCCTAAACAATTGTTCGGAGGGTGGTAATGGCTAAAAAATTCAAAAGTGGCAAATTTTTCCTGAAAATATTATGAAGAGTAAATTTGGCTCACTCCCTTTTTAAAAAAAGGTAATGGATAAAAGCTTAACCTCCGTAATTATTAGACTGATGCAAATCTAATCTACAAAATGTTTTCAACTCATACCAGTCGACTGGCCATCAGCAAAAAGTCTACAAACAATAAATGCTGAAGGGGTTTTAGAGAACTGTGTACCCTCTAGCTGCTGTTGAGATGTAAAGTGGTAACAGCCAGTAATGAGAACAGAAGGGAACTGAAATTAAAATAAAACTTATGTACCATTCAATCCAGCAGTCACACCACTTGGCCTCTCATCTTAGACCTGAATCGAGAAGACCTGGTCTGCAAAAGCTGCACTGAAGCCTTATTCACAATAGCCAAGACAGTGAAGCAACCAAAATGTCCATCAACAGATGAATGGCTAAAGAAGAAGTGTTCTATGTATACAACAGAATATTACCATGGAAAACAGTGAAACACTGCTATTTGAGGCACCATATATGAGCATGGCGATAATAACAGAACATGAGGTAAATCAGAAAGCAAAAGACGTATATCCTATGATAGCACTTATAGGCGTTAACTAATAACTAACAGAAATGAACATATTTCCACAGAGAAAGACACTCACAGACTCCGAAATACTCTTATCTAAAAGGATAGGTGGGCGGAATGGTAAATTAAGATTAGTGTTACCATACGTATACAAATACATATTATAAACATATATCAAATAGACTGACCATATAGCAAGGGAGGTCTACAGAACACTCTCTAATATTTTACATGGGAAAGGATCTGAACTTGAATAGATATATATATTGTACAAATAAACCAGATTGTGTACACCTGGACAAACAATATCTAATCATTACCCCGATTAAATAAATTTTTAAAACCAAGAAGAAGTAATGACACATAAACTTATGTGTATTTCTGCTGGAACATTCCTTTCTAACTTACAACATAGGTACACAACTTCCAGAAAGGCTCTGCTGCCCTAGTAACCAGATTTGGGAATGGAGAAATGCTGCCGCCTTGTGGCCGTGTCCCACAACAGCAGCTTTAAACCCAGTGCTAATGATCACTAAATATTCACCAAACTTGCAGTTCTGTAATTACACCTGCCCTCCAAAAAAACCCTGGTGTCGAATATCGACCAAAAATTCAAAAGAGAGCAACCTTCCAAGAAGACAATTTCAAGAGATATATTGTACTCACATTTTTTAACAGAAAAAAAGGTGTTGAGAAATCATGAATTTTAGGAATTTTTAAAGGCATGCAAACCCAAATTACAAAAACCTTTCAGGACACAGCAGTCAGAATGGCCATTAGCAAAGATATTGCAAACAATAAATGCTGAAGAGATTGTGGAGAAATTCGTACCCTCGGTTCTAACAGGGACATGGTAAGAGCCACTAATGAAAACACAATGGAGGTGCTTTGAAAAGGTGAACATTGAGCTACTAGTCAAACAGTCACACCCACTGCTGGGCCTATCACCTGAGAAACTGAGAATCAAAAAGTCACAGGCTGGCAAACTTGCACTCCAGCAATATTTACCATAGCCAACACTTGGAAGCAAAGAAAATGTCCATCAACAGAGGAATGCACCACGAAGTTCTGCATATACCCAATGGAATACTACTCCTAGAAAAATATAAATTAAATTTAAAAAACAAATAAAAGTAAGGAGACATCAGCTTTTGGGGATTTATCCGGGCACATTCCACTCTAATTTATAACCGAGGAAGATCACTGGCTGGAAGGTCTGTTTCCCTTGTACCAGAATGGGGAATGAAGAAAGGCTGCTGCACTCTGGCTGTTACCTACAAAAGCAGCTTTAAAGCCTGTGTGAACAGTCACTTCTTGTGAACAAGTACTTCAGGGATGTAAATGAAACCTGCCCTCAAAATGTCTTGAGGAATGTAATGCCCAATAAATTTCAAAATATGACACATACTTTAAGAAAACACTTTGAAGAACTAAGCTGTAATCACAGTATGAAAAATAAAAAGGACATGCCTTAAAGCTCAATTTCAACAGATTATGAGTCACATGCAAATTCAATCACAAGGATGTATCAGCTCACACCAGTCAGAATATCCATCAGCAAGAAAACTATAAACAATAAATGCTGAACGTGTTGTGGAGAAATGCATACCTTCAACTTTAAGTGGAATGTAACCTGGAAAGAGCCACTAATGAGAACAGAATCGTGGTGCATTTAAAAGGTAAACCCTGAGATATCATATGATACAGGAAGCCCACTCCTGGGCCTATAACATAAGAAGACAGAATTGGAAAGACACAGGCAGGCAAATGTGCATTGCAGCAGTATTACAATAGCCAGGACATGGAGGCAACCAAAAAGTCCATCAAGAGGTGAGTGGACAAAGAAAAACTGGTACATGTACAGATGGAATATTAGCAAAGGAAAAAAATGAAACAATGCCATTTGCAGCACCGTAGATGATTCTAGAGGTAATCAGGCAAATTGTACTAAGTCAGACAGCAAAAGACACTTATCCTATAATATCACTTATAGGTGTTAGCTAAAAATTGATACCAATGAAGATATTTCCACAGAGAAAGGCAATCACAGATTCATTAAACTAAGTTATGGTTCACCTTATGGAAAGGTGTGAGGATTGGATACATTAGATTATTGGGGTTAACATAGATATAGAAACACATGTGAAATATATAATCAGCAGAGACCTACGGAATACCAAGAGAAGACTGCTCAACATTGTGTCATAACCTACATGAGAAAACGATCTGAAGAAGTATAGATACATGTATATGTGTAAAAGAACCACATCTTGCACACTGAGAATACTCAAAACATTGTAATCCAATTTGCTGTGATAAAAAATAAATATTAAATTAAAAAAGGAACAAGAAGTAATGAGACATAAACTTAAGGGGCTTTTTGCTGGCACATTGCATTCTAATTTACAACCAGAACATGACTTCCATTAAAGCTCTGTCATCCCTAATAAAGCAGCTTTATAAGCAATTTTGAAGGTATATTTAAAGAAGTCTCACTAATTATTGATAGTAACAAGAAAACAAACAAAAGTAAAAATCTCACTGCAAAAAGTATACATAGAGTAAGGGTAGTAGATCAAACACTTATTAAACTTCTGTAAAGTATAAAAGACAACAGTAGTATGTTTTGTTAAAAAGAGACGGCCCAAATAAATCAGAAGTGAAAGAGATGATGTTACAACAGCCACCACAGAAATACAATGTATCCTAAGATACACACAGGGTAACTCAGGGCTCACACTGGACAGAGCCCACTCTCCATTCCCCTGTACATGACTTACAGGAGCCTCAGGAACTGAGGAGTGGGTCCCTGAGAAGAGGCACAAGATAGAAGATGTTAGGAATTAACTTGACTGCATTCATCTTAAACGTGCCTGAACTACATTCACATGAGATGATTTTGTCCTGTATGTACATCGGCAACTCTCATCAGAACTGCAGATCTTTGGCTTCACCACCTCTACTGGCAGCATTAGCTTCACCTGCTGTGGACCATCTCCTACAGGATTTCTAGAACCACAAAGCATCGAAGCTTCACAGGACCCAGAGTCTGTGCGATTCCACTCCGAGTCTCAGCGTCTCAACTGCACTCAGAGACACAGAGTGTCAACAGAGTCTCCGCTCTTGGAGGGCACACACAAAGTAGTGTGCATATCAGGACCCAGGGAAAGGAGTAGTCACCCCATAGGCGAATGGCCATACCTAAGTGCTTGTGTTAGAGGGTCTCCTGCAGAGGCGGGGAGTGGCTGTGGCTCACCATGGGGACAATGACAATGGCAGCAAAGTTCTGAGAAATACTCCTTGGCATGAGCCCTCCAAGAGTCCACCATTAGCCCCACCAAGAGCAAGGTAGACTCCAGTGCTGGGTCACCTCAGACCAAACAACCAACAGGGAGGATACCCAGCCCCACGCTTCAGCAGACAAGCAGATTAAACTTTTTATTAAACTTTTATTTAATCCACAGACAAGCAGATTAAAGCTCTGCCCACCAGAGCAACACCCAGCTCTACTCACCACCAGTCCCTCCCATACGGAAGCTTGCACAAGCCTCTAAGATAGACTCAATCACTGGAGAGCAGACTCAGTCACCGGAGAACAGACAGCAGAAACAAGAAGAATTACAATTCTGCAGCCTGTAGAAGGAAAACCACATTCATAGAAAGATAGAGAAAATGAAAAGGCAGAGGACTTTATACCAACTCAAGGAACAAGATAAATCCTCAGAAAAACAATGAAATGAGGTGGGGATAGGCAACCCTCCAGTAAAATAATTTGGAATAATGATAGTGAAGATGATCCAAGACCTTGGAAAAAGAATGGAGGCAAAGATCAAGAAGATGCAAGAAATGTTTAACTAGGACCTAGGAGAACTAAGGAACAAACACCTAGAAAAAATAAAGAACAAACAAACAGAGATTAACAATACAATAACTGAAATGAAAAATACATTAAAAGGAATCAGTAGCAGAATAACTGTGGCAGAAGAACAGATAAGTGACCTGGAAGACAGAAAGGTGGAAATCACTGCCGTGGAACAGAATAAAGAAAAATAATGAAAATAAATGAAGACACCCCAAGAGACCTCTGGGACAACATTAAATGCAACAACATTCACAATATAGGGCTCCCAGATGGAGAAGAGAGAGAGAAAGGACCTGAGAAAATATTTGAAGAGATTATAGTCGAAAACATCCCTAGCGTGGGAAAAGAAATAGCCATCGAAGTCCACGAAGTGCAGAGTCCCAGGCAGGAGAAACCAAAGGAGAAAAATGCTGAGACACACAGTAATCAAACTGACACAAATTAAAGACAAAGAAAAATTACTGAAAGCAACAAGGGAAAAATGACTAATAACATACAACAGAACTCCCATAAGGTTAACAGCTGATTTCTCAGCAGAAAATCTACAAGCCAGAAGGGAGTGGCATGATAAATTTAAAGTGATGAAAGGGAAGAACCTACCACCAAGAGTACTCCACCCAGCAAGGATCTCATTCAGATTTGATGGAGAAATCAAAAGCTTTACAGACAAGCAAAAGCTAAGAGAATTCAGCACCATGAAACCAGCTCTACAACAAATACTAAAGGAACTTCTCTAAGTGGGAAACACAAGAGAAGAAAAGGACCCACCAAGACAAACCCATAACAATCAAGAAAAGAGAAACAGGAACATACATATCAATAATTACCTTAATCATGAATGGATTAAATGCTCCAACCAAAAGACACAGGCTCACTGAATGGATACAAAAACAAGACCCATATATATGCTGTCTACAAGAGACCCATTTGAGACCTAGGGACACATACAGACTGAAAGTGAGGGGATGGAAAAATATATTCCATTCAAAGGAAAATTAAAAGAAAGCTGGAGTAGCAATACTCATATCAGATAAAATAGATTTTAAAATAAAGAATGTTACAAGAGACAAGGAAGGACACTATGTAATGATCAAGGGATCAATCCAAGAAGATATAACAATTATAAATATATATGTACCCAACATAGGAGCACCTCAATATATAAGGCAACTGCTAACAGTTATGAAAGAGGAAATCGACAGTAACACAATAATAGTCGGGGACTTTAACACCACACTTACACCAATTGACATCATCCAGACAGAAAATTAATAAGGAAACACAAGCTTTAAATGACACAATAGACCAGATAGATTTAATGGACATTTATAGGACATTCCATCCAAAAACAGCAGATTACATGTTGTTCTCCATGGCACACGGAACATTCTCCAGGATAGATCACATCTTGGGTCACAAATAAAGCCTCAGTAAATTTAAGAAAAGTGAAATCATATCAAGCAGCTGTTCTGACCACAATGCTATGAGATTAGAAATCAATTACAGGGAAAAAAACATAAAAAAACACAAACACATGGAGACTAAACTATATGTTACTAAATAACCAAGAAATCACTGAAGAAGTAAAAGAGGAAATCAAAAACTACCTAGAGACAAATGACAACAAAAAACATGATAATCCAAAACCTATGGGATGCAGCAAAAGCAGTTCTAATAGGGAAATTTATAGCAATACAAGCCTACCTCAAGAAACAAGAAAAAATCTCAAATAAACAATCTAACCTTACACCTAAAGGAACTAGAGAAAGAAGAACAAAACCCAAAGCTAGTAGAAGGAAATAAATCATAAAGATCAGAGCCAAAATAAATGAAATAAAAACAATAGCAAAGATCAATAAAACTAAAAGCTGGTTCTTTGAGAAGATAAACAAAAATGATAAACCTTTAGCCAGACTCAAGAAAAAGAGGGAGAAGACTCAAATCAACAGGATTAGAAATGAAAAAGGAGAAGTTGCAACAGACACCACAGAAATAAAAAGCATCCTAAGAGACTACTACAAGCAACTCTATGCCAATAAAATGGACAACCTGGAAGAAATGGACAAATTCTTAGAAAGGTATAACCTTCCAAGACTGAACCAGGAAGAAATAGAAAATATGAACAGACCAATCACAAGTAATGAAATTGAAACTGTGATTAAAAATCTTTCAACAAACAAAAATCCAGAACCAGATGGCATCAGAGGTGAATTCTATCAAACATTTAGACAAGAGCTAACACCCAACCTTCTCAAACTCTTCAGAAATGTTCAGGGGAAGGAACACTCCCAAACTCATTCTATGAGGCCACCATCATCCTGATATCAAAACCAGACAAAGATACTACAGAAAAATAAAATTAGAGACCAATATCACTGATGAATATAGATGTAAAAATCCTCAACAAAATACCAGGAAACAGAATTGAACAACACATTAAAAGGATCATTGACCATGATCAGGTGGGGTTTATCCCAGGGCTGCAAGGATTCTTCAATATACACAAATCAATCAATGTGATACACCATATTAAAAATTTGTAGAATAAAAATATGATCATCCCAATAGATGCAGGAAAGCTTCTGACAAAATTCAACACCCATTTATGATAAAAAAAGTCTCCAAAAAGTGGGCATAGAGGGAATCTACCTCAACATAATAAAGGCCATATATGACAAACCCACAGCCAACATCATTCTCAATGGTGAAAAACTAAAAGCATTTCCTCTAAGATCAGGAACAAGACAAGGATGTCCACTCTCACCATTATTATTCAACAGAGTTTTGGAAGTCCCAGACACAGCAATCAGAGAAGAAAAAGAAATAAAAGGAATACAAATTGGAAAAGAAGAAGTAAAACTGTCACTGTTTGCAAATGACACGATACTACACATAGTGAATCCTAAAGATGCCACCAGAAAACTACTAGAGCTAATCAATGAATTTGGTAAACTTGTAGGAACAAAATTAATGCACAGAAATCGCTTGCATTCCTATACACTAACAATGAAAGATAAGAAAGAGAAATTAAGGAAACAATCCCAATCACCATTGCAACAAAAAGAATAAAATACATAGGAAAGAACCTACCTAAGGAGGTAAAAGACCTGTACTCAGAAAACTATAAGACACTGCTGAAAGAAATCAAAGATGATATAAACAGATGGAGGTATAAACCATGTTCTTGGATTAGAAGAATCAATATTGTGAAAATGACTATACTACCCAAAGCAATCTACAGGTTCAATGCAATCCCTATCAAATTACCAGTGGCATTTTCTACAGAACTAGAACAAAAAAATCTTAAAATTTGTATGGAGACACAAAAGACCCCGAATAGCCAAAGCAGTCTTGAGGGAAGTTAAAAGAGCTGGAGGAATCAGACTTCCTGACTTCAGACTATACTACAAAGCTACAGTAATCAAGACTATATGGTACTGTCAAAAAACAGAGATATACATCAATGGAACAGGATAGAAAGCCCTGAGATAAACCTACATACCTATGGCTAACTCATCTATGACAAAGGAGGCAAGAATATACAATGGAGAAAAGACAGTCTCTTCAGTAAGTGGTGCTGGGAAAACTGGACAGCTACACGTAAAATAATGAAATTAGAACATTCCATAACACCATACACAAAAATAGACTCAAAATGGATTAGAGATCTAAATGTAAGACCAGACACTATAAAACTTAGAGGAAAACATAGGCAGAACACTCTATGACATAAATCACAGCAAGATCCTTTTTGACCCACCTCCTAGAGAAATGGAAATAAAAACAAAAATAAACAAATGGGACCTAATGAAACTTAAAAGCCTTTGCACAGCAAAGGAAAACATAAACAAGACGAAAAAACAACCCTCAGAATGGGAGAAAATATTTTCAAATGAAGCAAATGACAAAGGATTAATCTCCAAACTTTACAAGCACCTCATGTAGCTCAATATCACACAAAAAAACCACCCAATCCAAAAATGGGCAGAAGACCTAAATGGACATTTCTCCAAAGAAGAAATACAGATTGGCAACAAACACATGAAAGGATGCTGAACATCACTAATCACTAGAGAAATGCAAATCAAAACTACAGTGAGGTATCACCTCACAGCAGTCAGAATGGCAATCATCAAAAAATCTACAAACAATAAATGTTGGAGAGGCATTTACTGGAGGAAAAAGAATGCTCTTGCACTACTGGTGGGAATGTAAATTGGTGTAGCAACTAGGGAGAACAGTATGGAGGTTCCTTAAGAAACTAAAAATACAAGTACCATACGACCCAGCAATCCAACTACCGGGCATTTACCCTAAGAAAACCATAATTCAAAAAGACTTATGTACAACAATGTTCATTGCAGCTCTATTTACAATAGTCAGGCCATGGAAGCAACCTAAGTGTCCATCGACAGATGAATGGATAAAGAAAATCTGGAACATATATAAAATGGAATATTGCTCAGCCATAAAAAGAAACAAAACTGAGTTATTTGTAGTGAGTTGGATGGACTTAGAGTCAGTCCTACACACTGAAGTAAGTCAGAAAGAGAAAAACAAATACCGTATGCTAACTGAGATATATGGAATCTACAGAAAAGAAAAGTGTATGACGAACCTAGGGGCAGGACAGGATTAAGGACACCGATGTAGAGAAAGCACTTGAGGACATGGGGAGGGGGAAGGGTAAGCTGGGACGAAGTGAGAGAGTGACATGGACATATATACATTACCAAATGTAACATCAATAGCTACTGGGAAGCAGCCACATAGCACAGGGAGATAAAGCTCGGTGCTTTGTGACCACATAAATGGGTGGGATACGGAGGGTGGGAGGGAGATGCAAGAGGGAGGGGATATGGTGATATATGTATATGTATAGCTGATTCATTTTGTTATACAGCAGAAACTAACACATCATTGTAAAGCAATTATACTCCAATAAAGGTGTAAAAGGAAAAAAACAAAAAGCCCAGAGATTAACCTACACACCTATGGTCAACTAATCTATGACAAAGGAGGCAAGACTATACAATGGAGAAAAGACAGTCTCTTCAATCAGTGGTTCTGGGAAAAATTGACAGCTACATGTAAAAGAATGAAATTAGAACACTCCCTAACACCATACACAAAAATAAATTCAAAAGGGATTAGAGACCTTAATGTAAGACCAGACAGTATAAAACTGTTAGAAGAAAACATAGGAAGAATACTCTGACATAAATCACAGCAAGATATTTTTTGATCCACCTCCTAGAGTAATGAAATAAAAAAGAAAACTAAACAAATGGGACCTAATGAAATGTAAAAGCTTTTGCAAAGCAAAGGAAGCTACAAACAAGATGAAAAGACGACCCTCAGAATGGCAGAAAATGTTTGCAAACCAATCAATGGACAAAGGTTTAATCTCCAATATATATAAACAGCTCATGCAGCTTAATATTTAAAAAAAACAACCCAATACAAAAATGGGTAGAAGATTTAAATAGACATTTCTTCAAAGAAGACACAGAGATGGCCAAGACACACATGAAAAGTTGCTCAACATCACTAATTATTAGAGAAATGCAAATTAAAACTACAATCAGGTATCACCTCACACCTGTTAGAATGGGCATCATCAGAAAATCTACAAACAACAAATGCTGGGGAGGGTGTGGACAAAAGGAACCCTCTTCCACTATTGGTGGGAATGTAAATTGATACAGTCACTATGGAGAACAGTATGGAGGTTCCTTAAAAAACTAAAAATAGAATTACCATATGATCCAGCAATCCCACTTCTGGGTATATACCCAGAGAAAACCATAAATCAAAAAGACACATTTAACACAATGTTCATTGCAGCGCTATTTACAATAGCCAGGTAATGGAAGCAACCTAAATGCCCACCGACTGATGAATGGATGAAGAAGTGGTACATATATAAAATGGAAGATTACTTAGCCGTATAAAGGAATGAAATTGGGTCATTTGTAGAGATGTCAATGGATCTAGAGACTGTCATACAGAGTGAAGTAAGTCAGAAAGAGAAAAACAAATATTGTATATTAATGCATATATGTGGAACCTAGAAAAATGGTACAGATGAACCGGTTTGCAGGGCAGAAATAGAGACACAGAGGTAGAGAACAAATGTATGGACACCAAGGGGGGAAATCCATGGGGTGGTGGTGGGATGAGTTGGGAGATTGGGATTGACCTGTATACATGTATATGTATAAAATAGATAACTAATAATAACATGTGGTATAAAAATAAATAAAATTAAATTTCAAAATTTTAAAAAATAAATAAAATTTAAAAATAAAACATAAAAAAGTTCTTCCCTTCACACAGATGTATTTATATGAATGAATTATTTCTATGCTTATATCTATAAATACATAAAAAAGCAATAAAATTTACCATGAAGCAAAAAAGAAAAAAAAAAACCAGAACCCACCAGTTATACAGAGGAAAACCCTATCAGGGTACTTGCTCCAGTGGTAAGCAATTCTGAAGTTGTCCAGAGGTGGGGATTCATCTCCCATGCAGCCAGCAGCCCACCCCCCCCCCGGCAAGGAGCGTCCTCATTGCAAAGCTGGGGGACCGTGCCGAGGCATCTGTGAGTAAACGTGAGCTGAGCCCCAGGCCAGCTGCTGCTGAACTGTTCCCACCCTTCCCAGGTAAAACACCTGAATATGTACAAGGACTTGAAAGCCTAGAGGAAGGGCCGTGGAGCCACACCAGAGACAGCACGCAGGCCGACTTGGTGCCTGCAGGCCAGCCAGGATGGTTCTGGCACCGGGTGATCTTCTAGAAGCTTTCAATTTCCCTGCCTGAGATACCCCTCCTGTCCCGGCCCCCACTGCATTTTTCCTTCCTCACCTCTGCCCAGGGAGAAATTCCAGTGGAAGGTATGGGTGACACATCCTCTTCTTTAGCAGATGGCAGCCTGGCAACTCCTGCAGAAAGTCCAGCAGAGCCCCACTCACACCGGGCCACCTACAAAGCCATGGCCCCTCAATCCCTCCCACCAGCACAGCCCCAACACTGCTGACGGGGCAGAGAACATGGCGTCAGGCACAGATGCAGGGTCTCTTGCTGCCTGGAGCGGCATTTATATTGACCTCAACCCAGGCACACCTGGGGAGGGCTGGCAGGCCGGGTCAGGCTGCCGAGGTCAGCCAATCCGCACCCCTCAGGCGCTCACACTGCAGAAAATGGACCTCGCTGAACCGGCCAGGTCCAAGGAACAGGTGTGGGCTCCTGAGAGTCAGGATAGACAAGGAGCTGCAGCTCCGGCTTGTTTTCTAATCATTTTATCTGACCCATGAGTGCGAGACAACTTCAAGAAGACCCTCTCCTAATGAGAGGAACCCAGGAGTCAGGGAGAGGAGGGGTGATGGGTGGAGACAGAGGCCTGGTGCCACGGCTGCAGTGGAAGTCTCTGGGAGACCAGGCAGAGGGAGGCCACACAGAGTGATGCCCAGGGTCACAGACCTGTCGGAGCTGCTGTTTGTTAGTTCGAGTCCTGCTCTGAGGTGCTCTGTGTCAGCTCTGCGTGACAGGCGTTCTGGGGTGCTCTGCAATGAGGGCTATGTGCATGGTTCCTGTGTGCCCAGTCCTGCCGAGGTACCTGCCCAGGGGAGCTCCGTATTGTGGGAGGGACCTGACCACAAGAGCCCCATGGGCTGCTGGGTAGTTGCACAGGTGAGCTCCATAATCTGGGAGTGGCCTGACCACGAGAGCCCCTTGGGCTGCTGGGGACCTGCTCAGGTGAACCCCATATCCTGGGAGGGACCTGACCACGAGAGCCCCATGGGCTGCTGGGTAATTGCGCAGGTGAGCTCCATAACCTGGGAGTGGCCTGACCACGAAAAGCCTGTTGGATGCTGGGGAACTGCCCAGGTGAACTCCATATCCTGGGAGGGGCCTGACCACGATAGCTCCATGGGCTGCGGGTGTCCTGCCGAGGTGAGCTCCATATCCTGGGATTGCCCTGACCACGAGAGCCCCGTGAGCTGCTGGGGACCTGGTAAAGGATGTAAGGACAGTCAGTGAAGCCACTGAGGATATACATCCAGTAGTTCCTAATTCCTACACACTGCTGGTCATTCTACCATCTACCAGGACATGGTATTCTGTATTAGACTTCAATGACGCCTTCTTCTGTATTTCATTAGTCCCAGAGTCACAAGAAATTTTGGCTTGTGAGTGGCAGGACTCAATATACAACAAAAAAATATAGTGCTGGGCCATCCGACCCCAAGGGTTCAAAAATTCCCACACCATCTTTGGGGAAACGTTAGCTAAAGACCTATAAGTTCTACCTCTGGAAAACGGAACCCTCCTTCAATATGCAGATGACATTCTGATCACCAGCCCAACTAAGGAGGCCTCTGAACTACCTAGCCAATAAAGGATAGAAGGTGTCCAAGAAAAAGGCTCAAATATCACAGACTAAGTTGACCTGCCTGGGCTTCATTCTCACAGAAGGTCGGAGAAGCCCATTCCAGGAAAGGGAAGAAGCCATTTGCAACCTTACCCCTTCTAAAACTAGAAGACAGTTTGGGGGTTCCTGTGGAGGCCGGGGTTTGCTGCATCTGGATCCCTAACTACAGTCTAATAGCTGGGCCTCTATATGAAACACTGACATGAAAAGATGATGATCCTTTTGAATAGAATCCTGAAACAGCCTTTCAAGAATGGGAAGAGCAGTCAATTCAGACCCTTGCCCTGGAACTCCCTAATTAAGCTAAACCCTTTGATCTTTACATACCTGGTCAAAGGCGAATCAGTCTTGGAGTATTAGTGCAAAAACTGGGACCACTTGAAATGGAAAAACACAAGAATGCCCTTCAGGTATGATAAACTATGGTCACCAAGGGCTTGGCCTGCCGCCCCATCCGGCCAGGATACTGGGATATCTAAAATCTTGGAAATCAGCAGCCCACAAGGCCATCTCCCTCCTAAGGGAAAACGACCCCACGTGGTGATCCTAACCACCCACCATGCCCTGAAGTTTCAGGGGTCGCTCCGTGGGTACACAGACCTCGAGAGAGGAGACCCTCCAACGCCAACCTCCAGAGGGACAAACAGCGGCAATGGGACCCCATGATGACTCATGTAACCATCACTTAACCTGGAGTTTCTCTCAGAAAACAACAACAGTGTGCCCCAAAAGAGCAGACTACTTCTTGCAGGACTTACTGCACCCAGAGGCGAGCTAATAAGCTTGGCGGGGGAACCGTATATCACGCTGTCACCATAGAAAAGCCTACAGACACCGCAGTGACGGCGGCCAATAAGACTGGCTGGACTCCTGGCTACTTCAAAAGACCGTTGACTCAGTGGACGTCATGGTCCTGGATCACCACCGACCCTGGACTGTCTGGGAGTTGAGAGGGCATGGCTCTGACACCTGGTGCTGTTAGTACATTAATTCAGGGGCCTAACTGAAGAGAGTGCAGACTACTGGTCAGAGCATCTAGGCTGGCAGAAACCATCAGCCTAAGGTGGGCAAACAAGGGTGGGGCGGGGTAAAACCGGCCCCCCAAACGTCTCTGTGTATCTCTTTCCTGGACCCTTAAAGGTCATTAGAATCTATAACACTTCCAATGCTGGTGCTCAGGCAGACGAGCAGTGAGGCAGGAGGCCTGGGGACAATCAACCTCACCTGGACGCTGCTGGGGAGAAGTTCTGCCCTCCCCCCCGGTTATGAGGCCTCTCAACTCAGCACCAAGCAGTTACAAAAGAAGGGTCTGCACCCTCAGCAACCCAAGAATGAGGAACGGGACAAAAGGTGGAGGAGGGGTTTGTCACCAGCAAAGCCAATTAAAAATTCCTGGGAGATAAAAATAGAATCTGGGCAATAAGATAAAGTCTAACCTTTTTTTCCTTTGTGCTTTGTCTAATTTCACGTGCTCCTAGTGTTCCACATGCAGAGGTCCCACACCCGGGACTTCAGACCCAATTTCCTAGTGCAGAGTGGCTGGGTCGACACTTCAGCTTGCGGGGCCCCATCCAGACTCTGCGACATAGAGCCTGAGCTGCAGCCAACCTGGCCCTCAAGAGTTCCATGCCCTCCCTCCTGCTGATGCTGCCGGGATCCCTACACAGCAGCCCCACCAAAGCCTGAGGGGGAGTGCACGCTCTCACCTCTCCATTCTCTGAACAAGATATAAAGTTTCCTTTGCTTCTGAACCAAACTCAGTCTCGGTCTGTTGGCTCCAATGACACTGGTCAGGGGGATCCTTGTTGGGGCCCACTCTGGAGGGTCAGTAACAGAAATTGAGAACATTGTAACTTCAATGAACAGATGTGTGAGCCAAACTGTAATTAACATAGAACAGTGTATAAGCCTCAGGTAAAATAAGATGTTTCTAAGACTTCCATTTGATATTTCCATCACTTTATTATAAGCAAGTTCAGTGAAGATGTTTGTCTTATTTGTCAGGTCAACATTAGAGAAATGAAGTGATTTCTTTCCAAGGATGTACATCTAATAATCTTGGCTGAAGCTTCGGTCTTGGTTTGAATGCTTTTCCATTGAAAATGATACCTCTCTTTCAGTTCCCCCATTTCTCAGAAGTACAAAACCTTATAATTTATTATTACCAAAGGGGAAAGGTCGGAGGAGGGATAAATTAACAGGTTGGGATTAACACATACACACTGCTATGTATAAAATAGATCATCAACAAGGAACTACTGTATAGCACAGGGAACTACACTGAATATTTTGCAATAACCTATAAGGGGAAATAATCTGAAAAAGAATAGATATTTTTATCGACATCGTCTATCAATGACAGATAAAATGTAACCTAAGTGAGGCCGATGGTGAGCGCTTCTGACCCTGAAGTCTTCAGTCATCTAAAGTTCGGACTCTGCCTATTTTCCACGTATGGACATACGTGTAGCCGTAGATTAAAAATTCCCCAGTTTGGGTTTTGGGGAGGCACTGATTTGGAAAAATCCCTGGTGTTCTCCTTACATGCACGGGACCCTTCCTACAGCTAAAACATGCCTGTCACACCTAAAGGATGGTACACCATTTGATCGGGAAGAGTTTGGAAAAGGCACCTCATCTCATCGCCTGGTGCTCGGGTTCACCCCTCCAGCGTCTTTCCTAACAATCTCCTCACTTGGGGATGTCAGCACCGTCAACATCCTGTTGCACACAGTTTGGAATTTGTCCAGAGGATGAAGGAGAAGGATGAGAAACAATTAGAGGCAAGTCCTAGGTTTTCGGACAGGCACATGTCACTCTAATTTCCAATCTGGAAGACGAATTCATCAAAGGCTAGAATTACCCACAGAAACAGAATAGGGCTAGAGGAAATCCCACTGTTTTGTGGCCAGTTTCCAAAAACACAAGTTGAAAAATGGAACTCAGGGGCACTAAAATTCATGAAACTGCAGAATTGAAAATATCTATTGTCGAAAAATGTCTTGAGGTAAGTCACAGAAAAGGACTTGTAAGCAAGGGAGAATGGCAGGAAACGGATGTGAAGAGGTAGAAAGGACTCCCCATTAAAGCACAGGAAAAGGGGCTGAATATCGCCAACGATGCAGTTGGCCAAAAAGGGCGTATGCATTTTTTTCTGAATATATTCAAGTAAAGGGCATACACACTTTTTAGCCAACCAAACAGGTGGGCACTGGAAATCAATACTACAAAATGTATCCCTTCACATCAGTCAGAAGGGCCATCCACATAAAGTGTAAACACCAGAAATGCAGGACAGGGCGAGGAGAAAAGGGAGCCCTGTGAGGCTGATAGTGGAAATGTAAACTGCCAACGGCCACTCTGGAGAAGTGTATTGTGTTTACTAAAACATCTAAAAACTGAGCTACAGAGCATAGGGCACTTGCACTCATGGGCATATATCTTGGGAAAAACAAAAATCGACAGGACACAGGCACCCCAATGTTTACCACCTCTCTGTTAAAAAGAGCCTCGACTTGGATATAACATAAATGTCCCTTGAAGGATAAAATGGATAAAGGAGATGTGGTACTTATGTAGCGTGGAATATTAGCCGGAAATCAATGAAATAAGGCCAATTCCAACAACTCCAGAGGATTTACATATGATCATTCTAAGTGACATAAGTCAGAAAGAAAAAGACGCATATCATAAGATGTCACTTAAAGGTGGAATCAAAAATGGCTACACATGAAATAAATTACAAAACAGAAACATAGTCAAATATGTAGAAAACAGACATAAGGCTACTAAAGGGGAAAGGTGGGGAGGGGTGAGGCATTATCCAGGAGGTTGAAATTAGCAAAGATTCTGTTCCAAGTACCAAATTGAGTAATCGACAAGGCCTACAAGATACCTCAAAGAACTGCACTCCGCACACTCAAGTCACTGGAAAATAATATATATGACTGTTAAGAATCTGAAAAAGAATTTATTGATGTCTCTCAGTACGTGAATCAAGTGGATGTACACCAGCAGAAAACAGAGCTTTGAAAATCAGCTGTAACCAATATAATAATAAATTAAAAATATATATATATATATATATATATATATATATATATATATATATATATATATATAAAAGACAGTGAGACACAAAAATTCTTACAACTTTTGTTGAAGGGATATGATGTAACATGGATTGAACACATCTAGACACACAGCAGGATGAGATAAAAGGCTGGAAACCATTCACGCTAAGAGATATAAGTGAGGTAGGGTGAGGAAAGGCAGACCTTTTAAAGTAATACTGCCTGGTACGCATTCCATGAGTCCCAAATCTGCAGGTTCAAGGGAATCTTCCTACAGTGAAAACATGCATGGGAAACCGAGATGAATGTACACCATGTGATCAGGAAAGGTGTCTAAAATGCACCTCATTTTTGATCTCCTGGTGCTCGGGTTTGCCATTCCAGCCACTTTACTATCAATCTCCCAACTTGGAGAGTCAGCGCATTTAACATCCTGTTTAACACAGTTTGCAATTTGTGCGGAGGATGAAAGGGAAGAGGGGGAACCAATGAGAGACTAGTTGTAGGCATTTGGATGGGCACATGTCACTCTAATTTCCCATCAGGAAGAAGAATTAACCAAAGGCTCATCCTGCCGCCCCGGAAGCACAATAGGGCCTGAAGCAATCCTGTGGTTTTTCGGCCAGCTCACAAAAAAAGTGAGTTGAAAAATGGAGCTCAGGGGCACAGCAATTCACAAACATGCAGAGTTATAAAGGACAACTATCATCCAAAAATCTGTTGAGGGAAGGCAACGAGGCGGATTTAAAGTGAGGCAGAATTGCAGGAAACAGATTTCAAGGGGTACATTGGAATCACCTTTAAAGCACAGGAAAAGCGGCACAACTTTGACAATGATGCACTTGGCCAAAAAGGGCGTATGCATTTTTCCTGAATATATTCAGGAAAAAATGCATACGCCCTTTTTGGCCAAGCAAGCAAGCAGGCAATGCAAATCCTCACTACAAAGAACTCTCACTTCCCACTGGTCAAAAGTGACATCCGAAAAATGTGTAAAAACCAGAAAGGCAGGACAGACCCTGGAGAACAGGGAGCCTTGTTATGCTGATGGGCAGGATGTCAATTGCCAACAGACACACAGGAGGAGTGCATGGTGTTTCCTAAAACATCTAAAAAACAGAGCTACAGAGCCTAGGGCACTTCCAGTCATGGGCATATACCTTGGGAAAACTGAAAATCAATAAGACACAGCCACCCCAAAATTTAGGGCTGCTCTGTCTACAAGAACCTTGACTTCAGTACACCTTAAGTATCCCAGGAAAGACAAAAAAAGGTAAAGAAGTTGTTATATTTACGTACGATGGAATATCCCTCAGCCATGAAATCAATGTCATAAAGCCAGTAGCAGCATAATGAGTGGATTTAGGTACGATGATTCTAAGTGAAATAAGTCACACAGAAAAAGAAACTTATCATAAGATATCACTTATAAAGGGAATGTAACTATGGTTACACATGAACCGAATTAGGAAAGAGAACAGAGTCTCACATTTAGAAAACACTCTTATGCCTGCTTAAGGGGGAAGGAGAGGTGGGGTGATGCATAAAACCAGAGTTTGATATTAGCAAAGGTACCGTTCCATAATCCAAATACAGAATAGACAAGACTGACTCCTTCCTCAGTGAACGGGACTCAACACCCCAGTAAGTTGTCCCAGTAAGTTGTGCTGGGAAAACTGGACAGCTACACGTAAAAGAATGAAATTTGAACACTCCATAACACCATACACAAAAAAAACTCAAAATGGATTAGAGATCTAAATGTAAGACCAGACACTATAAAACTCTTAGAAGAAACCATAGGCAGAACACTCTATGACATAAGTCACAGCAAGATCTTTTTTGACCCACATCCTAGAGTAATGGAAATAAAAACACAAATAAACAAATGGGACCTAATGAAACTTAAAAGCTTTTACACAGCAAAGGAAAACCTAAACTAGATGAAAAGACAACCCTCAGAATGGGAGAACATATTTTGAAATGAAGCAAATGACAAAGGATTAATCTCCAAACTTTACAAGCACCACATGTAGCTCAATATCAGACAAAAAAACCACCCAATCCAAAAATGGGCAGAAGACCTAAATGGACATTTCTCCAAAGAAGAAATACAGATTGGCAACAAACACATGAAAGGATGCTGAACATCACTAATCACTAGAGAAATGCAAATCAAAACTACAGTGAGGTATCACCTCACAGCAGTCAGAATGGCAATCATCAAAAAATCTACAAACAATAAATGCTGGAGGCATTTATTGGAGAAAAGGGAACGATCTTGCCCTGTTGGTGGGAATGTAAATTGATATGGCCACTAGGGAGAACAGTATGGAAGTTCCTTAAAAAACTAAAAATAGAAGTACCATACGACCCAGCAATCCAACTACTGGGCATTTACCCTGAAGTTCCTTAAAAAACTAAAAATAGAAGTACCATACGACCCAGCAATCCAACTACTGGGCATTTACCCTGAGAAAACCATAATTCAAAAAGAATTTTGTACAACAATGTTCATTGCAGCTCTATTTACAGTAGCCAGGACATGGAAGCAACCTAAGTGTCCATCAACAGATGAGTGGATAAAGATTGTCTGGCACATATATACAATGGAATATTACTCAGCCATAAAAAGAAACACAACTGAGTTATTTGTAGTGAGGTGGATGGAATTAGAGTCCATCCTACACAGTGGAGTAAGTCAGAAGGGGGAAAAATACTGTATGTTAACAGAGATGTATGGAATGTAAAGAAAAAAAAGATTATGAAGAACCTAGTGGCACGACAGGATTAAGGACACAGACGTAGAAAAAGGACTTGAGGACATGGCAAGGGGGATGGGTAAGCTGGTACGAAGTGAGAGAGTGGTATGGACATATATACATTACAAAATGTAACATCGATAGCTACTGGGAAGCAGCCGCATAGCACAGGGAGATCAGCTTGGTGCTTTGTGACCAACTAAAGGGGTGGGATATGGAGTGTGGGAGGGAGATGCAAGAGGGAGGGGATATGATGATATATGTATATGTACAGCTGATTCACTTTGTTATACAGCAGAAACTAACACACCATTGTAAAGCAATTAAATTCCAATAAAGGTGTAAAAGGAAAAAAAATAAAGAAAAAAGTAAAGCCCAGAGATAAACCTACACACCTATGTTCAACTAATCTATGACAAAGGAGGCAAGAATGTACAATGGAGAAAAGATAGTCTCTTCAATCAGTGGTTCTGGGAAAAACTGACAGCTACATGTTAAAGAATGAAATTAGAACACTCTCCAACACCGTACACAAAAATAAATTCAAAATGTATTAGAGACCTTAATGTAAGAATGGACAGTATAAAACTCTTAGAGGAAAACATAGGAAGCATACTCTGACATAAATCACAGCAAGATATTTTTTGATCCACCTCCTAGAGTAATGAAATAAAAAAGAAAACTAAACAAATGGGACCTAATGAAATGTAAAAGCTTTTGCAAAGCAAAGGAAACTACAAACAAGACGAAAAGACAACCCTCAGAATGGCAGAAAATATTTGCAAACGAATCAATGGACAAAGGATTAATTTCCAATATATATAAACAGCTCATGCCGCTTAATATTAAAACAACAAACAACCCAATACAAAAATGGGTAAAAGATCTAAATAGACATTTCTTCAAAGAAGACACTGAGATGGCCAAGACGCACATGAAAAGCTGCTCAACATCACTAATTATTAGAGAAATGCAAATTAAAACTACAATCAGGTATCACCTCACACCTGTTAGAATGGGCATCATCAGAAAATCTACAAACAACAAATGCTGGGGAGGGTGTGGACAATTGGAACCCTCTTCCACTATTGGTGGGAATGTAAATTGATACAGTCACTATGGAGAACAGTATGGAGGTTCCTTAAAAAACTAAAAATAGAATTACCATATGATCCAGCAATCCCACTTCTGGGTATATACCCAGAGAAAACCATAAATCAAAAAGACACATTTAACACAATGTTCATTGCAGCGCTATTTACAATAGCCAGGTAATGGAAGCAACCTAAATGCCCACAGACAGATGAATGGATGAAGAAGTGGTACATATATAAAATGGAAGATTACTTAGCCGTATAAAGGAATGAAATTGGGTCATTTGTAGAGATGTCAATGGATCTAGAGACTGTCATAGAGTGAAGTAAGTCAGAAAGAGAAAAACAAATATTGTATATTAATGCATATATGTGGAACCTAGAAAAATGGTACAGATGAACCGGTTTGCAGGGCACAAATAGGGACACAGATATAGAGAACAAACATATGGACGCCAAGGGGGAAGGCAATGTGGGGGTGGGGGTGGGGGTGGGGGTGGGAAGAATTGGCAGACTGGGATTGACATGTGCACACTTATATGTATAAAATAGATATCCAATAAGAACCTGCTGCATAAAAAAATAAATTTAAAAAGATATATAAAATTTAATAAAATAGGACAGAAAAAATTTCTTCCCTTCACATAGATGTATTTATATGAATGAATTATTTCCATGCTTATATCTATAAAAAAAGAGGAATAAAATCTACCTTTAATCAAAAAAAGGAAAAAGAAAAAAAATCCAACAAACAGAAAAACATAACCCCCAAGTTATACAGAGGAAAACCCTATCAGGGCACTTGCTCCAGCAGTAAACAATTTTGAAGTTGGTCAGAGGTGGGGAATCATCTCCCATGCAGCCAGCAGCACCCCCACAAGGAGTGTCCTCATTGCAAAGCTGGGGGACGGTGCCGAGGCGTCTGTGAGTAATCGTGAGCTGAGCCCCAGGCCAGCTGCTGCTGAACTGTTCCCACCCTTCCCAGGTAAAACACCTGAATGTGTGCAAGGACTTGAAAGCCTAGAGGAGGGGCCGTGGAGCCACATCAGCCACAGCACACAGGCCAACTTGGTGCCTTCAGGCCAGCCAGGATGGTCCTGGCCCCAGGCGCTCTTCTGGA
This sequence comes from Mesoplodon mirus, assembly GCF_964341445.2. Classification (NCBI taxonomy): domain Eukaryota; kingdom Metazoa; phylum Chordata; class Mammalia; order Artiodactyla; family Ziphiidae; genus Mesoplodon; species Mesoplodon mirus. The sequence continues at coordinate 141,171,230 of NC_138981.1, forward strand.
AGCTTTCCATTTCCCTGCCTGAGATACCCTTCCTGTCCCGGCCCCCACTGCATTTTTCCTTCCTCACCTCTGCCCAGGGAGAAATTCCAGTGGAAGGTAGGGGTGACACATCCTCTTCTTTAGCAGATGGCAGCCTGGCAACTCCTGCAGAAAGTCCAGCAGAGCCCCACTCAAACCGGGCCAGCCACAAGGCCACCGACCCTCACTCCCTCCCACCAGACCAGCCCCGACACTGCTGATGGGGCAGAGAATATGGCGTCAGGCACAGCTGCAGGGTCTCTTGCTGCCTGGAGTGGTGTTTATATTAACCTCAGCCCAGGCACACCTGGGGAAGGCTGGCAGGGATGGTCAGGCTGTCTCCTCCCTCCTTTACGAGGAGCAGAGACTAAATGCTATGGTGGTTAGGAAATTCTTGCTCAATGAAGCAGTGGGAGGCTCAAGGATTATGCCGTATCATGGAATCCATAATGGGCAGCTTTCAGAGACCACATGGGTGCACATGGCTCTCCAAGACCATGCAGCCTCAGTGTGAAACTGTCCATTGGGTGGCCCAGTTGCTCCCGTATCTTTGACTCTTAATGAGTATGAATATCAAAACTTTCTTACAGCTGGAAACCCAAAGGATTGCAAGGCCATGGTCTGTTGTATGGTTGTTGTGTCAGGGACACACTCAAATGTTTAGACGGTTATTACCTCGCTTGGCAGGCTATGAGCCTGTGAGGGGGAGGCCCTTTTCTCAACCACATGCATGTTAGTAACTGAAACATCCCAAAGGGCTGTCTGTGCTGCCCAGGTAGCTGTTCAATTGCCCAGCAGCAAGGTCAGCTCAGTAATTGCCCACAGGGTCTTGACAGGGACCAGACTGGCCTGAGCTGGAGGACCACAGATGACTGCCTGGATGGTCAGAGGTCAAGGGCTGTCCTGAGACTTGATGTCTATTGATGCCCACTCAGATGGGACAAAGGATGCTGCAGTCCCAGGAGGGCCCCACTAGCCCTCAGGAGGCAGCACCTGGGGGCTGGTAGGTTGCTGCACCAAGTTCTGTATAAATTCATAACATGACCATGGAGTGGCCTCAGTCAGGCCTGTGCTGGACCCGGGCTGCCTAGGCCAAGTGGGGCCAGCACTACTCTTTCCAGTTCAGATGGTAGGAGGAAACCCTGTGGGCTTCTGAGGCCCTAACAGCCGTTGACTGAGGTTGAGTTGGATTTGAAACAGTCAGTGACCAGAGCAGACATTTCGTTCTTCTGCTCTCAGGTTCCAGGATGGGGGTAGATAACCAGCGGCCCAGGCGAACCCCACACTCGTGAGTGACCCTGGGCAAGTCCTGTCCACCCTACAGGGCTCAGAGGTGTGGGGTTAGGGGGGCTGTGGGCCAGTTGTGCTTAACACTAACCCACTAACCCTAATGCCATAATCTCTACTGTTCACTCCCTAACCCTAACCTCCTAATCTCTAATCCTAAACCCTAATGCTCCTAACCCCTAGCCCCTAGATACTCGACCTTGACCTGTAAACTCCTAACCCTTACCCTGACCCTGACTCAGACCATCTAACCTGACCCTCTAGCCTGCATCCTTTAACTCTAATCCCTCAAAACCTGGGCTCAGCTGAGTGGCTCCAGCCAGAAGTGAAGCAGGACCTGTCTTTGGGCCCCCACTGCCTCTGCCCTCTCCTCCCCCCAGGAACCAGAAAGCCCTGGGTTGTTGGACTCTCCTGACCAGAGGGGCAGCTGCTCCTGGTCTCCCTGCGCCCACACCTGCCTCCTCTGGGGCCGTTGGCCTCTGGACTGTCTGACCTTCAGTCCACCTTCAAGAGCCTGGAGACAAATCCAGGTGAGACGCCTGCTTCATTGGCACATGTGGGACCTGATCCCCATCCTCACGGCCCAGCCAGAAAGCTTTGTGCACACTGTCTCATGAGGCTGCCTGTCCCCAGCCAGCTGGAGGGGTCGGGAGTCAGATGGGGAACTGAAGTGTCCTTGAGGTTGGAGTGTGGGCAGGACAGGGTAGGAGGGGTGAGAGGTGAGGTGTCATCATTCCCAAACCAGGCAGGGAGTGTGTGCTGTGTTTGCATTTCAAGCAGGGAAGAGTATGTCAGATGGAGGCTCTGAAGTAGCACACCTTGCAGGCCAACCTACTAGGGCAGTTCTTCCCTAAGCCAACGGGTGGCGCAAGACAACGCAACCAACTGTGCATATATCCTTATAATGAATCTGGCAACTGGAAAGGAAACGTCACAGGTCATGGCAACTGAGACACGAGGAGCCCGTCCCGCCAGCCCAGCCTTGCACAGTCTGGAGGTGGAGCCAGGGTAGGCTGGACAGGCAGCTCCCGGCTAGGGCCTGGGCCGGAGAGCCCCAGGAGTTGTGGCAACTCACAGACAATTTCCAGAGCCCACTGCAGCCGGGAGACGTTCCCTACAGAACAGCCTCGGGCCCTGTGTGTCCACCCTGCACACAGCATGACCGTTGGTCCGTCGACCCCTGGGCCTAGTTCATGGCTGTCTGGCCACCCCTCCCCTCACTTCCTGAGTGTCTGAGCCCCCACGGCCCCCTTGGCCGAGGCTTCTCTGCACACCTGGCTTTCCTGACTATCCCTGCATCTCTGAGCACACCGTGTCCTTCCCTGGGGTCTGCGGGTCTGGATAAGGGTCCCCCTTGTCCCTGGGTGGGCACCCCAGCCAACGCTGATGCTTGCCTTTCCTGCAAGATGGCCCCCTCAGTCTCACCAACTCCAAACTGTGTTGCGTTTACTTCTGGGAAAGAGGGAATGAAGAGGAAGCCCCATTCCGGCCTCACACAAGGTGTGTGCTAAACTTGTGGACCCAAGGGACCACCACAAAGAGGCTGGAAGCCTGGCGGAGGCACAGCCCCTACCGTCACCCCTGTTCCTCAGCCCATCTTCTCTCTTCTGCCATCAAACCCCTCAGCTGCCACCGGAAGGAAAGTGTGGGCCTGATCCTGTCACTCTGGTTCCAAAACTGTTCTCTCTGTCTATAAAACAAAATCAAAGCTAGCTGTTTGGCCAGCCTTGCAGCCCATCTGCGATGCGTCCTCCCCATGAGCCAGGCACCCAGCCCCTTCCTCTGCCCCCTGCCCCCACCCTCCTCTAGAGAGAGCTCCATCCACCCTGCTGCTTCAGCTCAGCTCAGCTGCCACCTGCGCTGACCCACCAGCCAGAGGTAACCTCTCCCTCTGCAGACACACCTGGCCTGCAGCTCTTCTGCCCCACGCCCGGCTGGGCTGAGCAGAGCTGAGGGCACACGCCTGCTTCACTGTGGACCCCAGGCCCCAGCACATGGCACAGGCTCAGGGATGTTTACTGGACGGATGGATGACCATGAGGATGAGCAGACAGATCACTCACGGTAGCGGGTAGTGATCCTCCTTCTGAGTCTCTACACTTCACCACAAAGTGCTGAGGCAACAGCAAAAGGGAGGGTGGGGGAAGGCGGCACCAGAAAGCAACAACTCCGTGCCTTCCTCATCCCCCCACAGCACGCATGTGTACACACACATGTGCACGTACATGCCCAAGCATACCTCCATTCACAAACATGTACACACACACATGCAAAGATGCACTGCAGTCACATACACACATGCACACAATCACATGTGCCGCACATGCAAAAACATGTGCATACACACATATGTGCCTGCCTGCACGTAAACACACTCACACGCACTCGGGTGTACACAGACCTGTGCACAGACAGCACACACATGCACGTGCTTGTGCACACTCACATAATACACACACATACACACAAAAGCTCAGGAAATTTCCTAAAGTTTGTTTTTGTTTCAGCCTCCCCAAGAATGAGGAGAGAGCAGATGGTCCCTGGGAAATAAAGATGGTCACGGCCCTGCATCCATCACAGAGACTAGATGAAGGCTCAAGCACGCTCTGCCCTGCCCAGTCGTGGGGTACAGACCCAGCCTGCTCAGCTGCCTCAGCCGAGCCTTCCGCTGCCCCAGCCACTCGTGGGAGAACAAGTCTGAGTGTCAGTTGCAGGTCATGTCTGTGCTACTTCCGGACCGGGGGTCTTGTGTTATCTTGCATGGTATCTTGCTCTGGGCTGAGGCTTACATTTTGCTATCTACTCTTCCATAAGCACTTCACCATATTCCTGAATGCCTATGCCTTCCAGAGGCCCCAGTTCTAGAACCCTGGAGTTGGGAAACAGTCAGCCGTCTCTGTGCACAATCACAAAGCTGCAGTCTGATCCAAGTCCACTTCTTGTATATCTTAATTCTGCTCCACCTGGGGCTGATTGGGGAGGTGCTGGGTCTACAGCCAATAAAGATCTGGGAGACATGATCCCCCTCTCGCAGGCCTGCATGGACTTGCCTTTGCCTGTTAGTCCAAGTCATGCTCTATACAACATCTCTGTTTTTCTCCTCTAGAAAAATATATGCCCAGAAGCAGCAGCATCTCTTTAGACCACAGTCAGGATGACCCTCCTGGAATGAGCCTCAATCCTGCCTCAACTGGACTCTCTCCTGCCCTCTGCCTGACAAGGACCAGGCCTTGGGTGTGGTCAGTCTCCCCTCCAGTCTGACTGGGCCTTCCTGACCAGAGAACCCAGGAATACCCCCTGAGCCTGTGGACTCAAGCATGTGCTGTGGGCAAATGTGCTGATGCATCAAAAAAATGATAGGACTCTCCAAGACCATGAAAAATCACATACAACACGAACCATAAATAACAGCCAGGCTTGTTCTACACTGTGTGAAAACTGTCAATTTTTCACTACACTGGAACACACTCAGAGATGCTCTGGGCCTGGAAGAGCCCCAGGGCCCTGGTGCTGCCCAGACTGGAAAGGGCCTCACATAGAACCTTCTGGATCCTCACTGTGATGGGATGGGGGACCCAGGGAGACTGCATAAGAAGTGGGTACAGAAGCCCAGCCAAGCTCCCAGGCTTTTGGGGCCTGGAGGGTCAGAAAGCTCCAGAGTATTTCCCTTGCTGAACTTGGGTTCAGAGCCCCAGGTGCTCTGTGGGCAGCAGGATCCTCCCGTGAGGACACTGACCATCTCCTCCAGGCCTCTACCACACAAAGGGTGACCAAACACAGAGCTGCTCCACAGGGATGTGGGCAGGCCAGGGAGCCTGAGGGAGAGGAGGTGGGAAGCGGCGGCACCCCAGTTCCATGGCCTTCTCGTCCTCCTGGAGCCCCCGCCCTGGTGCACAGTTCACTCCCTGGCTCACCGTGAGTGACGCGCTGAGCAGGCCTGGGTCTTACCAACGGCCAGATCTCTCAGGCCCTCTGCGTCCTGTGTTTTGCTGCAGGGAGCACACCTTTAGTAACTCCTCAAGTCATGGATGGAGAGGGTGAATGAATGAATGAACAAGGGAATGAGTGAGCAATGAAGGAACAGACAAATGGGCAGATGGTGGATCCATGCTGCCGTGCTGACCCCGAGGATGAAATGTCAGGTGTGCAAGACTCTCCCATGAAACAGTCTCCACCACCTCCTGACCCCAAGCCACTCCCTTCAGGACAACCTTACTCCATACTGTACCCTAACCCTAGCCCATACTGTAACCCTAACCTGTACCCTAACCCATACCCGAACCCTAACCCATAGCCGTACCCTAACCTGTACCCTAGCCCTTACCCTAACCCTAAACTGTACCCTAATCCTAACCTGTAACCTAACCCATACTCTAACCTGTACCCTAACCCGTACCCATACCCTAACCTGTACCCTAAACCCTAATCCTTACCCCTAAATTAATTTTTTTTAATATTTTGGGGGGTTAAAACAAATTAGCAGAACAGCAAAATAAAACAAAGTAACCTGAGTGTCCCTCAAAAAGCTAAGACTGAAATAGTTGGTACTTCTCTTCTATGGACTGTTAAGTAGCCTATAAAAAGTGTGAGACCTAAGTCTGTTTTTCTGCAGTGAGAAACATGATGTTCCAGATGGAAGGAACACCTGGATAAAATGAGAAAGCTACACATTATGCTGGTCGTTTCAGGGAGTGGGAAAGGATGGCAAGTGGTAAAATATTATCTTTTCCTTTAATCTTTTCAAATTTCACTTGTTACAAAGAACTTGAATTATAATTGTACTTAAAAAAAGTAACAGTGGGGGCTTCCCTGGTGGCACAGTGGTTGAGAGTCTGCCTGCCGATGCAGGGGACATGGGTTCATGCCCCGGTCCAGGAAGATCTCACATGCTGCGGAGCGTCTGGGCCCGTGAGCCATGGCTGCTGAGCCGGCATATCCGGAGCCTGTGCTCCACAACTGGAGAGGCCAGAACAGTGAGAGACCCACGTACCGCAAAAAAAAAAGTAAGTAACAATGGAAATTTAAAAGAAATAAATATATATTGTGTGTTTAATTACATTTCATAGAATTATTATCTCTGAATCATAATTCTGTTAGTACACCAGTATAGAGATTATTTCTTAATATTTAGGTGAGAACCATTTCCTTTTCTTTTTCAGAATAATTCTGTAAACTCATTTCCAGTAATGGCACTCTTCCCCAAATCGAAGGTTTAACAAGGGAGATGCTGGCAGAATAATCATGAAAACACAAAGCAATACAAAAGCAACAAATATTTCTAACTTCCAATAGCAGCTCAATTTAGAAGAGGGTTTATATCTTCAGAACAAAAGCATTCCTCCTTGACTTTCTAACCAGTCAAAATCTGTGTATTCTAAAGAAAATCTGTGATGTTATTCCCATAAAACTACCGTTAACTGCTTCTGCCTCCAGTAGATTTCCTAAGCACTAGTGTTTTAATGTACAGGTTAAAAACAAAACCCTAATGTGATTTATTTATACTGTGTATTCCTTGTCTTATCCTAGTTCTAAAGTCATCTCCATGGGTGGACCCCAAATAATATTCCTTTAGGTGCTAAGTGATATCTGGATGTGGGAGAGGTTTAATAAATACCCTAACCCTAAAGCGTAACCTAACACATACCCTAATCCTAAAACTAAGGCATAAAATAACCCTAACACATACCCTAACCCTGACCCGAACCCTAACACTAAACCATAACCTAACCCGTACCCTAACTCTAACCCGTAGCAATACCATAAACTTTAACCAAACCCTAACCTTAACCCCAAATCCCTGACCCTAACCCCTAACCCTGAACCTAACCCTAATCCAACCCTAACCCTAATATTGACCCTAAACCTAACCTCTAACCTTAACCCTAACCATAACCCTAACCCCTAACCCTAACCCTAAACCCTGCCCTAACCCTAACCCTAAAAAGCTTTCATACCCTTACCTTTAACATAAACCTTACCCATTCGCTAACCCTAACACTAACCCTAAACCCTAAACCCTAACCCTAAACCCTAAACCCTAACCCTACCTTAACCCGAACCCTAACTAACCCTACCCGTAACTAACACTAACGCTAACCCTAACCCTAATACCTAACCCTAACCCTCTAACCCAAAACCTCTATCCGTAACCCTAACCCTAACCCTAACCTAACAAAAGCACAGATGCTACTCCTATCTCAGGCCCTGACACTGTCCCTATATAAAGACTTGCTGCTGTCAATATCTATATCTGACACAATCCTGAGCTTATATCCTGTCCCATCTCTTACTGAAGTCCTGAAACTCTCCCTAAGTGAACCTTGACGCTGTCCCTAAGTGAGGCCCCGAGGCTGTCCATAACTGAGACCCCGATATTATCTTTAACCAACACCCTGATGTTTATCCTACAGAGGCACTTGTGCTGCTCCTAAGCCTTTCCCTGACACTTTCCCTAGATAAGGCCCTGACGCTGCTTCTAAATAAGGCCCTGATGCTCTGAATAACTAAGGCCCTCAAACTATCCCTTGCTCATTTACTGACATTATCCCTAGGCTGTAACCTGACTCGATCCATAGCTAATGTCCTGCCTCTTATCCTACCTAAAGCCCTAATGCTGTCCCTAACTAAGGCCCTGACTAGTCCTAACTCAGGCCCTGACACTGTCCTTACCCAAGGCCTTGACAGTACTCCTAACTCAGGCCCTGACACGATACCTAACAAAGGCTCCGATGCTAGTCCTAACTAAGGCCCTGACACTCTCCCTGACTAAGGCCCTGAACCTACTCCTAACTCAGGCCCTGAATATATCTTTAACGAAGAACCTAATGCTGATCCTACAAAGGCCCTGACGCTGCTCCAAAGTCATGACCTGACAGTGTCCCCAGCTAAGGGCCTGACACTAGGCCTCACTCAGGCCCTGTCACTCTCCCTATGACAGGCTCTGACGCTGTCCCTACCTGAAGCCCTGACACTGGTTCTAAACAAGCCCCGATACTCTCAGTAACTAAGGTGTTGACACTATACCTGGGTCATTTCCTGACAGTATACCTAGATCATAATTTAACCCTGTCTTTAGCTAAAGTCGAGCCTCTTATAACAACTAAACCCTGATGCTGCGCCTATCTCAGGACCTGTATTTAGTCCCAAGTCCGTGACACTGTCCTTAATTAAGGCCTAGATGCTTGTCCTAGGTCAGGGCCTGATACTGTTCCTAACTAAGGCCCTAACACTATTCCTAACTCAGGTTCTGACACTGTACGTAACAGAAGGCCCTGACGCTAGTCCTAACCAAGGCCCTGACTCTACACCTAACACAGGCCCTGACACTGACCCTAACTAAGGCCCTGACACTACACCTAACTCAGGCCATGACACTGGCCCTAACTAAGGCCCTGACACTATTCCTAACACAGGCCCTCACACGATTCCTTTGAAGGTTCTGATGCTAGTCCTAAGGCCCTGACACTGACCCTATCTAAGGCCCTGCTGCCGTCAATATCCAAAGTCCTGACACTATCCTGAGAATATATTCTAACGAATGCCTTAATAACATCCTAAAACTCTCCTGATGTAAGCCTTGATGCTGTCCCTAACAGAGGCCCTGAGAATGTCTTTAACAAAGACCCTGATGCTGATCCTACAGAGGCAATTGTGCTGCTCCTAAGCCTTTCCCTGACACTTTCCCTAGATAAGGCCCTGACGCTGGTCCTAAATAAGGCCTTGATGCTCTGAATAACTAAGGCCTTCAAACTATCCCTCGCTCATTTCCTAACATTTTCCCTAGCCCATAACCTAACTCGATCTGTAGATAATGTCCTGCCTCTTATCCTACCTGAAGCCCTAATGCTGTCCCTAACTAAGTCGCTGACTACTCCTAACTCAGGACCTGACACTGGCCCTAACTAAAGCCTTCACACTACTCCTAACTCAGGTCCTGACATTGTCCCTAACAAAGACCCTGACACTACACATAACACAGGCTCTGAAATGATACCTAACAAGGGCTCTGATGCTAGTCTTAACTAAGGCCCTGACACTCTCCCTACCTAAGGCCCTGAACCTACTCCTAGCTCAGGCCCTGATCATGTCTTTAACTAAGACCCTAATGCTCAACCTACAAAGGCCCTAATGCTGCTCCTAAGTCATGCCCTGACAGTGTCCCCAGCTAAGGGCCTGATGCTAGGCCTCACTCAGGCCCTGTCGCTCTCCCTACGTCAGGCTCTGACGCTGTCCCTACCTGAAGCCCTGACACTGGTTCTAAACAAGGCCCCGATACTCTCAGTAACTAAGGTGTTGACACAATACCTGGGTCATTTCCTGACACTATACCTAGATATTAACCTAACCCTCGCTTTAGCTAAAGGCGAGCCTCTTATGCTGACTAAAGTCCTGATGCTGTGCCTAACTCAGGCCCTGAATTTAGCCCCAAGGCCATGACACTGTCCCTAACTAAGGCCTAGATGCTGGTCCTAGCTCAATGCCTGACACTGTCCCTAACTAAGGCCCTGCTGCCATCAATATCTAAAGTCCTGACATTATCCTGAGCTCACATCCTGACCCATCTAATACTAAGGTCCTGAAACTGTCCCTAAGTGAACCTTGATGTGGTCCCTAAGTGAGGCCCTGAGGCTATCCATAACAGAGACACTGATAATGTCTTTAACAAACACCCTGATGCTGATCCTACAGAGGCCCTTAGGCTGTTCCTAAGCCTTGCCTTGACACTGTCCCTGGCTAAGGTCCTGACAAGGGGCCTAAAAAAGTCCCTGATACTCTGTCACTAAGACCTTCAATCTATCTCTCACTCATTTCCTGACATTATCCCTAGCCCATAACATGACTCGGCCTATAGCTAATGTCCTGCCTCTTATCCTAACTGAAGCCATAATTTTGACCCTAACTAAGGCCCTGACTAGTCCTAAGAAACTGACACTGTCCCTAACTAAGGCCTTGACAGTAATCCTAACTCAGGTATGACACAATACCTAACAAAGGCTCTGATGCTAGTCCTAACTCAACCACTGACTCTGTCCCTAAGAAGGATTCTGCTTCCATCAATATCTAAAGTCCTGACACTATCCTGAGCATATATCCTGTTCCATCTCTTACTAAAGTACTGAAACTGTCCCTCAGTGAGGCCCTGAGGCTGTCCCTAACAGAGGCCCTGAGAATGTCTTTAACCAAGACCCTGATGCTGATCCTACAGAGGCCCTTATGCTCCTCCTAAGCCTTGGCCTGGCACTGTCCCTATGAAGGCCGAGACACTGGTCCTAAAGAAGGCCCAGGTACTCTCAGTAACTAAGGCTTTCAAACTGTCCCTCACTCCATTCCTGACTTTATCCCTAGTCCGTAGTTAATGTCCTGCCTCTTATCCTACCTGGAGCCCTAATGTTCCTAATTAAGGCCCTGACTCATCCTCACTAAGGCCCTGACACTTTGTGTAACTAAAGCTCAGAAGCTGTGCCTAATGCAGACCCTGCTGCCGGCAATAACTAAAGGCCTGACACTATCCTGAGCTAATATACTGACCCATCTCTAACCAAGGTCCTGACACTATTTCTAAGTCAGCCCTGACGCTGTCCCTAAATAAAACCCTGAGGCTGTCCCTAACATAGGCCCTGAAGCTATCCCCAAATGAGGTCCTGACCCTCTGCCTAACTCAGGCCCCAATGATATCTTTAACTAAGACCCTAATGTTGATCCTAAAAAGGCCCTGATGCTACTCCTGAGTCATGCCCTGGCAGTGTCCTCAGTTCAGGGCCTGATGCTAGGCCTCACTCAGTCCCTGTCACTATTGCCAAGTCAGACTATGACGCTGTCCCTACCTGAAGCCCTGACACTGGTTCTAAATAAGGCCCTGGTACTCTCAGTAACGAAGGTGTTGACACTATCCCTAGGTCATTTCCTGACACTATCCCTAGATGTTAACCTGATCCTGTCCCTAGCTAATGTCCTGCCTCTTATGCTAACTAAAGCCCTTAAGCTGTGCCTAGCTGAGGCCCTCTGTTGAGTCCCAAGGCCGTGACACTGTCCCTAACTAAGGCCTAGATGCTCGACCTAAGTCAGGGCCTGATACTGTTCCTAACTAAGGCCCTAAAACCATTCCTAACTCAGGCCCTGATACTGTCCAAAACTAAGGCCCTGACACTACTCATAACTCAGGCCCTGACACAATACCTAAGAAAGGCTCTGATGCTAGCTGTAACTAAAGCCCTGATACTTTCCCTAAATAGGCTCTGCTGCCATCAATATCTAAAATCCTGACACTATCCTGAGCGTATATCTTAACCCATGACTTATTAACATCCGGAAACTGTTCCTAAGTAAGCCTTGACACTGTCCCTAAGTGAAGCCCTGAGGCTGTCCCTAACCGAGGTCCTGATAATGTCTTTAACAAAGACCCTGATGCTGATCTTACAGAAGTACTGGTTCGACTCTTAAGCCTTGCGCAGACACTGTCCTTAGATAAGGCCCTGATGCTGGTCCTAAATAAGGCCCTGATGATCTGAATAACTAAGGCCTATAAACTATCCCTTGCTCATTTCCTGACATTATCCCTAGCCTGTAACCTGACTCAGTCCGTAGCTAATGTCCTGCCTCTTATCCTACCTGAAGCCCTAATGCTGTCCCTAACTAAGGCCTTGACTACTGCTAAATCAGGCCCTAACACTGGCGCTAACTGAAGCCTTCACACTACTCCTAACTCAGGTCCTGACACTTTCCCTAACTAAGGCTCTGACACTACTCATAACTCAGGCCCTGAGATGATACCTAACAAAGGCTCTGATGCTAGTCTTAACTAAGGCCCAGACACTCTCCCTACCTAAGGCCCTGAATGTACTCCTAACTCAGGCCCTGATCATGTCTTTAACTAAGACCGCGCTGCTCATCCTACAAAGGCCACGATGCTGCTCCTAAGTCATGCCCTGAGAGTGTCCCTAGCTAAGGGCCTGATGCTAGGCCTCACTCAGGCCCTGTCACTCTCCCTATGTCAGGCTCCCAAGAGGTCCCTACCTGAAGACCTGACACTGGTTCTAAACAAGGATCTGATACTCTCAGTAACTAAGGTGTTGACACCATACCTGGCTCATTTCCTGACACTATACCTATACCTTAACGTAACCCTGTCTTTAGCTAAAGTTGAGCCTCTTATGCCAACTAAAGGCCTGATGCTGTGCGTAACTCGGGCCCTGACTTAGTCCCAATGCCTTGAAACTGTCCCAAAGTAAGACCCTGACAGGACTCCTAAATTAAGCCCTGACACTAGTCCTAACTAAGGTGCTGAAACAGGACCTAACTAAGGCCCTTGACTTAGGAGTAGTGTCAAGGCTTTAGTTAGGGACAGTGTTAGGCCTTAGTTCGGACTAGCAGCACAGCCTTTGTTAGGTATCATGTCAGGGCCTCAGATAGGAATACTGTCAGGGCCCTAGTTAGGGACAGTATGAGGCACTGACTTAGGGCGAGCATCTAGGCCTTCATTAGGGACACTGTCACGGCCTTGGGACTAAATTCAGGGCCTGATTTAGTCACAGAATAAGAGCTTTAGTTGGCATAAGAACCTCAAATTTAGCTAAAGAAACTGATAGGTTAAGGTCTAGGTACAATGTCAGGAAATGACCTAGGGATAGTGTCAAACCTTAGTTACTGAGAGTATCAGGGCCTTGTTTAGAACCAGTGTCAGGGTTTCAAGTAGGGACAGCATCAGAGCCAGTCAGAGAGACCAGAAGAGCCTGAATGAGACCTACCGTCAGGACCTTAGCTAGGGACACTGTCGGGGCATGACTGAGAAGCAGCATCAGGGCCTTTGTAGGATCAGCATTACGGTCTTATGACATGATCAGAGCCTCAGTAGGTGGAGCATCAAGGCCTCAGTTAGGGATAGCTTCAGGGCCTGTGTTAGGGACAGCCTCAGGGCTTTATTTAGGGCAAGCATCAGGGCTGACTTAGGGATAGTGTCAGGACCTTGGTTAGAGATGTGTCAGTATATTAGCTCAGGATAGTGTCAGGCCTTTAGATATTGCTGGCAGCTGGGCCTGCGTTAGGGACAGCTTCTGGGCCTTACTTACAAACAGTGTCAGGGCCTTAATGATGACTAGTCAGGGCCTTAGTTAGGGACAGCATTAGGGCTTCAGGTAGGGTAAGAGGCAGGATATTAACTACGGACTAGGGATAAAGTCAAGAACGGAGCGAGGGACAGTTTGAAGGCCTTAGCTATCGAGAGCACCTGGGCCTTCTTTAGGACGAGCGTCACGGCCTTCAGTAGGGACAGTGTCAAGGCAAGGCCTAGGAGGGGCATAAGGGCCTCTGTAGGATCAGCATCAGGGTCTTGGTAAAAGATATTCTCAGGGCCTAACTCAGGGACAGGCTCAGGGCCTCACTTAGGGTCAGCATCAAGGATCACTTAGGGACAGTTTCAGGACCTTAGTAAGAGACGGGACAGGATATATGCTCAGGATAGTGTCAGAACTTTAGATAATTACAGCAGCAGGGCCTTTGTTAGGGACAGTGTCAGGGCCTGAGTTTACTCTAGCTTCAGGGCCTTAGTTAGTAATAGTGTCAAGGCCTTGTTTAGGGTCACTGTCAGGGCCTTAGTTAGGGTTAACATCAGAGCCTTCGTTAGGTATAATGTCAGGGCCTGAGTTAGGAGCAGTGTCAGGGCTTGGTGAGGGACAGTGTCAGGGCCTTGGATAGGACAAGCGTCAGAGCCTTTGTTACGTACAATGGCAGGGCCAGAGTTAGGAGGAGAGTCAGGCCCTTAGTTAGAGACACTGTCAGGGCCTTAGTTAGGGACACTATCACAGCCTGAGTTAGTAGTAGTGTCAAGGCCTTACTTAAGGACAGTGTCAGGGCCTTACTTATAACTAGCAGCGGAGCCTTTGTTCCATATCGTGTCAGGGCCTGATTTAGGAGTAGTGTCAAGGCCTTAGTTAGGGTCAGTGTCAGGGGCTTAGTTAGGAGAGCTGTCAAGCCCTTACTTAGGATTACTGTCAGAGACTGAGCTAGGATTAGCATCAGAGACTTCATTAGGTATCGTGTCAGGGCCTGAGCTAGGAGTAGTGTCAGGGCCTTAGTTAGGAGTGGAATCAGTGCCTCTCTTAGAAACAGTGTCAGGGTCTGTGTTAGGTGTAGTGTCAGGGCATAAGCTAGGACAGTGTCAGGGCCTTAGTTAGGACTAGCATCAGAGCCTTGGTTAGTTATCGTGTCACGGCCTGAGTTAGCCATAGTCTCAGGCCCTACTTAGGGACAGTGTCAGGGCCTTGGTTAGGACTACCATCAGAGCCTTTCATAGGAACAGTGTCAGGGTCTTGGTTAGGACTGGTGTCATGGCCTTCTGTTAGGTACACTGCCAGGGCCTGAGTCAGGCATAGTGTTAGCGACTTTGTTAGGGACAGTATCAGGCCCTGATGTTGGACCAGCATCTAGGCCTTAGATAGGGACAGTATCGCGGCCTTGGGTCTAAAATCAGGGCCTGAGTTAAGCATAGCATCAGGGCTTTAGTTGCTATAAGAGGCTCAACCTTAGCTAAAGACAGGGTAAAATTATAATCTAGATATACTGTCAGGAAATGAGCCAGGTATACTGTCAACATCTTAGTTACTGAGACTATTGGGGCCTTGTTTAGAACCAGTGTCTGGGCTTCAGGTGGGGACAGCGTCAGAGCCTGTCATAGGGAGAATGACAGGGCCTGAGTGAGGCCTAGCATCAAGCCCTTAGCTGGGGACACTGGCAGGGCATGACTGAGAAGCAGCATCAGGGCCTCTGTAGGATCAGCATTATGGTCTTAGTTAAAGACATGATCAGGGCCTGAGTTAGGTTGAGCAGAAAGGCCTCAGTTTAGGATAGCTACAGGGCCTGTGTTACGGACAGCCTCAGGGCTTTATTTAGGGCCAGCATCAGGGCTGACTTAGGGAGAGTGTCAGAACCTCGCTTAGAGATGGGTCAGTATATTAGCTCAGGATAGTGTCAGGCCTTTAGTTATTGCTGTCCGCAGGGCCTGCATTAGGGACAGCTTCTGGGCCTTACTTAAACACAGAGTCAGGGGCTTAGTGATGACTAATCAGGGCTTTAGTTAGGGACAGCATTAGGGCTTCAGGTAGGGTAAGAGGCAGGACATTAACTTCGGACTAGGGATAAAGTCAGGAACGGAGCGAGGGACAGTTAGAAGGCCTTAGTTATCGAGAGCACCTGGGCCTTCTTTACGACCAGGGTCACGGCCTTCAGTAGGGACAGTGTCAGGGAAAGGCCTAGGAGGAGCATAAGGGACTCTGTAGGATCAGCATCAGGGGATGGGCCTGGGGATGGGGCTGGGGCTGGGGCTGGGGCTAGGTCTAGGGCTAGGGCTGGTGCTGGGGCTGGGGCTGGAGAGGGCAAGGGCTAGGGCTAGGCCTAGGGCCTTATTTAGGAATAGTGTCAAGGCCTTATTTAGGGTAACCGTCAGGGCCTTAGTTAGGGTTAGCATCAGAGCCTTCGTTAGGTAAAATGTCAGGGCCTGAGTTAGAAATAGTGTCAGGGTCTTAGTGAGGGACAGTGTCAGGGCCTGAGTAAGGAGTGGAATCAGTGCCTCTCTTAGGAAGAGTGTCAGGGTCTGTGTTAAGTGTAGTGTAAGGGCATAAGTTAGGACAGTGTCAGGGCATTAGTTAGGACTAGCATCAGAGCCTTGGTTAGCTATCATGTCACGGTCTGAGTTAGCCGTAGTCTCAGGCCCTACTTAGGGACAGAGTCAGGGCCTTGGTTAGGACTACCATCAAATCCTTTGTTAGGGACAGTGTCAGGGTCTTGGTGAGGTACGGTGTCAGGGCCTTCTCTGAGGTACACTGTCAGAGCCTGATTCAGGCATAGTGTTAGGAACTTTGTTAGGGACAGTATCAGGCCCTGATGTTGGACCAGCATCTAGGCCTTAGTTAGGGACAGTGTCAAGGCCTTGGGGATAAATACAGGGCGTGAGTTAACCACAGCATCAGGCCCTAATTGCCATAAGAGGCTCAACCTTAGCTAAAGACAGCTTTAAATTATGATCTAGATAGACTGTCAGGAAATGACACATGTATAGTGTCAACTCCTTAGTTACTGAGTGTATTGGGGCCTTGTTTAGAACCTGTGTCAGGGCTTCAGGTGGGGACAGCGTCAGAGCCTGATGTAGGGAGAGAGACAGGGCCTGAGTGAGGCCTAGCATCAGGTCCTTAGCTGGGGACACTGGCAGAGCATGACTGAGAAGCAGCATCAGGGCCTCTGTAGGATCAGCATTACGGTCTTAGTTAAAGACATGATCAGGGCCTGAGTTAGGCAGAGCGTCAAGGCCTCAGTTAGGGATAGCTTCAGGTCCTGTGTTAGGGACAGCCTCAGGGCTTTATTTAAGGCCAGCATCAGGGCTGACTTAGGGATAGTGTCAGAACCTTGGTGAGAGATGGGTCAGTATATTAGCTCAGGATAGTGTCGGGCCTTTAGTTATTGCCGGCAGCAGGGCCTGCATTAGGGACAGCTTCCGGGCCTTACTTTAAAACAGTGTCAGGGCCTTAGTGATGACTAATCAGGGCCTTAGTTAGGGACAGCATTAGGGCTTCAGGTAGGGTAAGAGGCAGGACATTAACTACAGACTAGGGATAAAGTCAGGAACGGAGCAAGGGACAGTTTGAAAGCCTTAGTTATCGAGAGCACCTAGGCCTTCTATAGAACCAGCATCATGGCCTTCGGTAGGGACAGTGTCAGGGCAAGGCCTAGGAAAATCATAGGGGCTGGGGTGGGCCTGGGGCTGGGTCCGGGCCTGGGGCCATGGCTAGGTCTAGGGTTAAGACTGGCGCTGGGCCTGGCGCTAGGGAGGGCTAGGGCAAGGGATAGGGCCTTAGTTAGGAATAGTGTCAAGGACTTAGTTAGGGTCAGTGTCAGGGACTTAGTTAGGGTTAGCATCAGAGCCTTCCTTAAGTATAATGTCAGGGCCTGAGTTAGAAATAGTGTCAGGGCCTGAGCAAGGAGTGGAATCAGTGCCTCTCTTAGGAAGAGTGTCAGGGTCTGTGTTAAGTGTAGTGTAAGGGCATAAGTTAGGACAGTGTCAAGGCCTTATGTAGGACTAGCATCAGAGCGTGGTTACGTACCGTGTCACGGCCTGAGTTAGCCATAGTCTCAGGCCCTACTTAGGGACAGTGTCAGGGCCTTGGTTAGGACTACCATCAGAGCCTTTCATAGGAACAGTGTCAGGGTCTTGGTTAGGACTACCATCAGAGCCTTTGTTAAGGACAGTGTCAGGGTCTTGGTTAGGACTGGCGTCAGGGACTTCTGTTAGGTACACTGTCAGGGCCTGAGTCAGGCATAGTGTTAGGGACTTTGTTAGGGACAGTATCAGGCCCTGATGTTGGACCAGCATCTAGGCCTTAGTTAGGGACAGTATCACGGCCTTGGGTCTAAAATCAGGGCCTGAGTTAAGCATAGCATCAGGGCTTTAGTTGCTATAAGAGGCTCAACCTTAGCTAAAGACAGGGTAAAATTATAATCTAGATATACTGTCAGGAAATGAGCCAGGTATACTGTCAACATCTTAGTTACTGAGAGTATCGGGGCCTTGTTTAGAACCAGTGTCTGGGCTTCAGGTGGGGACAGCATCAGAGCCTGTCGTAGGGAGAGTGACATGGCCTGAGTGAGGCCTAGCATCAGGCCCTTAGCTGGGGACACTGTCAGGGCATGACTGAGAAGCAGCATCAGGGCCTCTGTAGGATCAGCATTACGGTCTTAGTTAAAGACATGACCAGGGCCTGAGTTAGGCGAGTGTCAAGGCCTCAGTTAGGGATAGCTTCAGGTCCTGTGTTAGGGACAGCCTCAGGGCTTTATTTAGGGCCAGCATCAGGGCTGATTTAAGGATAGTGTCAGGACCTTGGTTAGAGATGGGTCAGTATATTAGCTCAGGATAGTGTCAGGCCTTTAGTTATTGCCGGCAGCAGGGCCTGCATTAGGGACAGCTTCCAGGCCTTACTTACAAACAGTGTCAGGGCCTTAGTGATGACTAATCAGGGCCTTAGTTAGGGACAGCATTAGGGCTTCAGGTAGGGTAAGAGGCAGGACATTAACTACGGACTAGGGATAATTCACAAACGGAGCAAGGGACAGTTTGAAGGCCTTAGTTATCGAGAGCACCTGGGCCTTCTTTAAGACCAGCATAACGGCCTTCGTTAGGGACAGTGTCAGGGCAAGGCCTAGCAGGAGCATTAGGGCTAGGGCTGGGGCTGGGGCTAGGGCAAGGGATAGGGCCTTAGTTAGGAATAGTGTCAAGGCCTTAGTTAGGATCACCGTCAGGGCCTTAGTTAGGGTTAGCATCAGAGCCATCGTTAGGTATAATGTCAGGGCCTGAGTTAGAAGTAGTGTCAGGGCCTTAGTGAGGGACAGTGTCAGGGCCTGAGTAAGGAGTGGAAACAGTGCCTCTCTTAGGAACAGTTTCAGGGTCTGTGTTAGGTACAGCATCAGGGTGTAAGTTAGGACAGTGTCAGGGCCTTAGTTAGGACTAGCATCAGAGCCTTGATTAGCTATCGTATCACGGCATGAGTTAGCCGTAGTCTCAGGCCCTACTTAGGGACAGTGTCAGGGCCTTGGTTAGGACTGGCATCAGGGCCTTCTGTTAGGTACACTGTCAGGGCCTGAGACAGGCATAGTGTTAGGGACTTTGTTAGGGACAGTATCAGGCCCTGATGTTGGACAAGCATGTAGGCCTTAGTTAGGGACAGTGTCACGGCCTTGGGGATAAATTCAGGGCCTGAGTTAAGCATAGCATCAGGGCTTTAGTTGCTATAAGAGGCTCAACCTTAGCTAAAGACAGGGTAAAATTATAATCTAGATATACTGTCAGGAAATGAGCCAGGTATACTGTCAACATCTTAGTTACTGAGAGTATCGGGGCCTTGTTTAGAACCAGTGTCTGGGCTTCAGGTGGGGACAGCGTCAGAGCCCGTCAAAGGGAGAATGACAGGGCCTGAGTGAGGCCTAGAATCAGGTCCTTAGCTGGGGACACTGGCAGAGCATGACTGAGAAGCAGCATCAGGGCCTCTGTAGGATCAGCATTACGGTCTTAGTTAAAGACATGATCAGGGCCTGAGTTAGGTTGAGCAGAAAGGCCTCAGTTTAGGATAGCTTCAGGGCCTGTGTTACGGACAGCCTCAGGGCTTTATTTAGGGCCAGCATCAGGGCTGACTTAGGGAGAGTGTCAGAACCTCGCTTAGAGATGGGTCAGTATATTAGCTCAGGATAGTGTCAGGCCTTTAGTTATTGCTGTCCGCAGGGCCTGCATTAGGGACAGCTTCTGGGCCTTACTTAAACACAGAGTCAGGGGCTTAGTGATGACTAATCAGGGCCTTAGTTAGGGACAGCATTAGGGCTTCAGGTAGGGTAAGAGGCAGGACATTAACTTCGGACTAGTGATAAAGTCAGGAACGGAGCGAGGGACAGTTAGAAGGCCTTAGTTATCAAGAGCACCTGGGCCTTCTTTACGACCAGGGTCACGGCCTTCAGTAGGGACAGTGTCAGGGAAAGGCCTAGGAGGGGCATAAGGGACTCTGTAGGATCAGCATCAGGGGATGGGCCTGGGGATGGGGATGGGGATGGGCCTGGGGCTGGGGCTAGGGCTAGGGCTAGGGCTGGCGCTGGGGCTGGGCCTGGGGAGGGCTAGGGCTAGGGCTAGGCCTAGGGCCTTAGTTAGGAATAGTGTCAAGGCCTTAGTTAGGGTAACTGTCAGGGCCTTAGTTAGGGTTAGCATCAGAGCCTTCGTTATGTAAAATGTCAGGGCCTGAGTTAGAAATAGTGTCAGGGTCTTAGTGAGGGACAGTGTCAGGGCCTGAGTTAGGAGTGGAAACAGTGCCTCTCTTAGGAAGAGTGTCAGGGTCTGTGTTAAGTGTAGTGTAAGGGCATAAGTTAGGACAGTGTCAGGGCGTTAGTTAGGACTAGCATCAGAGCCTTGGTTAGCTATCGTGTCACGGCCTGAGTTAGCCGTAGTCTCAGGCCTTACTTAGGGACAGTGTCAGGTTCTTGGTTAGGACTACCATCAGAGCCTTTGTTAGGGACAGTGTCAGGGTCTTGGTTAGGACTGGTGTCAGGGCCTTCTGTTAGGTACACTGTCAGGTCCTGATTCAGGCATAGTGTTAGGGACTTTGGTAGGGACAGTATCAGGCCCTGATTTTGGACCGGCATCTAGGCCTTAGTTAGGGACAGTATCACGGCCTTGGGGCTAAAATCAGGGCCTGCGTTAAGCACAGCATTAAGGTTTAGTTGCTATAAGAGGCTCGACCTTTGCTAAACACAGCTTTAAATTATGATCTAGATATACTGTCAGGAAATGACACATGTATAGTGTCAACTACTTAGTTACTGAGTGTATTGGGGCCTTGTTTAGAACCTGTGTCAGGGCTTCAGGTGGGGACAGCGTCAGAGCCTGATGTAGGGAGAGTGACATGGCCTGAGTGAGGCCTAGCATCAGGTCCTTAGCTGGGGACACTGTCAGGGTAGGACTGAGAAGCAGCATCACGGCCTCTGTAGGTTCAGCATTACAGTCTTAGTTAAAGACATGATCAGGGCCTGAGTTAGGTGGAGCATCAAGGCCTCAGTTAGGGATAGCTTCAGGGCCTGTGTTAGGGACAGCCTCAGGGCTTTATTTAGGGCCAGCATCAGGGCTGACTTAAGGATAGTGTCAGGACCTTGGTTAGAGATGGGTCAGTATATTAGCTCAGGATAGTGTCAGGCCTTTAGTTATTGCCAGCAGCAGGGCCTGCATTAGGGACAGCTTCTGGGCCTTACTTACAAACAGTGTCAGGGCCTTAGTGATGACTAGTCAGGGCCTTAGTTAGGGACAGAATTAGGGCTTCAGGTAGGGTAAGAGGCAGGACATTAACTACGAACTAGGGATAAAGTCAGGGACGAAGCGAGGGACCGTCAGAAGGCCTTAGTTATCGAGAGCAACTGGGCCTTATTTAGGATCAGCATCACAGCGTTCGGTAGAGACATTGACAGGGCAAGGCATACGAGGAGCATTAGGTCTGGGGCTGGGGATGGGGCTGGGGCTAGGGCTAGGGCTAGGGCCTTATTTAGGAATAGTGTCAAGGCCTTAGTTAGGGTCACTGTCAGGGCCTTAGTTAGGTTTAGCATCAGAGCCTTCTTTAGGTATAATGTCAGGGCCTGAGTTAGAAGTAGTGTCAGGGCCTTAGAGAGGGACAGTGTCAGGGCCTGAGTTAGGAGTGGAATCAGTGCCTCTCTTAGGAATAGTTTCAGGGTCTGTGTTAGGTGTAGTGTCAGGGCATAAGTTAGGACAGTGTCAGGGCCTTAGGTAGGACTAGCATCAGACCCTTTGTAAGGTATCGTGTCACTGCCTGAGTTAGTCGTAGTCTCAGGCCCTACTTATGGCCAGTGTCAGGGCTTTGTTTAGGACTATCATCAGGGTCTTTGTTAGGGACAGTGTCAGGGTCTTGTTTAGTACTGGCGTCAGGGCCTTCTGTTAGGTACACTGTCAGGGCCTGAGTCAGGCATAGTGTTAAGGACTTTGTTAGGGACAGTATCAGGCCGTGACATTGGAACAATATCTAGGCCTTAGTTATGGACAGTGTCACGGCCTTAGGGCTAAATTCAGGGCCTGTGTTAAGCACAGCATCAGGCCTTTAGTTGCCATAAGAGGCTCGACTTTAGCGAAAGACAGGGTTAAGTTATGATCTAGGTATTGTGTCAGGATATAACCCAGGTATCGTGTCAACACCTTATTTACTGAGAGTATTGGGGCCTTGTTTAGAACCAGTGTCAGGGCTTCAGGTAGGGACAGCGTCAGAGCCTGACGTAGGGACAGCGACAGGGCCTGAGTGAGGCCTAGCATCAGGCCCTTACCTGGGGACACTGTCAGGGCATGACTTAGGAACAGCATCAGGTCCTCTGTAGGATCAGCTTTATGTTCTTAGTTAAAGACCTAAATAGACATTTTTCCAAAGAAGATATACAGAGTGCCAACGAACACATGAAAGAATGCTCTACATCATTAATCATTAGTGAAATGCAAATCAAAACTACAATGAGATATCATCTCACACCAGTAAGAATGACTATCATCAAAAAATCTAGAAACAATAAATGCTGGACAGGATATGGCAAAAAGGGAACTGTCTTGCACTGCTAGTGGGAATGTGAATTGGTACAGCCACTCTGGCAAACAGTATGGAGGTTCCTTAAGAAACTATAAATAGAACTACCATATGACCCAGCAATCCAACTACTGGGCATATATCCTGAGAAAACCATAATTCAAAAAGAGTCATGTACCAAAATGTTAATTGCAGCTCTATTTACAATATCCAGGAGATGGAAACAACCTAAGTGTCCATCATTGGATGAATGCATAATGACGATGTGGCATATATATACAATGGGATATTATCCACAAAAAGAAACAAAATTGCGTTATTTGTAATGAGGTGGATGGACCTAGAGTCTGTCATAGAGAGTGAAGTAAGTCAAAAAGAGAAAGACAAATACCGTATGCTGACACATATATATGGAATTTAAGAAAAAAATGTCATGAAGAACATAGGGGTAAGACAGGAATAAAGACAGAGACCTACTAGAGAATGGACTTGAGGATATTGGGAGGGGGAAGGGTAAGCTGTGACAAAGTGAGAGAGTGGCTTGGACATGTATACACTACCAAATGTAAAATAGATAGCTAGTGGGAAGCAGCCGCATAGCAGAGGGAGATCAGGTTGGTGCTTCGTGACCACCTGGAGGGGTGGGATAGGGAGGGTGGGAGGGAGGGAGACGTGAGGGTGAAGACATATGGGGACATATGTATATGTATAACTGATTCACTTTGTTATGAAGCAGAAACTAACACCATTGTAAAGCAATTAGACTCCAGTAAAGATATTAAAAAAAAGATTCTTTGGCAAAATCCTGCATCTTGTTGCTACTTGTTCATTCCTCATTGCTTTCAATTCCTAGAAAGCATCTTTGCAAGGCAACAGGGACATTCACACCTGTATGACGCTGTTTCTACAGAAGGCCCTGACACTGGCCTAAATAACGGCCTGACACTGGTCCCAAATATCGATCTGATCCTGTCCATAAGTTAGGCCCTGAAGATATCCCTCATGAAGTCTCTGACACTGCCCTTAATAAGCCCCTGACACTGTCCCTAGCTAATGGCCTAGGCTATAACTTACAAAGTCCCTAACACTGTCCCCAAGACGCTGACATCCTCCCTAACTTAGGCTTTGATGCTGCCCCTTAGTGCCTAAGCAGTGACAAAAATAACACCCTGATTAAATTACTAAGGCCCTGAATATATCCCTAAGAAAGTCTCTGAAGTGTCCCTAACTCACAGCCTAAACTGTCTCTTACGAAGGCCCTCAAGTTATCTCTGAGGGCCTGACAACACTGTCCCTAACTAAGGCCCTGTTGCTGGCCCTAACTAACGTCCTGATTCTGAATCTAACTGAGGCCCTGATGCTCTTCCTAACTAACGCCTTGATGCCCATTCTACCTGAGGCCCTAAAACTGTCTGTAACTAATGACCTGACTCTTTTACTAACTAACACCCTAATCTTGTCCCTCATTAATGCCCTGACACTGGTCGACACTAGAGTCCTGATGCTGGCCCAATCTAAGGCCTTGACGATGTCCCTAATAGCCTTAGATGTCCCTCACCAAGGCCCTGACCCTCTTCCTAACTAAGGCTGTGATGATGTCTCTACCTGAGGCACTGACACTGTCTATAATAATGGCCGGCTCTTTCCCTAACACCCTGATGCTGTCCCTAATAGCCTCATGTAGCTCTCAGTAACGCCCTGATCCTGTCCATAACTAAGGCCCTGAATATGTCCCTAGCTAACTCTGACGCTGTCCCTAACGAAGGTCCTGATGCTGTCTCTACCTCAGAATCTGAAACTCTAAGTCCTGACTCTCCCTAACATCCTGACGCTGCCCCTAAGTGAGGCCCGGACACACTTCTTAACTAAGGACTTGCCGCTGTCCCTACCTAAAACCCTGACACTGTCTGTAACTAACGACCTGACTCTTTCCCTAACTAACACCACAGTTTTGGCCCTAACTAACGCCCTGACACTGGTTCTAATTATGGCCATGATGCTGGCTCTAAGGCCCTGAAGATATCCCTAAGTAACAGCCTGAACTGTGTCTAACTAAGGCTCTCACATTATCTCTAACTGAAGCACTGACATGGTCCCTAACTTAAGCCCTGATGCTGTACCTTATAGTCTAAGCTGTCACTAACTAATGCCCTGATCCTGTCCATAACTAAGGCCCTGAATATGTCCCTAAGTGCATCTCTGACGATGTCCTTAACAGCCTGAACTCTCTTCAAGTTATCTCTGAGGCTCTGACACTGGCCCTTCCTAAGGCCTCACCTCCGGGTTGTCCCAGGCTGCTGCGTAGTTTTCTCTTGTCCGCATCTCTAGCCAGCTGCCTGCCATTGGCCACTCTAAGATTCTGCGATGCAGTGGTCCCACGTGGGATGTGCCTGTGTAGGCTCACCTGCAGGAGGAGAGTCATGGCCACTCTGCCCTCCAGGGTACTGCGGCTCAGGGTAGGAATCTCTCAGCCAGTGTCTGGAGAAAGGGTTCTGTGTCCTTGTTTGTTGTAAATCCCCTGGAGTTACCTCTAACATTTTTTAAATGGATATCCCCCTCAGAATATTTATAATCTAAATTAATTACCACATAAAAATTCAGGAATGACATTATTAGAATGAGCAGGAAAACACTGGATGTCCCCCCACCCCCAATGATCTATTACTTGGAGGATTTAAAATTCTAATGAGAAAACACTCACTCTCCTCACCCTCTTGGGCGTCAGCACAAGGTGGGAATCAGCTGCATCCTTTATTTATCCCTCTGATTTTCCAGAAACTTTCATTCAAGGAGAAATCTCTGGGCTCTGCGGGAGCTGTGACTGGTGACCATCAGGTAAATCTGAGACTGAAAAGCAAGAGGAACAGAGATAGAGGAGGAGATGAGAATCAGTGATGGGGAGAAGCAGGGGCAGCCCCATTCAATCGCAGGCTGAGAGTCTGGGTTAATCTCCAATGAAGCTAAGGACCACCAGGATCTGGCCCCACTGGCCTTGTCACCTGGTGTGGGGACTGGGGACAGCCAAACCACCATGGCCACTCTCAGAGAAATAAAGAAGGTGGGAGGGCACCCCGAGAGCCAGATTGAAAATGGTCATGCTGTGAAATAATAAGATGCCCTTTTCAGAAAAGTGAAGATTGTTCTCTTGGTTCTCAAAGACTTTCAAATACTCTGTGTCCTTCTGGAGGCATGCTGAAGGCTTCAGCCTTTGAGGGCAGTAATGGGAGCGCATCTGGGCTCAAAACCATCCAGCACTCACTCCTTGAGGGTGCTGAGGATGACCAGTGTCCACCCCTCGGGTGCCATGGGGCCTGAAATTCCCTGATCACCAAGGATGGGAGGGGCCACACAGACACTCCACTGGACCACAGCGGGCTTGGCTGGTGGGCTACAGTCCTTTATCAGACACGTGGTTTGCAAACATCTTGTGCCATTTTGGATGGTGGATTATCTTATTCTTTGCTCCTTTTATACACAACTCTTTTTCATTTTGAGGAAGTCTAATTCATCTTTTTTGTCTTTTGTTGCTTGTGCTTTCGGTAGATCTAAGATATCATGACCAAATCCAAGGTCATGAAGAGTTTACTCTCATGTTTTCTTCGACGAGTTTTATAATTTTGGTTCTTGCATCTAGGCCTTTGGTCCATTTTGCGTTGATTTTGTATATGGGGTGGGGGCCGGTAAGGGTCCAACTTTACTCTTCTGCATGTGGGTATCCAGTTGTTCCAGAAGCTGTGCTAACTGTCTGGGAGAAAATACCTGCAAATGATGCGACCAACAAGGTCTTAATTCTAAAATATACAAACAGCTCATACAACTCAAGAAAGAAAAAAAAAATCAAAAGATAAGCAGAAGGTCTAAATAGATATTTCTCCAAAGACATACAGATAGCCAATAGGCACATGAAAAGATGCTCCACATCGCTAATTATTAGAGAATGCAAATCAAATCTACAGTGAGTTATCACCTCATAGTGGTCAGAATGGCCATCATTAAAATGTTTAGAAATAAATGCCAGAAGGGGTGTGTAGAAAAGGGAACCCTCCTACACTACTGGGGGGAACGTAAATTGATGCAGCCACTATGGAAAACAGTATGGAGGTTCCTCAAAAACTAAAAATAGAATTACCATAGGACCCAGCAATCCCACTCCTGGACACGTATCCAGACAAAACTATAATTCGAAAAGATACATGCACCCCAGCATTCACAGCAGCACTATTCACAATAGCCAAGACATGGAAGCAACCCAAATGTCCCTCAACAGATGAATGGATATAGAAGATGTGGTACATATATACAACGGAATATTACTCAGCCATAAAACAGAATGAAATAATGCCATTTGCAGCTACATGGATGGACCTAGAGATTATCACACAAAGTGAAGTAAGTCAGACAGAGAACAACAAATACCATATGATATCACTTATATGTGGATTATAAAATGAGACCCAAATGAACCTATGTACAGAACAAAAACAGACTCACAAATATAGAAAACAGACTTGTGGTTGTCAAGGGGAAGACAGGGGAGAGGGATGGATTGGGAGTATGGTATTAGTAGATGCAAATTATTATATATAGAATGGATAAACAAGGTCTTACTGTACAGCACAGGGAACTCTATTCAATACCCTGTCATGAACCATAATGGAAAAGAATATGAAAAAAATATATATATATGTATGTACGTATATATGAATCACTTTGCTGTACAGTAGAAATTAACACAACATTGTAGGTCAACTATACTTCAGTATCAATTAGTTTGAAGGCACTTTTATAAATTAGGTCTTATTTCTCTTGTCCTTTCATCCTGGGACAAATGTATAACAGAAACTAACCTGGATTACTCCGGGATGAACTCACATCACACAGAACTTTAACTGTTGAACAAACCATGAATAACAGTTACACCATGGGATGTCCTGATCCAATATGAAGTTTGTAAACCTTGTATCAAGCCTGCAGAATCCACTAAATTTGGAAATTCAAACTGAAATGAAGCCACCTATCCCATGTCTTCTCCACAACTAGTTATACAACATCAATTGGAAACCATATACAATCAAATGAATGTAGACAGAAACAACTATAGCCTTCCTTTTTTTTCCTTTTAGATGAAGATGGTATTTAAGGTGATGTCTTGGACCGTTTCAGGGTGTTACTCAATTTCCTGGGTATCTGCCACGCACACAGGAGGTACACACATTAGTTAACTTGTTTGTGCAACTATATGAAGGTAGTTAGTACCACAAAATTGTATACATAAAGTGAATTAAATGCTAAAGTCGTGTTTTGTACTTTTAATGACAATGAAAAAAAAGTGTAGCACTGACATTTGTTACAAAAATGAACATTAAAAACATCCTTAGTGGAAAATAGCCATACAGAAAAGGCCACCTAGATCCCATACTCATCTTGTCTGCTTCAAATCCATCAAGGTTGTCCAAATGAGGGAGAAACTCAGTAACGGTTCCAGAAAAAGAAAACTGGATCAGGATGCAAAAAGACAATTTCATACCGTTCGGACAGTAGGTGAAGGTTGAAGTGTGGCTGAGTATTAAATTGTAATATGGACATCAGGATTTCTTCATTTATGGGTTATGTGCTGGTTCCTTGGGCCAAACACACTGAGCATTTTGTGTGAAGTGGCAAATGTGAGGACTTTTTGCCATTATTGCAACTTTTCTGTACATTTTAAATTACTGGAAAGTAAATTACTTTTCTAGACAACCATGTCAGTATCATGCCAGAAAATCAGGTAAGACAGACATCACATTTTCTTATAGAGGCCAAGACTTACCCAGACCCCGTTCAACCAAAGTTGTGATATTTATTTCCCTTGTAGGAGTCCGCATGGTATTAAGATGCACCGAGGGAAGAGTATATTAGTAGCTACCATGTCGTGGGTCCTGTGGATCAACTAGGGGGGGCAGTAGAAATGGTGAGATTTTAGTATTGCAATTTTTCGCATTACTTCAAAAAATATGTTAACAAAAAAATTCAATAAAGTTGCAAAATATGGAACCAATATACACAAATCAGTTTTGTTTCTATACACTAATAATGAACCACCAGCAAGAAAAATTAAGAAGACAATCCCATTTATATTTCCATCAAAAAGAACGAACTATTTAGCAATAACTTTAACCAAGGACATGAAAAACCTATACTCAGAAAACTATAACGCAGTGATAAAGGAACTGAAGACACAATAGAAAACAATATTCCATGCTGATGCATCAGAAAAATTACTATTATTAAAATGTTTGGGAGAGGGGGAAGATGGCGGAAGAGTAAGACACGCAGATCACCTTCCTCTCCACAGATACATCAGAAATACATCTACACATGGAACAACCCCTACAGAACACCTAGTGAAAGCTGGCAGAAGACCTCAGACCTCTCAAAAGGCAAGAAACTCCCCACGTACCTGGGTAGGGCAAAAGAAAACAGAATAAACAGAGACAAAAGGATAGGGTCAGGACCTGCACCAGTGGGAGGGAGCCGTGAAGGAGGAAAGGTTTCCACACACTAGGAGCCCCTTCACGGGCGGAGACTGTGGGTGGCGGAGGGGGAAGCTTCGGAGCCGCAGAGGAGAGTGCAGCCACAGGGGTGCGGAGGGCAAAGCAGAGAGATTCCCACGCAGAGTATTGGGGCCGACCGGCACTCACCAGCCCGAGAGGCTTGATTACTCCCGCGCCAGGGTGGGTGGGGCTGGGAGCTGAGACTCGGGCTTCAGTTGGAGCCCAGGGAGAGGACTGGGTTTGGCGGCGTGAACACAGCCTGAAGGGTGTTAGTGCACCATGGCTGGCTGGGAGGGAGTCCAGGGAAAAGTCTGGACCTGCCGAAGAGTCAAGAAACTTTTTCTTCCCTTTTTGTTTCCTGGTGTGTGAGGAGAGGGGATTCAGAGCGCCGCTTAAAGGAGCTCCAGAGACGGGCGCAAGCCGCGGCTAAACGCGCAGACCCCAGAGACGGGCATGGGACACTGAGGCTCCTGCTGCTCCCGCCAAGAAGCCTGTGTGTGGGCGCAGGTCACTCTCCACACCACCCCTCCTTGGAGACTGTACAGCCCGCCACTGCCAGGGTCCTGGGATCCAGGGACAACTTCCCCGGGAGAACGCACGGGTGCGCCTCGTGCTGGCGCAATGTCACGTCGGCCTTAGCCGCCGCACGCTCGCCCCACCTCCATGCCCCTCCCACCCCGGCCTGAGTGAGCCAGAGCCCCCGAATCAGAGGCTCCTTTAACCCCGTCCTGTCTGAGCAAAGAACAGACGTCCTCCTGTGACCTACACACAGAGGCGGGCCCAAAACCAAAGCTGAGTGCCGGGAGCTGTGCAAACAAAGAAGAGAAAGGGAAATCTCTCCCAGCAGCCTCAGAAGCAGCGGATTAAAGCTCTACAATCAACTTGATGTACCCTGCATCTGTGGAACACATGAATAGATAACGAATCATCCCAAATTGAGGAGGTGGACTTTGAGAGCAAGATTTATTATTTTTTCCCCTTTTCCTCTTTTTCTGAGTGTGTATGTGTATGCTTCTGTGTGAGATTTTGTCTGTATAGCTTTGCTTTCACCATTTGTCCTAGGGTTCTATCCGTCCATTTTTTTTTTTACTTAAAAAATGTTTTTTCTTAATAATTGTTTCTTTATTTTAATAACTTTATTTTATTTTACCTTACTTTATTTTCTTGTATCCTCTTTCTTTCTATCTTTCTTTCTGTCTACTTTTTCTCCCTTTTATTCTGAGCTGTGTGGATGAAAGGTTCTTGGTGCTGCAGCCAGGAGTCAGTGCTGTGCCTCTGACATGGGAGAGCCAACTTCAGGACACTGGTCCACAGGAGACCTCCCAGCTCCACGTAATATCAAATGGCAAAAATCTCCCAGAGATCTCCATCTCAACACCAACACCCAGCTTCTCTCAACGATGAGCAAGCTACAGTGCTGGACACCCTATGCCAAACAACTAGCAAGACAGGAAAGGAAATAGTTAATCAAGTCCAGGAAGCACAGAGAGTACCATACAGGATAAATCCAAGGAGAAACATGCCAAGACACGTATTAATCAAACTGTCAAAAATTAAATACAAAGAAAACATATTAAACGCAGCAAGGGAAAAATAACACACAAGGGAATCCCCATAAGGTTAACAGCTGATCTTTCAGCAGAAACTCTGCAAGCCAGAAGGGACTGGCAGGACATATTTAAAGTGATGAAGGAGAACAACCTACAACCAAGATTACTCTACCCAGCAAGGATCTCATTCAGATTTGATGGAGAAATTAAAACCTTTACAGACAAGTAAAAGCTGAGAGCGTTCAGCACCACCAAACCAGCTTTACAACAAATGCTAAAGGATCTTCTCTAGGCACAAACACAAGAGAAGGAAAAGACCTATAATAACAAACCCAAAACAATTAACGAAATGGGAATAAGAACATGCATATCGATAATTACCTTAAATGTAAATAGATTAAATGCTCCCACCAAAAGACACAGACTGGCTGAATGGATACAAAAACAAGACCCATATATATGCTGTCTACAAGAGACCCACTTCAGACCTAGAGACACATACAGACTGAAAGTGAGGGGATGGAAAAAGATATTCCATGCAAATGCAAACCAAAAGAAAGCTGGAGTAGCAATTCTCATATCAGACAAAATAGACTTTAAAATAAAGACTACTAGAAGAGACAAAGAAGGACACTACATAATAATCAAGGGATCAATCCAAGAAGAAGATAACAACAATTGTAAATATTTATGCACCTAACATAGGAGCACCTCAAGACATAAGGCAAATACTAACAGCCATAAAAGGGGAAATCGACAGTAACACATTCATAGTAGGAGACTTTAACACCCCACTTTCACCAATGGACAGATCATCCAACTTGAAAATAAATAAGGAAACACAAGCTTTAAATGATACATTAAACAAGATGGACTTAATTGATGTTTATAGGACACTCCATTCAAAAACAACAGAATACACGTTTTTCTCAAGTGCTCATGGAACATTCTCCAGGATAGATCATACCTTGGGTCACAAATCAAGCCTTGGTAAATTTTAGAAAATTGAAATCATATCAAGTATCTTTTCCTACCAGAACGCTATGAGATTGGATATCAATTACAGGAAAAGATCTGTAAAAAATACAAACACATGGAGGCTAAACAATACAATATTAATAATGAACTGGTCACTGAAGAAATCAAAGACGAAATAAAAAAAAACCTAGAAACAAATGACAATGGAGACACAATGATCCAAAACCTGTGGGATGCAGAAAAAGCAGTTCTAAGAGGGAAGTTTATAGCAATACAATCCTACCATAAGAAACAGGTAACATCTCAAATAAACAACCTAACCTTGCACCTAAAGCAATTAGTGAAAGAAGAACGAAAAAACCCCAAAGTTAGCAGAAGGAAAGAAATGATAAAGATTAGATCAGAAATAAATGAAAAAGAAATGAAGGAAACGATAGCAAAGATCAATAGAACTAAAAGCTGGTTCTTTGAGAAGATAAACAAAATTGATAAACCATTAGCCAGACTCATCAAGAAAAGAAGGGAGAAGACTCAAAGCAATAGAATTAGAAATGAAAAAGGAGAAGTAACAACTGATACTGCAGAAATACAAAAGATCATGAGAGATTACTACAAGCAACTCTATGCCAACAAAATGGACAACCTGGAAGAAATGGACAAATTCTTAGAAATGCACAACCTGCCAAGACTGAATCAGGAAGACATAGAAAATGTGAACAGACCAATCACAAGCACTGAAATTGAAACTGTGATAAAAAATCTTCCAACAAACAAAAGCCCAGGACCAGATGGCTTCACAGGCGAATTCTATCAAACATTTAGAGAAGAGCTAACACCTATCCTTCTCAAACTCTTCCAAAATATAGCAGAGGGAAGAACACTCCCAAACTCATTCTACGAGGCCACCGTCACCCTGATACCAAAACCAGACAAGGATGTCACAAAGAAAGAAAACTACAGGCCAATATCACTGATGAACATAGATGCAAAAATCCTCAACAAAATACTAGCAAACAGAATCCAACAGCACATTAAAAGGATAATACACCATGATCAAGTGGGGGTTTATTCCAGGAATGCAAGGATTCTGCAATATAGAAAATCAATCAACGTAACACACCATATTAACAAAATGAAGGAGAAAAACCATATGGTTATCTCAATAGTTGCAGAGAAAGCTTTCAACAAAATTCAACACTCATTTATGAAAAAAACCCTCCAGAAAGTAGCCATAGAGGGAACTTTCCTCAACATAATAAAGGACATATATTACAAACTCACAGCCAACATCATCCTCAATGGTGGAAAACTGAAAGCATTTCCACTAAGATCAGGAACAAGACAAGGTTGCCCACTCTCACCACTCTTACTCAACATAGTTTTGGAAGTGTTGGCCACAGCAATCCGAGAAGATAAGGAAATAAAAGGAATCCAAATCGGAATAGAAGAAGTAAAGCTGTCACTGTTTGCAGAGGACATGATACTATACATAGAGAATCCTAAAGATGCTACCAGAAAACTACTAGAGCTAATCAATGAATTTGGTAAAGTAGCAGGATACAAAATTAATGCACAGAAATCTCTGGCATTCCTATACACTAATGATGAAAAATCTGAAAGAGAAATCAAGAAAACACTCCCATTTACCGTTGCAACAAAAGAATAAAATATCTAGGAATAAAGCTACCTATGGAGACAAAAGACCTGGATGCAGAAAATTAGAAGGCACTGATGAAAAAAATTAAGGATGATACAAATAGATGGAGAGATATACCATGTTCTTGGATTGGAAGAATCAACATTGTGAAAATGACTCTACTACCCAAAGCAATCTACAGATTCAATGCAATCCCTATCAAACTACCACTGGCATTTTTTACAGAACTACAACAAAAAATTTCACAATTTATATGGATACACAAAAGACCCCGAACAGCCAAAGCAATCTTGAGAACGAAAAACGGAGCTGGAAGAATCAGGCTCCCTGACTTCAGACTATACTACAAAGCTACAGTAATCAAGACAGTATGGTACTGGCACAAAAACAGAAAGATAGATCAATGGAACAGGACAGAAAGCCTAGAGATGAACCCATGCACATATGGTCACCTTATCTTTGATAAAAGAGGCAGGAATGTACAGTTGAGAAAGGACAGCCTCTTCAATAAGTGGTGCTGGGAAAACTGGACAGGTACATGTAAAAGTATGAGATTAGATCACTCCCTAACACGATATACAAAAATAAGTGCAAAATGCATTAAAGACCTAAATGTAAGGCCAGAAACTATCAAACTCTTAGAGGAAAACATAGGCAGAACACTCTATGACATAAATCACAGCAACATCCTTTTTGACCCACCTACTAGAGAAATGGAAATAAAAACGAAAATAAACAAATGGGACCTAATGAAACTTCAAA
This sequence comes from Mesoplodon mirus, assembly GCF_964341445.2. NCBI lineage: Eukaryota > Metazoa > Chordata > Mammalia > Artiodactyla > Ziphiidae > Mesoplodon > Mesoplodon mirus. The sequence continues at coordinate 141,205,104 of NC_138981.1, forward strand.
GCTTTTGCACAGCAAAGGAAACCATAAACAAGATGAAAAGACAACCCTCAGAATGGGAGAAAATATTTGCAAATGAAGCAACTGACAAAGGATTACTCTCCAAAATTCACAAGCAGCTCATGCAGCTCAATAACAAAAAACATACAACCAAATCCAAAAATGGGCAGAAGACCTAAATAGACATTTCTCTAAAGAAGATATACAGGCTGCCAACAAACACGTGAAAGAATGCTCAACATCATTAATCATTAGAGAAATGCAAATCAAAACTACAATGAGATATCAACTCACACCAGCCAAAATGGCCATCATCAAAAAATCTAGAAACAATAAATGCTGGAGAGGGTGTGGAGAAAAGGGAACACTCTTGCACTGCTGGGGGGAATGTGAATTGGTACAGCCACTATAGTGAACAGTATGGAAGTTCCTTAATAAACTACAACTAGAACTACCATATGACCCAGCAATCCAACTAGTGGGCATATACACTGAGAAAACCACAATTCAAAAAGAGTCATGTACCAAAATGTTCATTGCAGCTCTATTTACAATAGCCAGGAGATGGAAGCAACCTAAGTGTCCATCATCGGATGAATGGATAAAGAAGATGTGGCACATATATACAATGGAATATTACTCAGCCACAAAAAGAAACGAAATTGAGCTATTTGTAGTGAGGTGGATGGACCTAGAGTCTGTCATACAGAGTGAAGTAAGTCGGAAAGAGAAAGACAAATACCGTATACTGACATATATATATGGAATTTAAGAAAAAAATGTCATGAAGAACCTAGGGTTAAAACAGTAATAAAGACACAGACCTACTAGAGAATGGACTTGAGGATATGGGGAGGCAGAAGAGTAAGCTGTGACAAAGTGAGAGAGTGGCTTGGATATATATACACTACCAAACGTAAAATAGATAGCTAGTGGGAAGCAGCCGCATAGCACAGGGAGATCACCTCGGTGCTTTGTGACGACCTAGAGAAGTGGGATAGGGAGGGTGGGAGGGAGGGAGATGCAAGAGGGTAGGGATATGGGAACATATGTATATGTATTACCGATTCACTTTGTTATAAAGCAGAAACTAACACACCATTGCAAAGCAATTATACTCCAATAAAGATGTAAAAAAAATGTCTATTCTACCTAAAGCCATCAACAAACAGTGCCAGGAAAACTAGACACCAGTCTCCAAAAACGACAGTGGTCACCATCTACACTGCATATAAAGCTAACAAAAAGCACACAGTATTCCACATTAAACACTTTCTCTCCTGAGTCCCCTGAAGATGCACCCCACCCAGCCAGCAGTCAGCTGCACAGGAAGATTCTCCACACTTGCTCATTTTTTCCTCTTGCAGAGTCTCCTCACCAGTGGTTCCTGAGAAAACCCAGCTCCAGTCAGTGTGGACAATGCCTCATGGTCCAGAAACCTAAGCCCTGACAGGACACAAAGCTCCTGTCTGCTTGTCACAGAGCAAAGTCTGTGGTCAGGGTGCACCTGTGCCCCCAGGGTCAGACAGGTGGGTTCGGCGTCCCCTGTGGGACGTGAGAAAAGAGCCAGGAATGCCGCACTCACAAACCCAGAGGCCTCATCCGGAAGGCAGTTCTGCTGTATATACTAAGTTTGGAAATCCAAACTGAAATGGAGCCAAGTGTCTCACTGTATCGTCTCAAAACATGGTTAAGGAACAATTAATCAGAAACCATATGTAATGAAATGAATGTAGACACAAACATCCCAACTTAAACCAAAATTCACTCAAAATTGCCCACAGACAAATTTAAATTACCAAACTATAAAAATCCTAGGAAAAAAAAGATAATCTACATGACTTTGGGTCTGGTGACTTTATTCAGAAAACTGGAAGACAAACCAGAAACTGCAAGAAACTATTTCCAAAACACATATCTGCTAAAGGATTTGTACTCAAATTATGCCAACAACGCCATTAAAAAATTGGTAAAGATTGAAACACACACCTGGCCCAAGAAGATAAACAGTCATTAAATAAGCATACCAGAATATACTCAAGATGCTGGTGGAATGCATGTACAATCAACTTTGGAAGACAGTTTGGCAGTTTTTTCCAAATCTAAAAAGTCTCACCTTAGGATCCAAGAAGTGTACCTCTTGTATTTAGACAACTGCTTTGAAAAACTGTGTTCAAACCAAAACTAGCATCAAGTAATGCACAGCAGCTCTATTCATAATGGCTAAAAACTTAAAGATATCAGGATGTCCTTCTGTAGATGAATTCATAAGCAAATTAGGGCACATATATGTCAAGGGGAGCAGAATACACCACCCCAAAATATGCCCATTTGACAAAAGGATTATTTTGGACTGATTAATTTAAGAAACAGCAGTCCCAGGAGAATCTTTCAAAACCAAGTAGAGGGCTTCCCTGGTGGCACAGTGGTTGAGAGTCCCCCTGCCAATGCAGGGGACACAGGTTCGTGCCCCAGTCCGGGAAGATCCCACATGCCACGGAGCGGCTGGGCCCGTGAGCCATGGCCGCTGAGCCTGCGCGTCCGGAGACTGTGCTCCGCAATGGGAGAGGCCACAGCAGTGAGAGGCCTGCGTACCGACAAAAAAAAGTAGAAAATGCCCTTTTAGGAGGTAAATTTACATTTATTAAGGATATCTCCATTTGTAAGGGTATGTCCCTCTCTGGACCAGGAATTGAATGATGACTAAATATCAAGAAAAGCTTGTTGGGACTTCCCTGCTGGTCCAGTGGTTAAGACTCCACGCTCCCAATGCAGGGGACCAGGGTTCAATACCTGGTCAGGGAAATAGATCCCTCATGCTGCAATTAAGAGCCCGCATGCTGCAACTAAAGATTCCACAGGCCGCAACTAAGACCCGGCACAGCCAAAGAAATAAATGTTTAAAAAAAAACTTGTCAATGAAATAGGCCTGGATGTAAATCTGTGTAACCACCATACCCTTGTTTACTGGGCTTTGACTAATAACATCCCTTAAATGGCTTCCTCCATTCCCTAACATCTTTCTTTTGTTCTCAGCAGAAGATAGCATATAAGGTAATGGCTTGGGCCATTTCAGGGAGTGACTCAGATTTCCTGGGTATCTTTCAAGTATACAGGAGGTATGCATGGTATATATTAAACTTCTGAGTGTTTTCTCCAGTTCGTCTCTTTTTCATTACAAGGGAGATCTCAATAAAGAACATAGAAGTGTAGAGGGAAAATTATTTTTCCTCTCATATACATGCAATGCAATAGTATTCAGAGATATAAAGGAATGGATCATCAACCCGTGCACAAAAATGTATATATAGATGCATCTAACACTTACATTGCTAAGTGAAAGAATCCAGTCTGAAGCGCAACGCACTGTATGACCTCATTTATATGACATTCTAGAAAAGGCAAAACTGACAATGGTAAATAGTTTACGGAATATGTGGTTGAAATAGTCCATATGATACTTTAGTGTTGAATACCTGTCACTATGCATTTGTCTACACCCACAGATTTTTACAACCCAACAAGTAATTTACAATCTATTCAAACTTAGCTACTTAGGATATGGGAGTGTCTAAGACTGGAATACAGAATGTAACAAAGAATCTAACTGATTCAGAAATGTATGAAAAAACTCACTGTTGGTCGTGGGACAAATGGGCTGACCTAAGGTAACTTTGGAAATGTACAGAATCTGTAGGCCAAAGACAAAATGTGCCATACATACACAGTGGACTCTAAGTTCTTTCCCATGAGGGGTAGTAGCTAACAGTACTGAAACTACTATATCAGTAATCGAATGGAACAAGCACTGAATTTAATAAATGACAAATGGTGGAAGCCAGGTTTCTTACCACTGGAGTGGGATGTTACAGTCAAACAAAGGGAGAAGGTTACAATATCCATGTCATAACAGATCCAGTTGGAGACATCGGTATAAACTATCTTTAGCCTACACATAGTTCCACGTGGAAATCTTTATAATTATGTGTATATGCATAGGCTGGGATACATGCATGTATTTCTATGTACTGTCAGCTGAGCATATTTAGCTGTCACATGTAAGTTTTTAATACCATTCTCTAATAAAAGGAACAAGGGCTCTTTGAAGAAAGGGCTGATGCGAGAACTGAGACAGTAAATATATGAAGCAGGATAATCTTAAAATATCAGAAATTAAAGAAGTACCAAAAATTTTTAAAACCCACAAAAGAAAAATTATGTAAAATGAAAACATGAGCAAGTGGAAAAAGCTCTCAACAGCCAAAGCAAGAATGAACTAAGCAGTCTAATAATGTAGTGCTGGATTATAACCAAAAGTTTACAATAATTATTCACGTGTCCAAACTGGTAAAAATAAATGACATAGTTTTTGATGAATGGTGTTAAATAGAAATCTCCTATGCAGAAAGCTTCTAAACAATGTATATAGACACTCATCTGTTCATCAAGGATGTGAAGCTAACCCCTCTCTCCTCAAGTGTGGCTTCTGTATTATGACTTCCTCCTAAATAAGACACACAGGATGGACATGGGAAAAAAGTTAACCTCACTGTGGGAAAACTTGACAAACTCTACTTCAGCTAGGTGACCAAAGTTAAGAATAAAAGTGAGAAGTTTCCTTAAGAGCCTGTCCTCTTGATATATAGTGAAGAGGAAGCACTTCACCTCTGTGATCTGCTTTTTCAAAGCCAAGTCTAACCACGACAAAACCACCAAGCAAATCCCAGTGCCCGGCAGTCTGTACAATACCTGACCAGTCCTCGTCCACACTGTCAACGTCATGGAAACAAGGAGAGTCTGAGCAACTGTCAAAGCCCAGAAGAGTGTAAACAGACACGTTGACCCCATGTCCTTTGAGACCCTGGAACAAGGAAAGGTATAACAAAGGGAACGTGAATAGGGACTTCAGTTAATAGTAAAGTATCAGTATTTGTTCATTATTTGTCATGATTCTGTAGAACATTAGACGGGAAAAATTAAATGTCAAATGAGAGAAACGTACTGTAACAAATTGGAAATGTAGAGGAAAAGGGGGATTTCTTTGTAAAAACACATTACCAAAATGGACCCTAAATTAAGGAAAACACAAAAAGGCCAATTAATCCCTGAGGAACCTCTTCCCCTACTGGTTATCTTATCAGTGTTCGAGGCTTTCCCTCTCCCGAGACAGGGAAGGAGCAGAGACAGAGCTGTCTGGCAGCTCCCCTAGTATATGACCCCACCCAGTGTCTTCACCTCCCCCAGCCATGCCTACCCATTGAGGACACCTGAGGAAGGATCAGGGATTATTGACTCAGATGTATCAACCAGGACTTTTTCTTTTCCCAGCAAGTGGACACAATTACAGAAGTAAAATAAATTAGTATTTATTGTAAGGGTAGAAATACATTAATACTTGCAAGTGGCAAGTTGAAGAATGGGTTTGGGCCTGGCAGGTCCAGCGGCTCACACTGTCTCAGTGTGACCTTGCTTTTCTCCAAACCTTTGTCCCGCTCAGTGCCTTTGGGGGACCCCATTCACAGGCACAGGCTCTCTCCCGGCCCTTGGGCCAACAGTAGTTCTAGGCTGACAACCAATCACCATCCATTTTCCAAGGAAGTTTCTCCTTTTCTTGGATTCCAAGCAAGTCATGGTTTTAAATGCCTTTGATCTGGCTTGCGTTGCACTCTCATCCTTGACCCATCACCAGAAGATGGAATATGGGACTGGCAAGATGTGGGCTGTAAACACATCTTCGAGCTGAGTGAGACATGGCGTCATCTTTCTGCAACCGTTTGGATTGGAAGCAGGTGAGATGTAATTCCCAAAGGAAAACTGAGGCACTTGGGCCTGAGAACAGATGCTGGTTGGGGGAAAGCAACAGATTCTAAGTCAATGACAGCTCACTGCACAGCACAGAGTCTGACAGAAAAGGAAGAAGGGGGTTCACTTAGGGTCAGGGGCTGCAGCTACTCATCCAGTGCTCTTACTGTCCCTCCCAAGACTGCAAGAAGTTCTTTCACTTGCTGAAAAGTCAGGATCATTGGTGGTGGTAAACTCAAGTCTCTTTCCTTGGGCATCAGGTCCTCACATCTCAGAGGCTGGCCCAGAACAACCCATATGCCCTCAGAAGACACACAGACCTCATTCATGCCCCTGAGAGGTGGGAGCCCGTGAGTTATGCCATCTCCCTGGCCATATTAATTGCCCATCCCTGAAAAACAATACTGCTCCTTTTGCAGTTTCTTCTCTCTCCTTTACTAAGGAAGAAACCAAATGCTAGGGTGGTAAGGAAACTCTTGTGCAATGAAGTAACGGGAGGCTCAAGAATTATTCCATGCCCTGGAACCCATAATTGGCAGGCTTCCAGAGGCCACATGGATGCATATGGCTCTCCAAGACAATGACGGTGTCAGTGTAAACCTCCCACTGGGAGGTCCAATTGCTCCCATTTCTTTGATTCTTAATGAATAGGCATGTCAAAAGTTTCTAACGACTGAAAGGACAAAGGATTGCAGGGCCATGGTCTGCTGTATGGGTGTTGTGTCAGGGACACACTCCAATGTTTAGAGGATTATTAGTTCTCTTGGCAGCCTATGAGGCTGTGAGTGGGAGGCCTTTTTCTCAGCCACATGCATGTGGGTAGTTGAAACTTCTCAAAGGAATGTCTACACTGCCCAGGTAGCTCTTGAATTGCCCGGCATCATGGTCAGCTCCATAACTGTACATGAGGGCCTGACAATGCCCAGGCTGGACTGAGCTAGAGGACCACAGATGCCTTCCTGGATAGTCAGAGGTCAAAGGCTGTCCTGCCTGAGACTTGATCATCTATTCATGCCCACTCAGATGGAACAAAGGGTGCCTCCAGTGCCAGGAGGGCCCCACCAGCCCTTAAGATGGCAGCATCTGGCGGCTGGCAGGTCACTGCACCCAGTCCTGTATAAATCCACACATGTCCACTGAGTGCCCTCCTGTCTTGGCTGTGCTGGAACCTGGGGCTGCCCAGGCAGAGTAGGGCCAGCATCACTCTTCCCAGGTAGGAGGGCAGAAAGAAACCATGCATGACTTCTGACACCCTCCCCAACCCTTGATAGAGGTTGAGTTGGATAAGAAACAGTCCGAGACAAGAACAGACATTTAATTCTTCGCCCAGAGCTCAGGACTGGGGGAAGGGAGGCCAGAAAAACAGTTATTGACCTCAGCTCCCTGACTCCTGTTTGACCCTGGGCAAGTCCTATCCATTCTGGAGGCTTCAGAGAGAAGGAGAGGGGAGGGCAAGGAGGGCCAATTGTGCTTAAACCTAACTCTAACCTTCACCCTAAGAACCCTAACCTCTAAACGTAACCCCCTAACGACCCTAGCCCCAGACCCCTAGACCCTCGCCCCTGACTCCTAAACTCTAACCCCCGACCCTTTAACCACAGCCCTCTACCAGGACTCTCCAACAATGACCCATAACCCTAAACCGTGACCCCTGAACCCTCACACTGACTCAACCCCAGGCCTAAAGCCTGGCCTAGTGGGTACCGAGGGATGACTGTATGAACTCTCAAATAAACCAAGGAATTAAATCTTCCTGACCACGAATTTAGCAATGGTTTCTTAGATTTGATAGTAAAGCATAAGAAATGAAAGAAAAAAATAGATAAACTGGATTTCCTCAAAATTACAAACCTTTGTGCATCAAAAGAGGCTATCCAGAAAGTAAAAAGACAGCCCACAGAATGGAAGACAATATTGGCACATTATATATCTGATAAGACTCTTTACCTAGAATATACCCAGGACTTTTCCAACTCATCAACAAAAAGACAAACAATAAAATTTTGAAACAGACAAATATCTGCATGGACTGCTCTCCAGGCAAGACATACAGACGGTCAACAAGGACATGGAAAGATGTCAAACATCAGTAGTCATGATGAAAATGCAAATTAAAGCCACAGTGTGATGCCCCTTCACACACACTAGAATAAAAATAAACTTTAAAATCAATTTTAAAATATATAAATAAAAATAACAAATGTTGGCAACAATGCAGAGAAATTGGAACCCTTAAAAGTTACTTGTGGACATGTACAATGGTGCAGTCTATGTGTACAAACCTTTAGCATTTACTCAAAAATATAAAATTTAATTTCCATGTGGTTCAACAACTCCACTCCTAGATATATACCAAAAAAATGGAAAACAGGCGTTCAAACAAAAACTTGTACAGCAATTATTCATAGCAGCACTGTTCACAATAGCCCAGGGTAGAAAAGATTTAAATGTCCATCAGCAGGTAAACGGATAAGCAAAATAAGGTAGATCCATAAGCTACATTATTGTGTCATATAAAGGAATAAAGTAAAATTATACAGCTGCTGTGGAAAACTGTATGGTGGCTCCTAAAAAACATTGAAAATGTGTGATCCCTTGGTTCCACTCCAGGGTGTACACCCAGAATATTAGAAAGCAAGGACTGGAACAGACATTTTTACCCCATATTCACAGCAACGTTCTTCACAATAGCCAAAAGGTGGAAGCAACACAACACATCCTTCAACAGATGAATGGATAAGTACAGTGTAGTATATACACAATGGAATATGACTCAACCTTTAAAACTAAGGTAATTCTCACACATGCTACAATGTGGATGAACCTTGAAGTCATTATGCTAAGTGAAACCAGCCAGACACAAAAAGGACAAATGTTCTATGATTCCACTAGTATGGGGTATCCAGATAAGTCAAACTCAAAGACAAAGTAGAATAAGGTTGCCAGGGGTTGGGATGAGTTCGTGTTTAATGGTTACAGTTTCACATGGGGAAAATAAATCTCTGGAGATGGATGGTGAGGATATTTTTACAGCAATGTGAATGTAGTTAATGCCATAGAACTGTGTACTTACAAATGGTTTAAATGGGGCTTTCCTCATGGCACAGTGGTTAAGAATCCGCCTGCCAATGCAGGGGACATGGGTTCAAGCGCTGGTCCTGGAAGATCCCGCATGCCGCAGAGCAACTAAGCCCGTGAGCCAGATCTACTGAGGCCTCGTGTCACAACTACTGAAACCCGTGCGCCTAGAAATCATGCTCCTCAACAAGAGAAGCCACCACAATGAGAAGCCTGCACATGGCAACAAGGAGTAGCCCCCGTTCGCCACAACTAGAGAAAGCCTGCATGCAGCAACAAAGACCTGACACAGCCAAAAAATTAAAAATTAAATAATTTTTTTAAAAAGCTTTTAAAGGGCTTCCCTGGTGGTGCAGTGGTTGAGAGTCCGCCTGCCAATGCAGGGGACAAGGGTTCGTGCCCTGGTCCGGGAAGATCCCACATGCCATGGGGCGGCTGGACCCGTGAGCCATGGGTGCGCACGTCTGGAGTCTGTGCTCTGCACCGGGAGAGGCCACAACAGTGAGAGGCCCGCGTACCACAAAAAAAAAAAAACTTTAAAAAAATGGCTTAAATGGTAAATGTTATGTGTTTTTAATCACAATGGAAAAAGTGAATGAAATAATGATCAATGTTACAATGTGGTTAAATACTGAAAACATCCTAAGCGAAAGAAGCCATATAGAAAAACCACCCAGACCATGCTCATCTTGTACACTTTAAATCCAGCAAGGTTTTTAAAGTGAGGAAAAGCCACAGTGATGGTTCCAAGAAAAGAAAAGTGGATTCAAATGGAAAAATACATTTCCACAAAGCTGGGGCAGCTGGTGAAAGTTGAAGCAAGTCTGTGGATAGGATTGTAATGTGGAAACCATAATTATTCCTCATTATGGTGTTATGTGCTGGTTCCCTGGGAGAGTGGCCCTCCCACTCTCACAGGGTAAAAACACACTGGAGTATTTTAAGAATGTGGAAACTTTATACTGCTATTTAAAGTTTTTTATACACTTGAAATTTATTAGAAAATAAAGTACTTATGAAAACAACCATATCATACCACGCCAGAAATGCAGACATCAAACTCTGTTATAGAGGCCAACCCCTACCCAGATCCAGTTCATCCACAGTGGTGATGCTAATCACCCTTGTAGGAGTCCACATACTACAAGAGGCACCATGGGAAGATTATATTGGGAGCCACTATGTCTTGGGTGCTGTGGATGACCTGGATGTAGCTGAAACAGTGGGATTTCTGAATTCTAGTTTTCCACATTCAACCACCAAAAAACTGTTACAACTAAACAATGAATTCAGTAAAGCTGCAGGATACAAAAAAAAGAAAAATCAATGCACAAAAATCATTTGTGATTTTATACACTGATAATGAACCATCAGAAAAAGAATCTTTTAAAAAAATCCCACTTACAATTGCATCCAAAAAGATAACTAGTAGTAAATTTCACCAAGGACGTGAAGGACCTGCACACTGAAAACTGGGAGACGCTGATAAAGGAAACTGAACAGACAAAAATAAATGGGAAGATAACCCGTGCTCATGAGTGAAAAGAATACTGTGAAAATATGAATTCTAAGGTGGGACTTCCCTGGCCATCCAGGGGTTGGGACTCTGCTCTCCCACTGCAGGGGGCATGGGTTCCATCCCTGGTTGGGGAATTAAGATCCCACATCCTGCATGCCACATGGTGTGGCCCCAAATTTTTTTAATTAAAAAAATATGCATCCTAGCCAAATTAATGTACACATTCAATGCAATCCCTACCAAAAGTCCAATGACATTTTCCATAGAAACAGAACAAACAATCTTAAGTTGTGTGTGGAACCACAGAGGACCCAGAAGAGCCAAAGCAACCTTGAGGCAGGAGAACGGGCTGGAGGCCTCTCGTTCCCCGACTTCACATTTCATTTCGAAACTACAGTCCCAAAAATGTGTGGAATTGGCACAAAAACAGGCACACACACCAGAGGAACAGAGCAGAGAGCCCAGGAATCAACCTACAAGTATGTGGTCAGTTAATTCACAAGAAAGGAGCCAAGAACATACACCAGGGAAAGGACAGTCCCCTCAGTAAATGGTGCTGGGAAAACTAGACACCACACGCCAAAGAACAACACTGCACTCTGTCTACACCACACATAAAAGGGGCCAAAAACCCAGTTTTCCACACCAAGCCCCTCCTCTCCTGGGTCCTCTGAAGACAGACACCCTCAGCAGTCAAAAACGCACAGGAACCTTCTCCCCACTTTTCCTCACCTTTTCCCTCAGTGGCATCACCTCCCGGCAGGTCCTGAGGAGACCAGGCTCCTGTCAGCATGAACTGGATCCCCCAGTGTCCCAAAGCTGAAGCCCCAGTGGGTCCTGAGGAGACCCGGCTTCCGTTAGTGTGGACTTGACCCCGGGTTGTCCCGGAGCCCGGCCATCAGCGTGGACTCAGCCCAGCGTGTTCCAGAAGCCAAAGCCCCAGCGGGTCCTGAGGAGACCCAGCTTCTGTGAGTGTGGACTCGACCCCGGGTTGTCCCAAAGCCCGGCCATCAGCATGGACTCAGCCCCGTGTGTTCCAGAAGCCAAAGCCCCAGCGGGTCCTGAGGAAACAGGGCGCCTCTCAGCATGAACATGACAGCATGATCTGAACAGACATCCCACCGAAAAAGATACACAGATAGTAAAAGTCATACAGAAACAAGCTCAACATCATATACCATTAGAGAATTACAAATTAAAATCATGAGATATCACAGCACACCTATTAGGACTGCTAAGCTCCAAAAATATGACAGTACCAATTGCTAGAGGGTGAGGAACAAAAGGAACTCTCCCTCTTCGCTGGGGGGATGCATGTGCAGCCACTTTGTAAGATAATTTGGCAGTTTTTCCCAAAGCTAAACAAGTCTCACGTTGGGATCTAACAATAATGCTTCCAGTATTTAGGCAACTGCTTTGAAAATCTATGTCCAGCCCATGCGCCAGCTTTCTCTACCTGTGACTTGTGCGAGTGGAGTGCTGTGGGACGTAATTCATTTTCCATGTGGATAGGAATTATCAAAGCAAAAACTGCACTGGACAGAGTTATAGAGCTTTATTGAGGTGTACTTGTTATGCAAAGAACAGCACGTTTCATGTGTGCAAGTTGAATAGTTTGGGCATAGACAAACACCTGTGAAACCATCACCACAGTCAAGACATCAACAACTTTTTGTAGGTATCTACTTGGATGAGGAGCAGCATATTGGAGTGGTTTAGAGAATTCATTAATAGGAGTGTGTCTGTCTTGGTTTGGCTACTAGCTTCAACTATCTACGTGACCTTGGGCTGTGCCGTGAGGCATGCGGGATCTTAGTTCCCCGACCAGAGATCGAACCCAAGTCCCCTGCATTGGGAGCGAGGAGTCTTAACCACTGGATCGCCAGGGAAGTCCACAGGGCGAAGGCAGCCAGGGAGGTTGGCACTGCAAAGACGTCATAATAAAAATTAAATCAAGATGGCGGAAGAGTAAGACGCGGAGATCACCTTCCTCCCCATGGATACACCAGAAATACAGCTACACGTGGAACAACTCCTACAGAACACCTACTGAACGCTGGCATAAGACCCCAGACCTCCCAAAAGGCAAGAAACTCCCCACATACCTGGGTAGGGCAAAACGGAGAGATCCCCACACAGAGGATCGGTGCCGAGCGGCACTCACCAGCCCGAGAGGCTTGTCTGCTTGCCCGCCAGGGCGCGCAGCGCTGGAAGCTGAGGCTCGGGCTTCGGTCAGAGCGCAGGGAGAGGACTGGGGCTGGCGGCGAGAACTCAGCCTGAAGGGGGCTAATGTGCCACAGCTAGCCGGCAGGGAGTCCGGGAAAACTCTGGAGCTGCCGAAGAGGCAAGAGACTTTTTCTTCCCTCTTGGTTTCCTGGTGCGCGAGGAGAGGGGATTAAGAGCGCTGCTTAAAGGGGCTCTACAGACGGGCGCGAGTCGCGACTGAAAGCGCGGAGCCCAGTGACGGGCGTGGGACGCTGGGGCTGCTGCTGCTGCCGCCAAGAAGCCTGTGTGCGAGCGCAGGTCACTGCCCACACCGCCCTTCCGGGAGCCTGTGCAGCCCGCCACTGCCGGGGTCCCGGGATCCAGGGGCGGCTTCCCTGGGAGAACGCACGGCGCGCCTTGGGCTGGTGCAACGTCACGCCGACCTCTGCCGCTGCAGGCTCGCCCCGCACTCCATGCCCCTCCCTCCAGCCCGGCCTGAGTGAGCCAGAGTCCCCAAAGCGGCTGCTCCTTTAACCCTGTCCTGTCTGAGCGAAGAACAGACGCCCTCCAGCGACCTACACGCAGAGGCGGGGCCAAATCCAAAGCTGAGATCCAGGAGCTGTGAGAACAAAGAAGAGAAAGGGAAACCTCTCCCAGCAGCCTCAGAAGCAGCGGATTAAAGCTCCACAATCAACTTGATGTACCCTGCATCTGTGGAATACATGAATAGACAACACATCATCCCAAACTGAGGAGCCCGGAGTCAGTGCTGTGCCTCTGAGGTGGGAGAGCCAACTTCAGGACACTGGTCCACAAGAGACCTCCCAGCTCCACATAATATCAAACGGCAAAAATCTTCCAGAGATCTCCATCTCAACACCAGCACCCAGCTTCACTCAACGACCAGCAAGCTACAGTGCTGGACACCCTATGCCAAACAACTAGCAAGACAGGAACACAACGCCACCCATTAGCAGAGAGGTGGCCTAAAATCATAAAAAGTCCGCAGACACCCCAAAACACACCACCAGACGTGGACCTGCCCACCAGAAAGACAAGATCCAGCCTCATCCACCAGAACACAGGCACTAGTCCCCTCCACCAGGAAGCCTACACAACCCACTAAACCAACCTTAGCCACTGGGGACAGACACCAAAAACAACGGGAACTACAAACCTGCAGCCTGCAAAAAGGAGACCCCAAACACAGTAACATAAGCAAAATGAGAAGACAGAAAAACACACAGCAGGAGAAGGAGCAAGATAAAAACCCACCAGATCTAACAAATGAAGAGGTAATAGGCAGTCTACCTGAAAAAGAATTCAGAATAATGATGGTAAAGATGATCCAAGATTCTATTTCCCAGATCCATAATCTTGGAAATAGAATAGACAAAATGCAAGAAACAGTTAACAAGGACCTAGAAGAACTAAAGATGAATCAAGCATCGATTAAAAACACAATACATGAAATAAAAAATACTCTAGACGGGATCAATAGCAGAATAACTGAGGCAGAAGAACGGATAAGTGAGGTGGAAGATAAAATAGTGGAAATAACTGCTGCAGAGCAAAATAAAGAAAAAAGAATGAAAAGAACAGAGGACAGTCTCAGAGACCTCTGGGACAACATTAAACGCACCAACATTCGAATTATAGGGGTTCCAGAAGAAGAAGAGAAAAAGAAAGGGACTGAGAAAATATTTGAAGAGATTATAGTTGAAAACTTCCCTAATATGGGAAAGGAAATAGTTAATCAAGTCCAGGAGGCACAGAGAGTCCCATACAGAATAAATCCAAGGAGAAATACGCCAAGACACATATTAATCAAACTGTCAAAAATTAAACACAAAGAAATCCTATTAAAAGCAGCAAGGCAAAAACAACAAATAACACACAAGGGAATCCCCATCAGGATAACAGCTGATCTCTCAGCAGAAACTCTACAAGCCAGAAGGGAGTGGCAGGACATAATTAAAGTGATGAAGGAGAAAAACCTTCAACCAAGATTACTCTACCCAGCAAGGATCTCCTTCAGATTTGATGGAGAAATTAAAACGTTTACAGACAAGCAAAAGCTGAGAGAGTTCAGCACCACCAAACCAGCTTTACAACAAATGCTAAAGGAACTTCTCTAGGCAAGAAACACAACAGAAGGAAAAGACCTACAATAACGAACCCAAAACAATTAAGAAAATGGGAATAGGAACATACATATCGATAATTACCTTAAATGTAAATGGACTAAATGCTCCCACCAAAAGACACAGATTGGCTGAATGGATACAAAAACAAGACCCATATATATGCTGTCTACAAGAGACCCACTTCAGACCTAGAGACACATACAGACTGAAAGTAAGGGGATGGAAAAAGATATTCCATGCAAATGGAAATCAAAAGAAAGCTGGAGTAGCAATTCTCATATCAGACAAAATAGACTTTAAAATAAAGACTACTAGAAGAGACAAAGAAGGACACTACATAATGATCAAGGGATCGATCCAAGAAGAAGATATAACAATTGTAAATATTTATGCACCCAACATAGGAGCACCTCAATACATAAGGCAAATACTAACAGCCATAAAAGGAGAAATCGACAGTAACACAATCATAGTAGGGGACTTTAACACCCCACTTTCACCAATGGACAGATCATCCAAAATGAAAATAAATAAGGAAACACAAGCTTTAAATGATACATTAAACAAGATGGACTTAATTGATATTTATAGGACATTCCATCCAAAAACAACAGAATACACATTTTTCTCAAGTGCTCATGGAACATTCTCCAGGATAGATCATATCTTGGGTCACAAATCAAGCCTTGGTAAATTTAAGAAAATTGAAATTGTATCAAGTATCTTTTCTGACCACAATGCTATGAGACTAGATATCAATTACAGGAAAAGAGCTGTAAAAAATACAAACACATGGAGGCTAAACAATACACTACTGAATAACGAAGTGATCACTGAAGAAATCAAAGAGGAAATTAAAAAATACCTAGAAACAAATGACAATGGAGACACGACGACCCAAAACCTATGGGATGCAGCAAAAGCAGTTCTAAGAGGGAAGTTTATAGCAATACAATCCCACCTTAAGAAACAGGAAACATCTCGAATAAACAGCCTAACCTTGCACCTAAAGCAATTAGAGAAAGAAGAACAAAAACATCCCAAAGTCAGCAGAAGGAAAGAAATCATAAAAATCAGATCAGAAATAAATGAAAAAGAAATGAAGGAAACGATAGCAAAGATCAATAAAACTAAAAGCTGGTTCTTTGAGAAGATAAACAAAATTGATAAACCATTAGCCAGACTCATCAAGAAAAAAAGGGAGAAGACTCAAATCAATAGAATTAGAAATGAAAAAGGAGAAGTAACAACTGACACTGCAGAAATACAAAAGATCATGAGAGATTACTATAAGCAACTCTATGCCAATAAAATGGACAACCTGGAAGAAATGGACAAATTCTTAGAAATGCACAACCTGCCGAGACTGAACCAGGAAGAAATAGAAAATATGAACAGATCAATCACAAGCACTGAAATTGAAACTGTGATAAAAAATCTTCCAACAAACAAAAGCCCAGGACCAGATGGCTTCACAGGTGAATTCTATCAAGCATTTAGAGAAGAGCTAACACCTATCCTTCTGAAACTCTTCCAAAATATAGCAGAGGGAGGAACACTCCCAAACTCATTCTACGAGGCCACCATCACCTTGATACCAAAACCAGACAAGGATGTCACAAAGAAAGAAAACTACAGGCCAATATCACTGATGAACATAGATGCAAAAATCCTCAACAAAATACTAGCAAACAGAATCCAACAGCACATTAAAAGGATCATACACCATGATCAAGTGGGGTTTATTCCAGGAATCCAAGGATTCTTCAATATACGCAAATCAATCAACGTGATACACCATATTAACAAATTGAAGGAGAAAAACCATATGATCATCTCAATAGATGCAGAGAAAGCTTTCGACAAAATTCAACACCCATTTATGATAAAAACCCTGCAGAAAGTAGGCATAGAGGGAACTTTCCTCAACATAATAAAGGCCATATATGACAAACCCACAGCCAGCATCGTCCTCAATGGTGAAAAACTGAAACCATTTCCACTAAGATCTGGAACAAGACAAGGCTGCCCACTCTCACCACTCTTATTCAACCTAGTTTTGGAAGTTTTAGCCACAGCAATCAGAGAAGAAAAGGAAATAAAAGGAATCCAAATTGGAAAAGAAGAAGTAAAGCTGTCACTGTTTGCAGAGGACATGATACTATACATAGAGAATCCTAAAGATGCTATCAGAAAACTACTAGAGCTAATCAATGAATTTGGTAAAGTTGCAGGATACAAAATTAATGCACAGAAATCTCTGGCATTCCTATATACTAATGATGAAAAATCTGAAAGTGAAATCAAGGAAACACTCCCATTTACCATTGCAACAAAAAGAATAAAATATCTAGGAATAAACCTACCTAAGGAGACAAAAGACCTGTATGCAGAAAATTATAAGACACTGATGAAAGAAATTAAAGATGATACAAATAGATGGAGAGATGTACCATGTTCTTGGATTGGAAGAATCAACATTGTGAAAATGACTCTACTACCCAAAGCAATCTACAGATTCAATGCAATCCCTATCAAACTACCACTGGCATTTTTCACAGAACTAGAGCAAAAAATTTCACAATTTGTATGGAAACACAAAAGACCCCGAATAGCCAAAGCAATCTTGAGAACGAAAAATGGAGCTGGAGGAATCAGGCTCCCTGACTTCAGACTATACTACAAAGCTACAGTAATCAAGACAGTATGGTACTGGCACAAAAACAGAAACATAGATCAATGGAACAGGATAGAAAGCCCAGAGTTAAACCCACGGACATATGGTCACCTTATCTTTGATAAAGGAGGCAAGAATGTACAGTGGAGAAAGGACAGTCTCTTCAATAAGTGGTGCTGGGAAAACTGGATAGGGACATGTAAAAGTATGAGATTAGATCACTCCCTAACACCATACACAAAAATAAGCTCAAAATGGATTAAAGACCTAAATGTAAGGCCAGACACTATCAAACTCTTAGAGGAACACATAGGCAGAACACTCTATGACATACATCACACCAAGATCCTTTTTGACCCACCTCCTAGAGAAATGGAAATAAAGACAAAAATAAACACATGGGACCTAATGAAACTTCAAAGCTTTTGCACAGCAAAGGAAACCATAAACAAGACCAAAAGACAACCCTCAGAATGGGAGAAAATATTTGCAAATGAAGCAACTGACAAAGGATTAATCTCCAAAATTTATAAGCAGCTCATGCAGCTCAATAGCAAAAAAACAAACAACCCAATCCAAAAATGGGCAGAAGACCTAAATAGACATTTCTCCACAGAAGATATACAGACTGCCAACAAACACATGAAAGGATGCTCAACATCTTTACTCATTAGAGAAATGCAAATCAAAACTACAATGAGATATCATCTCACACCAGTCAGAATGGCCATCATCAAAAAATCTAGAAACAATAAATGCTGGAGAGGGTGTGGAGAAAAGGGAACACTCTTGCACTGCTGGTGGGAATGTGAATTGGTACAGCCATTATGGAGAACGGTATGGAGGTTCCTTAAAAAACTACAAATAGAACTACCATATGACCCAGCAATTCCACTACTAGGCATATACCCTGAGAAAACCATAATTCAAAAAGAGACATGTACCAAAATGTTCATAGCAGCCCTATTTACAATAGCCCGGAGCTGGAAACAGCCTAAATGTCCATCATCGGATGAATGGATAAAGAAGATGTGGCACATATATACAATGGAATATTACTCAGCCATAAAAAGAAATGAAATTGAGCTATTTGTAATGAGGTGGATAGACCTAGAGTCTGTCATACAGAGTGAAGTAAGTCAGAAAGAGAAAGACAAATACTGTATGCTAACACATATATATGGAATCTAAGAAAAAAAATGTCATGAAGAACATAGGGGTAAGACAGGAATAAAGACACAGACCTACTAGAGAATGGACTTGAGGATATGGGGAGGGGGAAGGGTAAGCTGTGACAAAGTGAAAGAGTGGCATGGACATATATACACTACCAAACGTAAGGTAGATAGCTAGTGGGAAGCAGCCGCATAGCACAGGGAGATCAGCTCGGTGCTTTGTGACCGCCTGGAGGGGTGGGATAGGGAGGGTGGGAGGGAGACGCAAAAGGGAGGTGATATGGAGACATATGTATATGTATAACTGATTAAATTTGTTATAAAGCAAAAAATTAAAAAAAAAAAAGAAATTGAAAAAAAAAAAAAAAAAAAAAAAAGAAAATCTATGTCCAAATGCAAACAAGGATGCAATTATGCACAGCTGCAATTTCATAATGGCTAAAAACTTGAAGAAATCAGGATATCCTTCAAAAGATGAATGCATAAGCAAATTGGGGTACATCCATGTCAAGGCGAGTAGAATATGCCACCCCAAAATATGTCTCCCTGGCATAAGGATTATTTATCTGCTTTTAAAAAAGAAAAAAAGGCTTCCCTGGTATCTCAGTGGTTAAGAGTCCACCTGCCAATGCAGGGAACATGGGTTCGAGCCCTGGTCTGGGAAGATCCGACATGCCACAGAGCAACTAAGCCTGTGCGCCACAACTACTGAGCCTGCACTCTAGAGCCCGCGAGCGACAGCTACTGAGCCCACGTGCCACAACTACTGAAGCCTGCATGCCTAGAGCCTGTGCTCCGTGACAAGAAAAGCCACCACAATGAGAAGCCCACGCACCACAATGAAGAGTAGCCCCTGCTCGCCACAACCGGAGAAAAGCCTGCACACAGCAACGAAGACCCAATACAGCCAAAAATAAAATAATAAATTTATTTTTTAAAAATGTCAGAAAACTGAGATTGCCGTTTTATGAAGGACATTTACAATAGAGAAATCTCCATTTATAAGGGTATGTCCCTCTTTGCACAAAACATACACGGATAATTAAATCTTAAGTAACTCTTTTCAATGGAGAAGTCCTGACTTTAATGTGCAAACAATACTCTTGTTTACTGTGCTTTGCATGATAACCTGCCATGACTGGCCTTCACCCCTTCCCCAGCATCTTTCTTCTGTTTTTAGCTGAAGACGGTATTTAAGGGGATGGTTTTGGTCATTTCAGGGAGTGACTCAGTTTCCGTGATATCCCCCCCGTATGCAGGAGGTATACATGTTATTAAACTTCTGCTTTTCTCCTGGTAATCTGTCTTTTATTACAGGGGCAGAGGGGCCTCAACCAAGAACCTAGAAAAGTAGAGGGAAAATTGTTTTCCCTCCCATACACATGCCATGGAATCCTACTCAGCAGAAAGGAATGCACCATCAACCTATGGAAAGACATGGATAAATCTTCAGTATATACTGCTAAGTGAGAGAATCCAGTCTGAGGAGGCTGCACACAGTATGACCCCATTGATGACATTCCGGGAAAGGCAAAGCTACATAGATGATAGCAGATCATGGGGTGGGGGATTTGAAGTAGTCCACGTGATACTCTAGGATGGATACCTGTCACTATGCATTTGTCTAAGCCAACAGATGTGTATAGCCCAAGGGGCCAATCATAATCTATTCAAATTCAGTTATTTAGGATGTAGGAGTGTTGCAGGATGGAATACATAATGTGACAGAATCTAACTGCATTAGAAATATATGGAAACAACTCACTGTAGGGGATGGAGTAAAAGGTGCTGACCTAAGTTACCTTTGGAAATGAATGGAAACTGTAGACTAAAGGCAAAATGGTCCATATATAAACAGTGGGCTTTATTTTACGAAGTTCCTTCCAGGGTGAAGTAGCTAACAATTCTGAAACCTCTGCACATGTAACCTGGAAAGGAGCAATGCACAGATAAATGGAAGATGGTGGGAGCCAGGCTCCTTGCTGTGGGCATGGGAAGTTACAGGTAAGCAAGGGGAGAGCCTCTGCCCTCGTAATCCTGGATCTGGGCTTCCTGGGAGGATGCTGACTGGTTGGGGGAAACACACACATCTTCACGCTGGGAAGACCCTGCAGACATAGAAACTTCACACCCCATCTTTCCACCCATACCTGCTGGAAACACTCAGCCCTCCATAATCAGGCAATTGCAGCATTTAAGACATTCTCACCCCCAGGCAGATAAAGGAGCATGAGGGTCTTGCTTACTCCTAAGCTGTCCCAGAATCTAGGCTCTGGGGGTTGGAGCCACTTTGGGTGTACCTGGGCCTCTGAATCCAGGCACTGAGGGTGGAGCCAGGTTCGGGGTTCCTGGGCCTCTGAATCCAGGCCCTGGGGGTGGAGCCAGGTTGGGGGCTCCTGGGCCTCTGACCAGCAGGTGAGAGGAAGGAGGAAGACCGGTCCTGAGGACAGAGGTTCCCTCAAGTCTGTTAGCCCAGGAGCCCCAATGGGGTTCATTCCCAGTGAGGACATGGGCAGGGCCTGCAGTGGTTGTGTTCCCCCTGGGCCCTTTGACGAAGCCATGGCAGCACTGGGCCCAGACGTCTCCTGGCGGTGTCTCAAACTTGGACACAGCGGTTTTACAAAGGAACAAGAGAATGGAGCTGAGCCCATGACGGCCACTCCTTTCTGGCTCTGAGTTGCTTCCAACAGGACTGCAGTCACCTGCACATAGTCTGCTGTGACCCATCTGCCCCCACTGGCCTTTCCTCTTCCTCCCTGTGATGATTCCAGTGACATTTCCAGCCTGGACCCCTCCCCCAGGCCAGACGCCTCTGTCCAGCCACTGCACCCCCATCTCACCTTGGGGGCTAACAGGCCCCTCAGAGGACTGGGATCCTGCAGCTCCCTGCACCCAGGAGCAGCCCCACCTTCCCAGGTTGCTGAGCCCAGGCACCAGGTGTAACCGAGCAGGACCCTACGGGGCCTTCCCAGGACAGACCCCTCCCCCACATCCTCTGCTGTAGGTCCTCTCTGAAGTACCTAGATAACAGTGTCTGATGTACACTTCCTCCACCACAAAGTGAAAGAAATTAACTACTTGATGATCATGAACAGGTAGCCCCGGAGCTTCTGGTGCCTAAGAATTTATAATGTTGACCCCCTGTTACCTCACCATCAGCCAGAGAACTGTGCAACAGCTGATCACATACCCTGTGAACCCCCTCCTTCACTTGGCCTTTAAAATTTCTTTGCTGAAATCCTTCAGGGAGTTCGGGGTTTTAGAGCACAAGCCACCTGGCCTCCTTGTACTGGCACTTGTACAATTAAAGCTGCACTTTCCTTCACTACACCCGGTGTCAGTAGACTGGCTTGACTGCACTTGGGCAAGTGGACCCACGTTTTGTTCGGTAACACTGGGGTCTCCCAGGCTCCCACCCTCCTTGCACCCAAGTGACTGTCATCTGCTCCTCCAGAGTCTTGTTGCAGCAAAAATAGAAATGAAGTTTTCCTTCCCCTGAGAACAAGGAAAACAAAGGGAACAGCAAACAGGCTAGAGAATAAACTTTACCTGGCCTGGAAGAGTTCATCACTCCTTGTTTTACTTTGTCACTCATTTGTAGTAACTAGATTTGTACTTTACAAAGCTAACCTCACTCCCTGACACTATGTAATTTACATTCGGCACCCATCACCCCTGACTTTGTGTGAGTTACATCCCCTGCCTCTCACTCCCTAACCTTATTATGTCCAGCACTTACATTCTATATGCCCCTCATAACAAATCACCCTCTATCATTTTTGCATTTCAGAAACAATGTCACCGGCCGATAAACCAGAGGCAAATGTACACAATTACCAGACTGCTGGACCCCAATTACCGGGTGGCCTGACGCCAGCTATGACTGTTTTGAAATAATGCAAAGGAAAGGAGGAATGCAAGACCTTCACTACTTTTATCCTCATCCTATACCCTGGACTGCGAGAGCCCCACATATAAAATCTTCCCTGATTCTCAAGGAGGGGGGCACAGTTCTTGAGGCGCTAGCCAGCTGTGCCTTCCCTTCTGCCTGGCAGAAAAATAAAGCCATCTCTCTCTTCCTGCAAAATCCCTTTCTCCGTATTTCTGTTTGGCCTCAGCGCACAGGGAAGCCGATATTTCGACAACAGTCTGTGGCCAGCTCCCACACTAATTCCCCTCTACACCCACTGCCCCGGCCCAAGCCCGATCTTGTGCCTGGTTCCTCCATCAGGCTCTGACAAAGCTTCCTGCCCGCATGGTGCGTCTCACATCCCACCTCTACATGGTCTTTCTGAAGCGTAAAAGAGACTGACTCTCTCCCACCTGTAATCCCCCAAAGTTTCCCCACTTTCGCTAGGGTATCTGCTGGAAGAGACATCTGCCAAGGCCCTGAGAGTCCCCAGCATCCCCACTAGGCTGCTGGCTCCTGGTTTCCCTGACAATGAGCACCTCAGCAGGCCAGGCGGCACGGCAGGAAACCCCAGAACTGCTCACCTCAGGAGGGGACTGGCACTGCCACGGTCTGATCAAAGAGAGCAGAGAAGTGTTCCCCAGCTGGGACACAAACTCTGCATGAGTGGCCTCTCCTTGAGCCATTACATCACCTCGTGTGACTTGAGGGAAGGAAGGACCGAGGCACACTTGGTTCCTAAGGAGGATGGTATAGGCTCAGCCACGTCCCCCCAAATTCACATGCTGAATCCCTAACCCCCAGGACCCCACGATGTGGCTGTATTTGCAGATGGGATTTTTAAAGAGGTGATAAATGTAAAAATGAGGTCAGTAGGGTGGATCCTAATCCAATAGGATTGATGTCCTACAAGAAGAGATTAAGACACAGATAGGCACGGGGGAGACCATGTGAGGACGTGGGGAGGAGATGGCTGTCTCAGCACCAAGGAGAGAGGCCTGAGGAGAAGCCAGCGTGCAGACACCTTGATCTCTGACAGCATCCAGGACTGGGAGATAGGCCTGTTATTCAAGCTGCCCAGTCTGTGGTGTTTGTTACAGCGGTCCTGAGCAGACTGACACGCAGGGTAACTCAGGGCTCACGCTGGACAGAGGCCACTCTCTACCTCCCTGTACGTGACTTACAGGAGCCCCAGGAACTGAGGAGGGGGGTCCCTGATGGGAGGCACAAGATAGAAGATATTAGGCATTAACATGACTGCATTCATGTTAAACGTGCCTGAAGTCCATTCACACGAGATGGTTTTGTCCTGTATGTACGCCCACATTGGCACCTTCAGTCTGAACTGAAGATCTTTGGCTTCACCACCTCCACTCAGGGCATTAGCTTCACCTGCTGTGGACCGTCTCCTATAGGATTTCCAGAACCACAAAGCATTGAAGCTTCACAGGACCCCGTGTCTGTGCGCTACCATCCAGGTGACCCTCACAGCAGAGCCATGCAGCTGCCTGTCAGAAACCATTTCCCTTTTTCCTGTTCACAGCTACCCTGAACCTCCTAGCCTTCCCACCCCTTAGAGCTGGGGCACAGTGTCTCGTGTTACCAAGGGGAAGGGGTGGGGGTGGTGAGGGCCTTGACCAGCCTGCATCCTAGGACGGAGGGCATGATGCCCACCTGGTCACCCCAACCTAATTGTTGGAGCCCTCACCTGGAAGCAGGGAGGAGAAACAAGGTGGGCAGAGCCTGGGACCTGACACCCACCTGCCCTGGACTCTCACAACAAGGGAACAGAGACGTCTTGAGCTTCAGCCCAGTTTTGGGAGACACTTTGTTCCAGCAACAAACTTTGCCTTAAAAGCCAAGGTGCTTTACAAACCCCTCCCCAGCTGTCACAGAAAGTCAGGCTTAATCTCATCACACTTTTCTCAAACCCCAGCTCACGCTGAGACCACCTCTCAGGTGATGGTGCTTCAGAGCGACCCCTTTAAAAGATCCCTGGAGTTCAGCTCTCCCAGCACTGCCTTCAGTTTAAGGGAGAACTTTCCTTGACAACCTTGACAAACCTGCTCAGTTTCCTTGACAACCAAGCTTCACAATCTCCCAAACTCTTCTCCTTCAAACATTCCTAGTCTAGGCTTGATGAGCCTAAGGTGACAGTGCTGTCATCATGTGACAGAGAGTGACTTCTCCAAGCCTGTATTTACTGGTTACATGATGCTATTGATGATGAAATCCCAGAAGAGCAAGCTTTGCAATATAACCATTTCTGGACTCGGCACTGGGTCCCTTTCCATGGACTGAGTGGAGTGGCTGCTTCCGCGGACTCCGTGGTGGGAGAGCTCACCTAATGCAGCCAGGACTTCATCCTTTCCAGGTGATTCCAGGGTCCTCACTCTGTCCAGACCCCCACCCACATGGCTGCTGTCTGTGCCAGTCTATACGGGACCTTGGTAATCTCCTAAAATGAGGGTTATTTTATACACAGATAATGGGTTGAATGCTGGCCTCAAAAGATGTGCCCCCCCAGAACACATGAACAGGACCATATCTGGGAAAAGGGTCTCCGTATATATAGTTAAGGATCTCGAGGTGAGGTCATCTTGGGTTAGAGTGGCCCTCAATCCAATTGAGAGAGTCCTTATGAGACAAAAGAGGAGACACAGACATAGAGAAGCCACGTGAAGACAGAGGCAGAGACAGGAGGGATGCAGCCACAAGCCTGGGGACACCTGGAAACCCCAGAAGCTGGAAAAGGCAGGAAGAATGCTATAGCCTGGAGCCTTTGGAGAGACTTCCATCCTGCAGCACCTTGATCTCAGATGTCTGGTCTCCAGGTCTGGGGGAGGATGAATTCCTGTTGTTTTAAACTACCCAGCTTGTGGTCATTTTTTATAGAAGCCACAGAACAGTCACACAGACCCTGCTCTGTAGGATCCTGGAAGTGCAGATCTCATTAAAGGCTGACAGAGGCTAGATTGCAGAACCCTTAGAGTCAGAATTGGGCCCCAGAAATCCTAAAGCAGTGGCTGGACACAAGAATGTTGAGGGGTCAGTCAGAAGCCCATCCCTAAGGGTGTCGGCTGCACACAGCCTCCCCAGGTTATTTTTTTGTTTTTTGGTTTTTTTTTTCACAGTACGCGGGCCTCTCACTGTTGCAGCCTCTCCCGTTGCGGAGCACAGGCTCCGGACGTGCAGGCTCGGTGGTCATGTCTCACGGGCCCAGCCACTCCGCAGCACGTGGGATCTTCCCGAACCGGGGCACAAACCCACGTCCCCTGCATCGGCAGGCGGACTCTCAACCACTGTGCCACCAGGGAAGCCCCCTTCCCAGGTTTTTACACCTGTACATGTTGGGGATGTGTATTTCCATCCTGATTCAGGACCTCTGATGTCAACGTTCACATTGCTAATTAAGAACCCACTAGTTACACAGAGGAAAACCCTATCAGGACACTTGCTCCAGTGGTAAGCAATTCTGAAATTGTCCAGAGGTGGGGATTCATCTCCCATGCAGCCAGCAGCACCCCCACAAGGAGCGTCCTCACTGAAAAGCTGGGGGACCGTGCTGAGGCGTCTGTGAGTAAACATGAGCTGAGCCCCAGGCCAGCTGCTGCTGAACTGTTCCCACCCTTCCCAGGTAAAACGCCTGAATGTGTACAAGGACTTGAAAGCCTAGAGGAAGGGCCGTGAAGCCACACCAGCGACAGCACGCAAGCCGACTTGGTGCCTGCAGGCCAGCCAGGATGGTCCTGGACCCAGGCACTCTTCTGGAAGCTTTCCATTTCCCTGCCTGAAGTACCCCTCCTGTCCCGGCCCCCACTGCTGTTTTCCTTCCTCACCTCTGCCCGGGGAGAAATTCCAGCGGAAGGTATGGGTGACATATCCTCTTCTTTAGCAGGTGGCAGCCTGGCAACTCCTGCAGAAAGTCCAGGAGAGCCCCACTCACACTGGGCCATCCACAAAGCCGTGGCCCCTCCCTCCCTCCCTCCCTCCCACCAGCCCAGCCCCGAGACTGCTGATGGGGCAGAGAATATGGCATCAAGCACAGCTGCAGGGGCTTTTGCTGCCTGGGTGGTGTTTATATTGAACTCAACCCAGGCACACCTGGGGAGGGCTGGCCGGCCGGGTCAGGCTACTTAGGTCAGCCAATCCTCGCCCCTCAGGGGCTCATAGCTGCAGAAAATGGGCCTTGCTGCACCAGCCAGTTCCAAGGAACAGGTGTAGGGTCCTGAGGGTCAGGATAGACAAGGGGTTGCAGCCCTGGCTTGTTTTCTAATCATCTTATCTGTTCCTTGAGTGGGAGACAACTTCAAGGAGACCCTCTCCTAATGAGAGGAAGCCCAGAGTCAGGGAGAGGAGGGGTGGTGAGTGAATACAGAGGCCTGGTGCCCCAGCTGCCATGGAAGTCTCTGGAAGACCAGGCAGAGGGAGGACGCACAGAGTGATGCCCAGGGTCACAGACCTGTCCCAGAGCTGCTGTTTGTTAGTTCAGGTCCTGCACTGAGGTGCTCTGAGCGACAGGTGAGCTGGGGGTGCTCTGCAATGAGAGCTATGTGCACAGTTCCTGTGTGCCCAGCCTTGCTGGGTGCCTGCCCAGGGGAGCTCCATATTCGGGGAGGGGCCTGACCACAAGAGCCCCGTGAGTTGGGAGGGGGGCGTGTATGAGTGTCCTCTCTGTGCAACCGGCACAGAGTTGCTTAGCAACTTCCCTGTGGGCAGTGCTGGGATGAAATGAGAACGAGGAGATGCCACAGGACCCCTGAACCCCTGTCCATGTCGAATGATGAGGTCAGTAGGCAGGTGCTGGCCACTGCGCAGCGTGAGGGAGGCCCCATGTGTACCTCTTGTGTCGTCCACCTGACACCATGGAGGCCTCCCCAGGACAGAGCAGACAGCCTGCCTGGGGCAGGTGGGAGCTCCTGGTGATCCTGCAGGGGACATGAGAGGGACAGACCAGGCAGGAGGAGGTGGGAGCCCAGGAAGAGCCATGGAGCTCGGGGCTGAGGGGGCCTTTCTGGGTCTGAGCTGGGAGTGGACAGGTGGTGAGTGTGATCCAGGAAATCTGCCCTGGTGATGTGAGGCTGAATGTGCTTCAGTGTGACAAGCCTTCTGGTTGATCCCAGAACAGGATAGTAAGATGGATCCTGTTAGAAGAAGGTAAGTGAATCCCCCCAAGAGGATGCTCTGTGAGCTGGTCCCAGGAGGGGGCTGAAGGGAACAGGTGTGGAAGCTGTGGGGAGTGGGCAGTCTCCCTGGGCGGGCGGCGGGTACAGACCCCACTCCGTGGTCCCACAGCTGTGCTTCTGGCTGGATTACATGGCTTCTCGGAGCCTCAGCTTCCTGGTCTGCTTGTGGGGTGATGGATTGAGTAATTTGCTCAGAACAGGGTAGGAAGGGGTCTAGTGGAAATTCCATGGAAAACCGTCAGTATGGGAATCACAGGTCCTGTTTCCTGCAGGTCTGTCTTCAGGATCGGGAGAGCAAATCCGAGCAGACTTGGAGCAGAGACTGGGGATGGGCTCTGTTTGGTGGGTCCCCCTGTTTCCTGAATCTCGGAAGGAGCAGCTCCAGCGGGCAGTGGCAGGTTCATCCCACACCTGGAGGCATCCAGACCTCAAGGCCCAGCAGCCCCCAAGCCCTGTGTCTGGGCCCCCAGGAGGCAGACGGGACAGGCCACCATCCTCCTCGGCCCTCTTCCTGCCCAGAACATTCGAGGTCCAGGCCGTCATTAGGGAAAAGCAGGGATGGGGGTGTCCCATGTGAGAAGAGGACACGGAGCAGCTTGTGTACGTTGACGTCCACACCGGGAACGTGGGTCAGTGGGACGCAGGCACTGGGAGGGTCAGGTGGTGGGCCTGAGGAAGCAGGGCGGGGCCAGGGGCCCGGAGTGGGGTGCAAGCTTTGCCTGTGCCGGGCCTCAGACTCCACTGGGATTCCCTCCCCTGGTTACTGGTGAGGAGGAGCGGAGCAGCGTTGGTGGAGGGACCCACATGTCCCCAGGCCCTGGCACCATCAGCCCTTCAGGCTCTGGGTCGGGGTGCCTGAGGAGTGCAGGTCCAGCTGTGCCCACAGGGAGACCTAGAGGGGTCGGGCGGGAAGCACTGGTGTGGTCTTACCTGTGTGAAAGCTTCCGAGCCAGTGTCCAGTGGGAGCTCTCACTTCGCATGTGGGTTTCAAGTCCACAGCTCAGATCACCTTCTAGCTGCTTGGTTTGTTTTCTAGACACAAAGTCCTAATATCTCCTATGTCCCCTGCCCGTGAAAAGGTACGTCTGATCTGGCACCAAGTGCTGCCTCTGGTCCCCCCTGACTGGACGCCCAGCAGCCAGTGTCACCGTGTCATGACTGTCAGGGGGTGTCAGGTGTGGGGGCATGAGAGCACATGGTCCAGGTCCATGAGGGGCCATGCCATCCACAGAGCCAGTGCTGTGGCTGTAGGTGTTCCCTGCCCCCACCCCACGGAAAGAGACCACCATCCCCTTACAGACTGTTACCAAGTGAAGTCACGTGGACCTTGCTCGGGCCCCAGTCTGGCGAGGTGCTCTGCCTCAGCAGGGAAGGTTTCCTTTTTCCACGTGGTTTCAAGTAGGTAAATAACAAAACCAAAGCTGAGACCAACACAGCACAGGCTCTATTCAGTGGCCAAAGAATGGAGAAGTGGGAATTAAGTTCACAGATCAACTTCTCGCCCTCCTGGAGAGAGTGATTTAATTTTAAAGAGTAAAGACAAAGGGAGGAGGAGTGAGGCTGATGATGGGATGAAGAGGCCTTCCAGGGGGAAGGGGCGGGGCTTTTTTCAAGGGGGTGGGGTACCACCTCCTTTTACCCATTTTTGGTCATTCGTGTGCAGCCATGGCCACCGGTGGGTGTGTCACTTAATATGCTGATAGAGTAAATTCAACATGTGATGAGACTCAGGGTCTGTTGGAGGTCACATTTGTTGCCATCTTTGTCCCAGCTGGTTCTATCTGTTTGTTTGTTTGTAGCTTCCTTTCTTATCTCTAGACCCCTTAACTTAAATACTTCGGTGAACTCCTGCTGAAGGTGGGGTTGGAGGACAGCCCCGTGAAAGGTGGGTCCACGGGTTTTGAGCAGGGCCGGTAGCAGCTCTGACAACAAGAGGAGGAGGCTGAGACGGGCGGTCAGTCTAACACCCGCACTGGGGCCTGTGGTCGGCATGCAGAGGTGGTCAGCCTAGGGTAAGTGTCAGGGAAGGTTCTCAGTGTTTACACAGAAGATGTGAACGTGGGCCCAGAAGCAGAGCTGCCTGTGGAAGCTGCTACAGAACCCCCTGATTCTTTTCTGAGAAAACTGGTTGGGGGCATTCAGGCAACAGGGCAAACTGCTTGCTCTGGATATTCTTGTGGGGAAGTGGGTGCATAGCAACAGGGGCACAACCTGCATAACCCCAGAAGCCCTCCCAGGACAGCTCCAGAACCGCTTCTGGAATGGCAAGCAGAAGTGGGTCTTCCACCTACTAGATGTGGAGGAGAGGGCTTGGGTCTGCAGGGCCGCCCTCACCTTCAGGGACTGGCTGGGAGGCTCACAGGACCCAGCACATGCTCGTGGCTTGTGTGCTCACAGCTGAGATGGGTCACAGCACGCAGTAGGGATGCGCGGGAGGGAGGGCCTCTGCTCTGGTCACCTCATGACCCTTCATGCCCCCTCCTTCCCTCGAGGGTCTCTAGGGTGTCTCTACCCCCAGCGACAAAGGGCAGAACCATGACAGTTACCCACACCCCCGTGCCCCCAGGGAAGCTCATTAGAGGCTTGGCACCCGGCTGGGGGCTGGTCACGTGGTGTTGTCTGCCCACACCCTCCAAAATGCCGGTGCCCAGAAGGGGAGCTGGGGTTCAGCATGAGCCACATGGTTTGTGCAAACAGCACAGGCATGGGGGCTGCCCCTAAAAGGAGGAGGGATGGTTTAGATCAGGCCAGGGAGCTGCTCACCAGCTGCATTAGCTTCCCGAGGCAGCTGTGATGAACGACCACAAATGGAGGCTCAGAGCAACAGAAACCTTTCCTCTCTCAGTCCTGGAGACCAGACGTCTGAGATCAAGGTGTCCCAGGGCTGCACTCCCTCCGGAGGCTCCAGGGGAGGGTTCTTCCTGCCTCTTCCAGATTCTGGGGGCTCTAGGCATCCCTGGGTTTGTGACCACATCCCTCCCGTCTCTGTGTCCCTCTTCACATGGTGTCTCCTGTGTGTCTGTGTCTCTCCTCTTGTCTCTTAGAAGGACACTGTCACTGATTCAGGGCCACCCGGATCCAGGATGACCTCATCTCCAGATCCGTAACTAATTATACCTGCAGAGAAGATACATCCAAATACGGTTCCATTCTCAGATTCAGGGGGGCACGACATGGACATAACTTCTGGGGGCCCCCATTCAACCCACTATAGCAGCCAGTTCCCAGATGCCAGCCGACCTTCCTCAGGACAGCATCAGGCTGGTGATGTTCTGTGTTTCCTCACAGAGTTGTCTCTTGTTTCCTGTGGTAACAGTGAGGTTGGGTGGGGGGTGCTTCTGGCTGACCTCCCAGTCATTCCAGGGACCATGCTAATGTGTCCTTCCCAGGAGGGTTCGAGCACGGCCAGGGCTCCATGGGAATACTCCACACTGACTGCTCGGTGGTCAGACACCTGCATGGGCTGAACTGGTCCCTACACCTCTGCACCTTCTACCACATCCACAGCCTGGTGGACCCTGTGCGGGCCTATGACCGTGAGGTATGGATTGGCAGGGTCAGTGGGAGCCCTCCTTCCTGCCTCGAGGCCTCTAGCCCACCACAGGCCCTCCAGTCCTGCCATGGACACCCCCATCCCATGAAACCCCAAGAGGGCTTCTGGGAGGGGTGAGAACTTGGCCATGAAGAAGACAGGGCAGGCCCTAACTGCAGTAGGTGAAGGCAAGTACTGGGGTGCTTGGCTATTTGTCCCCCAAAGACCCCAAATGTGGGCTCTGACCTGATAGGTCCACCTTCACCTGAGCTCACCTGGGGGGTCGCTGCAGGGAGAGCATGTCCATGGGTGATTTTCCAAGTCTCCCCACACCCAGCTTCACCCTCTGGGCTCCCCTGGCCCCATTAATAGTCTGTACATATTGTCTCTCACCCATCAGGCCTGCGTGGGAGATTTTAATATTGTGTGGGAGTCCAGTGACCCGTGACCATGTGTCCTGTGTGTCTTGGGAGAGGCGTGAGTCTTGCTCTCACATTCCTGCCCCAGTGCACCTGGGGTCGGGGGCAGCAGACCCAGGCTCTGTTCTGGCAGAAGCTCCCTTTCTGTGAACAAGTCTTCCCCCAATCCTGTTATCCTCACTGGAGGCTCAGGAGGCCACAGCATCAGGGGACCTCCAGCACCAGGACCCCACCCTAGGGAATCTCTCAAGAGCAGGGACCAGGCCTGGGGGCTGAGGGGAGGAGGGAACCAGCCTCTTCAGGATCCCCGGGGCTAGGAAGCCTCCTATGCAGCAGGGCCTTGGACTCAGCTTAAATACCACCCAGTGTCTCCTACCCCTCCCCTGGTAGAGGGGCCCTTCGGATTCCAGGGCCCCAAGATCCTGCCCACCGACTTCTGACCCCAACTGCAGAGTTGAGGACCCAGAGACCCCCTCCCCAGCTTCTTTTTGCTTGGAGGCTCCCAGAATTCCATGAAGATGTTATACTCAGGGTATATTATGATGAATGATGCAAGTTAAAATTAGCGAGGACAGGAGGGATGAGCACGGTCCAGCTTCCTCGGCTGTGACAGCCCAGGGAAGCCCACCTGAGTCCTGAAGTGCAGGGTTTATTGGGGTCTGTCACGTCAATGTGGGGACCGCCATGTGCCTGGCCTTGGCCTCCAGCCCCTGGGGGGACACAGGAAGCCCCACCGTGTATCATGCCATCAGCACAGACCAGCCTGGAGCAAGGCCCACAGAGCACGGACACTCCCGAAAGACTCAAGGTGACCTCTGGAGCCAGGAGCAGAGGCCCAGCCTCTCTGTGGGCAGGTGAACCCACACCGCACAGGCCCTGGTGCAGTGCCCGTTCTGTGTGGTCAGCATGGGTGCACGCGGGTCAGCCAGTGTCTGTGTGTCTCAGCCTGTGACCACAGACCACACTGTCCTGCTCTGCTCACAGGAGTGAGACCAATGGAAGGAAAATGGGGGTGGGAACAAAGCAGGGTCATGGTTAGGCTGGGTGAGAAAGGGTCCAAGGAGCGAGAACCCAGCTGCCCTTGCCTGGTGAGCCGAGAGCTGTCATCCGCCCTGTGGTCAGCCCCTCTCCCCACATCCTGAGGTAAGGCTGCCTTTCCTGCACCCTGGGGCAGGGTCACACCTGTGTATACCGCAGGATGCACGGCAGTGCACGCAGCAGGCCTGATGCCTGCCCTTGGTATGTAGTTCGGGGCTTGGTGAGGGTGGAACATCCCGACAGGACATGGGCCGACCCTGGGGATTATGTAGGGGTGAAGCATTTGGGAGCCTCTGGAGGGGATCCTCACCTGTCTTCACACGTGGACTGAGCAAACAGACCAAGGGTGGGCAGGCAGGGGAGCCCAGTCCTGGGTCATCCCTGAGGCTGGAGGAGGGGTGTGGAGCTGGGGGTGATGGCAGTGGGGACGAGGGGCTGATCACAGGACAGTGCGGAGACAGAGCATCCGAGGCAGCGGGGAAGGTGGAAGACAGTGCCCGACAGGAGGACGGAGAGACCAGCAGGTGGTGCTGCAGGCGCGGGTAGCAGGGCTGCTGCCTACAGGGTGGCACCAGAGACCCGCACCACTGGAAACCGCAGGGTGTCTGGACAGAACCCCAGAGGATGGGGGGCCGTATGGGCGGGAAGAGTTTGGAAAAGTCACCTGATCTCCACATGTCCTGGGGGAGGTTTCCAAGCTCTTTCCTTAGAGTCTCCCCACCTGGGGAAGTCAGCACACTCAACAGCTGGTCATGCAAGGTTTGGGATTTCTCGGGAGGATGAAAGGGAAGGGGGGGAGGAATGACAGACAAGCTCTACGTGTTTGGACAGCACATGACACTCTAATTTCCAATTAGGAAGAGGAATTTCCCAAAGGCTTAGACCGCCCCTGTAAACAGAATGGGGCTTGGAGCAATCCTTTCACTTTGTGGTTGGTTTCAGAAACAAGTTGAAGACAGTTGCTCAGGGGCACTGCAATCCACAAGGCCTGAAAGGTTGTAAATGACAACTATCGTAGAAAAATGTCTTGGGGTAAGTAACTGAAAAGAACTTGAAAACAAGGCAGAATTGCAGGAACTGGATTGCAAGAGGTAGGTTGGACTTGCCATTAAAACACATGAAAGCTGCTCAATACTGCCTATGATTCAGTTGGCCAAAAAGGTGTACAGTTTGAAACCCATACGACCTTTGTGGCCAACCAAATATGCGGGAAATACAAATCAACACTACAAAGATGTAGCACTTTTCCCCAGTCAGAATGGCCAACCTTACAAAGTGTAAAAACAAGAAATGGAGGAGAGGATGTGGAGAAAACGGAACCCTGCTACGCTGATGGTGGGAATGTCAATTGTTAACAGCCACGCTGGAGAAGGGTATGATGTTTCCTAAAAATTCTAAAAAATAGAGCTACAGGGAGTGCCTGGTGGCGCAGATGTTAAGAATCCAACTGCCAAGGCAGAGGACATGGGGTCGAGCCCTAGTCTGGAAAGATAACACGTGCCGTGGAGCAACTAAGCCCATGCGCCACAACTACTGAGCCTGTGCTCTAGAGCCCATGAGCCACAACTATGGAGCCCATGTGTCACAACTACTGAAGCCTGACGCCTAAAGCCAGTGCTCCACAAGAAGAGAAGCCACTGCAATGAGAAGCCCGTGCACTTCAATGAAGAGTAGCCCTAACTTGCTGAAACTAGAGAAACCCCACACGCAATAATGAAGACCCAACATAGGCAAAATTACTTACTTAATTAATTAAAAAACAGTAGAGTTACAGAGCAAACGGAACTACCACACCTGGGTGTATATCTCGGGATAACCATGAATCTATAGGACACAGGAACTTCAACTATTAGTGCAGCACTTTTACAGGATCCTTGACTTGGAAACAATATAAATGTCCTTGGAAGGAAAAAATGGATAAAGAAGATATGGTACTTATGTACAATGGAATAGTACTCAGCCATGAGATCAATGAAATAAGGCCAGTTGCAGCAACTCGGGTGGACTTAGATACGATCATTCTAAGTCACAAAAGTCAGACACAAAAAGACACTTAGAATAAGATATCATTTATAGGTGGAATCTAAAAATGGTTACACATGAACTAAATTACAAAGCACAAACAGGATCACACATTTAGAAAACACAATATGGCTGCTAAAGGAGAAAGGTGGGGTGGGGTTACACATAAACCAGAGGGTTGGAATTAACACAGATACCGTTCCAAAGAACAAACAGGTAATCGACAAGACCTCCTCTATAGCACAAGAACTGGACTCAGCACACTCTAGTCACCAGAAAAGAATATATACGACTGGTAAGCATCTTAAAAGAATATATGGATGTCTCTCTGTAAGGGAAACAAGTGCATGTGCAGCGGCCAGAAAGACAGCAGGGAAAAGCACCTTTACCCCATTATGAAATTAAATTTAAAAAAAACACAAAAAAAGACACACAAAGAAAATATTACAAAATTCACTGAGGGGCTCTGATGAAAGCTGGATTGACCCCATCTACAACCACAGCTGGATGAGACATAAGGCTGGACACTTGGGGCTG
The DNA here is from genome assembly GCF_964341445.2 of Mesoplodon mirus. NCBI lineage: Eukaryota > Metazoa > Chordata > Mammalia > Artiodactyla > Ziphiidae > Mesoplodon > Mesoplodon mirus. The sequence goes on from NC_138981.1 coordinate 141,240,348, forward strand.
AGAGGATTGGTGAGGTTGGGTGAGGAAAGGCAGACCCATTAAATCAATAATGCATGTCACCCATCCCATAGGTCCCAACTCTCCAGGTTTAACGGACTCTTATTACAGCTAAAATATGCATGGGAAACCTAGAGGATGGGACACCGTGTGATCGGGAAATATTTCTAAACCGCACCTCATTTTTCCTCTCCTGGTGCTCGGGTTCACCATTCCAGCTGCTTTACTATCAATCTCCCCACTTGCAGAGTCAGCGCTTCTAACCACCTGTTTCGCAGAGTTTGCAAATTGTGCAGAGGATAAAAGGGAAGAGCGGGAACCAATGAGAGACTACCTGTAAGCATTTGGACGGGCACATGTCACTCTAATTTCCCGTCAGGAAGAAGAATTAACCAAAGTTCAGCCTGCTGTCCCAGAAACAGAATAGGGCCTGAAACAATGCTGAGGTTTTGCAGCCAGCTCAAAAAAAGCGAGTTGAAAAATGGAGCTCAGGGGCACAGCAATTCACAAACCTGCAGAGTTATAAAGGACAACTATTGTCCTAAAATCTGTTGAGGGAAGGCAACGAGGAGGACTTGAAAGCGAGGCAGAATTGCAGGAAACAGATTTCAAGAGGTAGATTGGAATCACCATTAAAGCACAAGAAAAGTGGCAGAACTTCAACAATGATGCACTTGGCCAAAAAGGGCGTATGCGTTTTCTCCTATGCCCTTTTTGGCCAACCAAGCAAGCTGGCAATGCAAATCTGCACGACAAAGAACTCTCACTTCCCACCGGTCAAAAGGGACATCCGAAAAAAATGTAAAAACCAGAAAGGCAGGACAGGTTGTGGGGAACAGGTAACATTGTTACACAGATGAGAGGGATGTAAATTGCCAAGAGCCACTCTGGAGAAGTCCATGAGGTTTCCTGAAACATCTGTAAAACAGAGCTACAGAGCCTAGGACACTTCCACTCATGGGCGTATACCTTGGGCAAAGTGAAAATCAACAAGACACAGCCACCCCAAAGTTTAGGGCTGCTCTGTTTACAGGAGACTCGACTCTGGTACACCTTAAATATGCCAGCAAAGAGAAAAATGGATAAAGAAGTTGTTGTACTTACGTACGATGGAATATCCCTCAGCCATGAAATCAATGTCATAAGGCAAGTGGTAGCAAAACGAGTGGATTTAGGTACTATGATTCTAAGTGAAATAAGTCACACAGAAAAAAAAACATATCATCAGATAACACTTATGAAGGGAATGTAAACACGGCTACACATGAACTGAATTAGAAAACAGAAAAGAGTCTCACATTTAGAAAACACTCTTATGACTGATTAAGTGGAAAGGTGAGGTGGCGTGATGCATAAAAGGAGAGATTGATATTAGCAGAGGTACCATTACATAAAACAAATATGTAATAGACATGACCTACTCCTTGCTCAGTGAACTGGACTCAACACCCCCTATTCCTCACAAAGGAATATATCTGACTAGAAAGAATCTTACAACCTATGTATTGATGTGTCTCCAAAATGGAATCAAGTGTGCCTAGAGAGGCATAAACACGGCAGTGAAAATAAGGTCAAACGCATTATAAAAATACATTTCAAAAACAAAACACAAAAACAGCAAAATTCTTACACGATTTGATCAGGGGCTCTGTTGCAACCTGGATTGAACCCATCTACCCCCACAGCTGGATGAGACATAAGGGTGGACACTTGGGGATGAGCGGATAGGTGATGTTGGGTGAGCAAATGCAGACCCTTTAAAGCAATAATGTGAGCCACCCATTCCTTGCGTCTCAACTTTCCAGGTTGAACGGACTCTTACTACAGCTAAAATATGCATGGGAAACCTGGAGGATGGGACACCTTTTGATCGGGAAAGTGATCTAAGATGCACCTCATTTTTCCTCTCCTAGTGCTCGGGTTCACCATTCCTGTCACTTTACTCTCAATCTCTCCACTTGGTGAGTCAGCGCCTTTAACCTCCTGTTTCACACAGTTTGCAATTTGCACAGAGGATGAAAGGGAAGAGGGAGAACCAATGAGAGGCTAGCTGTAGGCATTTGGACGGGCACATGTCACTCTAATTTCCCATCAGGAAGAAGAATTAACCAAATGCTCAGCCTGCCACCCCGGAACCAGAATAGGGCCTGAAGCAATCTTGCGGTTTTGGGGCCAGCTCACAAAACAGGGAGTTGAAAAATGGAGATCAGGGACACAGCAATTCACGAATATGCAAAGTTAAAAAGGACAACTATCATCCAAAAATCTGTTGAGGGAAGGCAACGAGGAGGAATTGAAAGCGAAGAAGAATTACAAGAAACAGATTTCAAAAGGTAGATTGGAATCGCATTTAAAGCACATGAAAAGTGGCAGAACATCAACAATGATGCACTTGGCCAAAAGGGGCGTATGCGTTTTTTCCTGAATATATTCAGGAAAAAATGCATACGCCCCTTTTGGCAAACCAAGCAAGTGGGCAAAGCAAATCCACACTACAAAGAAGTCTCCCTTCCCACCAGTCAAACAGGACATCCGAAAAAAGTGTAAAAACCAGAAAGGCAGGACAGGCCGTGGGGAACAGGGAGCCTTGTTACGCTGAAGGCCGGGAAGTAAATTTCCAAGAGTCACTCTTAGAAGTGCATGTTGTCTCCTAAAACATGTAAAAAACAGAGCTAAAGTTCCAAGGATACTTCCACTCATGTGCGTATGCATTGGGGAAACTGAAAATCAACAACACACAGCCACCCCAAAGTTTAGGGCTGCTCTGTTTACAAGAACCACGACTTCGGTACATCTTAAATATCCCAGAAAGACAAAAATTGATAAAGAAGTTGTGGTACTTACGTAACGACAGAATATCCCTCAGCCATGAAATGAATATCATAAGGCCAGTAGCAGCATAATGAGTGGATTTAGGTACAATGATTCTAAGTGAAATAAGTCAGACAGAAAAAGAAACATCATAAGATATCACTTATAAAGGGAATGTAAACATGGCTACACATGAACTGAATTAGAAAACAGAAAAGAGTCTCACATTTAGAAACACACTTATGCCTGCTTAATGGGAAAGGTGAGGTGGGGTGATGTATAAAACCAGACTTTGATATTAGTGCAGGTACCATTCCATAAAACAAATATCTTATAGATAAGACCGACTCCTTGCTCAGTGAACTGGACTCTACACTCCCTATTACCCACAGAGGAATATATCTGACTAGTAAGAATCTTAAATCCTATGTATTGATATGTCTCCGTAAGGGAATCATGTATGTCTAGAGCAGCATAAACACGGCAGTGAATATCAGCTAAACCCCATTATAAAAATGAATTTCAAAAACAAAACACAAAAACAGTGAAATCCTTACACAATTCAATCATGGGATCTGATGCAATATGGATTGACCCCATCTACACCCACAGCTGGATGAGACATAAGGCTGGACACTTGGGGCTGAGAGGACTTTTTGAGGTTGCATGAGCAAAGGCAGGCCCTTTAAATCAGTAATGCGTGCCACCCATTCCATGGATGCCAAATGTCCTGGTTTAACGGACTCTTATTACAGCTAAAATATGCATGGGAAACCCAGAGGATGGGACAGCATGTGATCGGGAAATGTTTATCAAAGGCACCTCATTTTTCCTGTCCTGTTGCTCGGGTTCACCATTCCAGCCACTTTACTATCAAACTCCCCACTTGGAGAGTCAGCACCTTTAACCACCTGTTTTGCAGAGTTTGCAAATTGTGGAGAGGATAAAAGGGAAAGGGGGAACCAATGAGAGAGTAGCTGTAGGCATATGGATGGGCACATGTCACTCTAATTTAACATCAGGGAGAGGAATTAGCCAAATGATCAGCCTGCCACCCAGGAACCAGAATAGGGCATGAAGCAATCCTCAGTTTTGCGGCCAGCTCAAAAAAAGCGAGTTGAAAAATTGAGCTCACGGGCCCAGCAACTCACAGACCTGCAGAGTTATAAAGGACAACTATCGTCCAAAAATCTGTTGAGGGAAGGCTGTGAGGAGGACTTTAAAGTGAGGCAGAATTGCAGGAAACAGATTTCAAGAGGTAGATTGGAATCGCCTTTAAAGCACAGGAAAAGCGTCACAACTTCGACAGTGATGCACTTGGCCAAAAAGGGTGTATGCGTTTTCTCCTGAATATATTCAGGAAAAAACACATATGCAATTTTTGGCCAACCAAGCAAGTGGGCAATGCAAATCCGCAAGACAAGGAAGTCTCACTTCCCACTGGTCAAAAGGGATATCCGAAAAAAACTGTAAAAATGAGAAAGGCAGCACAGGTCATGGGGAAGAGGGAGACTTGTTACGCTGTTGGGCAGGATGTAAATTGCCAAGAGCCACACTGGAGAAGTGCATGGTGTTTCCTAAAAAATCTAAAAATCAGAGCTACAGAGCCTAGGGCACTTCCACTCATGGGCGTATACCTTGGAAAAACTGAAAATCAACAAGACACTGGCACCCCAAAGTTTAGCGCTGCTCTGCTTAAAAGAACCTTGACTTTGGTACACCATAAATATCACAGGAACGACAAAAATGGATAAAGAAGTTGTGGTACTTACGTACGATTGAATATCCCTCAGCTATGAAATCAATGCCATAAGGCCAGTAGCAGCATAATGAGTGGATTTAGGTACGATGATTCTAAGTGAAATAAGTTACACAGAAAAATAAACTTATCATAAGATATCACTTATGAAGGGAATGTAAACATGGCTACACATGAAACGAATTAGAAAAGGGAAGAGAGCCTAACATTTAGAATACACTATTATGCCTGCTTAAGAGGAAAGGTGAGGTGGGGTGATGCATCAAACCAGAGTTTGATATTAACAGAGGTACCATTCCATAAACCAAATATGTAATAGACAAGACCTACTCCTTGCCACTGAACTGGACTCAACACCCCCTATTCCCCAGAAAGGAACATATCTGACTAATAATAATATTAAAACCTATGTATTTATATGTCTCCATAAGGGTGTCAAGTGTGTCTAGAGCGGCATAAACACGACAGTGAAAATCAGCTCAACCCCATTATAAAAAGAAATTTCTAAAGCAAAACAAAAAAACAGCGAAATTCTTATTCAATTCAATCAGGCATTCTGATGCAACCTGTATTGACCCCATCTACACCCACAGCTGGATGAGACATAAGGCTGGACACTTGGGGCTTAGAGGATTAGTGAGGTTGAGTGAGCAAATGCAGACGCTTTAAAGCAATAATGTGTGCCACCCATTCCATGGGTCCCAACTCTCCAGGTTTAAGGGAATCTTACTACAGCTAAAACATGCATGGGAAACCCAGACAATGCGACACCATGTGATCGGTAAAAGTTTCTAAAATGCTCCTCATGTTTCCTCTCCTGGTGCTCGGGTTTGCATTTCCAGCCGCTTTACTGCCATTCTCCCCAGTTGGACACTCAGCGCCTTTACCCTCCTGTTTTGCACAGTTTGCTGTTTGTGTGGAGGGTGAAAGGGAAGAGGGAGAACCAATGAGAGACTAGCTGTTGGCATTTGGACGGGCACATGTCACTCTAATTTCCCATCAGGAAGAATTAACCAAATGCTCAGACTGCCCCCCGAAACCAGAATAGGGCCTGAAGCAATCCTGCGGTTTTGTGGCCAGCTCACAAAAAAGCGAGTTGAAAAATGGAGCTCAGGGGCACAGCAATTCACAAACATGCAGAGTTATAAAGGACAACCATCGCCCAAAAATCTGTTGAGGGAAGGCAATGAGGAGGATTTGAAAGCGAGGCAGAATTGCAGGAAACAGATTTCAAGAGGTAGATTGGAATCGCCTTTAAAGCACACGAAAAGTGTCAGAACTTCGACAATGATGCACTTGTCCAAAAAGGGCATATGTGTTTTCTCCTGAATATATTCAGCAAAAAATTCATACACCCTTTTTGGCCAGCCAAGCAAGCGGGAAATGCAAATCCGCACTACAAAGTAGTCTCATTTCCCACCCTTCAAAAGGGACATCCGAAAAAAAATGTAAAAACCAGAAAGTCAGGACACACCATGGAGACCATGGAGCCTTGTTACGCTGATGGGCGGGATGTAAATTGCCAACAGCCACTCTGGAGAAGTGCATGTTTTTTTCCTAAAACATGTAAAAAAACAGAGATACAGAGCCTAGGGCACTTCCAGTCATGGGCGTATACCTTAGGAACAATGAAAATCAAAAAGACACAGCCACCCCAATGTTTAGTCCTGCTCTGTTTAAAAGAACCATGACTCGGTACACTTTAAATATCCCAGGAAATAGAAAAATGGATAAAGAAGTTGTGGTACATATGTACGATGGAATATCCCTCAGCCATGAAATCAATGTCATAAGGTCAGTAGCAGCATAATGAGTGGATTTAGGTACAATGATTCTAAGTGAAATAAATCACACAGAAAAAGAAACTTTTAGCTGTAGTAATATTCCCTTAAAAATGGAGAGTTGGGACACATGGAATGGGGGGCATGCATTATTGCTTTAAAGGGTCTGCATTTGCTCACCCAAACTCACCAGTCCTCTCTGCCCCAAGTGTCCAGCCTTGCATCTCATCCAGCTGTGGGTGTAGATGGGTTCAATCCATGTTGCCTCAGCACCCCTGAATGAATTGTGTAAGAATTTCGCTGTTTTTGTGCTTTGTTTTTGAAATTGATATTTATATTGGGGTTGAGCTGATTTTCACGGCCGTGTTCATGCCGCTGTAGACACATTTGATTCCCTTACGGAGTCATATCAATACATAGGTTTTAAGATTCTTACTAGTCACATATATTCTTTTTGGGGAATAGCGGCTGTTGAGTCCAGTTCACTGAGCAAGGAGTCGGTCTTGTCTATTACATATTTGGTTTATGGAACGGTACCTGTGCTAATATCAAACTCGGTTTTTTGCATCACCCCACTTCACCTTTCCCCTTAAGCAGGCATAAGTGTGTTTTCTAAATGTGAGACTGTGTTCTGTTTTCTAATTCAGTTCATGTGTAGCCATGTTTACATTCCCTTCATAAGTGATATCTTATGATAAGTTTCTTTTTCTGTGTGACTTATTTCACTTAGAATCATCGTACCTAAATCCACTCATTTTTCTGCTTCTGGCCTTATGACATTGATTTTATGGCTGAGGAATATTACATCGTACCTAAGTACCACAACTTCTTTATCCATTTTTGTCTTTCCTGGGATATTTAAGGATTATCGAAGTCAAGGTTCTTGTAAACAGAGCAGCTCTAAACTTTGGGGAGACAGTGTCTTGTTGATTTTCAGTTTTCCCTTGGTATAGGCCCATGAGTGGAAGTGCCCAAGGCTCTGTAGCTCTGTTTATTAGATGTTTTAGGAAACACCCTACACTTCTCCAAAGTGGCTCTTGGCAGTTTACATCCCTCCCAGCAGCGTAACAAGTCTCCCTGATACCCAGGTCCTGTCCTGCCTTTCTGAATTTTACACATTTTTCGGATGTCCCATTTTACCGGTGGGAATTGAGACTTCTTTGTAGTGCGGATTTGCATTGCTGCTTGCTTGGTTGGCCAAAAAGGGCGTATGCGTTTTTTCCTGAATATATTCAGGGAAAAACGCATACGCCCTTTTTGGCCAAGTGCATCATTGTAGAAGTTGTGCCGCTTTTCCTGTGCTTTAAAGGTGATTCCAATGTACCTCTTGAAATCTGTTTCCTGCAATTCTGCCTCACTTTCCATTCCTCCTCTTTGGCTTCCCTCAACAGATTTTTGGACGATAGTTTCCCTTTATAACTCTGCAGGTTTGTGAATTACTGTGCCCCTGAGCTCCATTTTTCAACTCGCTTTTTTTGTGAGCTGGCCTCAAAACCGCAGGGTTTCTTCAGGCCATATTCTGCTTCTGGGTCGGCAGGCTGACACTTTGGTTATTTCTTCTTCCTGATGGGAAATTAGAGTAACATGTGCCCATCCCAATGCCTAGAGCTAGACTCTCATTCGTTCTCCCTACTCCCTTTCATCCTCCGCACAAATTGCAAGCTGTGGAGAACAGGAGGTTAAAAGCACTGACTCTCCAAGTGGGGAGATTGTTATTAAAGCAGCTGTAATGGGGAACCCGAGCATGAGGAGAGGAAAAATGAGGAGCATTTTAGAAACCTTTCCCTATCACACGGTATCCCATCCTCTGGGTGTCCCATGCATGTTTTAGCTCTAGTAAGATTCCCTTCAACCTGGAGAGCTGGGACCCATGGAATGGGTGGCACACATTATTGCTTTAAAGGGTCTGCGTTTGATCACCCAACGTCACCAATGCTCTCAGCCCCAAGTGTCCAGCCTTATGTCTCATCGAGCTGTGTGTGTAGATGTGGTCAATCCAGGTTGCATCCGAACCCCTGAAGTAATTGTGTAAGAATTTCACTGTTTTTGTGTTTTGTTTTTGAAATTCATGTTTATAATGGGGTTGAGCTGATTTTCACTGCCGTGTTTATGCCACTCTAGACACACTTTATTTCCATACGGAGACATATCACTACATAGGTTTTAAGATTCTTACTAGTCAGATATATTCCTCTGCGGGGAATAGGGGGTGTTGATTCCAGTTCACTGAGCATGGAGTCGGTCTTGTCTATTACATATTTGGTTTATGGAACGGTACCTGTGCTAATATCAAACTCGTTTTTTTTTTTTTTGCATCACCCCACTTCACCATTCCTCTTAAGCAGGCATAAGTGTGTTTTCTAAATGTGAGACTGTGGTCTGTTTTCTCATTCAGTTCATGTGTAGCCACGTTTACATTCCCTTCATAAGTGATATCTTATGATATGTTTCTTTTTTTGTGTGACTTATTTCACTTAGAATCATCGTACCTAAATCCACTCATTATGCTGCTACTGGCCTTATGACCTTGATTTAATGGCTGAGTGATATTCCACTGTATAAATGTACCACAAGTTCTTTATCTATTGCTCTCTTTCCTCGGATATTTTAGGGGTACTGAAGTCGACGTTCTTGTAAACAGAGCAGCCGTAAATTTTGGGGTGCCTGTGTCTTGTTGATTTTTACTCTTCCCAAGAAATATGCCTGTGAGTGGAAGTGCCCAATGCTCTGTAGGTCTGTTTTTTAGATGTTTTAGGAAACAGCATCCACTTCTCCAGGGTGGCTCTTGGCAATTTATACCCCGCCCATTATCGTAACAATCATTCCTGTTCTCCATGGCCTTTCCTGCATTTCTGAATTTTACACTTTTTTCGGATGACGATTTTGACAAGTGGGAAATGAGACTTCTTTGTTGTGCAGATTTGCATTACCCGCTTGCTTGGTTGGCCAAAAAGTGCGTATGCGTTTTTTCCTGAATATATTCAGGAAATAACGCATACGCACTTTTTGGGCTACTGCATCATTTTCGAAATTCTGCTGCTTTTCATGTGCTTTAAAGGCGAGTCCAGTCTACCTCTTGATTTCTGTTTCCTGCACTTCTGCCTTGCATTCAGATACTCGTGGTTGCCTTACCTCAGTATATTTTTGGACGTTATTTATCATTTATAACTCTGCAGTTTGGTGATTTGCACTGACCCTGAGCACCATTTTTCAACTCGCTTTTTTGTGAGCTGTCTGCAAAACTGCAGGATTGCTTTAGGGCCTATTCTGCTTCTGGGGAGGCAGGCTGAGCCTTTGCTTAATTCTTCTTCCTGATGGGAAATTAGAGTGACATGTGCCTGTCTAAACTCCTACACCTTGTCTCTCATTGGTTCCCCCTCTTCCCGTTCATTCTCAGCACAAATTGCAAACTGTGTGGAACAGGAGGTTAATGACGCTGACTCTCCAAGTGTAGAGATTGTTAGTTATGTGGCTGGAATGGCGAAACCGAGCACAAGGAGATCAAAATTGAGGTGCATTTTAGACACTTTTCCCGATCACATGGTGTACAGTCCTCTGGGTTTCCCATGCATGTTTTCACTGTAGGAAGATTCACTTGAACCTGCAGATTTGGGACCCATGGAATGGGTACCTGGCAGTATTACTTTAAAAGGTCTGCATTTCCTCAGCCAACCTCATTAATATCTCTTAGTGCGAACAGTTTCCAGCCTTATGTCTCATCCTTCTGTGGATCTAGTTGTGTTCAATCCATGTTGCATCATAGCCCCTGAGCAAAAGTTGTAAGAATTTTTCTCTGTCTCACTGTCTTTTATTTATTTATTTCTTATTTATTATTATATTGGTTACAGCTGATTTTCAAAGCTCTGTTTTTTACTGCTGTACATCCACTTGATTCATGCAGTGAGAGACATCAATAAATTCTTTTTCAGATTCTTACCAGTCGTATATATTATTTTCCGGTGACTTGAGTGTGTTGCGTGCAGTTCTTTGAGGTACCGTGTATGCCTTGTCTATTATCAATTTGGTATTTGGAACAGTATCTTTGCTAATTTCAACCTCCTGGATAATGTCTCACCCCTCCCCTCCTTTCCCATTTAGCAGCCTTATGGGTGTTTTCTACATATTTGACTATGTTTCTGTTTTGTGATTTATTTCATGTGTAGCGATTTTTGATTCCACCTTTAAGTGTCATCTTATGATATGTGTCTTTTTCTTTTTGTCTTATGTCACTTAAAACGATCGTACGTAACACCTTTGGAGTTGTTACAACTGGCCTTATTTCATTGATTTCCGGGATGAGTAATATTCCACTCTACATAAGTACCACAACTCTTTTATCTATTTTATCCTTGCAGGGACTTTTAGATTATATCCAAGTCGAGGCTCTTTTTAACAGAGAGGTGGTAAACGGTGGGGTGCCTGTGTCCTGTCGATTTTTGATTTTCCCAAGATATACGCCCATGAGTGCAAGTGTCCTATGCTCTGTACCTCATTTTTTAGATGTTGTAGTAAACACAATACACATTTCCAGAGTGGCCATTGGCAATTTACATTTCCACTATCAGCCTCACAGGGCTCCATCTTCTCCTCGCCCTGTCCGGCATTTCTGGTGTTTACACTCTATGAGGATGGCTCTTCGACTGATGTGAAGTGATACATTTTGTAGTATTGATTTCCAGTGCCCACCTGTTTGGTTGGCTAAAAAGGGAGTATGCCCTTTTCTTGAATATATTCAGAAAACAGCATACACGCTCTTTGGACAGCTGCATTGTTGGTGATGTTCAACCCATTTTCTTGTGCTTTAATGGGGAGTCCTTTCTACCTCTTCAAATCCATTTCCTGCCATTCTCCCTTCTTTACAAATCCTTTTCAGTGACTTACCTCAAGACATTTTTCAATGATAGACATTTTCAACTCTGAAGTTCCATGAATCTTAGTGCCCCTGAGTTCCATTTTTCAACTAATGATTTTGGAAACTGCCCACAGAACAGTGTGATTTCCTCAAGCCCTATTCTGTTTCCACGGGCAATCCAGCCTTTGGTGAATTCGTCTTGCTGAATGGAAATTAGAGTGACATGTGCCTGTCCGAGCACCTAGGACTTGTCTCTCCTTGTTTCTCATCCTTCCGCTTCATCCTCTGGACAAATTCCAAACTGTGTGTAACAGGATGTTGACGGTGCTGACATCCCTAAGTGAGGAGATCATTAGGAAAGGTGCTGGAGGGGTGAACCCAAGCACCAGGAGATGAGGACATGAGGTGCCTTTTCCAAACTCTTCCCGATCAGGTGGGGTACCATCCTCTAGGTGTGACAGGCATGTTTTAGCAGTAGGAAGCATCCCGTGCATGTAAGGAGAACACCAGTGATTCTTCCAAATCAGTGCCTCACCGAACCCCAACCTGGGGAATTTTTAAGCTACGGCTACACGTATATTCATTAAGGGCCTTGGGAAGTAGGCAGAGTTCGAACTTTAGATGATTGAAGTCTTCAGGGTCAGAAGCACTCACCATCGGCTTCCCTTAGGTTACATTTTATCTGTCATTGATAGATGATGTCGATAAAAAATATCTATTATTTTTATATTATTTCTCCTTATAGGTTATTGCAAAATATTCAGCGTGGTTCCCTGTGCTATACAGTAGTTCCTTGTTGATGATCTATTTTATACATAGCAGCGTGTATGTGTTAATCCCAAACTGTTAATTTATCCCTCCTCCCACCTTTCCCCTTTGGTAATAATAAATTATAAGATTTTATACTTCTCAGAAATGGGGGAGCTGCAAGAGGGTTATAATTTTCAATGGAAAAGCACTCAAACCAAGATTGAAGCTTCAGCCAAGTGTATTAGATGTACATCCTTGGAAAGAAATCACTTCATTTCTCTAACGTTGACCTGACAAGTAAGACAAACGTCTTCACTGAACTTGCTTATAATAAAGTGATGGAAATATCAAACGGAAGTCTTAGAAACATCTTATTTTACCCGAGCCTTATATACTGCTCTATGTTAATTACAGTTTGGCTCACACATCTGTTCATTGAAGTTACAGTGTTCTCAATTTCTGTTACTGATCCTCCAGAGTGGGCCCCAACGAGGGTCCCCCTGCCCAGTGTCATTGGAGCCAACAGATCAAGACTGAGTTTGTTTCAGAAGCAAAGGAAACTTTACATTTTGCAAAGAGAATGGAGAGGTGAGAGCGTGCACTCCTCCGCGGGCTGTGGGCTGGGCTGCTGTGTAGGGATCCCGGCAGCATCAGCAGGAGGGAGGGGACGGAGCTCTCTAGGGCAGGGTTGGCTGCAGCTCAGGCTCTATGTCACGGAGCCTGCATGGGGCCCCGCAAGCTGAGGTGTCCACCCAGCCACTCTGCAATAGGAATTAGGGTCTGAAGTGCCGGGTGTGGGAACTCTGCATGTGGAACCCTAGGAGCACGTGAAATTAGAAAAAGCACAAAAGAAAAGAAGGTTAGGCTTTATTTTATTGCCCAGATTCTATTTTTATCTCCCAGGAATTTTTCATGGGCGTTGCAGTGACAAACTCCTCCTCCGCCTTTTGTCCCGTTCCTCATTCTTGGGGTGCTGAGGGTGCAGACACTTCCTTTGTAACTGCTTCGTGCTGAGTTGGGAGGGCTCATAACTGGGGTGGAGGGGCAGAACTTCTCCGCAGCAGCCTCCAGGTGAGGTTGATTGTCCGCAGGCCTCCTGCCTCACTACTCGTCCACCTGAGCACCAGCATTGGAAGTGTTATAGATTGCAATGACCTTAAAGGGTCCACGAAAGAGATAGGCAGAGACGCTGGGGGGGCCGGTTTTACCCCGCTCCACATTTGTTTGTCCACCTTAGGCTGACGGTTTCTGCCAGCCAAGACGCTCTGACCAGTAGTCTGCACGTTCTTCAGTTAGGCCCCTGAATTAACGTACAATCAGCACCAGGTGTTAGAGCCCTGCCTGCTCAACTCCCAGACAGTCCAGGGTTTGTGGTGATCCAGGACCATGACGGCCACTGAGTCAACGGCCTTTTGAAGTAGCCAGGAGTCCAGTCAGTCTTATTGACCACCGTCACCACGGTGTCTGTAGGCTTTTCTATGGTGAAAGCGTGATATACGGTTCCCCTGCCAAGCTTATTAGCTGCCCTCTGGGTGCAGTAAGTCCTGCAAGCAGTAGTCTGCTCTTTGGGGGCACACTCTTGTTGTTTTCTGAGAGAAGCTCCAGGTCAGGTGATGGTTCACACGAGTCGTCATGGGAGCCAGTTGCCCCCGGTTGTCTCTCTGGAGGTTGGAGTTGGAGGGCCCCCTCTCTCGAGTTCTGTGTGCCCACGGAGCGATCCCTGCAACTTCAGGGCATCGTGGGTGCTTAGGATCACCATGTGGGGTCCTTTTCCCTTAGGAGGGAGCTGGCCTTGTGGGCTGCTGATTTCCAGGTTTTTAGATACCCCCAGTATCCTGGCCAGATGGGGCGGCGGGCAAAGCCCTTGGTGACCATAGTTTATCCTACCTGCAGGGCATTCTTGCGTTTTTCCATATCACGTGGTCCCAATTTTTGCACTAATACTCCAAGAGCGATTCACCTTTGACCGGGAATGTAAAGGTCAAAGGGTTCAGCTAAATTAGGGAGTTCCAGGGCAAGGGTCTGAATTGACTGCTCTTGCCATTCTTGAAAGGCTGCTTCTGGATTCTATTCAAAATGATCATCATCTTTTCATGTCAGTGTTTCATATAGAGGCCCAGCTATTAGACTGTAGTTAGGGATCCAGATGCAGCAAACCCCGGCCTCCCCAGGAACCCGTAAGCTGTCTTCTAGTTTTAGAAGAGGTAAGGCTGCAAATGGCTTATTCCCTTTCCTGGGATGGGCTTCTCCGACCTTCCATGAGAATGAAGCCCAGGAAGGTCACCTTAGCCTGGGATATTTGAGCCTTTTTCTTGGACACCTTCTATCCTTCCTTGGCTAGGTAGTTCAGAGGCGTCCTTAGTAGGGCTGGCGATCAGAATGTCGTCTGCATATTGAAGGAGGGTTCCCTTTTCCAGAGGTAGAACTTTTAGGTCTTTAGCTAAAGTTTCCCCAAAGATGGTGTGGGAATTTTTGAACCCTTGGGGCAGGACGGCCTGGCACTATTGTTTTTGTTTTATGTTAAGTTCTGCCACTCACACGCCAAAATTTCTTGTGACTCTGGGACTAATGGAATACAGAAGAAGGCATCATTGAAGTCTACTACAGAATACCATGTTCTGGTGGATGGTAGAATGACCAGCAGGGTGTAGGAATTAGGAACTACTGGATGTATATCCTTGGTGGCTTCACTGACTTTCCTGACATCCTTTACCAGGTCCCCAGCAGCCCATGGGGCTCTCGTGGTCAGGACCCTCCCAGGTTATGGAGCTCACCTGCACAACAACCCAGCAGCCCATGGGGCTCTCGTGGTCAGGCCCCAACCAGGATATGGGGCTCACCTGGGCAGGTCCTCAGCAGCCAACAGGGCTTTCGTGGTCAGGCCACTCCCAGGTTATGGAGCTCACCTGTGCAACTACCCAGCAGCCCATGGGGCTCTCATGGTCAGGCCCCAGCCAGGGTATGGATCTCCCCTGGGCAGGTACCCTGGTAGGGCTGGGCACACAGGAACCGTGCAAGTAGCCCTCATTGCAGAGCACCCCAGCTCACCTGTCACTCACAGCTGACACAGAACACCTCAGAGCAGAACTTGAACTAACAAACAACAGCTCCGACAGGCCTGTGACCCTGGGCATCACTCTGTGTGGCCTCCCTCTGCATGGTCTTCCAGAGACTTCCACTGCAGCTGGGGCACCAGGCCTCTGTCTCCACCCACAACCCCTCCTCTCCCTGACTCCTGGGTCCCTCTCATTAGGAGAGGGTCTTCTTGAAGTTGTCTCCCACTCATGGGCCAGATAAAATGATTAGAAAACAAGCCAGAGCTGCAGCCCCTTGTCTATGCTGACTCTCAGGAGCCCACACCTGTTCCTTGAACCTGGCCAATTCAGCGAGGTCCATTTTCTGCAATGTGAGCCCCTGAGGGGTGAGGATTGGCTGACCTGGGTAGCCTGACGCTGCTGACCAGCCCTCACCAGGTGTGTCTAGGTTGAGGTCCATATAAACACCGCTCCAGGCAGCAAGAGCCCCTGCAGCTGTGCCTGACGCCATTTTCTCTGCCCCGTCAGCAGTGTCGGGGCTGTGCTGGTGGGAGGGAGTGAGGGGCTGTGGCTTTGTGGGTGGCCCAGTGTGAGTGGGGCTCTGCTGGACTTTCTGCAGGAGTTGCCAGGCTGTCACCTGCTAAAGAAGAGGATGTGTCACCCATACCTGCCGCTGGTATTTCTCCCCAGGCAGAGGTGAGGAAGGAAAAAAGCAGTGGGGGCCGGGACACGAGGGGTATCTCAGGCAAGGAAATGGAAAGATTCCAGAAGAGCGCCCGGGGCCAGGAACATCCTGGCTGGCCTGCAGGCACCAAGTCAGCCTGGGTGCTGTTGCTGGTGTGGCTCCACGGCCCTTCCTCTAGGCTTTCAAGTCCTTGTACACATTCAGGCGTTTTACCTGGGAAGGGTGGGAACAGTTCAGCAGCAGCTGGCCTGGGGCTCAGCTCACGTTTACTCACAGACGCCTTGGCATGGTCCCCTAGCTTTGCAATGAGGACGCTACTTGTGGGGGGGCTGCTGGCTGCATGGGAGATGACCACCTCTGACCAACTTCAGAATTGCTTATCACTAGAGCAAGTGCCATGATAGGGTTTTCCTCTGTATAACTAGTGTGTTCTGTTTTTTTTCTTTCTTTCTTTTTTGGTTCAGGGTAGATCTTATTCCTCTTTTATGTATTTAAAGATATAATCTTGGAAATAATTCACTCATAAAAATATGTCTGTGTGAAGGGAAAAACTTTTTTCTGTTTTATTTTAAAATTTTATTTATTTAAAAAAATTTAAATTTAATTTCATTTATTTTTTTATACAGCACGTTATTATTAGTTATCTATTTTATACATATACATGTATACAGGTCAATCTCAATCTGCCAACTCATCCCACAACCACCACCCTATAGCTTTCCATACGTTTGTTCTCTACCTCTGTGTCTCTGTATCTGCCCTGCAAACCGGTTCATCTGTACAATTTCTCTAGGTTCCACATATATGCATTAATATACAATATTTGTTTTTCTCTTTCTGACTTACTTCACTCTGTATGACAGTCTCTAGATCCATCGACGTCTCTACAATGACCCAGTTTCATTCCTTTTTATGGCTGAGTAATATTCCATTTTATATATGTACCACATCTTTATCCATTCGTCTGTCTGTGGGCATTTAGGTTGCTTCCATTACCTGGCTATTGTAAATAGTGCTGCAATGAACATTGTGGTGAATGTGTCTTTTTGATTTATGGTTTTCTCTGGGTATATGCCCAGAAGTGGGATGGCTGGATCATATGGTAATTCTATTTTTAGTTTTTTAAGGAACCTCCATAATGTTCTCCATAGTGACTGTATCAATTTACATTCCCACCAGTAGTGGAAGAGGGTTCCAATTGTCCACACCCTCCCCAGCATTTGCTGTTTGTAGATTTTCTGATGATGCCCATTCTAACAGGTGTGAGGTGATACCTCATTGTAGATTTGATTTGCATTTCTCTAATAATTAGTGATGTTGAGCAGCTTTTCATGTGCGTCTTGGCCATCTCTGTGTCTTCTTTGAAGAAATGTCTATTTAGATCTTCTACCCATTTTTATATTGGGTTGATTGTTTTTTTAATATTAAGCTGCATGAGCTGTTTATATATATTGGAGATTAAACCTTTGTCCATTGAGTCATTTGCAAATATTTTCTCCCATTCTGAGGGTTGTCTTTGTATCTTGTTTGTAGTTTCCTTTGCTTTGCAAAAGGTTTTACATTTCATTAGGTCCCATTTGTTTAGTTTTCTTTTTTATTGCATTACTCTAGGAGGTGGAAAAAAAAGATCTTGCTGTGATTTATGTCAGAGTATTCTTCCTAAATTTTCCTCTAAGAGTTTTATACTGTCCGGTCTTACATTAAGGTCTCTAATCCCTTATGAATTTTTTTTGTGTATGGTGTTAGGGAGTGTTCTAATTTCATTCTTTTACATGTAGCTGTCCATTTTTCCCAGCACCACTGATTGAAGAGACTGACTTTTCTCCATTGTACATTCTTGCCTCCTTTGTCATAGATTAGTTGACCATAGGTGTGTAGGGTAATCTCTGGGCTTTTTTTCCCTTTACACATTTATTGGAGTATAATTGCTTTACAATGGTGTGTTAGTTTCTGCTGTATAACAAAGTGAATCAGCTATACATACACATATATCACCATATCCCCTCCCTCTTGCATCTCCCTCCCACCCTCCGTATCCCACACCTTTAGGTGGTCACAAAGCACTGAGCTTTTCTCCATGTGCTATGTGGCTGCTTCACAGTAGCTATTGATGTTACATTTGGTAATGTATATATGTCTATGCCACTCTCTCACTTCGTCCCAGCTTACCCTTCCCCCTCCCCGTGTCCTCAAGTACTTTCTCTACGTCTGTGTTCTTTTTTTTTTTGGCAGTACACGGGCCTCTCACTGCTGTGGCCTCTCCCATTGCAGAGCACAGGCTCCAGATGTGCAGGCTCAGTGGCTCAGTGGCCATGGCTCACGGGCCCAGCTGCTCCGCGGCATGTGGGATGCTCCGGGACAGGGGCACAAACCCTTGTCCCCAGCATTCGCAGGCGGACTCTCAACCACTGCGCCACCAGCGAAGCCCTCTACGTCTGTGTTCTTAATCCTGTCTTACCCCTAGGTTCTTCATAAACTTTTTTTCTGTATATTCCGTATATCTCTGTTAGCATACGGTATTTGTTTTTCCCTTTCTGACTTACTTCACTGTGTAGGACAGATTCTAAGTCCATCCACATCACTACAAATAACTCAGTTTTGCTTCTTTTTATGGCTGAGTAATATTCCATTGTATATATGCATTGTATATATTCTTTATCCATTCATCTGTCGATGGACACTTAGGTTGCTTCCATGGCCTGGCTATTGTAAATAGAGCTTCAATGAACATTGTTGTACATAACTCTTTTTGAATTATGGTTTTCTTAGGGTAAATGCCCAGTAGTTGGATTGCTGGGTAGTATGGTACTTCTATTTTTAGTTTTTTAAGGAACCTCCATTCTGTTCTCCCTAGTTGCTATATCAATTTACATTCCCACCAAT
Organism: Mesoplodon mirus; assembly: GCF_964341445.2. NCBI lineage: Eukaryota > Metazoa > Chordata > Mammalia > Artiodactyla > Ziphiidae > Mesoplodon > Mesoplodon mirus. Next base: position 141,258,901 of record NC_138981.1, read on the forward strand.
AGTACAAGAGCGTTCCCTTTTCTCCAGTAAATGCCTCTCCAGCATTTATTGTTTGTAGATTTTTTGATGATTGCCATTCTGACTGCTGTGAGGTGATACCTCACTGTAGTTTTGATTTGCATTTCTCTAGTGATTAGTGATGTTCAGCATCCTCTCATGTGTTTGTTGCCAATCTGTATATCTTCTTTGGAGAAATGTCTATTTAGGTCTTTTGCCCATTTTTGGATTGGGTTGTTTGTTTTTGTGATATTGAGGTACATGAGCTTCTTGTAAATTTTGGAGATTAATCCTTTGTCATTTTCTTCATTTGAAAATATTTTCTCCTATTCTGAGGGTTGTCTTTTCATCTTGTTTATGTTTTCCCTTACTGTGCAAAAGCTTTTTTTTTAATGGGTTTTTTAAAATTGTTTTATTTGGGAAAAGTGCATCTTACAAAAGGGCAGCTGCAAAATACAGAGACCTCTGCAGCAATTACTTGTTTTTTCTTAACGTGAAAGAATGAGTGGTATCCAAGGAATCAGAGCAGTAGATGGACAAATCAGGGGCATCTCCAAGTTATTTTCAGGAAATAGAGCAACAAAACGCAGATTTATAATTTCTGATCAAGGAATTCTTCTAACAATTTAATTTTAGCTTATCTCGTGGATTACCACCTCTCCGTCCCCTTTTAGTGGAAAAGCATGACTTACTACTGCAAACCAATTACTCCACTACAGGAAATGCCTTAGAACATAGTTTTCAATCACACCTGTCTAGCTGCAAAGCTCAGGGCTGGAATGAGGCAAATATCCACAAAAACGAACAGAGAAACCCGACAACAAAACCCCTCAAATGAGGACAAAGGTTTGTCAAAAAGTGCCTGGACTAGAAAGTCTAGGAGATCATAAAACATTAAATACAACTGTGTAACTGAGACCCAGTTTGTGTTAATACATGAGATAACCTGAGAGTTTGAACTTCTATGGCTAAGCCCATTTCCCTATTTATATAGACAGCGCTAGCCCTGCTCTATTAACAGCTACCAATATACTGCTTTGTCCTTTAGGATCTATTTGCCACACGAGGCTGAAACCACTAAACTTGAGTTTTTCCACTAAGGCTACAGACACTGCATCTATGCAGGGATGAGAAGCTTGTTATACACTCACACGTACCAAGTCTATCAGCCCTTGGGAGTCAACTTCCAACTCTGCATTTATTTTATTCCACTATATCTTTATATGTGTTCTTTCACAATTTTCCTATGAGGCTAAACACAGTAAAAATCTCAACACAGTCGCACCTGGTTCTGGTTACCCAGCAGTAGTACTTGTGTGCAATTAAACAAGAGACCAAAACCACAGAACAAGTGCACAGGGTGGGGATTACAGGGCAGGGAACAGATATAAAAACACAGATGTGCAGGATTCACCGGAATCCTCAAGCCTCCGCCTAAGTCTATAGCAGAAGGCTACATGCCACAGTTCAGATCCTTCACCTATCACCCCAATTCTTGGACCCCAAAGCAGGGCCAATGCTGTTACTTTTGAACCTGGGGTCCTCAAAAATGAGTACTGGAAATCCAGAAATGCCACCCTTGAACTGTGTGAATCTGGCTGAAAACAGATGATGCAACAAACCTACACTCTGTCTGACAGTTAAATGCATGTTCCAAAAAAACTAACTTTAAGATTTATTTTTGTAACCTTTTTAAACAGAGAAAACAACATACTCCTTGGGGAAAGGTGAGGGATCGAGAAGACAGGCCCTGGGTAAAAATCATTACGACAGCACCTGGAGTTGAGAGGCCTGCCTAGAAGAGAACCACGGGCACTGCTGCCACAAGCGGGGACGGCTGCTGTCTGAGGCTCAGCAGACCAGTTCACACACCCCGCAAAGCTGCTATAGATCCAAGTCATAAAAATCTTCCAGCTCATCGTGAAACAAGTCCCACTCGTCTTCAGAGTCCGTCAGGTCATCGTCCCCACCTGCAGCCAAAAGCATAAGCAACATCTCGCCCAGCTCAAAGGTGACAACCTCTTCTTCGTCGTTGTCAAAGGGGTTGCCGTTCTCTCTTTCCTCAATGAGCTCCCAGAAGTGGTTCCTTCGTTGGACCCGGTATCTGCTTGATGTTCCCACTTTCTGTCTCTGTGGCTCCTCTCTACAGCCATCAGGGTACACATGCTTGTAAAAACAGTTCCCTCCAAATGGACAGCTCCCACATCCTTCATCAAAATACCTGCACGTCTTGTTGCTCATTGCCTCCTTGTATTTCTGAATGAGTTTCTGCTTCTCTTCTTTCTTCTCCACCCAGTACTCACTTGGAATGACAAAGTTAGATGTGATCCAGCATTCTGGGCAAGACTTTATGATCTCGCTCTCAAATTGCTTAGCACTCCTCCACTTGCGGATACACTTGAGACAGTAGGTGTGGTTGCAGTTGGAGAGGATCCCAAAGCGGCACTCGCTGGGGTTGGCTTTTTCGTAGACCACCTCCATGCAGATCCCACACACCATGTCCTTGCTGCGCTGTATGGCAAACGAGAGCTCCATGTCCTTCTCATGGGCCTCGATGCAAGATTTTATATGTTGTGATCTTTGGGCAGCATCCATTGGATGGAGGACCTGCAGCCCACACATATCACACGAGTCTCCATGGAGATACACACAGTTCTCCCCATATTGGCACTCTCCCACTGCAGCATAGGGGCAGAGCTGCTTCTTTGTTTCCACTGCAGTCTGCTCCTTCTCTGATTCTTCCTTGGTCACTGAGCCCTGCAAGGGTGCTTCAGTGGAGGAAGGGGCAGTACGGCCACAGTAGGGCTGCCCAGGAACAAACTCAATGGCGTTCACCCAGTCTTCTGAACCCGCTCCTACAGTTGAAAAGTTTGAATTTCTTGTCTCAGCTTTGCCCATATTCATTTCAACAATCGGTCCAACTACTGATGAGAGACTTGAGGAAGCAGCAAGGGGTGACTTTGCAGTTAGATCTGTAGCAGTTGCTTCTTCCTGTTTCAGTGGCTTGCTGTGTTCATATCTGCAGTGGTCTCCGTAAATACAGTATCCTCGCTGAAAATACTTGCACACTACACCATATGGACTGTCAGAGAGGTCATGTGAGTATCGACAGTTATCTCCTTTCTTACAAACCCCATGCATGAAATACCTGCAGGTGACCTGTTTAATCCAGCCACCGCCGCTGCCGTCTCCCCCGCCCCCCGCCCCCAGGGACGGGGAGGTGACTGTGGGTGTAGTGGTGGGGGAGGCCACTGCCACCGCCGCCACTTCTGCTCGTGCTCCTGATGTTGTGACTGTTGTTCCGGGAGCTGCAGCCTCCGCCATTACTGTTTATCCCACACAGCAATGGCGCCAGAACATCCGAGCTCAAATAATTCTGGTCCAGCTGCGGGGAGGAGAAGGGGGTGAGGGGTGGGGTAGGGAAGGACACTGAGGCGCCCGCTGGCTCCCCTCTGCCCTGCGCCGTGTCTCTGAGCAATCTGTGCAAAATCTTTTAAGTTTCATTAGGTCCCATTTGTTTATTTTTGCTTTTATTTCCATTTCTCTAGGAGGTGGGTCAAAAAGTATCTTGCTGTGATTTATGTCATAGAGTGTTCTGCCTATGTTTTCCTCTAAGAGTTTTATAGTGTCTGCTCTTACATTTAGATCTCTAAACCATTTTGAGTCTATTTTTGTGTATGGTGTTATGGAGTGTTCTAATTTCATTATTTTACGTGTAGCTGTCCAGTTTTCCCAGCACCACTTACTGAAGAGACTGTCTTTTCTCCATTGTATATCCTTGCCTCCTTTGTCATAGATGAGTTAGCCACAGGTATGTAGGTTTATCTCTGGGCTTTCTATCCTGTTCCATTGATGTATAGTTCTGTTTTTTGACAGTACCATATTGTCTTGATTACTGTAGCTTTGTAGTATAGTCTGAAGTCAAGAAGTCTGATTCCTCCAGCTCTTTTAACTTCCCTCAACACTGCTTTGGCGGGCTTCCCTGGTGGCGCAGTGGTTGAGAATCTGCCTGCTAATGCAGGGGACACGGGTTCGAGCCCTGGTCTGGGAAGATCCCACATGCCACGGAACAACTGGGCCCGTGAGCCACAGCTACTGAGCCTGCACATCTGGAGCCTGTGCTCCAGCAACAAAAGAGGCCTCGATAGTGAGAGGCCCGCGCACCGCGATGAAGAGTGACCCCCTGCTTGCCACAACTAGAGAAAGCCCTCGCACAGAAGTGAAGAACCAACATAGCCAAAAATAAATAAATAAACAAATGTGGGTTTAAAAAAAAATAAAAACTGGAAATAATAACAGTCCTTTAAAAAAAAAGACTGCTTTGGCTATTCGGGATCTTTTGTGTCTCCATACAAATTTTAAGATTTTCTTTTCTAGTTCTGTAGAAAATGCCACTGGTAATTTGATAGGGATTGCATTGAACCTGTAGATTGCTTTGGGTAGTATAGTCATTTTCACAATATTGATTCTTCTAATCCAAGAACATGGTTTTTACCTCCATCTGTTTATATCATCTTTGATTTCTTTCAGCAGTGTCTTACAGTTTTCTGAGTACAGGTTTTTACCTCCGTAGGTAGACTCATTCCTACTTATTTTATTCTTTTTGTTGCAATGGTGAATGGGATTGTTTCCTTAATTTCTCTTTCTGATCTTTCATTGTTAGTGTATAGGAATGTAAGCGATTTCTGTGCATTAATTTTGTATCCTGCAACTTTACCAAATTCATTGATTAGCTCTAGTAGTTTTCTGGTGGCATCTTTAGGATTCACTATGTGTAGTATCGTGTCATTTGCAAACAGTGACAGTTTTACTTCTTCTTTTCCAATTTGTATTCCTTTTATTTCTTTTTCTTCTCTGATTGCTGTGTCTGGCGCTTCCAAAACTCTGTTGAATAATAGTGGTGAGAGTGGACATCCTTGTCTTCTTCCTGATCTTAGAAGAAATGCTTTTAGTTTTTCACCATTGAGAATGATGTTTGCTGTGGGTTTGTCATATACGGTCTTTATTATGTTGAGGTAGATTCCCTCTATGCCCACTTTTTGGAGACTTTTTATCATAAATGGGTGTTGAATTTTGTCAAAAGCTTTCCTGCATCTACTGGGATGATCATATTTTTATTCTACATTTTGTTAATATGGTGTATCACATTGATTGATTTGTGTATATTGAAGAATCCTTGCAGCCCTGGGATAAACCCCACCTGATCATGGTGTATGATCCTTTTAATGTGTTGTTCAATTCTGTTTCCTGGTATTTTGTTGAGGATTTTTACATCTATATTCATCAGTGATATTGGTCTCTAATTTTATTTTTCTGTAGTATCTTTGTCTGGTTTTGATATCAGGGTGATGATGGCCTCATAGAATGCATTTGGGAGTGTTCCTTCCCCTGAACATTTCTGAAGAGTTTGAGAAGGTTGGGTGTTAGCTCTTGTCTAAATGTTTGATAGAATTCACCTCTGATGCCATCTGGTTCTGGATTTTTGTTTGTTGGAAGATTTTTAATCACAGTTTCAATTTCATTACTTGTGATTGGTCTGTTCATATTTTCTATTTCTTCCTGGTTCAGTCTTGGAAGGTTATACCTTTCTAAGAATTTGTCCATTTCTTCCAGGTTGTCCATTTTATTGGCATAGAGTTGCTTGTAGTAGTCTCTTAGGATGCTTTGTATTTCTGTGGTGTCTGTTGCAACTTCTCCTTTTTCAGTTCTAATCTTATTGATTTGAGTCTTCTCCCTCTTTTTCTTGAGTCTGGCTAAAGGTTTATCATTTTTGTTTATCTTCTCAAAGAACCAGCTTTTAGTTTTATTGATCTTTGCTATTGTTTTTATTTCATTTATTTCTGCTCTGATCTTTATGATTTCTTTCCTTCTACTAACTTTGGGTTTTGTTCTTCTTCCTCTAGTTCCCTTAGGTGTAAGGTTAGATTGTTTATTTGAGATTTTTCTTGTTTCTTGAGGTAGACTTGTATTGCTATAAACTTCCCTCTTAGAACTGCTTTTGCTGCATCCCATAGGTTTTGGATTATCATGTTTTTTGTTGTCATTTGTCTCTAGGTAGTTTTTGATTTCCTCTTTTGCTTCTTCAGTGATTTCTTGGTTATTTAGTAACATATTGTTTAGCCTCCATGTGTTTGTGTTTTTTACGGTTTTTTCCCCTGTAATTGATTTCTAATCTCATAGCATTGTGGTTGGAACAGCTGCTTGATATGATTTCAGTTTTCTTAAATTTACTGAGGCTTTATTTGTGACCCAAGATGTGACCTATCCTGGAGAATGTTCTGTGTGCCATTGAGAAGAACGTGTAATCTGCTGTTTTTGGATGGAATGTCCTATAAATATCAATCAAATCTATCTGGTCTATTGTGTCATTTCAAGCTTGTTTTTCCTTTTTAATTTTCTGTCTGGAAGATCTCCATTGGTGTAAGTGTGATGTTAAAGTCCCCCACTATTATTGTGTTACTGTCGATTTCCTCTTTCATAACTGTTAGCAGTTGCCTTATATATTGAGGTGTTCCTCTGTTGGGTACATATATATTTATAATTGTTATATCTTTTTGGATTGATCCCTTGATCATTATGTAGTGTTCCTCCTTGTCTCTTGTAACATTCTTTATTTTAAAATATATTTTATCTGATATGGGTATTGCTACTCCAGCTTTCTTTTGATTTTCCTTTGCATGGAATATATTTTTCCATCCCCTCCCTTTCAGTCTGTATGTGTCCCTAGGTCTGAAATGGGTCTCTTGTAGACAGCATATATATGGGTCTTGTTTTTGTATCCATTCAGTGAGCCTGTGTCTTTTGGTTGGATCATTTAATCCATTCACATTTAAGCTAATTATTGATATGTATGTTCCTATTACTATTTTCTTAATTGTTACGGGTTTGTCTTGGTGGGTCCTTTTCTTCTCTTGTGTTTCCCACTTAGAGAAGTTCCTTTAGCATTTGTTATACAGCTGGTTTCATGGTGCTGAATTCTCTTAGCTTTTGCTTGTCTGTAAAGCTTTTGATTTCTCTGTCAAATCTGAATGAGATCTGCTGGAGTCCAGCTCCAGCGAGCCCAGGGATACCCAAGGGATGGAGAGTGTCGGCGAAGGAAATAAATCTATTACACTTCTTAAAGTATCAGCATTGCATGTTTCTCTCTCTCTATTGTTTACAATCACAGGTTTATATATTGTAGTTGATTATATTACCAGGTATGTGACCAAACAATCTTAGCACAATCAAACCTCAAAATGTTCTATAAATTTTTTTTTTAAAAAATATCCCCTAGTTTCTAGATGTCCCAGTAAAATATCTCCCCAAGTTCCCATTAATCACAGGTTATTTCTTAGTAATCAAGCCAAGCAGTTGAATAATTATTTTAATTGTGGAAGTTGGAGCTACTTGTTCCTATTTCTCTTCTTGCATGGGCAACCTTTTACAATGGTTCCCCGCAAATATTTACAATATACCCTGCATGCCCTTTCTTGTTGTTTCCTCCAACTGAGACAGTGTTTTCTCCCTATCCTAGCAACGAATTCTGCTCTAGGCATTTGCTTTTCTCTAATTCATCTTCGTTTATAATAGAACCATAAATTTCCTATGTCATCAGAAACTCCGGTCCATGGCCATAACTCCATACTAGAGGGTGTTTTCCATAAAAACATCCCCTTAGTTCCACGCTCTTAATTCTTTACACATTTTCCCGGGGCGTTAGTGGGTACTTCCCATTCTGTGGTAGTTTCAGGAGGGGGAGTCCTTAGAGGAATTTTTCTTTCACGTGGAGCAACATGCCCCCAAAATTGCCCCTATATGTAAATTTATTATCATAAAACATAAGAACAGAGCTGTAGTCCACCTTCCTGGCATGGTTCTGCCTTGCAGTTTCGCCTTCCGTTGCTTCATGACTTTGTCATGGTGCAATGGCTCCAGGATGGCTTCCGACATCTCCCCCTTTTTTATTTTTTAAAAGTGCAGTACGTAGCTCCACGGGAAGTTGTTTGATTCTTTTAATAATTATTCTGACGACGACTGGAAGTAAAAATATCAGAATTAGTACAACTACTGCAATGATTCCTCCATTAATGAGCATTGAGAATGAGGTTTTATGTGACACAAATGACTTAATACTTTCAAAAAAATTCTGAGCAGACTGTGCCGGAGATAAATCTAAATTTGTATTTCTTATGTCATGAATCTCTTGATGTAATTTAGTAAGGTCTAAACTAACATCCGTTTGGTTCCAAACTCCCATAATATGTCTGAATTTGTTCCCAAGAATATAATGATTCATTCACTTTTAGAGGAGTAACCCAAATCCCTCTATATTTTTTATGACACCTCAAAGCTAATCTTACTTTGAGCACTGTTAATTCCTGCCCTATGTGTGAAATTGCTTCTTCTAAGGCATCCACCTTTGCTTCTAACTTTCTGTCTATATCTTCCTGAGTAGCCAGAGCTAAAGATACATTTTTTGAAAGCTCGTTTACATGTTGAGCTGTAGGTACTTGTTGAGCTAAGGAACTTATTGAAAGAGAAAATGATGCTATTACAGCTATAAATGTAGATATTAGTAGAATTAAAGCTGCAACAAATCTCTTTGAACATATTAAAACTTCAGTTTCATGCAAAACTTGTAAGCCGTAATCATCATACCAGGCAGAGGATAATTTTACAGGCAATATAATGTATGGTGGTCATTTAAGAATCATTAAAACTCATACATTCATAGAGGGATTTATACAACTTGTCAAAATACAATCATAGCAATGTGTCCAAAAAGTAGAATCAGAAGTATTATGATAAATATGTAGATCCACATATTTTGGGGCTACCAAGAATACATAAGGTGCTGACACACAAGCCTGCATAGAATAAATGCCCATATTTTTAGGTCTTTGAAGAATAACTGGCGATGGTGCAGCAATAGCTTTCCAAAGCTGGGTCTGTGCATACTACATATTATCTTGAGCCATAGTTAGGATAGGAGGCACCCATCCTCCAGTGTGCCATCTATTGACACACATAGAAGCAGGAATAAATGAATTATTCCTATCATAACGTGCATGATGTTGTAAATGAGATCTATAATCCTTAAATGGATCAGGATTACTCCAATCATGCACATTTTTTGTGGTATCCTGTATGGGAATATCTATTCTTGAAGAATATATACAATAATTCCATGTAGGAAATCCTGTATTGGTATCTACAGCATCCCAGTTACTATCGAATTGGTCTTCCGGAGATTGTAATATAGATGATTGTACTCCTGTACGAATACCATAAGGAGGATAACAAGGAGGAAATTTTAAAGGATGAGAGGAAGGTTGATTATATGTTGGATCCTCTCCGGGTGCTAGATAAATCAAAGACCAAAGAAGTCTCTAATTAGATTGACTCGAAGGAGAAGCAGTAAGCTGTCCTTTAAGAAAAACCAGTATACATCCATCCTTACGAGAGGCTACAAAATTATTAATTGATGGAAATATAAAACATATAGGATGGATCCCTGATTTTCCATGAAAAGTAAAATTATTATTTGTTTTAAATTTATTATGTGGATAGGAGCTTATGGCTCCTCCCATTAACCTGAGCATAGTAGTAGATACTGGTATCTCCTCATTATCCCAGGCTACAGTTTGTAAAATGGGTGGATCAGGGAGATAAGTCCAATAAGAATTACCCAAAGCATTTCCCCTAGTTACCTGGCAGGCCAATATAGCAAGCATAGCAACAAAAAGATTTCCAGGTGTTAAGGTAGCTCCCTGGTCTGTTACCACTTTCTCGGTGTCGTCAGCAAGTCGTTTAATCTGACCCAGGTTGGTGGGTTTGAAGTCTTCGTAGAGATGGCTTGTCTCTTGCGAGGTCTCAGGCGTGGACGTGGCAGACAAAGAATTGGTCTCTCTCCGATGGTGAGGTTTTGTATCTGCTGCAGCAGCGGTTCTTTAGCTGATGGTGATTCATCAGCTGACGTCTCCGGCTGTGGTGGCTTGTGCCTGACTGGAAAGTGGTAAGGCGGGGGCAGAGGGCCCGACATGTCTGATGAGACGGTCAGGCACCCACAACGGCGAGTCAGCATCCTGTGGAAATAGACAAGCACACCCTCTGCCGCTGGTTAGTAAAATATCAGGTCCTTTCCATTGACCAGTGAGCAGATCCTTCCATTTCACCCTAGGTTTAGGTTTATTAATATCGGGATTCCAATGCCTCATCATGGCAGTATTACCTTGTGAATTAGTATTCAAAGTATTTAATACAAATAGTGCGTGTTGAAGAATGTGATGTGGAGAACTATACTTGAATTCCCATTGCTGTAATTTTGTAATTTGAACTTTTAAAGTATGATAGGCTCTTTGCACTATTGCTTGACCCTGAGGATTATAGGGGATTCCCATAGAATGAGAAATATTAAATTTTTCACAAAAGTCTGTAAAAGCCTTTGAAACGTAGGCAGGAGCATTATCAGTTTTTAGAGATTTTGGAATGCCTAGACAGGCAAAACAGAAAAATAAGTGTTGCATAACATCCTTAAAAGCTTCTCCGGTTCTTGCTGAGGCAAGAATTACATGAGAATAAGTATCCACTGAAACATGTACATAAGACAGCTTTCCAAAAGTTGGCACATGAGTTTTATCCATTTGCCTTAACATATTAGGTAATAATCCTCTAGGGTTAACCCCCATGGGCAAACTGGATGAATAAGTTGGACAACGTGGACAATTTTTAAATATAGATCTGGCTATCTCCCAAGGCAGATGAAACTGATATCGAAGAGCTGTGGAACTTTGATGATGCAAATTATGTGAAGCTCGTGCCTTCTCAATACAAGGGAAAGCTACAATCCGTGTCAAAAGATCAGCTTGGCGATTACCTTCACATATGCTTCCAGGCAAGTTAGAATGCGACCTTACATGACCGACATAAAAACGGAAAGAACGTGCCCAAACTTGACTTGCAGACAATTTAAAAGATCAAAAATTGTAGTTTTATGCTCTGACAAGACTGCGGTTTCTATATGAGGAAATAGCCTAACCACATACTGTGAGTCTGAATATAAATTGAAAGTCTGGCTCTGCAGCTCAGTGAAAGCATGTATTATTGCAATTAATTCCGCTTTTTGAGCAGAAGTTTCCTGAGTTTGAATTACCTTTGGAACATTACTAATAAGTAAAGCAGCTTTTCCATTAGATGATCCATCTGTAAAAACTAAAGCTGCATCTTCTATTGGCTGATCAACATAGCATTTAGGAAATATAACTGGATGTGTAGCAGAAAATTGTAATAGCAGATGTTTTGGCAAATGAAATAGAATTTGTCCAGTATAAGAACTAAGAGCTATTTGCCAGTCTTCATCATTCTGTAATAAAATTTGTAGTTGATCTTTATTATAAGGGATAATTATATTAGTTACATCCTTTCCAAACATTTCCTTACTTCTTTTTCTTCCTTTAGCTATTAAAGTTGCTGTTAACATAGGATAGGAACTAACTATTTTCTTTGAAGTAGCTGGTAAATGGATCCATTCCAAAGGTCCTTCCTGCCAAAGTATACCTGTAGGTGTAACTGGAGTGGGCAAGATTAGCAAACACCATGCTTTTGTGTAATCTATTCTTTGTAAGAAGCAGTTATTTAAAGCAGATTCAATCGACTGTAAAGCATTTTCTGTTTCAGGAGTCATATTTCTAGATGAGGTGGGATCTGAATTTCCTTGTAATATGTTAAATAAAGTCTTCAATTCTGCTGTAGTTATTTGCAAATAAGGTCTAATCCAATTAATATCTCCCAATAGTTTTTGATAGTCATTTAATGTTCATAAATTATCTTTCCAAAGTTGTAATGGTTGATGTATCACAGTTTGTGTATGTATTATTCTTCCTAAGTAAGACATAGGTGGTTCAGTTTGAAACATTTCCAGAACAATTAGAAGTCCATTTTTTTGTAATGCCTCTGTTAAAGGCTGTAAGACTTCGCCTGAGTTAGGACTAGCATCAGAGCCTTGGATAGGTATCGTGTCATGGCCTGAGTTAGCCATAGTCTAAGGCCCTACTTAGGGTCAATGTCAGGTACTTGGTTAGGACTACCATCAGAACCTTTGTTAGGGACAGTGTCAGGGTCTTGGTTAGGACTGGCGTCAGGGCCTGAGTCAGCCATAGTGTTAGGGACTTTGTTAGGGAAAGTATCAGCCCCTGACATTGGACCAGCATCTAGGCCTTAGTTAGGGACAGTGTCACAGCCTTGGGACTAAATTCAGGGCCTGAGTTAGGCACAGCGTCAGGGCTTTAGTTTCCATAAGAGGCTTGACTTTAGCTAAAGACAGGATTAAATTATGATCTAGTTATACTGTCAGGAAATGACCCAGGTATAGTGGCAACACCTTATTTACTGAGAGTATCGGGAGCTTGTTTAGAACCAGTGTCAGGGCTTCAGGTAGGGACAGCGTCAGAGCCTGACATAGGGAGAGCGACAGGGCCTGAGTGAGGCCTAGCATCAGGCCCTTAGCTGGGGACACTTTCAGGGCATGACTCAGGAGCAACATCGGGGCCTCTATAGGATAAGCATTACGATCTTAGTTAAAGACATGAAGAGGGCCTGAGTTAGGCGGAGCGTCAAGGCCTCAGTTAGGGATAGCTTCAGGGCCTGTGTGAGGGACAGCCTCAGGCCTTTATTTAGGGCCAGCATCAGGGCAGACTTAAGGATAGTGTCAGGACCTTGGTTAGGGATGGGTCAGTATATTAGTGCAGAATAGTGTCAGGCCTTTAGTTATTGTCTGCAGCAGGGTCTGCAATATGGACAGCTTCCGGGCCTTACTTAGAAACAGTGTCAGGGTCTTAGTGATGACTAGTCAGGGCCTTAGTTAGGGAAAGCATTAGGGCTTCAGATAGGGCAAGAGGCAGGACATTAACTACGGACTAGGGATAAAGTCAGGAACGGAGCAAGGGACAGTTTGAAGGCCTTAGTTATCGAGAGCACCTGGACTTCTTTAGGACCAGCGTCACGGCCTTCGGTAGGCACAGTGTCAGGGCAAGGCCTAGGAGGAGCATAAACGCCTCCGTAGGATCAGCATCAGGGGCAGGGTCTGGGTCTGCTGCTGGGGCTAGGGCTGGGGTTAGACATGGGGCTGGGGCTGGGGCTAGGGCTAGGGCTAGGTCCTCAGTTAGGAATAGTGTCAAGCCCCTAGTTAGGGCCACTGTCAGGGCCTTAGTTAGGGTTAGCATCAGTGCCTTCGTTAGGTATAATGTCAGGGCCTGAGTTAGAAGTAGTGTCAGGGCCTTAGTGAGGGACAGTGTCAGGGCCTGAGTTAGGAGTGGAATCAGTGCCTCTCTTAGGAACAGTGTCAGGGTCTGTGTTAGGTGTAGTGTCAGGGCATACTTTAGGACAGTGTCAGGGCCTTAGTTAGGACTAGTATCAGAGCCTTGGTTAGGTATCGTGTCACGGCCTGAGTTAGCCGTAGTCTCAGGCCCTACTTAGGGACAGTGTTAGGGCCTTGATTAGGACTACCATCAGAGCCTTTGTTACAGACAGTCTCAGGGTCTTGGTTAGGACTGTCGTCAGGGCCTTCTGTTAGGTACACTGTCAGGGACTGAGACAGGCATACTCTTAGGGACATTTTTAGGGACAGTATCAGGCCCTGACATTGAACCAGCATCTAGGCCTTAATTAGGGAGAGTGTCACGGCCTTGGGTCTAAATTCAGGGCCTGAGATAAGCACTGCATCAGTTCTTTAGTTGCCATAAGAGGCTCGACTTTAGCTAAAGACAGGGTTAAATTATGATCTAGCTATACTGTCAGGAAATGACCCAGGTAGTGTCAACACCTTAGGTACTGAGAGTATCGGAGCCTTGTTTAGAACCAGTGTCAGGGCTTCAGGTGGGGACAGCATCAGAGCCTGACGTAGGGAGAGTGACAGGGCCTGAGTGAGGCCTAGCATCAGGCCCTTAGCTGGGGACACTGTCAGGGCATGACTCAGGAGCAGCATCAGGGCCTCTGTAGATCAGGATTACAGTCTTAGTTAAAGACATGATCAGGGCCAGATTTAGAAGGACCGTCAAGTCCTCAGTTAGGGATAGCTTCAGGGCCTGTGTTAGGGACAGCCTCAGGGCTTTATTTAGGGTCAGCATCAGGGCTGATTTAGGGATAGTGTCAGGACCTTGGTTAGAGATGGGTCAGTATATTAGCTCAGGATAGTGTCAGGCCTTTAGTTATTGCCAGCAGCAGGGCCTGCATTAGGGACAGCTTCCGGGCCTTACTTACAAACAGTGTCAGTGCCTTAGTGATGACTAGTCAGGGCCTTAGTTAGGGACAGCATTAGGGCTTCAGGTGGGTTAAGAGGCAGGACAGTAACTACGGAGTAGTGATAAAGTCAGGAACAGAGCGAGGGACAGTTTGAAAGCCTTAGTTATCGAGAGCACCTGGGCCTTCTTTAGGACCAGCGTCACGGCCTTCGGTAGGGACAGTGTCAGGGAAACGCCTAGGAGGAGCATAACGGCCTCTGTAGAATCAGTATCAGGAGCTGGGGTTGGGGCTAGGGCTCGGGTTGAGCCTTGATCTGGGGCTGGGGCTGGGGCTTGGACTAGGCCCAGTGCTGGGGCTATGGCTAGGACTAGGGCCTTACTTAGGAATAGTGTCAAGGCCTTAGTTAGGGTCACTGTCAGGGCCTTAGTTAGGGTTAGCATCAGCGTGTTCGTTACGTATAATGTCAGGGCCTGAGTTACAGGTAGTGTCAGGTCCTTAGTGAGAGACAGTATCAGGGCCTGTGTTTGGAGTGGAATCAGTGCCTCTCTTAGGCACAGTGTCAGGGTCTGTGTTAGGTCTAGTGTCAGGGCGTATGTTAGGACAGTGTCAGGGCCTTAGTTAGGACTAGCATCAGAGCCTTTGTTAGCTATCATGTCATGGCCTGAGTTAGCCGCAGTCTCAGGCCCTACTTAGGGACAGTGTCAGGGCGTTGGTTAGGACTACCATCAGATCCTTTGTTAGGGACAGTGTCAGGGTCTTGGTTAGGACTGGTGTCAGGGCCTTCTGTTAGGTACACTGTCAGGGCCTGAATCAGGCATAGTGATAGGGACTTTGTTAGGGCCAGTATCAGGCCCTGATGTTGGACCAGCATCTAGGCCTTAGTTAGGGACAGTGTCACGGTCTTGGGGGTAAATTCAGGGCCTCAGTTAAGCACAGCATCCGGGTTTAGTTGCCATAAGAGGCACGACTTTAGCTAAAGACAGGGTTAAATTATGATCTGGTTATACTGTCAGGAAATGACCCAGGTATAGTGTCAACACCTTAGTTACTGAGAGTATCGGGTTCTTGTTTAGGACCAGTGTCAGGGCATGAGGTAGGGACAGCGTCAGAGCCTGACGTAGAGAGAGTGATAGGGCCTGAGTGAGGCCTAGCATCAGGCCCTTAGCTGGGGACATTGTCAGGGCATGACTCAGGAGCAGCATCAGGGCCTGTGTAGGATCAGCATTATGGTCTTAGTTAAAGATATGATCAGGGCCTGAGTTAGGTGGAGATTCAAGGCCTCAGTTAGGGATAGCTTCAGGGCCTGTGTTAGGGAAAGCTTCAGGGCTTTATTTAGGGCCAGCATCAGGGCTGACTTAGGCATAGTGTCAGAACCTTGGTTAGAGATGGGTCAGTATATTAGGTCAGCATAGTGTCAGGTCTTTAGTTATTGCCGGCAGCAGGGCCTGCATTAGGGACAGCTTCCGGGCCTTACTTACAAACAGTGTCAGGGCCTTAGTTAGGGACAGCATTAGGGTTTCAGTTAGGGTAAGAGGCAGGACATTAACTACGGACTAGAGATAAAGTCACGAACATAGCGAGGGACAGTTTGAAGGCCTTAGTTATCGAGAGCACCTGGGCCTTCTTTAGGACCAGCGTCATGGCCTTCGGTACGGATAGTGTCAGGGCAAGGCCTAGGAGTAGCATAAGGGCCTCTGTAGTATCATCATCAGGGGCTGAGGCTGGGGCTGGGGCTAGGACTAGTGCTAGGGCCTTAGTTAGGAATAGTGTCAAGGCCTTAGTTAGGTTCACTGTCAGGGCCTTAGTTAGTGTTACCATCAGGGCCTTCGTTAGGTATAATATCAGGGCCTGAGTTAGAAGTAGTGTCAAGGCCTTAGTGAGGGATAGTGTCAGGGCCTGAGTTAGGAGTGGAATCAGTGCCTCTCTTAGGAACAGTGTCAGGGTCTGTGTTAAGTGTAGTGTCACGGCATAATTTAGGACAGTCTCAGTGCCTTAGTTAGGTCTAGCATCAGAGCCTTGGTTAGGTATCGTGTCACGGGCTGAGTTAGCCGTAGTCTAAGGCCCTACTTAGGGACAGTCTCAGGGCCTTTGTTAGGACTACCATCAGAGCCTTTGTTAGGGACAGTGTCAGGGTCTTGGTTAGGACTGGCGTCAGGGCCTTCTGTTAGGTACACTGTCAGGGCCTGAGTCAGGCATAGTGTTAGGGACTTTGTTAGGGACATTATCAGGCCCTGACATTGGACCAGTATCTAGGCCTTAATTAGGGACAGTGTCACGGCCTTGGGGCTAAATTCAGGGCCTGAGTTAAGCACAGCATCAGGGCTTTAGTTGCCATAAGAGGCTCGACTTTAGCTAAAGACAGGGTTTAATTATGAGCTAGGTACACGGTCAGGAAATGACCCAGGTATAGTGTCAACAGCTTAGTTACTGAGAGTATCAGGGCCTTGTTTAGAACCAGTGTCAGGGCTTCAGGTAGGGACAGCTTCAGAGCCTAATGTAGGGCGAGCGACAGGGCCTGAGTGAGGCCTAGCATCAAGCCCTTAGCTGGGGACACTGTCAGGGCATGACTCAGGAGCAGCATCAGGGCCTCTGTAGGATCAGCATTATGGTCTTAGTTAAAGATGTAAATAGACATTCCTCCACAGAAGTTATACAGACTGCCAACAAACACATGAAAGAATGCTCCACATTGTTAATCATTAGAGAAATGCAAATCAGAACTACCATGTGATATCATCACCAGTCAGAATGTCCATCATCAAAAAATCTAGAAACAATAAATATTGGAGAGGATGTGCAGAAAATGGAACACTCTTGCACTGCTGGGGGGAATGTGAATTGGTACAGCCACTCTGGCAAACAGTATGGAGGTTCCTTAAAAAACTACAAATAGAACTACCATATGACCCAGCAATCCAACTACTGGGCATATACCCTGAGAAAACCATAATTCAAAAAGAGTCATGTACCAAAATGTTCATTGCAGCTCTCTTTGCAATAGCCAGGAGATGGAAACAACCTAAGTGTCCATCATCGGAGGAATAGATAAAGAAAATGTGGCACATATATACAATGGAATATTACTCAGCCAAAAAAAGAAACGAAATTGAGCTATTTGTAATGAGATGGACGGACCTAGAGTCTGTCATACAGAGTGAAGTAAGTCAGAAAGAGAAAGACAAATACCGTATGCTGACACATATATATGGAATTTAAGAAAAAAAATGTCATGAAGAACCTAGGGGTAAGACAGGAATAAAGACACAGACCTACTAGAGAATGGACTTGAGGTTATAGGGAGGGGGAAGGGTAAGCTGTGACAAAGTGAGAGAGTGACTTGGACATATATACACTTCCAAACATAAAATAGATAGCTAGTTGGAAGCAGCTGCATAGCACAGGGACATCAGCTTGGTGCTTTGTGACCACCTAGAGGGGTGGGATAGGGAGGGTGGGAGGGAGGGAGATGCAAGAGGGAAGAGATATGGGAACGTGTGTATGTGTATAGCTGATTCACTTTGTTATAGAGCATAAACTAACACACCATTTTAAAGCAATTAGACTCCAATAAAGATGTTTAAAGAAAAAGATTCTTTGGCAAAATCCTGCATGTTTTTGCTACTTGTTCATTCCTCATTGCTTTCAATTCCTAGAAAGCATCTTTGCAAGGCAACATGGACATTCACACCTGTATGACGCTGTTTCTACAGAAGGTCCTGACACTGCCCCCAAATAACGGCCTGACACTGGTCCCAAATATCGATCTGATCCTGTCCATAAGTAAGGCCCTGAAGATGTCCCTCATGAAGTCTCTGACCCTGCCCTTAATAAGCCCCTGACACTGTCCCTAGCTAATGGCCTAGGCTATAACTTACAAAGCCCCTAACACTATCCCCAAGACGCTGACATCCTCCCAAACTTAGGCTTTGATGCTGCCCCTTAGTGCCTAAGCAGTGACAAAAATAACACCCTGATTAAATTACTAAGGCCCTGAATATATCCCTAAGAAAGTCTCTGAAGTGTCCCTAACTCACAGCCTAAACTGTCTCTTACGAAGGCCCTCAAGTTATCTCTGAGGGCCTGACAACACTGTCCCTAACTAAGGCCCTGTTGCTGGCCCTAACTAACGTCCTGATTCTGAATCTAACTGAGGCCCTGATGCTCTTCCTAACTAACGCCTTGATGCCCATTCTACCTGAGGCCCTAAAACTGTCTGTAACTAATGACCTGACTCTTTTACTAACTAACACCCTAATCTTGTCCCTCATTAATGCCCTGACACTGGTCGACACTAGAGTCCTGATGCTGGCCCAATCTAAGGCCTTGACGATGTCCCTAATAGCCTTAGATGTCCCTCACCAAGGCCCTGACCCTCTTCCTAACTAAGGCTGTGATGATGTCTCTACCTGAGGCACTGACACTGTCTATAATAATGGCCGGCTCTTTCCCTAACACCCTGATGCTGTCCCTAATAGCCTCATGTAGCTCTCAGTAACGCCCTGATCCTGTCCATAACTAAGGCCCTGAATATGTCCCTAGCTAACTCTGACGCTGTCCCTAACGAAGGCCCTGATGCTGTCTCTACCTCAGAATCTGAAACTCTAAGTCCTGACTCTCCCTAACATCCTGACGCTGCCCCTAAGTGAGGCCCGGACACACTTCTTAACTAAGGACTTGCCGCTGTCCCTACCTAAAACCCTGACACTGTCTGTAACTAACGACCTGACTCTTTCCCTAACTAACACCACAGTTTTGGCCCTAACTAACGCCCTGACACTGGTTCTAATTATGGCCATGATGCTGGCTCTAAGGCCCTGAAGATATCCCTAAGTAACAGCCTGAACTGTGTCTAACTAAGGCTCTCACATTATCTCTAACTGAAGCACTGACATGGTCCCTAACTTAAGCCCTGATGCTGTACCTTATAGTCTAAGCTGTCACTAACTAATGCCCTGATCCTGTCCATAACTAAGGCCCTGAATATGTCCCTAAGTGCATCTCTGACGATGTCCTTAACAGCCTGAACTCTCTTCAAGTTATCTGTGAGGCTCTGACACAGGCCCTTCCTAAGGCCTCACCCCAGGGTTGTCCCAGGCTGCTGGGCAGTTTTCTCTTGTCTGCACCTCTAGCCAGCTGCCTGCCATTGGCCACTCTAAGATTCTGCGTGCAGTGGTCCCACGTGGATGTGCCTGTGTAGGCTCATCTGCAGGAGGAGAGTCATGGCCACTCTGCCCTCCAGGGTACTGCAGCTCAGGGTAGGAATCTCTCAGCCAGTGTCTGGAGAAAGGGTTCTGTGTCCTTGTTTGTTGTAAATCCCCTGGAGTTACCTCTAACATTTTTTAAATGGATATCCCCCTCAGAATATTTATAATCTAAATTAATTACCACATAAAAATTCAGGAATGACATTATTAGAATGAGCAGGAAAACACTGGATGTCCCCCCACCCCCAATGATCTATTACTTGGAGGATTTAAAATTCTAATGAGAAAACACTCACTCTCCTCACCCTCTTGGGCGTCAGCACAAGGTGGGAATCAGCTGCATCGTTTATTTATCCCTCTGATTTTCCAGAAACTTTCATTCAAGGAGAAATCTCTGGGCTCTGCGGGAGCTGTGACTGGTGACCATCAGGTAAATCTGAGACTGAAACAAGAGGAACAGAGATAGAGGAGGAGATGAGAATCGGTGATGGGGAGAAGCAGGGGCAGCCCTGTTCAATCGCAGGCTGAGAGTCTGGGTTAATCTCCAATGAAGCTAAGGACCACCGGGGTCTGGCCCCACTGGCCTTGTCACCTGGTGTGGGGACTGGGGACAGCCAAACCACCATGGCCACTCTCAGAGAAATAAAGAAGGTGGGAGGGCACCCCGAGAGCCAGATTGAAAATGGTCATGCTGTGAAATAATAAGATGCCCTTTTCAGAAAAGTGAAGATTGTTCTCTTGGTTCTCAAAGACTTTCAAATACTCTGTGTCCTTCTGGAGGCATGCTGAAGGCTTCAGCCTTTGAGGGCAGTAATGGGAGTGCATCTGGGCTCAAAACCATCCAGCACTCACTCCTTGAGGGTGCTAAGGATGACCAGTGTCCACCCCTCGGGTGCCGTGGGGCCTGAAATTCCCTGATCACCGAGGATGGGAGGGGCCGCACAGACACTCCACTGGACCACAGCGGGCTTGGCCGGTGGGCTACAGTCCTTTATCAGACTCATGGTTTGCAAACATCTTGTGCCATTTTGGATGGTGGATTATCTTATTCCTTGCTCCTTTTATACACAACTCTTTTTCATTTTGAGGAAGTCTAATTCATCTTTTTTGTCTTTTGTTGCTTGTGCTTTTGGTAGATCAAAGATATCATGACCAAATCCAAGGTCATGAAGATTTTACTCTCATGTTTTCTTCGACGAGTTTTATAATTTTGGTTCTTGCATCTAGGCCTTTGGTCCATTTTGCGTTGATTTTGTATATGGGGTGGGGGCCGGTAAGGGTCCAACTTTACTCTTCTGCATGTGGGTATCCAGTTGTTCCAGAAGCTGTGCTAACTATTTGGGAGAAAATACCTGCAAATGATGCGACCAACAAGGTCTTAATTCTAAAATATACAAACAGCTCATACAACTCAAGAAAGAAAAAAAAATCAAAAGATAAGCAGAAGGTCTAAATAGATATTTCTCCAAAGACATACAGATAGCCAATAGGCACATGAAAAGATGCTCCACATCGCTAATTATTAGAGAATGCAAATCAAATCTACAGTGAGTTATCACCTCATAGTGGTCAGAATGGCCATCATTAAAATGTTTAGAAATAAATGCCGGAAGGTGTGTGTAGAAAAGGGAACCCTCCTACACTACTGGGGGGAACGTAAATTGATGCAGCCACTATGGAAAACAGTATGGAGGTTCCTCAAAAACTAAAAATAGAATTACCATAGGACCCAGCAATCCCACTCCTGGACACGTATCCAGACAAAACTATAATTCGAAAAGATACATGCACCCCAGCATTCACAGCAGCACTATTCACAATAGCCAAGACATGGAAGCAACCCGAATGTCCCTCAACAGATGAATGGATATAGAAGATGTGGTACATATATACAACGGAATATTACTCAGCCATAAAACAGAATGAAATAATGCCATTTGCAGCTACATGGATGGACCTAGAGACTATCACACAAAGTGAAGTCAGTCAGACAGAGAACAACAAATACCATATGATATCACTTATATGTGGATTATAAAATGAGACCCAAATGAACATATGTACAGAACAAAAACAGACTCACAAATATAGAAAACAGACTTGTGGTTGTCAAGGGGAAGACAGGGGAGAGGGATGGATTGGGAGTTTGGTATTAGTAGATGCAAATTATTATATATAGAATGGATAAACAAGGTCTTACTGTACAGCACAGGGAACTCTATTCAATACCCTGTCATGAACCATAATGGAAAAGAATATGAAAAATATATATATATGTATGTACGTATATATGAATCACTTTGCTGTACAGTAGAAATTAACACAACATTGTAGGTCAACTATACTTCAGTATCAATTAGTTTGAAGGCACTTTTATAAATTAGGTCTTATTTCTCTTGTCCTTTCATCCTGGGACAAATGTATAACAGAAACTAACCTGGATTACTCCGGGATGAACTCACATCACACAGAACTTTAACTGTTGAGCAAACCATGAATAACAGTTACACCATGGGATGTCCTGATCCAATATGAAGTTTGTAAACCTTGTATCAAGCCTGCAGAATCCACTAAATTTGGAAATTCAAACTGAAATGAAGCCACATATCCCATGACTTCTCCACAACTAGTTATACAACATCAATTGGAAACCATATACAATCAAATGAATGTAGACAGAAACAACTATAGCCTTCCTTTTTTTTCCTTTTAGATGAAGATGGTATTTAAGGTGATGTCTTGGGCCGTTTCAGGGTGTTACTCAATTTCCTGGGTATCTGCCACGCACACAGGAGGTACACACGTTAGTTAACTTGTTTGTGCAACTGTATGAAGGTAGTTAGTACCACAAAACTGTATACATAAAGTGAATTAAATGCTAAAGTCGTGTTTTGTATTTTTAATGACATTGAAAAAAAGTGTAGTGCTGACATTTGTTACAAAAATGAATATTAAAAACATCCTTAGTGAAAAAAGCCATACAGAAAAGGCCACCTAGATCCCATACTCATCTTGTCTGCTTCAAATCCATCAAGGTTGTCCAAATGAGGGAGAAACTCAGTAATGGTTCCAGAAAAAGAAAACTGGATCGGGATGCAAAAAGACATTTTCATACAGTTCGGACAGTAGGTGAAGTTTGAAGTGGGGCTGAATATTAAATTATAATGTGGACATCAGGATTTCTTCATTTAGGGGTTATGTGCTGGTTCCTGGGGCAAAACACACTGAGCATTTTGTGTGAAGTGGCAAATGTGAGGACTTTTTGCCATTATTGCAACTCTTCTGTACATTTTAAATTACTGGAAAGTAAATTACTTTTCTAGACAACCATGTCAGTATCATGCCAGAAAATCAGGTAAGACAGACATCAAATTTTCTTATAGAGGCCAAGACTTACCCAGACCCCGTTCAACCAAAGTTGTGATACTTATTTCCCTTGTAGGAGTCCGCATGGTATTAAGAGACACTGTGGGAAGAGTATATTTGTAGCTACCATGTCGTGGGTCCTGTGGATCAACTGGGGGGGCAGTAGAAACTGTGAGATTTTAGTATTGTAATTTTTCACATTACTTCAAAAAATATGTTAACAAATAAATTCAATAAAGTTGCAAAATATGGAATCAATATACACAAATCAGTTTTGTTTCTATACACTAATAAAGAACCACCAGCAAGAAAAATTAAGAAGACAATCCCATTTATAATTCCATCAAAAAGAACGAACTATTCAGCAATCAATTTAACCAAGGACATGAAAGACCTATACTCAGAAAACTATAAAGCATTGATAAAGGAACTGAAGACACAATAGAAAACAATATTCCATGCTGATGCATCAGAAAAATTACTATTATTAAAATGTTTGGGAGGGGGGACGATGGCGGAAGAATAAGACACGCAGATCACCTTCCTCTCCACAGATACATCAGAAATACATCTACACGTGGAACAACCCCTACAGAACACCTACTGAACGCTGGCAGAAGACCTCAGACCTCCCAAAAGGCAAGAAACTCCCCACGTACCTGGGTAGGGCAAAAGAAAACAGAATAAACAGAGACAAAAGGATAGGGTCAGGACCTGCACCTGTGGGAGGGAGCTGTGAAGGAGGAAAGGTTTCCACACACTAGGAGCCCCTTCGCGGGTGGAGACTGCAGGTGGCGGAGGGGGAAGCTTTGGAGCCGCAGAGGAGAGTGCAGTCACAGGGGTGCAGAGGGCAAAGCGGAGAGATTCCCGCAAAGAGGATTGGGGCCTACAGGCACTCACCAGCCCAAGAGGCTTGTTTGGCCACCCGCAGGGGTGGGCGCGGCTGAGAGCTGAGGCTTGGGCTTCAGTCGGAGCACAGGGAGAGGACTGCGGTTGGCGGCGTGAACACAGCCTGAAGGGGGTTAGTGCACCACGGCTGGCCGAGAGGGAGTCCGGGGAAAAGTCTGGACCTGCCGAAGAGGCAAGAGACTTTTTCTTACCTCTTTGTTTCCTGGTGCACGAGGAGAGGGGATTCAGAACGCCGCTTAAAGGAGATCCAGAGACGGGCGCGAGCCGCGGCTAAAAGCGTGGACCCCAGAGACAGGCGTGGGATGCTGAGGCTGCTGCTGCCGCCGCCAAGAAGCCTGCGTGCGAGTGCAGGTCACTCTCCACACCTCCTCTTCCGGGAGCCTGTGCTGCCCGCCACTGCCAGGGTCCAGGGATCCAGGGACAACTTCCCCGGGAGAACGCACGGGCGCGCCTCATGCTGGTGCAACGTCATGCCGGCCTCTGCCACCGCACGCTCGCCCCACCTCCGTGCCCCTCCCACCCCCGGCCTGAGTAAGCCAGAGCCCCCGAATCAATGGCTCCTTTAACCCCGTCCTGTCTGAGCAAAGAACAGACGTCCTCCTGCGACCTACATGAAGAGGCGGGGCCAAATCTAAAGCTGAGCCCCGGGAGCTGTGCAAACAAAGAAGACAAAGGGAAATCTCTCCCAGCAGCCTCAGAAGCAGCGGATTAAAGCTCCACAATCAACTTAATGTACCCTGCATCTGTAAAACAAAAGAATAGATAACGAATCATCCCAAATTGAGGAGGTGGACTTTGAGAGCCAAATTTATTATTTTTCTCCTTTTCCTCTTTTTGTGAGTGTGTATGTGTATGCTTCTGTGTGAGATTTTGTCTGTATAGCTTTGCTTTCACCATTTGTCCTAGGGTTCTATCCGTCCGTTTTTTTTATTTAAAATTTTTTTTCTTAGTAATTGTTTCTTTATTTTAATAACTATAATTTATTTTACCTTACTTTATTTTCTTGTATCCTCTTTCTTTCTTTCTATATTTCTTTCTGTCTACTTTTTCTCCCTTTTATTCTGAGCTGTGTGGATGAAAGGTTCTTGGTGCTGCAGCCAGGAGTCAGTGCTGTGCCTCTGACATGGGAGAGCCAACTTCAGGACACTGGTCCACAGGAGACCTCCCAGCTCCACGTAATATCAAATGGCGAAAATCTCCCAGAGATCTCCATCTCAACACCAACACCCAGCTTCTCTCAATGATGAGCAAGCTACAGTGCTGGACACCCTATGCCAAACAACTAGCAAGACAGGAACACAACACCACCCATTAGAAGAGAGGCTGCCTAAAATCATAATAAGTCCACAGAAACCCCAAAACACACCACCAGATGTGGACCTGCCCACCAGAAAGACAAGATCCAGCCTCATCCACCAGAACACAGGCACCCTCCACCAGGAAGCCGACACAACCCACTGAACCAATTTTAGCCACTGGGGACAGACACCAAAAACAAAGGGAACTACGAACCTGCAGCCTGATAAAAGGATACCCCCAAACACAGTAAGATAAGCAAAATGAGAAGACAGAAAAACACACAGCAGATGAAGGAGCAAGATAAAAACCCACCAGACCTAACAAATGAAGAGGAAATAGGCAGTCTACCTGAAAAAGAATTCAGAATAATGATAGTAAAGATGATCCAAAATCTTGGAAATAGAATAGGGAAAATGCAAGAAACATTTAACAAGGACCTAGAAGAACTAAAGATGAAACAAGCAATGATGAACAACACAATAAGTGAAATTAAAAATACTCTAGAGGTGATCAATGGCAGAATAACTGAGGCAGAAGAACGGATAAGTGACCTGGAAGATAAAATAGTGGAAATAACTACTGCAGAGCAGAATAAAGAAAAAAGAATGAAAAGAACTGAGGACAGTCTCAGAGACCTCTGGGACAACATTAAACGCACCAACATTCCAATTACAGGGGTTCCAGAAGAAGAAGAGAAAAAGAAAGCGACTGAGAAAATATTTGAAGAGATTATAGTTGAAAACTTCCCTAATATGGGAAAGGAAATAGTTAATCAAGTCCAGGAAGCACAGAGAGTACCATACAGGATAAATCCAAGGAGAAACATGCCAAGACACGTATTAATCAAACTGTCAAAAATTAAATACAAAGAAAACATATTAAACGCAGCAAGGGAAAAATAACACACAAGGGAATCCCCATAAGGTTAACAGCTGATCTTTCAGCAGAAACTCTGCAAGCCAGAAGGGACTGGCAGGACATATTTAAAGTGATGAAGGAGAACAACCTACAACCAAGATTACTCTACCCAGCAAGGATCTCATTCAGATTTGATGGAGAAATTAAAACCTTTACAGACAAGCAAAAGCTGAGACAGTTCAGCACCACCAAACCAGCTTTACAACAAATGCTACAGGATCTTCTCTAGGCACAAACACAAGAGAAGGAAAAGACCTATAATAACAAACCCAAAACAATTAAGAAAATGGGAATAGGAACATACATATCAATAATGACCTTAAATGTAAATGGATTAAATGCTCCCACCAAAAGACACAGACTGGCTGAATGGATACAAAAACAAGACCCATATATATGCTGTCTACAAGAGACCCACTTCAGACCTAGAGACACATACAGACTGAAAGTGAGGGGATGGAAAAAGATATTCCATGCAAATGCAAACCAAAAGAAAGCTGGAGTAGCAATTCTCATATCAGACAAAATAGACTTTAAAATAAAGACTATTAGAAGAGACAAAGAAGGACACTACATAATGATCAAGAGATCAATCCAAGAAGAAGATAGTAACAATTGTAAATATTTATGCACCTAACATAGGAGCACCTCAAGACATAAGGCAAATACTAACAGCCATAAAAGGGGAAATCGACAGTAACACATTCATAGTAGGAGACTTTAACACCCCACTTTCACCAATGGACAGATCATCCAACTTGAAAATAAATAAGGAAACACAAGCTTTAAATGATACATTAAACAAGATGGACTTAATTGATATTTATAGGACACTCCATTCAAAAACAACAGAATACACGTTTTTCTCAAGTGTTCATGGAACATTCTCCAGGATAGAACATATCTTGGGTCACAAATCAAGCCTTGGTAAATTTTAGAAAATTGAAATCATATCAAGTATCTTTTCCTACCAGAACGCTATGAGATTAGATATCAATTACAGGAAAAGATCTGTAAAAAATACAAACACATGGAGGCTAAACAATACAATATTAATAACGAACTGGTCACTGTAGAAATCACAGATGAAATAAAAAAATACCTAGAAACAAATGACAATGGAGACACGATGATCCAAAACCTGTGGGATGCAGAAAAAGCAGTTCTAAGAGGGAAGTTTATAGCAATACAATCCTACCATAAGAAACAGGTAACATCTCAAATAAACAACCTAACCTTGCACCTAAAGCAATTAGCGAAAGAAGAACGAAAATACCCCAAAGTTAGCAGAAGGAAAGAAATCATAAAGATCAGATCAGAAATAAATGAAAAAGAAATGAAGGAAACGATAGCAAAGATCAATAGAACTAAAAGCTGGTTCTTTGAGAAGATAAACAAAATTGATAAACCGTTAGCCAGACTCATCAAGAAAAAAAGGGAGAAGACTCAAAGCAATAGAATTAGGAATGAAAAAGGAGAAGTAACAACTGACACTGCAGAAATACAAAAGATCATGAGAGATTACTACAAGCAACTCTATGCCAATAAAATGGACAACCTGGAAGAAATGGACAAATTCTTAGAAATGCACAGCCTGTCAAGACTGAATCAGGAAGAAATAGAAAATATGAACAGACCAATCACAAGCACTGAAATTGAAACCGTGATTAAAAATCTTCCAACAAACAAAAGCCCAGGACCCGATGGCTTCACAGGCGAATTCTATCAAACATTTAGAGAAGAGATAACACCTATCCTTCTCAAACTCTTCCAAAATATAGCAGAGGGAGGAACACTCCCAAACTCATTCTACGAGGCCACCATCACCCTGATACCAAAACCAGACAAGGATGT
Organism: Mesoplodon mirus; assembly: GCF_964341445.2. Taxonomy (NCBI): domain Eukaryota; kingdom Metazoa; phylum Chordata; class Mammalia; order Artiodactyla; family Ziphiidae; genus Mesoplodon; species Mesoplodon mirus. Next base: position 141,286,668 of record NC_138981.1, read on the forward strand.
CACAAAGAAAGAAAACTACAGGCCAATATCACTGATGAACATAGATGCAAAAATCCTCAAAAAATCCTAGCAAACAGAATCCAACAGCACATTAAAAGAATCATACACCATGATCAAGAGGGGTTTATTCCAGGAATGCAAGGATTCTTCAATATATGCAAATCAATCACTGTGATACACCATATTAACAAATTGAAGGAGAAAAACCATATGGTCATCTCAATAGATGCAGAGAAAGCTTTCGAAAAATTCAACACCCATTTATGATAAAAACCCTCCAGAAAGTAGGCATAGAGGGAACTTTCCTCAACATAATAAAGGCCATATATTACAAACCCACAGCCAACATCATCCTCAATGGTGCAAAACTGAAAGCATTGTCACTAAGATCAGGAACAAGACAAGGTTGCCCACTCTCATCACTCCTATTCAACATAGTTTTGGAAGTGTTAGCCACAGCAATCAGAGAAGAAAAGGAAATAAAAGGAATCCAAAATGGAATAGAAGAAGTAAAGCTGTCACTGTTTGCAGAGGACATGATACTATACATAGAGAATCCTAAAGATGCTACCGAAAAACTACTAGAGCTAATCAATGAATTTGGTAAAGTAGCAGGATACAAAATTAATGCACAGAAATCGCTGACATTCCTATACACTAATGATGAAAAATCTGAAAGTGAAATCAAGAAAACACTCCCATTTACCATTGCAACAAAAGAATAAAATATCTAGGAATAAACCTACCTAAGGAGACAAAAGACCTGTATGCAGAAAATTAGAAGACACTGATGAAAGAAATTAAGGATGATACAAATAGATGGAGAGATATACCATGTTCTTGGATTGGAAGAATCAACATTGTGAAAGTGACTCTACTACCCAAAGTAATCTACAGATTCAATGCAATCCCTATCAAACTACCACTGGCATTTTTCACAGAACTAGAACAAAAATTTTCACAATTTGTATGGAAACACAAAAGACCCCAAAGATCCAAAGCAATCTTGAGAACGAAAAATGGAGCTGGAGGAATCAGGCTCCCTGACTTCAGACTATACTACAAAGCTACAGTAATCAAGACAGTATGGTACTGGCACAAAAGCAGAAAGATAGATCAATGGAACAGGACAGAAAGCCCAGAGATGAACCCACGCACATATGGTCACCTTTTGTTTGATAAAGGAGGCAGGCATGTACAGTGGAGAAATGACAGCCTCTTCAATAAGTGGTGCTGGGAAAACTGGACAGGTACATGTAAAAGTATGAGATTAGATCACTCCCTAACACGATATACAAAAATAAGCTCAAAATGCATTAAAGACCTAAATGTAAGGCCAGAAACTATCAAACTCTTAGAGGAAAACATAGGCAGAACACTCAATGACATAAATCACAGCAACATCCTTTTGGACCCACCTCCTAGAGAAATGGAAATAAAAACAAAAATAAACAAATGGGACCTAATGAAACTTAAAATCTTTTGCACAGCAAAGGAAACCATAAACAAGATGAAAAGACAACCCTCAGAATGGGAGAAAATATTTGCAAATGAAGCAACTGACAAAGGATTACTCTCCAAAATTCACAAGCAGCTCATGCAGCTCAATAACAAAAAACAAACAACCCAATCCAAAAATGGGCAGAAGACGTAAATAGACATTTCTCCAAAGAAGATATACAGACTGCCAACAAACACGTGAAAGAATGCTCAACATCATTAATCATTAGAGAAATGCAAATCAAAACTAGAATGAGATATCATCTCACACCAGTCAGAATGGCCATCATCAAAAAATCTAGAAACAATAAATGCTGGATAGAATGTGGAGAAAAGGGAACACTCTTCCACTGCTGGTGGGAATGTGAATTGGTACAGCCACTATGGCGAACAGTATGGAGGTTCCTTAAAAAACTACAACTAGAACTACCGTATGACCCAGCAATCCAACTACTGGGCACATACCCTGAGAAAACCAAAATGCAAAAAGAGTCATGTACCAAAAGTTCATTGCAGCCCTATTTACAGTAGCCAGGAGATGGAAACAACCTACGTGTCCATCATCGGATGAATGGATAAAGAAGATGTGGCACATATATACAATGGAATATTACTCAGCCACAAAAAGAAACGAAATTGAGCTATTTGTAGTGAGGTGGATGGACCTAGAGTCTGTCATACAGAGTGAAGAAAGTCAGAAAGAGAAAGACAAATAACATACGCTGACACATATGTATGGAATTTAAGAAAAAAATTCCATGAAGAACCTAGGGTTAAGACAGTAATAAAGACACAGACCTACTAGAGAATTGACTTGAGGATATGCGGAGTGGGAAGGGTAAGCTGTGACAAGGTGAGAGAGTGGCTTGGACATATATACACTACCAAACGTAAAATAGATAGCTAGTGGGAAGCAGCCGCATAGCACAGGGAGATTACCTCGGTGCTTTGTGACCACCTAGAGGGGTGGGATAGGGAGGGTGGGAGGGAGGGAGTAGCAAGAGGGAAGGGATATGGGAACATATGTATATGTATTACCGATTCACTTTGTTATAAAGCAGAAACTAACACACCATTGTAAAGCAATTATACTCCAATAAAGACGAAAAAAAATGTTTATTCTACCTAAAGCCATCAACAAACAGTACCAGGAAAACTAGACACCAGTCTCCAAAGAACGACAGTGTTCACCATCTACACTGCATATAAAGCTAACAAAAAGCACACAGTATTCCACATTAAACTCTTTCTCTCCTGAGTCCCCTGAAGATGCACCCCACCCAGCCAGCAGTCAGCTGCACAGGAAGATTCTCCACACTTGCTCATTTTTTCCTCTTGCAGAGTCTCCTCACCAGTGGTTCCTGAGAAAACCCAGCTCCGGTCAGTGTGGACAATGCCTCATGGTCCAGAAACCTAAGCCCTGACAGGAGACAAAGCTCCTGTCTGTTTGTCACAGAGCAAAGTCTGTGGTCAGGGTGCACCTGTGCCCCCAGGGTCAGACAGGTGGGTTCGGCACCCCCTGTGGGATGTGAGAAAAGAGCCGGGAATGCCATACTCACAAACCCAGAGGCCTCATCTGGAAGGCAGTTCTGCTGTATATACTAAGTTTGGAAATCCAAACTGAAATGGAACCAAGTGTCTCACTGTATCTTCTCAAAACATGGTTAAGGAACAATTAATCAGAAACCATATGTAATGAAATAAATGTAGACACAAACATCCCAACTTAAACCAAAATTCACTCCAAATTGCCCACAGACAAATTTAAATTACCAAACTATAAAAATCCAAAAAAAAAAAAGATAATCTACGTGACTTTGGGTCTGGTGACCTTATTCAGAAAACTGGAAGACAAACCACAAACTGCAAGAAAATATTTCCAAAACATATCTGCTAAAGGATTTGTACTCACATTATGCCAACAACGCCACTAAAATTTGGTAAAGATTGAAACACACACCTGGCCCAAGAAGATAAACAGTCACTAAATAAGCATACCAGAATATACTCAAGATGCTGGTGGAATGCATGTACAACCAACTTTGGAAGACAGTTTGGCAGTTTTTTCCAAATCTAAAAAGTCTCACCTTAGGATCCAAGAAGTGTACCTCTTGTATTTAGACAACTGCTTTGAAAAACTGTGTTCAAACCAAAACTAGCATCAAGTAATGCACAGCAGCTCTATTCATAATGGCTAAAAACTTAAAGATATCAGGATGTCTTTCTGTAGATGAATTCATAAGCAAATTAGGGCACATACATGTCAAGGGGAGCAGAATACACCACCCCAAAATATGCCCATTTGACAAAAGGATTATTTTGGACTGATTAATTTAAGAAACAGCAGACCCAGGAGAATCTTTCAAAACCAAGTAGAGGGCTTCCCTGGTGGCGCAGTTGTTGAGAGTCCGCCTGCCGATACAGGGGACACAGGTTCGTGCCCCAGTCCAGGAAGATCCCACATGCCACGGAGCGGCTGGGCCCGTGAGCCATGGCCGCTGAGCCTGCACGTCCGGAGACTGTGCTCCACAATGGGAGAGGCCACAGCAGTGAGAGGCCTGCGTACCGACAAAAAAAAAAGTAGAAAATGCCCTTTTAGGAGGTAAATTTACATTTATTAAGGATATCTCCATTTGTAAGGGTATGTCCCTCTCTGGACCAGGAATTGAATGATGACTAAATATCAAGAAAAGCTTGTTGGGACTTCCCTGCTGGTCCAGTGGTTAAGACTCCACGCTCCCAATGCAGGGGACCAGGGTTCAATACCTGGTCAGGGAAATAGATCCCCCATGCTGCAATTAAGAGCCCGCATGCCGCAACTAAAGATTCCACAGGCCGCAACCAAGACCCGGCACAGCCAAAGAAATAAATGTTTAAAAAAAAAAAAAGCTTGTCAATGAAATAGGCCTGGATGTAAATCTGTGTAACAACCATACCCTTGTTTACTGGGCTTTGACTAATAACATCCCTTAAATGGTTTCCTCCATTCCCTAACATCTTTCTTTTGTTCTCAGTAGAAGATAGCATTTAAGGTAATGGCTTGGGCCATTTCAGGGAGTGACTCAGATTTCCTGGGTATCTTTCAAGTATACAGGAGGTATGCATGGTATATATTAAACTTCTGACTGTTTTCTCCAGTTCGTCTTTTTTTCATTACAAGGGAGATCTCAATAAAGAACATAGAAGTGTAGAGGGAAAATTATTTTTCCTCTCATATACATGCAATGCAATAGTATTCAGAGATATAAAGGAATGGATCATCAACCCGTGCACAAAAAAATGTATATATAGATGCATCTAACACTTACATTGCTAAGTGAAAGAATCCAGTCTGAAGTGCTACGCACTGTATGACCTCATTTATATGACATTCTACAAAAGGCAAAACTGACAATGGTAAACAGTTTACGGAATATGTGGTTGAAATAGCCCATATGATACTTTAGTGTTGAATACCTGTCACTATGCATTTGTCTACACCCACAGATTTTTACAACCCAACAAGTAATTTACAATCTATTCAAACTTAGCTACTTAGGATATGGGAGTGTCTAAGACTGGAAAACAGAATGTAACAAAGAATCTAACTGATTCAGAAATGTATGAAAAAACTCACTGTTGGTCGTGGGACAAATGGGCTGACCTAAGTTAACTTTGGAAATGTACAGAATCTGTAGGCCAAAGACAAAATGTGCCATACATACACAGTGGACTCTAAGTTCTTTCCCATGAGGGGTAGTAGCTAACAGTACTGAAACTACTATATCAGTAATCGAATGGAACAAGCACTGAATTTAATAAATGACAAATGGTGGAAGCCAGGTTTCTTACCACTGGAGTGGGATGTTACAGTCAAACAAAGGGAGAAGGTTACAATATCCATGTCATAACAGATCCAGTTGGAGACATCGGTATAAACTATCTTTAGCCTACACATAGTTCCACGTGGAAATCTTTATAATTATGTGTATATGCATAGGCTGGGATACATGCATGTATTTCTATGTACTGTCAGCTGAGCATATTTAGCTGTCACATGTAAGTTTTTAATACCATTCTCTAATAAAAGGAACAAGGGCTCTTTGAAGAAAGGGCTGATGCGAGAACTGAGACAGTAAATATATGAAGCAGGATAATCTTAAAATATCAGAAATTAAAGAAGTACCAAAAATTTTTAAAACCCACAAAAGAAAAATTATGTAAAATGAAAACATGAGCAAATGGAAAAAGCTCTCAGCAGCCAAAGCAAGAATGAACAAAGCAGTCTAATAATGTAGTGCTGGATTATAACCAAAAGTTTGAAATAATTATTCATATGTCCAAACTGGTAAAAATAAATGACATAGTTTTTGATGAATGGTGTTAAATAGAAATCTCCTATGCAGAAAGCTTCTAAACAATGTATATAGACACTCAGCTGTTCATCAAGGATGTGAAGCTAACCCCTCTCTCCTCAAGTGTGGCTTCTGTATCATGACTTCCTCCTAAATAAGACACACAGGATGGACATGGGAAAAAAGTTAACCTCACTGTGGGAAAACTTGACAAACTCTACTTCAGCTAGGTGACCAAAGTTAAGAATAAAAGTGAGAAGTTTCCTTAAGAGCCTGTCCTCTTGATATATAGTGAAGAGGAAGCACTTCACCTCTGTGATCTGCTTTTTCAAAGCCAAGTCTAACCATGACAAAACCACCAAGCAAATCCCAGTGCCCGGCAGTCTGTACAATACCTGACCAGTCCTCGTCCACACTGTCAATGTCATGGAAACAAGGAGAGTCTGAGCAACTGTCAAAGCCCAAAAGAGTGTAAACATGTTGACCCCATGTCCTTTGAGACCCTGGAACAAGGAAAGGTATAACAAAGGGAACGTGAATAGGGACTTCAGTTAATAGTAAAGTATCAGTATTTGTTCATTATTTGTCATGATTCTGTAGAACATTAGACGGGAAAAATTAAATGTCAAACAAGAGAAACCTACTGTAACAAACTGGAAATGTAGAGGAAAAGGGGGATTTCTTTGTAAAAACACATGACCAAAAGGGACCCTAAATTAAGGAAAACACAAAAAGGCCAATTAATCACTGAGGAACCTCTTCCCCTACAGGTTATCCTATCAGTGTTCGAGGCTTTCCCTCTCCCGGGACAAGGAAGGAGCAGGGACAGAGCTGTCTGGCAGCTCCCCTAGTATATGACCCCACCCAGTGTCTTCACCTCCCCCAGCCACGCCTACCCAGTGAGGACACCTGAGGAAGGATCAGGGATTATAGACTCAGATGTATCAACCAGGAATTTTTCTTTTCCCAGCAAGTGGACACAATTACGGAAGTAAAATAAATTAGTATTTATTGTAAGGGTAGAAATACATTAATACTTGCAAGTGGCAAGTTGAAGAATGGGTTTGGGCCTGGCAGGTCCAGCGGCTCACACTGTCTCAGTGTGACCTTGCTTCTCTCCAAACCTTTGTCCCGCTCAGTGCCTTTGTGGGACCCCATTCACAGGCACAGGCTCTCTCCCTGCGCTTGGGCCAACAGTAGTTCTAGGCTGACAACCAATCACCATCCATTTTCCGAGAAAGAGTTTCTCCTTTTCATGGATTCCAAGCAAGTCATGGTTTTAAATGCCTTTGATCTGGCTTGCGTTGCACTCTCATCCTTGACCCATCACCAGAAGATGGAAAATGGGACAGGCTAGATGTGGGCTGTAAACACATCTTCGAGCTGAGTGAGACATGGCATCATCTTTCTGCAACTGTTTGGACTGGAAGCAGGTGAGATGTAATTCCCAAAGGAAAACTGAGACACTTGGGCCTGAGAACAGATGCTGGTTGGGGGAAAGCAACAGATTCTAAGTCAATGACAGCTCACTGCACAGCACAGAGTCTGACACAAAAGGAAGAAGGGGGTTCACTTGGGGTCAGGGGCTGCAGCTACTCATCCAGTGCTCTTACTGTCCCTCCCAAGACTGCAAGAAGTTCTTCCACTTGCTGAAAAGTCAGGATCATTGGTGGTGGTAAACTCAAGTCTCTTTCCTTGGGCATCAGGTCCTCACATCTCAGAGGCTGGCCCAGAACAGCCCATGTGCCCTCAGAAGACACACAGACCTCATTCCTGCCCCCTGAGAGGTGGGAGCCTGTGAGTTATGCCATCTCCCTGGCCATATTAATTGCCCATCCCTGAAAAACAATACTGCTCCTTTTGCAGTTTCTTCTCTCTCCTTTACTAAGAGGAAGAAACCAAATGCTAGGGTGGTAAGGAAACTCTTGTGCAATGAAGTAACGGGAGGCTCAAGAATTATTCCATGCCCTGGAACCCATAATTGGCAGGCTTCCAGAGGCCACATGGATGCATATGGCTCTCCAAGACAATGGCAGTGTCAGTGTATACCTCCCACTGGGAGGTCCTGTTGCTCCCATATCTTTGATTCTTAATGAATATGCATGTCAAAAGTTTCAAACGACTGAAAGGACAAAGGATTGCAGGGCCATGGTCTGCTGTATGGGTGTTGTGTCAGGGAAACACTCCAATGTTTAGAGGATTATTACTTCTCTTGGCAGCCTATGAGGCTGTGAGTGGGAGGCCTTTTTCTCAGCCACATGCATGTTGGTAGTTGAAACTTCTCAAAGGAATGTCTACACTGCCCAGGTAGCTCTTGAATTGCCCGGCATCATGGTCAGCTCCGTAACTGTACATGAGGGTCTGACAATGCCCAGGCTGGACTGAGCTAGAGGACCACAGATGCCTTCCTGGATAGTCAGAGGTCAAAGGCTGTCCTGCCTGAGACTTGATCATCTATTCATGCCCACTCAGATGGAACAAAGGGTGCCTCCAGTGCCAGGAGGGCCCCACCAGCCCTTAAGATGGCAGCATCTGGCGGCTGGCAGGTCACTGCACCCAGTCCTGTATAAATCCACACATGTCCACTGAGTGCCCTCCTGTCATGGCTGTGCTGGAACCTGGGGCTGCCCAGGCAGAGTAGGGCCAGCATCACTCTTCCCAGGTAGGAGGGCAGAAGGAAACCATGCATGACTTCGAACACCCTCCCCAACCCTTGACAGAGGTTGAGTTGGATAAGTAACAGTCCGAGACAAGAACAGACATTTTATTCTTCTCTCAGAGCCCAGGACTGGGGGAAGCAAGGCCAGAAAAACAGTTATTGCCCTCAGCTCCCTAATTCCTGTTTGACCCTGGGCAAGTCCTATCCATTCTGGAGGCTTCAGAGAGAAGGAGTGGGGAGGGCAATGAGGGCCAATTGTGCTGAAACCCAACTCTAACCTTCACCCTAAGAACCCTAACCTCTAACCGTAACCCCCTAATGACCCTAGCCCCAGACCCCTAGACCCTTGCCCCTGACTCCTAAACTCTAACCCCCGACCCTTTAACCACAACCCTCTACCAGGACTCTCCAACAATGACCCATAACCCTAAACCATGACCCCTGAACCCTCACACTGACTCAACCCCAGGCCTAAAGCCTGGCCTAGTGGGTACCGAGGGATGACTGTATGAACTCCCAAATAAACTAAGGAATTAAATCTTCCTGACCACGAATTTAGCAATGGTTTCTTAGATTTGACAGTAAAGCATAAGAAATGAAAGAAAAAAATAGATAAACTGGATTTCCTCAAAATTACAAACCTTTGTGCATCAAAAGAGGCTATCCAGAAAGTAAAAAAGACAGCCCACAGAATGGAAGACAATATTGGCACATTATATATCTGATAAGACTCTTTACCTAGAATATACCCAGGACTTTTCCAACTCATCAACAAAAAGACAAACAATAAAATTTTTGAAACAGACAAACGGCTGCATGGACTGCTCTCCAGGCAAGACATACAGACGGTCAACAAGGACATGGAAAGATGTCAAACATCAGTAGTCATGATGAAAATGCAAATTAAAGCCACAGTGTGATGCCCCTTCACACACACTAGAATAAAAATAAACTTTAAAATCAATTTTAAAATATATAAATAAAATAACAAATGTTGGCAACAATGCAGAGAAATTGGAACCCTTAAAAGTTATTTGTGGAGATGTACAATGGTGCAGTCTATCTGTACAAACCTTTAGCGTTTACTCAAAAATATAAAATTTAATTACCATGTGGTTCAACAACTCCACTCCTAGATATATACCAAAAAAATGGAAAACAGGCGTTCAAGCAAAAACTTGTACAGCAATTATTCATAGCAGCACTGTTCACAATAGCCCAGGGTAGAAAAGATTTAAATGTCCATCGGCAGGTAAACAGATAAGCAAAATAATGTAGATCCATAAGCTACATTATTGTGTCATATAAAGGAATAAAGTAAAATTATACAGCTGCTGTGGAAAACTGTATGGTGGCTCCTAAAAAACATTGAAAATGTGTGATCCCTTGATTCCACTCCAGGGTGTACACCCAGAATATTAGAAAGCAAGGACTGGAACAGACATTTGTACCCCATATTCACAGCAACGTTCTTCACAATATCCAAAAGGTGGAAGCAACACAACACATCCTTCAACAGATGAATGGATAAGTACAGTGTAGTATATACACAATGGAATATGACTCAACCTTTAAAACTAAGGTAATTCTCACACATGCTACAATGTGGATGAACCTTGAAGTCATTATGCTAAGTGAAACCAGCCAGACACAAAAAGGACAAATGTTCTATGATTCCACTAGTATGGGGTATCCAGATAAGTCAAACTCAAAAGACAAAGTAGAATAAGGTTGCCAGGGGTTGGGATGAGTTCGTGTTTAATGGTTACAGTTTCACATGGGGAAAATAAATCTCTGGAGATGGATGGTGAGGATATTTTTACAGCAATGTGAATGTAGTTAATGCCATAGAACTGTGTACTTACAAATGGTTTAAATGGGGCTTTCCTCATGGCACAGTGGTTAAGAATCCGCCTACCAATGCAGGGGACACGGGTTCAAGCACTGGTCCTGGAAGATCCCGCATGCTGCAGAACAACTAAGCCCGTGAGCCACAGCTACTGAGCCTTCGTGCCACAACTACTGAAATCTGTGCGCCTAGAGCCCGTGCTCCATAACAAGAGAAGCCACCACAATGAGAAGCCTGCACATGGCAACGAAGAGTAGCCCCGCTCGCCGCAACTAGAGAAAGCCTGCGTGCAGCAACAAAGACCCGACACAGCCAAAAAATGGAAAATAAAATAAAATAATTTTTAAAAAGCTGTTTAAAAATGGTTTAAATGGTAAAAGTTATGTGTTTTTAATCACAATGGGAAAAATGAATGAAATAATGATCAATGTTACAATGTGGATAAACACTGAAAACATCCTAAGTGAAAGAAGCCATACAGAAAAACCACCCAGATCATGCTCATCTTGTACACTTTAAACCCAGCAAGGTTTTTTTAAGTGAGGAAAAGCCCCAGTGATGGTTCCAAGAAAAGAAAACTGGATTCAAATGGAAAAATACATTTTCACAAAGCTGGGGCAGCTAGTGAAAGTTGAAGCAGGTCTGTAGATAGGATTATAATGTGGAAACTATAATTATTCCTCATTATGGGGTTATGTGCTGGTTCCCTGGGAGAGTGGCCCTCCCACTCTCCCAGGGTAAAACAAACTGGAGTATTTTGTGAATGTGGAAAACTTTATACTGCTATTTAAAGTTTTTTATACACATGAAATTTACTAGAAAATAAAGTACTTATCAAAACAGCCATGTCATACCACGCCAGAAATACAGACAGAGCTATAGGGACTTGCCTGGTGGCACAGTGGTTAAGAATCCAACTGCCAATGCAGAGGACATGGGTTCGAGTGCTGGTCCGGAAAGATAACACATGCTGCGGAGCAACTAAGCCCGTGCACCACAACTACTGAGCCTGTGCTCTAGAGCCCGTGAGCCACAACTACTGAAGCCCGACGCCTAGAGCCCATGCTCTGCAAGAAGAGAAGCCACTGCAATGAGAAGCCCACGCACTTCAACGAAGAGTAGCCCCAACTTTCTGCAACTACAGAAAGCCCACGTGCAATAACAAAGACCCAACACAGGCAAAAAAATCCTAATTAATTAAAAAAAATAAAGCTACAGAGCATACAGCACTTCCACTCCTGGGTGTATATCTCGGGATAAACATAAATCCATAGGACACAGGCACTTCAACTGTTAGTGCAGCCCTTCTGCAGGAGCCTCGACTTAGAAACAATATAAATGTCCTTGGAAGGAAAAAATGGATAAAGAAGATATGGTACTTATGTACAATGGAATATTACTCAGCCATGAAATCAATGAAATAAGGCCAGTTGCAGCAACTCAGGTGGACTTAGGTACAGTCATTCTAAGTGAGATAAGTCAGACACAAAAAGACACTTAGCATAAGATATCACTTATAGGTGGAATCTAAAAATGGCTACACATGAACTAAATTACAAAAGAGAGTCACACATTTAGAAAACAAACTTATGGCTGCTAAAGGGGAAAGGTGGGGTGGGGTGAGGCATAAACCAGAGGGTTGAAATTAGCACAGATAGGGTTCCAAAGACCAAATAGGTAATCGACAAGACCTACTCCATAGCTCAAAGAACTGGACTGGGCACACTGTAGTCACCATAAAAGAATATATACGACTGGTAAGAATCTGAAAAAGAATTTATGGATGTCTCTCTGTAAGTGAATCAAGTGGATGTGCAGCAGCATTGAAAATCAGCTATATCCCATTATAAAAATAAATTACAAAAAAAAAACAAGGAGAAACTGTTACAAAATTCGTTCAGGGGCTGTGATGAAACCTGCATTGACCCCATCTAGATCTACAGCTAAACGGGACAAGAGCAGAGGGCTCAATCTCTGTCTTTACGTTTACAGTCTAATGCGAGCTCAAGTCATTTTACCTCTGTTCATACACTGCTGATTATTTTCAACAAATCACAAAGATATCAGTGTTTTATATTTACTGTTTGGTGCTTGAGCTGGAGTAGCAGGCAGTGCCTTGAGTATATTAATCCTGGCTGAGCTATGCTAACCTGGAGCACTACGTGGGGATGCCCAAATCTTTAACGTAGTCATAACAGTCCCTGAACTTGTAATAATTTTCTTTATAGTTGTACCCATTATACTGCAGGGTGCAGAAACTGACTTGGGCCACTAATAACTGGGACACCTGAGGTAGCATTTCCCCAAATAAATCATGTCAACTTTTGGCTACTTCCCCCATCATTCTTACTCCTACTCATATCACCAACAGTAGAAGCTGGTTCTGGTAGAAGCGGAACTGTATATTCAGCTGTAGCCTGCAATCTGGCCCACGCAGGAGCCTCTGTCGACCTAACCATTTCCTCCTTACCTTTAGCAGGTGTCTCTTCAATTCTTCATGCTATTTCTTGTATTACTATAGTCTTTAATCCAAAACCAGCAGTCAAATCCCAATACCAAACACCATTATTTGTTTATTCTTCCCTAACTATAGCCATATTACTATAATTACCACTCTCACTCCGAGCAGCCAGAATTGCCACACTGTTAAGAGATAGAAATCTCAGCACTACATTCTTTGACCCTGCAGGAGGAAACCGAATCCTATAGCAACACCTATTTTGATTCTTTGGTCACCCTGAAGTGTGTATTCATGGCCTACCAGGGTTTGTTATAATTTCACATATCATTACATACGATTTAGGACAAAAACTGCCATCAGCTATTTGGGAATATTATGAGTCATGTCCACTGGCCTTTTAGGATTTCTCTTGTGGGCCCATCTTATATTTACCATAAGGATAGCTGTCGACTCAGTAGCATACTTTGCATCAGCTACCATAATTACCTCTATCCCTACAGGAGTAAAAGTATCTAGCTGATTAGAAACTCTTTATTTAATATTTTTTCATGGCTGCGTTGGGTCTTCGTTGCTGCGCACCAGCTTTCTCTCGTTGCGGTGAGTGGGAGCTACTCTTCGTCGCCATGCACAGGCTTCTCACGGCGGTGGCTTCTCTTGCTGCAGAGCACAGGCTCTAGGTGTGTGGCCTTCAGTAGTTGTGGCGCACGGGCTTCTTGCTCCGCGGCATGTGGAATCTTCCTGGACCGGGGATCAAACCCATTTCACCTGTATTGGCAGGCCAATTCTTTACCACTGCATCACCAGGGAAGTCCCTGATTAGCAACTCTTCACGGAGGTAATATTATATGAGCTCCCACTCTATTATGAGTTTTAGGCTTTATTTTCCTTTTTACAGTAGGTGGTTTGACAGGAATCATCTTAGCCAACTCATCCCTGGACATTGTCCTCCAGGATACATACTATGTAGTAGCACACTTCCATGACGTAGTGTCCATGGGAGCAGTCTTCACTATTATAGGAGGCTTCCTACACTGATTCACACTATTCTCAGGTTACACAGTTAACTCAGCAGTAGCAAAACTCACTTCACAGGTATATTTGTAGTAGTAAATATGACTTCCTGCAGCACTTTCTTGGCCTCTCAGGGAGGTTACTACATTCCTCTGAGGCACACACAACATGAAATATTTTGTCTTTAGGCTCATTCGTCTCAGTAGCAGCAGTAATGCTAATAATCTTCATACTGTGAAAACCATTTGTGTCCAAACGAGAAGTCTCAGCAGTGGAAACTGCAGCTCCTAACCTAGAATGGTTGCATGGATGCCCTCCGCCATATCTTATATTTGAAGATCCTACCTATGTAAATGTAAAATAAGGTAGGACTCAAGTCTTTTCAAGCAGTTTGAAGCCAACAGCATAACAATTATGTCTTTCTCAATAAATGAGATAGAAGTAAAAAGTGATGTGAAATTTTCAAAGTGCAATTATAGGCTAAAATAGTCTATATCACGAAGGCATATCAATTTCATCTAGGCTCTCAAGATACAACATCACCAATTATGGAAGAACTTTTACATTTTCATCACACATATTAATAGTGATTTTTAAAAGAAGTTCTCTAGTCCTCTATATTATTTCACTAATATTGACAACTAAACTAACTCATATATGTACAATAGATGCACAGGTAGAGAAAATTTGATCATTTTACCAGCCATTATTGTAATCTTAGCAGCTCTATCATCATTGTGAATCCTTTACATGATACATGAAATCAATAACTCTTCCCAAAGCATAAAAACTATGGGTCAGTAATGATACTGATGCTACACATACACAGATTATGAAGATTTAAATGTTGACTGCTCTGTAATCCCCACATCAGAGCTAAAACCAGGAGAATAGTGATTAATAGAAGTCAAAAACCTAGCAGTATAGAGATAGTCATTGAATATTAGTTTCATCTGAAATTGTTGTACACTCTTGAGCTGTTCCTTCTCAGGCCTAAAAAGAGCTGCTCTCCCAGGACGCCTAAATTAAAGAATCCTAATACCAACAGGACCAGGCCTATGTTGTGGACAATGATCAGTAGAGGTCGTTTTCCTGAGGTCAAAGACAGGACAGAGGGATATGGCTGAGATATGGGGTGAATCTGGAGCCCATGGGGATGCACCCTCTGAGCTCCGGGATTGGAATGGGGCCTCTGGGGTCCCAGGCCACCCACCACGCCCTCCCGAGCAGGATCTTGGCAACATTCCCTGTCAGTGATGAGGCAGCCCTAGCACTTGTCGTGCCCCAATGCTGTGTCCTATGTGGGTCCCATGCGCTTGGGCCCACACCCACACTCTGCAGGTCCATGCTGCAGGGTCCTTCGTGCCTCAGGAGTAGAGACCACACAGCAAGCAGTTTCCTCCCCAACCAGCAGGAGGAGGGTAGGAGAGCAGGGGCACCAGGGGAATCTCACTCAGACAACAACACCCCAGGGGTGCCAGCGGGGACACTGATGATGCAGATGAGGCACAGACCAAGAGACGGAACCAGAGGACCCAAAAGGCAGCTGGTCAGGTCCTGGCTCATCTGCACCCCGGACACCTTTGTCCCTCATACACCCCCTTCCTCATACACCCTCTCCTTAAATGCAGATTCTTCAGATGCAAACAGGCAGAGCTTCAGAATGAAAGTCAGCTCTTCCAAAGTGACCCATCAGCAAACGCTGCAGGATTCCACTCCAGTGGGTGCCCTGGAGTCCACAACTCAAGGACTGAAGTGGATATCGGTGCCAGGGGCAGTGGGAGGGAATGGGGAGTGAGACGTTCGTGATTGTGGAGTTTTGGTTTTGCAAGATGAAAAGTTCTAGGGATGGTGGTGATGGCTCCACGAGAAAGTGAATAGATCTGATGCCTCACAAACGTGCACTTAAAATGGTGATGATGGTAAAGGGTATGTGACATGTGTTTTATTTCACTTAAAATAAATTCTTAAAATAATGTCTTGTTAATTGAGATTCCATTGCGACTCCCCTTCATCACAAATGTCAGAGGCCCAGACACAGTACCCTACCATAGGGGCCATCATGGTACCCTCACAGAGCACGTGGGAGACCATTCTTGTGGGGGGGGCTAGTCTGTGCTCACCTGACCTCTGTCCAGGGGGACCCAGGCAGATTAGACATATGATATGTCATTAGATTAGACATATGATATGATATGTTATTAATATGATACCACCAAGCACTGTCACTCACCAGAACACAGAGAAGCAACCCACTCAAACATGCCTGACCTCACATGAATGTGAGAAGACTAAGAGAAGAAAAGGTACCACAGATTAATCAGGGCAACACCCTTAATGCAGAGGTTGGAAATCTCAAAGGGGAAAAGACACACTGCAGGCAAAGAGCACATATGGGGTCTCCACGTACATGTGATCCTGACCCATGCAGATGTGGTGAGACCCACACAGTCCCCACACCCTTTACCTGGGGTCGCACGTCCACACTCACCACGGTGACCCCACCTCCCTAGACCCTGCACCTAAAGTCACACGTTCTCTCTCAACAGGTGACCCCTCCTACCCAGACCCCTCCACCTGAGTCCCATGTCCACAATCCCAGGGTGAACCGCCCTCCCCAGACTCCCCCAACTGGGGCCACACGTGCACAGTCTCCAGGGTGACCTCACCTCCCCAGACCCTGCACCTGGGGTGACATGTCCCCTTGGTCAGGACACCATGGCTCTGCTGGTGGATCCCCTCATATGGAAACAAGCTGTGTTCCTGGGGCTTCCTGGGATGGGAAAAAGTGGCAGGTGGGTCTCCTCTCCCCACACTTGTACCAGAGAAGTCCTCTTTTCAGTTTGATTCTGTTGATTTTACCTGTTTTTAAAGCTTTCATGCTAAAGTTGAACACACTACTTGGTTCTGGCAGGCTCAGTCCTTTCTTGTCTCACATACTTGTTGAGATAATTCACAGGACAGCAGGGCTGAAAGCAGAGGGGCAGCTCTGGACGCTTCTGAGTAGGGACGGTAGACTGGAAGGAGAGCTCAGCAGCAGCCTCAGCTTTTACCCATCGGGCTTTTGCCCGATCTGCGTGCCCTGCAATCAATTCACCAGCTAAACCTGCCTCCCTACGCACCATGCACGTGCTGGTGAATTGGAATTATTGCCAGGTAGCCCTCCTGTGGATTCTCCACGAGCCCCAGGGAAGGTGAACCTTGCAGGGATTAAGACTAAGGCACCGACCATAGTACTGACCCTTGGGAGGACCAAGTAACCACACTCAGAAGAGAGGCTGTTACTTAGAGAAGCCCACCTCAGCTCCAGATGCCAGATATTTAAGCACTGACCTTCAGATGCAGGCATGGAGCTTCCCAGTCCTGAGGCCAGGCCGGGTTTCTACCCAGGTTCCCATAGTCCTAGCATACACAGAACATGGTCAGGCCTAAATCTTCTTATTATAGACAACACATGGTCAGCTCTAAACATAATCAGTAGACAGGACAGGCAGAAGTCTAAATCTACCGTGTAGACAGAACTTGATCATGTTTAAAGTAGCTTAGGGCTGATCTCATAGGAGGTACAGATCACACACAAGGGTCTCTCATCTTTGGACACCTGCATCAGGAAACTGAACAAAATCTTTGTCATTAAACATTTCAACAGGCAAAACCAAAATGTTACCAATATCTCTGGCCACCTGATGGTCAGGATCCACGGGTGAGCCACGAACTTCTGAGAGTGCAGCCCAGTCTGCTGCCAGGACAGCCAAGAAGTGGCCTGATTCCAGCCTCCCAGGCTTCCAGAAGGAGGTGGCCACACTGGAGGCCCAGGCAGGAGAGTCCTGCATGGTCCGGGCCGGGAGCTCCGGTCTGTCCATTCCGCTGGCCGATTACAGGCGGGGCTCTCAGTGCCACTGAGAGCCCTGCACTCAGGTCCTGCTTCCCTGCAGCACGTGCATGTGGTGCGTGTGTGTGTTTGTGTGTGTAGCGGGGGCGGTGGCTGACGGCTCCCATGGCCCCGGTCCCGGGCACCGCGCTGTCTTTGAGGGGAGTCATGGGGAGGGGGAGGGGCACAGAAGCCGTTGGAGAGGAGAACACACCACGGAGCTCCTTGCACACTGGCTCACCCCACCTGGTGACCCAGCTGCCCATCATGGGCCGCATGTCACCCCCCAGCCCCCACCCCCGAGGGCAGGGTGCCTGCTCTTTCAAAAGGACAAGGTCTCACATGGAGGAGACCCAGTGGGGATTGTCACGCCCCCACTCCTGATGCTGACTTTGGGAGAATGAACCCCCTTGACTGGGCGATGGGACCCTGTGAGGAAAGAGGTGGCGGCCCCATCCAAGTCGGGGCCTGGTTGAGAGATGGGAACACAGGAGCCAAGTGCAGAGCCTGGAGGCCAAGCCAACAGGAGGTGCACCCCCAGCCTTGGCCGGGCTCTCCAACTGTGACATTGTAGCTTCAGGGGACCTGGGGCAGGTGACTGAATGTAATGGGGGTCTAAACTGGACCCAGAATGGGGCTTAAAGAAGGTGTGAAGGATGTTACTGAGACAGTGACAGTCATTGGAAGACAGACCCTGTGTCAGGACATCCTGCTCCATCCATTTAAATCCCTGAGATCTGTGACCTTTACGTGGCTACGCAGGATTGTTAGAGCAGCTAACATATATATATATATATCTGCAAGTGGTTCCAGCAAACACACAGTTGTGCACACAGGCGGGCACAGCACACACACAAACATATGCAGGTGCACAGCACAAATATATTCACACACTAGCATATGAACACACATGCACGCATATGCCCATGCACACACTAACGTGAGCAAGTGCACACTAACTAACGTGTGCAAGTGCACATACCTATGCACATGCACAGCATAGGTATGCAAACAGGCACATGCACACGCATGTACATAGCGCACACACAGGGGATAAAGTGAATCCATAAAGTGAGTCCGTAAAGCATTAAGTCCTGAACACAAGTGAAGCTGACATGTATTTTTCCCTTTTCTTAGCTTTGATGTTTTTCCCAATAAAAAGTTTAAGGAAAAAGTTAATGGCAAATGACTTTTGATTCATAGGACTTTCTGACATTATTCCACAAATATTATGACAGGAGAAATGAATGTAGATAGTACATGTGTCCACTAATGGATGAATGGAGAAGAAAAACATGGTCCATCAATACAAGGGAATGTTATTCAGCCTAAAAGGGAAGGCAATTCTGACACAGGCTGCAGCAGGGATGAACCTTGAGGGCATTAATGCTCAGTGATGTAAGCTAGACACAAAGAAACAAACAGTGCTTGATCCATTCATACAAGGCCCCTAGAGCAGTCGAAAACATAGAGAAGGAAAGTAGGATGGTGACTGCCATGGGCTGAGGGAGGGACAATGGGGACTGAGTGTTTAATGGGGACTGTTTCAATTTTGCAAGATGAAAAATTCTGGAGGATGATGGCGGTCAGGTTTGCACAACAGTGCGAATTACGTCTGGACCGTGAAATGTGCACTTAAAAATGGTTAAGATAGTAAAGTTTATGTTTTGTGTATTGGACCACAATTTTTAAAACTTTTTTTAAAAAACAACAGGAAGTAGTCCATGAATAACACAAGATGCACAACTTCACTAACAACCGAGGGATTAAAACCGTAAGAAAACTACTGTGCACACACCTACCAGAATGGCAGACATGAAGAAACGGTATCAAATATCAGCAGGATGTGGAGCAATGGAAAGCCTGGTGTGCAGCGGGGGGTGCAACCACTTCTGAAGCAATCGGGCCTCAGAGAGTGAAGTCCGTGCACACAGACCCACAGTGTTCCTCCCAGCTGAACACAACCCCCCCAAGCCCTGCACCAGGACACACGGACATGAACTCTGCAGCCACAGGAGCCAAACCTGAAAGAACCTGAAGGCCATCACAAGCGGATGCAGAAATGAACCATGCACGCTCCTATGAAGGAATATTCCACAGCAATGGAGTACATTTTGTTTAAAGGTAGTAAAACTATAAAAAAAAATTTTTTAAAAAAACTATATTCACAAGATGAAAGAATCTATAATTCTGGCACCTAAGGATTGTCGAATGCTCCTAAAAATAGACTGTTGTGGAAACGTTTATTATAAGGAAATTGACATGTTCTCTAGGAAGGACGGGGTGAATGGGCCTGCTACATTTTCTACATTGAAGACATATACAGGTTTGGATTCTACTTCTGTTAAATCAAGTGGGGCTTCATTGGATTTCTGCTACTGCGGAGATAATCAAATTCTGGGTAGGGGTCAGGAGAAAACTAGTCATAGGTGTTCTTGTGTAATAATTACCGTTGAAAGTGTAAATGATCCATTTATCAGTATGACTGATAATAGAATAACTGCTACATTACTTCATACGAGATTGTGTGTGCTACTGTCCCTAGGGCTCCGGTGAGTGAGTATTTTGAATGTGAAGCTCATCCAGATCTGAGAATGGGATAAAAGGCTAGGTGTGATATGGCTAATATAAATAATATGCCAACATTTATATTAATTAGTGGATAAGATATGGGAAGAGGAATTCATGTTGTGAGAGCCAGGGTTAAGGCTAGCATTGGGGCAATAATATATAAATTGATGATGTTGATGGACATAGTGGTTCTTCAATAAGTAATTTGTATGCCTCAGCAATGGTTTGTAATCATCCACGGGGGCTGATGATTGTTGGCCCTTTCTGGATTTTTATATAGCCTAGGATTTTCCATTTAATTAATATGAGGAATGCTATGGTGAATTAAATTGGGTAATTTGTGAAAGAATGTTGATTATAAACATATTCTTAGGAAGAGGACTTGAACCAGTGCAGATAAAGGTTTCAGTTTTACATAATTACCGGGCTCTGCCACCTTAACAAACACGGTTCTACAGTAGGGTATGTATAAATTAATTGAGTGTAGATTATATCATCATTTAGTTTCCAGACATTTTGTAAAGTAAGCCGCAATGCTCTTGTCCTTTCATACTGGAAGAAATCTGCAATAGACAGAAAGCAACCAGGATGACTCCAGTCTGAACTCAGATCACGTGAGACTTTAATCGTTGAACAATTAAAAGCAGTTATACCATTGAAATGTCATGATCCAGCATCAAGGTCATAAACCATATTGCCGCTATGAACTCCAGAATACAATTACACTGTTATCCCTAGTAAAACTTGTTCCGTTGATCAGTGTTTTAGAAGAACAGGTGATAAAGCATTTTGACTAGCTGGTCTAAATTTTGATCACTCAGAGGTGGTTGATTCTCCAAAAAATAAATGGCACACGGGCCCAAGGCACATCGGCTTCAGTAGTTGTGGCACACAGGCTCAGTAGTTGTAGCCCACTGGCTTAGTTGCTCTGTGGCAAGTGGGATCTTCCCAGACCAGGGATCGAACCCATGTCCCCTGCATTGGCAGGAGAATTCTTAACCACTTCATCACCAGGGAAGTCCCAGAATCGCAGTCTCCCTTTTAGTACACCTTAAGCCCAAAGAATCCATGGAAAATTGTTACAGAAAATAAGACAATAAAATATTGTAAGGACTGTAACAGAAGCATATAGTACACAGTTCATATAGACACAGCCCAAGCAGTTACAAAGTATATTAAAAGGGAGGCTGTAATTTTATTTTATTATTTTTATTATTTTTTAACATCTTTATTGGAGTATAATTCCTTTACAATGATGTGTTATTTTCTGCTTTATAACAAAGTGAGTCAGTTATACATAAGCATATGTTCCCATATTTCTTCCCTCTTGCATCTCCCTCCCTCCCACCCTCCCTCTCCCACCCCTCTAGGTGGTCACAAAGCACCGAGCTGCTCTCCCTGTGCTATGCGGCTGAGGGAGGTCGCAATGTTAAAAGAATAAGATAAATTATACCCACAAACTCCCAATCATTCCTGAAACATTGCAATCTGGAACCCTATTGTAGGAAGCAGAAGATTCCAGGAGACATTCTACAAATGAAGGACTCTAAAGCCTGTGGTTGGATAAGGAATTCTGGAAGGAAGGTATCCTCACCAGAGGAGAGCAGGTTCCTATACTTGTCTAACATCACATACCTGGACAGTTCCCACTGATCTTGGTCCAGGCATTGCCTGTCCTCTTGAGAGAAAACTATGGCCATATCCTGGAATGTCAGCAGTCCCTGAAATTAAAAGTACACATACCGTGTGGCCACGGGAAGAGTTCATAATGTGACCCAAGAAGAAAAGAGCAAGTTAAGAGAACTGGTTTTAATTTAGAAGAGTGTCTTCAATTACCCACTAATATATATATATATATATATATATATATATATATATATATATATATATATATATATATATGTATATATATATATATATTTTACAGAGTAAGTTTCTCTATCTTATTTCTAACTACAAGAGAAGAGTGTGGCATGTGATCCACAAAACCAGTATAGAGACTATACTTATCTGGAAAAGAAATGACAAAATGATGGTTTCAACACAGGCATATGCATTTTTGAGTGTTTTATTTATATCAACTTGGATAAAATGTGTGTATTTCTCAGACAGAAAAGACGTGTCGAGGTAGAAATGTACCTTTCAACTATTCATGGGTACACAAGTACACTGGGGAGATTGTAAAAGTTCAGATTGTGATTCAGTAGGTCCGGTGGGCCTGAGTTCTATTTTTTTAACTAGTGATGCCACAGTCTCTGATTCATTGACGACAATTGTGAAGAGCAGAGACATAATTAGAAAGGTAAAAATTCATATTTAATTTTGAACTTAAAGTGTTTTATGGATTTTACACCTTTAATAGGATAGTAAGCACAGCAGCAACAATCATTTGTGAATATTTACTCTCGACCGTGTATCTTTCTAACTTTGTAGTGTAGGACTCCAGGAAAAATGCCTGGGCTGCGGTCACAGTGGGCGGGGCCCTCAGGCCGGGCCGCCCCTCCAGGACCCCCGACCGGCCCTGAGCTCCTGGCGGCTCCCTCCCCCACCGGCGTCCCCGTCCCTCCCAGAAGGCCTCGGGGCAGAGCGGTCCCACCCCCTGCGCCCAGAACGGAGCTCGCGTTTCCTCAGAGCTGGAACTCCCGGCTCGGGGTCTCTTCCCCCGGCCTTCACGGAACTGCCCCAGAGCCCGAGGGGAGGGCGGCCTCACTGACGCTGCCGGCTCTGGAGGGGCCCCGGCGGCCGAAGCCGCGACAGTCGTGTGGACGGCGGGCCGGGTAAGTGGGCGCCGACCCTCCGCCTGGTCCGGTGCCCGGGCGGCAGGGCAAGACCAGCTTCTGAGGGGCTGCCACCCGCCGCTGCTGTGCAGAAAGGGCGGCCCCCAGCGTCTGGTCCCGGGAACTTCGGTCCCTCCTCTCGCCCCTGCCCTCGGCCTGGCTCTCGGGGCCTGGGGGGCGTGGGGAGGGGGTCGGCCTGAGCGTCCTGAGGGGAAACGGGGCAAGCGAGGCGCAGGGCGCGGGGGCAGCGTCAGCGCCCCTCCCCCCGACTGCGGGGAAAGCGGCTAAAAACTCCTCCCGAGGCTCGCAGGCCCCTTATTCAGCAGAATCCCTCTGTGCTCCTTCCTCCCTGAGCTCAACTACCGTGGGGAGGGGACAGGGCAGGGCACTGGCGCAGGTGATGGGGACCATCAACAGGTGATTGTTAACTAAGGAAAACCGGCTCTCCCAGCGTGAGGAATGTAGCGCTTTTCTTTTTTTTGCGAAGATGCCAGAGTCTGGGCTCAGTGAATTCCTTCCTTTCATATGCACCTCAGCGCTCTGGGGCCTGCATTCTGTATTTTCATAGCCTGATATCCTCAGGGCCCGCGGCTCACACTGGAGGGCTGCAAGGGCTGATGACTGTGACATCCTTTGTTTACTGAGATGGCAAGAAATATTCCATTTCTCACAGGCTTGAGGGGCACAGAGTGGAAAGGGTAGGAGAATCTCACTCAGCATGTACTTTGGTTTACATGTAGATACTATTTACACTTAACTGTGCTACTAGAGGTTCTCAAGTGTAATCAACTTGTACTACTGCCCTCTATGTATTAATTTCACGAATATCATAAGATAAATGCCTATAGAATTGACTTAATCCATTTAAATAGGATAATGGTTTTTAAAGGAAACATAATAGAAATATAACAACAAATCCCTTACCACTAAAGGCTGGGTCTGGAACAACCTAAATAAATGTTCCATTGTTAAAATATTGAAAGATGTATTCAATAGAAATATCAACAAAAATGACAAACAATGAGGGCAGCAGAATGTTGAAAGGTTCTATCTTTATCATCAAAGTGGCAGAACATCATGTATTAGTAGGCACTGGGGGCAGAAGATGCCTGATTTTATACCTTTGTCATATTTGTACAGTTGTTTCAACAAGTAACTTAAAGACAAAATGGAAAAAAAGGAGGTTTGTGCCTGAGATCATGTTGATGTGAAACCAGGGATGGCCACCTTGTCCCAGGTGAGTTAAGTTTACCTGGCAGGTAGACCGCAGAGCTCCTGAGAAGCAAGGGTTGGAATCTTTCTGCTGGGTGCCCCTTAGGTTCTGTGACTTGACTGATTGTGAGTCATGTTTCGGGAAAGACCTGATCACAGGAAAAGGGTGGGGAAGAGTGATTTGGGGAGCAGCTAACAACATTCATCACGGCTCATGGCTTGAATGAATTTTAAAGAAACAGGAAAACAAATGCTTCTCATGGAATCAGAGAATGTGAGGGCTGGACAATCCTAGAAAATGAGGAACACCTGTCCCATTTTCCAGATGAGAAAACAGAGGCCCAGCAAGGTGAAATCCCTCATCCAAGTTGCACCCGTCTCTCCTCCCCACTACATGGTTCATGAAAGCAGGACTTCTCCTGTCGTGATCACTGCTGAACCCCAAAAAGGACCAGGCATCTAGCCGCTGCTCCAAAAATTTTGGTTGACTGTAGGAACAATGCTATTTCTTTCTTTCTCACTCTTATTCAGGATTGTGCCAAGAACTCCCCAGGTTGCAAAGTAATTCGATAAATGTAAATATTAATTGAGTTTTGTTGTGATGAGGACTTAGGCTTTGGAGGTAACAGACTTGGTTCAGATCTTGGTTCTGCCACTCAATAGCTGTTTGGCTTTGGGAAAATTACTAAACCTCTCTGAGCTTATTTCCTCCTTTGTAAACTGGGGATAAATGTATCTGAGCCAGCAGAGCACCTGCATGAGAGATGTGCACTAAATATTGGTCTTTCTCACTCTCCCATGCTATCTGTGTTCTTCCCAGAGAAGTTGTACAGAAGGATATAGTACTTTTTAAAATTAATTAATTAATTAATTAATTTTTGACTGCGTTGGGTCTTGGTTGCTGTGCGCGGGCTTTCTCCAGTTGCGGCGAGCGGGGGCTACTCTTTGTTGTGGTGCGCGGGCTTCTCATTGCGGTGGCTTCTCTTGCTGCACTTGTTGTGGAACACCGGCCTAGGCACACGGGCTTCAGTAGTTGTGGCCTGCAGGTTCACTAGTTGTGGCGCATGGGCATAGCTGCTCCGCAGCCTGTGAGATCTTCCCTGACCAGGGCTTGGACCCGTGTCCCCTGCATTGGCAGGCATATTCTTAACAACTGCGCCACCAGGGAAGTCCTATATAGTACTTTATAAAGAGGGGTTTTAGTTGATTTCAGATAGTGTACATGTTGCTTGTAGAAAAGATTTTTCCACTATAGAGACATTAACATGCACTACCACTACAAATTCAGTATTCTATGGGTTAGATATTATCAGTAAATTTATAAGTAATTGGGCAAAGGCCAAAGCACTAGGTGCTGGGGAGTAAGAAGACTCAAATCTGGGGTGCCCCCCACCCCAATTTCAAGAGCAGGGTGTATTTTTCAAATCCATATTTCATCTGGTCTTTGTTTCTCATCCATCCTCTGTGTGTGCCTTTCTCAAGAAGGCTCGGATCCTCCGCTTTCACACCCTCCCGGCTGGCTGTGCCCCAGCTCCCGTCCTGGAACCTCTGCACGCATGGGTGTGCCTGCTCTCCCTGGGCCTCACCAGCTTTGCCAGGGAGCTGCTGTATCGTGCACTGCTAGCTGTACCCCAGAGTGCCTAGACCCTTCTGGTACATGAAGTACACCCTCATCACCATGAGTGCACGCCCATCCCCTTACCTTATATCCTGCCTCTAAGGCAGGCTTGGGGGTGACTAGTGTGCATTCAGCTATGTGAGGTGCTGGGATCAAAGTGAAGTTCCCAACTTTTGAAGTTGCAGGCTTGAGGGGCACACAGTGATTTAAAGTCGGGTCACCTGACTTAAAGGGGAGGCTGATTGCTTTAAAGCCAGGGCAGCTGACTTAAACCCTGTGTCCCTCCGCTGCAGGACGAGACCAACTTTGGCGGTGCTCGGGTTCGCTCCAAGCCAGCACTGCTGTGCAGGAAGAGCTTCCAGTAGCACCTTAGTGCAGGGGGACTTGTTCCATTGTCCTGCCGCTGCCTTCAGAGAGGGACCACCTGCTCTTCTGCAGGAGAATCAGGGAGGGGGAAGTGCAGAGTCCCGGCTGGAGTTGCGGCACCCCTTGTCGGATGGCAGGGAAGGGGGGACGGGGCTATGTGGAGTCCTGGGGCCGGACTCACCAGGTCGACTCAGCCTCTCAGCCTCCTAACCTCACCCCACACACCCCACAAGAGTCTCCAATAATATGTAATTGTGTCTTAGGTTCTCGGGCTTCAAACTCATACCCAGGCTCCCAGGTCCCTTGATTCAGCCAATTCCTCTGTGCTCTTTCTTCTATTAGATACAGTCCCAGAGGGAGGGGCTGGGGGATGGGACTGGAGGGACCCTAGCAGCACTGGCCTAGGCTGACTAAAGAGAACCGGGGCCTGCGCTATCACACATGTGTGAGGACCCTTAAGGCGCAATCAAGGGGGCCAGTTAGAGGCAGTCCTTGCTGCCTCAAGTGAGTATGGATCACCGTCGGTTGGGGAGCACGCTGACCCCTGAGAAGTACTGTTAGGAGGATGTGTTCCTCCCTCGGCTTCAAGGCCGTGGGTGGGCTTCAGGGCTCCATTTCCCCTCCAGGCCTCCAGGGCCGACTGCACACCAGCGGCCTTGCAGACCTGGCTTCCTGTCCCAGAACTTGCCAGGCTCCAGGAAGAATCCAGACTGCAGAGATGGTGCTTGAGCGCTCCAGCTTAAGAAGTGCTGTCCCTGGGGACCAAACAGTGGAGGGAGGAAGGGTGGAGGGAGGAAGGGTGAAGGGATTAGGGGGGTTGGGTTGGGAGGGGTGACTGCCCTGGGAGACGTTGAGAGAGAAATATCGCCCCCCACACCCCCTGCCCCCTGCAACTGACTGACCCACTAATGCCATAGGATCTCAGGCCCTTTTAGTCAGAGATGCCTCTGTTTCTTTACTCCTGCGTTCAAAACTATGCAAAACCAACTCTTCATCCTCTTGCTGCCTGGCCAGGACTTGTAAAGCACTATTCTTTTGGGGCACTCGTTCCCTAAACTGCAGTTTGGAGCTGTCCCAGCTATTTAAAGGTGTTCTCCTTAAACTGAGACTAAATCCTACTCTTTTGGAAAAATGCCCTGCACTTCCGAGGAGAGAGATCATGTTTTCTGCCCATTCCTTCCTTCTACTTCCCTCTGAAGAAGCCCTGTGCTCAAAGAGCTTGGTGACTTATTTTTTGCTTGATGTCAAAAAGAAACCTTCCCCATGCACCGCAAAAATCTTTCCTGGAGCATAGGTGTTTCAAAACCATGACCGTGTTTCGCAGTTAGTATACCCTGGGTAGACTGCCTAGCTCTCCCTCCAAGAGCCAGAGGTGAGCATAATCAACTTATTTGATTGGATGCCCTTCAAGTTTAGGAAGGTCCCATTCTTATGCCCCAGCAGATAAGACAGGGCCCTGGATGGCTGTGGCTGTGATTGGATAACTTCTGATGATTTTATTTCCCTTACTGAGCTGCTGCTTCTAGGTTAAATTCATTTTATTACCTGTCCTTTTTTTTTTTTTTTTGCGGTACGCGGGCCTCTCACTGTTTTGGTCTCTTCCGTTGCAGAGCACAGGCTCTGGATGCGCAGCCTCAGCGGCCATGGCTCACGGGCCTAGCCGCTCTGCGGCATGTGGGATCCTCCCATACCGGGGCACGGCCCGTGTCCCCCGCATTGCAGGCGAACTCTCAACCACCGCACCACCAGAGAAGCCCTACCTGTCCATTTTTAAAGAAAGACTGAAAAAGTCACTGTAATAGGTCAGGAGTCTGAAATCAGGGTTAGTCAAAGGTACTCACAGGGAGGAAGGTGGATAAACATAGGTGTGTAAAATAGGAGGGTTGGCAAGTACAGCCAGGACAACCGGGTTCACCGTGTGTACTAATAAAGGCCAGAATCTCCTCATTTATCTCTGGTGGGAAGTTCTGATGGTTTCACAGGATCAAACTCAAATCATATTCAAACTAGGGGGCTTCCCAGAAGGCACTGAAGCACCGGCAGAGCCCACCTGCACTCCCACCTTGGCACTCCAGGATCAGAGTTGGGTTTGGAGATGGGGTTGCTGTAACCCCAAGGAGGTGAGCAGAGAGGAGGAGTTGATTACCGGTCTCCTCTGACTCTCTGGCTGAAATTGCCTGGCTTCACAGTGGGGGCAGAGTTTTGCTTTGAGCAACTTATGGGGCACTTCCAGACTGGTGGGGTTGCCCAGTGGCCCGACAGTCTGACAGGCTGGCTGCGGTGTGACTGCCCTTTGTTTCCTCAGAATCTGTTCATCAGGAGGTGCATGGTTGCAGAAGCCCATTCACCGCCCCCCACCAAGGGTGATGACACCTTCCCTGGCTGTACCCTATGATCACCAGGTACTTGAAATGAATGCAAGGTTTTTGACTTCAAGGAAGAGCTCACATAACCCCTTCTGCCTCATAATGTGTGGGATTTACTATAATGGAAGGACATTATAAAGAACAGGTAGAAAACTCACCTGTTGGTCTCCATGTAGGAGTTTATTTTGCATGAATCTCTCCTACATGAGTAGATAGCAGAGGTTCATTTTTGTTCCCGTGTGTGTAGTTGTGGCAGAGGATGTAGGTATGGTGATTTAAAGCCCTCAAAGAAATATTCTCAGAATTCTCAAGACTTCTCTTGATTGGAACCAAAAGAGACCTGGAAAAGGAGGAAAAGCAAAGGAGGATGGAGAACGAATGGCTGTTTCTCAGTAAATTCACCTTCCTGGTTGATTTTTCTCTCTTCTCATTTCTTTTAACTTCTATGCATGTCTAATGGAATGATGTAGAAAGGCTGATTTTTATGCTTTAAAAGATTTTACATCACAAAGAAACTAGAAGTGGCTAACAGAACTTATTCACATCAGTGTTACATAGAGACTTTGATATTAAATTTGTATACTAAAATGGGTTAATCCAAATTTTCTCTTTCTTTTTGAGTGAATATTTGTAACATATTTTTGTAGATAATAATTTATCCTAGATATACAAAATTGTGAGAATGGGTACCATTTTTCACCACTTAAATGATTTCTTTTAAATGAATAGATCGTACACTTTAAAGGCCAGTGTTGTGTCTTACATGTTGTTTTTTTAATTCCTTGATTTCCAAAACTTGTGTTTATTTAATTGATTTCTATCTAATAATCTGTCTCCCCTTTATTGTTTCTTACCTTTTATTTTATTGATCTATAGTTAATTTACATTATTATATTAGTTTCAGAGGTACAACGTAGTGATTCATAAATGTTTAGGTTCTTCTCCATGTATAGTGGCTCTATTCCCCATGCTATACAGAACGTCACTGTAGATTATTGATTTTATACATAGTGGATTATGCCTAAGAATCTCCTACCACTATTTTGCTGCTCCACCCTGTCTCTCCCTGCTGGTAACCACTAGTCTGTTCTTTAATCTGTGAGTCTGTTTCGTTGTTGTTGATGTTGTATTCAATTTTTAGATGCCACGTGTAAGTGATAATGTACCAGGCTTGTTCTCTGTGCAGCTTATTTTACTAAGCATAATACCGTCCAAGTCCATCCATGTTCTTGCAAATGGCAAAATTTCATATTTTGCTGAAGTCATCAAAAATAATCTTTTTTTATCCCCTAACCTATTGATGAACACTTAGTTTGACTCTATATCTTGGCTATGGCAAATAACACTGTTATGAACATTGGTGTGCAGTTATTTATTTTTTTTAAATAGTGTTTTTGGTTTCTTCTGATATACCCAAGAGGGAAATTGCTGGATATTATGGTAGTTCTATTTTTAGTTTTTTGTGGAACCTCCATTCTTCTTTCCACAGTAGCTGCACTACTTCACATTCACATCAAGAGTTTACAAGAGTTTCCCTTTCTCCACATCCTCACTAACCTTGGTTATTTGTGACCTTTTTGATGACAGCCATTCTGACAAGACTGAGGTGATATATCTCATAGTTTTGATTTGCATTTTATTGCCGATTAGCTATGTTTAGCATCTTTGTGCATTCTGGCTGTCTATCTGTATTTTTTCCTTGGAAAAATGTCTATTTAGGTCTTCTCATTTAAAAAAATATTTTGGGTGTTGTTCTGATATGGAGTTGTATGTGCTGTTTCTGTAGTTTAGATATGAACCCTTGCTTGGTCATCTTTTTGGTGTTAACCTCTTATCATGTGCAAATATTGTCTCTCCTTCAGCAGGTTGTCTTTTCATTTTGTCTTTGGTTTCCTTTGCTATGCAAAATCTTTTAAGTATAGTGAAGTCCCATTTGTTTATTTTTGCTTTTGTTTCATTTGCCTTAGTAGACTGAACCCAAAACCGTTGCTATCATTTATGGTGAAGAATGTTCTGTATTTTCCTCTCGGGGTTTTTATGGTCCTACATTTAGGTCTTTATTCAGTTTTGCATTTATTTTATATACGGTGTGGTAAAATACTCCAATTTTATTCTTTTCCATGTAGCTGACCAGTTTTCCCAGTACCACTTATTGAAGAGACAGTTTTTTCTCCATATTGCCTGCTGTGTCATAAATCAATTAAATATACGTGTGTGGGCTTATTTCTGGGATCTCTGTTCTATTCCAGTGATCTTTGTGTCTGTTTTTGCTCTGGTCCGATTCTCTTTGATTACTGTCGCTTTGCAGTATAATCTGAAGTCAAGGTGTGTGATGCCTCCAGCTCTGTTCTTTCTCAAGATTGTTTGGCTATTTGGGGTCTTTGTGTTTCTATACAAATTTTTAAATTACTTTTTCAAGTTCTGTGAAAATGCTTTGGTATTCTGATAGGGATTGCATTAAATCTGTAGATTGTCTTTGGCAGTATGTTTATTTTAACAGTATTAATTCTTCCAGTCCATGCACCTGCTATATTTTCCCATCTTTTTCTGTTGCCTTCAACTTCTTTCACCAATGGCTGATAGATTTCTGAGTACATGTCTTTTACGTGCTTAGGTGTGTTTGTTCCTAGGTATCTTATTCTTTTTGGTGTGATTGCATATGGTATTGTTTTCTTAATTTTTTTCTTTCTGACAGCTTTGAGTTTTGTTTTTTTCTTCGTTTTCTAATTCCTTCAGGTGTAATGTTAGGTTGTTTATTTGATATTTTTCTTGTTTCCTAAGAATAAGCTTGTGTCACTATAACTTCCCCCTGTGAACTGCGTTGGCTGTGTCCCATAGATTTTGGATCACTGTGTGTTCATTTTCATTTCTCTTGGGTATTTTTAGAATCCCTCTTTAATTTCTTCAGTGTTCCTTTCTTCCCCTTTTATTCCCTTCACCTGTGATGTGAGGACTATCTTTAATATTATGTTTGGATTTCTTTCAGGTGTGTGTGTGTGTGTGTGTGTGTGTGTGTGTGTGTGATTATTTAAGTTGCTGAGCTTTTAATTTCACATGGACACTAACAACCCTGCATTGTTACTCTGCTCCCCCACAGTTACTGAATTTGACCTTATATTTTACATCTACTTGTTTTGTGTGTCCCTTAAATTCTTATTGTGAATATAGATGATTTTATTACTGTTTTCTTTCATCCTTCCTATTAGCTGTGTACATGGTTGATTTACTGCCTTTGTTGAATATTTGCCTTATCCAATGAGGTTTTTCCTTTAGTAAGCTTCCTTTCCTAATTTTTATGTTTCAGTCGTGGCCTTTTCTTTTTCACTGAGAAAAGCCCCTTTAAGATTTCTCATAAAGCTGATTTGGCGATGCTGAGCTCTTTTAGTTTTGCTTCTCTGTAAAACTTTAGATCTCACCGTCAAATCTGAAGGAGAGCCTTGCTGGGTAGAGTATGTTTGGTTATAGGCTTTTCCCTTTCATGACTTTAAATATACCATGCCACTCCCTTCTGGCATGCAGAGGTTATCCTGAAAAGTCAGCTGATAACTTAATGCAAGTTCCCATGTTTGTAACTTGTTGCTTTTCCTTTGCTCCTTTTAATAGTGTCTTGTTATCTTTATTTTTTTGCCATTTTAATTACAATGAGTCTTGGTGTGGTCCTCTTTGGGTTGATCCTGTTTTGGCCTTACTGTGTTTACTGGACTTGGATGTCTGTTTTCTTTCCCAGGTTATGGAAGTTTTCAGCTCTTATGTCTTCAGGTATGTGCTACACTGCTTTCTCTTTCCTTTTTGCTTCTGGGACCAGTATAATGCAAGTATTAGTACACCTGATGTTGTTTCACAAGTCTGTTCAACTTTCCTGATTTCATTTTAATCTATTGTTTTACCGTTCATCTTCAGTGATTGCCAGTACTCTGTCCTTCAGTTTTCTGATTCATTCCTCTGTATCATTTAGTCTACAGTAGTTTCCTTTTAGTGTATTTTTCATTTCAGTTATTGTATTCCTCATCTCTGTTTTGTTGTTCTTTAATGGTCTAACTCTTTTTTAAAAAATTCTAACTTCTTGCTCTGGTCGTCCATTCTTCTCCGGAGTTCTTTGATCATCTTTACAGTCATTACCTTGAACTATTTTTGAGGCGATTGGCTATCTCCACTTCACTTAGATCTTCTTCTGAGCTCTTATCTTGTTCCTTCATTTGGATCGTGTTTCTGTGTCACCTCATTTTTCTTAACTTGCTGTTTTTATTGCTAGGTATGTAGTAGGTTCGTTACATTTCCTGACCTTCGAGAAGTGGCCTTTTGTAGGAGAGGTCCTATGTGTCCCAGCAGCCCACTGTCCCCTGGTCACTAGAACTATATGTTCTAGGTGTACCCCCTATGTGGGCTACTTGGACTCTTCTGTTGTGGTGGGCTGACTACTTTGGGTGGTCTGGTAGGCTTGGCTGCCCCCAGACTGCTTGTTTGACAGACTCTGGCTCGTATGGAAGCTGTCTGTGCTGCTTGGTGAGGCTAAATCATAAGGCAGCTGGCTGCACATCTCTGGGGGACACCAAATCTAGTGCTGGTTCACTTATGGGTAGAATTGCAGTCCAGATGATATCAGGGCTAGTGCCCAGTCACTGGTCCTGGGGCGATGCTGGCTACTGGGAGGAAGACACAGGTCCTGAGTTCTGGCTGCAGGGCCGAGGAGTCTCAGAGTTGGTGTTGGATCACTGTTCCTGACACAGCTATCTGCAGGGTCTGGGGTATCCCTAATCTTGTGTTGTCATTCTGATGGGCAGGGTCAAGACCCAGGTGAGTCCATGGCTGCTTCTGGCCTGCAAGTGAGTGTTCCGGTCATACAGGCTGCTGGGCTGTGGTATTCCTGGAGCTGGTGTGTGCCTGTTGGTGTATGAGGCTGATCCCACTGCTAGAGCAGGCTTGCTGTTGGGTAGGTCCAAGCTCCATCCAGCCCCTGTGCAGTAATCACCTGCCAACGGTGAGACTGATTCCAAGGCCAGAGCAGGCTCACTTGTCAGAGGGGCCAGGGACTCTGGGACTGGTGCCTCTCCACTTAGGTGTGGAGGCTGGTCCTGGGGCTTTTGGTGGCTGGGCCCATGTCCAGTGGCAGCTGTGCATTGAGAGGGTCTGAAGGCAGCCTGTTCGCTGGTGGATGGGGCTATGCCCCTGCTCAGTTAGTTGCTTGTCCTGCAGCATCCTATTATTTGTGTGTATAGTCTGGTGGAAATGGGTAGGGCTAGGCCCTGAGGCTAAAAATATAGAGGGAGGATTCTGAAATTATGCTTGCTGGTACCAGTGGCCACGAGGTAGAAGGAGCTCCCCCAAATGGCTGCTGCCAGTGTCTATGTCCCTGAGGCTGTGGTGTAGTTGCCTCTGGACTCTCTGGGAGACTCTCCAAGATCAGGAGGCAGGTGTGACCCAGGATCTGTTCAAATGACTGCTTCTGTTCTGATTCTCGGGTCATGTGTGATTTTGTGAGCATTTTTTTTTTTTTGCGGTATGCGGGCCTCTCACTGCTGTGGCATCTCCCGTTGTGGAGCACAGGCTCCGGACGCACAGGCTCAACGGCCATGGCTCACGGGCCCAGCCACCCCGCGGTATGATGGATCCTCTCGGACCAGGGCACGAACCCATGTCCCCTGCATCAGCAGGTGGACTCTCAACCACTGTGCCACCAGGGAAGCCCTGTGAGCATCTTTTAAGTGTGGAATCTCTATTTCCCACAACCCTCTGGCTCTCTGGAAAATAAGCACTACTGGTCTTCAAAGCCCAACTTTCCAGGAACCCTTCTTTCCAGCACAGGGTCCCTGGGCTTGGGAGCCTGATGTTGGGTTCATACCCCTTGCCACCTGGGAGCACCTCAGAAATTGTAATTATTCTCCCATTTGTGGGCCACCCACCTGGGGGTATGGGTCTTGACTCTGTTGAGATTTTGTCCTTCCTTCCTGTCTTGCCGAGGTGCCTTCCTTATATCTTTAGCTCTAAAACATCTTTTATGGTAGGTCCCAGCCTTTTTCATCAACTGCTGTTCTGGAAACAGCTGTGACTTTGGTGTGCCCATGAGAGGCATCCAGCTCTGGGTCTTTGAATGCTACCATCTTGGACAATCTCTCCACTTCATTCTTAAATCATATTATTTAATTTTTCTTAGTATCTTATTTGACTAGCAACAGTTTGAAATTTATTATCACTCATGTTTACTTCTGTTTTAAAAAAATTGAATAGTGCATTCATTCATTTTGAAATGAAGGTAGTGACCTGTGAATTTCCATACCTCAAAAATCGAGGAGAGGACAAAAGCCTTTTCTACCTGTGTTACCCTCAAACTCTGCACCCCACACCAGCCTGGGGATTAAGCTCTTGCACCCACGCTCACCTTCTTTTTTTGGACTGTTAACCATCGCTGCATCTGTATATGTGTTGACAAAGTGAACTCTAGTCTTTCCAGTTTTTGTGTTTTGTTTTTTGGATTAGGGAAGAGTCCTACTATGAATGTACATTTACTAGTCTGCTGAAGTTCATATTAAACCTGTCAAGCACATTACCAGAATTGGAATTGCTTGTATATACACTTTGATAAATTTTAGAGACAATGGTAGAACAGAATAAATTGTGTTTCAAATCCCACAATATTCTCACACCATGAAAACCCCTCCCTTTTTAATATATTTGTGTGTAGTTTATCTTTATGCCCATACTATATTTCCCAGAGATGGCTAAGTGTTACGTTTCTTGCTAGCACATTTACGGTATTGTTCAAAGTCAGGCGTTTAGTGATTTAACATGATCATATTTCCATGAACTTGCAAGTACAAGATCTTCTCTCACACTGTCTTTTACTCCCTGCTTTTTTATCTTGCCCTCCTAATTCTCAGTCCTGGTCTTTCTTTATGTTCTTCATCAACCTGGATAGGTTATACTATTTTCTCCCTTATCCAAGACCAATAGAATAGAATAGAACACCCAGAAATAAACCCTGATATGTGGCCAAATGGTTTTTGACAAGTTGTCAAGTCTTTTCAAAGTAGAAAGGATAGTATTTTCAACAAATGATGCTGAGAAGTCTTGTTGTCAACATGCAAAAGAAGGAAGATGGACCCTTACCTAACATCATATGCAAAAATTAATGAAAACATATCAAAAAACTAAATATAAGACCTAATAAAACAAAAAGTCTTAGAAGAAGACACAGGACAAGAGCTTCATGACATTGTATTTGGCAGTGATTTCCTCAATATGAAACGAAGGAACAACAAAAGTACAGCTAACAAAAAATAAACAATTTGCAGTACATAATTTTAAAACAATGTGTATCAAAGGAATGTAAACAGAATAAAATGGCAACCCACAAGATGGGAGAAAATATTTGAAAGCCATCTATCTGACAAGAGATTTCTATTCAGAATATACAGAGAACTACAACTCAACAAGAAGCAAACACCCTGATTCAAAAATGGATAAAAGACTTGAATAGATGGTTCCTCAAAACGATGTACAAATGACTAAGCACTTGAATAGATGCCCCATATCACTAAATGCATGTTTATATATTTGTGTGCGTGCATTCACACACAAGCACACACACACATACACAAGCAGAAAACAAGTATTGGTGAGGATGTGAGGGAGTTGGAAGCATTGTGCTCTGTCAGTGGGAATGTAGAATGATAGAGCTGCTTTGCAAAAGAGTATGGCAATTTTTCAGATATTGAAAAATAGAATTACTACATGATCCAGGAATTTTACTATGAGGTATACCCAAAGGAATTGAAATCAGCGTCTTAAAGTAATATTTGTACTCCAGTGTTTAGAGCAGTAATCATCACAGTAGCTAAAATATGAAAGCAACCTAAGTGTTCATCCACTAGTTCCTGGATAAGCAAAGTGTGGTATACCCATATAATACAATATTATTCAGTGTTAAGAAGGAAAAGATCTAGGAATATGCTACAACATGGATGAATCCTGAGGAAATTTAGCTACCAAATATGCCATTTTTGTGACTTTTAGTGAGTCATAACAATGCAACTACTTATTTCAATTATATGGGGTACTTAGTGTAGTCAAAACCATAGAAATTGGGAGAGTAATGATGCTTTTCAGGTGGCTGTGGAACAGAAAGGAAAGTTATGTTTAAAGGATATAGAGTTACAGTTTTTTTTTTTTTTTTTTTTTTATTTATTTATTTATGGCTGTGTTGGGTCTTCGTTTCTGCGCGAGGGCTTTCTCTAGTTGTGGCAAGTGGGGGCCACTCTTCATCGCGGTGCGCAGGCCTCTCACTATCGTGGCCTTAGAGTTACAGTTTTAAAACGTAGAAAAGAATTAGAAGGATAAATGGCGATGTTGATCGCCCAATAATATGAATGTATTTAATATCACTGAACGGTGCACTGTATAATAATTAATATGTTATATTTTATGTTATTTGATTTTACCAACATACAAAATTGGGAAAGAATGTAATATCAGGAAAGGGAGTGGACCTGGGATAGAGCAGAGAGTAATCAGAAGGGTGAGACACTGCATATGTTGAAGAAGAGCTGAGAGTCTTCATTGGACAGAAGAGACTTTATAAAAAAGAACAAAATTACTCTGAGGGTGTATTAAATAGATATCTGTGGGTGTACTGCTATCTCCCCTGGGTTATCTTAAAGAGTCTTTGCTAAAGTCCATACAGCTTGTTGAGGCTTTTTTAAAAACTGGATTCCCTAGGAGATAATTAGAGGGTGGTACTTAAGTCTATGTCTAGGTTGACAGATTTTGCAGGGAAGACGAACCTGAGAACAGTGGAGGTCCTGAGAGTGTAAGTACATGGAAATTGGAAAAAAAAATAATAAAGGGAATTAGGAAAACTTTTGACTCCGAAGGTCATGTATTACTGAGTCAGACCTGAGGTTTCTAAGGAGTTATATACACAGTTGCTATTTGGATTGCTTGTTGATGAAGATCAGTTGAAAAACTAGAGTCGTTTCCAAGTGTAAGTAAGATATAATGGGAGGATGGAGGTGAAAAGTAGGGAGGCCCAGAGAAAAGTGGGAAGGTCATATTGGGCCAAGATTGTGGTAACATCCAGCAGAACGGATGGTAGGGCAGACTATGGATTCATCTTTTTTATTGCGGCTCCCCACCTCATCCTTAATAATTCTTTGGGAATATTTCATTGCTCTGTGACGCAGGTACAGAATACGAGTGAGGAGACTACACCCTCAGTGTCCAGCTGTCTGAATCCTCAGTGTGCTTCAAATGATGGAGAACTATTGCTTCTTTATGAGAAGAGTTAGTACCTCGTAGCTAAGCTTTAGCTGGAGCTTATGCAAGATTGATTCCACTTTATATATACTGTTGGCATGGAGGTTCCTCCTCCTCTTTTCTTGACCGTTATGAAATGAATCTATATTTCTCAATGTTTGTGTATATCAGATAAATACATTAAGTAAAGGAATCTTATATATTGCTCCCGGCATAGTTTGCTCTTTCTTGTTTCTCTTTTACCTTTCCTAAATTAGCACAGGGAGAGACCGTGCAATGTTCTAATCAGGAGAGATTAGAACATCATATTTCTAGAGAGGTTGGTGGGACAGAGCAGGGGTCCCAGTGAGAATCAAAGCTTCTGTTTCTACTTGGAAGTGTACCTGTATAGAGTAGAGGGCTCCAGGAAATATCCTAGAATATTGCAATGTCCCTGCGGGAGATCATTAAGAGAGGCAGGATCTGGTACCAGATCAGTGTACTATGACATGTTTGTCAGTCATCTGATGTGAGATTCTCAGAGCCAATCCCATATGGTAAGGCTGAGGGCAGAGAGATGAAGAACCTGTGAAAGCCTTTGATTGAATGTTAAAGATGAAGGTCTGATTTTGGGGAGAATTTTCTTACCTGACTGAATGTCACCCTTCTGTGGGGATGAGATTCTGTGCTTTTCTTCTCTTGATGACCACTGACTGAAAATCATTAGAGGATCACGTCTAGACAGCATTCTTTATTTACTTTCTTAAAGAAGAAAACATAGAAAACATTTTTATCCACTTTCAAATTGAGGATCAAGGGGAATGACATCAGTGAAAATGTCAGAGTAGGGAGCTCTAGCTTGTGTCCATCACCAGAAACACTGACATACGTGGTAAAACCTGTCAGAATGATCTTATCAGCACATGTAAGTTTTCTTTTCGCCCTGTAGATTTATCTTTCACTGAAACTTAACTTACTACAGGATGTGGAGAATAAACAGGGAAGTAGAAACTGTATTTCCTGATGAGAGAATCATTAAGTCACATTAGCTGTTCTGAGCTATGTCTTACTCACCGTGACTGTAATTAAAACAAACAAACAAAACACTTTTTTTGTAAGTCAGTTCTGACATTTCCTCGTTAAATACAAGGTAACAGATACAGATTTAGATCTACCAGAATTGAGCAAAATGTTGATTGTACCTGTGCTGAATATATGAGCATGACCTGCTACAAATCTTCATTATATTTATTGCCACAACTGACAAATTCCCTTTTGCCACTCCTGATATGTTGCATGTAAGGAATGCATAGGACACTAACCCCAGTTGGTCACAGATAAACTCTGCCACATGGATTACTGCATGTTTTCCTGCTGGAAAACCACACATTCTCGAGTATCATGGCTGCAGAGTATGTGGGCTCTTCTTTTTTCTGGATAAAGGTTAGATAATCACCTAATTTTATGAGAAATATATAAATTGTATTTGCATATTCTTCAGGGTTTTATTTATCCATTCTCTTTTAAGTCCTAAGTGCAAATATTAAAGTGATTTCCAAGAGGGTGGTAAATAAGACAGCTACGGTTATGCTCCAAAATTATCACTAAAGCATAATACAATTGTAAAGGCATTAATGTGTGATTAATATGTAGATACTTATGTAAATGCAATTTTAGTAATGCTTTGTGGAGAGTCTCAGAATCTAGGTATTTAAAAAAAAGAATAAGGAGTTCTTGAAACTCTCAGGGAATTATATAGAAGTCTTTGTGTCTATAAATATCTATCTGGAATAATGCATTTTCTCAGAAATAAACTAGGCATAAAATTGTAGGAAAAAACTTCATGAAATGAAAGAGCATGTGAGATGGACATACAAGAAAAGGAATATTCTCAGAGAATAATGAACAGTGTGAAGTTCAGCAGAAGTGTAATACAGATTCAAAGAGTAAAACTTTGGAGAGCCTAATTATGAGTTCCTCATATTGCATCTTTGGAGAGATGGTAGTCATTTGAAATATGATGTTATAAGATGACGTTAACATACTTAAATACTTTCATTTAGAAATGACCACTTAGAACCAGAGTAAATGAAAGAGAGCACAAAATTATGTTTCTGTTGATTTTTGAAGATCTCAGGTGAGTGCTGATAATTTAAATATATATGATGTTGGGCTTCCCTGGTGGTGCAGTCGTTGAGAGTCTGCCTGCCAATGCAGGGGACACGGGTTCGTGCCCCGGTCCAGGAAGATCCCACATGCCACGAAGTAGCTAGGCCCATGAGCCATGGCCGCTGAGCCTGCACGTCCAGAGCCTATGCTCCACAATGGGAGAACCCACAACAGTGATAGGCCCGCGTACTGCAAAAAACAAAACAAAACAAAACAAAACATGATGTCTTTCACTGCAAAATAAAGGAGCTGTTACGGTGGAGGATTCCTGGACTGAATGTCAATATTATGACAATAGTATGAGTGTGTTTTTTGTTTGGTAATTACAATCATTGTTGCTTTTTTTGTGGTCATCCATTTACAATGTTTGGTGTCAGTTGATTTTTCTCTTGTAAAACTAAAATGCAGTCTGTGTGTGTGGAAAAAAGAAAACATGCATGATGTCTTGATAAAGTTGTATGTAATTTGAAATCTGGAAAAAAGCATTTATTTTCTATAATGCTAGGATGCTAATTGGACATTTTTGCAAGAAAGAGATTTCAGGATGCAAATCTCGTGTCTCTAAGGTGGGAAGCCAGTTCATGGCGGAACATTCTATTAAACTTGTGTGAGTGCAGAAATATTTCTTTGGAAGGAAGAGGTCACGAATCCCTTTTTAACCGTTAGTGGTTTATAGTATACCAAATGAGCAAAATGGGTATTTCTGAATTTTAGAAAAAAAAATAATATATTTTTTTCTGCATTTATATTATGCAGCTGATGTAGAATATCAAAAATTCTTTATTTTGAAAACCAGTGTAATCTATTTGACATAATTCATATATATTGAACCTGTGGTACACACACACAATTAAACTTACATTCAAAAAATTTTTTCACTTAAGAAATATTTTCTACTCTAGTTGATTTACAACGTTGTGGTATTTTAAAATACATGTTTATTAGAGTATAATTGCTTTATAACACTGTATTAGTTTCTGCTTTACAACAAAGTGAATCACCTATATGTATACATATATCCCCATATCCCCCCGTCTTGAGGCTCCCTCCCAGACTCCCTATCCCACCCCTGTGGGGGACATAAAGCACTGAGCTGATCTCCCTGTGCTATGCAGCAGCTTACCACTAGCTCTTTTACATTCGGTAGTGTATATACGTCAGTGCTACTCTCTCACTACGTCCCTGTCTCCCCTTCCGCCCTGTGTCCTGAAGTCCGTTCTCTGCATCTGTGTCTTTATTCCTGCCCTGTCACTAGGTTCGTCAGTACCATTTTTCTGAATTCCATATATATGTGTTCACGTACGGTATTTGTTTTTCTCTTTCTGACGTACTTCACTCTGTATGACAGACTCTAGGTCCAACCACCTCACTACAAATAATTCCATTTTGTTCCATTTTATGGCTGAGTAATACTCCATTGTATATATAGGCCACATCTTCTTTCTATATTCATCTGTCGATGGACATTTAGGTTGCTTCTATGTCCTGGCTATTGTAAATAGTGCTACAGTGAACATTGTGGTACATGTATCTTTTTGAATTATGGTTTTCTTGGGGTATATGCCCAGTAGTGGGATTGC
The DNA here is from genome assembly GCF_964341445.2 of Mesoplodon mirus. Lineage (NCBI taxonomy): Eukaryota > Metazoa > Chordata > Mammalia > Artiodactyla > Ziphiidae > Mesoplodon > Mesoplodon mirus. Next base: position 141,328,240 of record NC_138981.1, read on the forward strand.
TGGGTCATATGGTAGTTCTATTTTTAGCTTTTAAGGAACCTCCATATTGTTCTCCATAGTGGCTGTATCAGTTTACATTCCCACCAACAGTGCAGGAGGGTTCCCTTTTCTCCACACCCTCTGCAGCCTTTATACATTGTTGTATTTCTGCTGTGAAGCAAAGTGATTCAGTTATATATATATATATATATATATATATACATATATATTCGTTTCCATTATGGCTTATCAGAGGATATTGAATATAGTTTCCTCTGCTGTACAGTAGATCTCTGTGGCTTGTCCATCCTATGGAGAATAGTTTGCTTCTGCTATTCCAAAACTCCCAATCTTTCCATCACTCTCTCCTTGGCAACCACAGCTCTGTTTTCTATATCTGTGTGTTTGTTTCTGTTTTGCTGACATGTTCATTTGGGTCCTGTTTTCGATTCCACATGTAAGTGATATTATATGGTATTTGTCTTTCTCTTTCTGACTTACTTCACTTAGTATCATTATCTCTATGTCCATCCATGTTGCTGCAAATGGCATTATTTCATTCTTTTTTATGTCTGAGTAATATTGCGCGCGCTCGATGGAGAAATGATCCACGTGGGCGCGCCAATTCCTCCAGCCGCACGAAGCAAGTGGCGCGGGCTCCCAAGAGCCCAGCATGAGGTGTGCCCGCTGGTTCAACTCCGGTCGCCATGCTGAAATCAGCAGTGGCCCAGGTCACACCAGCACTGGCGGGGGGCTCCGCTGCCCGCTCTACCGCTTCTCCTGCCGCCGCTGTAGAGCCCGCGGGGTGCGCACCATGGGCAGGGGCTCATTGGGACCGTGGACTGTCAGGTCCCGGCGAGGTGCCAGAAGCAACCGAGCCACGAGCGACCACAGCCGCAGCCGCCGTGCCAGAGCCATACTCCCCTTGTTGCGGGAGAGGCGCACGACAGTGACGTCACGGGTGTGCCAAGGCCTTGCAGACGATGGTGGCGTGGCTCAGTAAGGCCCGCGGCATCGGCGAACTGTGTGGAAGGAGCGGGATCTGTAGAGCTCAGCAGCGGCGAGATCTGTAGGTCTGAACAGGGGGTGGTGACTCCAGACCCCGGCCAACCTTGGGGAAGGGTGCGCGATGGAGGCAGGACCAGGGTCCGGCGATACGCGGCGATGGGGCCCTGGCATTACGAACCAGGAGGGCGGAGGGCTTCTGGCGATCTGATGTCTGATCCCTGCCATGCTCTTTTGTCATCCTCATGGCTCCTGTCATGGCTCGGCCAGTTCGGGTCTCCCCCTGTGACTTAATGAGGGTGTGGCGATGTTTTCCCAGATGTGGTCCCCGTGTAAGGTCTTTTAATGCAAGTATTTATTGAGAGTCTGAGTGAATGGTCAGGCCTGGGGGCCGAGACCAGGAGTCCGGAGTCGTAGGTCCAGGCTCACCCTTCCCTTAGAGCTCTGCAGAGAGCTGAGGGCCCCAAGGGCAAGCTGATGGCCTTCAGCGTATCTTCTCTTCAGTCAAGAGAACTCATCTCTTGGTGCTTTTTCCCCTTTCTTTTCAGCTGAGGTTCATTCTCCCCTCCCCTGTCACCCTTTCCAGCTTCTCATCCTGAAGCCACTGCTTTCTTGGGTAGTTCACCTCCACCGCCTTTCCAGTCAGATACCTCAATTACGTAAAGAGCAGCGAGGAGGGTCCTGCTACAGGTTTGTGGCTTGTCTCACAAAGCCAGGGTCAGGCAGAATATTTTACTTGAATTCAGTTGTTCAGGTTGCCAAAAAGCCTTACACTGCTGGTACTTCTTGAACGGATCCCGAAAATGGGTGTCCGATCATTTCTGTAATTTCCAGTGCCTGGGGTAGGAGATAAGGTAAACGTGGATTAACCACCTGGGAGGTGGTTACTTTCATTAGATACTGTTCTAGAGATAAATACTATTAAATTTCAAATAGCATTTTGATACACGATAGACTTTCTGGAGAGTTACCTGTTAAGCCAGCAGAGGAGAGAGGTTTGAGTACTCATGGGTGAACAGAGTCATTGGATAGAGCAATGGCTCTTGAGTGAGGGTGATTTTGCCCTCACCCTTCCTCCAGGATGTTTGACAATGGCTGGAGACATTTTTCTTTGTCACATCCGGGGTGTGGGGGTGTGTGGTGCTGCAGGCATCTAGTGGGTAGAGGCCAGGATGCTACTACATATCGTACAAGGCATAGGACAGCCCTCCCCACCACCCCAAAAGAATTATCTGGCCCAAAATGTCAATAGTGTGCTATGGAGAAACCTTGGATAGAGGCTGAGGACTGAAGAGAGGCTGAGGTTGGCACATGTACTCTCACTTCAGGTAGTCAGTCACATTTGCCAGACTCTTGTGTGGCCCTGCCCCTTTCCCAGAATCTGTAGCAGGCACACTGATGCCATTGCTTGTCATGTCCTTGGGGTGAGAAAACCATGGGGGCTCCTCAAAGTCATAAACACAGGAAGGAGTGATTTAGGAGGGTGACGTGGGAGAAGAGAGCTTTAGGAAGAACAAAATTGTCCTCATGTGTTTGAGAAATGTGCCAGATGGAAAAGAGATGAGGTGTGCCATGGGGTGTACCATTGCAGAAATCAGACTGGGACTGATGCGTGACAGGGAGTCAGATTCTGAATTTGATATAGACTGCTGTAGCAACTAGAAAGGCCTAGATCTGTCTAGAGAGTGCTGGGTTTTCTCTCACTGCTAAGTTCATGTATAGGCTGATGACCAGTGATGGGTGATATGATAGAGGGGAGTTGATATAAAGGATGCTCTAAGATACTGTGATTCTACACTACTTTTACGATTCTTTCCCAGAACTCAGAGCTCCTCGTTCGTTAGCTGAAGAGCTCCTTGGATGTCTGCTCTGACATGTTTCATCCATTTACATGTGCCACTCATCTTTCAGGTACAAAAGAAAGAATCGCTTTGCACAAAGCCAGAAGGGATACACTGAAAGAATGATCAGAAAAGAATAATACATAGGTATGTATTTGCATTGGCTTTCTCCAAATATTTGAGATAGGGTAGCTGGTTAGTGGCTGCTTTCTCGTGCTCGAGCCCTTACAACGTGATCACCTCAGAATGTCATAGGGATTGGAGCCTGTCTGAGCCTGTCTGTCTCTGCCCGTGGCCCCTAGTTTCTTCTTGTCATTGCTTTAGGTACTGCATAAGGCCCTTCTCTTTTCCTCCCGCTCACAACAGACATTGAGTAACCTCTGGTTGTGACTGAGATGCATATTTCACAGTATAGTACTTTAGAAATGAGAAAGGTTTACTTATTGTGGAAACAAATGTAGGCCCCTGGGAGTGTTAGTGTCACTTGGTAATGTTTTTCCCAGGACTGCCATGGTAACTGACGTTGCCTGGTTACTCCCTAAGTTTTGAAAAGAATTCTTCCTTGGATCTAAGGTGATAATGGTACATTCCTTCCTTCATTTATTCATTCAGTAAATATTTTCTGAGCACCATGTATGTGCCAGGTACTTTTCATATGGACAGTGAATGAAACAGACAAAATTCTTGCCCTAGTGAACTGTATATTCTGATTTAGTTGGCTTGGGGTGAGGCCTGGCCATTGGTAGTTTTAAAAATCTCTCCAGATGATTCTAATGTACAGCTAGGTTTGAGAATCACAGTTATAAATGAAGCACTTTGGGAATTGCAAAGGCATTGCCGAAATAAAAAGTGGCTATTGGTATTCCTTCGCTATTCCTGCATTCTCCTGCCTGCATCAGGACTGTTGTACAAGTGCCGATCATTTTCTTTTCAGCCCTTTTCACTGTTGGCCTAGACCCTTTACCCCTCTTTCTAACCTCACACCCTACCTCCTTCTGGTCTTTCAACCTCCAGTCCATCATCTGTTTGGGATTTATCCTAAACTTGGTGGGAAGCCATTGCAGGGTATAAACAGAGAAGTGGTGTTAGCAGAGATGCCTTTTTCAGACACCATACTGGCTATTGTAAGAGAATGGATAGGAGGGGGCAGGAGAAGATTTGGGGAGACTCATTAGGAGACTGGCTTTGTGCACAGTGGTGGCCTTGGAGATGGAGTAAAGCAGGCGGGCTAGAGTGATATTTGGAAGGTTAGTGATGGCTTGGAGGCGAATAGGAGTAAGTGATGAATTGGATGTGGGGAATGTGGGTTAAGGATGTGTAATTGGGTAAATGGAGGTGCTACTTACTGAAATGGGAAAAATGTTCTCCCCACATATTGGCCTGATAAACACCTTCTCACCCTTTAGACCTGGAATCAGAGATCATTTCTTTTTTATTTTAATATATTTTATTTTATTTCATTTTTATTTGGGCTGTGATGCCAGCTTGCAGGATCTTAGTTCCCCAACCAGGGATTGAACCCAGGCCCCCTGAACTGGAGGCACAGGTTCCTAACCCCTGGACCACTGGGGAATTCCCAGCAGAGATTTTTTCATTGTTTTTTTAAATATAAGTTTTAATTAATTAATTAATTAATTTTTTGTCGTGTTGGGTCTTCATTGCCCCGCATGGGCTTTCTGTCATTGCGGTGAGCAGGGACTACTCTTCGTTGTGGTGCACAGGCTCTGTGCGTGCAGGCTTCAGAAGTTGTGGCGCATGGGCTCAGTGGTGGTGGCTCGTGGGCTTAGTTACTCCGAGGCATGTGGGTTCTTCCTGGACCAGGGAGCAAACCCGTGTCCCCTGCATTGGCAGGCGGATTCTTGTTTTTGTTTTTGTTTTGTTTTGTTTTAAACATATTTATTGGAGTATAATTGCTTTACAATGGTGTGTTAGTTTCTGCTGTATAACAAAGTGAATCAGCTACATGCATATGTATATCCCCATATCCCCTCCCTCTGGCATCTCCCTCCCACCCTCCTGATCCCACCCCTCTAGGTGGTCACAAGGCACTGAACTGATCTCCCTGTGCTATGCAGCTGCTTCCCACTAGCTAGCTATTTTACATTTGGTATTGTATATGTCAGTGCTACTCTCTTACTTCATCGCAGCTTACCCTTCCCCCTCCCCGTGTCCTCAAGTCCATTCTCTATGTCTGCATCTTTATTCCTGTCCTGCCCCTAGGTTCATCAGAACCATTTTATTTTTTTAGATTCCATATATATGTGTTAGCGTACGGTATTTGTTTTTCTCTTTCTGACTTTCTTCACTCTGTATGACAGACTCTAGGTCTATCCACCTCACTACAAGTAACCCAATTTTGTTTCTTTTTATAGCTGAGTAATATTCCATTGTATATATGTGCCACATCTTCTTTATCCATTCGTCTGTCGATGGACACTTAGGTTGCTTCCACATCCTGGATATTGTAAATAGTGCTGGCACACGGATTCTGAACCGCTGCACCACCAGGGAAGTCCCCAGAGATTATTTATTAAGGGAGGCCCTCCTCAACCCCCATCAGTCTCTTCCTTGCTGAGCTAGACTCCCACAGCCTTACATAACTGCTCCTTCATAGCACCATGCACACTTTTAATTTCACACATATTTGTAAGTTCCCTTTCTAAAACCCTCTGTTCTATTGAACCTTTTCCTCCTGCCTCATCATTTTATCTCTAGTGCCTACCAGTGCTTTGCATATCTTAGGGGCTCAGTAAGTGTCTGTTGAATAAATAATTGGAGACAGAGGACAAGGCTTAGGAGGGGAGGTCAAGGCTTTGTTTTCTACATGTGGAGTAGGAGAAGCCCTTAACACATCCGAGTGGGGATGTGTTTTGAGCAGTTGGTATGAGGTTGGGATGCCTTTGGAGATGATCATGGCCAATATTTTAAACCATGGGAGTGAATAAATTTGTGAGGGAGGATGTGTGAAATTAGAAGGGAAGAGGGCCCACGGCTGAGGAGCAACCTCACCATGTGAGGGGAGGAGGTGAAACCAGCAAAAGAGACTGAAAAACAGGGGTAGAGAGAAAAACTGGGAGAGTGTGTGGTCAACGAACCCAGGGAGGAGAGAGATCAAGCAAGACGGGAGGCTCCACCACACCGTGTGCTGCTAGCAGAACAAGATTGAGGACGGGTCAGTGTCTCGTAGATTGAGCCACTTCGAGGTAATTGGTGACTTTAATCAGAGCAATTTTGGGAGAGTGGCAGAGGTGGGGGGAGGCCAGGCCGGAGTAGGCTGAGGAGTAAAAAGTTAGTACCTCTGAGAAGAGCATCCTTGGCAAGCTTTGTGGTTTTTAGAGGGGACCATGTTTGCTTAGAATAAATAAATTAACAGTTATCTCTGGGCCATGGAATTTTGATTTTCTTCATTTTACTCCTGTTGCTCTACCTTCAAAATATTTTTAGAGTGTGACCACTTCTCACCACCTCCCCTACTATCTCTCCATCCTGAGCCACCATCATCTCTGACATGGGTGACTGAAGAGCCTTCTAACTGATCTGCCTGTGTCTACCGTGGCCCCCACAGTCTGTTTTTCATACAGCAGTCACCGTGATCATGGGGAATGCGATCAGTCATGCCACTCCTCTCCTTAAAACCCTTCACTGGCTCCTATCGTGAAGAGCTAACAAAGACTGCAGAGCGTCCTACAAGGCCATTCGGGGTCTGACCACTGTGTCCTATCTGCTTACTGCTCCCCATCCATTGTGTATCTGACTTCCGTTACCCTCTTCTCCTTTCTGTGCTGCAAACACAGCGGGCTCCTTCGTGTTCTTCTAACACACCAGACAAGCTCCTGCCCCAGGGTCTTTACACTGGCCCTTTCCTCTCCTGTGCACTCGTCCACTAGACTAACTCAAATCTCTGCTCAGATGTCATCTTCTCATTGAAGCTTATCTGGGCTTCTCTATTTAAAATTTTAACCTATGGGGCTGAGGTCGGGGGGGAATGGGTGAGGGTGGTCAGAGGATACAAACTTCCAGTTACAAGACAAATACATTCTGGGATGTAAGGTACAGCATGGCAACTATGGTTAACAATACTGTATTGTATCTTTTTTCTTTTTTCATTTTATTTATTTATTTATTTGTTTATTTTTGGCCGTGTTGGGTCTTCATTGCTGCGCGTGGGCTCCCTCTAGTTGCGGTGAGCGGGGGCTCCTCCTCGTTGCGGTGCACAGGCTTCTCATTGTGGTGGCTTCTCTTGTTGCGGAGCACCGGCTCTAGGCGCGTGGGCTTCAGTAGTTGCGGCACGTGTCCTCAGTAGTTGTGGCACACGGGCTCTAGAGCGCGGGCTCAGTAGTTGTGGCGCACGGGCATAGTTGCTCCTCAGCATGTTGGATCTTCTTGGAGCAGGGCTCGAGCCCATGTCCCCGGCATTGGCAGGTGGATTCTTTACCACTGCGCCCCCAGGGAAGCCCTACCTCTCATTATTAACTCAATGTATTTACTCACTTTTGGCTATAATTAGTGCAGTTGCTATTATCATTAATGAACTGGGGGAAGATCGGGTGGTTGTCTAAGTAGCCTGAACCGACTAGAGAGGAAGTCCATGAGGAATAGGAGAGGAGGTGTGCCCACATCCAGAGCAGTCTAGCCATTGGAGGTCCATGGCTCATTAAGTAGCCTGAGATTCTGGGCTCTGTCCAAATAGGTACAAAGATCATTTGTGATCTAGGCATGTTCTCTTCTTGGGCATCTGAACCAGAATTCCCTGAAAGATCCCCAGGTGGCACTCAGTGGGTCAGGATGTGGATGGAGGTGAGCTACACAGAGGGAACCGAGTAAGGTCCACCCTCCCGCAGCCAGAGCCACCCACTGTCTTCTTCCAGTGCTGAGACAAGCCACCTGGGTTTCCTCAGGCCACTGCCAACAGGTCTTCCTTGAGTATCCAGTGTCTAAACTGCAGGGTCCCCCACCAAACCCCAGTATTGGGAGCCTGCACCACAGACCCCAGCACGGAGACGGACACTCATGCTGATTCCATTTCTAAAACATTTATTTTCAGGAAATATTTGTGCTCGTATGCAAGGAAACTTTGTGGGTATCTGTGGCTGCCAAAGTGACATCTGACAGGATTAACTGGATCACCAGAGCCAAACAATAAGGACTGGGAAGGCGGCAATAACTGTGAGGCCTGGGCCCATGTGGGGGCAAGATTTTGAGAATGATCACTTAGGTGACAAAATGGGATTCCCACGAACCTCAGCTCTGGTTAGTTTCTGGTCTGGAGCCAGATCCTCTCTCTGATGCAGACTTGGGAGGACGGAGCGGCAAGAGCTGCCCAGCTGCTCATCTGGGAACTCATCCTCCAAGCGACTCTGTCCCTCGTTCTCCTCCCGTACCTGGAGGCGGCAGTCAGTGGGCAGCACTTCTCACAGCACCCCCACGTACACCTGCTCAGACCACCTGCTCAGAGCTACTCTTCTGCCCAGCCCAGCATACCTGCTCCACCTGTCTGAAGACCCACCGCACGTTTCCTCGAAGCACACCCCAGAGCTCTTCCTCACTCCAGCCACGCCCCAGCACCTCCTCTATCAGTACCGGGTATATGGACACGTCCTCCAGCGCCTGTGGGAACCTGTGTGGCCGCCAGCCAGCCAGCTCTTGGGCCTCAGACCTGTTCCCTGGTCCTGAGTCAGAACCAAAGCCCTATGTGTCCAGGGTCCACTGAACCCCAGCCCTGGTCAGATATGGAGAATGGAGACTTGGAGAGAGTAAATGATTCACTCCTGCTCTTCATCCTTCAGAGGAAGACCCCAAAAGCACCTCGACTATTCATCAAAAGTCATTGAGTTGTACTGTTAAGATCTATGCCTTTCACTGAATGCACTTTTTGCCTCCATTTGTAAAGAGGAGAAAAGCTTTTTAAGAACTGGGTTGAACCCCCGGAATGCACAGACCCAACTACAGGCAGAGAAGATGGTCAGCCCAGCCCAGACCTTACTAAGAGTCTGCTCAGAGGCCGTGGGTCTGGTCTGCTGGCACTGGATGGGTGCAGATGCTGGGCAGATGAGCTCTGTATGGTGTTTTAGACAAATCTGATGACCTAGAGTAGGGTCAAACAGACAGGAGAGCCCAGGAAGCAGACCCTGGGAGAGGGGAGATACCAGTTGGGCCATCACACCTGAGGCTATGGTCAAGGCCATGAGGGCCATAGTGTGGTGGGCACGGTGGCTGTGAAAGCCCCACTGCTGCCCAGCCAGCCCGAGACAAGCCACAGGGAAGCACCCACCGGCCAGCCCCATCATAATCTCCGCCAATCCCAATGAACTTGCATCCAGTGACTGCCCTGATGTGGTCGAAGTGATCTGAAGAATGGAAAGTCAGCAGTGTGGGGCTTCCAGGGCAGGGGTGGGGGTGATGACTGGCCTCTGTTGATTCCCCTTTTTGCAGCCTGTAGGCCAAACAGGCCGGTTCCTTCATGGCCTGGCACCGAGAGCACCAACTAGAGGGCCCTGAGGTTTGATCTGAAGTGATCCCAGCTGGCTCTAGAACTGGACTTCAGATTTGGAGTGGACCCCAGAGCCCCCTCTTTGGGCCATTTCTCACCCAAGATTCACCCTGCCTCCCAGTCTCCTTGAGAACCTGTGGGGGCTCCTTTCCCCGGGTGTGGAGGATGAGAGAGGAACAAGAGTACAACTGATGAAGACCCCAGAGACCTAAGGAGCTGTCCAGTCCCTTGGCCAGAGGTAGGGGCAGTGCGCTTTAGGAGCCCCTGCAGAGGCACAGATGGGCAGCACCTGGGCTCTGTGTCTGACAGCCTCCCTGATACCCATCATTATCGCAGTTTTGATTCCATGGCTCCAGCTCCACATGGCACCAAGGTGCTGTGTACCATCCATTATTGGCATTTTGGGAGCTGTACCTATTGCCAACAGGTGGGCCAAACCACTGGGGCTCTTTTGAAGTCCTCCCCAAATTTGGATCCAGCTTCAGCTCCAAATCAGAGTTTTCAGAGAGCCCAGGATGAGGCTCACCTGCCCCAGTAGACATGTTGGCTAACGGGTTGCACTGCAGCACCCGCACAGACAAGGACACCATCACGATGCCACTGTTCTTCTTGTGCAGGGGCGGACCGGTGGACAGTCAGCTTGGCCCCCAGCACAGCCACCTGCCTGTTCACTCTCTCGGCCCCTGTGAGGAAGGTGTTCAGCCCTGGCTTTGAGGTCAGAGTCATCTCTTCTCTGGGTTTGTGTGAATGGAGGAGCCACAGCCCTGGTCTGGGTAGTGTCTTGGCCCTGGGTTTCCCAGTTTGGAAGAGTATCTTACCACCTAGGGCTCAAGAGTTCAGGGGCTGTGGACCATGGGTTTTGGGGGCAGAAGATATTTAACCTGGGGTTTGGGGAAATTGAGGGAGAAGAGGCTCAGGTTCAAGGGCCCCTGGTTTGAACCTCTTGCTTTAGGGATTAGGGCCAGGGCAGTCTCTCACGAGAAGCTGCAGGATATCTTCAGAAACATTCTGAGTGTTCTTGCACACCCCCCGGGCCACTGAGTGGGAGAAGATGACAGGTGCCTGTGACACTTCTAGGGCTCGCCGTGCCACAGCATGAAAGACATGGGACAAATCCACCATCATGCCCAGGCGGTTCATTTCTGCCACCACCTTTTACAGGGACAGGATGGGGAGAGGGCATCAGGGCTGCATTTATCTTGTGTGCATTTATCTGTAGGGAACAGGCGGGGCTGTACATTCCTGTGGGGCAGGGTATGGAACCCGGGTACTTACCTTGCCAAGCCGGTGAGCCAACTGACATTGCTGTAGAAGGGGTGGATACCCTTTGCTGTGCTCTGTGCCCTGCAGGATGGCCAGGAGGCAGTCTGACTGGTGGCCATGACTTGGCTACAAGAGCCTAGAAAGAGGTTCTTTTGAACCGTCTACACCTGCGACTCCCTGGTGCAAGAGGAGGGACCCAAACTGGGCTGTGCCTGGCAGTAGGAGGGCCCATCTGGGGACTCAGTCTTGACTATATTCAGGAAAAAAAATGCATACGCCCTTTTTGGTCAACTGCATCGTTGTCGAAGTTCTGTCTCTTTTCACTTGCTTGAAAGGCGACTCCAATCTACCTCTTGAAAACTGTTTCCTGCAATTCTGCCTTGCTCTCAAATCCTTTTCGTTGCCTTACCTCAATATATTTTTGGAGGATTGTTATCATGTATAACCCTGCAAGTTTGTCAATTGCAGTGCCCCTGAGCTCCATTTTTTAAGTCCCTTTTTTGGGCACTGGCCACAAAACCCCAGGATTGCTTCAGGCCCTATTCTTGTTCCGGGGTGCAGGCTAAGACTTTGGTTAGTTCTTCTTCCTGCTTGGAAATTAGAGTGACATGTGCCTGTCCAAACACCTAGGGCTGGTCTTTCATTGGTTCCCCCTCTTCCCGTTCATCCTCCAGACAAATTTCTAACTGTACAAAACAGGAGGTTAAAGCTGCTGATTCTTCAAGTGGGGAGCTTGTTAGAAAAGAGGCTGGAGGGGTGAACCTGATTACCAGGAGATGAGGAGATGAGGTGCCTTTTCCAAACTCTTCCCGGTCAAACGGTGTACCATCCTCTGGGTGTCAGGCATGTTTTAGCTGTAGGTAGAGTCCCTTTCACGTAAGGAGAACACCAGGGATTTTTCCAAATCAGTGTCTGCCCGAACCCCACACTGGGAAATTTTTAAGCTACGGGTACACGTATGTTCATTAAGGGCCTTAGGCAGTAGTCAGAGTCTGAGCTTTAGTTGATTGAAATCCTCAGGGTCAGAAGCGCTCACCATCGGCCTCCCTTAGGTTACATTTTATCTGTCATTGATACATGATGTAGATATAGATATGTATTCTTTTTCAGATTATTTCCCCTTCTAGGTTATTACAGAATATTGAATGTTGTTCCCTGTGTTATACAGAAGTTCCTTGTTGATGATGTATTTTATACATAGCAGTGTGTGTGTTAATCCCAAACTGTTCATTTATCCCTCCTCCCACGTTTCCCATTTGGTAATAATACGGTATAAGGTTTTATACTTCTCGGAAATGGGGGAGCTGAAAGAGAGGTCTCATTTTCAGTGGAAAAGCATTCAAAACAAGATTGAAGCTTCAGCCAAGATTATTAGATGTCCATCCTTGGAGAGATATCACGTCATTTCTCTAATATTGACCTGACAAATAAGACGAACCCCTCTACTGAACTTGCTTATAGTAAAGTGATGGAAATATCAAATGGAAGTCTTAGAAACATCTTATTTTACCTGAGCCTTATACACTGCTCTGTTTTCCTTACAGTTTGGCTCACACATCTGTTCACTGAAGTTACAATGTTCTCAATTTCTGTTACTGATCCTCCAGAGTGGGCCCCAACAAGGGTCCCCCTGCCCAGTGTCGTTGAAGCCAAAAGAACGAGACTGAGTTTGGTTCAGAAGCAGAGGAAACTTTATATTTTGATCAGAGAATGGAGAGGTGAGAGCGTGCGCTCCCCCACGGGCTGTGGGCAGGGCTGCTGTGTAGGGATCCCAGCAGCGTCAGCGGGAAGGAGGGGGCGGAGCTCTCGAGGGCCGGGTTGGCTGGAGCTCAGGCTCTATGTCGCGGAGTCGGCAGGGGCCCCATGAGCTGAGGGGTCGGCCCAACCATTCTGCACTAGGAAATCGGGACTGAAGTGCCGGGTGTGGGACCTCTGCATGTGGAACCCTAGGAGCACGTGAAATTAGACAAGGCACAAAGGAAAAAAAGGTTAGATTTTATTTTGTTGCCCAGATTCTCTTTTTATCTCCCAGGACTTTTTAATGGGCTTTGCTGGTGACAAACCCCTCCCCTGCCTTTTGTCCCGTTCCTCATTCTTGGGGTGCTGAGGGTGCAGACCCCTCTTCTGTAACTGCTTCGTGCTGAGTTGGGAGTCCTCATACCCAGGGTGGAGGGGCAGAACTTCTCCGCAGCAGCCTCCAGGTGAGGTTGATTGTCCGCAGGCCTCCTGCCTCACTGCTCGTCCGCCTGAGCACCAGCACTGGAAGTGTTATAGATTCTAATGACCTTTAAGGGTCCAAGAAAGAGATGCGCAGAGACGCTGGGGGGGCAGGTTTCACCCTGCCCCACATTTGTTCGGCCACCTTAGGCTGACGGTTTCTGCCAGCCTAGATGCTCTGACCAGTAGTCTGCGCTTTCTTCAATTAGGCCCCTGAATTAACGTACAAACAGCACCAGGTGTGAGAGCCCTGCCTGCTCAACTCCCAGACAGTCCAGGGTCGGTGGTGATCCGGGACCATGACGGCCACTGAGTCAACGGCCTTTTGAAGTAGCCAGGAGTATAGCCAGTCTTACTGGCTGCTGTCACCACAGTGTCTGTAGGCTTTTCTATGGTGCCAGCATTATCTATGGTTCCCCTGCCCAACTTATTAGCTGCCCTCTGGGTGCAGTAAGTCCTGCAAGCAGTAGTCTGCTCTTTCGGGGCACACTCTTCTTGTTTTCTGAGAGAATCTCCAGGTCAAGTGATGGTCACACGAGTCGTCATGGGGGCCCGTTGCCCCCATTTGTCTCTCTGGAGGTTGGCGGTGGAGGGCCTCCTCACTCGAGGTCACTGTGCCCACGGAGCGACCCCTGCAACTTCAGGGCATGGTGGGCGGTTAGGATCACCACGTGGGGTCCTTTTCCATTAGGAGGGAGCTGGCCTTGTGGGCTGCTGATTTCCAGGTTTTTAGATACCCCAGTATCCTGGGCGGATGGGGCGGCAGGCCAAGACCTTGGTGAACATAGTTTATCATACCTGAAGGGCATTCTTGCGTTGCTCCATTTCAAGTGGTCCCAGTTTTTGCACTAATGCTCCAAGGGCGATTCACCTTTGACCGGGAATGTAAAGGTCAAAGGGTTTAGGTAAATTAGGGAGTTCCAGGGCAAGGGTCTGAATTGACTGCTCTTTCCATTCTTGAAAGCCTGCTTCTGGATTCTATTCAAAAGGATCATCATCTTTTTGTGTCAGTGTTTCATATAGAGGCCCAGCTATTAGACTGTAGTTAGGGATCCAGATGCAGCAAACCTTGTCCTCCCCAGGAACCCCTAAGATGTCTTCTAGTTTCAGAAGGGGTAAGGCTGAAAATGGCTTCTTCCATTTCCTGGGATGGGCTTCTCCGACCTTCTGTGAGAATGAAGCCCAGGCAGGTCGCCTTAGTCTGTGATATTTGAGCCTTTTTCTTGGACACCGTGTATCCTTTATTGGCTAGGTGGTTCAGAGGCGTCCTTAGTAGGGCTGGCGATCAAAATGTCGCCTGCATATTGAAGGAGGGTTCCCTTTACCAGAGGTAGAACTTTTAGGTCTTTAGCTAACGTTTCCCCAAAGATGGTGTGGGAATTTTTGAACCCTTGGGGAGGACGGCCCAGCAGTATTGTTTTTGCTGTATGTTGAGTCCTGCAACGGGGCTCGTGGTCAGGCCAATCCCAGGATATGGAGCTCACCTGGGCAGTTTCCCTCCCCTCCCCGCAGCCCATGGGGCTCTCGTGGTCAGGCCCCTCCCAGGATATGGAGTTCACCTGGGCAGGTCCCCCGTAGCCAACGGGACTCTCGTGGTCACGCCCCTCCCAGGATATGGAGCTCACCTGGGCAGGTGCCCAGCAGCACATGGGGCTCTTGTGGTCACGCCCCTCCCAGGATATGGGGCTCACCTGGGCAGGTCCCCAGCAGCCCACGGGGCTCTCGTGGTCAGGTCCCTCCCAGGGTATGGAGCTCACCTGTGCAGCTACCCAGCAGCCCACTGGGCTCTCATTGTCAGGCCCCTCCCAGGATATGGAGCTCCCCTGGGCAGGCACCCGGCAGGGCTGGGCACACAGGAACCGTGCACATAGCCCACCTTGCAGAGAACCCCCAGCTCCCCTGTCGCTCACAGCTGACACAGAGCACCTCAGAGCAGGACCTGAACTAACAGACAGCAGCTCCGACAGGTCTGTGACCCTGGGTATCACTCTGTGTGGCCTCCCTCCGCCTGGTCTTCCAGAGACTTCCACTGCAGCCGGGGCACCAGGCCTCTGTCTCCACCCACCACCCCTCCTCTCCCTGACTCCTGGGTTCCTCTCATTAGGAGAGGGTCTTCTTGAAGTTATCTCCCACTCATGGGCCAGATAAAGTGAATAGAAAACAAGCCGGAGCTGCAGCCCTTTGTCTCTCCTGACTCTCAGGAGCCCACACCTGTTCTGTGTACGTGGCCGGTGCAGCAAGGTCCGTTTTCTGCAAATGTGAGCCTCTGAGGGGTGAGGATTGGCTGACCTGGGCAGCCTGACCCGGCCTGCCAGCCCTCCCCAGGTGTGCCTGGGTTGAGTTCAATATAAACACCGTTCCAGGCAGCCAAAGAGCCCCTGCAGCTGTGCCTGACGCCATATTCTGTGACCTGTCAGCAGTCTCGGGGCTGGGCTGGTGGGAGGGAGGGAGGGAGGGAGGGGCCACGGCTTTGTGGGTGGCCCAGTGTGAGTGGGGCTCTGCTGGACTTTCTGCAGGAGTTGCCAGGCTGCCACCTGCTGAAGAAGAGGATGTGTCACCCATACCTCCCGCTGGAATTTCTCCCCAGGCAGAGGTGAGGAAGGAAAAAAGCAGTGGGGGCTGGGACAGGAGGGGTATCTCAGGCAGGGAAATGGAAATTTTCCAGAAGAGCGCCCAGGGCCAGGACCACCCTGGCTGGCCTACAGGCACCAAGTCGGCCTGCGTGCTCTCGCTGGTGTGGCTCCACGGCCCTTCCTCTAGGCTTTCAAGTCATTGCACACATTCATGTGTTCTACCTGGGAAGGTTGGGAACGGTTCAGCAGCAGCTGGCCTGGGGCTCAGCTCACGTTTACTCACAGATGCCTCGGCACGGTCCCCCAGCTTTGCAATGAGGACACTCCTTGCCAGGGTGGGGGGGCACTGCTGGCTGCATGGGAGACTATTCCCCACCTGTGACCAACTTCAGAATTGTTTACCTGTGGAGCAAGTGCCCTGATAGGGTTTTCCTCTATGACCGGTGGGTTCTGTTTTTTCTCTTTTATCTTTTTTTTCTTTTTTGGCTCAAGGTAGGTTTTATTTCTCTTTTTGTATTTATAGATATAAGCATGGAACTAATTCATTCATATAAATATGTTTGTGGGAAGGAAAGCACTTTTTTCTGTTTTTTAAAAAAATATTTATTATTTTAATTTTTTATTTAATTTTATTTTTTATACAGGTTCTTATTGGTTATGTATTTTATACATATAAATGTATATATGTCAATCCCAGTCTCCCAATTCATCCCACCACTAACACCCTGCCACTTAACCACCTTGGTGTCCATACATTTGTTCTCTACATTTGTGTCTCTATTTCTGCCTTGCAGACTGGTTCATCTGTACCATTTTTCTAGATTCCACATATATGCATTAATATACGATATTTGCTTTTCTCTTTTTGACTTACTTCACTCTGTATGCCAGTCTCTAGATCTATCCATGTCTCTACACATGACCCAATTTCATTCCTTTATATGGCTGAGTAATATTCCATTTTATATATGTACCACATCTTTTCCATTCGTCTGTCTATGTGCTTCCACAGGTGATTCCATGACCTGGCTATTGTAAATAGTGTTGCAATGAACATTGTGGTGAATGTGTCTTTTTGAATTATGGTTTTCTCTGGGTATATGCCCAGTAGTGGGATTTCTGGGTCATATGGTAGTTCTATTTTTAGTTTCTTAAGGAACCTCCATAGTGACTGTATCAATTTACATTCCCACCAATAGCAGAAGAAGGTTCCTTTTCTCCACACCCTCTCCAGCATTTGTGGTTTGTAGATTTTCTGATGATGCCCATTCTAACAGGTGTGAGGTAATACCTCATTGTGGTTCTGGTTTATATTTCTCTAATAATTAGTGATGTAGAGCAGCTTTTCATGTGCTTCTTGGCCATCTGTATGTCTTCTTGGGACAAGTGTCTATTTAGGTCATCTGCCCATTTTTGGATTGAGTTGTTTGTTTTTTTACTGTCGAGCTCCATGAGCTGTTTATATATATTGGAGATTAATCCTTTGTCCGCTGATTCATTTGCAAATATTTTCTCCAATTCTGAGGGTTGTCTTTTCATCTTGTTTGTAGATTCCTTTGCTTTGAAAAAGCTTTTAAGTTTCATTTGGTCCCATTTGTTTATTTTTGTTTTTTATTCCATTACTCTAGGAGGTGGATCAAAAAAGATCTTGCTGTGATTTATGTCAGAGTGTTCTTCCTATGTTTTCCTCTAAGAGTTTCATCTAGTCCAGTCTTACATTTCAGTCTCTAATCCATTTTGAGTTCATTTTTGTGTATGATGTTAGGGAGTGTTCTAATTTCATTCTTTTACATGTAGTGTCCATTTTTTCCATCACCACTTACTGAAGAGACTGTCTTTTCTCCATTGTATATCCTTGCCTCCTTTGACATAGATCAGTGGACCATAGGTGTGTAGGTTTATCTCTGTGCTTTCTTTTTTTTCTTCTTTTACATCTTTATTGGAGTATAATAGCTTTACAGTTGTGTGTTAGCTTCTGCTGTATAAAAATGTGAATCAGCTATACGTATACATATAACACCATATCCCCTCTGTCTTGCACCTCCCTCTCACCCCCTTATCCCACTCCTTTAGGTGGCCACAAAGCACCGAGCTGATCTCCCTGTGCTATGTGGCTGCTTCCCAGTAGCTATCGATTTTACATTTGGTACTGTATATATGTCCATGCCACTCTCTCACTTTGTCCCAACTTATCCTTCCCCCTCCCCATATCCTCAAGTCCTTTCTCTACATCTGTGTCCTTAATCCTTTCCTGCCCCTAGGTTCTTCATAAACTTTTTTTTTTAGATTCCATATATATGTGTTAGCATATGGTATTTCTTTTTCTCTTTCTGACTTACTTCACTCTGTAGGACAGAGTCTAGATCTATCCACCTCAGTATAAATAACTCAATTTCATTTATTTTTATGGCTGAGTAATATTCCATTGTATATATGTGCCACATATTCTTTATCCATTTATCTGTCGATGGACACTTAGGTTGCTTCCATGTCCTGGCGATTGTAAATAGAGCTACAATGAACATTGTGGTACATGACTCTTTTTGAATTATGGTTTTCTCAGGGTAAATGTCCAGTAGTGGGATTGCTTGGTCGTATGGTAGTTCTATTTTTAGTTTTTAAGGAACCTCCATACTGTTCTCCCTAGCGGCTATATCAATTTCTATTCACAGCAACAGTGCAAGAGGGTTCCCTTTTCTCCAATAAATGTCTCACCAGTATTTATTGTCTGTAGATTTTTTTGATGATGGCCATTCTGACTGGTGTGAGGTCATACCTCACTGTAGTTTTGATTTGCGTTTCTCTAATGATTAGTGATGTTCAGCATCCTTTCATGTGTTTGTTGGAAACCTGTATATCTTCTTTGGAGAAATGACTCTTTAGGTCTTCTGCCCATTTTTTGATTGGGTTGTTTGTTTTTGTGATATTGAGCTACATGAGCTGCTTTTTGGAGATTAATCCTTTGCCGTTTGCTTAATTTGAAAATATTTTCTCCCATTCTGATGTTTGTCTTTTCGACTTGTTTATGTTTTCCTTTGCTGTGCAAAAGATTTTAAGTTTCATTAGGTCCCATAATTTAATATTTTCTTCTTTCCATTTCTCTTGGAGGTGGGTCAAAAAGGATCTTTCTGTGATTAATGTCATAGAATGTTCTGCTTATGTTTTCCTCTAAGAGTTTTACAGTGTCTGGTCTTACATTTAGGTCTCTAATCCATTTAGAGTTTATTTTTGTGTATGGTGTTAGGGAGTGTTCTATTTCATTCTTTTACATGTAGCTGTCCAGTTTTCCCAACACCACTTACTAAAGACACTGTCTTTTCTCCATTGTATACCCTTGTCTCCTTTGTCATAGATTAGTTAACCATAGGTATGTGGTTTTATCTCTGTGCCTTCTATCCTGTTCTATTGATCTATATTTCTGTTTTTGTGTCAGTACCATATTGTCCTGATTACTGTAGCTTTGTAGTATAGTCTGAAGTCTTGAAGTCTCATCCCTCCAGCTCTTTTTTTTTCTCTCAAGACTGCTTTGGCTATCTGGGGTCTTTTGTGTCTCCCTACAAATTTTAAGATTTTTTGTTTGAGTTCTGTAGAAGATGCCACCAGTAATTTGATAGGGATTGCATTGAATCTGTAGATTGCTTTGGGTAGCATAGTCATTTCCACAGTATTGATTCTTCTAATCCAAGAGCACAGTATATGTCTCCATCTGTTTATATCATCTTTGATTTCTTTCATCAGTGTCTTATAGTTTTCTGAGTACAGGTCTTTTACTTCCTTTGGTAGGTTTATTCCTAGGTATTTTATTCTTTTTGTTGCAGTGGTAATGGGATTGTTTCCTTAATTTATCTTTCTCTTCCAGGTTGTCCATTTCATTGGCATAGAGCTGCTTGTAGTAGTCTCTTAGGATGATTTGTATTTCTGTGGTGTCTGTTGTGACTTCTCCTTTTTCATTTCTAATTTTATTGATTTGAGTCCTCTCCCTCTTTTTCTTGAGTCTGGCTAAAGGTTTATCATTTTTGTTTATCTTCTCAAAGAAGCAGCTTTTAGTTTTATTGATCTTTACTATTGTTTTCTTTGTTTCTATTTCATTTATTTCTGCTCTGATCTTTATGATTTCTTTCCTTCTACTTTGGTTTTGTTCTTCTTTCTCTAGTTCCTCTAGGTGTAAGTTTAGATTGTTTATTTGAGATTTTTCTTGTTTCTTGAGGTAGGCATGTACTGCTATAAATTTCCCTCTTAGAACTGCTTTTGCTACATCCCATAGGTTTTGGATCATCGTGTATTTGTTGCCATTTGTCTCTAGGTAGTGTTTGATTTTCTCTTTTATTTCTTCAGTGATCTCTTGGTTATTTAGTATTGTATTGTTTAGCCTCCATGTGTTTGTGTTTTTTTGTTTTTTTTTTTTTACCTGTAATTGATTTCTAATCTCATAGCATTGTGGGCAGAACAGATGCTTGATATGATTTCAGTTTTCTTAAATTTACTGAGGCTTTATATGTGACCAAAGATGTGATCTATCCTGGAGAATGTTCCGTGTGCAGTTGAGAAGAACGTGTAATCTGCTGTTTTTGAATGGAATGTCCTATAAATATTAATTAAATCTATCTGGTCTGTTGTGTCATTTAAAGCTTGTGTTTCCTTATTGATTTTCTGTCTGGATGATCTCCATTGGTGTAAGTGAGGTGTTAAAGTCCCCTGCTGTTATTGTGTTACTGTTGATTTCCTCTTTTACAGCTGTTAGCAGTTGCCTTATATATTGAGGTGCTCCTATGTTGGGTACATACATATTTATACTTGTTATATCTTCTTCTTGGATTGATCCCTTGATCATTAGGTAGTGTCCTTCTTTGTCTCTTGTAACATTCTTTAGTTTAAAGTCTATGTTATCTGATATGAGTATTGCTACTCCAGCTTTCATTTGATTTTCTTTTGCATGGAATATATTTTTCCATCCCCTCACTTTCAGTCTGTATGTGTCCCTAGGTCTGAAATGGGTCTCTTGTAGACAGCATATATATGAGTCTTGTTTTTGTATCCATTCAGCGAGCCTGTGTCTTTTGGTTGGAGCATTTAATCCATTCACATTTAAGGTAATTATCGATATGTATGTTCCTGTTACTATTTTCTTCACTGTTATGAGTTTGTCTTGGTGGGTCCTTTTCTTCTCTTGTGTTTCCCACTTAGAGAAGTTCCTTTAGCATTTGTTATAGAGCTGGTTTCATGGTGCTGAATTCTCTTAGCTTTTGCTTGTCTGTAAAACTTTTGATTTCTCCATGAAATCTGAATGAGATCCTTGCTGGGTGGAGTAATCTTGGTTGCAGGTTCTTCCCTTTTATCACTTTAAATTTATCATGCCACTCCCTTCTAGCTTGTAGATTTTCTGTGGAGAAATCAGCTGTTAACCTTACGGGAGTTCTCTTGTATGTGATTTGTCATTTTTCCTTGTTGCTTTCAATAATTTTTCTTTGTCTTTAATTTTTGTCAGTTTTATTACTATGTGTCTTGGCATTTTTCTCCTTTGGTTTATCCTGCCTGGGACTCTCTGAGCTTCCTGGACTTGGGTTTCTATTTCTTTTCCAATACTAGGGAAGTTTTCGACTATAATCTCTTCAGATATTTTCTTGAGTCCTTTCTCTCCCTATTCTCCATCTGGAACCCCTATAATGCGAATGTTGTTGTGTTTAATGTTGTCCCAGAGGTCTCTTAGTGTGTCTTTCTCTTTATTTTCATTCTTTTTCTTTATTCTGTTCCACAGCAGTGATTTCCACCTTTCTGTCTTCCAGGTCACTTATCCGTTCTTCTGCCACAGTTATTCTGCTACTGATTCCTTCTAGTGTATTTTTCATTTCAGTTATTGTATTGTTCATCTCTGTTTGTTTGTTCTTTAATTCTTCTAGGTGTTTGTTCCTTAATTCTTCTAAGTCTTTGTTAAGCATTTCTTGCATCTTCTCGACCTTGCCTCCGTTCTTTTTCCAAGGTCTTGCATCATCTTCACTATCATTATTCCGAATTCTTTTTCTGGAAGGTTGCCTATCCCCACCTCATTTCGTTGTTTTTCTGGGGTTTTATCTTGTTCCTTGATCTGGTATTTCATTTTGTCTATTTTCTGTGAATGTGGTTTTCCTTCCACAGGCTGCCGAATTGTTGTTCTTCTTGATTCTGCTGTCTGCTCTCTGGTGGATGAGTCTATCTTAGAGGCTTGTGCCAGCTTCCTGATGGGATGGGCTGGTGGTGGGTTGAGCTGGGTGTTTCTCTGGTGTACAGAGCTTTAATCTGTTTGTCTGCGGATTAAATAAAAGTATAATAAAAAGTTTACTCTGCTTGTCTGCGGATGCATGTGGCTGGGTTCCCTCCCTGTTGGTTGTTTGGCCTGAGGCCACCCAGCACTGGAGCCTTGGTGTAGCTCTTGGTGTAGCTAAAGGCGGACTTTGGGAGGGCTCACGCCAAGGCGTATTTCCCCAAAATTCTGCTGCCAGTGTCGTTGTCCCCATGGTGAGCCACAGCCTCTCCCCGCCTCTGAAGGAGACCCTCTAAAACTAGCAAGTAGGTCCGGTCATTTGTCTGTGGGGTCACTGCTCTTTCCCCTGGGTCCTGGTGTGCACACTACTTTGTGTGTGCCCTCCAAGAGTGGAGTCTCTGTTGAGACTGTGAGTCTCTGAGTGCAGTTGAGACTCTGAGACTCTGAATGGAGTCACACAGACTCTGCGTTCTTTGACACTTCAGTGCTTTGTGGTTCTAGATATCCTATAGGAGACAGTCCACAGCAGGTGAAGCTATTGCTGTCAGTAGAGGTGGTGAAGCCAAAGATCTGCAGTTGTGACTAGAGGTGCCGATGTACATACAGGACAAAATCATCTCGTGTGAATGTAGTTCAGGCACGTTTAAGATGAATGCAGTCATGTTAATGCCTAACATCTTCTATCTTGTGCCCCCTGTCAGGGACCCCATCCTCAGTTCCTGAGGCTCCTGTAAGTCATGTACAGGGGAATGGAGAGTGGGCTCTGTCCAGTGTGAGCCCTGAGTTACCCTGTGTGTATCTTAGGATACATTGTATTTCTGTGGTGGCTGTTGTAACATCATCTCTTTCACTTCTGATTTATTTGGGCCGTCTCTTTTTAACAAAACATACTACTGTTGTCTTTTATACTTTACAGAAGTTTAATAAGTGTTTGATCTACTACCCTTACTCTATGTATACTTTTTGCAGTGAGATTTTTACTTTTGTTTGTTTTCTTGTTACCAGCAATAATTAGTGACACTTCTTTTAAGCTACCTTCAACATTGCTTATAAACCTGCTTTATTAGTGATGACAGAGCTTTAATGGAAGTCGTATTCTGGTTGTAAATTAGAATGCAGTGTGCCAGCAAAAAGCCCCCTAAGTTTATGTCTCATTGCTTCTTGTTCTTTTTTACATTTATTTTTTTTTTATTTTTTATCACAGCAAATTGGATTACAATGTTTTGAGTATTCTCAGTGTGCAAGATGTGGTTCTTTTACACATATACATATATCTATTCTTCTTCAGATCCTTTTCCCATGTAGGTTATGACACAATGTTGAGTAGTGTTCTCTTGGTATTCCATATGTCTTTGGTGATTATGTATTTCAAATGTGTTTCTATATCTGTGTTAACCCCAATATCCTAATGCATCCGATCCTCACACCTTTCCATTTGGTGAACCATAAGTTTGTTTAATGAATCTGTGATTGCCTTTCTCTGTGGAAATATCTTCATTAATATCAATTTTTAGCTAACACATATAAGTTATATAATTGGATGTGTGTCTTTTACTGTCTGACTTAGAACAATTTGCCTGATTACCTCTAGACTCATCTATGGTGCTTCAAATGGCATTGTTTCATTTTTTCCCCTAGCTAGTATTCCATCTGTACATGTAACAGTTCTTCTTTGTCCACTCACGTCTTGACAGCCATTTTGGTTGCCTCCATGTCTTGGCTATTTTAATACTGCTGCAATGTACATTTGTCTGCCTGTTTCTTTCCAATTCTGTCTTCTTATGTTATAGGCCCAGGAGTGGTCCTCCTGTATCATATGGTAGCTCGATGTTTACCTTGTAAAGGCACCTCCATCCTGTTCTCATTAGTGGCTCTTTCCAGGTTACGTCCCACTTAAAGTTGAGGGTATGCGTTTCCCAACAACCCCGTCAGCATTTATTGTTTGTAGATTTCTTGCGGATGGATATAATGACTGGTGTGAGCTGACACCTCTTAGTGGTTGAATTTGCATGTGTCTCATAATCCGTTGAAATTGAGCTTTAAGTCATGTCCTTTTTATTTTTCGAACTGATTACAGCTTAGTTCTTCAAAGTGTTTTCTTAAAGTATGAGTCATATTTTGAAATTTTTTGGCCATTACCTTCCTCAAGACATTTTGAGGGCAGGATTTATTTACACCCCTGCAGTACTTCTTCACATGAAGTGACCATGAGCACAGGCTTTAAAGCTGCTTTTGCAGGTAACAACCAGAGGGTGGAAGTCTTTCTACGTTCCCCATGCTGTTACTAGGGAAACAGACCTGCGTGCCAGTGGTGTTCCTCGGTTATAAATTAGAGAGGAATGTGCCCGGAAAAACCCCCAAAAGCTTATGTCTCCTTACTTATGTTTGTTTTTAAATTTAATTTATATTTTTTATTGGAGTAATATTCCATTGTGTACACGGACCACTTCTTCTTGGTGCATTCCTCTGTTGATGGACATTTTCGTTGTTTCCAAGTGTTGGCTATTGTAAATATTGCTGGAGTGCAGGCTTCCCAGCTTGTGAGATTTTGATTCTCATTTTCTCAGGTGATAGGCCCAGGAGTGGGTATGATTGATTGACTGGTAGCTCAATGTTTCCCTTTTCAAAGCACCTCCATTGTGTTTTCATTAGTGGCTCTTACCACGTCCCCCTTAGAACGGAGGGTACGCACTTCTCCACAATCGCTTCAGCATTTATTGCTTGCAGCATTTTTGCTAATGGCGATTCTGACTGCTGTGAGCTGATAGTTTTTTTGTAATTTGGGTTTGAATGTCTTTAAAAATTCCTAATTTCCTAATTTTCCCACACCTTTTTTTTTCTGTTAAAAAATATATATATTGTGAGTCCAATATACCTCTTGAAATTGTCTTCTTGGAAGGTTGCGCTCTTTTGAATTTTCTGTTCGATTTCGACCCCAGGATTTTTTTGGTGGGTAGGTGTCATTACAGGACTGCAAGTTTGGTGAATATTTAGTGACCATTTGAAGTGGGTTTAAAACTGCTGTTGTGTGAAATGGCGACAAGGAGGCAGCATTTCTCCATTCCCCCATCGGGGTACTAGGGCAGCAGAGCCTTTCTGGAAGTCCTGTTCCTAGGTTGTAAATTAGAATGGAATGTGCCAGGAGAAACCCCCATAAGTTTATGTCTCATTACTTCTTGTTGGTTGTTTTAATTTTGGTAATCGGGGTAATGATTAGAATATTGTTTGTCCTAGGTGTACACAATCTGGTTCATTTGTACATTTTATACGTCTATTCATGTACAGCTCGTCTTCCCATGTAAAATATTACAGAGTCTTCCGTAGACCTCCCTTGCTATGTGGTCGGTCTTTTTGATATATGTATATAATATGTATTGGTATACGTACCACTAATGATAATTTATCCATTCCACCCACCTTTCCTTTTCGATAAGGATAGTTTGATCCTACCTCTGTGAGTGTCTTTCTCTGTGGAAATATGTTCATTTGGGTCAGTTATTAGATAACGCCTATAGGTAATATCATAGGATATAGGTCTTTTGCTTTGCAACTTACCTCATGTTCCGTGATTATCTCTAGGCTCATCTATGGTGCCTCAAAGAGCAGTATTTCGTTGTTGTCCATGGCGAATATTCCATTGTGTACATGGATGACTTCTTTATTCATTCACCTGTTGATGGACATTTTGGTTGCTTCACCGTGTTGGCTATTGTGAATAAGGCCGCAGTGCAGCTGTTGCAGCCTGTGTCTTCCCGATTCTGGACTTCTCAGGTGAGAGGCCTAGCGGTGGGCCTGCTGCATGGAATGGTAGCTCAATTTTTACTTTTCTAATGCAGCTCCTTTCTCTTCTCATTAGTGGCTGTTACCACTTTACATCTCACCAGCAGCTAGAGGGTACACAGTTCTCTAAAAGTACTTTAGTATTTATTGTTTGTAGGCTTTTTGTTCATCGTCAGGTGACAGGTGTGAATTGTAAACACTTTGTAGATTAGATTTGCATGAATCTAATAATTCCTGAGGTTGAGCTTTTATTCATTTTCCTTTTTTTTGTAAAGAGAGTGAGTCAAACTTACCTCTCCATACTATCTTCTTGAAACATTTGCGTGTTTTGAATTTTTTTGTCCATTCCCTACCTCAGCACAATTTTTTTAGGGCAGGTGTCCTTTACAGCGCTGAGTCCTTGTGAATGTTAAGTGACCATTAGCTGTGGGCTTAAAGCCACACTTTCGGGAAACGGCTACAAGACGGCAGCATTTCTACATTTCCAACTTGGTTTTTGGGCAGTAGAGCCTTCCTGGAAATCGTGTTAGTAGGCTCCAAATTAGAGTGGAATGTGCCAGGGAAAGCCCCCAAGAGCTTATATCTCCTTACTTCTTGTTTGTTTTTTTAAATTTATTTTTTATTAATTATCAGAGCAAATTTGATAAAAAATATTTTGTTTCTCCTAGGTGTACAGAATCTGGTTCATTATATCAATGTATCTGTCTCTTCATTTTTGGATCCTTTCCCATGTAGGTTATTACAGAGTGTTGAGTAGACCTTTCTTGGTATTCCATAGGTATTTTGTGATTAAATATTTCATATGTGTTAGTACATGTCTCTTAACCCCCATATCCTAATTCATCCATTCCTTACAACTTTCCATTTGGTTAAACGTAATGTTGTTTTCTTAATCCATGCTTTTCCTTCTCTTGGAAATAAGTTCATGGGTATCAATTTTTAGGTGACACCTATAAGTGATGTCATAGGAAATCTGTCTTTCAATTTTTTTCATACTTCAAGTTGGGTGATGATCTTTAGGTCCTCCTATGGTTGTGCAAGCGGCCCAGTTTTATTCTTTTC
Organism: Mesoplodon mirus; assembly: GCF_964341445.2. Classification (NCBI taxonomy): domain Eukaryota; kingdom Metazoa; phylum Chordata; class Mammalia; order Artiodactyla; family Ziphiidae; genus Mesoplodon; species Mesoplodon mirus. Next base: position 141,354,688 of record NC_138981.1, read on the forward strand.
CATGGCTAATATTCCATTCTGTACATGGACCTCTTCTTCCTTGTACATTTTTCTCTTGATGGACATTTTGGTTTCTTCCAAGTCTGGGCTATATTAAATGTTCCTGCCGTGCAGGATTGCCAGCCTGTGTCTTTTCCATTCTGCTCTGCTCAGGTGATAGGCGCATCAAAGGACCTACCAGACCACATGGTCGCTCAATTTTTACCCTGAAATGCACCTCCGTTATGTTCTCACTACTGGCTGTTATCAGTTTACATCCCCCCAGCAGCTAGAGGGTACACAGTTCTCTGAATCCCCTTCAGCATTTATTCTTTGTAGACTTTTTGCTGAAGGTCATACTGACGGCTGTAAGGTGAACATTTCTGTAGATTGGATTTGCATGGCTTTATTAATTGCTGATGTTGAGCATTTTTCAATTCCCTTTTATTTTAAAGAAAAAAAAGAAAAAACAATATGTGCATAAAATATGCCTCTTTAGATTGTCTTCTGCAATGTTGAAGTCTTTTGAATTTTCTGGGCGATTTACGACCCCAGTATTCTTTTTGATGGCAGGTGTCATTTACAGGCCTGCAATTATTTTGAATATTAAGTGAACATTAGCGATGTTGTGTGAAACTGCCAGAAGGCGGCAGCTCTTCTGCTTACCAAATCCGGTTACTAGGGCAACAAAGCCATAATGGAAGTTGTGTTGTAAATTGTCAATTAGAATGGAGGAGTGTGGGCTTCCCTGGGAGCGCAGTGGTTGAGAATCTGCCTGCTAATGCAGGGGACACGGGTTCGAGCCCTGGTCTGGGATGATCCCACATGCCGTGGAGCAACTAGGTCCGTGAGCCACAACTATTGAGCCTGCGCATCTGGAGCCTGTGCTCCGCAACAAGAGAGGCCGCGATAGTGAGAGGCCTGCGCACTGTGATGAAGAGGGGCCCCCACTTGCCACAACTAGAGAAAGCCCTCCCACAGAAACGAAGACCCAACACAGCAAAAATAAATAAATTAATTAATAAACTCCTACCCCCAACATCTAAGAAAAAAACCAGAATGGAAATGTTAAAAAAAAAGAATGGAGGAGAATTTCTGCTTTTCACAAGCTTTTAACTAGGGAAACAGACTATCTTGCAGTGGTATTTCTCGGTTATGAATTAGAGTGGAATGTGCCTGGATAAATCCCCAAAAGCTGATGTTTCTTTACTTTTGTTTGTTTTCTAGATTGAGTTTTTATTTTTTTATTGGAGTCATATTCCATTGTGTACATGGACCACTTCTTCTTTGTGCATTCCTCTGTTGATGGACATTTTTGTAGCTTCCAAGTTTTGGCTATGATAAATATTGCTGGAGTGCTAGCCTGTATTTTTTTGTTTCTGGTACGTAGGCCAATCACTGCCATGGCAACTCCCATCGCAGAGCACAGGCTGTGGACGCACAGGCCCAGCAGCCAGAGCTCACGAGATCAGCCGCTCCACGGCATGTGTGATTTCCCTGAACCGGGGCATGAACCCGTGTCCCATGCTTTGGCGGCGGACTCTCAACCACTGCGCCACCACTGAAGTCCAGCCTGTGTCTTTTTGATTCTCATCCTCTCAGGCGATAGGCCTAGCAGTGGGTGTGCTTGATTGAATGGTAGCTCAGTATTTACCTTTTCAAGGCACCCCCTTTGTGTTTTCCTTACTGGCTCTTACCAGGTCCCACATTGAACCAAGGCTAGGCATTTCTCCACAACCCCTCCAGCATTTATTGTTTGCAGAATTTTTGCTGATGGTCATTCTGACTTGTGTGAGCTGATAGGATTTTTGTAATTTGGATATGCATGTCTTTAATTATTTCTAAGGTTAATTTTTCCAAACCTTTTTAAATTTCTGTTAAAGAACAAATGAAAAAAACGGAGAATACAATTAACCTCTTGAAACTGTCTTTTTGAAAGGTTGCCCTCAAAATTGAATTTTTTGGTCAATATTCGCTCCCAGGATTGTTTTTGAGGGCAGGTGTCATTCACAGGCCTGTAATGAGTATGAATATTTAGTGACCATTAGCACTGGGTTTAAAGCTGCTGTTGTGGTAACCGGCCACTAGGGGGCAGTATTTCTCCCTTCACAAATCTGGTTACTAAGGCAGCAGAGGTGTTCTGGAATCCCTGTTCCTAGGTTGTAAATTAAAATGGAATGTGCCAGGAAAATCCCCCACAAGTTTATGTTACATTATTTCTTGTTTGTTGTTTTAGTTTTTTAATAGGGGTAATGATTAGAATATTGTTTGTCCTAGGTGTACACGATCTGGTTCATTTGTGCATAACATATATATATATATATATATATATTCATGCACAGATCCACTTCCCATGTAAATTATTGCAGGGTGTTCCATAGACCTCCCTTACTATACGGTCGGTCTTTTGATATATGTATTTATTAGGTATTTGTACACGTATGGTAACCCTAATCTCTAATTCTTCCATTCCCCCCACCTTTCCTTTTAGACAAGCATAGTTTGTTTTCTAAGTGTGTGAGTGTCTTTCTCTGTGCAAATAAGTTCATTTGTGTCAGTTGTTCGATAACGCCTATAAGTGATATCATAGGATATGTCTTTTGCTTTCCGACTTACCTCATGTTCTGTGATTATCTCTAGGCTCAACTATGGTGCCTCAAAGAGCAGTGTTTCATTGTTTTTCATGGCTAATATTCTATTGTGTACATGAACCACTTCTTCTTTTTCAACTGATATGGTGATGGACATTTTGGTTGCTTCCGTGTCTTGGCTATTGTGAAAATTCCTGCAGTGCAGCTGTTGAAGCCTGTGCCTTCTCGACTCTGGACTTGTCAGGTGAGAGTCTCAGTGGTGGGCCTGCTGAACGGAATGGTGGCTCAATTTTTACTTTTAAACGCAGCTCCTTTCTATTCTCATTATTGGCTGTCACCACTTTACATCTCACCAGCAGCTAGAGGGTACACAGTTCTCTAAAACCCCTTCAGCATGTAATGTTTGTAGACTTTTAGTTGATGGTAGTTGACATGTGTGAGTTGAAACCTTTTTGGAGGTTAGATCTGCATGAGTGTAATAATTACTGATGTGGAGCTTTTATCCATTTTCCTCTTTTTTGAAAGTGAGTGAGTAAAACTTAGCCCTCCATACAATCTCCTTGAAAAATTTGTGAGTTTTGAAACTTTTTGGCCATTCCCTACCTCCGCACAATTTTTTAGGGCAGGTGTCCTTTACAGCCCTGAATCCTTGTGAATGTTAAGTGACCATTAGCTGTGGGTTTAAAGCCGCTCTTGTGGGAAACGGCCACGAGGTGGCAGCATTTCTTCATGTCCAACTCTGGGTTTTTGGGCAACAGAGCTTTCCTGGCAATCGTGTTAGTAAGCTGCGAATTAGAGTGGAATGTGCCAGCGCAAACACCCAAGGGCTTATATCTCCTAAATTGTTGTTTGTTATTTAAATTTAATTTTTTAAATTATCAGAGCAAATTTGATCAAAATGTAGATTCTCCTAGGTGTACAGTTTCTGGTTCATCCTATCAGTGTATCTGTCTATTCCTCTTTGGATCCTTTCCCGTGTATGTTATTATAGAGTGTTGAGTAGACCGCTCTTCGTATTCCCTAGGTATTTTGTGATTATATATTTCCTATGTATTAGTATATGTCTGTTAACCCCCATATCCTAATTCATACAATCCTTACACCTTTCCATTTGGTTAAACATAATTTGGTTTTCTGAATCTATGTGTGTCTTTCTCTTGGAGATTATTTCATGAGTATCAATTTTTAGGTAACACCTATAAGTGACGTCATAGGATGTCGGCCTTTCGGTTGCTTTCTTACTTCAAGTTGGGTGATTATCTCTTGGTCCTTCTATGGTGGTGCCAACGGCACAGTTCTGTGCTTTTTCATGGCTAATATTCCATTGTGTACATGGGCGACTTCTTCTTGGTGCATTTTTCTGTTGATGGACATTTTGGTTTCTTCCAGGTCCTGGCTATGGTACATTTTGCTGCAGTGCGGGATTGCCCGCCTGTGTCTTTTTGATTCTGGTCTACACCAGTGATAGTCCCATGAGTGGGCCTACCACATCACATGGTAGCTCCATTATTACCCTTAAACGCACCTCCATTCTGCTCTCACTACTGGCTCTTACCAGGTTACATCCCACCGGCAGCTAAAGGGTACGCAGTTCTCTAAAACCCCTTCAGCCTTTATTGTTTGTAGACATTTTTTACTGATGATCATTCTGACGGCTGTGAGGTGAACGTTTGTGTACACTGGATTTGCATGGCTTTATTAATTCCTGCTGTTCAGCCTTTTTCCATTCCCGTTTTTTTAAGAAAAAAGAAATAAAGAAAAAGAAACAGAAGACAAATGTGCATAAATTATGCCTCTTGAAACTGTCGGTTTGAAATATCGACACCTTTTGAATTTTTTGGTCGACATACGACCCCAGGATTGGTTTTCCGGGCAGGTGTGATTTACAGGCCTGCAATTATTTTGAATATCAACTGACCATTGATGCTGGGATGAAAGCTGCTGTTGTGTGAAACGCCCACAAGGTGGCAGCAGTTCTGCTTTACCAAATCTGGTGACTAGGGCAACAGAGCCTCAATGGAAGTCGTGTTCTAGGTTGTAATTTAGAATGGAATGTGCCAGGAAAAAGCCCCTTAAGTAGATGTCTCCCTACTTCTTGTTCATTTTTTTAAATTTAATTTTTATGTTTACCACAGCAAGTTTGATTACAAAGTTTGGCTTGTTCTAGGTGTGCAAGATGTGGTTCTTTGACACATACACATATGTCTTTTCTTCCTGGAATCCTTTTCCCATGTACGTTATGACAGAACGTTGAGTAGTCTTCTCTTGGTATTCCGTAGGTCTTTGGTGATTATATATTTCCCCTGTGTTTGTATACGTCTGTTAACCCTGATATGCTAATGTATCCAATCCTCACAAATTTCCATTGGGGAACCATAATAAGTTTGTTTAATGAATCTGTGGTTGGCCTTCTCTGTGGAAATATCTTCACTGGTATGAATTTATAGGTAATACCTATAAGTGATATCATAGGATATGTGTCTTTTCTCTTTCTGACATACTACAAGTTGTGTGATTACCTCTAGACTCATCTACGGTGCTGCAAATGGCATCATGTCCTTTATTTCCTTGGCTAATACTCTGTCTGTACATGTACCAGTTCTTCTTTGTCCACTCATCTGTTGATGGACTTTTTGGTTGCTTCCATGACTTGGCTATTGTAATGCTGCGGCAATGCACATTTGCCTGCCTGTGTCTTTCCAATTCTGTCTTCTTAGGTTATAGGCCCAGGAGTGGGCCTGCTGGATCATATGGTAGCAAAATGTTTACCTTGTAAAGGCACCTCCATTCTGTTCTCATTAGTGGCTCTTACCAGGTCACGTCCCACTTAACGTTGAGGGTATGCACTTCTGCACAACACCTTCAGCATTTATTGTTTGTAGTTTTTTTGCTGAGGTTTATTCTGACTAGTGTGAGCTGGTCCATGTTTGTGGTTGGATTTGCCTGCGTCTCATAATCCATTGAAATTGAGCTTTCTGGCATGTCCTTTTTGTCTTCAAGCTGTGCGTACAGCTTACCTCTTCAAACTGTTTTCTTGAAGTATGTGTGACATTTAGAAAGATTTTGGCCATTACGCCCCTCAAGACGTTTTGAGGGCAGGTTTCATTTACAGCCCTCCAGTACTGGTGCATATGAAGTGACCCTTAGCACAGTTTTTAAAGCTGCTGTTGCAGGTCACGGACAGAGGGTGGCAGCATTTCTGCTTTTCCCAAACTTTTAACTAGGGAAACAGACTACCTTGCAGTGGTATTCCTCGGTTATAAATTAGAGTGGAATGTGCCTGGATAAACCCCGAAAAGCTGATGTTTCTTTACTTATGTTTGTTTTCTACATTGAATTTATATTTTTTTATTGGAGTCATATTCCATTGTGTACATGGACCACTTTTTCTTTGTGCATTCCTCTGTTGATGGACATTTTCATAGCTTCCAAGTGTTGGCTATGATAAATATTGCTGGAGTGTAGGATTGCCAGTCTGTGTTTTTTTTTTTTATTTTTTGCGGTACGTGGGCCACTCACTGCCATGGCTACTCCCATTGCAGAGCACAGGCTGTGGACGCACAGGCCCAGCAGCCATAGCTCACGGGACCAGCCGCTCCGCGGCGTGTGTGATTTTCCCGAACCAGGGCATGAACCCGTGTCCCCTTCTTCGGTGGAAGACCGTCAACCACTGTGCCACTAGTGAAGTCCAGCCTGTGTCTTTTTGATTCTCATCCTCTCAGTCGATAGGCCCAGCAGTGGGCATGCTTGATTGAATGGTAGCTCAGTATTTACCTTTTCAAGGCACCTCCTTTGTGTTTTCCTTACTGGCTCTTACCATGTCCCACATTGAACCAAGGCTAGGCATTTCTCCACAACCCCTTCAGCATTTATTGTTTGCAGAATTTTTGCTGATGGCCATTCTGACTGGTGTGAGCTGATAGGACTTTTGTAATTTGGATTTGCATGTCTTTAATTCTTTCTAAGGTTCATTTTCCCACACCTTTTAAAATTTCTGTTAAAGAAAAAATGAAAAAAATGGAGAATACAATTAACGTCCTGAAATTGTCTTCTTGAAAGGTTGCCCTCAAAATTGATGTTTTGGTCAATATTCGCCCCCAGGACTGTTTTTGAGGGCAGGTGTCATTCACAGGCCTGTAATGAGTGTGAATATTTAGTGACCATTAGCACTGCGTTTAAAGCTGCTGTTGTGGTAAACGGCCACTAGGCGGCAGCATTTCTCCATTCCCAAATCTGGTTACTAGGGCAGCAGAGCCCTTCTGGAATCCCTGTTCCTAAGTTGTAAATTGAAATGGAATGTGCCAGGAGAAACCCCCATAAGTTTATGTTACATTATTTCCTGTTTGTTGTTTTAGTTTTTTTTTAATTGGGGTAATGATTAGAATATTGTTTGTGCTAGGTGTAGACAATCTGGTTCATTTGTGCATAACATATATCTATCTATCTATATCTATATCTATATCTATATATATTCATCTACAGATCCACTTCCCATGTAAATTATGGCAGAGTGTTCCATAGACCTCCCTTACTATACGGTCGGTCTTTTGATATATGTATTTATTAGGTATTTGTACACGTATGGTAACCCTAATCTCTAATTTTTCCATTCCCCCCACCTTTCCTTTTAGACAAGCATAGTTTGTTTTCTAAGTGTGTGAGTGTCTTTCTCTGTGCAAATAAGTTCATTTGTGTCAGTTGTTCGATAACGCCTATAAGTGATATCATAGGATATGTCTTTTGCTTTCCGACTTACCTCATGTTCTGTGATTATCTCTAGGCTCAACTATGGTGCCTCAAAGAGCAGTGTTTCATTGTTTTTCATGGCTAATATTCTATTGTGTACATGAACCACTTCTTCTTTTTCAACTGATATGGTGATGGACATTTTGGTTGCTTCCGTGTCTTGGCTATTGTGAAAATTCCTGCAGTGCAGCTGTTGAAGCCTGTGCCTTCTCGACTCTGGACTTGTCAGGTGAGAGTCTCAGCGGTGGGCCTGCTGAACGGAATGGTGGCTCAATTTTTACTTTTAAACGCAGCTCCTTTCTATTCTCATTATTGGCTGTCACCACTTTACATCTCACCAGCAGCTAGAGGGTACACAGTTCTCTAAAACCCCTTCAGCATGTAATGTTTGTAGACTTTTAGTTGATGGTAGTTGACATGTGTGAGTTGAAACCTTTTTGGAGGTTAGATCTGCATGAGTGTAATAATTACTGATGTGGAGCTTTTATCCATTTTCCTCTTTTTTGAAAGTGAGTGAGTAAAACTTAGCCCTCCATACAATCTCCTTGAAAAATTTGAGAGTTTTGAAACTTTTTGGCCATTCCCTACCTCCGCACAATTTTTTAGGGCAGGTGTCCTTTACAGCCCTGAATCCTTGTGAATGTTAAGTGACCATTAGCTGTGGGTTTAAAGCCGCTCTTGTGGGAAACGGCCACGAGGCGGCAGCCTTTCTTCATTTCCAACTCTGGGTTTTTGGGCCACAGAGCTTTCCTGGCAATCGTGTTAGTAAGCTGCGAATTAGAGTGGAATGTGCCAGCGCAAACACCCAAGGGCTTATATCTCCTAAATTGTTGTTTGTTATTTAAATTTAATTTTTTAAATTATCAGAGCAAATTTGATCAAAATGTAGATTCTCCTAGGTGTACAGTTTCTGGTTCATCCTATCAGTGTATCTGTCTATTCCTGTTTGGATCCTTTCCCGTGTATGTTATTATAGAGTGTTGAGTAGACCGCTCTTCGTATTCCCTAGGTATTTTGTGATTATATATTTCCTATGTATTAGTATATGTCTGTTAACCCCCATATCCTAATTCATACAATCCTTACACCTTTCCATTTGGTTAAACATAATTTGGTGTTCTGAATTTATGTGTGTCCTTCTCTTGGGGATTATTTCATGAGTATCAATTTTTAGGTAACACCTATAAGTGACGTCATAGGATGTCGGCCTTTCGGTTGCTTTCTTACTTCAAGTTGGGTGATTATCTCTTGGTCCTTCTATGGTGGTGCCAACGGCACAGTTCTGTGCTTTTTCATGGCTAATATTCCATTGTGTACATGGGCGACTTCTTCTTGGTGCATTTTTCTGTTGATGGACATTTTGGTTTCTTCCAGGTCCTGGCTATGGTACATTTTGCTGCAGTGCGGGATTGCCCGCCTGTGTCTTTTTGATTCTGGTCTACACCAGTGATAGTCCCATGAGTGGGCCTACCACATCACATGGTAGCTCCATTATTACCCTTAAACGCACCTCCATTCTGCTCTCACTACTGGCTCTTACCAGGTTACATCCCACCGGCAGCTAAAGGGTACGCAGTTCTCTAAAACCCCTTCAGCCTTTATTGTTTGTGGACATTTTTTACTGATGATCATTCTGACGGCTGTGAGGTGAACGTTTGTGTACACTGGATTTGCATGGCTTTATTAATTCCTGCTGTTCAGCCTTTTTCCATTCCCGTTTTTTTAAGAAAAAAGAAATAAAGAAAAAGAAACAGAAGACAAATGTGCATAAATTATGCCTCTTGAAACTGTCGGTTTGAAATATGGACGCCTTTTGAATTTTTTGGTCGACATACGACCCCAGGATTGGTTTTCCGGGCAGGTGTGATTTACAGGCCTGCAAGTATTTTGAATATCAACTGACCATTGATGCTGGGATGAAAGCTGCTGTTGTGTGAAACGCCCACAAGGTGGCAGCAGTTCTACTTTACCAAATCTGGTGACTAGGGCAACAGAGCCTCAATGGAAGTCGTGTTCTAGGTTGTAATTTAGAATGGAATGTGCCAGGAAAAAGCCCCTTAAGTAGATGTCTCCCTACTTCTTGTTCATTTTTTTAAATTTAATTTTTATGTTTACCACAGCAAGTTTGATTACAAAGTTTGGCTTGTTCTAGGTGTGCAAGATGTGGTTCTTTGACACATACACATATGTCTTTTCTTCCTGGAATCCTTTTCCCATGTACGTTATGACAGAACGTTGAGTAGTCTTCTCTTGGTATTCCGTAGGTCTTTGGTGATTATATATTTCCCCTGTGTTTGTATACGTCTGTTAACCCTGATATGCTAATGTATCCAATCCTCACAAATTTCCATTGGGGAACCATAAGTTTGTTTAATGAATCTGTGGTTGGCCTTCTCTGTGGAAATATCTTCACTGGTATGAATTTATAGGTAATACCTATAAGTGATATCATAGGATATGTGTCTTTTCTCTTTCTGACATACTACAAGTTGTGTGATTACCTCTAGACTCATCTACGGTGCTGCAAATGGCATCGTGTCCTTTATTTCCTTGTCTAATACTCTATCTGTACATGTACCAGTTCTTCTTTGTCCACTCATCTGTTGATGGACTTTTTGGTTGCTTCCATGACTTGGCTATTGTAATGCTGCGGCAATGCACATTTGCCTGCCTGTGTCTTTCCAATTCTGTCTTCTTAGGTTATAGGCCCAGGAGTGGGCCTGCTGGATCATATGGTAGCAAAATGTTTACCTTGTAAAGGCACCTCCATTCTGTTCTCATTAGTGGTTCTTACCAGGTCACGTCCCACTTAACGTTGAGGGTATGCACTTCTGCACAACACCTTCAGCATTTATTGTTTGTAGTTTTTTTGCTGAGGTTTATTCTGACTAGTGTGAGCTGGTCCATGTTTGTGGTTGGATTTGCCTGCGTCTCATAATCCATTGAAATTGAGCTTTCTGGCATGTCCTTTTTGTCTTCAAGCTGTGCGTACAGCTTACCTCTTCAAACTGTTTTCTTGAAGTATGTGTGACATTTAGAAAGATTTTGGCCATTACGCCCCTCAAGACGTTTTGAGGGCAGGTTTCATTTACAGCCCTCCAGTACTGGTGCATATGAAGTGACCCTTAGCACAGTTTTTAAAGCTACTGTTGCAGGTCACGGACAGAGGGTGGCAGCATTTCTGCTTTTCCCAAACTTTTAACTAGGGAAACAGACTACCTTGCAGTGGTATTCCTCGGTTATAAATTAGAGTGGAATGTGCCTGGATAAACCCCGAAAAGCTGATGTTTCTTTACTTATGTTTGTTTTCTACATTGAATTTATATTTTTTTTATTGGAGTCATATTCCATTGTGTACATGGACCACTTTTTCTTTGTGCATTCCTCTGTTGATGGACATTTTCATAGCTTCCAAGTGTTGGCTATGATAAATATTGCTGGAGTGTAGGATTGCCAGTCTGTGTTTTTTTTTTTATTTTTTGCGGTACGTGGGCCACTCACTGCCATGGCTACTCCCATTGCAGAGCACAGGCTCTGGACGCACAGGCCCAGCAGCCATAGCTCACGGGACCAGCCGCTCCGCGGCGTGTGTGATTTTCCCGAACCAGGGCATGAACCCGTGTCCCCTTCTTCGGTGGAAGACCGTCAACCACTGTGCCACTAGTGAAGTCCAGCCTGTGTCTTTTTGATTCTCATCCTCTCAGTCGATAGGCCCAGCAGTGGGCATGCTTGATTGAATGGTAGCTCAGTATTTACCTTTTCAAGGCACCTCCTTTGTGTTTTCCTTACTGGCTCTTACCATGTCCCACATTGAACCAAGGCTAGGCATTTCTCCACAACCCCTTCAGCATTTATTGTTTGCAGAATTTTTGCTGATGGCCATTCTGACTGGTGTGAGCTGATAGGACTTTTGTAATTTGGATTTGCATGTCTTTAATTCTTTCTAAGGTTCATTTTCCCACACCTTTTAAAATTTCTGTTAAAGAAAAAATGAAAAAAATGGAGAATACAATTAACGTCCTGAAATTGTCTTCTTGAAAGGTTGCCCTCAAAATTGATGTTTTGGTCAATATTCGCCCCCAGGACTGTTTTTGAGGGCAGGTGTCATTCACAGGCCTGTAATGAGTGTGAATATTTAGTGACCATTAGCACTGCGTTTAAAGCTGCTGTTGTGGTAAACGGCCACTAGGCGGCAGCATTTCTCCATTCCCAAATCTGGTTACTAGGGCAGCAGAGCCCTTCTGGAATCCCTGTTCCTAAGTTGTAAATTGAAATGGAATGTGCCAGGAGAAACCCCCATAAGTTTATGTTACATTATTTCCTGTTTGTTGTTTTAGTTTTTTTTAATTGGGGTAATGATTAGAATATTGTTTGTGCTAGGTGTAGACAATCTGGTTCATTTGTGCATAACATATATATATCTATCTATATCTATATCTATATCTATATATATTCATGTACAGATCCACTTCCCATGTAAATTATGGCAGAGTGTTCCATAGACCTCCCTTACTATACGGTCGGTCTTTTGATATATGTATTTATTAGGTATTTGTACACGTATGGTAACCCTAATCTCTAATTTTTCCATTCCCCCCACCTTTCCTTTTAGACAAGCATAGTTTGTTTTCTAAGTGTGTGAGTGTCTTTCTCTGTGCAAATAAGTTCATTTGTGTCAGTTGTTCGATAACGCCTATAAGTGATATCATAGGATATGTCTTTTGCTTTCCGACTTACCTCATGTTCTGTGATTATCTCTAGGCTCAACTATGGTGCCTCAAAGAGCAGTGTTTCATTGTTTTTCATGGCTAATATTCTATTGTGTACATGAACCACTTCTTCTTTTTCAACTGATATGGTGATGGACATTTTGGTTGCTTCCGTGTCTTGGCTATTGTGAAAATTCCTGCAGTGCAGCTGTTGAAGCCTGTGCCTTCTCGACTCTGGACTTGTCAGGTGAGAGTCTCAGCGGTGGACCTGCTGAACGGAATGGTGGCTCAATTTTTACTTTTAAACGCAGCTCCTTTCTATTCTCATTATTGGCTGTCACCACTTTACATCTCACCAGCAGCTAGAGGGTACACAGTTCTCTAAAACCCCTTCAGCATGTAATGTTTGTAGACTTTTAGTTGATGGTAGTTGACATGTGTGAGTTGAAACCTTTTTGGAGGTTAGATCTGCATGAGTGTAATAATTACTGATGTGGAGCTTTTATCCATTTTCCTCTTTTTTGAAAGTGAGTGAGTAAAACTTAGCCCTCCATACAATCTCCTTGAAAAATTTGAGAGTTTTGAAACTTTTTGGCCATTCCCTACCTCCGCACAATTTTTTAGGGCAGGTGTCCTTTACAGCCCTGAATCCTTGTGAATGTTAAGTGACCATTAGCTGTGGGTTTAAAGCCGCTCTTGTGGGAAACGGCCACGAGGCGGCAGCCTTTCTTCATTTCCAACTCTGGGTTTTTGGGCAACAGAGCTTTCCTGGCAATCGTGTTAGTAAGCTGCGAATTAGAGTGGAATGTGCCAGCGCAAACACCCAAGGGCTTATATCTCCTAAATTGTTGTTTGTTATTTAAATTTAATTTTTTAAATTATCAGAGCAAATTTGATCAAAATGTAGATTCTCCTAGGTGTACAGTTTCTGGTTCATCCTATCAGTGTATCTGTCTATTCCTGTTTGGATCCTTTCCCGTGTATGTTATTATAGAGTGTTGAGTAGACCGCTCTTCGTATTCCCTAGGTATTTTGTGATTATATATTTCCTATGTATTAGTATATGTCTGTTAACCCCCATATCCTAATTCATACAATCCTTACACCATTCCATTTGGTTAAACATAATTTGGTTTTCTGAATCTATGTGTGTCCTTCTCTTGGAGATTATTTCATGAGTATCAATTTTTAGGTAACACCTATAAGTGACGTCATAGGATGTCGGCCTTTCGGTTGCTTTCTTACTTCAAGTTGGGTGATTATCTCTTGGTCCTTCTATGGTGGTGCCAACGGCACAGTTCTGTGCTTTTTCATGGCTAATATTCCATTGTGTACATGGGCGACTTCTTCTTGGTGCATTTTTCTGTTGATGGACATTTTGGTTTCTTCCAGGTCCTGGCTATGGTACATTTTGCTGCAGTGCGGGATTGCCCGCCTGTGTCTTTTTGATTCTGGTCTACACCAGTGATAGTCCCATGAGTGGGCCTACCACATCACATGGTAGCTCCATTATTACCCTTAAACGCACCTCCATTCTGCTCTCACTACTGGCTCTTACCAGGTTACATCCCACCGGCAGCTAAAGGGTACGCAGTTCTCTAAAACCCCTTCAGCCTTTATTGTTTGTAGACATTTTTTCCTGATGATCATTCTGACGGCTGTGAGGTGAACGTTTGTGTACACTGGATTTGCATGGCTTTATTAATTCCTGCTGTTCAGCCTTTTTCCATTCCCGTTTTTTTAAGAAAAAAGAAATAAAGAAAAAGAAACAGAAGACAAATGTGCATAAATTATGCCTCTTGAAACTGTCGGTTTGAAATATGGACGCCTTTTGAATTTTTTGGTCGACATACGACCCCAGGATTGGTTTTCCGGGCAGGTGTGATTTACAGGCCTGCAAGTATTTTGAATATCAACTGACCATTGATGCTGGGATGAAAGTTGCTGTTGTGTGAAACGCCCACAAGGTGGCAGCAGTTCTACTTTACCAAATCTGGTGACTAGGGCAACAGAGCCTCAATGGAAGTCGTGTTCTAGGTTGTAATTTAGAATGGAATGTGCCAGGAAAAAGCCCCTTAAGTAGATGTCTCCCTACTTCTTGTTCATTTTTTTAAATTTAATTTTTATGTTTACCACAGCAAGTTTGATTACAAAGTTTGGCTTGTTCTAGGTGTGCAAGATGTGGTTCTTTGACACATACACATATGTCTTTTCTTCCTGGAATCCTTTTCCCATGTACGTTATGACAGAACGTTGAGTAGTCTTCTCTTGGTATTCCGTAGGTCTTTGGTGATTATATATTTCCCCTGTGTTTGTATACGTCTGTTAACCCTGATATGCTAATGTATCCAATCCTCACAAATTTCCATTGGGGAACCATAAGTTTGTTTAATGAATCTGTGGTTGGCCTTCTCTGTGGAAATATCTTCACTGGTATGAATTTATAGGTAATACCTATAAGTGATATCATAGGATATGTGTCTTTTCTCTTTCTGACATACTACAAGTTGTGTGATTACCTCTAGACTCATCTACGGTGCTGCAAATGGCATCGTGTCCTTTATTTCCTTGGCTAATACTCTGTCTGTACATGTACCAGTTCTTCTTTGTCCACTCATCTGTTGATGGACTTTTTGGTTGCTTCCATGACTTGGCTATTGTAATGCTGCGGCAATGCACATTTGCCTGCCTGTGTCTTTCCAATTCTGTCTTCTTAGGTTATAGGCCCAGGAGTGGGCCTGCTGGATCATATGGTAGCAAAATGTTTACCTTGTAAAGGCACCTCCATTCTGTTCTCATTAGTGGCTCTTACCAGGTCACGTCCCACTTAACGTTGAGGGTATGCACTTCTGCACAACACCTTCAGCATTTATTGTTTGTAGTTTTTTTGCTGAGGTTTATTCTGACTAGTGTGAGCTGGTCCATGTTTGTGGTTGGATTTGCCTGCGTCTCATAATCCATTGAAATTGAGCTTTCTGGCATGTCCTTTTTGTCTTCAAGCTGTGCGTACAGCTTACCTCTTCAAACTGTTTTCTTGAAGTATGTGTGACATTTAGAAAGATTTTGGCCATTACGCCCCTCAAGACGTTTTGAGGGCAGGTTTCATTTACAGCCCTCCAGTACTGGTGCATATGAAGTGACCCTTAGCACAGTTTTTAAAGCTACTGTTGCAGGTCACGGACAGAGGGTGGCAGCATTTCTGCTTTTCCCAAACTTTTAACTAGGGAAACAGACTACCTTGCAGTGGTATTCCTCGGTTATAAATTAGAGTGGAATGTGCCTGGATAAACCCCGAAAAGCTGATGTTTCTTTACTTATGTTTGTTTTCTACATTGAATTTATATTTTTTTATTGGAGTCATATTCCATTGTGTACATGGACCACTTTTTCTTTGTGCATTCCTCTGTTGATGGACATTTTCATAGCTTCCAAGTGTTGGCTATGATAAATATTGCTGGAGTGTAGGATTGCCAGTCTGTGTTTTTTTTTTTATTTTTTGCGGTACGTGGGCCACTCACTGCCATGGCTACTCCCATTGCAGAGCACAGGCTCTGGACGCACAGGCCCAGCAGCCATAGCTCACGGGACCAGCCGCTCCGCGGCATGTGTGATTTTCCCGAACCAGGGCATGAACCCGTGTCCCCTTCTTCGGTGGAAGACCGTCAACCACTGTGCCACTCGTGAAGTCCAGCCTGTGTCTTTTTGATTCTCATCCTCTCAGTCGATAGGCCCAGCAGTGGGCATGCTTGATTGAATGGTAGCTCAGTATTTACCTTTTCAAGGCACCTCCTTTGTGTTTTCCTTACTGGCTCTTACCATGTCCCACATTGAACCAAGGCTAGGCATTTCTCCACAACCCCTTCAGCATTTATTGTTTGCAGAATTTTTGCTGATGGCCATTCTGACTGGTGTGAGCTGATAGGACTTTTGTAATTTGGATTTGCATGTCTTTAATTCTTTCTAAGGTTCATTTTCCCACACCTTTTAAAATTTCTGTTAAAGAAAAAATGAAAAAAAATGGAGAATACAATTAACGTCCTGAAATTGTCTTCTTGAAAGGTTGCCCTCAAAATTGATGTTTTGGTCAATATTCGCCCCCAGGACTGTTTTTGAGGGCAGGTGTCATTCACAGGCCTGTAATGAGTGTGAATATTTAGTGACCATTAGCACTGCGTTTAAAGCTGCTGTTGTGGTAAACGGCCACTAGGCGGCAGCATTTCTCCATTCCCAAATCTGGTTACTAGGGCAGCAGAGCCCTTCTGGAATCCCTGTTCCTAAGTTGTAAATTGAAATGGAATGTGCCAGGAGAAACCCCCATAAGTTTATGTTACATTATTTCCTGTTTGTTGTTTTAGTTTTTTTTTAATTGGGGTAATGATTAGAATATTGTTTGTGCTAGGTGTAGACAATCTGGTTCATTTGTGCATAACATATATCTATCTATCTATATCTATATCTATATCTATATATATTCATGTACAGATCCACTTCCCATGTAAATTATGGCAGAGTGTTCCATAGACCTCCCTTACTATACGGTCGGTCTTTTGATATATGTATTTATTAGGTATTTGTACACGTATGGTAACCCTAATCTCTAATTTTTCCATTCCCCCCACCTTTCCTTTTAGACAAGCATAGTTTGTTTTCTAAGTGTGTGAGTGTCTTTCTCTGTGCAAATAAGTTCATTTGTGTCAGTTGTTCGATAACGCCTATAAGTGATATCATAGGATATGTCTTTTGCTTTCCGACTTACCTCATGTTCTGTGATTATCTCTAGGCTCAACTATGGTGCCTCAAAGAGCAGTGTTTCATTGTTTTTCATGGCTAATATTCTATTGTGTACATGAACCACTTCTTCTTTTTCAACTGATATGGTGATGGACATTTTGGTTGCTTCCGTGTCTTGGCTATTGTGAAAATTCCTGCAGTGCAGCTGTTGAAGCCTGTGCCTTCTCGACTCTGGACTTGTCAGGTGAGAGTCTCAGCGGTGGACCTGCTGAACGGAATGGTGGCTCAATTTTTACTTTTAAACGCAGCTCCTTTCTATTCTCATTATTGGCTGTCACCACTTTACATCTCACCAGCAGCTAGAGGGTACACAGTTCTCTAAAACCCCTTCAGCATGTAATGTTTGTAGACTTTTAGTTGATGGTAGTTGACATGTGTGAGTTGAAACCTTTTTGGAGGTTAGATCTGCATGAGTGTAATAATTACTGATGTGGAGCTTTTATCCATTTTCCTCTTTTTTGAAAGTGAGTGAGTAAAACTTAGCCCTCCATACAATCTCCTTGAAAAATTTGAGAGTTTTGAAACTTTTTGGCCATTCCCTACCTCCGCACAATTTTTTAGGGCAGGTGTCCTTTACAGCCCTGAATCCTTGTGAATGTTAAGTGACCATTAGCTGTGGGTTTAAAGCCGCTCTTGTGGGAAACGGCCACGAGGTGGCAGCATTTCTTCATTTCCAACTCTGGGTTTTTGGGCCACAGAGCTTTCCTGGCAATCGTGTTAGTAAGCTGCGAATTAGAGTGGAATGTGCCAGCGCAAACACCCAAGGGCTTATATCTCCTAAATTGTTGTTTGTTATTTAAATTTAATTTTTTAAATTATCAGAGCAAATTTGATCAAAATGTAGATTCTCCTAGGTGTACAGTTTCTGGTTCATCCTATCAGTGTATCTGTCTATTCCTGTTTGGATCCTTTCCCGTGTATGTTATTATAGAGTGTTGAGTAGACCGCTCTTCGTATTCCCTAGGTATTTTGTGATTATATATTTCCTATGTATTAGTATATGTCTGTTAACCCCCATATCCTAATTCATACAATCCTTACACCTTTCCATTTGGTTAAACATAATTTGGTGTTCTGAATTTATGTGTGTCCTTCTCTTGGGGATTATTTCATGAGTATCAATTTTTAGGTAACACCTATAAGTGACGTCATAGGATGTCGGCCTTTCGGTTGCTTTCTTACTTCAAGTTGGGTGATTATCTCTTGGTCCTTCTATGGTGGTGCCAACGGCACAGTTCTGTGCTTTTTCATGGCTAATATTCCATTGTGTACATGGGCGACTTCTTCTTGGTGCATTTTTCTGTTGATGGACATTTTGGTTTCTTCCAGGTCCTGGCTATGGTACATTTTGCTGCAGTGCGGGATTGCCCGCCTGTGTCTTTTTGATTCTGGTCTACACCAGTGATAGTCCCATGAGTGGGCCTACCACATCACATGGTAGCTCCATTATTACCCTTAAACGCACCTCCATTCTGCTCTCACTACTGGCTCTTACCAGGTTACATCCCACCGGCAGCTAAAGGGTACGCAGTTCTCTAAAACCCCTTCAGCCTTTATTGTTTGTAGACATTTTTTACTGATGATCATTCTGACGGCTGTGAGGTGAACGTTTGTGTACACTGGATTTGCATGGCTTTATTAATTCCTGCTGTTCAGCCTTTTTCCATTCCCGTTTTTTTAAGAAAAAAGAAATAAAGAAAAAGAAACAGAAGACAAATGTGCATAAATTATGCCTCTTGAAACTGTCGGTTTGAAATATGGACGCCTTTTGAATTTTTTGGTCGACATACGACCCCAGGATTGGTTTTCCGGGCAGGTGTGATTTACAGGCCTGCAATTATTTTGAATATCAACTGACCATTGATGCTGGGATGAAAGCTGCTGTTGTGTGAAACGCCCACAAGTTGGCAGCAGTTCTGCTTTACCAAATCTGGTGACTAGGGCAACAGAGCCTCAATGGAAGTCGTGTTCTAGGTTGTAATTTAGAATGGAATGTGCCAGGAAAAAGCCCCTTAAGTAGATGTCTCCCTACTTCTTGTTCATTTTTTTAAATTTAATTTTTATGTTTACCACAGCAAGTTTGATTACAAAGTTTGGCTTGTTCTAGGTGTGCAAGATGTGGTTCTTTGACACATACACATATGTCTTTTCTTCCTGGAATCCTTTTCCCATGTACGTTATGACAGAACGTTGAGTAGTCTTCTCTTGGTATTCCGTAGGTCTTTGGTGATTATATATTTCCCCTGTGTTTGTATACGTCTGTTAACCCTGATATGCTAATGTATCCAATCCTCACAAATTTCCATTGGGGAACCATAAGTTTGTTTAATGAATCTGTGGTTGGCCTTCTCTGTGGAAATATCTTCACTGGTATGAATTTATAGGTAATACCTATAAGTGATATCATAGGATATGTGTCTTTCTCTTTCTGACATACTACAAGTTGTGTGATTACCTCTAGACTCATCTACGGTGCTGCAAATGGCATCGTGTTCTTTATTTCCTTGGCTAATACTCTGTCTGTACATGTACCAGTTCTTCTTTGTCCACTCATCTGTTGATGGACTTTTTGGTTGCTTCCATGACTTGGCTATTGTAATGCTGCGGCAATGCACATTTGCCTGCCTGTGTCTTTCCAATTCTGTCTTCTTAGGTTATAGGCCCAGGAGTGGGCCTGCTGGATCATATGGTAGCAAAATGTTTACCTTGTAAAGGCACCTCCATTCTGTTCTCATTAGTGGCTCTTACCAGGTCACGTCCCACTTAACGTTGAGGGTATGCACTTCTGCACAACACCTTCAGCATTTATTGTTTGTAGTTTTTTTGCTGAGGTTTATTCTGACTAGTGTGAGCTGGTCCATGTTTGTGGTTGGATTTGCCTGCGTCTCATAATCCATTGAAATTGAGCTTTCTGGCATGTCCTTTTTGTCTTCAAGCTGTGCGTACAGCTTACCTCTTCAAACAGTTTTCTTGAAGTATGTGTGACATTTAGAAAGATTTTGGCCATTACGCCCCTCAAGACGTTTTGAGGGCAGGTTTCATTTACAGCCCTCCAGTACTGGTGCATATGAAGTGACCCTTAGCACAGTTTTTAAAGCTGCTGTTGCAGGTCACGGACAGAGGGTGGCAGCATTTCTGCTTTTCCCAAACTTTTAACTAGGGAAACAGACTACCTTGCAGTGGTATTCCTCGGTTATAAATTAGAGTGGAATGTGCCTGGATAAACCCCGAAAAGCTGATGTTTCTTTACTTATGTTTGTTTTCTACATTGAGTTTATATTTTTTTATTGGAGTCATATTCCATTGTGTACATGGACCACTTTTTCTTTGTGCATTCCTCTGTTGATGGACATTTTCATAGCTTCCAAGTGTTGGCTATGATAAATATTGCTGGAGTGTAGGATTGCCAGTCTGTGTTTTTTTTTTTATTTTTTGCGGTACGTGGGCCACTCACTGCCATGGCTACTCCCATTGCAGAGCACAGGCTCTGGACGCACAGGCCCAGCAGCCATAGCTCACGGGACCAGCCGCTCCACGGCGTGTGTGATTTTCCCGAACCAGGGCATGAACCCGTGTCCCCTTCTTCGGTGGAAGACCGTCAACCACTGTGCCACTCGTGAAGTCCAGCCTGTGTCTTTTTGATTCTCATCCTCTCAGTCGATAGGCCCAGCAGTGGGCATGCTTGATTGAATGGTAGCTCAGTATTTACCTTTTCAAGGCACCTCCTTTGTGTTTTCCTTACTGGCTCTTACCATGTCCCACATTGAACCAAGGCTAGGCATTTCTCCACAACCCCTTCAGCATTTATTGTTTGCAGAATTTTTGCTGATGGCCATTCTGACTGGTGTGAGCTGATAGGACTTTTGTAATTTGGATTTGCATGTCTTTAATTCTTTCTAAGGTTCATTTTCCCACACCTTTTAAAATTTCTGTTAAAGAAAAAATGAAAAAAATGGAGAATACAATTAACGTCCTGAAATTGTCTTCTTGAAAGGTTGCCCTCAAAATTGATGTTTTGGTCAATATTCGCCCCCAGGACTGTTTTTGAGGGCAGGTGTCATTCACAGGCCTGTAATGAGTGTGAATATTTAGTGACCATTAGCACTGCGTTTAAAGCTGCTGTTGTGGTAAACGGCCACTAGGCGGCAGCATTTCTCCATTCCCAAATCTGGTTACAAGGGCAGCAGAGCCCTTCTGGAATCCCTGTTCCTAAGTTGTAAATTGAAATGGAATGTGCCAGGAGAAACCCCCATAAGTTTATGTTACATTATTTCCTGTTTGTTGTTTTAGTTTTTTTTAATTGGGGTAATGATTAGAATATTGTTTGTGCTAGGTGTAGACAATCTGGTTCATTTGTGCATAACATATATATATCTATCTATATCTATATCTATATCTATATATATTCATGTACAGATCCACTTCCCATGTAAATTATGGCAGAGTGTTCCATAGACCTCCCTTACTATACGGTCGGTCTTTTGATATATGTATTTATTAGGTATTTGTACACGTATGGTAACCCTAATCTCTAATTTTTCCATTCACCCCACCTTTCCTTTTAGACAAGCATAGTTTGTTTTCTAAGTGTGTGAGTGTCTTTCTCTGTGCAAATAAGTTCATTTGTGTCAGTTGTTCGATAACGCCTATAAGTGATATCATAGGATATGTCTTTTGCTTTCCGACTTACCTCATGTTCTGTGATTATCTCTAGGCTCAACTATGGTGCCTCAAAGAGCAGTGTTTCATTGTTTTTCATGGCTAATATTCTATTGTGTACATGAACCACTTCTTCTTTTTCAACTGATATGGTGATGGACATTTTGGTTGCTTCCGTGTCTTGGCTATTGTGAAAATTCCTGCAGTGCAGCTGTTGAAGCCTGTGCCTTCTCGACTCTGGACTTGTCAGGTGAGAGTCTCAGCGGTGGGCCTGCTGAACGGAATGGTGGCTCAATTTTTACTTTTAAACGCAGCTCCTTTCTATTCTCATTATTGGCTGTCACCACTTTACATCTCACCAGCAGCTAGAGGGTACACAGTTCTCTAAAACCCCTTCAGCATGTAATGTTTGTAGACTTTTAGTTGATGGTAGTTGACATGTGTGAGTTGAAACCTTTTTGGAGGTTAGATCTGCATGAGTGTAATAATTACTGATGTGGAGCTTTTATCCATTTTCCTCTTTTTTGAAAGTGAGTGAGTAAAACTTAGCCCTCCATACAATCTCCTTGAAAAATTTGAGAGTTTTGAAACTTTTTGGCCATTCCCTACCTCCGCACAATTTTTTAGGGCAGGTGTCCTTTACAGCCCTGAATCCTTGTGAATGTTAAGTGACCATTAGCTGTGGGTTTAAAGCCGCTCTTGTGGGAAACGGCCACGAGGCGGCAGCCTTTCTTCATTTCCAACTCTGGGTTTTTGGGCCACAGAGCTTTCCTGGCAATCGTGTTAGTAAGCTGCGAATTAGAGTGGAATGTGCCAGCGCAAACACCCAAGGGCTTATATCTCCTAAATTGTTGTTTGTTATTTAAATTTAATTTTTTAAATTATCAGAGCAAATTTGATCAAAATGTAGATTCTCCTAGGTGTACAGTTTCTGGTTCATCCTATCAGTGTATCTGTCTATTCCTGTTTGGATCCTTTCCCGTGTATGTTATTATAGAGTGTTGAGTAGACCGCTCTTCGTATTCCCTAGGTATTTTGTGATTATATATTTCCTATGTATTAGTATATGTCTGTTAACCCCCATATCCTAATTCATACAATCCTTACACCTTTCCATTTGGTTAAACATAATTTGGTGTTCTGAATTTATGTGTGTCCTTCTCTTGGGGATTATTTCATGAGTATCAATTTTTAGGTAACACCTATAAGTGACGTCATAGGATGTCGGCCTTTCGGTTGCTTTCTTACTTCAAGTTGGGTGATTATCTCTTGGTCCTTCTATGGTGGTGCCAACGGCACAGTTCTGTGCTTTTTCATGGCTAATATTCCATTGTGTACATGGGCGACTTCTTCTTGGTGCATTTTTCTG
The DNA here is from genome assembly GCF_964341445.2 of Mesoplodon mirus. Taxonomy (NCBI): domain Eukaryota; kingdom Metazoa; phylum Chordata; class Mammalia; order Artiodactyla; family Ziphiidae; genus Mesoplodon; species Mesoplodon mirus. The sequence goes on from NC_138981.1 coordinate 141,377,532, forward strand.
TTGATGGACATTTTGGTTTCTTCCAGGTCCTGGCTATGGTACATTTTGCTGCAGTGCGGGATTGCCCACCTGTGTCTTTTTGATTCTGGTCTACTCCAGTGATAGTCCTATGAGTGGGCCTACCACATCACATGGTAGCTCCATTATTACCCTTAAACGCACCTCCATTCTGCTCTCACTACTGGCTCTTACCAGGTTACATCCCACCGGCAGCTAAAGGGTACGCAGTTCTCTAAAACCCCTTCAGCCTTTATTGTTTGTAGACATTTTTTACTGATGATCATTCTGACGGCTGTGAGGTGAACGTTTGTGTACACTGGATTTGCATGGCTTTATTAATTCCTGCTGTTCAGCCTTTTTCCATTCCCGTTTTTTTAAGAAAAAAGAAATAAAGAAAAAGAAACAGAAGACAAATGTGCATAAATTATGCCTCTTGAAACTGTCGGTTTGAAATATGGACGCCTTTTGAATTTTTTGGTCGACATACGACCCCAGGATTGGTTTTCCGGGCAGGTGTGATTTACAGGCCTGCAATTATTTTGAATATCAACTGACCATTGATGCTGGGATGAAAGCTGCTGTTGTGTGAAACGCCCACAAGGTGGCAGCAGTTCTACTTTACCAAATCTGGTGACTAGGGCAACAGAGCCTCAATGGAAGTCGTGTTCTAGGTTGTAATTTAGAATGGAATGTGCCAGGAAAAAGCCCCTTAAGTAGATGTCTCCCTACTTCTTGTTCATTTTTTTAAATTTAATTTTTATGTTTACCACAGCAAGTTTGATTACAAAGTTTGGCTTGTTCTAGGTGTGCAAGATGTGGTTCTTTGACACATACACATATGTCTTTTCTTCCTGGAATCCTTTTCCCATGTACGTTATGACAGAACGTTGAGTAGTCTTCTCTTGGTATTCCGTAGGTCTTTGGTGATTATATATTTCCCCTGTGTTTGTATACGTCTGTTAACCCTGATATGCTAATGTATCCAATCCTCACAAATTTCCATTGGGGAACCATAAGTTTGTTTAATGAATCTGTGGTTGGCCTTCTCTGTGGAAATATCTTCACTGGTATGAATTTATAGGTAATACCTATAAGTGATATCATAGGATATGTGTCTTTTCTCTTTCTGACATACTACAAGTTGTGTGATTACCTCTAGACTCATCTACGGTGCTGCAAATGGCATCATGTCCTTTATTTCCTTGGCTAATACTCTGTCTGTACATGTACCAGTTCTTCTTTGTCCACTCATCTGTTGATGGACTTTTTGGTTGCTTCCATGACTTGGCTATTGTAATGCTGCGGCAATGCACATTTGCCTGCCTGTGTCTTTCCAATTCTGTCTTCTTAGGTTATAGGCCCAGGAGTGGGCCTGCTGGATCATATGGTAGCAAAATGTTTACCTTGTAAAGGCACCTCCATTCTGTTCTCATTAGTGGCTCTTACCAGGTCACGTCCCACTTAACGTTGAGGGTATGCACTTCTGCACAACACCTTCAGCATTTATTGTTTGTAGTTTTTTTGCTGAGGTTTATTCTGACTAGTGTGAGCTGGTCCATGTTTGTGGTTGGATTTGCCTGCGTCTCATAATCCATTGAAATTGAGCTTTCTGGCATGTCCTTTTTGTCTTCAAGCTGTGCGTACAGCTTACCTCTTCAAACTGTTTTCTTGAAGTATGTGTGACATTTAGAAAGATTTTGGCCATTACGCCCCTCAAGACGTTTTGAGGGCAGGTTTCATTTACAGCCCTCCAGTACTGGTGCATATGAAGTGACCCTTAGCACAGTTTTTAAAGCTACTGTTGCAGGTCACGGACAGAGGGTGGCAGCATTTCTGCTTTTCCCAAACTTTTAACTAGGGAAACAGACTACCTTGCAGTGGTATTCCTCGGTTATAAATTAGAGTGGAATGTGCCTGGATAAACCCCGAAAAGCTGATGTTTCTTTACTTATGTTTGTTTTCTACATTGAATTTATATTTTTTTATTGGAGTCATATTCCATTGTGTACATGGACCACTTTTTCTTTGTGCATTCCTCTGTTGATGGACATTTTCATAGCTTCCAAGTGTTGGCTATGATAAATATTGCTGGAGTGTAGGATTGCCAGTCTGTGTTTTTTTTTTTATTTTTTGCGGTACGTGGGCCACTCACTGCCATGGCTACTCCCATTGCAGAGCACAGGCTCTGGACGCACAGGCCCAGCAGCCATAGCTCACGGGACCAGCCGCTCCGCGGCGTGTGTGATTTTCCCGAACCAGGGCATGAACCCGTGTCCCCTTCTTCGGTGGAAGACCGTCAACCACTGTGCCACTAGTGAAGTCCAGCCTGTGTCTTTTTGATTCTCATCCTCTCAGTCGATAGGCCCAGCAGTGGGCATGCTTGATTGAATGGTAGCTCAGTATTTACCTTTTCAAGGCACCTCCTTTGTGTTTTCCTTACTGGCTCTTACCATGTCCCACATTGAACCAAGGCTAGGCATTTCTCCACAACCCCTTCAGCATTTATTGTTTGCAGAATTTTTGCTGATGGCCATTCTGACTGGTGTGAGCTGATAGGACTTTTGTAATTTGGATTTGCATGTCTTTAATTCTTTCTAAGGTTCATTTTCCCACACCTTTTAAAATTTCTGTTAAAGAAAAAATGAAAAAAATGGAGAATACAATTAACGTCCTGAAATTGTCTTCTTGAAAGGTTGCCCTCAAAATTGATGTTTTGGTCAATATTCGCCCCCAGGACTGTTTTTGAGGGCAGGTGTCATTCACAGGCCTGTAATGAGTGTGAATATTTAGTGACCATTAGCACTGCGTTTAAAGCTGCTGTTGTGGTAAACGGCCACTAGGCGGCAGCATTTCTCCATTCCCAAATCTGGTTACTAGGGCAGCAGAGCCCTTCTGGAATCCCTGTTCCTAAGTTGTAAATTGAAATGGAATGTGCCAGGAGAAACCCCCATAAGTTTATGTTACATTATTTCCTGTTTGTTGTTTTAGTTTTTTTTTAATTGGGGTAATGATTAGAATATTGTTTGTGCTAGGTGTAGACAATCTGGTTCATTTGTGCATAACATATATATATCTATCTATATCTATATCTATATCTATATATATTCATGTACAGATCCACTTCCCATGTAAATTATGGCAGAGTGTTCCATAGACCTCCCTTACTATACGGTCGGTCTTTTGATATATGTATTTATTAGGTATTTGTACACGTATGGTAACCCTAATCTCTAATTTTTCCATTCCCCCCACCTTTCCTTTTAGACAAGCATAGTTTGTTTTCTAAGTGTGTGAGTGTCTTTCTCTGTGCAAATAAGTTCATTTGTGTCAGTTGTTCGATAACGCCTATAAGTGATATCATAGGATATGTCTTTTGCTTTCCGACTTACCTCATGTTCTGTGATTATCTCTAGGCTCAACTATGGTGCCTCAAAGAGCAGTGTTTCATTGTTTTTCATGGCTAATATTCTATTGTGTACATGAACCACTTCTTCTTTTTCAACTGATATGGTGATGGACATTTTGGTTGCTTCCGTGTCTTGGCTATTGTGAAAATTCCTGCAGTGCAGCTGTTGAAGCCTGTGCCTTCTCGACTCTGGACTTGTCAGGTGAGAGTCTCAGCGGTGGGCCTGCTGAACGGAATGGTGGCTCAATTTTTACTTTTAAACGCAGCTCCTTTCTATTCTCATTATTGGCTGTCACCACTTTACATCTCACCAGCAGCTAGAGGGTACACAGTTCTCTAAAACCCCTTCAGCATGTAATGTTTGTAGACTTTTAGTTGATGGTAGTTGACATGTGTGAGTTGAAACCTTTTTGGAGGTTAGATCTGCATGAGTGTAATAATTACTGATGTGGAGCTTTTATCCATTTTCCTCTTTTTTGAAAGTGAGTGAGTAAAACTTAGCCCTCCATACAATCTCCTTGAAAAATTTGAGAGTTTTGAAACTTTTTGGCCATTCCCTACCTCCGCACAATTTTTTAGGGCAGGTGTCCTTTACAGCCCTGAATCCTTGTGAATGTTAAGTGACCATTAGCTGTGGGTTTAAAGCCGCTCTTGTGGGAAACGGCCACGAGGCGGCAGCCTTTCTTCATTTCCAACTCTGGGTTTTTGGGCCACAGAGCTTTCCTGGCAATCGTGTTAGTAAGCTGCGAATTAGAGTGGAATGTGCCAGCGCAAACACCCAAGGGCTTATATCTCCTAAATTGTTGTTTGTTATTTAAATTTAATTTTTTAAATTATCAGAGCAAATTTGATCAAAATGTAGATTCTCCTAGGTGTACAGTTTCTGGTTCATCCTATCAGTGTATCTGTCTATTCCTGTTTGGATCCTTTCCCGTGTATGTTATTATAGAGTGTTGAGTAGACCGCTCTTCGTATTCCCTAGGTATTTTGTGATTATATATTTCCTATGTATTAGTATATGTCTGTTAACCCCCATATCCTAATTCATACAATCCTTACACCATTCCATTTGGTTAAACATAATTTGGTTTTCTGAATCTATGTGTGTCCTTCTCTTGGAGATTATTTCATGAGTATCAATTTTTAGGTAACACCTATAAGTGACGTCATAGGATGTCGGCCTTTCGGTTGCTTTCTTACTTCAAGTTGGGTGATTATCTCTTGGTCCTTCTATGGTGGTGCCAACGGCACAGTTCTGTGCTTTTTCATGGCTAATATTCCATTGTGTACATGGGCGACTTCTTCTTGGTGCATTTTTCTGTTGATGGACATTTTGGTTTCTTCCAGGTCCTGGCTATGGTACATTTTGCTGCAGTGCGTGATTGCCCGCCTGTGTCTTTTTGATTCTGGTCTACACCAGTGATAGTCCCATGAGTGGGCCTACCACATCACATGGTAGCTCCATTATTACCCTTAAACGCACCTCCATTCTGCTCTCACTACTGGCTCTTACCAGGTTACATCCCACCGGCAGCTAAAGGGTACGCAGTTCTCTAAAACCCCTTCAGCCTTTATTGTTTGTAGACATTTTTTACTGATGATCATTCTGACGGCTGTGAGGTGAACGTTTGTGTACACTGGATTTGCATGGCTTTATTAATTCCTGCTGTTCAGCCTTTTTCCATTCCCGTTTTTTTAAGAAAAAAGAAATAAAGAAAAAGAAACAGAAGACAAATGTGCATAAATTATGCCTCTTGAAACTGTCGGTTTGAAATATGGACGCCTTTTGAATTTTTTGGTCGACATACGACCCCAGGATTGGTTTTCCGGGCAGGTGTGATTTACAGGCCTGCAATTATTTTGAATATCAACTGACCATTGATGCTGGGATGAAAGCTGCTGTTGTGTGAAACGCCCACAAGTTGGCAGCAGTTCTGCTTTACCAAATCTGGTGACTAGGGCAACAGAGCCTCAATGGAAGTCGTGTTCTAGGTTGTAATTTAGAATGGAATGTGCCAGGAAAAAGCCCCTTAAGTAGATGTCTCCCTACTTCTTGTTCATTTTTTTAAATTTAATTTTTATGTTTACCACAGCAAGTTTGATTACAAAGTTTGGCTTGTTCTAGGTGTGCAAGATGTGGTTCTTTGACACATACACATATGTCTTTTCTTCCTGGAATCCTTTTCCCATGTACGTTATGACAGAACGTTGAGTAGTCTTCTCTTGGTATTCCGTAGGTCTTTGGTGATTATATATTTCCCCTGTGTTTGTATACGTCTGTTAACCCTGATATGCTAATGTATCCAATCCTCACAAATTTCCATTGGGGAACCATAAGTTTGTTTAATGAATCTGTGGTTGGCCTTCTCTGTGGAAATATCTTCACTGGTATGAATTTATAGGTAATACCTATAAGTGATATCATAGGATATGTGTCTTTCTCTTTCTGACATACTACAAGTTGTGTGATTACCTCTAGACTCATCTACGGTGCTGCAAATGGCATCGTGTTCTTTATTTCCTTGGCTAATACTCTGTCTGTACATGTACCAGTTCTTCTTTGTCCACTCATCTGTTGATGGACTTTTTGGTTGCTTCCATGACTTGGCTATTGTAATGCTGCGGCAATGCACATTTGCCTGCCTGTGTCTTTCCAATTCTGTCTTCTTAGGTTATAGGCCCAGGAGTGGGCCTGCTGGATCATATGGTAGCAAAATGTTTACCTTGTAAAGGCACCTCCATTCTGTTCTCATTAGTGGCTCTTACCAGGTCACGTCCCACTTAACGTTGAGGGTATGCACTTCTGCACAACACCTTCAGCATTTATTGTTTGTAGTTTTTTTGCTGAGGTTTATTCTGACTAGTGTGAGCTGGTCCATGTTTGTGGTTGGATTTGCCTGCGTCTCATAATCCATTGAAATTGAGCTTTCTGGCATGTCCTTTTTGTCTTCAAGCTGTGCGTACAGCTTACCTCTTCAAACAGTTTTCTTGAAGTATGTGTGACATTTAGAAAGATTTTGGCCATTACGCCCCTCAAGACGTTTTGAGGGCAGGTTTCATTTACAGCCCTCCAGTACTGGTGCATATGAAGTGACCCTTAGCACAGTTTTTAAAGCTGCTGTTGCAGGTCACGGACAGAGGGTGGCAGCATTTCTGCTTTTCCCAAACTTTTAACTAGGGAAACAGACTACCTTGCAGTGGTATTCCTCGGTTATAAATTAGAGTGGAATGTGCCTGGATAAACCCCGAAAAGCTGATGTTTCTTTACTTATGTTTGTTTTCTACATTGAGTTTATATTTTTTTATTGGAGTCATATTCCATTGTGTACATGGACCACTTTTTCTTTGTGCATTCCTCTGTTGATGGACATTTTCATAGCTTCCAAGTGTTGGCTATGATAAATATTGCTGGAGTGTAGGATTGCCAGTCTGTGTTTTTTTTTTTATTTTTTGCGGTACGTGGGCCACTCACTGCCATGGCTACTCCCATTGCAGAGCACAGGCTCTGGACGCACAGGCCCAGCAGCCATAGCTCACGGGACCAGCCGCTCCACGGCGTGTGTGATTTTCCCGAACCAGGGCATGAACCCGTGTCCCCTTCTTCGGTGGAAGACCGTCAACCACTGTGCCACTCGTGAAGTCCAGCCTGTGTCTTTTTGATTCTCATCCTCTCAGTCGATAGGCCCAGCAGTGGGCATGCTTGATTGAATGGTAGCTCAGTATTTACCTTTTCAAGGCACCTCCTTTGTGTTTTCCTTACTGGCTCTTACCATGTCCCACATTGAACCAAGGCTAGGCATTTCTCCACAACCCCTTCAGCATTTATTGTTTGCAGAATTTTTGCTGATGGCCATTCTGACTGGTGTGAGCTGATAGGACTTTTGTAATTTGGATTTGCATGTCTTTAATTCTTTCTAAGGTTCATTTTCCCACACCTTTTAAAATTTCTGTTAAAGAAAAAATGAAAAAAATGGAGAATACAATTAACGTCCTGAAATTGTCTTCTTGAAAGGTTGCCCTCAAAATTGATGTTTTGGTCAATATTCGCCCCCAGGACTGTTTTTGAGGGCAGGTGTCATTCACAGGCCTGTAATGAGTGTGAATATTTAGTGACCATTAGCACTGTGTTTAAAGCTGCTGTTGTGGTAAACGGCCACTAGGCGGCAGCATTTCTCCATTCCCAAATCTGGTTACTAGGGCAGCAGAGCCCTTCTGGAATCCCTGTTCCTAAGTTGTAAATTGAAATGGAATGTGCCAGGAGAAACCCCCATAAGTTTATGTTACATTATTTCCTGTTTGTTGTTTTAGTTTTTTTTAATTGGGGTAATGATTAGAATATTGTTTGTGCTAGGTGTAGACAATCTGGTTCATTTGTGCATAACATATATATATCTATCTATATCTATATCTATATCTATATATATTCATGTACAGATCCACTTCCCATGTAAATTATGGCAGAGTGTTCCATAGACCTCCCTTACTATACGGTCGGTCTTTTGATATATGTATTTATTAGGTATTTGTACACGTATGGTAACCCTAATCTCTAATTTTTCCATTCCCCCCACCTTTCCTTTTAGACAAGCATAGTTTGTTTTCTAAGTGTGTGAGTGTCTTTCTCTGTGCAAATAAGTTCATTTGTGTCAGTTGTTCGATAACGCCTATAAGTGATATCATAGGATATGTCTTTTGCTTTCCGACTTACCTCATGTTCTGTGATTATCTCTAGGCTCAACTATGGTGCCTCAAAGAGCAGTGTTTCATTGTTTTTCATGGCTAATATTCTATTGTGTACATGAACCACTTCTTCTTTTTCAACTGATATGGTGATGGACATTTTGGTTGCTTCCGTGTCTTGGCTATTGTGAAAATTCCTGCAGTGCAGCTGTTGAAGCCTGTGCCTTCTCGACTCTGGACTTGTCAGGTGAGAGTCTCAGCGGTGGGCCTGCTGAACGGAATGGTGGCTCAATTTTTACTTTTAAACGCAGCTCCTTTCTATTCTCATTATTGGCTGTCACCACTTTACATCTCACCAGCAGCTAGAGGGTACACAGTTCTCTAAAACCCCTTCAGCATGTAATGTTTGTAGACTTTTAGTTGATGGTAGTTGACATGTGTGAGTTGAAACCTTTTTGGAGGTTAGATCTGCATGAGTGTAATAATTACTGATGTGGAGCTTTTATCCATTTTCCTCTTTTTTGAAAGTGAGTGAGTAAAACTTAGCCCTCCATACAATCTCCTTGAAAAATTTGAGAGTTTTGAAACTTTTTGGCCATTCCCTACCTCCGCACAATTTTTTAGGGCAGGTGTCCTTTACAGCCCTGAATCCTTGTGAATGTTAAGTGACCATTAGCTGTGGGTTTAAAGCCGCTCTTGTGGGAAACGGCCACGAGGCGGCAGCCTTTCTTCATTTCCAACTCTGGGTTTTTGGGCCACAGAGCTTTCCTGGCAATCGTGTTAGTAAGCTGCGAATTAGAGTGGAATGTGCCAGCGCAAACACCCAAGGGCTTATATCTCCTAAATTGTTGTTTGTTATTTAAATTTAATTTTTTAAATTATCAGAGCAAATTTGATCAAAATGTAGATTCTCCTAGGTGTACAGTTTCTGGTTCATCCTATCAGTGTATCTGTCTATTCCTGTTTGGATCCTTTCCCGTGTATGTTATTATAGAGTGTTGAGTAGACCGCTCTTCGTATTCCCTAGGTATTTTGTGATTATATATTTCCTATGTATTAGTATATGTCTGTTAACCCCCATATCCTAATTCATACAATCCTTACACCTTTCCATTTGGTTAAACATAATTTGGTGTTCTGAATTTATGTGTGTCCTTCTCTTGGGGATTATTTCATGAGTATCAATTTTTAGGTAACACCTATAAGTGACGTCATAGGATGTCGGCCTTTCGGTTGCTTTCTTACTTCAAGTTGGGTGATTATCTCTTGGTCCTTCTATGGTGGTGCCAACGGCACAGTTCTGTGCTTTTTCATGGCTAATATTCCATTGTGTACATGGGCGACTTCTTCTTGGTGCATTTTTCTGTTGATGGACATTTTGGTTTCTTCCAGGTCCTGGCTATGGTACATTTTGCTGCAGTGCGGGATTGCCCACCTGTGTCTTTTTGATTCTGGTCTACTCCAGTGATAGTCCCATGAGTGGGCCTACCACATCACATGGTAGCTCCATTATTACCCTTAAACGCACCTCCATTCTGCTCTCACTACTGGCTCTTACCAGGTTACATCCCACCGGCAGCTAAAGGGTACGCAGTTCTCTAAAACCCCTTCAGCCTTTATTGTTTGTAGACATTTTTTACTGATGATCATTCTGACGGCTGTGAGGTGAACGTTTGTGTACACTGGATTTGCATGGCTTTATTAATTCCTGCTGTTCAGCCTTTTTCCATTCCCGTTTTTTTAAGAAAAAAGAAATAAAGAAAAAGAAACAGAAGACAAATGTGCATAAATTATGCCTCTTGAAACTGTCGGTTTGAAATATGGACGCCTTTTGAATTTTTTGGTCGACATACGACCCCAGGATTGGTTTTCCGGGCAGGTGTGATTTACAGGCCTGCAAGTATTTTGAATATCAACTGACCATTGATGCTGGGATGAAAGCTGCTGTTGTGTGAAATGCCCACAAGGTGGCAGCAGTTCTACTTTACCAAATCTGGTGACTAGGGCAACAGAGCCTCAATGGAAGTCGTGTTCTAGGTTGTAATTTAGAATGGAATGTGCCAGGAAAAAGCCCCTTAAGTAGATGTCTCCCTACTTCTTGTTCATTTTTTTAAATTTAATTTTTATGTTTACCACAGCAAGTTTGATTACAAAGTTTGGCTTGTTCTAGGTGTGCAGGATGTGGTTCTTTGACACATACACATATGTCTTTTCTTCCTGGAATCCTTTTCCCATGTACGTTATGACAGAACGTTGAGTAGTCTTCTCTTGGTATTCCGTAGGTCTTTGGTGATTATATATTTCCCCTGTGTTTGTATACGTCTGTTAACCCTGATATGCTAATGTATCCAATCCTCACAAATTTCCATTGGGGAACCATAATAAGTTTGTTTAATGAATCTGTGGTTGGCCTTCTCTGTGGAAATATCTTCACTGGTATGAATTTATAGGTAATACCTATAAGTGATATCATAGGATATGTGTCTTTCTCTTTCTGACATACTACAAGTTGTGTGATTACCTCTAGACTCATCTACGGTGCTGCAAATGGCATCATGTCCTTTATTTCCTTGGCTAATACTCTGTCTGTACATGTACCAGTTCTTCTTTGTCCACTCATCTGTTGATGGACTTTTTGGTTGCTTCCATGACTTGGCTATTGTAATGCTGCGGCAATGCACATTTGCCTGCCTGTGTCTTTCCAATTCTGTCTTCTTAGGTTATAGGCCCAGGAGTGGGCCTGCTGGATCATATGGTAGCAAAATGTTTACCTTGTAAAGGCACCTCCATTCTGTTCTCATTAGTGGTTCTTACCAGGTCACGTCCCACTTAACGTTGAGGGTATGCACTTCTGCACAACACCTTCAGCATTTATTGTTTGTAGTTTTTTTGCTGAGGTTTATTCTGACTAGTGTGAGCTGGTCCATGTTTGTGGTTGGATTTGCCTGCGTCTCATAATCCATTGAAATTGAGCTTTCTGGCATGTCCTTTTTGTCTTCAAGCTGTGCGTACAGCTTACCTCTTCAAACTGTTTTCTTGAAGTATGTGTGACATTTAGAAAGATTTTGGCCATTACGCCCCTCAAGACGTTTTGAGGGCAGGTTTCATTTACAGCCCTCCAGTACTGGTGCATATGAAGTGACCCTTAGCACAGTTTTTAAAGCTACTGTTGCAGGTCACGGACAGAGGGTGGCAGCATTTCTGCTTTTCCCAAACTTTTAACTAGGGAAACAGACTACCTTGCAGTGGTATTCCTCGGTTATAAATTAGAGTGGAATGTGCCTGGATAAACCCCGAAAAGCTGATGTTTCTTTACTTATGTTTGTTTTCTACATTGAATTTATATTTTTTTTTATTGGAGTCATATTCCATTGTGTACATGGACCACTTTTTCTTTGTGCATTCCTCTGTTGATGGACATTTTCATAGCTTCCAAGTGTTGGCTATGATAAATATTGCTGGAGTGTAGGATTGCCAGTCTGTGTTTTTTTTTTTATTTTTTGCGGTACGTGGGCCACTCACTGCCATGGCTACTCCCATTGCAGAGCACAGGCTCTGGACGCACAGGCCCAGCAGCCATAGCTCACGGGACCAGCCGCTCCGCGGCGTGTGTGATTTTCCCGAACCAGGGCATGAACCCGTGTCCCCTTCTTCGGTGGAAGACCGTCAACCACTGTGCCACTAGTGAAGTCCAGCCTGTGTCTTTTTGATTCTCATCCTCTCAGTCGATAGGCCCAGCAGTGGGCATGCTTGATTGAATGGTAGCTCAGTATTTACCTTTTCAAGGCACCTCCTTTGTGTTTTCCTTACTGGCTCTTACCATGTCCCACATTGAACCAAGGCTAGGCATTTCTCCACAACCCCTTCAGCATTTATTGTTTGCAGAATTTTTGCTGATGGCCATTCTGACTGGTGTGAGCTGATAGGACTTTTGTAATTTGGATTTGCATGTCTTTAATTCTTTCTAAGGTTCATTTTCCCACACCTTTTAAAATTTCTGTTAAAGAAAAAATGAAAAAAATGGAGAATACAATTAACGTCCTGAAATTGTCTTCTTGAAAGGTTGCCCTCAAAATTGATGTTTTGGTCAATATTCGCCCCCAGGACTGTTTTTGAGGGCAGGTGTCATTCACAGGCCTGTAATGAGTGTGAATATTTAGTGACCATTAGCACTGCGTTTAAAGCTGCTGTTGTGGTAAACGGCCACTAGGCGGCAGCATTTCTCCATTCCCAAATCTGGTTACTAGGGCAGCAGAGCCCTTCTGGAATCCCTGTTCCTAAGTTGTAAATTGAAATGGAATGTGCCAGGAGAAACCCCCATAAGTTTATGTTACATTATTTCCTGTTTGTTGTTTTAGTTTTTTTTTAATTGGGGTAATGATTAGAATATTGTTTGTGCTAGGTGTAGACAATCTGGTTCATTTGTGCATAACATATATATATCTATCTATATCTATATCTATATCTATATATATTCATGTACAGATCCACTTCCCATGTAAATTATGGCAGAGTGTTCCATAGACCTCCCTTACTATACGGTCGGTCTTTTGATATATGTATTTATTAGGTATTTGTACACGTATGGTAACCCTAATCTCTAATTTTTCCATTCCCCCCACCTTTCCTTTTAGACAAGCATAGTTTGTTTTCTAAGTGTGTGAGTGTCTTTCTCTGTGCAAATAAGTTCATTTGTGTCAGTTGTTCGATAACGCCTATAAGTGATATCATAGGATATGTCTTTTGCTTTCCGACTTACCTCATGTTCTGTGATTATCTCTAGGCTCAACTATGGTGCCTCAAAGAGCAGTGTTTCATTGTTTTTCATGGCTAATATTCTATTGTGTACATGAACCACTTCTTCTTTTTCAACTGATATGGTGATGGACATTTTGGTTGCTTCCGTGTCTTGGCTATTGTGAAAATTCCTGCAGTGCAGCTGTTGAAGCCTGTGCCTTCTCGACTCTGGACTTGTCAGGTGAGAGTCTCAGCGGTGGGCCTGCTGAACGGAATGGTGGCTCAATTTTTACTTTTAAACGCAGCTCCTTTCTATTCTCATTATTGGCTGTCACCACTTTACATCTCACCAGCAGCTAGAGGGTACACAGTTCTCTAAAACCCCTTCAGCATGTAATGTTTGTAGACTTTTAGTTGATGGTAGTTGACATGTGTGAGTTGAAACCTTTTTGGAGGTTAGATCTGCATGAGTGTAATAATTACTGATGTGGAGCTTTTATCCATTTTCCTCTTTTTTGAAAGTGAGTGAGTAAAACTTAGCCCTCCATACAATCTCCTTGAAAAATTTGAGAGTTTTGAAACTTTTTGGCCATTCCCTACCTCCGCACAATTTTTTAGGGCAGGTGTCCTTTACAGCCCTGAATCCTTGTGAATGTTAAGTGACCATTAGCTGTGGGTTTAAAGCCGCTCTTGTGGGAAACGGCCACGAGGCGGCAGCCTTTCTTCATTTCCAACTCTGGGTTTTTGGGCCACAGAGCTTTCCTGGCAATCGTGTTAGTAAGCTGCGAATTAGAGTGGAATGTGCCAGCGCAAACACCCAAGGGCTTATATCTCCTAAATTGTTGTTTGTTATTTAAATTTAATTTTTTAAATTATCAGAGCAAATTTGATCAAAATGTAGATTCTCCTAGGTGTACAGTTTCTGGTTCATCCTATCAGTGTATCTGTCTATTCCTGTTTGGATCCTTTCCCGTGTATGTTATTATAGAGTGTTGAGTAGACCGCTCTTCGTATTCCCTAGGTATTTTGTGATTATATATTTCCTATGTATTAGTATATGTCTGTTAACCCCCATATCCTAATTCATACAATCCTTACACCTTTCCATTTGGTTAAACATAATTTGGTGTTCTGAATTTATGTGTGTCCTTCTCTTGGGGATTATTTCATGAGTATCAATTTTTAGGTAACACCTATAAGTGACGTCATAGGATGTCGGCCTTTCGGTTGCTTTCTTACTTCAAGTTGGGTGATTATCTCTTGGTCCTTCTATGGTGGTGCCAACGGCACAGTTCTGTGCTTTTTCATGGCTAATATTCCATTGTGTACATGGGCGACTTCTTCTTGGTGCATTTTTCTGTTGATGGACATTTTGGTTTCTTCCAGGTCCTGGCTATGGTACATTTTGCTGCAGTGCGGGATTGCCCACCTGTGTCTTTTTGATTCTGGTCTACTCCAGTGATAGTCCCATGAGTGGGCCTACCACATCACATGGTAGCTCCATTATTACCCTTAAACGCACCTCCATTCTGCTCTCACTACTGGCTCTTACCAGGTTACATCCCACCGGCAGCTAAAGGGTACGCAGTTCTCTAAAACCCCTTCAGCCTTTATTGTTTGTAGACATTTTTTACTGATGATCATTCTGACGGCTGTGAGGTGAACGTTTGTGTACACTGGATTTGCATGGCTTTATTAATTCCTGCTGTTCAGCCTTTTTCCATTCCCGTTTTTTTAAGAAAAAAGAAATAAAGAAAAAGAAACAGAAGACAAATGTGCATAAATTATGCCTCTTGAAACTGTCGGTTTGAAATATGGACGCCTTTTGAATTTTTTGGTCGACATACGACCCCAGGATTGGTTTTCCGGGCAGGTGTGATTTACAGGCCTGCAAGTATTTTGAATATCAACTGACCATTGATGCTGGGATGAAAGCTGCTGTTGTGTGAAATGCCCACAAGGTGGCAGCAGTTCTACTTTACCAAATCTGGTGACTAGGGCAACAGAGCCTCAATGGAAGTCGTGTTCTAGGTTGTAATTTAGAATGGAATGTGCCAGGAAAAAGCCCCTTAAGTAGATGTCTCCCTACTTCTTGTTCATTTTTTTAAATTTAATTTTTATGTTTACCACAGCAAGTTTGATTACAAAGTTTGGCTTGTTCTAGGTGTGCAGGATGTGGTTCTTTGACACATACACATATGTCTTTTCTTCCTGGAATCCTTTTCCCATGTACGTTATGACAGAACGTTGAGTAGTCTTCTCTTGGTATTCCGTAGGTCTTTGGTGATTATATATTTCCCCTGTGTTTGTATACGTCTGTTAACCCTGATATGCTAATGTATCCAATCCTCACAAATTTCCATTGGGGAACCATAATAAGTTTGTTTAATGAATCTGTGGTTGGCCTTCTCTGTGGAAATATCTTCACTGGTATGAATTTATAGGTAATACCTATAAGTGATATCATAGGATATGTGTCTTTCTCTTTCTGACATACTACAAGTTGTGTGATTACCTCTAGACTCATCTACGGTGCTGCAAATGGCATCATGTCCTTTATTTCCTTGGCTAATACTCTGTCTGTACATGTACCAGTTCTTCTTTGTCCACTCATCTGTTGATGGACTTTTTGGTTGCTTCCATGACTTGGCTATTGTAATGCTGCGGCAATGCACATTTGCCTGCCTGTGTCTTTCCAATTCTGTCTTCTTAGGTTATAGGCCCAGGAGTGGGCCTGCTGGATCATATGGTAGCAAAATGTTTACCTTGTAAAGGCACCTCCATTCTGTTCTCATTAGTGGTTCTTACCAGGTCACGTCCCACTTAACGTTGAGGGTATGCACTTCTGCACAACACCTTCAGCATTTATTGTTTGTAGTTTTTTTGCTGAGGTTTATTCTGACTAGTGTGAGCTGGTCCATGTTTGTGGTTGGATTTGCCTGCGTCTCATAATCCATTGAAATTGAGCTTTCTGGCATGTCCTTTTTGTCTTCAAGCTGTGCGTACAGCTTACCTCTTCAAACTGTTTTCTTGAAGTATGTGTGACATTTAGAAAGATTTTGGCCATTACGCCCCTCAAGACGTTTTGAGGGCAGGTTTCATTTACAGCCCTCCAGTACTGGTGCATATGAAGTGACCCTTAGCACAGTTTTTAAAGCTACTGTTGCAGGTCACGGACAGAGGGTGGCAGCATTTCTGCTTTTCCCAAACTTTTAACTAGGGAAACAGACTACCTTGCAGTGGTATTCCTCGGTTATAAATTAGAGTGGAATGTGCCTGGATAAACCCCGAAAAGCTGATGTTTCTTTACTTATGTTTGTTTTCTACATTGAATTTATATTTTTTTTTATTGGAGTCATATTCCATTGTGTACATGGACCACTTTTTCTTTGTGCATTCCTCTGTTGATGGACATTTTCATAGCTTCCAAGTGTTGGCTATGATAAATATTGCTGGAGTGTAGGATTGCCAGTCTGTGTTTTTTTTTTTATTTTTTGCGGTACGTGGGCCACTCACTGCCATGGCTACTCCCATTGCAGAGCACAGGCTCTGGACGCACAGGCCCAGCAGCCATAGCTCACGGGACCAGCCGCTCCGCGGCGTGTGTGATTTTCCCGAACCAGGGCATGAACCCGTGTCCCCTTCTTCGGTGGAAGACCGTCAACCACTGTGCCACTAGTGAAGTCCAGCCTGTGTCTTTTTGATTCTCATCCTCTCAGTCGATAGGCCCAGCAGTGGGCATGCTTGATTGAATGGTAGCTCAGTATTTACCTTTTCAAGGCACCTCCTTTGTGTTTTCCTTACTGGCTCTTACCATGTCCCACATTGAACCAAGGCTAGGCATTTCTCCACAACCCCTTCAGCATTTATTGTTTGCAGAATTTTTGCTGATGGCCATTCTGACTGGTGTGAGCTGATAGGACTTTTGTAATTTGGATTTGCATGTCTTTAATTCTTTCTAAGGTTCATTTTCCCACACCTTTTAAAATTTCTGTTAAAGAAAAAATGAAAAAAATGGAGAATACAATTAACGTCCTGAAATTGTCTTCTTGAAAGGTTGCCCTCAAAATTGATGTTTTGGTCAATATTCGCCCCCAGGACTGTTTTTGAGGGCAGGTGTCATTCACAGGCCTGTAATGAGTGTGAATATTTAGTGACCATTAGCACTGCGTTTAAAGCTGCTGTTGTGGTAAACGGCCACTAGGCGGCAGCATTTCTCCATTCCCAAATCTGGTTACTAGGGCAGCAGAGCCCTTCTGGAATCCCTGTTCCTAAGTTGTAAATTGAAATGGAATGTGCCAGGAGAAACCCCCATAAGTTTATGTTACATTATTTCCTGTTTGTTGTTTTAGTTTTTTTTTAATTGGGGTAATGATTAGAATATTGTTTGTGCTAGGTGTAGACAATCTGGTTCATTTGTGCATAACATATATATATCTATCTATATCTATATCTATATCTATATATATTCATCTACAGATCCACTTCCCATGTAAATTATGGCAGAGTGTTCCATAGACCTCCCTTACTATACGGTCGGTCTTTTGATATATGTATTTATTAGGTATTTGTACACGTATGGTAACCCTAATCTCTAATTTTTCCATTCCCCCCACCTTTCCTTTTAGACAAGCATAGTTTGTTTTCTAAGTGTGTGAGTGTCTTTCTCTGTGCAAATAAGTTCATTTGTGTCAGTTGTTCGATAACGCCTATAAGTGATATCATAGGATATGTCTTTTGCTTTCCGACTTACCTCATGTTCTGTGATTATCTCTAGGCTCAACTATGGTGCCTCAAAGAGCAGTGTTTCATTGTTTTTCATGGCTAATATTCTATTGTGTACATGAACCACTTCTTCTTTTTCAACTGATATGGTGATGGACATTTTGGTTGCTTCCGTGTCTTGGCTATTGTGAAAATTCCTGCAGTGCAGCTGTTGAAGCCTGTGCCTTCTCGACTCTGGACTTGTCAGGTGAGAGTCTCAGCGGTGGGCCTGCTGAACGGAATGGTGGCTCAATTTTTACTTTTAAACGCAGCTCCTTTCTATTCTCATTATTGGCTGTCACCACTTTACATCTCACCAGCAGCTAGAGGGTACACAGTTCTCTAAAACCCCTTCAGCATGTAATGTTTGTAGACTTTTAGTTGATGGTAGTTGACATGTGTGAGTTGAAACCTTTTTGGAGGTTAGATCTGCATGAGTGTAATAATTACTGATGTGGAGCTTTTATCCATTTTCCTCTTTTTTGAAAGTGAGTGAGTAAAACTTAGCCCTCCATACAATCTCCTTGAAAAATTTGAGAGTTTTGAAACTTTTTGGCCATTCCCTACCTCCGCACAATTTTTTAGGGCAGGTGTCCTTTACAGCCCTGAATCCTTGTGAATGTTAAGTGACCATTAGCTGTGGGTTTAAAGCCGCTCTTGTGGGAAACGGCCACGAGGCGGCAGCCTTTCTTCATTTCCAACTCTGGGTTTTTGGGCCACAGAGCTTTCCTGGCAATCGTGTTAGTAAGCTGCGAATTAGAGTGGAATGTGCCAGCGCAAACACCCAAGGGCTTATATCTCCTAAATTGTTGTTTGTTATTTAAATTTAATTTTTTAAATTATCAGAGCAAATTTGATCAAAATGTAGATTCTCCTAGGTGTACAGTTTCTGGTTCATCCTATCAGTGTATCTGTCTATTCCTGTTTGGATCCTTTCCCGTGTATGTTATTATAGAGTGTTGAGTAGACCGCTCTTCGTATTCCCTAGGTATTTTGTGATTATATATTTCCTATGTATTAGTATATGTCTGTTAACCCCCATATCCTAATTCATACAATCCTTACACCATTCCATTTGGTTAAACATAATTTGGTTTTCTGAATCTATGTGTGTCCTTCTCTTGGAGATTATTTCATGAGTATCAATTTTTAGGTAACACCTATAAGTGACGTCATAGGATGTCGGCCTTTCGGTTGCTTTCTTACTTCAAGTTGGGTGATTATCTCTTGGTCCTTCTATGGTGGTGCCAACGGCACAGTTCTGTGCTTTTTCATGGCTAATATTCCATTGTGTACATGGGCGACTTCTTCTTGGTGCATTTTTCTGTTGATGGACATTTTGGTTTCTTCCAGGTCCTGGCTATGGTACATTTTGCTGCAGTGCGTGATTGCCCGCCTGTGTCTTTTTGATTCTGGTCTACACCAGTGATAGTCCCATGAGTGGGCCTACCACATCACATGGTAGCTCCATTATTACCCTTAAACGCACCTCCATTCTGCTCTCACTACTGGCTCTTACCAGGTTACATCCCACCGGCAGCTAAAGGGTACGCAGTTCTCTAAAACCCCTTCAGCCTTTATTGTTTGTAGACATTTTTTACTGATGATCATTCTGACGGCTGTGAGGTGAACGTTTGTGTACACTGGATTTGCATGGCTTTATTAATTCCTGCTGTTCAGCCTTTTTCCATTCCCGTTTTTTTAAGAAAAAAGAAATAAAGAAAAAGAAACAGAAGACAAATGTGCATAAATTATGCCTCTTGAAACTGTCGGTTTGAAATATGGACGCCTTTTGAATTTTTTGGTCGACATACGACCCCAGGATTGGTTTTCCGGGCAGGTGTGATTTACAGGCCTGCAATTATTTTGAATATCAACTGACCATTGATGCTGGGATGAAAGCTGCTGTTGTGTGAAACGCCCACAAGTTGGCAGCAGTTCTGCTTTACCAAATCTGGTGACTAGGGCAACAGAGCCTCAATGGAAGTCGTGTTCTAGGTTGTAATTTAGAATGGAATGTGCCAGGAAAAAGCCCCTTAAGTAGATGTCTCCCTACTTCTTGTTCATTTTTTTAAATTTAATTTTTATGTTTACCACAGCAAGTTTGATTACAAAGTTTGGCTTGTTCTAGGTGTGCAAGATGTGGTTCTTTGACACATACACATATGTCTTTTCTTCCTGGAATCCTTTTCCCATGTACGTTATGACAGAACGTTGAGTAGTCTTCTTTTGGTATTCCGTAGGTCTTTGGTGATTATATATTTCCCCTGTGTTTGTATACGTCTGTTAACCCTGATATGCTAATGTATCCAATCCTCACAAATTTCCATTGGGGAACCATAAGTTTGTTTAATGAATCTGTGGTTGGCCTTCTCTGTGGAAATATCTTCACTGGTATGAATTTATAGGTAATACCTATAAGTGATATCATAGGATATGTGTCTTTCTCTTTCTGACATACTACAAGTTGTGTGATTACCTCTAGACTCATCTACGGTGCTGCAAATGGCATCGTGTTCTTTATTTCCTTGGCTAATACTCTGTCTGTACATGTACCAGTTCTTCTTTGTCCACTCATCTGTTGATGGACTTTTTGGTTGCTTCCATGACTTGGCTATTGTAATGCTGCGGCAATGCACATTTGCCTGCCTGTGTCTTTCCAATTCTGTCTTCTTAGGTTATAGGCCCAGGAGTGGGCCTGCTGGATCATATGGTAGCAAAATGTTTACCTTGTAAAGGCACCTCCATTCTGTTCTCATTAGTGGCTCTTACCAGGTCACGTCCCACTTAACGTTGAGGGTATGCACTTCTGCACAACACCTTCAGCATTTATTGTTTGTAGTTTTTTTGCTGAGGTTTATTCTGACTAGTGTGAGCTGGTCCATGTTTGTGGTTGGATTTGCCTGCGTCTCATAATCCATTGAAATTGAGCTTTCTGGCATGTCCTTTTTGTCTTCAAGCTGTGCGTACAGCTTACCTCTTCAAACAGTTTTCTTGAAGTATGTGTGACATTTAGAAAGATTTTGGCCATTACGCCCCTCAAGACGTTTTGAGGGCAGGTTTCATTTACAGCCCTCCAGTACTGGTGCATATGAAGTGACCCTTAGCACAGTTTTTAAAGCTGCTGTTGCAGGTCACGGACAGAGGGTGGCAGCATTTCTGCTTTTCCCAAACTTTTAACTAGGGAAACAGACTACCTTGCAGTGGTATTCCTCGGTTATAAATTAGAGTGGAATGTGCCTGGATAAACCCCGAAAAGCTGATGTTTCTTTACTTATGTTTGTTTTCTACATTGAGTTTATATTTTTTTATTGGAGTCATATTCCATTGTGTACATGGACCACTTTTTCTTTGTGCATTCCTCTGTTGATGGACATTTTCATAGCTTCCAAGTGTTGGCTATGATAAATATTGCTGGAGTGTAGGATTGCCAGTCTGTGTTTTTTTTTTATTTTTTGCGGTACGTGGGCCACTCACTGCCATGGCTACTCCCATTGCAGAGCACAGGCTCTGGACGCACAGGCCCAGCAGCCATAGCTCACGGGACCAGCCGCTCCACGGCGTGTGTGATTTTCCCGAACCAGGGCATGAACCCGTGTCCCCTTCTTCGGTGGAAGACCGTCAACCACTGTGCCACTCGTGAAGTCCAGCCTGTGTCTTTTTGATTCTCATCCTCTCAGTCGATAGGCCCAGCAGTGGGCATGCTTGATTGAATGGTAGCTCAGTATTTACCTTTTCAAGGCACCTCCTTTGTGTTTTCCTTACTGGCTCTTACCATGTCCCACATTGAACCAAGGCTAGGCATTTCTCCACAACCCCTTCAGCATTTATTGTTTGCAGAATTTTTGCTGATGGCCATTCTGACTGGTGTGAGCTGATAGGACTTTTGTAATTTGGATTTGCATGTCTTTAATTCTTTCTAAGGTTCATTTTCCCACACCTTTTAAAATTTCTGTTAAAGAAAAAATGAAAAAAATGGAGAATACAATTAACGTCCTGAAATTGTCTTCTTGAAAGGTTGCCCTCAAAATTGATGTTTTGGTCAATATTCGCCCCCAGGACTGTTTTTGAGGGCAGGTGTCATTCACAGGCCTGTAATGAGTGTGAATATTTAGTGACCATTAGCACTGCGTTTAAAGCTGCTGTTGTGGTAAACGGCCACTAGGCGGCAGCATTTCTCCATTCCCAAATCTGGTTACTAGGGCAGCAGAGCCCTTCTGGAATCCCTGTTCCTAAGTTGTAAATTGAAATGGAATGTGCCAGGAGAAACCCCCATAAGTTTATGTTACATTATTTCCTGTTTGTTGTTTTAGTTTTTTTTTAATTGGGGTAATGATTAGAATATTGTTTGTGCTAGGTGTAGACAATCTGGTTCATTTGTGCATAACATATATCTATCTATCTATATCTATATCTATATCTATATATATTCATCTACAGATCCACTTCCCATGTAAATTATGGCAGAGTGTTCCATAGACCTCCCTTACTATACGGTCGGTCTTTTGATATATGTATTTATTAGGTATTTGTACACGTATGGTAACCCTAATCTCTAATTTTTCCATTCCCCCCACCTTTCCTTTTAGACAAGCATAGTTTGTTTTCTAAGTGTGTGAGTGTCTTTCTCTGTGCAAATAAGTTCATTTGTGTCAGTTGTTCGATAACGCCTATAAGTGATATCATAGGATATGTCTTTTGCTTTCCGACTTACCTCATGTTCTGTGATTATCTCTAGGCTCAACTATGGTGCCTCAAAGAGCAGTGTTTCATTGTTTTTCATGGCTAATATTCTATTGTGTACATGAACCACTTCTTCTTTTTCAACTGATATGGTGATGGACATTTTGGTTGCTTCCGTGTCTTGGCTATTGTGAAAATTCCTGCAGTGCAGCTGTTGAAGCCTGTGCCTTCTCGACTCTGGACTTGTCAGGTGAGAGTCTCAGCGGTGGGCCTGCTGAACGGAATGGTGGCTCAATTTTTACTTTTAAACGCAGCTCCTTTCTATTCTCATTATTGGCTGTCACCACTTTACATCTCACCAGCAGCTAGAGGGTACACAGTTCTCTAAAACCCCTTCAGCATGTAATGTTTGTAGACTTTTAGTTGATGGTAGTTGACATGTGTGAGTTGAAACCTTTTTGGAGGTTAGATCTGCATGAGTGTAATAATTACTGATGTGGAGCTTTTATCCATTTTCCTCTTTTTTGAAAGTGAGTGAGTAAAACTTAGCCCTCCATACAATCTCCTTGAAAAATTTGAGAGTTTTGAAACTTTTTGGCCATTCCCTACCTCCGCACAATTTTTTAGGGCAGGTGTCCTTTACAGCCCTGAATCCTTGTGAATGTTAAGTGACCATTAGCTGTGGGTTTAAAGCCGCTCTTGTGGGAAACGGCCACGAGGCGGCAGCCTTTCTTCATTTCCAACTCTGGGTTTTTGGGCCACAGAGCTTTCCTGGCAATCGTGTTAGTAAGCTGCGAATTAGAGTGGAATGTGCCAGCGCAAACACCCAAGGGCTTATATCTCCTAAATTGTTGTTTGTTATTTAAATTTAATTTTTTAAATTATCAGAGCAAATTTGATCAAAATGTAGATTCTCCTAGGTGTACAGTTTCTGGTTCATCCTATCAGTGTATCTGTCTATTCCTGTTTGGATCCTTTCCCGTGTATGTTATTATAGAGTGTTGAGTAGACCGCTCTTCGTATTCCCTAGGTATTTTGTGATTATATATTTCCTATGTATTAGTATATGTCTGTTAACCCCCATATCCTAATTCATACAATCCTTACACCTTTCCATTTGGTTAAACATAATTTGGTGTTCTGAATTTATGTGTGTCCTTCTCTTGGGGATTATTTCATGAGTATCAATTTTTAGGTAACACCTATAAGTGACGTCATAGGATGTCGGCCTTTCGGTTGCTTTCTTACTTCAAGTTGGGTGATTATCTCTTGGTCCTTCTATGGTGGTGCCAACGGCACAGTTCTGTGCTTTTTCATGGCTAATATTCCATTGTGTACATGGGCGACTTCTTCTTGGTGCATTTTTCTGTTGATGGACATTTTGGTTTCTTCCAGGTCCTGGCTATGGTACATTTTGCTGCAGTGCGGGATTGCCCACCTGTGTCTTTTTGATTCTGGTCTACTCCAGTGATAGTCCCATGAGTGGGCCTACCACATCACATGGTAGCTCCATTATTACCCTTAAACGCACCTCCATTCTGCTCTCACTACTGGCTCTTACCAGGTTACATCCCACCGGCAGCTAAAGGGTACGCAGTTCTCTAAAACCCCTTCAGCCTTTATTGTTTGTAGACATTTTTTACTGATGATCATTCTGACGGCTGTGAGGTGAACGTTTGTGTACACTGGATTTGCATGGCTTTATTAATTCCTGCTGTTCAGCCTTTTTCCATTCCCGTTTTTTTAAGAAAAAAGAAATAAAGAAAAAGAAACAGAAGACAAATGTGCATAAATTATGCCTCTTGAAACTGTCGGTTTGAAATATGGACGCCTTTTGAATTTTTTGGTCGACATACGACCCCAGGATTGGTTTTCCGGGCAGGTGTGATTTACAGGCCTGCAAGTATTTTGAATATCAACTGACCATTGATGCTGGGATGAAAGCTGTTGTTGTGTGAAATGCCCACAAGGTGGCAGCAGTTCTACTTTACCAAATCTGGTGACTAGGGCAACAGAGCCTCAATGGAAGTCGTGTTCTAGGTTGTAATTTAGAATGGAATGTGCCAGGAAAAAGCCCCTTAAGTAGATGTCTCCCTACTTCTTGTTCATTTTTTTAAATTTAATTTTTATGTTTACCACAGCAAGTTTGATTACAAAGTTTGGCTTGTTCTAGGTGTGCAGGATGTGGTTCTTTGACACATACACATATGTCTTTTCTTCCTGGAATCCTTTTCCCATGTACGTTATGACAGAACGTTGAGTAGTCTTCTCTTGGTATTCCGTAGGTCTTTGGTGATTATATATTTCCCCTGTGTTTGTATACGTCTGTTAACCCTGATATGCTAATGTATCCAATCCTCACAAATTTCCATTGGGGAACCATAATAAGTTTGTTTAATGAATCTGTGGTTGGCCTTCTCTGTGGAAATATCTTCACTGGTATGAATTTATAGGTAATACCTATAAGTGATATCATAGGATATGTGTCTTTCTCTTTCTGACATACTACAAGTTGTGTGATTACCTCTAGACTCATCTACGGTGCTGCAAATGGCATCGTGTTCTTTATTTCCTTGGCTAATACTCTGTCTGTACATGTACCAGTTCTTCTTTGTCCACTCATCTGTTGATGGACTTTTTGGTTGCTTCCATGACTTGGCTATTGTAATGCTGCGGCAATGCACATTTGCCTGCCTGTGTCTTTCCAATTCTGTCTTCTTAGGTTATAGGCCCAGGAGTGGGCCTGCTGGATCATATGGTAGCAAAATGTTTACCTTGTAAAGGCACCTCCATTCTGTTCTCATTAGTGGCTCTTACCAGGTCACGTCCCACTTAACGTTGAGGGTATGCACTTCTGCACAACACCTTCAGCATTTATTGTTTGTAGTTTTTTTGCTGAGGTTTATTCTGACTAGTGTGAGCTGGTCCATGTTTGTGGTTGGATTTGCCTGCGTCTCATAATCCATTGAAATTGAGCTTTCTGGCATGTCCTTTTTGTCTTCAAGCTGTGCGTACAGCTTACCTCTTCAAACAGTTTTCTTGAAGTATGTGTGACATTTAGAAAGATTTTGGCCATTACGCCCCTCAAGACGTTTTGAGGGCAGGTTTCATTTACAGCCCTCCAGTACTGGTGCATATGAAGTGACCCTTAGCACAGTTTTTAAAGCTGCTGTTGCAGGTCACGGACAGAGGGTGGCAGCATTTCTGCTTTTCCCAAACTTTTAACTAGGGAAACAGACTACCTTGCAGTGGTATTCCTCGGTTATAAATTAGAGTGGAATGTGCCTGGATAAACCCCGAAAAGCTGATGTTTCTTTACTTATGTTTGTTTTCTACATTGAGTTTATATTTTTTTATTGGAGTCATATTCCATTGTGTACATGGACCACTTTTTCTTTGTGCATTCCTCTGTTGATGGACATTTTCATAGCTTCCAAGTGTTGGCTATGATAAATATTGCTGGAGTGTAGGATTGCCAGTCTGTGTTTTTTTTTTATTTTTTGCGGTACGTGGGCCACTCACTGCCATGGCTACTCCCATTGCAGAGCACAGGCTCTGGACACACAGGCCCAGCAGCCATAGCTCACGGGACCAGCCGCTCCACGGCGTGTGTGATTTTCCCGAACCAGGGCATGAACCCGTGTCCCCTTCTTCGGTGGAAGACCGTCAACCACTGTGCCACTCGTGAAGTCCAGCCTGTGTCTTTTTGATTCTCATCCTCTCAGTCGATAGGCCCAGCAGTGGGCATGCTTGATTGAATGGTAGCTCAGTATTTACCTTTTCAAGGCACCTCCTTTGTGTTTTCCTTACTGGCTCTTACCATGTCCCACATTGAACCAAGGCTAGGCATTTCTCCACAACCCCTTCAGCATTTATTGTTTGCAGAATTTTTGCTGATGGCCATTCTGACTGGTGTGAGCTGATAGGACTTTTGTAATTTGGATTTGCATGTCTTTAATTCTTTCTAAGGTTCATTTTCCCACACCTTTTAAAATTTCTGTTAAAGAAAAAATGAAAAAAATGGAGAATACAATTAACGTCCTGAAATTGTCTTCTTGAAAGGTTGCCCTCAAAATTGATGTTTTGGTCAATATTCGCCCCCAGGACTGTTTTTGAGGGCAGGTGTCATTCACAGGCCTGTAATGAGTGTGAATATTTAGTGACCATTAGCACTGCGTTTAAAGCTGCTGTTGTGGTAAACGGCCACTAGGCGGCAGCATTTCTCCATTCCCAAATCTGGTTACTAGGGCAGCAGAGCCCTTCTGGAATCCCTGTTCCTAAGTTGTAAATTGAAATGGAATGTGCCAGGAGAAACCCCCATAAGTTTATGTTACATTATTTCCTGTTTGTTGTTTTAGTTTTTTTTTAATTGGGGTAATGATTAGAATATTGTTTGTGCTAGGTGTAGACAATCTGGTTCATTTGTGCATAACATATATCTATCTATCTATATCTATATCTATATCTATATATATTCATCTACAGATCCACTTCCCATGTAAATTATGGCAGAGTGTTCCATAGACCTCCCTTACTATACGGTCGGTCTTTTGATATATGTATTTATTAGGTATTTGTACACGTATGGTAACCCTAATCTCTAATTTTTCCATTCCCCCCACCTTTCCTTTTAGACAAGCATAGTTTGTTTTCTAAGTGTGTGAGTGTCTTTCTCTGTGCAAATAAGTTCATTTGTGTCAGTTGTTCGATAACGCCTATAAGTGATATCATAGGATATGTCTTTTGCTTTCCGACTTACCTCATGTTCTGTGATTATCTCTAGGCTCAACTATGGTGCCTCAAAGAGCAGTGTTTCATTGTTTTTCATGGCTAATATTCTATTGTGTACATGAACCACTTCTTCTTTTTCAACTGATATGGTGATGGACATTTTGGTTGCTTCCGTGTCTTGGCTATTGTGAAAATTCCTGCAGTGCAGCTGTTGAAGCCTGTGCCTTCTCGACTCTGGACTTGTCAGGTGAGAGTCTCAGCGGTGGGCCTGCTGAACGGAATGGTGGCTCAATTTTTACTTTTAAACGCAGCTCCTTTCTATTCTCATTATTGGCTGTCACCACTTTACATCTCACCAGCAGCTAGAGGGTACACAGTTCTCTAAAACCCCTTCAGCATGTAATGTTTGTAGACTTTTAGTTGATGGTAGTTGACATGTGTGAGTTGAAACCTTTTTGGAGGTTAGATCTGCATGAGTGTAATAATTACTGATGTGGAGCTTTTATCCATTTTCCTCTTTTTTGAAAGTGAGTGAGTAAAACTTAGCCCTCCATACAATCTCCTTGAAAAATTTGAGAGTTTTGAAACTTTTTGGCCATTCCCTACCTCCGCACAATTTTTTAGGGCAGGTGTCCTTTACAGCCCTGAATCCTTGTGAATGTTAAGTGACCATTAGCTGTGGGTTTAAAGCCGCTCTTGTGGGAAACGGCCACGAGGCGGCAGCCTTTCTTCATTTCCAACTCTGGGTTTTTGGGCCACAGAGCTTTCCTGGCAATCGTGTTAGTAAGCTGCGAATTAGAGTGGAATGTGCCAGCGCAAACACCCAAGGGCTTATATCTCCTAAATTGTTGTTTGTTATTTAAATTTAATTTTTTAAATTATCAGAGCAAATTTGATCAAAATGTAGATTCTCCTAGGTGTACAGTTTCTGGTTCATCCTATCAGTGTATCTGTCTATTCCTGTTTGGATCCTTTCCCGTGTATGTTATTATAGAGTGTTGAGTAGACCGCTCTTCGTATTCCCTAGGTATTTTGTGATTATATATTTCCTATGTATTAGTATATGTCTGTTAACCCCCATATCCTAATTCATACAATCCTTACACCTTTCCATTTGGTTAAACATAATTTGGTGTTCTGAATTTATGTGTGTCCTTCTCTTGGGGATTATTTCATGAGTATCAATTTTTAGGTAACACCTATAAGTGACGTCATAGGATGTCGGCCTTTCGGTTGCTTTCTTACTTCAAGTTGGGTGATTATCTCTTGGTCCTTCTATGGTGGTGCCAACGGCACAGTTCTGTGCTTTTTCATGGCTAATATTCCATTGTGTACATGGGCGACTTCTT
The DNA here is from genome assembly GCF_964341445.2 of Mesoplodon mirus. Lineage (NCBI taxonomy): Eukaryota > Metazoa > Chordata > Mammalia > Artiodactyla > Ziphiidae > Mesoplodon > Mesoplodon mirus. Next base: position 141,405,882 of record NC_138981.1, read on the forward strand.
CTTGGTGCATTTTTCTGTTGATGGACATTTTGGTTTCTTCCAGGTCCTGGCTATGGTACATTTTGCTGCAGTGCGGGATTGCCCGCCTGTGTCTTTTTGATTCTGGTCTACACCAGTGATAGTCCCATGAGTGGGCCTACCACATCACATGGTAGCTCCATTATTACCCTTAAACGCACCTCCATTCTGCTCTCACTACTGGCTCTTACCAGGTTACATCCCACCGGCAGCTAAAGGGTACGCAGTTCTCTAAAACCCCTTCAGCCTTTATTGTTTGTGGACATTTTTTACTGATGATCATTCTGACGGCTGTGAGGTGAACGTTTGTGTACACTGGATTTGCATGGCTTTATTAATTCCTGCTGTTCAGCCTTTTTCCATTCCCGTTTTTTTAAGAAAAAAGAAATAAAGAAAAAGAAACAGAAGACAAATGTGCATAAATTATGCCTCTTGAAACTGTCGGTTTGAAATATGGACGCCTTTTGAATTTTTTGGTCGACATACGACCCCAGGATTGGTTTTCCGGGCAGGTGTGATTTACAGGCCTGCAAGTATTTTGAATATCAACTGACCATTGATGCTGGGATGAAAGCTGCTGTTGTGTGAAACGCCCACAAGGTGGCAGCAGTTCTACTTTACCAAATCTGGTGACTAGGGCAACAGAGCCTCAATGGAAGTCGTGTTCTAGGTTGTAATTTAGAATGGAATGTGCCAGGAAAAAGCCCCTTAAGTAGATGTCTCCCTACTTCTTGTTCATTTTTTTAAATTTAATTTTTATGTTTACCACAGCAAGTTTGATTACAAAGTTTGGCTTGTTCTAGGTGTGCAAGATGTGGTTCTTTGACACATACACATATGTCTTTTCTTCCTGGAATCCTTTTCCCATGTACGTTATGACAGAACGTTGAGTAGTCTTCTTTTGGTATTCCGTAGGTCTTTGGTGATTATATATTTCCCCTGTGTTTGTATACGTCTGTTAACCCTGATATGCTAATGTATCCAATCCTCACAAATTTCCATTGGGGAACCATAAGTTTGTTTAATGAATCTGTGGTTGGCCTTCTCTGTGGAAATATCTTCACTGGTATGAATTTATAGGTAATACCTATAAGTGATATCATAGGATATGTGTCTTTCTCTTTCTGACATACTACAAGTTGTGTGATTACCTCTAGACTCATCTACGGTGCTGCAAATGGCATCGTGTTCTTTATTTCCTTGGCTAATACTCTGTCTGTACATGTACCAGTTCTTCTTTGTCCACTCATCTGTTGATGGACTTTTTGGTTGCTTCCATGACTTGGCTATTGTAATGCTGCGGCAATGCACATTTGCCTGCCTGTGTCTTTCCAATTCTGTCTTCTTAGGTTATAGGCCCAGGAGTGGGCCTGCTGGATCATATGGTAGCAAAATGTTTACCTTGTAAAGGCACCTCCATTCTGTTCTCATTAGTGGCTCTTACCAGGTCACGTCCCACTTAACGTTGAGGGTATGCACTTCTGCACAACACCTTCAGCATTTATTGTTTGTAGTTTTTTTGCTGAGGTTTATTCTGACTAGTGTGAGCTGGTCCATGTTTGTGGTTGGATTTGCCTGCGTCTCATAATCCATTGAAATTGAGCTTTCTGGCATGTCCTTTTTGTCTTCAAGCTGTGCGTACAGCTTACCTCTTCAAACAGTTTTCTTGAAGTATGTGTGACATTTAGAAAGATTTTGGCCATTACGCCCCTCAAGACGTTTTGAGGGCAGGTTTCATTTACAGCCCTCCAGTACTGGTGCATATGAAGTGACCCTTAGCACAGTTTTTAAAGCTGCTGTTGCAGGTCACGGACAGAGGGTGGCAGCATTTCTGCTTTTCCCAAACTTTTAACTAGGGAAACAGACTACCTTGCAGTGGTATTCCTCGGTTATAAATTAGAGTGGAATGTGCCTGGATAAACCCCGAAAAGCTGATGTTTCTTTACTTATGTTTGTTTTCTACATTGAGTTTATATTTTTTTATTGGAGTCATATTCCATTGTGTACATGGACCACTTTTTCTTTGTGCATTCCTCTGTTGATGGACATTTTCATAGCTTCCAAGTGTTGGCTATGATAAATATTGCTGGAGTGTAGGATTGCCAGTCTGTGTTTTTTTTTTTATTTTTTGCGGTACGTGGGCCACTCACTGCCATGGCTACTCCCATTGCAGAGCACAGGCTCTGGACGCACAGGCCCAGCAGCCATAGCTCACGGGACCAGCCGCTCCACGGCGTGTGTGATTTTCCCGAACCAGGGCATGAACCCGTGTCCCCTTCTTCGGTGGAAGACCGTCAACCACTGTGCCACTCGTGAAGTCCAGCCTGTGTCTTTTTGATTCTCATCCTCTCAGTCAATAGGCCCAGCAGTGGGCATGCTTGATTGAATGGTAGCTCAGTATTTACCTTTTCAAGGCACCTCCTTTGTGTTTTCCTTACTGGCTCTTACCATGTCCCACATTGAACCAAGGCTAGGCATTTCTCCACAACCCCTTCAGCATTTATTGTTTGCAGAATTTTTGCTGATGGCCATTCTGACTGGTGTGAGCTGATAGGACTTTTGTAATTTGGATTTGCATGTCTTTAATTCTTTCTAAGGTTCATTTTCCCACACCTTTTAAAATTTCTGTTAAAGAAAAAATGAAAAAAATGGAGAATACAATTAACGTCCTGAAATTGTCTTCTTGAAAGGTTGCCCTCAAAATTGATGTTTTGGTCAATATTCGCCCCCAGGACTGTTTTTGAGGGCAGGTGTCATTCACAGGCCTGTAATGAGTGTGAATATTTAGTGACCATTAGCACTGCGTTTAAAGCTGCTGTTGTGGTAAACGGCCACTAGGCGGCAGCATTTCTCCATTCCCAAATCTGGTTACTAGGGCAGCAGAGCCCTTCTGGAATCCCTGTTCCTAAGTTGTAAATTGAAATGGAATGTGCCAGGAGAAACCCCCATAAGTTTATGTTACATTATTTCCTGTTTGTTGTTTTAGTTTTTTTTAATTGGGGTAATGATTAGAATATTGTTTGTGCTAGGTGTAGACAATCTGGTTCATTTGTGCATAACATATATATATCTATCTATATCTATATCTATATCTATATATATTCATGTACAGATCCACTTCCCATGTAAATTATGGCAGAGTGTTCCATAGACCTCCCTTACTATACGGTCGGTCTTTTGATATATGTATTTATTAGGTATTTGTACACGTATGGTAACCCTAATCTCTAATTTTTCCATTCCCCCCACCTTTCCTTTTAGACAAGCATAGTTTGTTTTCTAAGTGTGTGAGTGTCTTTCTCTGTGCAAATAAGTTCATTTGTGTCAGTTGTTCGATAACGCCTATAAGTGATATCATAGGATATGTCTTTTGCTTTCCGACTTACCTCATGTTCTGTGATTATCTCTAGGCTCAACTATGGTGCCTCAAAGAGCAGTGTTTCATTGTTTTTCATGGCTAATATTCTATTGTGTACATGAACCACTTCTTCTTTTTCAACTGATATGGTGATGGACATTTTGGTTGCTTCCGTGTCTTGGCTATTGTGAAAATTCCTGCAGTGCAGCTGTTGAAGCCTGTGCCTTCTCGACTCTGGACTTGTCAGGTGAGAGTCTCAGCGGTGGGCCTGCTGAACGGAATGGTGGCTCAATTTTTACTTTTAAACGCAGCTCCTTTCTATTCTCATTATTGGCTGTCACCACTTTACATCTCACCAGCAGCTAGAGGGTACACAGTTCTCTAAAACCCCTTCAGCATGTAATGTTTGTAGACTTTTAGTTGATGGTAGTTGACATGTGTGAGTTGAAACCTTTTTGGAGGTTAGATCTGCATGAGTGTAATAATTACTGATGTGGAGCTTTTATCCATTTTCCTCTTTTTTGAAAGTGAGTGAGTAAAACTTAGCCCTCCATACAATCTCCTTGAAAAATTTGAGAGTTTTGAAACTTTTTGGCCATTCCCTACCTCCGCACAATTTTTTAGGGCAGGTGTCCTTTACAGCCCTGAATCCTTGTGAATGTTAAGTGACCATTAGCTGTGGGTTTAAAGCCGCTCTTGTGGGAAACGGCCACGAGGCGGCAGCCTTTCTTCATTTCCAACTCTGGGTTTTTGGGCCACAGAGCTTTCCTGGCAATCGTGTTAGTAAGCTGCGAATTAGAGTGGAATGTGCCAGCGCAAACACCCAAGGGCTTATATCTCCTAAATTGTTGTTTGTTATTTAAATTTAATTTTTTAAATTATCAGAGCAAATTTGATCAAAATGTAGATTCTCCTAGGTGTACAGTTTCTGGTTCATCCTATCAGTGTATCTGTCTATTCCTGTTTGGATCCTTTCCCGTGTATGTTATTATAGAGTGTTGAGTAGACCGCTCTTCGTATTCCCTAGGTATTTTGTGATTATATATTTCCTATGTATTAGTATATGTCTGTTAACCCCCATATCCTAATTCATACAATCCTTACACCTTTCCATTTGGTTAAACATAATTTGGTGTTCTGAATTTATGTGTGTCCTTCTCTTGGGGATTATTTCATGAGTATCAATTTTTAGGTAACACCTATAAGTGACGTCATAGGATGTCGGCCTTTCGGTTGCTTTCTTACTTCAAGTTGGGTGATTATCTCTTGGTCCTTCTATGGTGGTGCCAACGGCACAGTTCTGTGCTTTTTCATGGCTAATATTCCATTGTGTACATGGGCGACTTCTTCTTGGTGCATTTTTCTGTTGATGGACATTTTGGTTTCTTCCAGGTCCTGGCTATGGTACATTTTGCTGCAGTGCGGGATTGCCCGCCTGTGTCTTTTTGATTCTGGTCTACACCAGTGATAGTCCCATGAGTGGGCCTACCACATCACATGGTAGCTCCATTATTACCCTTAAACGCACCTCCATTCTGCTCTCACTACTGGCTCTTACCAGGTTACATCCCACCGGCAGCTAAAGGGTACGCAGTTCTCTAAAACCCCTTCAGCCTTTATTGTTTGTGGACATTTTTTACTGATGATCATTCTGACGGCTGTGAGGTGAACGTTTGTGTACACTGGATTTGCATGGCTTTATTAATTCCTGCTGTTCAGCCTTTTTCCATTCCCGTTTTTTTAAGAAAAAAGAAATAAAGAAAAAGAAACAGAAGACAAATGTGCATAAATTATGCCTCTTGAAACTGTCGGTTTGAAATATGGACGCCTTTTGAATTTTTTGGTCGACATACGACCCCAGGATTGGTTTTCCGGGCAGGTGTGATTTACAGGCCTGCAAGTATTTTGAATATCAACTGACCATTGATGCTGGGATGAAAGCTGCTGTTGTGTGAAACGCCCACAAGGTGGCAGCAGTTCTACTTTACCAAATCTGGTGACTAGGGCAACAGAGCCTCAATGGAAGTCGTGTTCTAGGTTGTAATTTAGAATGGAATGTGCCAGGAAAAAGCCCCTTAAGTAGATGTCTCCCTACTTCTTGTTCATTTTTTTAAATTTAATTTTTATGTTTACCACAGCAAGTTTGATTACAAAGTTTGGCTTGTTCTAGGTGTGCAAGATGTGGTTCTTTGACACATACACATATGTCTTTTCTTCCTGGAATCCTTTTCCCATGTACGTTATGACAGAACGTTGAGTAGTCTTCTTTTGGTATTCCGTAGGTCTTTGGTGATTATATATTTCCCCTGTGTTTGTATACGTCTGTTAACCCTGATATGCTAATGTATCCAATCCTCACAAATTTCCATTGGGGAACCATAAGTTTGTTTAATGAATCTGTGGTTGGCCTTCTCTGTGGAAATATCTTCACTGGTATGAATTTATAGGTAATACCTATAAGTGATATCATAGGATATGTGTCTTTCTCTTTCTGACATACTACAAGTTGTGTGATTACCTCTAGACTCATCTACGGTGCTGCAAATGGCATCGTGTTCTTTATTTCCTTGGCTAATACTCTGTCTGTACATGTACCAGTTCTTCTTTGTCCACTCATCTGTTGATGGACTTTTTGGTTGCTTCCATGACTTGGCTATTGTAATGCTGCGGCAATGCACATTTGCCTGCCTGTGTCTTTCCAATTCTGTCTTCTTAGGTTATAGGCCCAGGAGTGGGCCTGCTGGATCATATGGTAGCAAAATGTTTACCTTGTAAAGGCACCTCCATTCTGTTCTCATTAGTGGCTCTTACCAGGTCACGTCCCACTTAACGTTGAGGGTATGCACTTCTGCACAACACCTTCAGCATTTATTGTTTGTAGTTTTTTTGCTGAGGTTTATTCTGACTAGTGTGAGCTGGTCCATGTTTGTGGTTGGATTTGCCTGCGTCTCATAATCCATTGAAATTGAGCTTTCTGGCATGTCCTTTTTGTCTTCAAGCTGTGCGTACAGCTTACCTCTTCAAACAGTTTTCTTGAAGTATGTGTGACATTTAGAAAGATTTTGGCCATTACGCCCCTCAAGACGTTTTGAGGGCAGGTTTCATTTACAGCCCTCCAGTACTGGTGCATATGAAGTGACCCTTAGCACAGTTTTTAAAGCTGCTGTTGCAGGTCACGGACAGAGGGTGGCAGCATTTCTGCTTTTCCCAAACTTTTAACTAGGGAAACAGACTACCTTGCAGTGGTATTCCTCGGTTATAAATTAGAGTGGAATGTGCCTGGATAAACCCCGAAAAGCTGATGTTTCTTTACTTATGTTTGTTTTCTACATTGAGTTTATATTTTTTTATTGGAGTCATATTCCATTGTGTACATGGACCACTTTTTCTTTGTGCATTCCTCTGTTGATGGACATTTTCATAGCTTCCAAGTGTTGGCTATGATAAATATTGCTGGAGTGTAGGATTGCCAGTCTGTGTTTTTTTTTTTATTTTTTGCGGTACGTGGGCCACTCACTGCCATGGCTACTCCCATTGCAGAGCACAGGCTCTGGACGCACAGGCCCAGCAGCCATAGCTCACGGGACCAGCCGCTCCACGGCGTGTGTGATTTTCCCGAACCAGGGCATGAACCCGTGTCCCCTTCTTCGGTGGAAGACCGTCAACCACTGTGCCACTCGTGAAGTCCAGCCTGTGTCTTTTTGATTCTCATCCTCTCAGTCAATAGGCCCAGCAGTGGGCATGCTTGATTGAATGGTAGCTCAGTATTTACCTTTTCAAGGCACCTCCTTTGTGTTTTCCTTACTGGCTCTTACCATGTCCCACATTGAACCAAGGCTAGGCATTTCTCCACAACCCCTTCAGCATTTATTGTTTGCAGAATTTTTGCTGATGGCCATTCTGACTGGTGTGAGCTGATAGGACTTTTGTAATTTGGATTTGCATGTCTTTAATTCTTTCTAAGGTTCATTTTCCCACACCTTTTAAAATTTCTGTTAAAGAAAAAATGAAAAAAATGGAGAATACAATTAACGTCCTGAAATTGTCTTCTTGAAAGGTTGCCCTCAAAATTGATGTTTTGGTCAATATTCGCCCCCAGGACTGTTTTTGAGGGCAGGTGTCATTCACAGGCCTGTAATGAGTGTGAATATTTAGTGACCATTAGCACTGCGTTTAAAGCTGCTGTTGTGGTAAACGGCCACTAGGCGGCAGCATTTCTCCATTCCCAAATCTGGTTACTAGGGCAGCAGAGCCCTTCTGGAATCCCTGTTCCTAAGTTGTAAATTGAAATGGAATGTGCCAGGAGAAACCCCCATAAGTTTATGTTACATTATTTCCTGTTTGTTGTTTTAGTTTTTTTTAATTGGGGTAATGATTAGAATATTGTTTGTGCTAGGTGTAGACAATCTGGTTCATTTGTGCATAACATATATATATCTATCTATATCTATATCTATATCTATATATATTCATGTACAGATCCACTTCCCATGTAAATTATGGCAGAGTGTTCCATAGACCTCCCTTACTATACGGTCGGTCTTTTGATATATGTATTTATTAGGTATTTGTACACGTATGGTAACCCTAATCTCTAATTTTTCCATTCCCCCCACCTTTCCTTTTAGACAAGCATAGTTTGTTTTCTAAGTGTGTGAGTGTCTTTCTCTGTGCAAATAAGTTCATTTGTGTCAGTTGTTCGATAACGCCTATAAGTGATATCATAGGATATGTCTTTTGCTTTCCGACTTACCTCATGTTCTGTGATTATCTCTAGGCTCAACTATGGTGCCTCAAAGAGCAGTGTTTCATTGTTTTTCATGGCTAATATTCTATTGTGTACATGAACCACTTCTTCTTTTTCAACTGATATGGTGATGGACATTTTGGTTGCTTCCGTGTCTTGGCTATTGTGAAAATTCCTGCAGTGCAGCTGTTGAAGCCTGTGCCTTCTCGACTCTGGACTTGTCAGGTGAGAGTCTCAGCGGTGGGCCTGCTGAACGGAATGGTGGCTCAATTTTTACTTTTAAACGCAGCTCCTTTCTATTCTCATTATTGGCTGTCACCACTTTACATCTCACCAGCAGCTAGAGGGTACACAGTTCTCTAAAACCCCTTCAGCATGTAATGTTTGTAGACTTTTAGTTGATGGTAGTTGACATGTGTGAGTTGAAACCTTTTTGGAGGTTAGATCTGCATGAGTGTAATAATTACTGATGTGGAGCTTTTATCCATTTTCCTCTTTTTTGAAAGTGAGTGAGTAAAACTTAGCCCTCCATACAATCTCCTTGAAAAATTTGAGAGTTTTGAAACTTTTTGGCCATTCCCTACCTCCGCACAATTTTTTAGGGCAGGTGTCCTTTACAGCCCTGAATCCTTGTGAATGTTAAGTGACCATTAGCTGTGGGTTTAAAGCCGCTCTTGTGGGAAACGGCCACGAGGCGGCAGCCTTTCTTCATTTCCAACTCTGGGTTTTTGGGCCACAGAGCTTTCCTGGCAATCGTGTTAGTAAGCTGCGAATTAGAGTGGAATGTGCCAGCGCAAACACCCAAGGGCTTATATCTCCTAAATTGTTGTTTGTTATTTAAATTTAATTTTTTAAATTATCAGAGCAAATTTGATCAAAATGTAGATTCTCCTAGGTGTACAGTTTCTGGTTCATCCTATCAGTGTATCTGTCTATTCCTGTTTGGATCCTTTCCCGTGTATGTTATTATAGAGTGTTGAGTAGACCGCTCTTCGTATTCCCTAGGTATTTTGTGATTATATATTTCCTATGTATTAGTATATGTCTGTTAACCCCCATATCCTAATTCATACAATCCTTACACCTTTCCATTTGGTTAAACATAATTTGGTGTTCTGAATTTATGTGTGTCCTTCTCTTGGGGATTATTTCATGAGTATCAATTTTTAGGTAACACCTATAAGTGACGTCATAGGATGTCGGCCTTTCGGTTGCTTTCTTACTTCAAGTTGGGTGATTATCTCTTGGTCCTTCTATGGTGGTGCCAACGGCACAGTTCTGTGCTTTTTCATGGCTAATATTCCATTGTGTACATGGGCGACTTCTTCTTGGTGCATTTTTCTGTTGATGGACATTTTGGTTTCTTCCAGGTCCTGGCTATGGTACATTTTGCTGCAGTGCGGGATTGCCCACCTGTGTCTTTTTGATTCTGGTCTACTCCAGTGATAGTCCCATGAGTGGGCCTACCACATCACATGGTAGCTCCATTATTACCCTTAAACGCACCTCCATTCTGCTCTCACTACTGGCTCTTACCAGGTTACATCCCACCGGCAGCTAAAGGGTACGCAGTTCTCTAAAACCCCTTCAGCCTTTATTGTTTGTAGACATTTTTTACTGATGATCATTCTGACGGCTGTGAGGTGAACGTTTGTGTACACTGGATTTGCATGGCTTTATTAATTCCTGCTGTTCAGCCTTTTTCCATTCCCGTTTTTTTAAGAAAAAAGAAATAAAGAAAAAGAAACAGAAGACAAATGTGCATAAATTATGCCTCTTGAAACTGTCGGTTTGAAATATGGACGCCTTTTGAATTTTTTGGTCGACATACGACCCCAGGATTGGTTTTCCGGGCAGGTGTGATTTACAGGCCTGCAAGTATTTTGAATATCAACTGACCATTGATGCTGGGATGAAAGCTGCTGTTGTGTGAAATGCCCACAAGGTGGCAGCAGTTCTACTTTACCAAATCTGGTGACTAGGGCAACAGAGCCTCAATGGAAGTCGTGTTCTAGGTTGTAATTTAGAATGGAATGTGCCAGGAAAAAGCCCCTTAAGTAGATGTCTCCCTACTTCTTGTTCATTTTTTTAAATTTAATTTTTATGTTTACCACAGCAAGTTTGATTACAAAGTTTGGCTTGTTCTAGGTGTGCAGGATGTGGTTCTTTGACACATACACATATGTCTTTTCTTCCTGGAATCCTTTTCCCATGTACGTTATGACAGAACGTTGAGTAGTCTTCTCTTGGTATTCCGTAGGTCTTTGGTGATTATATATTTCCCCTGTGTTTGTATACGTCTGTTAACCCTGATATGCTAATGTATCCAATCCTCACAAATTTCCATTGGGGAACCATAATAAGTTTGTTTAATGAATCTGTGGTTGGCCTTCTCTGTGGAAATATCTTCACTGGTATGAATTTATAGGTAATACCTATAAGTGATATCATAGGATATGTGTCTTTCTCTTTCTGACATACTACAAGTTGTGTGATTACCTCTAGACTCATCTACGGTGCTGCAAATGGCATCATGTCCTTTATTTCCTTGGCTAATACTCTGTCTGTACATGTACCAGTTCTTCTTTGTCCACTCATCTGTTGATGGACTTTTTGGTTGCTTCCATGACTTGGCTATTGTAATGCTGCGGCAATGCACATTTGCCTGCCTGTGTCTTTCCAATTCTGTCTTCTTAGGTTATAGGCCCAGGAGTGGGCCTGCTGGATCATATGGTAGCAAAATGTTTACCTTGTAAAGGCACCTCCATTCTGTTCTCATTAGTGGCTCTTACCAGGTCACGTCCCACTTAACGTTGAGGGTATGCACTTCTGCACAACACCTTCAGCATTTATTGTTTGTAGTTTTTTTGCTGAGGTTTATTCTGACTAGTGTGAGCTGGTCCATGTTTGTGGTTGGATTTGCCTGCGTCTCATAATCCATTGAAATTGAGCTTTCTGGCATGTCCTTTTTGTCTTCAAGCTGTGCGTACAGCTTACCTCTTCAAACTGTTTTCTTGAAGTATGTGTGACATTTAGAAAGATTTTGGCCATTACGCCCCTCAAGACGTTTTGAGGGCAGGTTTCATTTACAGCCCTCCAGTACTGGTGCATATGAAGTGACCCTTAGCACAGTTTTTAAAGCTGCTGTTGCAGGTCACGGACAGAGGGTGGCAGCATTTCTGCTTTTCCCAAACTTTTAACTAGGGAAACAGACTACCTTGCAGTGGTATTCCTCGGTTATAAATTAGAGTGGAATGTGCCTGGATAAACCCCGAAAAGCTGATGTTTCTTTACTAATGTTTGTTTTCTACATTGAATTTATATTTTTTTTATTGGAGTCATATTCCATTGTGTACATGGACCACTTTTTCTTTGTGCATTCCTCTGTTGATGGACATTTTCATAGCTTCCAAGTGTTGGCTATGATAAATATTGCTGGAGTGTAGGATTGCCAGTCTGTGTTTTTTTTTTTATTTTTTGCGGTACGTGGGCCACTCACTGCCATGGCTACTCCCATTGCAGAGCACAGGCTGTGGACGCACAGGCCCATCAGCCATAGCTCACGGGACCAGCCGCTCCGCGGCGTGTGTGATTTTCCCGAACCAGGGCATGAACCCGTGTCCCCTTCTTCGGTGGAAGACCGTCAACCACTGTGCCACTAGTGAAGTCCAGCCTGTGTCTTTTTGATTCTCATCCTCTCAGTCGATAGGCCCAGCAGTGGGCATGCTTGATTGAATGGTAGCTCAGTATTTACCTTTTCAAGGCACCTCCTTTGTGTTTTCCTTACTGGCTCTTACCATGTCCCACATTGAACCAAGGCTAGGCATTTCTCCACAACCCCTTCAGCATTTATTGTTTGCAGAATTTTTGCTGATGGCCATTCTGACTGGTGTGAGCTGATAGGACTTTTGTAATTTGGATTTGCATGTCTTTAATTCTTTCTAAGGTTCATTTTCCCACACCTTTTAAAATTTCTGTTAAAGAAAAAATGAAAAAAATGGAGAATACAATTAACGTCCTGAAATTGTCTTCTTGAAAGGTTGCCCTCAAAATTGATGTTTTGGTCAATATTCGCCCCCAGGACTGTTTTTGAGGGCAGGTGTCATTCACAGGCCTGTAATGAGTGTGAATATTTAGTGACCATTAGCACTGCGTTTAAAGCTGCTGTTGTGGTAAACGGCCACTAGGCGGCAGCATTTCTCCATTCCCAAATCTGGTTACTAGGGCAGCAGAGCCCTTCTGGAATCCCTGTTCCTAAGTTGTAAATTGAAATGGAATGTGCCAGGAGAAACCCCCATAAGTTTATGTTACATTATTTCCTGTTTGTTGTTTTAGTTTTTTTTTAATTGGGGTAATGATTAGAATATTGTTTGTGCTAGGTGTAGACAATCTGGTTCATTTGTGCATAACATATATATATCTATCTATATCTATATCTATATCTATATCTATATATATTCATCTACAGATCCACTTCCCATGTAAATTATGGCAGAGTGTTCCATAGACCTCCCTTACTATACGGTCGGTCTTTTGATATATGTATTTATTAGGTATTTGTACACGTATGGTAACCCTAATCTCTAATTTTTCCATTCCCCCCACCTTTCCTTTTAGACAAGCATAGTTTGTTTTCTAAGTGTGTGAGTGTCTTTCTCTGTGCAAATAAGTTCATTTGTGTCAGTTGTTCGATAACGCCTATAAGTGATATCATAGGATATGTCTTTTGCTTTCCGACTTACCTCATGTTCTGTGATTATCTCTAGGCTCAACTATGGTGCCTCAAAGAGCAGTGTTTCATTGTTTTTCATGGCTAATATTCTATTGTGTACATGAACCACTTCTTCTTTTTCAACTGATATGGTGATGGACATTTTGGTTGCTTCCGTGTCTTGGCTATTGTGAAAATTCCTGCAGTGCAGCTGTTGAAGCCTGTGCCTTCTCGACTCTGGACTTGTCAGGTGAGAGTCTCAGCGGTGGGCCTGCTGAACGGAATGGTGGCTCAATTTTTACTTTTAAACGCAGCTCCTTTCTATTCTCATTATTGGCTGTCACCACTTTACATCTCACCAGCAGCTAGAGGGTACACAGTTCTCTAAAACCCCTTCAGCATGTAATGTTTGTAGACTTTTAGTTGATGGTAGTTGACATGTGTGAGTTGAAACCTTTTTGGAGGTTAGATCTGCATGAGTGTAATAATTACTGATGTGGAGCTTTTATCCATTTTCCTCTTTTTTGAAAGTGAGTGAGTAAAACTTAGCCCTCCATACAATCTCCTTGAAAAATTTGAGAGTTTTGAAACTTTTTGGCCATTCCCTACCTCCGCACAATTTTTTAGGGCAGGTGTCCTTTACAGCCCTGAATCCTTGTGAATGTTAAGTGACCATTAGCTGTGGGTTTAAAGCCGCTCTTGTGGGAAACGGCCACGAGGCGGCAGCCTTTCTTCATTTCCAACTCTGGGTTTTTGGGCCACAGAGCTTTCCTGGCAATCGTGTTAGTAAGCTGCGAATTAGAGTGGAATGTGCCAGCGCAAACACCCAAGGGCTTATATCTCCTAAATTGTTGTTTGTTATTTAAATTTAATTTTTTAAATTATCAGAGCAAATTTGATCAAAATGTAGATTCTCCTAGGTGTACAGTTTCTGGTTCATCCTATCAGTGTATCTGTCTATTCCTGTTTGGATCCTTTCCCGTGTATGTTATTATAGAGTGTTGAGTAGACCGCTCTTCGTATTCCCTAGGTATTTTGTGATTATATATTTCCTATGTATTAGTATATGTCTGTTAACCCCCATATCCTAATTCATACAATCCTTACACCTTTCCATTTGGTTAAACATAATTTGGTGTTCTGAATTTATGTGTGTCCTTCTCTTGGGGATTATTTCATGAGTATCAATTTTTAGGTAACACCTATAAGTGACGTCATAGGATGTCGGCCTTTCGGTTGCTTTCTTACTTCAAGTTGGGTGATTATCTCTTGGTCCTTCTATGGTGGTGCCAACGGCACAGTTCTGTGCTTTTTCATGGCTAATATTCCATTGTGTACATGGGCGACTTCTTCTTGGTGCATTTTTCTGTTGATGGACATTTTGGTTTCTTCCAGGTCCTGGCTATGGTACATTTTGCTGCAGTGCGGGATTGCCCACCTGTGTCTTTTTGATTCTGGTCTACTCCAGTGATAGTCCCATGAGTGGGCCTACCACATCACATGGTAGCTCCATTATTACCCTTAAACGCACCTCCATTCTGCTCTCACTACTCTTACCAGGTTACATCCCACCGGCAGCTAAAGGGTACGCAGTTCTCTAAAACCCCTTCAGCCTTTATTGTTTGTAGACATTTTTTACTGATGATCATTCTGACGGCTGTGAGGTGAACGTTTGTGTACACTGGATTTGCATGGCTTTATTAATTCCTGCTGTTCAGCCTTTTTCCATTCCCGTTTTTTTAAGAAAAAAGAAATAAAGAAAAAGAAACAGAAGACAAATGTGCATAAATTATGCCTCTTGAAACTGTCGGTTTGAAATATGGACGCCTTTTGAATTTTTTGGTCGACATACGACCCCAGGATTGGTTTTCCGGGCAGGTGTGATTTACAGGCCTGCAAGTATTTTGAATATCAACTGACCATTGATGCTGGGATGAAAGCTGCTGTTGTGTGAAATGCCCACAAGGTGGCAGCAGTTCTACTTTACCAAATCTGGTGACTAGGGCAACAGAGCCTCAATGGAAGTCGTGTTCTAGGTTGTAATTTAGAATGGAATGTGCCAGGAAAAAGCCCCTTAAGTAGATGTCTCCCTACTTCTTGTTCATTTTTTTAAATTTAATTTTTATGTTTACCACAGCAAGTTTGATTACAAAGTTTGGCTTGTTCTAGGTGTGCAGGATGTGGTTCTTTGACACATACACATATGTCTTTTCTTCCTGGAATCCTTTTCCCATGTACGTTATGACAGAACGTTGAGTAGTCTTCTCTTGGTATTCCGTAGGTCTTTGGTGATTATATATTTCCCCTGTGTTTGTATACGTCTGTTAACCCTGATATGCTAATGTATCCAATCCTCACAAATTTCCATTGGGGAACCATAATAAGTTTGTTTAATGAATCTGTGGTTGGCCTTCTCTGTGGAAATATCTTCACTGGTATGAATTTATAGGTAATACCTATAAGTGATATCATAGGATATGTGTCTTTCTCTTTCTGACATACTACAAGTTGTGTGATTACCTCTAGGCTCATCTACGGTGCTGCAAATGGCATCATGTCCTTTATTTCCTTGGCTAATACTCTGTCTGTACATGTACCAGTTCTTCTTTGTCCACTCATCTGTTGATGGACTTTTTGGTTGCTTCCATGACTTGGCTATTGTAATGCTGCGGCAATGCACATTTGCCTGCCTGTGTCTTTCCAATTCTGTCTTCTTAGGTTATAGGCCCAGGAGTGGGCCTGCTGGATCATATGGTAGCAAAATGTTTACCTTGTAAAGGCACCTCCATTCTGTTCTCATTAGTGGCTCTTACCAGGTCACGTCCCACTTAACGTTGAGGGTATGCACTTCTGCACAACACCTTCAGCATTTATTGTTTGTAGTTTTTTTGCTGAGGTTTATTCTGACTAGTGTGAGCTGGTCCATGTTTGTGGTTGGATTTGCCTGCGTCTCATAATCCATTGAAATTGAGCTTTCTGGCATGTCCTTTTTGTCTTCAAGCTGTGCGTACAGCTTACCTCTTCAAACTGTTTTCTTGAAGTATGTGTGACATTTAGAAAGATTTTGGCCATTACGCCCCTCAAGACGTTTTGAGGGCAGGTTTCATTTACAGCCCTCCAGTACTGGTGCATATGAAGTGACCCTTAGCACAGTTTTTAAAGCTGCTGTTGCAGGTCACGGACAGAGGGTGGCAGCATTTCTGCTTTTCCCAAACTTTTAACTAGGGAAACAGACTACCTTGCAGTGGTATTCCTCGGTTATAAATTAGAGTGGAATGTGCCTGGATAAACCCCGAAAAGCTGATGTTTCTTTACTAATGTTTGTTTTCTACATTGAATTTATATTTTTTTTATTGGAGTCATATTCCATTGTGTACATGGACCACTTTTTCTTTGTGCATTCCTCTGTTGATGGACATTTTCATAGCTTCCAAGTGTTGGCTATGATAAATATTGCTGGAGTGTAGGATTGCCAGTCTGTGTTTTTTTTTTATTTTTTGCGGTACGTGGGCCACTCACTGCCATGGCTACTCCCATTGCAGAGCACAGGCTGTGGACGCACAGGCCCAGCAGCCATAGCTCACGGGACCAGCCGCTCCGCGGCGTGTGTGATTTTCCCGAACCAGGGCATGAACCCGTGTCCCCTTCTTCGGTGGAAGACCGTCAACCACTGTGCCACTAGTGAAGTCCAGCCTGTGTCTTTTTGATTCTCATCCTCTCAGTCGATAGGCCCAGCAGTGGGCATGCTTGATTGAATGGTAGCTCAGTATTTACCTTTTCAAGGCACCTCCTTTGTGTTTTCCTTACTGGCTCTTACCATGTCCCACATTGAACCAAGGCTAGGCATTTCTCCACAACCCCTTCAGCATTTATTGTTTGCAGAATTTTTGCTGATGGCCATTCTGACTGGTGTGAGCTGATAGGACTTTTGTAATTTGGATTTGCATGTCTTTAATTCTTTCTAAGGTTCATTTTCCCACACCTTTTAAAATTTCTGTTAAAGAAAAAATGAAAAAAATGGAGAATACAATTAACGTCCTGAAATTGTCTTCTTGAAAGGTTGCCCTCAAAATTGATGTTTTGGTCAATATTCGCCCCCAGGACTGTTTTTGAGGGCAGGTGTCATTCACAGGCCTGTAATGAGTGTGAATATTTAGTGACCATTAGCACTGCGTTTAAAGCTGCTGTTGTGGTAAACGGCCACTAGGCGGCAGCATTTCTCCATTCCCAAATCTGGTTACTAGGGCAGCAGAGCCCTTCTGGAATCCCTGTTCCTAAGTTGTAAATTGAAATGGAATGTGCCAGGAGAAACCCCCATAAGTTTATGTTACATTATTTCCTGTTTGTTGTTTTAGTTTTTTTTTAATTGGGGTAATGATTAGAATATTGTTTGTGCTAGGTGTAGACAATCTGGTTCATTTGTGCATAACATATATATATCTATCTATATCTATATCTATATCTATATCTATATATATTCATGTACAGATCCACTTCCCATGTAAATTATGGCAGAGTGTTCCATAGACCTCCCTTACTATACGGTCGGTCTTTTGATATATGTATTTATTAGGTATTTGTACACGTATGGTAACCCTAATCTCTAATTTTTCCATTCCCCCCACCTTTCCTTTTAGACAAGCATAGTTTGTTTTCTAAGTGTGTGAGTGTCTTTCTCTGTGCAAATAAGTTCATTTGTGTCAGTTGTTCGATAACGCCTATAAGTGATATCATAGGATATGTCTTTTGCTTTCCGACTTACCTCATGTTCTGTGATTATCTCTAGGCTCAACTATGGTGCCTCAAAGAGCAGTGTTTCATTGTTTTTCATGGCTAATATTCTATTGTGTACATGAACCACTTCTTCTTTTTCAACTGATATGGTGATGGACATTTTGGTTGCTTCCGTGTCTTGGCTATTGTGAAAATTCCTGCAGTGCAGCTGTTGAAGCCTGTGCCTTCTCGACTCTGGACTTGTCAGGTGAGAGTCTCAGCGGTGGGCCTGCTGAACGGAATGGTGGCTCAATTTTTACTTTTAAACGCAGCTCCTTTCTATTCTCATTATTGGCTGTCACCACTTTACATCTCACCAGCAGCTAGAGGGTACACAGTTCTCTAAAACCCCTTCAGCATGTAATGTTTGTAGACTTTTAGTTGATGGTAGTTGACATGTGTGAGTTGAAACCTTTTTGGAGGTTAGATCTGCATGAGTGTAATAATTACTGATGTGGAGCTTTTATCCATTTTCCTCTTTTTTGAAAGTGAGTGAGTAAAACTTAGCCCTCCATACAATCTCCTTGAAAAATTTGAGAGTTTTGAAACTTTTTGGCCATTCCCTACCTCCGCACAATTTTTTAGGGCAGGTGTCCTTTACAGCCCTGAATCCTTGTGAATGTTAAGTGACCATTAGCTGTGGGTTTAAAGCCGCTCTTGTGGGAAACGGCCACGAGGCGGCAGCCTTTCTTCATTTCCAACTCTGGGTTTTTGGGCCACAGAGCTTTCCTGGCAATCGTGTTAGTAAGCTGCGAATTAGAGTGGAATGTGCCAGCGCAAACACCCAAGGGCTTATATCTCCTAAATTGTTGTTTGTTATTTAAATTTAATTTTTTAAATTATCAGAGCAAATTTGATCAAAATGTAGATTCTCCTAGGTGTACAGTTTCTGGTTCATCCTATCAGTGTATCTGTCTATTCCTGTTTGGATCCTTTCCCGTGTATGTTATTATAGAGTGTTGAGTAGACCGCTCTTCGTATTCCCTAGGTATTTTGTGATTATATATTTCCTATGTATTAGTATATGTCTGTTAACCCCCATATCCTAATTCATACAATCCTTACACCTTTCCATTTGGTTAAACATAATTTGGTGTTCTGAATTTATGTGTGTCCTTCTCTTGGGGATTATTTCATGAGTATCAATTTTTAGGTAACACCTATAAGTGACGTCATAGGATGTCGGCCTTTCGGTTGCTTTCTTACTTCAAGTTGGGTGATTATCTCTTGGTCCTTCTATGGTGGTGCCAACGGCACAGTTCTGTGCTTTTTCATGGCTAATATTCCATTGTGTACATGGGCGACTTCTTCTTGGTGCATTTTTCTGTTGATGGACATTTTGGTTTCTTCCAGGTCCTGGCTATGGTACATTTTGCTGCAGTGCGGGATTGCCCGCCTGTGTCTTTTTGATTCTGGTCTACTCCAGTGATAGTCCCATGAGTGGGCCTACCACATCACATGGTAGCTCCATTATTACCCTTAAACGCACCTCCATTCTGCTCTCACTACTGGCTCTTACCAGGTTACATCCCACCGGCAGCTAAAGGGTACGCAGTTCTCTAAAACCCCTTCAGCCTTTATTGTTTGTGGACATTTTTTAATGATGATCATTCTGACGGCTGTGAGGTGAACGTTTGTGTACACTGGATTTGCATGGCTTTATTAATTCCTGCTGTTCAGCCTTTTTCCATTCCCGTTTTTTTAAGAAAAAAGAAATAAAGAAAAAGAAACAGAAGACAAATGTGCATAAATTATGCCTCTTGAAACTGTCGGTTTGAAATATGGACGCCTTTTGAATTTTTTGGTCGACATACGACCCCAGGATTGGTTTTCCGGGCAGGTGTGATTTACAGGCCTGCAAGTATTTTGAATATCAACTGACCATTGATGCTGGGATGAAAGCTGCTGTTGTGTGAAACGCCCACAAGGTGGCAGCAGTTCTACTTTACCAAATCTGGTGACTAGGGCAACAGAGCCTCAATGGAAGTCGTGTTCTAGGTTGTAATTTAGAATGGAACGTGCCAGGAAAAAGCCCCTTAAGTAGATGTCTCCCTACTTCTTGTTCATTTTTTTAAATTTAATTTTTATGTTTACCACAGCAAGTTTGATTACAAAGTTTGGCTTGTTCTAGGTGTGCAAGATGTGGTTCTTTGACACATACACATATGTCTTTTCTTCCTGGAATCCTTTTCCCATGTACGTTATGACAGAACGTTGAGTAGTCTTCTCTTGGTATTCCGTAGGTCTTTGGTGATTATATATTTCCCCTGTGTTTGTATACGTCTGTTAACCCTGATATGCTAATGTATCCAATCCTCACAAATTTCCATTGGGGAACCATAATAAGTTTGTTTAATGAATCTGTGGTTGGCCTTCTCTGTGGAAATATCTTCACTGGTATGAATTTATAGGTAATACCTATAAGTGATATCATAGGATATGTGTCTTTTCTCTTTCTGACATACTACAAGTTGTGTGATTACCTCTAGACTCATCTACGGTGCTGCAAATGGCATCATGTCCTTTATTTCCTTGGCTAATACTCTGTCTGTACATGTACCAGTTCTTCTTTGTCCACTCATCTGTTGATGGACTTTTTGGTTGCTTCCATGACTTGGCTATTGTAATGCTGCGGCAATGCACATTTGCCTGCCTGTGTCTTTCCAATTCTGTCTTCTTAGGTTATAGGCCCAGGAGTGGGCCTGCTGGATCATATGGTAGCAAAATGTTTACCTTGTAAAGGCACCTCCATTCTGTTCTCATTAGTGGCTCTTACCAGGTCACGTCCCACTTAACGTTGAGGGTATGCACTTCTGCACAACACCTTCAGCATTTATTGTTTGTAGTTTTTTTGCTGAGGTTTATTCTGACTAGTGTGAGCTGGTCCATGTTTGTGGTTGGATTTGCCTGCGTCTCATAATCCATTGAAATTGAGCTTTCTGGCATGTCCTTTTTGTCTTCAAGCTGTGCGTACAGCTTACCTCTTCAAACAGTTTTCTTGAAGTATGTGTGACATTTAGAAAGATTTTGGCCATTACGCCCCTCAAGACGTTTTGAGGGCAGGTTTCATTTACAGCCCTCCAGTACTGGTGCATATGAAGTGACCCTTAGCACAGTTTTTAAAGCTGCTGTTGCAGGTCACGGACAGAGGGTGGCAGCATTTCTGCTTTTCCCAAACTTTTAACTAGGGAAACAGACTACCTTGCAGTGGTATTCCTCGGTTATAAATTAGAGTGGAATGTGCCTGGATAAACCCCGAAAAGCTGATGTTTCTTTACTTATGTTTGTTTTCTACATTGAATTTATATTTTTTTATTGGAGTCATATTCCATTGTGTACATGGACCACTTTTTCTTTGTGCATTCCTCTGTTGATGGACATTTTCATAGCTTCCAAGTGTTGGCTATGATAAATATTGCTGGAGTGTAGGATTGCCAGTCTGTGTTTTTTTTTTTTTATTTTTTGCGGTACGTGGGCCACTCACTGCCATGGCTACTCCCATTGCAGAGCACAGGCTGTGGACGCACAGGCCCAGCAGCCATAGCTCACGGGACCAGCCGCTCCGCGGCGTGTGTGATTTTCCCGAACCAGGGCATGAACCCGTGTCCCCTTCTTCGGTGGAAGACCGTCAACCACTGTGCCACTAGTGAAGTCCAGCCTGTGTCTTTTTGATTCTCATCCTCTCAGTCGATAGGCCCAGCAGTGGGCATGCTTGATTGAATGGTAGCTCAGTATTTACCTTTTCAAGGCACCTCCTTTGTGTTTTCCTTACTGGCTCTTACCATGTCCCACATTGAACCAAGGCTAGGCGTTTCTCCACAACCCCTTCAGCATTTATTGTTTGCAGAATTTTTGCTGATGGCCATTCTGACTGGTGTGAGCTGATAGGACTTTTGTAATTTGGATTTGCATGTCTTTAATTCTTTCTAAGGTTCATTTTCCCACACCTTTTAAAATTTCTGTTAAAGAAAAAATGAAAAAAATGGAGAATACAATTAACGTCCTGAAATTGTCTTCTTGAAAGGTTGCCCTCAAAATTGATGTTTTGGTCAATATTCACCCCCAGGACTGTTTTTGAGGGCAGGTGTCATTCACAGGCCTGTAATGAGTGTGAATATTTAGTGACCATTAGCACTGCGTTTAAAGCTGCTGTTGTGGTAAACGGCCACTAGGCGGCAGCATTTCTCCATTCCCAAATCTGGTTACTAGGGCAGCAGAGCCCTTCTGGAATCCCTGTTCCTAAGTTGTAAATTGAAATGGAATGTGCCAGGAGAAACCCCCATAAGTTTATGTTACATTATTTCCTGTTTGTTGTTTTAGTTTTTTTTTAATTGGGGTAATGATTAGAATATTGTTTGTGCTAGGTGTAGACAATCTGGTTCATTTGTGCATAACATATATCTATCTATCTATATCTATATCTATATATATTCATGTACAGATCCACTTCCCATGTAAATTATGGCAGAGTGTTCCATAGACCTCCCTTACTATACGGTCGGTCTTTTGATATATGTATTTATTAGGTATTTGTACACGTATGGTAACCCTAATCTCTAATTTTTCCATTCCCCCCACCTTTCCTTTTAGACAAGCATAGTTTGTTTTCTAAGTGTGTGAGTGTCTTTCTCTGTGCAAATAAGTTCATTTGTGTCAGTTGTTCGATAACGCCTATAAGTGATATCATAGGATATGTCTTTTGCTTTCCGACTTACCTCATGTTCTGTGATTATCTCTAGGCTCAACTATGGTGCCTCAAAGAGCAGTGTTTCATTGTTTTTCATGGCTAATATTCTATTGTGTACATGAACCACTTCTTCTTTTTCAACTGATATGGTGATGGACATTTTGGTTGCTTCCGTGTCTTGGCTATTGTGAAAATTCCTGCAGTGCAGCTGTTGAAGCCTGTGCCTTCTCGACTCTGGACTTGTCAGGTGAGAGTCTCAGCGGTGGGCCTGCTGAACGGAATGGTGGCTCAATTTTTACTTTTAAACGCAGCTCCTTTCTATTCTCATTATTGGCTGTCACCACTTTACATCTCACCAGCAGCTAGAGGGTACACAGTTCTCTAAAACCCCTTCAGCATGTAATGTTTGTAGACTTTTAGTTGATGGTAGTTGACATGTGTGAGTTGAAACCTTTTTGGAGGTTAGATCTGCATGAGTGTAATAATTACTGATGTGGAGCTTTTATCCATTTTCCTCTTTTTTGAAAGTGAGTGAGTAAAACTTAGCCCTCCATACAATCTCCTTGAAAAATTTGAGAGTTTTGAAACTTTTTGGCCATTCCCTACCTCCGCACAATTTTTTAGGGCAGGTGTCCTTTACAGCCCTGAATCCTTGTGAATGTTAAGTGACCATTAGCTGTGGGTTTAAAGCCGCTCTTGTGGGAAACGGCCACGAGGCGGCAGCCTTTCTTCATTTCCAACTCTGGGTTTTTGGGCCACAGAGCTTTCCTGGCAATCGTGTTAGTAAGCTGCGAATTAGAGTGGAATGTGCCAGCGCAAACACCCAAAGGCTTATATCTCCTAAATTGTTGTTTGTTATTTAAATTTAATTTTTTAAATTATCAGAGCAAATTTGATCAAAATGTAGATTCTCCTAGGTGTACAGTTTCTGGTTCATCCTATCAGTGTATCTGTCTATTCCTCTTTGGATCCTTTCCCGTGTATGTTATTATAGAGTGTTGAGTAGACCGCTCTTCGTATTCCCTAGGTATTTTGTGATTATATATTTCCTATGTATTAGTATATGTCTGTTAACCCCCATATCCTAATTCATACAATCCTTACACCTTTCCATTTGGTTAAACATAATTTGGTTTTCTGAATCTATGTGTGTCCTTCTCTTGGGGATTATTTCATGAGTATCAATTTTTAGGTAACACCTATAAGTGACGTCATAGGATGTCGGCCTTTCGGTTGCTTTCTTACTTCAAGTTGGGTGATTATCTCTTGGTCCTTCTATGGTGGTGCCAACGGCACAGTTCTGTGCTTTTTCATGGCTAATATTCCATTGTGTACATGGGCGACTTCTTCTTGGTGCATTTTTCTGTTGATGGACATTTTGGTTTCTTCCAGGTCCTGGCTATGGTACATTTTGCTGCAGTGCGGGATTGCCCGCCTGTGTCTTTTTGATTCTGGTCTACTCCAGTGATAGTCCCATGAGTGGGCCTACCACATCACATGGTAGCTCCATTATTACCCTTAAACGCACCTCCATTCTGCTCTCACTACTGGCTCTGACCAGGTTACATCCCACCGGCAGCTAAAGGGTACGCAGTTCTCTAAAACCCCTTCAGCCTTTATTGTTTGTGGACATTTTTTACTGATGATCATTCTGACGGCTGTGAGGTGAACGTTTGTGTACACTGGATTTGCATGGCTTTATTAATTCCTGCTGTTCAGCCTTTTTCCATTCCCGTTTTTTTTTTTTTTAATTTTTTATTTATTTATTTTATTTTTGGCTGCGTTGGGTCTTAATCACTGCGTGAGGCCTTTTCTCCAGTTGCGGTGTGCGGGCTTCTCATTGCGGTGGCTTCTCTTGTTGCGGAGCACAGGCTCTAGGAGCGTGGGCTTCAGTAGTTGTGGCTCACGGGCTCCAGAGCGCAGGCTCAGTAGTTGTGGTGCACGTGCTTAGCTGCTCCATGGCAATGTGGGATCTTGCCGGACCAGGGCTCGAACCCGTGTCCCCTGCATTGGCAGGCAGATTCTTAACCACTGCGCCACCAGGGAAGCCCTCCATTCCCGTTTTTTTAAGAAAAAAGAAATAAAGAAAAAGAAACAGAAGACAAATGTGCATAAATTATGCCTCTTGAAACTGTCGGTTTGAAATATGCACGCCTTTTGAATTTTTTGGTCGACATATGACCCCAGGATTGGTTTTCCGGGCAGGTGTGATTTACAGGCCTGCAAGTATTTTGAATATCAACTGACCATTGATGCTGGGATGAAAGCTGCTGTTGTGTGAAACGCCCACAAGGTGGCAGCAGTTCTGCTTTACCAAATCTGGTGACTAGGGCAACAGAGCCTCAATGGAAGTCGTGTTCTAGGTTGTAATTTAGAATGGAATGTGCCAGGAAAAAGCCCCTTAAGTAGATGTCTCCCTACTTCTTGTTCATTTTTTTAAATTTAATTTTTATGTTTACCACAGCAAGTTTGATTACAAAGTTTGGCTTGTTCTAGGTGTGCAAGATGTGGTTCTTTGACACATACACATATGTCTTTTCTTCCTGGAATCCTTTTCCCATGTACGTTATGACAGAACGTTGAGTAGTCTCCTCTTGGTATTCCGTAGGTCTTTGGTGATTATATATTTCCCCTGTGTTTGTATACGTCTGTTAACCCTGATATGCTAATGTATCCAATCCTCACAAATTTCCATTGGGGAACCATAAGTTTGTTTAATGAATCTGTGGTTGGCCTTCTCTGTGGAAATATCTTCACTGGTATGAATTTATAGGTAATACCTATAAGTGATATCATAGGATATGTGTCTTTTCTCTTTCTGACATACTACAAGTTGTGTGATTACCTCTAGACTCATCTACGGTGCTGCAAATGGCATCGTGTCCTTTATTTCCTTGTCTAATACTCTGTCTGTACATGTACCAGTTCTTCTTTGTCCACTCATCTGTTGATGGACTTTTTGGTTGCTTCCATGACTTGGCTATTGTAATGCTGCGGCAATGCACATTTGCCTGCCTGTGTCTTTCCAATTCTGTCTTCTTAGGTTATAGGCCCAGGAGTGGGCCTGCTGGATCATATGGTAGCAAAATGTTTACCTTGTAAAGGCACCTCCATTCTGTTCTCATTAGTGGCTCTTACCAGGTCACGTCCCACTTAACGTTGAGGGTATGCACTTCTGCACAACACCTTCAGCATTTATTGTTTGTAGTTTTTTTGCTGAGGTTTATTCTGACTAGTGTGAGCTGGTCCATGTTTGTGGTTGGATTTGCCTGCGTCTCATAATCCATTGAAATTGAGCTTTCTGGCATGTCCTTTTTGTCTTCAAGCTGTGCGTACAGCTTACCTCTTCAAACTGTTTTCTTGAAGTATGTGTGACATTTAGAAAGATTTTGGCCATTACGCCCCTCAAGACGTTTTGAGGGCAGGTTTCATTTACAGCCCTCCAGTACTGGTGCATATGAAGTGACCCTTAGCACAGTTTTTAAAGCTACTGTTGCAGATCACGGACAGAGGGTGGCAGCATTTCTGCTTTTCCCAAACTTTTAACTAGGGAAACAGACTACCTTGCAGTGGTATTCCTCGGTTATAAATTAGAGTGGAATGTGCCTGGATAAACCCCGAAAAGCTGATGTTTCTTTACTTATGTTTGTTTTCTACATTGAATTTATATTTTTTTTATTGGAGTCATATTCCATTGTGTACATGGACCACTTTTTCTTTGTGCATTCCTCTGTTGATGGACATTTTCATAGCTTCCAAGTGTTGGCTATGATAAATATTGCTGGAGTGTAGGATTGCCAGTCTGTGTTTTTTTTTTTATTTTTTGCGGTACGTGGGCCACTCACTGCCATGGCTACTCCCATTGCAGAGCACAGGCTCTGGACGCACAGGCCCAGCAGCCATAGCTCACGGGACCAGCCGCTCCGCGGCGTGTGTGATTTTCCCGAACCAGGGCATGAACCCGTGTCCCCTTCTTCGGTGGAAGACCGTCAACCACTGTGCCACTCGTGAAGTCCAGCCTGTGTCTTTTTGATTCTCATCCTCTCAGTCGATAGGCCCAGCAGTGGGCATGCTTGATTGAATGGTAGCTCAGTATTTACCTTTTCAAGGCACCTCCTTTGTGTTTTCCTTACTGGCTCTTACCATGTCCCACATTGAACCAAGGCTAGGCATTTCTCCACAACCCCTTCAGCATTTATTGTTTGCAGAATTTTTGCTGATGGCCATTCTGACTGGTGTGAGCTGATAGGACTTTTGTAATTTGGATTTGCATGTCTTTAATTCTTTCTAAGGTTCATTTTCCCACACCTTTTAAAATTTCTGTTAAAGAAAAAATGAAAAAAATGGAGAATACAATTAACGTCCTGAAATTGTCTTCTTGAAAGGTTGCCCTCAAAATTGATGTTTTGGTCAATATTCGCCCCCAGGACTGTTTTTGAGGGCAGGTGTCATTCACAGGCCTGTAATGAGTGTGAATATTTAGTGACCATTAGCACTGCGTTTAAAGCTGCTGTTGTGGTAAACGGCCACTAGGCGGCAGCATTTCTCCATTCCCAAATCTGGTTACTAGGGCAGCAGAGCCCTTCTGGAATCCCTGTTCCTAAGTTGTAAATTGAAATGGAATGTGCCAGGAGAAACCCCCATAAGTTTATGTTACATTATTTCCTGTTTGTTGTTTTAGTTTTTTTTAATTGGGGTAATGATTAGAATATTGTTTGTGCTAGGTGTAGACAATCTGGTTCATTTGTGCATAACATATATATATCTATCTATATCTATATCTATATCTATATATATTCATGTACAGATCCACTTCCCATGTAAATTATGGCAGAGTGTTCCATAGACCTCCCTTACTATACGGTCGGTCTTTTGATATATGTATTTATTAGGTATTTGTACACGTATGGTAACCCTAATCTCTAATTTTTCCATTCCCACCACCTTTCCTTTTAGACAAGCATAGTTTGTTTTCTAAGTGTGTGAGTGTCTTTCTCTGTGCAAATAAGTTCATTTGTGTCAGTTGTTCGATAACGCCTATAAGTGATATCATAGGATATGTCTTTTGCTTTCCGACTTACCTCATGTTCTGTGATTATCTCTAGGCTCAACTATGGTGCCTCAAAGAGCAGTGTTTCATTGTTTTTCATGGCTAATATTCTATTGTGTACATGAACCACTTCTTCTTTTTCAACTGATATGGTGATGGACATTTTGGTTGCTTCCGTGTCTTGGCTATTGTGAAAATTCCTGCAGTGCAGCTGTTGAAGCCTGTGCCTTCTCGACTCTGGACTTGTCAGGTGAGAGTCTCAGCGGTGGGCCTGCTGAACGGAATGGTGGCTCAATTTTTACTTTTAAACGCAGCTCCTTTCTATTCTCATTATTGGCTGTCACCACTTTACATCTCACCAGCAGCTAGAGGGTACACAGTTCTCTAAAACCCCTTCAGCATGTAATGTTTGTAGACTTTTAGTTGATGGTAGTTGACATGTGTGAGTTGAAACCTTTTTGGAGGTTAGATCTGCATGAGTGTAATAATTACTGATGTGGAGCTTTTATCCATTTTCCTCTTTTTTGAAAGTGAGTGAGTAAAACTTAGCCCTCCATACAATCTCCTTGAAAAATTTGAGAGTTTTGAAACTTTTTGGCCATTCCCTACCTCCGCACAATTTTTTAGGGCAGGTGTCCTTTACAGCCCTGAATCCTTGTGAATGTTAAGTGACCATTAGCTGTGGGTTTAAAGCCGCTCTTGTGGGAAACGGCCACGAGGCGGCAGCCTTTCTTCATTTCCAACTCTGGGTTTTTGGGCCACAGAGCTTTCCTGGCAATCGTGTTAGTAAGCTGCGAATTAGAGTGGAATGTGCCAGCGCAAACACCCAAGGGCTTATATCTCCTAAATTGTTGTTTGTTATTTAAATTTAATTTTTTAAATTATCAGAGCAAATTTGATCAAAATGTAGATTCTCCTAGGTGTACAGTTTCTGGTTCATCCTATCAGTGTATCTGTCTATTCCTGTTTGGATCCTTTCCCGTGTATGTTATTATAGAGTGTTGAGGAGACCGCTCTTCGTATTCCCTAGGTATTTTGTGATTATATATTTCCTATGTATTAGTATATGTCTGTTAACCCCCATATCCTAATTCATACAATCCTTACACCATTCCATTTGGTTAAACATAATTTGGTTTTCTGAATCTATGTGTGTCCTTCTCTTGGAGATTATTTCATGAGTATCAATTTTTAGGTAACACCTATAAGTGACGTCATAGGATGTCGGCCTTTCGGTTGCTTTCTTACTTCAAGTTGGGTGATTATCTCTTGGTCCTTCTATGGTGGTGCCAACGGCACAGTTCTGTGCTTTTTCATGGCTAATATTCCATTGTGTACATGGGCGACTTCTTCTTGGTGCATTTTTCTGTTGATGGACATTTTGGTTTCTTCCAGGTCCTGGCTATGGTACATTTTGCTGCAGTGCGGGATTGCCCGCCTGTGTCTTTTTGATTCTGGTCTACACCAGTGATAGTCCCATGAGTGGGCCTACCACATCACATGGTAGCTCCATTATTACCCTTAAACGCACCTCCATTCTGCTCTCACTACTGGCTCTTACCAGGTTACATCCCACCGGCAGCTAAAGGGTACGCAGTTCTCTAAAACCCCTTCAGCCTTTATTGTTTGTAGACATTTTTTACTGATGATCATTCTGACGGCTGTGAGGTGAACGTTTGTGTACACTGGATTTGCATGGCTTTATTAATTCCTGCTGTTCAGCCTTTTTCCATTCCCGTTTTTTTAAGAAAAAAGAAATAAAGAAAAAGAAACAGAAGACAAATGTGCATAAATTATGCCTCTTGAAACTGTCGGTTTGAAATATGGACGCCTTTTGAATTTTTTGGTCGACATACGACCCCAGGATTGGTTTTCCGGGCAGGTGTGATTTACAGGCCTGCAATTATTTTGAATATCAACTGACCATTGATGCTGGGATGAAAGCTGCTGTTGTGTGAAACGCCCACAAGTTGGCAGCAGTTCTGCTTTACCAAATCTGGTGACTAGGGCAACAGAGCCTCAATGGAAGTCGTGTTCTAGGTTGTAATTTAGAATGGAATGTGCCAGGAAAAAGCCCCTTAAGTAGATGTCTCCCTACTTCTTGTTCATTTTTTTAAATTTAATTTTTATGTTTACCACAGCAAGTTTGATTACAAAGTTTGGCTTGTTCTAGGTGTGCAAGATGTGGTTCTTTGACACATACACATATGTCTTTTCTTCCTGGAATCCTTTTCCCATGTACGTTATGACAGAACGTTGAGTAGTCTTCTCTTGGTATTCCGTAGGTCTTTGGTGATTATATATTTCCCCTGTGTTTGTATACGTCTGTTAACCCTGATATGCTAATGTATCCAATCCTCACAAATTTCCATTGGGGAACCATAAGTTTGTTTAATGAATCTGTGGTTGGCCTTCTCTGTGGAAATATCTTCACTGGTATGAATTTATAGGTAATACCTATAAGTGATATCATAGGATATGTGTCTTTCTCTTTCTGACATACTACAAGTTGTGTGATTACCTCTAGACTCATCTACGGTGCTGCAAATGGCATCGTGTTCTTTATTTCCTTGGCTAATACTCTGTCTGTACATGTACCAGTTCTTCTTTGTCCACTCATCTGTTGATGGACTTTTTGGTTGCTTCCATGACTTGGCTATTGTAATGCTGCGGCAATGCACATTTGCCTGCCTGTGTCTTTCCAATTCTGTCTTCTTAGGTTATAGGCCCAGGAGTGGGCCTGCTGGATCATATGGTAGCAAAATGTTTACCTTGTAAAGGCACCTCCATTCTGTTCTCATTAGTGGCTCTTACCAGGTCACGTCCCACTTAATGTTGAGGGTATGCACTTCTGCACAACACCTTCAGCATTTATTGTTTGTAGTTTTTTTGCTGAGGTTTATTCTGACTAGTGTGAGCTGGTCCATGTTTGTGGTTGGATTTGCCTGCGTCTCATAATCCATTGAAATTGAGCTTTCTGGCATGTCCTTTTTGTCTTCAAGCTGTGCGTACAGCTTACCTCTTCAAACTGTTTTCTTGAAGTATGTGTGACATTTAGAAAGATTTTGGCCATTACGCCCCTCAAGACGTTTTGAGGGCAGGTTTCATTTACAGCCCTCCAGTACTGGTGCATATGAAGTGACCCTTAGCACAGTTTTTAAAGCTGCTGTTGCAGGTCACGGACAGAGGGTGGCAGCATTTCTGCTTTTCCCAAACTTTTAACTAGGGAAACAGACTACCTTGCAGTGGTATTCCTCGGTTATAAATTAGAGTGGAATGTGCCTGGATAAACCCCGAAAAGCTGATGTTTCTTTACTTATGTTTGTTTTCTACATTGAGTTTATATTTTTTTATTGGAGTCATATTCCATTGTGTACATGGACCACTTTTTCTTTGTGCATTCCTCTGTTGATGGACATTTTCATAGCTTCCAAGTGTTGGCTATGATAAATATTGCTGGAGTGTAGGATTGCCAGTCTGTGTTTTTTTTTTTATTTTTTGCGGTACGTGGGCCACTCACTGCCATGGCTACTCCCATTGCAGAGCACAGGCTCTGGACGCACAGGCCCAGCAGCCATAGCTCACGGGACCAGCCGCTCCACGGCGTGTGTGATTTTCCCGAACCAGGGCATGAACCCGTGTCCCCTTCTTCGGTGGAAGACCGTCAACCACTGTGCCACTCGTGAAGTCCAGCCTGTGTCTTTTTGATTCTCATCCTCTCAGTCGATAGGCCCAGCAGTGGGCATGCTTGATTGAATGGTAGCTCAGTATTTACCTTTTCAAGGCACCTCCTTTGTGTTTTCCTTACTGGCTCTTACCATGTCCCACATTGAACCAAGGCTAGGCATTTCTCCACAACCCCTTCAGCATTTATTGTTTGCAGAATTTTTGCTGATGGCCATTCTGACTGGTGTGAGCTGATAGGACTTTTGTAATTTGGATTTGCATGTCTTTAATTCTTTCTAAGGTTCATTTTCCCACACCTTTTAAAATTTCTGTTAAAGAAAAAATGAAAAAAATGGAGAATACAATTAACGTCCTGAAATTGTCTTCTTGAAAGGTTGCCCTCAAAATTGATGTTTTGGTCAATATTCGCCCCCAGGACTGTTTTTGAGGGCAGGTGTCATTCACAGGCCTGTAATGAGTGTGAATATTTAGTGACCATTAGCACTGCGTTTAAAGCTGCTGTTGTGGTAAACGGCCACTAGGCGGCAGCATTTCTCCATTCCCAAATCTGGTTACTAGGGCAGCAGAGCCCTTCTGGAATCCCTGTTCCTAAGTTGTAAATTGAAATGGAATGTGCCAGGAGAAACCCCCATAAGTTTATGTTACATTATTTCCTGTTTGTTGTTTTAGTTTTTTTTAATTGGGGTAATGATTAGAATATTGTTTGTGCTAGGTGTAGACAATCTGGTTCATTTGTGCATAACATATATATATCTATCTATATCTATATCTATATCTATATCTATATATATTCATGTACAGATCCACTTCCCATGTAAATTATGGCAGAGTGTTCCATAGACCTCCCTTACTATACGGTCGGTCTTTTGATATATGTATTTATTAGGTATTTGTACACGTATGGTAACCCTAATCTCTAATTTTTCCATTCCCCCCACCTTTCCTTTTAGACAAGCATAGTTTGTTTTCTAAGTGTGTGAGTGTCTTTCTCTGTGCAAATAAGTTCATTTGTGTCAGTTGTTCGATAACGCCTATAAGTGATATCATAGGATATGTCTTTTGCTTTCCGACTTACCTCATGTTCTGTGATTATCTCTAGGCTCAACTATGGTGCCTCAAAGAGCAGTGTTTCATTGTTTTTCATGGCTAATATTCTATTGTGTACATGAACCACTTCTTCTTTTTCAACTGATATGGTGATGGACATTTTGGTTGCTTCCGTGTCTTGGCTATTGTGAAAATTCCTGCAGTGCAGCTGTTGAAGCCTGTGCCTTCTCGACTCTGGACTTGTCAGGTGAGAGTCTCAGCGGTGGGCCTGCTGAACGGAATGGTGGCTCAATTTTTACTTTTAAACGCAGCTCCTTTCTATTCTCATTATTGGCTGTCACCACTTTACATCTCACCAGCAGCTAGAGGGTACACAGTTCTCTAAAACCCCTTCAGCATGTAATGTTTGTAGACTTTTAGTTGATGGTAGTTGACATGTGTGAGTTGAAACCTTTTTGGAGGTTAGATCTGCATGAGTGTAATAATTACTGATGTGGAGCTTTTATCCATTTTCCTCTTTTTTGAAAGTGAGTGAGTAAAACTTAGCCCTCCATACAATCTCCTTGAAAAATTTGAGAGTTTTGAAACTTTTTGGCCATTCCCTACCTCCGCACAATTTTTTAGCGCAGGTGTCCTTTACAGCCCTGAATCCTTGTGAATGTTAAGTGACCATTAGCTGTGGGTTTAAAGCCGCTCTTGTGGGAAACGGCCACGAGGCGGCAGCCTTTCTTCATTTCCAACTCTGGGTTTTTGGGCCACAGAGCTTTCCTGGCAATCGTGTTAGTAAGCTGCGAATTAGAGTGGAATGTGCCAGCGCAAACACCCAAGGGCTTATATCTCCTAAATTGTTGTTTGTTATTTAAATTTAATTTTTTAAATTATCAGAGCAAATTTGATCAAAATGTAGATTCTCCTAGGTGTACAGTTTCTGGTTCATCCTATCAGTGTATCTGTCTATTCCTGTTTGGATCCTTTCCCGTGTATGTTATTATAGAGTGTTGAGTAGACCGCTCTTCGTATTCCCTAGGTATTTTGTGATTATATATTTCCTATGTATTAGTATATGTCTGTTAACCCCCATATCCTAATTCATACAATCCTTACACCTTTCCATTTGGTTAAACATAATTTGGTGTTCTGAATTTATGTGTGTCCTTCTCTTGGGGATTATTTCATGAGTATCAATTTTTAGGTAACACCTATAAGTGACGTCATAGGATGTCGGCCTTTCGGTTGCTTTCTTACTTCAAGTTGGGTGATTATCTCTTGGTCCTTCTATGGTGGTGCCAACGGCACAGTTCTGTGCTTTTTCATGGCTAATATTCCATTGTGTACATGGGCGACTTCTTCTTGGTGCATTTTTCTGTTGATGGACATTTTGGTTTCTTCCAGGTCCTGGCTATGGTACATTTTGCTGCAGTGCGGGATTGCCCACCTGTGTCTTTTTGATTCTGGTCTACTCCAGTGATAGTCCCATGAGTGGG
The DNA here is from genome assembly GCF_964341445.2 of Mesoplodon mirus. Classification (NCBI taxonomy): domain Eukaryota; kingdom Metazoa; phylum Chordata; class Mammalia; order Artiodactyla; family Ziphiidae; genus Mesoplodon; species Mesoplodon mirus. The sequence goes on from NC_138981.1 coordinate 141,439,444, forward strand.
CCTACCACATCACATGGTAGCTCCATTATTACCCTTAAACGCACCTCCATTCTGCTCTCACTACTGGCTCTTACCAGGTTACATCCCACCGGCAGCTAAAGGGTACGCAGTTCTCTAAAACCCCTTCAGCCTTTATTGTTTGTAGACATTTTTTACTGATGATCATTCTGACGGCTGTGAGGTGAACGTTTGTGTACACTGGATTTGCATGGCTTTATTAATTCCTGCTGTTCAGCCTTTTTCCATTCCCGTTTTTTTAAGAAAAAAGAAATAAAGAAAAAGAAACAGAAGACAAATGTGCATAAATTATGCCTCTTGAAACTGTCGGTTTGAAATATGGACGCCTTTTGAATTTTTTGGTCGACATACGACCCCAGGATTGGTTTTCCGGGCAGGTGTGATTTACAGGCCTGCAAGTATTTTGAATATCAACTGACCATTGATGCTGGGATGAAAGCTGCTGTTGTGTGAAACGCCCACAAGGTGGCAGCAGTTCTACTTTACCAAATCTGGTGACTAGGGCAACAGAGCCTCAATGGAAGTCGTGTTCTAGGTTGTAATTTAGAATGGAATGTGCCAGGAAAAAGCCCCTTAAGTAGATGTCTCCCTACTTCTTGTTCATTTTTTTAAATTTAATTTTTATGTTTACCACAGCAAGTTTGATTACAAAGTTTGGCTTGTTCTAGGTGTGCAAGATGTGGTTCTTTGACACATACACATATGTCTTTTCTTCCTGGAATCCTTTTCCCATGTACGTTATGACAGAACGTTGAGTAGTCTTCTCTTGGTATTCCGTAGGTCTTTGGTGATTATATATTTCCCCTGTGTTTGTATACGTCTGTTAACCCTGATATGCTAATGTATCCAATCCTCACAAATTTCCATTGGGGAACCATAAGTTTGTTTAATGAATCTGTGGTTGGCCTTCTCTGTGGAAATATCTTCACTGGTATGAATTTATAGGTAATACCTATAAGTGATATCATAGGATATGTGTCTTTTCTCTTTCTGACATACTACAAGTTGTGTGATTACCTCTAGACTCATCTACGGTGCTGCAAATGGCATCGTGTCCTTTATTTCCTTGGCTAATACTCTGTCTGTACATGTACCAGTTCTTCTTTGTCCACTCATCTGTTGATGGACTTTTTGGTTGCTTCCATGACTTGGCTATTGTAATGCTGCGGCAATGCACATTTGCCTGCCTGTGTCTTTCCAATTCTGTCTTCTTAGGTTATAGGCCCAGGAGTGGGCCTGCTGGATCATATGGTAGCAAAATGTTTACCTTGTAAAGGCACCTCCATTCTGTTCTCATTAGTGGCTCTTACCAGGTCACGTCCCACTTAACGTTGAGGGTATGCACTTCTGCACAACACCTTCAGCATTTATTGTTTGTAGTTTTTTTGCTGAGGTTTATTCTGACTAGTGTGAGCTGGTCCATGTTTGTGGTTGGATTTGCCTGCGTCTCATAATCCATTGAAATTGAGCTTTCTGGCATGTCCTTTTTGTCTTCAAGCTGTGCGTACAGCTTACCTCTTCAAACTGTTTTCTTGAAGTATGTGTGACATTTAGAAAGATTTTGGCCATTACGCCCCTCAAGACGTTTTGAGGGCAGGTTTCATTTACAGCCCTCCAGTACTGGTGCATATGAAGTGACCCTTAGCACAGTTTTTAAAGCTACTGTTGCAGGTCACGGACAGAGGGTGGCAGCATTTCTGCTTTTCCCAAACTTTTAACTAGGGAAACAGACTACCTTGCAGTGGTATTCCTCGGTTATAAATTAGAGTGGAATGTGCCTGGATAAACCCCGAAAAGCTGATGTTTCTTTACTTATGTTTGTTTTCTACATTGAATTTATATTTTTTTATTGGAGTCATATTCCATTGTGTACATGGACCACTTTTTCTTTGTGCATTCCTCTGTTGATGGACATTTTCATAGCTTCCAAGTGTTGGCTATGATAAATATTGCTGGAGTGTAGGATTGCCAGTCTGTGTTTTTTTTTTTATTTTTTGCGGTACGTGGGCCACTCACTGCCATGGCTACTCCCATTGCAGAGCACAGGCTCTGGACGCACAGGCCCAGCAGCCATAGCTCACGGGACCAGCCGCTCCGCGGCGTGTGTGATTTTCCCGAACCAGGGCATGAACCCGTGTCCCCTTCTTCGGTGGAAGACCGTCAACCACTGTGCCACTCGTGAAGTCCAGCCTGTGTCTTTTTGATTCTCATCCTCTCAGTCGATAGGCCCAGCAGTGGGCATGCTTGATTGAATGGTAGCTCAGTATTTACCTTTTCAAGGCACCTCCTTTGTGTTTTCCTTACTGGCTCTTACCATGTCCCACATTGAACCAAGGCTAGGCATTTCTCCACAACCCCTTCAGCATTTATTGTTTGCAGAATTTTTGCTGATGGCCATTCTGACTGGTGTGAGCTGATAGGACTTTTGTAATTTGGATTTGCATGTCTTTAATTCTTTCTAAGGTTCATTTTCCCACACCTTTTAAAATTTCTGTTAAAGAAAAAATGAAAAAAATGGAGAATACAATTAACGTCCTGAAATTGTCTTCTTGAAAGGTTGCCCTCAAAATTGATGTTTTGGTCAATATTCGCCCCCAGGACTGTTTTTGAGGGCAGGTGTCATTCACAGGCCTGTAATGAGTGTGAATATTTAGTGACCATTAGCACTGCGTTTAAAGCTGCTGTTGTGGTAAACGGCCACTAGGCGGCAGCATTTCTCCATTCCCAAATCTGGTTACTAGGGCAGCAGAGCCCTTCTGGAATCCCTGTTCCTAAGTTGTAAATTGAAATGGAATGTGCCAGGAGAAACCCCCATAAGTTTATGTTACATTATTTCCTGTTTGTTGTTTTAGTTATTTTTTAATTGGGGTAATGATTAGAATATTGTTTGTGCTAGGTGTAGACAATCTGGTTCATTTGTGCATAACATATATATATCTATCTATATCTATATCTATATCTATATATATTCATGTACAGATCCACTTCCCATGTAAATTATGGCAGAGTGTTCCATAGACCTCCCTTACTATACGGTCGGTCTTTTGATATATGTATTTATTAGGTATTTGTACACGTATGGTAACCCTAATCTCTAATTTTTCCATTCCCCCCACCTTTCCTTTTAGACAAGCATAGTTTGTTTTCTAAGTGTGTGAGTGTCTTTCTCTGTGCAAATAAGTTCATTTGTGTCAGTTGTTCGATAACGCCTATAAGTGATATCATAGGATATGTCTTTTGCTTTCCGACTTACCTCATGTTCTGTGATTATCTCTAGGCTCAACTATGGTGCCTCAAAGAGCAGTGTTTCATTGTTTTTCATGGCTAATATTCTATTGTGTACATGAACCACTTCTTCTTTTTCAACTGATATGGTGATGGACATTTTGGTTGCTTCCGTGTCTTGGCTATTGTGAAAATTCCTGCAGTGCAGCTGTTGAAGCCTGTGCCTTCTCGACTCTGGACTTGTCAGGTGAGAGTCTCAGCGGTGGACCTGCTGAACGGAATGGTGGCTCAATTTTTACTTTTAAACGCAGCTCCTTTCTATTCTCATTATTGGCTGTCACCACTTTACATCTCACCAGCAGCTAGAGGGTACACAGTTCTCTAAAACCCCTTCAGCATGTAATGTTTGTAGACTTTTAGTTGATGGTAGTTGACATGTGTGAGTTGAAACCTTTTTGGAGGTTAGATCTGCATGAGTGTAATAATTACTGATGTGGAGCTTTTATCCATTTTCCTCTTTTTTGAAAGTGAGTGAGTAAAACTTAGCCCTCCATACAATCTCCTTGAAAAATTTGAGAGTTTTGAAACTTTTTGGCCATTCCCTACCTCCGCACAATTTTTTAGGGCAGGTGTCCTTTACAGCCCTGAATCCTTGTGAATGTTAAGTGACCATTAGCTGTGGGTTTAAAGCCGCTCTTGTGGGAAACGGCCACGAGGTGGCAGCATTTCTTCATTTCCAACTCTGGGTTTTTGGGCCACAGAGCTTTCCTGGCAATCGTGTTAGTAAGCTGCGAATTAGAGTGGAATGTGCCAGCGCAAACACCCAAGGGCTTATATCTCCTAAATTGTTGTTTGTTATTTAAATTTATTTTTTTAAATTATCAGAGCAAATTTGATCAAAATGTAGATTCTCCTAGGTGTACAGTTTCTGGTTCATCCTATCAGTGTATCTGTCTATTCCTGTTTGGATCCTTTCCCGTGTATGTTATTATAGAGTGTTGAGTAGACCGCTCTTCGTATTCCCTAGGTATTTTGTGATTATATATTTCCTATGTATTAGTATATGTCTGTTAACCCCCATATCCTAATTCATACAATCCTTACACCATTCCATTTGGTTAAACATAATTTGGTTTTCTGAATCTATGTGTGTCCTTCTCTTGGAGATTATTTCATGAGTATCAATTTTTAGGTAACACCTATAAGTGACGTCATAGGATGTCGGCCTTTCGGTTGCTTTCTTACTTCAAGTTGGGTGATTATCTCTTGGTCCTTCTATGGTGGTGCCAACGGCACAGTTCTGTGCTTTTTCATGGCTAATATTCCATTGTGTACATGGGCGACTTCTTCTTGGTGCATTTTTCTGTTGATGGACATTTTGGTTTCTTCCAGGTCCTGGCTATGGTACATTTTGCTGCAGTGCGTGATTGCCCGCCTGTGTCTTTTTGATTCTGGTCTACACCAGTGATAGTCCCATGAGTGGGCCTACCACATCACATGGTAGCTCCATTATTACCCTTAAACGCACCTCCATTCTGCTCTCACTACTGGCTCTTACCAGGTTACATCCCACCGGCAGCTAAAGGGTACGCAGTTCTCTAAAACCCCTTCAGCCTTTATTGTTTGTAGACATTTTTTACTGATGATCATTCTGACGGCTGTGAGGTGAACGTTTGTGTACACTGGATTTGCATGGCTTTATTAATTCCTGCTGTTCAGCCTTTTTCCATTACCGTTTTTTTAAGAAAAAAGAAATAAAGAAAAAGAAACAGAAGACAAATGTGCATAAATTATGCCTCTTGAAACTGTCGGTTTGAAATATGGACGCCTTTTGAATTTTTTGGTCGACATACGACCCCAGGATTGGTTTTCCGGGCAGGTGTGATTTACAGGCCTGCAAGTATTTTGAATATCAACTGACCATTGATGCTGGGATGAAAGCTGCTGTTGTGTGAAACGCCCACAAGTTGGCAGCAGTTCTGCTTTACCAAATCTGGTGACTAGGGCAACAGAGCCTCAATGGAAGTCGTGTTCTAGGTTGTAATTTAGAATGGAATGTGCCAGGAAAAAGCCCCTTAAGTAGATGTCTCCCTACTTCTTGTTCATTTTTTTAAATTTAATTTTTATGTTTACCACAGCAAGTTTGATTACAAAGTTTGGCTTGTTCTAGGTGTGCAAGATGTGGTTCTTTGACACATACACATATGTCTTTTCTTCCTGGAATCCTTTTCCCATGTACGTTATGACAGAACGTTGAGTAGTCTTCTCTTGGTATTCCGTAGGTCTTTGGTGATTATATATTTCCCCTGTGTTTGTATACGTCTGTTAACCCTGATATGCTAATGTATCCAATCCTCACAAATTTCCATTGGGGAACCATAAGTTTGTTTAATGAATCTGTGGTTGGCCTTCTCTGTGGAAATATCTTCACTGGTATGAATTTATAGGTAATACCTATAAGTGATATCATAGGATATGTGTCTTTTCTCTTTCTGACATACTACAAGTTGTGTGATTACCTCTAGACTCATCTACGGTGCTGCAAATGGCATCGTGTCCTTTATTTCCTTGGCTAATACTCTGTCTGTACATGTACCAGTTCTTCTTTGTCCACTCATCTGTTGATGGACTTTTTGGTTGCTTCCATGACTTGGCTATTGTAATGCTGCGGCAATGCACATTTGCCTGCCTGTGTCTTTCCAATTCTGTCTTCTTAGGTTATAGGCCCAGGAGTGGGCCTGCTGGATCATATGGTAGCAAAATGTTTACCTTGTAAAGGCACCTCCATTCTGTTCTCATTAGTGGCTCTTACCAGGTCACGTCCCACTTAACGTTGAGGGTATGCACTTCTGCACAACACCTTCAGCATTTATTGTTTGTAGTTTTTTTGCTGAGGTTTATTCTGACTAGTGTGAGCTGGTCCATGTTTGTGGTTGGATTTGCCTGCGTCTCATAATCCATTGAAATTGAGCTTTCTGGCATGTCCTTTTTGTCTTCAAGCTGTGCGTACAGCTTACCTCTTCAAACTGTTTTCTTGAAGTATGTGTGACATTTAGAAAGATTTTGGCCATTACGCCCCTCAAGACGTTTTGAGGGCAGGTTTCATTTACAGCCCTCCAGTACTGGTGCATATGAAGTGACCCTTAGCACAGTTTTTAAAGCTACTGTTGCAGGTCACGGACAGAGGGTGGCAGCATTTCTGCTTTTCCCAAACTTTTAACTAGGGAAACAGACTACCTTGCAGTGGTATTCCTCGGTTATAAATTAGAGTGGAATGTGCCTGGATAAACCCCGAAAAGCTGATGTTTCTTTACTTATGTTTGTTTTCTACATTGAATTTATATTTTTTTATTGGAGTCATATTCCATTGTGTACATGGACCACTTTTTCTTTGTGCATTCCTCTGTTGATGGACATTTTCATAGCTTCCAAGTGTTGGCTATGATAAATATTGCTGGAGTGTAGGATTGCCAGTCTGTGTTTTTTTTTTTATTTTTTGCGGTACGTGGGCCACTCACTGCCATGGCTACTCCCATTGCAGAGCACAGGCTCTGGACGCACAGGCCCAGCAGCCATAGCTCACGGGACCAGCCGCTCCGCGGCGTGTGTGATTTTCCCGAACCAGGGCATGAACCCGTGTCCCCTTCTTCGGTGGAAGACCGTCAACCACTGTGCCACTCGTGAAGTCCAGCCTGTGTCTTTTTGATTCTCATCCTCTCAGTCGATAGGCCCAGCAGTGGGCATGCTTGATTGAATGGTAGCTCAGTATTTACCTTTTCAAGGCACCTCCTTTGTGTTTTCCTTACTGGCTCTTACCATGTCCCACATTGAACCAAGGCTAGGCATTTCTCCACAACCCCTTCAGCATTTATTGTTTGCAGAATTTTTGCTGATGGCCATTCTGACTGGTGTGAGCTGATAGGACTTTTGTAATTTGGATTTGCATGTCTTTAATTCTTTCTAAGGTTCATTTTCCCACACCTTTTAAAATTTCTGTTAAAGAAAAAATGAAAAAAATGGAGAATACAATTAACGTCCTGAAATTGTCTTCTTGAAAGGTTGCCCTCAAAATTGATGTTTTGGTCAATATTCGCCCCCAGGACTGTTTTTGAGGGCAGGTGTCATTCACAGGCCTGTAATGAGTGTGAATATTTAGTGACCATTAGCACTGCGTTTAAAGCTGCTGTTGTGGTAAACGGCCACTAGGCGGCAGCATTTCTCCATTCCCAAATCTGGTTACTAGGGCAGCAGAGCCCTTCTGGAATCCCTGTTCCTAAGTTGTAAATTGAAATGGAATGTGCCAGGAGAAACCCCCATAAGTTTATGTTACATTATTTCCTGTTTGTTGTTTTAGTTTTTTTTTAATTGGGGTAATGATTAGAATATTGTTTGTGCTAGGTGTAGACAATCTGGTTCATTTGTGCATAACATATATATATCTATCTATATCTATATCTATATCTATATATATTCATGTACAGATCCACTTCCCATGTAAATTATGGCAGAGTGTTCCATAGACCTCCCTTACTATACGGTCGGTCTTTTGATATATGTATTTATTAGGTATTTGTACACGTATGGTAACCCTAATCTCTAATTTTTCCATTCCCCCCACCTTTCCTTTTAGACAAGCATAGTTTGTTTTCTAAGTGTGTGAGTGTCTTTCTCTGTGCAAATAAGTTCATTTGTGTCAGTTGTTCGATAACGCCTATAAGTGATATCATAGGATATGTCTTTTGCTTTCCGACTTACCTCATGTTCTGTGATTATCTCTAGGCTCAACTATGGTGCCTCAAAGAGCAGTGTTTCATTGTTTTTCATGGCTAATATTCTATTGTGTACATGAACCACTTCTTCTTTTTCAACTGATATGGTGATGGACATTTTGGTTGCTTCCGTGTCTTGGCTATTGTGAAAATTCCTGCAGTGCAGCTGTTGAAGCCTGTGCCTTCTCGACTCTGGACTTGTCAGGTGAGAGTCTCAGCGGTGGACCTGCTGAACGGAATGGTGGCTCAATTTTTACTTTTAAACGCAGCTCCTTTCTATTCTCATTATTGGCTGTCACCACTTTACATCTCACCAGCAGCTAGAGGGTACACAGTTCTCTAAAACCCCTTCAGCATGTAATGTTTGTAGACTTTTAGTTGATGGTAGTTGACATGTGTGAGTTGAAACCTTTTTGGAGGTTAGATCTGCATGAGTGTAATAATTACTGATGTGGAGCTTTTATCCATTTTCCTCTTTTTTGAAAGTGAGTGAGTAAAACTTAGCCCTCCATACAATCTCCTTGAAAAATTTGAGAGTTTTGAAACTTTTTGGCCATTCCCTACCTCCGCACAATTTTTTAGGGCAGGTGTCCTTTACAGCCCTGAATCCTTGTGAATGTTAAGTGACCATTAGCTGTGGGTTTAAAGCCGCTCTTGTGGGAAACGGCCACGAGGTGGCAGCATTTCTTCATTTCCAACTCTGGGTTTTTGGGCAACAGAGCTTTCCTGGCAATCGTGTTAGTAAGCTGCGAATTAGAGTGGAATGTGCCAGCGCAAACACCCAAGGGCTTATATCTCCTAAATTGTTGTTTGTTATTTAAATTTAATTTTTTAAATTATCAGAGCAAATTTGATCAAAATGTAGATTCTCCTAGGTGTACAGTTTCTGGTTCATCCTATCAGTGTATCTGTCTATTCCTGTTTGGATCCTTTCCCGTGTATGTTATTATAGAGTGTTGAGTAGACCGCTCTTCGTATTCCCTAGGTATTTTGTGATTATATATTTCCTATGTATTAGTATATGTCTGTTAACCCCCATATCCTAATTCATACAATCCTTACACCATTCCATTTGGTTAAACATAATTTGGTTTTCTGAATCTATGTGTGTCCTTCTCTTGGAGATTATTTCATGAGTATCAATTTTTAGGTAACACCTATAAGTGACGTCATAGGATGTCGGCCTTTCGGTTGCTTTCTTACTTCAAGTTGGGTGATTATCTCTTGGTCCTTCTATGGTGGTGCCAACGGCACAGTTCTGTGCTTTTTCATGGCTAATATTCCATTGTGTACATGGGCGACTTCTTCTTGGTGCATTTTTCTGTTGATGGACATTTTGGTTTCTTCCAGGTCCTGGCTATGGTACATTTTGCTGCAGTGCGTGATTGCCCGCCTGTGTCTTTTTGATTCTGGTCTACACCAGTGATAGTCCCATGAGTGGGCCTACCACATCACATGGTAGCTCCATTATTACCCTTAAACGCACCTCCATTCTGCTCTCACTACTGGCTCTTACCAGGTTACATCCCACCGGCAGCTAAAGGGTACGCAGTTCTCTAAAACCCCTTCAGCCTTTATTGTTTGTAGACATTTTTTACTGATGATCATTCTGACGGCTGTGAGGTGAACGTTTGTGTACACTGGATTTGCATGGCTTTATTAATTCCTGCTGTTCAGCCTTTTTCCATTACCGTTTTTTTAAGAAAAAAGAAATAAAGAAAAAGAAACAGAAGACAAATGTGCATAAATTATGCCTCTTGAAACTGTCGGTTTGAAATATGGACGCCTTTTGAATTTTTTGGTCGACATACGACCCCAGGATTGGTTTTCCGGGCAGGTGTGATTTACAGGCCTGCAATTATTTTGAATATCAACTGACCATTGATGCTGGGATGAAAGCTGCTGTTGTGTGAAACGCCCACAAGTTGGCAGCAGTTCTGCTTTACCAAATCTGGTGACTAGGGCAACAGAGCCTCAATGGAAGTCGTGTTCTAGGTTGTAATTTAGAATGGAATGTGCCAGGAAAAAGCCCCTTAAGTAGATGTCTCCCTACTTCTTGTTCATTTTTTTAAATTTAATTTTTATGTTTACCACAGCAAGTTTGATTACAAAGTTTGGCTTGTTCTAGGTGTGCAAGATGTGGTTCTTTGACACATACACATATGTCTTTTCTTCCTGGAATCCTTTTCCCATGTACGTTATGACAGAACGTTGAGTAGTCTTCTCTTGGTATTCCGTAGGTCTTTGGTGATTATATATTTCCCCTGTGTTTGTATACGTCTGTTAACCCTGATATGCTAATGTATCCAATCCTCACAAATTTCCATTGGGGAACCATAAGTTTGTTTAATGAATCTGTGGTTGGCCTTCTCTGTGGAAATATCTTCACTGGTATGAATTTATAGGTAATACCTATAAGTGATATCATAGGATATGTGTCTTTCTCTTTCTGACATACTACAAGTTGTGTGATTACCTCTAGACTCATCTACGGTGCTGCAAATGGCATCGTGTTCTTTATTTCCTTGGCTAATACTCTGTCTGTACATGTACCAGTTCTTCTTTGTCCACTCATCTGTTGATGGACTTTTTGGTTGCTTCCATGACTTGGCTATTGTAATGCTGCGGCAATGCACATTTGCCTGCCTGTGTCTTTCCAATTCTGTCTTCTTAGGTTATAGGCCCAGGAGTGGGCCTGCTGGATCATATGGTAGCAAAATGTTTACCTTGTAAAGGCACCTCCATTCTGTTCTCATTAGTGGCTCTTACCAGGTCACGTCCCACTTAACGTTGAGGGTATGCACTTCTGCACAACACCTTCAGCATTTATTGTTTGTAGTTTTTTTGCTGAGGTTTATTCTGACTAGTGTGAGCTGGTCCATGTTTGTGGTTGGATTTGCCTGCGTCTCATAATCCATTGAAATTGAGCTTTCTGGCATGTCCTTTTTGTCTTCAAGCTGTGCGTACAGCTTACCTCTTCAAACAGTTTTCTTGAAGTATGTGTGACATTTAGAAAGATTTTGGCCATTACGCCCCTCAAGACGTTTTGAGGGCAGGTTTCATTTACAGCCCTCCAGTACTGGTGCATATGAAGTGACCCTTAGCACAGTTTTTAAAGCTGCTGTTGCAGGTCACGGACAGAGGGTGGCAGCATTTCTGCTTTTCCCAAACTTTTAACTAGGGAAACAGACTACCTTGCAGTGGTATTCCTCGGTTATAAATTAGAGTGGAATGTGCCTGGATAAACCCCGAAAAGCTGATGTTTCTTTACTTATGTTTGTTTTCTACATTGAGTTTATATTTTTTTATTGGAGTCATATTCCATTGTGTACATGGACCACTTTTTCTTTGTGCATTCCTCTGTTGATGGACATTTTCATAGCTTCCAAGTGTTGGCTATGATAAATATTGCTGGAGTGTAGGATTGCCAGTCTGTGTTTTTTTTTTTATTTTTTGCGGTACGTGGGCCACTCACTGCCATGGCTACTCCCATTGCAGAGCACAGGCTCTGGACGCACAGGCCCAGCAGCCATAGCTCACGGGACCAGCCGCTCCACGGCGTGTGTGATTTTCCCGAACCAGGGCATGAACCCGTGTCCCCTTCTTCGGTGGAAGACCGTCAACCACTGTGCCACTCGTGAAGTCCAGCCTGTGTCTTTTTGATTCTCATCCTCTCAGTCGATAGGCCCAGCAGTGGGCATGCTTGATTGAATGGTAGCTCAGTATTTACCTTTTCAAGGCACCTCCTTTGTGTTTTCCTTACTGGCTCTTACCATGTCCCACATTGAACCAAGGCTAGGCGTTTCTCCACAACCCCTTCAGCATTTATTGTTTGCAGAATTTTTGCTGATGGCCATTCTGACTGGTGTGAGCTGATAGGACTTTTGTAATTTGGATTTGCATGTCTTTAATTCTTTCTAAGGTTCATTTTCCCACACCTTTTAAAATTTCTGTTAAAGAAAAAATGAAAAAAATGGAGAATACAATTAACGTCCTGAAATTGTCTTCTTGAAAGGTTGCCCTCAAAATTGATGTTTTGGTCAATATTCACCCCCAGGACTGTTTTTGAGGGCAGGTGTCATTCACAGGCCTGTAATGAGTGTGAATATTTAGTGACCATTAGCACTGCGTTTAAAGCTGCTGTTGTGGTAAACGGCCACTAGGCGGCAGCATTTCTCCATTCCCAAATCTGGTTACTAGGGCAGCAGAGCCCTTCTGGAATCCCTGTTCCTAAGTTGTAAATTGAAATGGAATGTGCCAGGAGAAACCCCCATAAGTTTATGTTACATTATTTCCTGTTTGTTGTTTTAGTTTTTTTTTAATTGGGGTAATGATTAGAATATTGTTTGTGCTAGGTGTAGACAATCTGGTTCATTTGTGCATAACATATATCTATCTATCTATATCTATATCTATATATATTCATGTACAGATCCACTTCCCATGTAAATTATGGCAGAGTGTTCCATAGACCTCCCTTACTATACGGTCGGTCTTTTGATATATGTATTTATTAGGTATTTGTACACGTATGGTAACCCTAATCTCTAATTTTTCCATTCCCCCCACCTTTCCTTTTAGACAAGCATAGTTTGTTTTCTAAGTGTGTGAGTGTCTTTCTCTGTGCAAATAAGTTCATTTGTGTCAGTTGTTCGATAACGCCTATAAGTGATATCATAGGATATGTCTTTTGCTTTCCGACTTACCTCATGTTCTGTGATTATCTCTAGGCTCAACTATGGTGCCTCAAAGAGCAGTGTTTCATTGTTTTTCATGGCTAATATTCTATTGTGTACATGAACCACTTCTTCTTTTTCAACTGATATGGTGATGGACATTTTGGTTGCTTCCGTGTCTTGGCTATTGTGAAAATTCCTGCAGTGCAGCTGTTGAAGCCTGTGCCTTCTCGACTCTGGACTTGTCAGGTGAGAGTCTCAGCGGTGGGCCTGCTGAACGGAATGGTGGCTCAATTTTTACTTTTAAACGCAGCTCCTTTCTATTCTCATTATTGGCTGTCACCACTTTACATCTCACCAGCAGCTAGAGGGTACACAGTTCTCTAAAACCCCTTCAGCATGTAATGTTTGTAGACTTTTAGTTGATGGTAGTTGACATGTGTGAGTTGAAACCTTTTTGGAGGTTAGATCTGCATGAGTGTAATAATTACTGATGTGGAGCTTTTATCCATTTTCCTCTTTTTTGAAAGTGAGTGAGTAAAACTTAGCCCTCCATACAATCTCCTTGAAAAATTTGAGAGTTTTGAAACTTTTTGGCCATTCCCTACCTCCGCACAATTTTTTAGGGCAGGTGTCCTTTACAGCCCTGAATCCTTGTGAATGTTAAGTGACCATTAGCTGTGGGTTTAAAGCCGCTCTTGTGGGAAACGGCCACGAGGCGGCAGCCTTTCTTCATTTCCAACTCTGGGTTTTTGGGCCACAGAGCTTTCCTGGCAATCGTGTTAGTAAGCTGCGAATTAGAGTGGAATGTGCCAGCGCAAACACCCAAGGGCTTATATCTCCTAAATTGTTGTTTGTTATTTAAATTTAATTTTTTAAATTATCAGAGCAAATTTGATCAAAATGTAGATTCTCCTAGGTGTACAGTTTCTGGTTCATCCTATCAGTGTATCTGTCTATTCCTGTTTGGATCCTTTCCCGTGTATGTTATTATAGAGTGTTGAGTAGACCGCTCTTCGTATTCCCTAGGTATTTTGTGATTATATATTTCCTATGTATTAGTATATGTCTGTTAACCCCCATATCCTAATTCATACAATCCTTACACCTTTCCATTTGGTTAAACATAATTTGGTGTTCTGAATTTATGTGTGTCCTTCTCTTGGGGATTATTTCATGAGTATCAATTTTTAGGTAACACCTATAAGTGACGTCATAGGATGTCGGCCTTTCGGTTGCTTTCTTACTTCAAGTTGGGTGATTATCTCTTGGTCCTTCTATGGTGGTGCCAACGGCACAGTTCTGTGCTTTTTCATGGCTAATATTCCATTGTGTACATGGGCGACTTCTTCTTGGTGCATTTTTCTGTTGATGGACATTTTGGTTTCTTCCAGGTCCTGGCTATGGTACATTTTGCTGCAGTGCGGGATTGCCCACCTGTGTCTTTTTGATTCTGGTCTACTCCAGTGATAGTCCCATGAGTGGGCCTACCACATCACATGGTAGCTCCATTATTACCCTTAAACGCACCTCCATTCTGCTCTCACTACTGGCTCTTACCAGGTTACATCCCACCGGCAGCTAAAGGGTACGCAGTTCTCTAAAACCCCTTCAGCCTTTATTGTTTGTAGACATTTTTTACTGATGATCATTCTGACGGCTGTGAGGTGAACGTTTGTGTACACTGGATTTGCATGGCTTTATTAATTCCTGCTGTTCAGCCTTTTTCCATTCCCGTTTTTTTAAGAAAAAAGAAATAAAGAAAAAGAAACAGAAGACAAATGTGCATAAATTATGCCTCTTGAAACTGTCGGTTTGAAATATGGACGCCTTTTGAATTTTTTGGTCGACATACGACCCCAGGATTGGTTTTCCGGGCAGGTGTGATTTACAGGCCTGCAAGTATTTTGAATATCAACTGACCATTGATGCTGGGATGAAAGCTGCTGTTGTGTGAAACGCCCACAAGGTGGCAGCAGTTCTACTTTACCAAATCTGGTGACTAGGGCAACAGAGCCTCAATGGAAGTCGTGTTCTAGGTTGTAATTTAGAATGGAATGTGCCAGGAAAAAGCCCCTTAAGTAGATGTCTCCCTACTTCTTGTTCATTTTTTTAAATTTAATTTTTATGTTTACCACAGCAAGTTTGATTACAAAGTTTGGCTTGTTCTAGGTGTGCAAGATGTGGTTCTTTGACACATACACATATGTCTTTTCTTCCTGGAATCCTTTTCCCATGTACGTTATGACAGAACGTTGAGTAGTCTTCTCTTGGTATTCCGTAGGTCTTTGGTGATTATATATTTCCCCTGTGTTTGTATACGTCTGTTAACCCTGATATGCTAATGTATCCAATCCTCACAAATTTCCATTGGGGAACCATAAGTTTGTTTAATGAATCTGTGGTTGGCCTTCTCTGTGGAAATATCTTCACTGGTATGAATTTATAGGTAATACCTATAAGTGATATCATAGGATATGTGTCTTTTCTCTTTCTGACATACTACAAGTTGTGTGATTACCTCTAGACTCATCTACGGTGCTGCAAATGGCATCGTGTCCTTTATTTCCTTGGCTAATACTCTGTCTGTACATGTACCAGTTCTTCTTTGTCCACTCATCTGTTGATGGACTTTTTGGTTGCTTCCATGACTTGGCTATTGTAATGCTGCGGCAATGCACATTTGCCTGCCTGTGTCTTTCCAATTCTGTCTTCTTAGGTTATAGGCCCAGGAGTGGGCCTGCTGGATCATATGGTAGCAAAATGTTTACCTTGTAAAGGCACCTCCATTCTGTTCTCATTAGTGGCTCTTACCAGGTCACGTCCCACTTAACGTTGAGGGTATGCACTTCTGCACAACACCTTCAGCATTTATTGTTTGTAGTTTTTTTGCTGAGGTTTATTCTGACTAGTGTGAGCTGGTCCATGTTTGTGGTTGGATTTGCCTGCGTCTCATAATCCATTGAAATTGAGCTTTCTGGCATGTCCTTTTTGTCTTCAAGCTGTGCGTACAGCTTACCTCTTCAAACAGTTTTCTTGAAGTATGTGTGACATTTAGAAAGATTTTGGCCATTACGCCCCTCAAGACGTTTTGAGGGCAGGTTTCATTTACAGCCCTCCAGTACTGGTGCATATGAAGTGACCCTTAGCACAGTTTTTAAAGCTGCTGTTGCAGGTCACGGACAGAGGGTGGCAGCATTTCTGCTTTTCCCAAACTTTTAACTAGGGAAACAGACTACCTTGCAGTGGTATTCCTCGGTTATAAATTAGAGTGGAATGTGCCTGGATAAACCCCGAAAAGCTGATGTTTCTTTACTTATGTTTGTTTTCTACATTGAATTTATATTTTTTTATTGGAGTCATATTCCATTGTGTACATGGACCACTTTTTCTTTGTGCATTCCTCTGTTGATGGACATTTTCATAGCTTCCAAGTGTTGGCTATGATAAATATTGCTGGAGTGTAGGATTGCCAGTCTGTGTTTTTTTTTTTATTTTTTGCGGTACGTGGGCCACTCACTGCCATGGCTACTCCCATTGCAGAGCACAGGCTCTGGACGCACAGGCCCAGCAGCCATAGCTCACGGGACCAGCCGCTCCGCGGCGTGTGTGATTTTCCCGAACCAGGGCATGAACCCGTGTCCCCTTCTTCGGTGGAAGACCGTCAACCACTGTGCCACTAGTGAAGTCCAGCCTGTGTCTTTTTGATTCTCATCCTCTCAGTCGATAGGCCCAGCAGTGGGCATGCTTGATTGAATGGTAGCTCAGTATTTACCTTTTCAAGGCACCTCCTTTGTGTTTTCCTTACTGGCTCTTACCATGTCCCACATTGAACCAAGGCTAGGCATTTCTCCACAACCCCTTCAGCATTTATTGTTTGCAGAATTTTTGCTGATGGCCATTCTGACTGGTGTGAGCTGATAGGACTTTTGTAATTTGGATTTGCATGTCTTTAATTCTTTCTAAGGTTCATTTTCCCACACCTTTTAAAATTTCTGTTAAAGAAAAAATGAAAAAAATGGAGAATACAATTAACGTCCTGAAATTGTCTTCTTGAAAGGTTGCCCTCAAAATTGATGTTTTGGTCAATATTCGCCCCCAGGACTGTTTTTGAGGGCAGGTGTCATTCACAGGCCTGTAATGAGTGTGAATATTTAGTGACCATTAGCACTGCGTTTAAAGCTGCTGTTGTGGTAAACGGCCACTAGGCGGCAGCATTTCTCCATTCCCAAATCTGGTTACTAGGGCAGCAGAGCCCTTCTGGAATCCCTGTTCCTAAGTTGTAAATTGAAATGGAATGTGCCAGGAGAAACCCCCATAAGTTTATGTTACATTATTTCCTGTTTGTTGTTTTAGTTTTTTTTAATTGGGGTAATGATTAGAATATTGTTTGTGCTAGGTGTAGACAATCTGGTTCATTTGTGCATAACATATATCTATCTATCTATATCTATATCTATATATATTCATGTACAGATCCACTTCCCATGTAAATTATGGCAGAGTGTTCCATAGACCTCCCTTACTATACGGTCGGTCTTTTGATATATGTATTTATTAGGTATTTGTACACGTATGGTAACCCTAATCTCTAATTTTTCCATTCCCCCCACCTTTCCTTTTAGACAAGCATAGTTTGTTTTCTAAGTGTGTGAGTGTCTTTCTCTGTGCAAATAAGTTCATTTGTGTCAGTTGTTCGATAACGCCTATAAGTGATATCATAGGATATGTCTTTTGCTTTCCGACTTACCTCATGTTCTGTGATTATCTCTAGGCTCAACTATGGTGCCTCAAAGAGCAGTGTTTCATTGTTTTTCATGGCTAATATTCTATTGTGTACATGAACCACTTCTTCTTTTTCAACTGATATGGTGATGGACATTTTGGTTGCTTCCGTGTCTTGGCTATTGTGAAAATTCCTGCAGTGCAGCTGTTGAAGCCTGTGCCTTCTCGACTCTGGACTTGTCAGGTGAGAGTCTCAGCGGTGGGCCTGCTGAACGGAATGGTGGCTCAATTTTTACTTTTAAACGCAGCTCCTTTCTATTCTCATTATTGGCTGTCACCACTTTACATCTCACCAGCAGCTAGAGGGTACACAGTTCTCTAAAACCCCTTCAGCATGTAATGTTTGTAGACTTTTAGTTGATGGTAGTTGACATGTGTGAGTTGAAACCTTTTTGGAGGTTAGATCTGCATGAGTGTAATAATTACTGATGTGGAGCTTTTATCCATTTTCCTCTTTTTTGAAAGTGAGTGAGTAAAACTTAGCCCTCCATACAATCTCCTTGAAAAATTTGAGAGTTTTGAAACTTTTTGGCCATTCCCTACCTCCGCACAATTTTTTAGGGCAGGTGTCCTTTACAGCCCTGAATCCTTGTGAATGTTAAGTGACCATTAGCTGTGGGTTTAAAGCCGCTCTTGTGGGAAACGGCCACGAGGCGGCAGCCTTTCTTCATTTCCAACTCTGGGTTTTTGGGCCACAGAGCTTTCCTGGCAATCGTGTTAGTAAGCTGCGAATTAGAGTGGAATGTGCCAGCGCAAACACCCAAGGGCTTATATCTCCTAAATTGTTGTTTGTTATTTAAATTTAATTTTTTAAATTATCAGAGCAAATTTGATCAAAATGTAGATTCTCCTAGGTGTACAGTTTCTGGTTCATCCTATCAGTGTATCTGTCTATTCCTGTTTGGATCCTTTCCCGTGTATGTTATTATAGAGTGTTGAGTAGACCGCTCTTCGTATTCCCTAGGTATTTTGTGATTATATATTTCCTATGTATTAGTATATGTCTGTTAACCCCCATATCCTAATTCATACAATCCTTACACCTTTCCATTTGGTTAAACATAATTTGGTGTTCTGAATTTATGTGTGTCCTTCTCTTGGGGATTATTTCATGAGTATCAATTTTTAGGTAACACCTATAAGTGACGTCATAGGATGTCGGCCTTTCGGTTGCTTTCTTACTTCAAGTTGGGTGATTATCTCTTGGTCCTTCTATGGTGGTGCCAACGGCACAGTTCTGTGCTTTTTCATGGCTAATATTCCATTGTGTACATGGGCGACTTCTTCTTGGTGCATTTTTCTGTTGATGGACATTTTGGTTTCTTCCAGGTCCTGGCTATGGTACATTTTGCTGCAGTGCGGGATTGCCCACCTGTGTCTTTTTGATTCTGGTCTACTCCAGTGATAGTCCTATGAGTGGGCCTACCACATCACATGGTAGCTCCATTATTACCCTTAAACGCACCTCCATTCTGCTCTCACTACTGGCTCTTACCAGGTTACATCCCACCGGCAGCTAAAGGGTACGCAGTTCTCTAAAACCCCTTCAGCCTTTATTGTTTGTAGACATTTTTTACTGATGATCATTCTGACGGCTGTGAGGTGAACGTTTGTGTACACTGGATTTGCATGGCTTTATTAATTCCTGCTGTTCAGCCTTTTTCCATTCCCGTTTTTTTAAGAAAAAAGAAATAAAGAAAAAGAAACAGAAGACAAATGTGCATAAATTATGCCTCTTGAAACTGTCGGTTTGAAATATGGACGCCTTTTGAATTTTTTGGTCGACATACGACCCCAGGATTGGTTTTCCGGGCAGGTGTGATTTACAGGCCTGCAATTATTTTGAATATCAACTGACCATTGATGCTGGGATGAAAGCTGCTGTTGTGTGAAACGCCCACAAGGTGGCAGCAGTTCTACTTTACCAAATCTGGTGACTAGGGCAACAGAGCCTCAATGGAAGTCGTGTTCTAGGTTGTAATTTAGAATGGAATGTGCCAGGAAAAAGCCCCTTAAGTAGATGTCTCCCTACTTCTTGTTCATTTTTTTAAATTTAATTTTTATGTTTACCACAGCAAGTTTGATTACAAAGTTTGGCTTGTTCTAGGTGTGCAAGATGTGGTTCTTTGACACATACACATATGTCTTTTCTTCCTGGAATCCTTTTCCCATGTACGTTATGACAGAACGTTGAGTAGTCTTCTCTTGGTATTCCGTAGGTCTTTGGTGATTATATATTTCCCCTGTGTTTGTATACGTCTGTTAACCCTGATATGCTAATGTATCCAATCCTCACAAATTTCCATTGGGGAACCATAAGTTTGTTTAATGAATCTGTGGTTGGCCTTCTCTGTGGAAATATCTTCACTGGTATGAATTTATAGGTAATACCTATAAGTGATATCATAGGATATGTGTCTTTTCTCTTTCTGACATACTACAAGTTGTGTGATTACCTCTAGACTCATCTACGGTGCTGCAAATGGCATCGTGTCCTTTATTTCCTTGGCTAATACTCTGTCTGTACATGTACCAGTTCTTCTTTGTCCACTCATCTGTTGATGGACTTTTTGGTTGCTTCCATGACTTGGCTATTGTAATGCTGCGGCAATGCACATTTGCCTGCCTGTGTCTTTCCAATTCTGTCTTCTTAGGTTATAGGCCCAGGAGTGGGCCTGCTGGATCATATGGTAGCAAAATGTTTACCTTGTAAAGGCACCTCCATTCTGTTCTCATTAGTGGCTCTTACCAGGTCACGTCCCACTTAACGTTGAGGGTATGCACTTCTGCACAACACCTTCAGCATTTATTGTTTGTAGTTTTTTTGCTGAGGTTTATTCTGACTAGTGTGAGCTGGTCCATGTTTGTGGTTGGATTTGCCTGCGTCTCATAATCCATTGAAATTGAGCTTTCTGGCATGTCCTTTTTGTCTTCAAGCTGTGCGTACAGCTTACCTCTTCAAACTGTTTTCTTGAAGTATGTGTGACATTTAGAAAGATTTTGGCCATTACGCCCCTCAAGACGTTTTGAGGGCAGGTTTCATTTACAGCCCTCCAGTACTGGTGCATATGAAGTGACCCTTAGCACAGTTTTTAAAGCTACTGTTGCAGGTCACGGACAGAGGGTGGCAGCATTTCTGCTTTTCCCAAACTTTTAACTAGGGAAACAGACTACCTTGCAGTGGTATTCCTCGGTTATAAATTAGAGTGGAATGTGCCTGGATATACCCCGAAAAGCTGATGTGTCTTTACTTATGTTTGTTTTCTACATTGAATTTATATTTTTTTATTGGAGTCATATTCCATTGTGTACATGGACCACTTTTTCTTTGTGCATTCCTCTGTTGATGGACATTTTCATAGCTTCCAAGTGTTGGCTATGATAAATATTGCTGGAGTGTAGGATTGCCAGTCTGTGTTTTTTTTTTTATTTTTTGCGGTACGTGGGCCACTCACTGCCATGGCTACTCCCATTGCAGAGCACAGGCTCTGGACGCACAGGCCCAGCAGCCATAGCTCACGGGACCAGCCGCTCCGCGGCGTGTGTGATTTTCCCGAACCAGGGCATGAACCCGTGTCCCCTTCTTCGGTGGAAGACCGTCAACCACTGTGCCACTAGTGAAGTCCAGCCTGTGTCTTTTTGATTCTCATCCTCTCAGTCGATAGGCCCAGCAGTGGGCATGCTTGATTGAATGGTAGCTCAGTATTTACCTTTTCAAGGCACCTCCTTTGTGTTTTCCTTACTGGCTCTTACCATGTCCCACATTGAACCAAGGCTAGGCATTTCTCCACAACCCCTTCAGCATTTATTGTTTGCAGAATTTTTGCTGATGGCCATTCTGACTGGTGTGAGCTGATAGGACTTTTGTAATTTGGATTTGCATGTCTTTAATTCTTTCTAAGGTTCATTTTCCCACACCTTTTAAAATTTCTGTTAAAGAAAAAATGAAAAAAATGGAGAATACAATTAACGTCCTGAAATTGTCTTCTTGAAAGGTTGCCCTCAAAATTGATGTTTTGGTCAATATTCGCCCCCAGGACTGTTTTTGAGGGCAGGTGTCATTCACAGGCCTGTAATGAGTGTGAATATTTAGTGACCATTAGCACTGCGTTTAAAGCTGCTGTTGTGGTAAACGGCCACTAGGCGGCAGCATTTCTCCATTCCCAAATCTGGTTACTAGGGCAGCAGAGCCCTTCTGGAATCCCTGTTCCTAAGTTGTAAATTGAAATGGAATGTGCCAGGAGAAACCCCCATAAGTTTATGTTACATTATTTCCTGTTTGTTGTTTTAGTTTTTTTTTAATTGGGGTAATGATTAGAATATTGTTTGTGCTAGGTGTAGACAATCTGGTTCATTTGTGCATAACATATATATATCTATCTATATCTATATCTATATCTATATCTATATATATTCATGTACAGATCCACTTCCCATGTAAATTATGGCAGAGTGTTCCATAGACCTCCCTTACTATACGGTCGGTCTTTTGATATATGTATTTATTAGGTATTTGTACACGTATGGTAACCCTAATCTCTAATTTTTCCATTCCCCCCACCTTTCCTTTTAGACAAGCATAGTTTGTTTTCTAAGTGTGTGAGTGTCTTTCTCTGTGCAAATAAGTTCATTTGTGTCAGTTGTTCGATAACGCCTATAAGTGATATCATAGGATATGTCTTTTGCTTTCCGACTTACCTCATGTTCTGTGATTATCTCTAGGCTCAACTATGGTGCCTCAAAGAGCAGTGTTTCATTGTTTTTCATGGCTAATATTCTATTGTGTACATGAACCACTTCTTCTTTTTCAACTGATATGGTGATGGACATTTTGGTTGCTTCCGTGTCTTGGCTATTGTGAAAATTCCTGCAGTGCAGCTGTTGAAGCCTGTGCCTTCTCGACTCTGGACTTGTCAGGTGAGAGTCTCAGCAGTGGACCTGCTGAACGGAATGGTGGCTCAATTTTTACTTTTAAACGCAGCTCCTTTCTATTCTCATTATTGGCTGTCACCACTTTACATCTCACCAGCAGCTAGAGGGTACACAGTTCTCTAAAACCCCTTCAGCATGTAATGTTTGTAGACTTTTAGTTGATGGTAGTTGACATGTGTGAGTTGAAACCTTTTTGGAGGTTAGATCTGCATGAGTGTAATAATTACTGATGTGGAGCTTTTATCCATTTTCCTCTTTTTTGAAAGTGAGTGAGTAAAACTTAGCCCTCCATACAATCTCCTTGAAAAATTTGAGAGTTTTGAAACTTTTTGGCCATTCCCTACCTCCGCACAATTTTTTAGGGCAGGTGTCCTTTACAGCCCTGAATCCTTGTGAATGTTAAGTGACCATTAGCTGTGGGTTTAAAGCCGCTCTTGTGGGAAACGGCCACGAGGTGGCAGCATTTCTTCATTTCCAACTCTGGGTTTTTGGGCCACAGAGCTTTCCTGGCAATCGTGTTAGTAAGCTGCGAATTAGAGTGGAATGTGCCAGCGCAAACACCCAAGGGCTTATATCTCCTAAATTGTTGTTTGTTATTTAAATTTAATTTTTTAAATTATCAGAGCAAATTTGATCAAAATGTAGATTCTCCTAGGTGTACAGTTTCTGGTTCATCCTATCAGTGTATCTGTCTATTCCTGTTTGGATCCTTTCCCGTGTATGTTATTATAGAGTGTTGAGTAGACCGCTCTTCGTATTCCCTAGGTATTTTGTGATTATATATTTCCTATGTATTAGTATATGTCTGTTAACCCCCATATCCTAATTCATACAATCCTTACACCATTCCATTTGGTTAAACATAATTTGGTTTTCTGAATCTATGTGTGTCCTTCTCTTGGAGATTATTTCATGAGTATCAATTTTTAGGTAACACCTATAAGTGACGTCATAGGATGTCGGCCTTTCGGTTGCTTTCTTACTTCAAGTTGGGTGATTATCTCTTGGTCCTTCTATGGTGGTGCCAACGGCACAGTTCTGTGCTTTTTCATGGCTAATATTCCATTGTGTACATGGGCGACTTCTTCTTGGTGCATTTTTCTGTTGATGGACATTTTGGTTTCTTCCAGGTCCTGGCTATGGTACATTTTGCTGCAGTGCGTGATTGCCCGCCTGTGTCTTTTTGATTCTGGTCTACACCAGTGATAGTCCCATGAGTGGGCCTACCACATCACATGGTAGCTCCATTATTACCCTTAAACGCACCTCCATT
The DNA here is from genome assembly GCF_964341445.2 of Mesoplodon mirus. Lineage (NCBI taxonomy): Eukaryota > Metazoa > Chordata > Mammalia > Artiodactyla > Ziphiidae > Mesoplodon > Mesoplodon mirus. Next base: position 141,463,122 of record NC_138981.1, read on the forward strand.
CTGCTCTCACTACTGGCTCTTACCAGGTTACATCCCACCGGCAGCTAAAGGGTACGCAGTTCTCTAAAACCCCTTCAGCCTTTATTGTTTGTAGACATTTTTTACTGATGATCATTCTGACGGCTGTGAGGTGAACGTTTGTGTACACTGGATTTGCATGGCTTTATTAATTCCTGCTGTTCAGCCTTTTTCCATTCCCGTTTTTTTAAGAAAAAAGAAATAAAGAAAAAGAAACAGAAGACAAATGTGCATAAATTATGCCTCTTGAAACTGTCGGTTTGAAATATGGACGCCTTTTGAATTTTTTGGTCGACATACGACCCCAGGATTGGTTTTCCGGGCAGGTGTGATTTACAGGCCTGCAATTATTTTGAATATCAACTGACCATTGATGCTGGGATGAAAGCTGCTGTTGTGTGAAACGCCCACAAGTTGGCAGCAGTTCTGCTTTACCAAATCTGGTGACTAGGGCAACAGAGCCTCAATGGAAGTCGTGTTCTAGGTTGTAATTTAGAATGGAATGTGCCAGGAAAAAGCCCCTTAAGTAGATGTCTCCCTACTTCTTGTTCATTTTTTTAAATTTAATTTTTATGTTTACCACAGCAAGTTTGATTACAAAGTTTGGCTTGTTCTAGGTGTGCAAGATGTGGTTCTTTGACACATACACATATGTCTTTTCTTCCTGGAATCCTTTTCCCATGTACGTTATGACAGAACGTTGAGTAGTCTTCTCTTGGTATTCCGTAGGTCTTTGGTGATTATATATTTCCCCTGTGTTTGTATACGTCTGTTAACCCTGATATGCTAATGTATCCAATCCTCACAAATTTCCATTGGGGAACCATAAGTTTGTTTAATGAATCTGTGGTTGGCCTTCTCTGTGGAAATATCTTCACTGGTATGAATTTATAGGTAATACCTATAAGTGATATCATAGGATATGTGTCTTTCTCTTTCTGACATACTACAAGTTGTGTGATTACCTCTAGACTCATCTACGGTGCTGCAAATGGCATCGTGTTCTTTATTTCCTTGGCTAATACTCTGTCTGTACATGTACCAGTTCTTCTTTGTCCACTCATCTGTTGATGGACTTTTTGGTTGCTTCCATGACTTGGCTATTGTAATGCTGCGGCAATGCACATTTGCCTGCCTGTGTCTTTCCAATTCTGTCTTCTTAGGTTATAGGCCCAGGAGTGGGCCTGCTGGATCATATGGTAGCAAAATGTTTACCTTGTAAAGGCACCTCCATTCTGTTCTCATTAGTGGCTCTTACCAGGTCACGTCCCACTTAACGTTGAGGGTATGCACTTCTGCACAACACCTTCAGCATTTATTGTTTGTAGTTTTTTTGCTGAGGTTTATTCTGACTAGTGTGAGCTGGTCCATGTTTGTGGTTGGATTTGCCTGCGTCTCATAATCCATTGAAATTGAGCTTTCTGGCATGTCCTTTTTGTCTTCAAGCTGTGCGTACAGCTTACCTCTTCAAACAGTTTTCTTGAAGTATGTGTGACATTTAGAAAGATTTTGGCCATTACGCCCCTCAAGACGTTTTGAGGGCAGGTTTCATTTACAGCCCTCCAGTACTGGTGCATATGAAGTGACCCTTAGCACAGTTTTTAAAGCTGCTGTTGCAGGTCACGGACAGAGGGTGGCAGCATTTCTGCTTTTCCCAAACTTTTAACTAGGGAAACAGACTACCTTGCAGTGGTATTCCTCGGTTATAAATTAGAGTGGAATGTGCCTGGATAAACCCCGAAAAGCTGATGTTTCTTTACTTATGTTTGTTTTCTACATTGAGTTTATATTTTTTTATTGGAGTCATATTCCATTGTGTACATGGACCACTTTTTCTTTGTGCATTCCTCTGTTGATGGACATTTTCATAGCTTCCAAGTGTTGGCTATGATAAATATTGCTGGAGTGTAGGATTGCCAGTCTGTGTTTTTTTTTTTATTTTTTGCGGTACGTGGGCCACTCACTGCCATGGCTACTCCCATTGCAGAGCACAGGCTCTGGACGCACAGGCCCAGCAGCCATAGCTCACGGGACCAGCCGCTCCACGGCGTGTGTGATTTTCCCGAACCAGGGCATGAACCCGTGTCCCCTTCTTCGGTGGAAGACCGTCAACCACTGTGCCACTCGTGAAGTCCAGCCTGTGTCTTTTTGATTCTCATCCTCTCAGTCGATAGGCCCAGCAGTGGGCATGCTTGATTGAATGGTAGCTCAGTATTTACCTTTTCAAGGCACCTCCTTTGTGTTTTCCTTACTGGCTCTTACCATGTCCCACATTGAACCAAGGCTAGGCATTTCTCCACAACCCCTTCAGCATTTATTGTTTGCAGAATTTTTGCTGATGGCCATTCTGACTGGTGTGAGCTGATAGGACTTTTGTAATTTGGATTTGCATGTCTTTAATTCTTTCTAAGGTTCATTTTCCCACACCTTTTAAAATTTCTGTTAAAGAAAAAATGAAAAAAATGGAGAATACAATTAACGTCCTGAAATTGTCTTCTTGAAAGGTTGCCCTCAAAATTGATGTTTTGGTCAATATTCGCCCCCAGGACTGTTTTTGAGGGCAGGTGTCATTCACAGGCCTGTAATGAGTGTGAATATTTAGTGACCATTAGCACTGCGTTTAAAGCTGCTGTTGTGGTAAACGGCCACTAGGCGGCAGCATTTCTCCATTCCCAAATCTGGTTACTAGGGCAGCAGAGCCCTTCTGGAATCCCTGTTCCTAAGTTGTAAATTGAAATGGAATGTGCCAGGAGAAACCCCCATAAGTTTATGTTACATTATTTCCTGTTTGTTGTTTTAGTTTTTTTTAATTGGGGTAATGATTAGAATATTGTTTGTGCTAGGTGTAGACAATCTGGTTCATTTGTGCATAACATATATATATCTATCTATATCTATATCTATATCTATATATATTCATGTACAGATCCACTTCCCATGTAAATTATGGCAGAGTGTTCCATAGACCTCCCTTACTATACGGTCGGTCTTTTGATATATGTATTTATTAGGTATTTGTACACGTATGGTAACCCTAATCTCTAATTTTTCCATTCCCCCCACCTTTCCTTTTAGACAAGCATAGTTTGTTTTCTAAGTGTGTGAGTGTCTTTCTCTGTGCAAATAAGTTCATTTGTGTCAGTTGTTCGATAACGCCTATAAGTGATATCATAGGATATGTCTTTTGCTTTCCGACTTACCTCATGTTCTGTGATTATCTCTAGGCTCAACTATGGTGCCTCAAAGAGCAGTGTTTCATTGTTTTTCATGGCTAATATTCTATTGTGTACATGAACCACTTCTTCTTTTTCAACTGATATGGTGATGGACATTTTGGTTGCTTCCGTGTCTTGGCTATTGTGAAAATTCCTGCAGTGCAGCTGTTGAAGCCTGTGCCTTCTCGACTCTGGACTTGTCAGGTGAGAGTCTCAGCGGTGGGCCTGCTGAACGGAATGGTGGCTCAATTTTTACTTTTAAACGCAGCTCCTTTCTATTCTCATTATTGGCTGTCACCACTTTACATCTCACCAGCAGCTAGAGGGTACACAGTTCTCTAAAACCCCTTCAGCATGTAATGTTTGTAGACTTTTAGTTGATGGTAGTTGACATGTGTGAGTTGAAACCTTTTTGGAGGTTAGATCTGCATGAGTGTAATAATTACTGATGTGGAGCTTTTATCCATTTTCCTCTTTTTTGAAAGTGAGTGAGTAAAACTTAGCCCTCCATACAATCTCCTTGAAAAATTTGAGAGTTTTGAAACTTTTTGGCCATTCCCTACCTCCGCACAATTTTTTAGGGCAGGTGTCCTTTACAGCCCTGAATCCTTGTGAATGTTAAGTGACCATTAGCTGTGGGTTTAAAGCCGCTCTTGTGGGAAACGGCCACGAGGCGGCAGCCTTTCTTCATTTCCAACTCTGGGTTTTTGGGCCACAGAGCTTTCCTGGCAATCGTGTTAGTAAGCTGCGAATTAGAGTGGAATGTGCCAGCGCAAACACCCAAGGGCTTATATCTCCTAAATTGTTGTTTGTTATTTAAATTTAATTTTTTAAATTATCAGAGCAAATTTGATCAAAATGTAGATTCTCCTAGGTGTACAGTTTCTGGTTCATCCTATCAGTGTATCTGTCTATTCCTGTTTGGATCCTTTCCCGTGTATGTTATTATAGAGTGTTGAGTAGACCGCTCTTCGTATTCCCTAGGTATTTTGTGATTATATATTTCCTATGTATTAGTATATGTCTGTTAACCCCCATATCCTAATTCATACAATCCTTACACCTTTCCATTTGGTTAAACATAATTTGGTGTTCTGAATTTATGTGTGTCCTTCTCTTGGGGATTATTTCATGAGTATCAATTTTTAGGTAACACCTATAAGTGACGTCATAGGATGTCGGCCTTTCGGTTGCTTTCTTACTTCAAGTTGGGTGATTATCTCTTGGTCCTTCTATGGTGGTGCCAACGGCACAGTTCTGTGCTTTTTCATGGCTAATATTCCATTGTGTACATGGGCGACTTCTTCTTGGTGCATTTTTCTGTTGATGGACATTTTGGTTTCTTCCAGGTCCTGGCTATGGTACATTTTGCTGCAGTGCGGGATTGCCCACCTGTGTCTTTTTGATTCTGGTCTACTCCAGTGATAGTCCCATGAGTGGGCCTACCACATCACATGGTAGCTCCATTATTACCCTTAAACGCACCTCCATTCTGCTCTCACTACTGGCTCTTACCAGGTTACATCCCACCGGCAGCTAAAGGGTACGCAGTTCTCTAAAACCCCTTCAGCCTTTATTGTTTGTAGACATTTTTTACTGATGATCATTCTGACGGCTGTGAGGTGAACGTTTGTGTACACTGGATTTGCATGGCTTTATTAATTCCTGCTGTTCAGCCTTTTTCCATTCCCGTTTTTTTAAGAAAAAAGAAATAAAGAAAAAGAAACAGAAGACAAATGTGCATAAATTATGCCTCTTGAAACTGTCGGTTTGAAATATGGACGCCTTTTGAATTTTTTGGTCGACATACGACCCCAGGATTGGTTTTCCGGGCAGGTGTGATTTACAGGCCTGCAAGTATTTTGAATATCAACTGACCATTGATGCTGGGATGAAAGCTGCTGTTGTGTGAAATGCCCACAAGGTGGCAGCAGTTCTACTTTACCAAATCTGGTGACTAGGGCAACAGAGCCTCAATGGAAGTCGTGTTCTAGGTTGTAATTTAGAATGGAATGTGCCAGGAAAAAGCCCCTTAAGTAGATGTCTCCCTACTTCTTGTTCATTTTTTTAAATTTAATTTTTATGTTTACCACAGCAAGTTTGATTACAAAGTTTGGCTTGTTCTAGGTGTGCAGGATGTGGTTCTTTGACACATACACATATGTCTTTTCTTCCTGGAATCCTTTTCCCATGTACGTTATGACAGAACGTTGAGTAGTCTTCTCTTGGTATTCCGTAGGTCTTTGGTGATTATATATTTCCCCTGTGTTTGTATACGTCTGTTAACCCTGATATGCTAATGTATCCAATCCTCACAAATTTCCATTGGGGAACCATAATAAGTTTGTTTAATGAATCTGTGGTTGGCCTTCTCTGTGGAAATATCTTCACTGGTATGAATTTATAGGTAATACCTATAAGTGATATCATAGGATATGTGTCTTTCTCTTTCTGACATACTACAAGTTGTGTGATTACCTCTAGACTCATCTACGGTGCTGCAAATGGCATCATGTCCTTTATTTCCTTGGCTAATACTCTGTCTGTACATGTACCAGTTCTTCTTTGTCCACTCATCTGTTGATGGACTTTTTGGTTGCTTCCATGACTTGGCTATTGTAATGCTGCGGCAATGCACATTTGCCTGCCTGTGTCTTTCCAATTCTGTCTTCTTAGGTTATAGGCCCAGGAGTGGGCCTGCTGGATCATATGGTAGCAAAATGTTTACCTTGTAAAGGCACCTCCATTCTGTTCTCATTAGTGGCTCTTACCAGGTCACGTCCCACTTAACGTTGAGGGTATGCACTTCTGCACAACACCTTCAGCATTTATTGTTTGTAGTTTTTTTGCTGAGGTTTATTCTGACTAGTGTGAGCTGGTCCATGTTTGTGGTTGGATTTGCCTGCGTCTCATAATCCATTGAAATTGAGCTTTCTGGCATGTCCTTTTTGTCTTCAAGCTGTGCGTACAGCTTACCTCTTCAAACAGTTTTCTTGAAGTATGTGTGACATTTAGAAAGATTTTGGCCATTACGCCCCTCAAGACGTTTTGAGGGCAGGTTTCATTTACAGCCCTCCAGTACTGGTGCATATGAAGTGACCCTTAGCACAGTTTTTAAAGCTGCTGTTGCAGGTCACGGACAGAGGGTGGCAGCATTTCTGCTTTTCCCAAACTTTTAACTAGGGAAACAGACTACCTTGCAGTGGTATTCCTCGGTTATAAATTAGAGTGGAATGTGCCTGGATAAACCCCGAAAAGCTGATGTTTCTTTACTTATGTTTGTTTTCTACATTGAGTTTATATTTTTTTATTGGAGTCATATTCCATTGTGTACATGGACCACTTTTTCTTTGTGCATTCCTCTGTTGATGGACATTTTCATAGCTTCCAAGTGTTGGCTATGATAAATATTGCTGGAGTGTAGGATTGCCAGTCTGTGTTTTTTTTTTATTTTTTGCGGTACGTGGGCCACTCACTGCCATGGCTACTCCCATTGCAGAGCACAGGCTCTGGACGCACAGGCCCAGCAGCCATAGCTCACGGGACCAGCCGCTCCACGGCGTGTGTGATTTTCCCGAACCAGGGCATGAACCCGTGTCCCCTTCTTCGGTGGAAGACCGTCAACCACTGTGCCACTCGTGAAGTCCAGCCTGTGTCTTTTTGATTCTCATCCTCTCAGTCGATAGGCCCAGCAGTGGGCATGCTTGATTGAATGGTAGCTCAGTATTTACCTTTTCAAGGCACCTCCTTTGTGTTTTCCTTACTGGCTCTTACCATGTCCCACATTGAACCAAGGCTAGGCATTTCTCCACAACCCCTTCAGCATTTATTGTTTGCAGAATTTTTGCTGATGGCCATTCTGACTGGTGTGAGCTGATAGGACTTTTGTAATTTGGATTTGCATGTCTTTAATTCTTTCTAAGGTTCATTTTCCCACACCTTTTAAAATTTCTGTTAAAGAAAAAATGAAAAAAATGGAGAATACAATTAACGTCCTGAAATTGTCTTCTTGAAAGGTTGCCCTCAAAATTGATGTTTTGGTCAATATTCGCCCCCAGGACTGTTTTTGAGGGCAGGTGTCATTCACAGGCCTGTAATGAGTGTGAATATTTAGTGACCATTAGCACTGCGTTTAAAGCTGCTGTTGTGGTAAACGGCCACTAGGCGGCAGCATTTCTCCATTCCCAAATCTGGTTACTAGGGCAGCAGAGCCCTTCTGGAATCCCTGTTCCTAAGTTGTAAATTGAAATGGAATGTGCCAGGAGAAACCCCCATAAGTTTATGTTACATTATTTCCTGTTTGTTGTTTTAGTTTTTTTTAATTGGGGTAATGATTAGAATATTGTTTGTGCTAGGTGTAGACAATCTGGTTCATTTGTGCATAACATATATATATCTATCTATATCTATATCTATATCTATATATATTCATGTACAGATCCACTTCCCATGTAAATTATGGCAGAGTGTTCCATAGACCTCCCTTACTATACGGTCGGTCTTTTGATATATGTATTTATTAGGTATTTGTACACGTATGGTAACCCTAATCTCTAATTTTTCCATTCCCCCCACCTTTCCTTTTAGACAAGCATAGTTTGTTTTCTAAGTGTGTGAGTGTCTTTCTCTGTGCAAATAAGTTCATTTGTGTCAGTTGTTCGATAACGCCTATAAGTGATATCATAGGATATGTCTTTTGCTTTCCGACTTACCTCATGTTCTGTGATTATCTCTAGGCTCAACTATGGTGCCTCAAAGAGCAGTGTTTCATTGTTTTTCATGGCTAATATTCTATTGTGTACATGAACCACTTCTTCTTTTTCAACTGATATGGTGATGGACATTTTGGTTGCTTCCGTGTCTTGGCTATTGTGAAAATTCCTGCAGTGCAGCTGTTGAAGCCTGTGCCTTCTCGACTCTGGACTTGTCAGGTGAGAGTCTCAGCGGTGGGCCTGCTGAACGGAATGGTGGCTCAATTTTTACTTTTAAACGCAGCTCCTTTCTATTCTCATTATTGGCTGTCACCACTTTACATCTCACCAGCAGCTAGAGGGTACACAGTTCTCTAAAACCCCTTCAGCATGTAATGTTTGTAGACTTTTAGTTGATGGTAGTTGACATGTGTGAGTTGAAACCTTTTTGGAGGTTAGATCTGCATGAGTGTAATAATTACTGATGTGGAGCTTTTATCCATTTTCCTCTTTTTTGAAAGTGAGTGAGTAAAACTTAGCCCTCCATACAATCTCCTTGAAAAATTTGAGAGTTTTGAAACTTTTTGGCCATTCCCTACCTCCGCACAATTTTTTAGGGCAGGTGTCCTTTACAGCCCTGAATCCTTGTGAATGTTAAGTGACCATTAGCTGTGGGTTTAAAGCCGCTCTTGTGGGAAACGGCCACGAGGCGGCAGCCTTTCTTCATTTCCAACTCTGGGTTTTTGGGCCACAGAGCTTTCCTGGCAATCGTGTTAGTAAGCTGCGAATTAGAGTGGAATGTGCCAGCGCAAACACCCAAGGGCTTATATCTCCTAAATTGTTGTTTGTTATTTAAATTTAATTTTTTAAATTATCAGAGCAAATTTGATCAAAATGTAGATTCTCCTAGGTGTACAGTTTCTGGTTCATCCTATCAGTGTATCTGTCTATTCCTGTTTGGATCCTTTCCCGTGTATGTTATTATAGAGTGTTGAGTAGACCGCTCTTCGTATTCCCTAGGTATTTTGTGATTATATATTTCCTATGTATTAGTATATGTCTGTTAACCCCCATATCCTAATTCATACAATCCTTACACCTTTCCATTTGGTTAAACATAATTTGGTGTTCTGAATTTATGTGTGTCCTTCTCTTGGGGATTATTTCATGAGTATCAATTTTTAGGTAACACCTATAAGTGACGTCATAGGATGTCGGCCTTTCGGTTGCTTTCTTACTTCAAGTTGGGTGATTATCTCTTGGTCCTTCTATGGTGGTGCCAACGGCACAGTTCTGTGCTTTTTCATGGCTAATATTCCATTGTGTACATGGGCGACTTCTTCTTGGTGCATTTTTCTGTTGATGGACATTTTGGTTTCTTCCAGGTCCTGGCTATGGTACATTTTGCTGCAGTGCGGGATTGCCCACCTGTGTCTTTTTGATTCTGGTCTACTCCAGTGATAGTCCCATGAGTGGGCCTACCACATCACATGGTAGCTCCATTATTACCCTTAAACGCACCTCCATTCTGCTCTCACTACTGGCTCTTACCAGGTTACATCCCACCGGCAGCTAAAGGGTACGCAGTTCTCTAAAACCCCTTCAGCCTTTATTGTTTGTAGACATTTTTTACTGATGATCATTCTGACGGCTGTGAGGTGAACGTTTGTGTACACTGGATTTGCATGGCTTTATTAATTCCTGCTGTTCAGCCTTTTTCCATTCCCGTTTTTTTAAGAAAAAAGAAATAAAAAGAAACAGAAGACAAATGTGCATAAATTATGCCTCTTGAAACTGTCGGTTTGAAATATGGACGCCTTTTGAATTTTTTGGTCGACATACGACCCCAGGATTGGTTTTCCGGGCAGGTGTGATTTACAGGCCTGCAAGTATTTTGAATATCAACTGACCATTGATGCTGGGATGAAAGCTGCTGTTGTGTGAAACGCCCACAAGGTGGCAGCAGTTCTACTTTACCAAATCTGGTGACTAGGGCAACAGAGCCTCAATGGAAGTCGTGTTCTAGGTTGTAATTTAGAATGGAACGTGCCAGGAAAAAGCCCCTTAAGTAGATGTCTCCCTACTTCTTGTTCATTTTTTTAAATTTAATTTTTATGTTTACCACAGCAAGTTTGATTACAAAGTTTGGCTTGTTCTAGGTGTGCAAGATGTGGTTCTTTGACACATACACATATGTCTTTTCTTCCTGGAATCCTTTTCCCATGTACGTTATGACAGAACGTTGAGTAGTCTTCTCTTGGTATTCCGTAGGTCTTTGGTGATTATATATTTCCCCTGTGTTTGTATACGTCTGTTAACCCTGATATGCTAATGTATCCAATCCTCACAAATTTCCATTGGGGAACCATAATAAGTTTGTTTAATGAATCTGTGGTTGGCCTTCTCTGTGGAAATATCTTCACTGGTATGAATTTATAGGTAATACCTATAAGTGATATCATAGGATATGTGTCTTTCTCTTTCTGACATACTACAAGTTGTGTGATTACCTCTAGACTCATCTACGGTGCTGCAAATGGCATCGTGTTCTTTATTTCCTTGGCTAATACTCTGTCTGTACATGTACCAGTTCTTCTTTGTCCACTCATCTGTTGATGGACTTTTTGGTTGCTTCCATGACTTGGCTATTGTAATGCTGCGGCAATGCACATTTGCCTGCCTGTGTCTTTCCAATTCTGTCTTCTTAGGTTATAGGCCCAGGAGTGGGCCTGCTGGATCATATGGTAGCAAAATGTTTACCTTGTAAAGGCACCTCCATTCTGTTCTCATTAGTGGCTCTTACCAGGTCACGTCCCACTTAACGTTGAGGGTATGCACTTCTGCACAACACCTTCAGCATTTATTGTTTGTAGTTTTTTTGCTGAGGTTTATTCTGACTAGTGTGAGCTGGTCCATGTTTGTGGTTGGATTTGCCTGCGTCTCATAATCCATTGAAATTGAGCTTTCTGGCATGTCCTTTTTGTCTTCAAGCTGTGCGTACAGCTTACCTCTTCAAACAGTTTTCTTGAAGTATGTGTGACATTTAGAAAGATTTTGGCCATTACGCCCCTCAAGACGTTTTGAGGGCAGGTTTCATTTACAGCCCTCCAGTACTGGTGCATATGAAGTGACCCTTAGCACAGTTTTTAAAGCTGCTGTTGCAGGTCACGGACAGAGGGTGGCAGCATTTCTGCTTTTCCCAAACTTTTAACTAGGGAAACAGACTACCTTGCAGTGGTATTCCTCGGTTATAAATTAGAGTGGAATGTGCCTGGATAAACCCCGAAAAGCTGATGTTTCTTTACTTATGTTTGTTTTCTACATTGAGTTTATATTTTTTTATTGGAGTCATATTCCATTGTGTACATGGACCACTTTTTCTTTGTGCATTCCTCTGTTGATGGACATTTTCATAGCTTCCAAGTGTTGGCTATGATAAATATTGCTGGAGTGTAGGATTGCCAGTCTGTGTTTTTTTTTTATTTTTTGCGGTACGTGGGCCACTCACTGCCATGGCTACTCCCATTGCAGAGCACAGGCTCTGGACACACAGGCCCAGCAGCCATAGCTCACGGGACCAGCCGCTCCACGGCGTGTGTGATTTTCCCGAACCAGGGCATGAACCCGTGTCCCCTTCTTCGGTGGAAGACCGTCAACCACTGTGCCACTCGTGAAGTCCAGCCTGTGTCTTTTTGATTCTCATCCTCTCAGTCGATAGGCCCAGCAGTGGGCATGCTTGATTGAATGGTAGCTCAGTATTTACCTTTTCAAGGCACCTCCTTTGTGTTTTCCTTACTGGCTCTTACCATGTCCCACATTGAACCAAGGCTAGGCATTTCTCCACAACCCCTTCAGCATTTATTGTTTGCAGAATTTTTGCTGATGGCCATTCTGACTGGTGTGAGCTGATAGGACTTTTGTAATTTGGATTTGCATGTCTTTAATTCTTTCTAAGGTTCATTTTCCCACACCTTTTAAAATTTCTGTTAAAGAAAAAATGAAAAAAATGGAGAATACAATTAACGTCCTGAAATTGTCTTCTTGAAAGGTTGCCCTCAAAATTGATGTTTTGGTCAATATTCGCCCCCAGGACTGTTTTTGAGGGCAGGTGTCATTCACAGGCCTGTAATGAGTGTGAATATTTAGTGACCATTAGCACTGCGTTTAAAGCTGCTGTTGTGGTAAACGGCCACTAGGCGGCAGCATTTCTCCATTCCCAAATCTGGTTACTAGGGCAGCAGAGCCCTTCTGGAATCCCTGTTCCTAAGTTGTAAATTGAAATGGAATGTGCCAGGAGAAACCCCCATAAGTTTATGTTACATTATTTCCTGTTTGTTGTTTTAGTTTTTTTTTAATTGGGGTAATGATTAGAATATTGTTTGTGCTAGGTGTAGACAATCTGGTTCATTTGTGCATAACATATATCTATCTATCTATATCTATATCTATATCTATATATATTCATCTACAGATCCACTTCCCATGTAAATTATGGCAGAGTGTTCCATAGACCTCCCTTACTATACGGTCGGTCTTTTGATATATGTATTTATTAGGTATTTGTACACGTATGGTAACCCTAATCTCTAATTTTTCCATTCCCCCCACCTTTCCTTTTAGACAAGCATAGTTTGTTTTCTAAGTGTGTGAGTGTCTTTCTCTGTGCAAATAAGTTCATTTGTGTCAGTTGTTCGATAACGCCTATAAGTGATATCATAGGATATGTCTTTTGCTTTCCGACTTACCTCATGTTCTGTGATTATCTCTAGGCTCAACTATGGTGCCTCAAAGAGCAGTGTTTCATTGTTTTTCATGGCTAATATTCTATTGTGTACATGAACCACTTCTTCTTTTTCAACTGATATGGTGATGGACATTTTGGTTGCTTCCGTGTCTTGGCTATTGTGAAAATTCCTGCAGTGCAGCTGTTGAAGCCTGTGCCTTCTCGACTCTGGACTTGTCAGGTGAGAGTCTCAGCGGTGGGCCTGCTGAACGGAATGGTGGCTCAATTTTTACTTTTAAACGCAGCTCCTTTCTATTCTCATTATTGGCTGTCACCACTTTACATCTCACCAGCAGCTAGAGGGTACACAGTTCTCTAAAACCCCTTCAGCATGTAATGTTTGTAGACTTTTAGTTGATGGTAGTTGACATGTGTGAGTTGAAACCTTTTTGGAGGTTAGATCTGCATGAGTGTAATAATTACTGATGTGGAGCTTTTATCCATTTTCCTCTTTTTTGAAAGTGAGTGAGTAAAACTTAGCCCTCCATACAATCTCCTTGAAAAATTTGAGAGTTTTGAAACTTTTTGGCCATTCCCTACCTCCGCACAATTTTTTAGGGCAGGTGTCCTTTACAGCCCTGAATCCTTGTGAATGTTAAGTGACCATTAGCTGTGGGTTTAAAGCCGCTCTTGTGGGAAACGGCCACGAGGCGGCAGCCTTTCTTCATTTCCAACTCTGGGTTTTTGGGCCACAGAGCTTTCCTGGCAATCGTGTTAGTAAGCTGCGAATTAGAGTGGAATGTGCCAGCGCAAACACCCAAGGGCTTATATCTCCTAAATTGTTGTTTGTTATTTAAATTTAATTTTTTAAATTATCAGAGCAAATTTGATCAAAATGTAGATTCTCCTAGGTGTACAGTTTCTGGTTCATCCTATCAGTGTATCTGTCTATTCCTGTTTGGATCCTTTCCCGTGTATGTTATTATAGAGTGTTGAGTAGACCGCTCTTCGTATTCCCTAGGTATTTTGTGATTATATATTTCCTATGTATTAGTATATGTCTGTTAACCCCCATATCCTAATTCATACAATCCTTACACCTTTCCATTTGGTTAAACATAATTTGGTGTTCTGAATTTATGTGTGTCCTTCTCTTGGGGATTATTTCATGAGTATCAATTTTTAGGTAACACCTATAAGTGACGTCATAGGATGTCGGCCTTTCGGTTGCTTTCTTACTTCAAGTTGGGTGATTATCTCTTGGTCCTTCTATGGTGGTGCCAACGGCACAGTTCTGTGCTTTTTCATGGCTAATATTCCATTGTGTACATGGGCGACTTCTTCTTGGTGCATTTTTCTGTTGATGGACATTTTGGTTTCTTCCAGGTCCTGGCTATGGTACATTTTGCTGCAGTGCGGGATTGCCCGCCTGTGTCTTTTTGATTCTGGTCTACACCAGTGATAGTCCCATGAGTGGGCCTACCACATCACATGGTAGCTCCATTATTACCCTTAAACGCACCTCCATTCTGCTCTCACTACTGGCTCTTACCAGGTTACATCCCACCGGCAGCTAAAGGGTACGCAGTTCTCTAAAACCCCTTCAGCCTTTATTGTTTGTGGACATTTTTTACTGATGATCATTCTGACGGCTGTGAGGTGAACGTTTGTGTACACTGGATTTGCATGGCTTTATTAATTCCTGCTGTTCAGCCTTTTTCCATTCCCGTTTTTTTAAGAAAAAAGAAATAAAGAAAAAGAAACAGAAGACAAATGTGCATAAATTATGCCTCTTGAAACTGTCGGTTTGAAATATGGACGCCTTTTGAATTTTTTGGTCGACATACGACCCCAGGATTGGTTTTCCGGGCAGGTGTGATTTACAGGCCTGCAAGTATTTTGAATATCAACTGACCATTGATGCTGGGATGAAAGCTGCTGTTGTGTGAAACGCCCACAAGGTGGCAGCAGTTCTACTTTACCAAATCTGGTGACTAGGGCAACAGAGCCTCAATGGAAGTCGTGTTCTAGGTTGTAATTTAGAATGGAATGTGCCAGGAAAAAGCCCCTTAAGTAGATGTCTCCCTACTTCTTGTTCATTTTTTTAAATTTAATTTTTATGTTTACCACAGCAAGTTTGATTACAAAGTTTGGCTTGTTCTAGGTGTGCAAGATGTGGTTCTTTGACACATACACATATGTCTTTTCTTCCTGGAATCCTTTTCCCATGTACGTTATGACAGAACGTTGAGTAGTCTTCTTTTGGTATTCCGTAGGTCTTTGGTGATTATATATTTCCCCTGTGTTTGTATACGTCTGTTAACCCTGATATGCTAATGTATCCAATCCTCACAAATTTCCATTGGGGAACCATAAGTTTGTTTAATGAATCTGTGGTTGGCCTTCTCTGTGGAAATATCTTCACTGGTATGAATTTATAGGTAATACCTATAAGTGATATCATAGGATATGTGTCTTTCTCTTTCTGACATACTACAAGTTGTGTGATTACCTCTAGACTCATCTACGGTGCTGCAAATGGCATCGTGTTCTTTATTTCCTTGGCTAATACTCTGTCTGTACATGTACCAGTTCTTCTTTGTCCACTCATCTGTTGATGGACTTTTTGGTTGCTTCCATGACTTGGCTATTGTAATGCTGCGGCAATGCACATTTGCCTGCCTGTGTCTTTCCAATTCTGTCTTCTTAGGTTATAGGCCCAGGAGTGGGCCTGCTGGATCATATGGTAGCAAAATGTTTACCTTGTAAAGGCACCTCCATTCTGTTCTCATTAGTGGCTCTTACCAGGTCACGTCCCACTTAACGTTGAGGGTATGCACTTCTGCACAACACCTTCAGCATTTATTGTTTGTAGTTTTTTTGCTGAGGTTTATTCTGACTAGTGTGAGCTGGTCCATGTTTGTGGTTGGATTTGCCTGCGTCTCATAATCCATTGAAATTGAGCTTTCTGGCATGTCCTTTTTGTCTTCAAGCTGTGCGTACAGCTTACCTCTTCAAACAGTTTTCTTGAAGTATGTGTGACATTTAGAAAGATTTTGGCCATTACGCCCCTCAAGACGTTTTGAGGGCAGGTTTCATTTACAGCCCTCCAGTACTGGTGCATATGAAGTGACCCTTAGCACAGTTTTTAAAGCTGCTGTTGCAGGTCACGGACAGAGGGTGGCAGCATTTCTGCTTTTCCCAAACTTTTAACTAGGGAAACAGACTACCTTGCAGTGGTATTCCTCGGTTATAAATTAGAGTGGAATGTGCCTGGATAAACCCCGAAAAGCTGATGTTTCTTTACTTATGTTTGTTTTCTACATTGAGTTTATATTTTTTTATTGGAGTCATATTCCATTGTGTACATGGACCACTTTTTCTTTGTGCATTCCTCTGTTGATGGACATTTTCATAGCTTCCAAGTGTTGGCTATGATAAATATTGCTGGAGTGTAGGATTGCCAGTCTGTGTTTTTTTTTTTATTTTTTGCGGTACGTGGGCCACTCACTGCCATGGCTACTCCCATTGCAGAGCACAGGCTCTGGACGCACAGGCCCAGCAGCCATAGCTCACGGGACCAGCCGCTCCACGGCGTGTGTGATTTTCCCGAACCAGGGCATGAACCCGTGTCCCCTTCTTCGGTGGAAGACCGTCAACCACTGTGCCACTCGTGAAGTCCAGCCTGTGTCTTTTTGATTCTCATCCTCTCAGTCAATAGGCCCAGCAGTGGGCATGCTTGATTGAATGGTAGCTCAGT
This sequence comes from Mesoplodon mirus, assembly GCF_964341445.2. Classification (NCBI taxonomy): domain Eukaryota; kingdom Metazoa; phylum Chordata; class Mammalia; order Artiodactyla; family Ziphiidae; genus Mesoplodon; species Mesoplodon mirus. The sequence continues at coordinate 141,479,529 of NC_138981.1, forward strand.
ATTTACCTTTTCAAGGCACCTCCTTTGTGTTTTCCTTACTGGCTCTTACCATGTCCCACATTGAACCAAGGCTAGGCATTTCTCCACAACCCCTTCAGCATTTATTGTTTGCAGAATTTTTGCTGATGGCCATTCTGACTGGTGTGAGCTGATAGGACTTTTGTAATTTGGATTTGCATGTCTTTAATTCTTTCTAAGGTTCATTTTCCCACACCTTTTAAAATTTCTGTTAAAGAAAAAATGAAAAAAATGGAGAATACAATTAACGTCCTGAAATTGTCTTCTTGAAAGGTTGCCCTCAAAATTGATGTTTTGGTCAATATTCGCCCCCAGGACTGTTTTTGAGGGCAGGTGTCATTCACAGGCCTGTAATGAGTGTGAATATTTAGTGACCATTAGCACTGCGTTTAAAGCTGCTGTTGTGGTAAACGGCCACTAGGCGGCAGCATTTCTCCATTCCCAAATCTGGTTACTAGGGCAGCAGAGCCCTTCTGGAATCCCTGTTCCTAAGTTGTAAATTGAAATGGAATGTGCCAGGAGAAACCCCCATAAGTTTATGTTACATTATTTCCTGTTTGTTGTTTTAGTTTTTTTTAATTGGGGTAATGATTAGAATATTGTTTGTGCTAGGTGTAGACAATCTGGTTCATTTGTGCATAACATATATATATCTATCTATATCTATATCTATATCTATATATATTCATGTACAGATCCACTTCCCATGTAAATTATGGCAGAGTGTTCCATAGACCTCCCTTACTATACGGTCGGTCTTTTGATATATGTATTTATTAGGTATTTGTACACGTATGGTAACCCTAATCTCTAATTTTTCCATTCCCCCCACCTTTCCTTTTAGACAAGCATAGTTTGTTTTCTAAGTGTGTGAGTGTCTTTCTCTGTGCAAATAAGTTCATTTGTGTCAGTTGTTCGATAACGCCTATAAGTGATATCATAGGATATGTCTTTTGCTTTCCGACTTACCTCATGTTCTGTGATTATCTCTAGGCTCAACTATGGTGCCTCAAAGAGCAGTGTTTCATTGTTTTTCATGGCTAATATTCTATTGTGTACATGAACCACTTCTTCTTTTTCAACTGATATGGTGATGGACATTTTGGTTGCTTCCGTGTCTTGGCTATTGTGAAAATTCCTGCAGTGCAGCTGTTGAAGCCTGTGCCTTCTCGACTCTGGACTTGTCAGGTGAGAGTCTCAGCGGTGGGCCTGCTGAACGGAATGGTGGCTCAATTTTTACTTTTAAACGCAGCTCCTTTCTATTCTCATTATTGGCTGTCACCACTTTACATCTCACCAGCAGCTAGAGGGTACACAGTTCTCTAAAACCCCTTCAGCATGTAATGTTTGTAGACTTTTAGTTGATGGTAGTTGACATGTGTGAGTTGAAACCTTTTTGGAGGTTAGATCTGCATGAGTGTAATAATTACTGATGTGGAGCTTTTATCCATTTTCCTCTTTTTTGAAAGTGAGTGAGTAAAACTTAGCCCTCCATACAATCTCCTTGAAAAATTTGAGAGTTTTGAAACTTTTTGGCCATTCCCTACCTCCGCACAATTTTTTAGGGCAGGTGTCCTTTACAGCCCTGAATCCTTGTGAATGTTAAGTGACCATTAGCTGTGGGTTTAAAGCCGCTCTTGTGGGAAACGGCCACGAGGCGGCAGCCTTTCTTCATTTCCAACTCTGGGTTTTTGGGCCACAGAGCTTTCCTGGCAATCGTGTTAGTAAGCTGCGAATTAGAGTGGAATGTGCCAGCGCAAACACCCAAGGGCTTATATCTCCTAAATTGTTGTTTGTTATTTAAATTTAATTTTTTAAATTATCAGAGCAAATTTGATCAAAATGTAGATTCTCCTAGGTGTACAGTTTCTGGTTCATCCTATCAGTGTATCTGTCTATTCCTGTTTGGATCCTTTCCCGTGTATGTTATTATAGAGTGTTGAGTAGACCGCTCTTCGTATTCCCTAGGTATTTTGTGATTATATATTTCCTATGTATTAGTATATGTCTGTTAACCCCCATATCCTAATTCATACAATCCTTACACCTTTCCATTTGGTTAAACATAATTTGGTGTTCTGAATTTATGTGTGTCCTTCTCTTGGGGATTATTTCATGAGTATCAATTTTTAGGTAACACCTATAAGTGACGTCATAGGATGTCGGCCTTTCGGTTGCTTTCTTACTTCAAGTTGGGTGATTATCTCTTGGTCCTTCTATGGTGGTGCCAACGGCACAGTTCTGTGCTTTTTCATGGCTAATATTCCATTGTGTACATGGGCGACTTCTTCTTGGTGCATTTTTCTGTTGATGGACATTTTGGTTTCTTCCAGGTCCTGGCTATGGTACATTTTGCTGCAGTGCGGGATTGCCCACCTGTGTCTTTTTGATTCTGGTCTACTCCAGTGATAGTCCCATGAGTGGGCCTACCACATCACATGGTAGCTCCATTATTACCCTTAAACGCACCTCCATTCTGCTCTCACTACTGGCTCTTACCAGGTTACATCCCACCGGCAGCTAAAGGGTACGCAGTTCTCTAAAACCCCTTCAGCCTTTATTGTTTGTAGACATTTTTTACTGATGATCATTCTGACGGCTGTGAGGTGAACGTTTGTGTACACTGGATTTGCATGGCTTTATTAATTCCTGCTGTTCAGCCTTTTTCCATTCCCGTTTTTTTAAGAAAAAAGAAATAAAGAAAAAGAAACAGAAGACAAATGTGCATAAATTATGCCTCTTGAAACTGTCGGTTTGAAATATGGACGCCTTTTGAATTTTTTGGTCGACATACGACCCCAGGATTGGTTTTCCGGGCAGGTGTGATTTACAGGCCTGCAAGTATTTTGAATATCAACTGACCATTGATGCTGGGATGAAAGCTGCTGTTGTGTGAAATGCCCACAAGGTGGCAGCAGTTCTACTTTACCAAATCTGGTGACTAGGGCAACAGAGCCTCAATGGAAGTCGTGTTCTAGGTTGTAATTTAGAATGGAATGTGCCAGGAAAAAGCCCCTTAAGTAGATGTCTCCCTACTTCTTGTTCATTTTTTTAAATTTAATTTTTATGTTTACCACAGCAAGTTTGATTACAAAGTTTGGCTTGTTCTAGGTGTGCAGGATGTGGTTCTTTGACACATACACATATGTCTTTTCTTCCTGGAATCCTTTTCCCATGTACGTTATGACAGAACGTTGAGTAGTCTTCTCTTGGTATTCCGTAGGTCTTTGGTGATTATATATTTCCCCTGTGTTTGTATACGTCTGTTAACCCTGATATGCTAATGTATCCAATCCTCACAAATTTCCATTGGGGAACCATAATAAGTTTGTTTAATGAATCTGTGGTTGGCCTTCTCTGTGGAAATATCTTCACTGGTATGAATTTATAGGTAATACCTATAAGTGATATCATAGGATATGTGTCTTTCTCTTTCTGACATACTACAAGTTGTGTGATTACCTCTAGACTCATCTACGGTGCTGCAAATGGCATCATGTCCTTTATTTCCTTGGCTAATACTCTGTCTGTACATGTACCAGTTCTTCTTTGTCCACTCATCTGTTGATGGACTTTTTGGTTGCTTCCATGACTTGGCTATTGTAATGCTGCGGCAATGCACATTTGCCTGCCTGTGTCTTTCCAATTCTGTCTTCTTAGGTTATAGGCCCAGGAGTGGGCCTGCTGGATCATATGGTAGCAAAATGTTTACCTTGTAAAGGCACCTCCATTCTGTTCTCATTAGTGGCTCTTACCAGGTCACGTCCCACTTAACGTTGAGGGTATGCACTTCTGCACAACACCTTCAGCATTTATTGTTTGTAGTTTTTTTGCTGAGGTTTATTCTGACTAGTGTGAGCTGGTCCATGTTTGTGGTTGGATTTGCCTGCGTCTCATAATCCATTGAAATTGAGCTTTCTGGCATGTCCTTTTTGTCTTCAAGCTGTGCGTACAGCTTACCTCTTCAAACTGTTTTCTTGAAGTATGTGTGACATTTAGAAAGATTTTGGCCATTACGCCCCTCAAGACGTTTTGAGGGCAGGTTTCATTTACAGCCCTCCAGTACTGGTGCATATGAAGTGACCCTTAGCACAGTTTTTAAAGCTGCTGTTGCAGGTCACGGACAGAGGGTGGCAGCATTTCTGCTTTTCCCAAACTTTTAACTAGGGAAACAGACTACCTTGCAGTGGTATTCCTCGGTTATAAATTAGAGTGGAATGTGCCTGGATAAACCCCGAAAAGCTGATGTTTCTTTACTAATGTTTGTTTTCTACATTGAATTTATATTTTTTTTATTGGAGTCATATTCCATTGTGTACATGGACCACTTTTTCTTTGTGCATTCCTCTGTTGATGGACATTTTCATAGCTTCCAAGTGTTGGCTATGATAAATATTGCTGGAGTGTAGGATTGCCAGTCTGTGTTTTTTTTTTTATTTTTTGCGGTACGTGGGCCACTCACTGCCATGGCTACTCCCATTGCAGAGCACAGGCTGTGGACGCACAGGCCCAGCAGCCATAGCTCACGGGACCAGCCGCTCCGCGGCGTGTGTGATTTTCCCGAACCAGGGCATGAACCCGTGTCCCCTTCTTCGGTGGAAGACCGTCAACCACTGTGCCACTAGTGAAGTCCAGCCTGTGTCTTTTTGATTCTCATCCTCTCAGTCGATAGGCCCAGCAGTGGGCATGCTTGATTGAATGGTAGCTCAGTATTTACCTTTTCAAGGCACCTCCTTTGTGTTTTCCTTACTGGCTCTTACCATGTCCCACATTGAACCAAGGCTAGGCATTTCTCCACAACCCCTTCAGCATTTATTGTTTGCAGAATTTTTGCTGATGGCCATTCTGACTGGTGTGAGCTGATAGGACTTTTGTAATTTGGATTTGCATGTCTTTAATTCTTTCTAAGGTTCATTTTCCCACACCTTTTAAAATTTCTGTTAAAGAAAAAATGAAAAAAATGGAGAATACAATTAACGTCCTGAAATTGTCTTCTTGAAAGGTTGCCCTCAAAATTGATGTTTTGGTCAATATTCGCCCCCAGGACTGTTTTTGAGGGCAGGTGTCATTCACAGGCCTGTAATGAGTGTGAATATTTAGTGACCATTAGCACTGCGTTTAAAGCTGCTGTTGTGGTAAACGGCCACTAGGCGGCAGCATTTCTCCATTCCCAAATCTGGTTACTAGGGCAGCAGAGCCCTTCTGGAATCCCTGTTCCTAAGTTGTAAATTGAAATGGAATGTGCCAGGAGAAACCCCCATAAGTTTATGTTACATTATTTCCTGTTTGTTGTTTTAGTTTTTTTTTAATTGGGGTAATGATTAGAATATTGTTTGTGCTAGGTGTAGACAATCTGGTTCATTTGTGCATAACATATATATATCTATCTATATCTATATCTATATCTATATCTATATATATTCATCTACAGATCCACTTCCCATGTAAATTATGGCAGAGTGTTCCATAGACCTCCCTTACTATACGGTCGGTCTTTTGATATATGTATTTATTAGGTATTTGTACACGTATGGTAACCCTAATCTCTAATTTTTCCATTCCCCCCACCTTTCCTTTTAGACAAGCATAGTTTGTTTTCTAAGTGTGTGAGTGTCTTTCTCTGTGCAAATAAGTTCATTTGTGTCAGTTGTTCGATAACGCCTATAAGTGATATCATAGGATATGTCTTTTGCTTTCCGACTTACCTCATGTTCTGTGATTATCTCTAGGCTCAACTATGGTGCCTCAAAGAGCAGTGTTTCATTGTTTTTCATGGCTAATATTCTATTGTGTACATGAACCACTTCTTCTTTTTCAACTGATATGGTGATGGACATTTTGGTTGCTTCCGTGTCTTGGCTATTGTGAAAATTCCTGCAGTGCAGCTGTTGAAGCCTGTGCCTTCTCGACTCTGGACTTGTCAGGTGAGAGTCTCAGCGGTGGGCCTGCTGAACGGAATGGTGGCTCAATTTTTACTTTTAAACGCAGCTCCTTTCTATTCTCATTATTGGCTGTCACCACTTTACATCTCACCAGCAGCTAGAGGGTACACAGTTCTCTAAAACCCCTTCAGCATGTAATGTTTGTAGACTTTTAGTTGATGGTAGTTGACATGTGTGAGTTGAAACCTTTTTGGAGGTTAGATCTGCATGAGTGTAATAATTACTGATGTGGAGCTTTTATCCATTTTCCTCTTTTTTGAAAGTGAGTGAGTAAAACTTAGCCCTCCATACAATCTCCTTGAAAAATTTGAGAGTTTTGAAACTTTTTGGCCATTCCCTACCTCCGCACAATTTTTTAGGGCAGGTGTCCTTTACAGCCCTGAATCCTTGTGAATGTTAAGTGACCATTAGCTGTGGGTTTAAAGCCGCTCTTGTGGGAAACGGCCACGAGGCGGCAGCCTTTCTTCATTTCCAACTCTGGGTTTTTGGGCCACAGAGCTTTCCTGGCAATCGTGTTAGTAAGCTGCGAATTAGAGTGGAATGTGCCAGCGCAAACACCCAAGGGCTTATATCTCCTAAATTGTTGTTTGTTATTTAAATTTAATTTTTTAAATTATCAGAGCAAATTTGATCAAAATGTAGATTCTCCTAGGTGTACAGTTTCTGGTTCATCCTATCAGTGTATCTGTCTATTCCTGTTTGGATCCTTTCCCGTGTATGTTATTATAGAGTGTTGAGTAGACCGCTCTTCGTATTCCCTAGGTATTTTGTGATTATATATTTCCTATGTATTAGTATATGTCTGTTAACCCCCATATCCTAATTCATACAATCCTTACACCTTTCCATTTGGTTAAACATAATTTGGTGTTCTGAATTTATGTGTGTCCTTCTCTTGGGGATTATTTCATGAGTATCAATTTTTAGGTAACACCTATAAGTGACGTCATAGGATGTCGGCCTTTCGGTTGCTTTCTTACTTCAAGTTGGGTGATTATCTCTTGGTCCTTCTATGGTGGTGCCAACGGCACAGTTCTGTGCTTTTTCATGGCTAATATTCCATTGTGTACATGGGCGACTTCTTCTTGGTGCATTTTTCTGTTGATGGACATTTTGGTTTCTTCCAGGTCCTGGCTATGGTACATTTTGCTGCAGTGCGGGATTGCCCACCTGTGTCTTTTTGATTCTGGTCTACTCCAGTGATAGTCCCATGAGTGGGCCTACCACATCACATGGTAGCTCCATTATTACCCTTAAACGCACCTCCATTCTGCTCTCACTACTGGCTCTTACCAGGTTACATCCCACCGGCAGCTAAAGGGTACGCAGTTCTCTAAAACCCCTTCAGCCTTTATTGTTTGTAGACATTTTTTACTGATGATCATTCTGACGGCTGTGAGGTGAACGTTTGTGTACACTGGATTTGCATGGCTTTATTAATTCCTGCTGTTCAGCCTTTTTCCATTCCCGTTTTTTTAAGAAAAAAGAAATAAAGAAAAAGAAACAGAAGACAAATGTGCATAAATTATGCCTCTTGAAACTGTCGGTTTGAAATATGGACGCCTTTTGAATTTTTTGGTCGACATACGACCCCAGGATTGGTTTTCCGGGCAGGTGTGATTTACAGGCCTGCAAGTATTTTGAATATCAACTGACCATTGATGCTGGGATGAAAGCTGCTGTTGTGTGAAATGCCCACAAGGTGGCAGCAGTTCTACTTTACCAAATCTGGTGACTAGGGCAACAGAGCCTCAATGGAAGTCGTGTTCTAGGTTGTAATTTAGAATGGAATGTGCCAGGAAAAAGCCCCTTAAGTAGATGTCTCCCTACTTCTTGTTCATTTTTTTAAATTTAATTTTTATGTTTACCACAGCAAGTTTGATTACAAAGTTTGGCTTGTTCTAGGTGTGCAGGATGTGGTTCTTTGACACATACACATATGTCTTTTCTTCCTGGAATCCTTTTCCCATGTACGTTATGACAGAACGTTGAGTAGTCTTCTCTTGGTATTCCGTAGGTCTTTGGTGATTATATATTTCCCCTGTGTTTGTATACGTCTGTTAACCCTGATATGCTAATGTATCCAATCCTCACAAATTTCCATTGGGGAACCATAATAAGTTTGTTTAATGAATCTGTGGTTGGCCTTCTCTGTGGAAATATCTTCACTGGTATGAATTTATAGGTAATACCTATAAGTGATATCATAGGATATGTGTCTTTCTCTTTCTGACATACTACAAGTTGTGTGATTACCTCTAGACTCATCTACGGTGCTGCAAATGGCATCATGTCCTTTATTTCCTTGGCTAATACTCTGTCTGTACATGTACCAGTTCTTCTTTGTCCACTCATCTGTTGATGGACTTTTTGGTTGCTTCCATGACTTGGCTATTGTAATGCTGCGGCAATGCACATTTGCCTGCCTGTGTCTTTCCAATTCTGTCTTCTTAGGTTATAGGCCCAGGAGTGGGCCTGCTGGATCATATGGTAGCAAAATGTTTACCTTGTAAAGGCACCTCCATTCTGTTCTCATTAGTGGCTCTTACCAGGTCACGTCCCACTTAACGTTGAGGGTATGCACTTCTGCACAACACCTTCAGCATTTATTGTTTGTAGTTTTTTTGCTGAGGTTTATTCTGACTAGTGTGAGCTGGTCCATGTTTGTGGTTGGATTTGCCTGCGTCTCATAATCCATTGAAATTGAGCTTTCTGGCATGTCCTTTTTGTCTTCAAGCTGTGCGTACAGCTTACCTCTTCAAACTGTTTTCTTGAAGTATGTGTGACATTTAGAAAGATTTTGGCCATTACGCCCCTCAAGACGTTTTGAGGGCAGGTTTCATTTACAGCCCTCCAGTACTGGTGCATATGAAGTGACCCTTAGCACAGTTTTTAAAGCTGCTGTTGCAGGTCACGGACAGAGGGTGGCAGCATTTCTGCTTTTCCCAAACTTTTAACTAGGGAAACAGACTACCTTGCAGTGGTATTCCTCGGTTATAAATTAGAGTGGAATGTGCCTGGATAAACCCCGAAAAGCTGATGTTTCTTTACTAATGTTTGTTTTCTACATTGAATTTATATTTTTTTTATTGGAGTCATATTCCATTGTGTACATGGACCACTTTTTCTTTGTGCATTCCTCTGTTGATGGACATTTTCATAGCTTCCAAGTGTTGGCTATGATAAATATTGCTGGAGTGTAGGATTGCCAGTCTGTGTTTTTTTTTTTATTTTTTGCGGTACGTGGGCCACTCACTGCCATGGCTACTCCCATTGCAGAGCACAGGCTGTGGACGCACAGGCCCAGCAGCCATAGCTCACGGGACCAGCCGCTCCGCGGCGTGTGTGATTTTCCCGAACCAGGGCATGAACCCGTGTCCCCTTCTTCGGTGGAAGACCGTCAACCACTGTGCCACTAGTGAAGTCCAGCCTGTGTCTTTTTGATTCTCATCCTCTCAGTCGATAGGCCCAGCAGTGGGCATGCTTGATTGAATGGTAGCTCAGTATTTACCTTTTCAAGGCACCTCCTTTGTGTTTTCCTTACTGGCTCTTACCATGTCCCACATTGAACCAAGGCTAGGCATTTCTCCACAACCCCTTCAGCATTTATTGTTTGCAGAATTTTTGCTGATGGCCATTCTGACTGGTGTGAGCTGATAGGACTTTTGTAATTTGGATTTGCATGTCTTTAATTCTTTCTAAGGTTCATTTTCCCACACCTTTTAAAATTTCTGTTAAAGAAAAAATGAAAAAAATGGAGAATACAATTAACGTCCTGAAATTGTCTTCTTGAAAGGTTGCCCTCAAAATTGATGTTTTGGTCAATATTCGCCCCCAGGACTGTTTTTGAGGGCAGGTGTCATTCACAGGCCTGTAATGAGTGTGAATATTTAGTGACCATTAGCACTGCGTTTAAAGCTGCTGTTGTGGTAAACGGCCACTAGGCGGCAGCATTTCTCCATTCCCAAATCTGGTTACTAGGGCAGCAGAGCCCTTCTGGAATCCCTGTTCCTAAGTTGTAAATTGAAATGGAATGTGCCAGGAGAAACCCCCATAAGTTTATGTTACATTATTTCCTGTTTGTTGTTTTAGTTTTTTTTTAATTGGGGTAATGATTAGAATATTGTTTGTGCTAGGTGTAGACAATCTGGTTCATTTGTGCATAACATATATATATCTATCTATATCTATATCTATATCTATATCTATATATATTCATCTACAGATCCACTTCCCATGTAAATTATGGCAGAGTGTTCCATAGACCTCCCTTACTATACGGTCGGTCTTTTGATATATGTATTTATTAGGTATTTGTACACGTATGGTAACCCTAATCTCTAATTTTTCCATTCCCCCCACCTTTCCTTTTAGACAAGCATAGTTTGTTTTCTAAGTGTGTGAGTGTCTTTCTCTGTGCAAATAAGTTCATTTGTGTCAGTTGTTCGATAACGCCTATAAGTGATATCATAGGATATGTCTTTTGCTTTCCGACTTACCTCATGTTCTGTGATTATCTCTAGGCTCAACTATGGTGCCTCAAAGAGCAGTGTTTCATTGTTTTTCATGGCTAATATTCTATTGTGTACATGAACCACTTCTTCTTTTTCAACTGATATGGTGATGGACATTTTGGTTGCTTCCGTGTCTTGGCTATTGTGAAAATTCCTGCAGTGCAGCTGTTGAAGCCTGTGCCTTCTCGACTCTGGACTTGTCAGGTGAGAGTCTCAGCGGTGGGCCTGCTGAACGGAATGGTGGCTCAATTTTTACTTTTAAACGCAGCTCCTTTCTATTCTCATTATTGGCTGTCACCACTTTACATCTCACCAGCAGCTAGAGGGTACACAGTTCTCTAAAACCCCTTCAGCATGTAATGTTTGTAGACTTTTAGTTGATGGTAGTTGACATGTGTGAGTTGAAACCTTTTTGGAGGTTAGATCTGCATGAGTGTAATAATTACTGATGTGGAGCTTTTATCCATTTTCCTCTTTTTTGAAAGTGAGTGAGTAAAACTTAGCCCTCCATACAATCTCCTTGAAAAATTTGAGAGTTTTGAAACTTTTTGGCCATTCCCTACCTCCGCACAATTTTTTAGGGCAGGTGTCCTTTACAGCCCTGAATCCTTGTGAATGTTAAGTGACCATTAGCTGTGGGTTTAAAGCCGCTCTTGTGGGAAACGGCCACGAGGCGGCAGCCTTTCTTCATTTCCAACTCTGGGTTTTTGGGCCACAGAGCTTTCCTGGCAATCGTGTTAGTAAGCTGCGAATTAGAGTGGAATGTGCCAGCGCAAACACCCAAGGGCTTATATCTCCTAAATTGTTGTTTGTTATTTAAATTTAATTTTTTAAATTATCAGAGCAAATTTGATCAAAATGTAGATTCTCCTAGGTGTACAGTTTCTGGTTCATCCTATCAGTGTATCTGTCTATTCCTGTTTGGATCCTTTCCCGTGTATGTTATTATAGAGTGTTGAGTAGACCGCTCTTCGTATTCCCTAGGTATTTTGTGATTATATATTTCCTATGTATTAGTATATGTCTGTTAACCCCCATATCCTAATTCATACAATCCTTACACCTTTCCATTTGGTTAAACATAATTTGGTGTTCTGAATTTATGTGTGTCCTTCTCTTGGGGATTATTTCATGAGTATCAATTTTTAGGTAACACCTATAAGTGACGTCATAGGATGTCGGCCTTTCGGTTGCTTTCTTACTTCAAGTTGGGTGATTATCTCTTGGTCCTTCTATGGTGGTGCCAACGGCACAGTTCTGTGCTTTTTCATGGCTAATATTCCATTGTGTACATGGGCGACTTCTTCTTGGTGCATTTTTCTGTTGATGGACATTTTGGTTTCTTCCAGGTCCTGGCTATGGTACATTTTGCTGCAGTGCGGGATTGCCCACCTGTGTCTTTTTGATTCTGGTCTACTCCAGTGATAGTCCCATGAGTGGGCCTACCACATCACATGGTAGCTCCATTATTACCCTTAAACGCACCTCCATTCTGCTCTCACTACTGGCTCTTACCAGGTTACATCCCACCGGCAGCTAAAGGGTACGCAGTTCTCTAAAACCCCTTCAGCCTTTATTGTTTGTAGACATTTTTTACTGATGATCATTCTGACGGCTGTGAGGTGAACGTTTGTGTACACTGGATTTGCATGGCTTTATTAATTCCTGCTGTTCAGCCTTTTTCCATTCCCGTTTTTTTAAGAAAAAAGAAATAAAGAAAAAGAAACAGAAGACAAATGTGCATAAATTATGCCTCTTGAAACTGTCGGTTTGAAATATGGACGCCTTTTGAATTTTTTGGTCGACATACGACCCCAGGATTGGTTTTCCGGGCAGGTGTGATTTACAGGCCTGCAAGTATTTTGAATATCAACTGACCATTGATGCTGGGATGAAAGCTGCTGTTGTGTGAAATGCCCACAAGGTGGCAGCAGTTCTACTTTACCAAATCTGGTGACTAGGGCAACAGAGCCTCAATGGAAGTCGTGTTCTAGGTTGTAATTTAGAATGGAATGTGCCAGGAAAAAGCCCCTTAAGTAGATGTCTCCCTACTTCTTGTTCATTTTTTTAAATTTAATTTTTATGTTTACCACAGCAAGTTTGATTACAAAGTTTGGCTTGTTCTAGGTGTGCAGGATGTGGTTCTTTGACACATACACATATGTCTTTTCTTCCTGGAATCCTTTTCCCATGTACGTTATGACAGAACGTTGAGTAGTCTTCTCTTGGTATTCCGTAGGTCTTTGGTGATTATATATTTCCCCTGTGTTTGTATACGTCTGTTAACCCTGATATGCTAATGTATCCAATCCTCACAAATTTCCATTGGGGAACCATAATAAGTTTGTTTAATGAATCTGTGGTTGGCCTTCTCTGTGGAAATATCTTCACTGGTATGAATTTATAGGTAATACCTATAAGTGATATCATAGGATATGTGTCTTTCTCTTTCTGACATACTACAAGTTGTGTGATTACCTCTAGACTCATCTACGGTGCTGCAAATGGCATCATGTCCTTTATTTCCTTGGCTAATACTCTGTCTGTACATGTACCAGTTCTTCTTTGTCCACTCATCTGTTGATGGACTTTTTGGTTGCTTCCATGACTTGGCTATTGTAATGCTGCGGCAATGCACATTTGCCTGCCTGTGTCTTTCCAATTCTGTCTTCTTAGGTTATAGGCCCAGGAGTGGGCCTGCTGGATCATATGGTAGCAAAATGTTTACCTTGTAAAGGCACCTCCATTCTGTTCTCATTAGTGGCTCTTACCAGGTCACGTCCCACTTAACGTTGAGGGTATGCACTTCTGCACAACACCTTCAGCATTTATTGTTTGTAGTTTTTTTGCTGAGGTTTATTCTGACTAGTGTGAGCTGGTCCATGTTTGTGGTTGGATTTGCCTGCGTCTCATAATCCATTGAAATTGAGCTTTCTGGCATGTCCTTTTTGTCTTCAAGCTGTGCGTACAGCTTACCTCTTCAAACTGTTTTCTTGAAGTATGTGTGACATTTAGAAAGATTTTGGCCATTACGCCCCTCAAGACGTTTTGAGGGCAGGTTTCATTTACAGCCCTCCAGTACTGGTGCATATGAAGTGACCCTTAGCACAGTTTTTAAAGCTGCTGTTGCAGGTCACGGACAGAGGGTGGCAGCATTTCTGCTTTTCCCAAACTTTTAACTAGGGAAACAGACTACCTTGCAGTGGTATTCCTCGGTTATAAATTAGAGTGGAATGTGCCTGGATAAACCCCGAAAAGCTGATGTTTCTTTACTAATGTTTGTTTTCTACATTGAATTTATATTTTTTTTATTGGAGTCATATTCCATTGTGTACATGGACCACTTTTTCTTTGTGCATTCCTCTGTTGATGGACATTTTCATAGCTTCCAAGTGTTGGCTATGATAAATATTGCTGGAGTGTAGGATTGCCAGTCTGTGTTTTTTTTTTATTTTTTGCGGTACGTGGGCCACTCACTGCCATGGCTACTCCCATTGCAGAGCACAGGCTGTGGACGCACAGGCCCAGCAGCCATAGCTCACGGGACCAGCCGCTCCGCGGCGTGTGTGATTTTCCCGAACCAGGGCATGAACCCGTGTCCCCTTCTTCGGTGGAAGACCGTCAACCACTGTGCCACTAGTGAAGTCCAGCCTGTGTCTTTTTGATTCTCATCCTCTCAGTCGATAGGCCCAGCAGTGGGCATGCTTGATTGAATGGTAGCTCAGTATTTACCTTTTCAAGGCACCTCCTTTGTGTTTTCCTTACTGGCTCTTACCATGTCCCACATTGAACCAAGGCTAGGCATTTCTCCACAACCCCTTCAGCATTTATTGTTTGCAGAATTTTTGCTGATGGCCATTCTGACTGGTGTGAGCTGATAGGACTTTTGTAATTTGGATTTGCATGTCTTTAATTCTTTCTAAGGTTCATTTTCCCACACCTTTTAAAATTTCTGTTAAAGAAAAAATGAAAAAAATGGAGAATACAATTAACGTCCTGAAATTGTCTTCTTGAAAGGTTGCCCTCAAAATTGATGTTTTGGTCAATATTCGCCCCCAGGACTGTTTTTGAGGGCAGGTGTCATTCACAGGCCTGTAATGAGTGTGAATATTTAGTGACCATTAGCACTGCGTTTAAAGCTGCTGTTGTGGTAAACGGCCACTAGGCGGCAGCATTTCTCCATTCCCAAATCTGGTTACTAGGGCAGCAGAGCCCTTCTGGAATCCCTGTTCCTAAGTTGTAAATTGAAATGGAATGTGCCAGGAGAAACCCCCATAAGTTTATGTTACATTATTTCCTGTTTGTTGTTTTAGTTTTTTTTTAATTGGGGTAATGATTAGAATATTGTTTGTGCTAGGTGTAGACAATCTGGTTCATTTGTGCATAACATATATATATCTATCTATATCTATATCTATATCTATATCTATATATATTCATCTACAGATCCACTTCCCATGTAAATTATGGCAGAGTGTTCCATAGACCTCCCTTACTATACGGTCGGTCTTTTGATATATGTATTTATTAGGTATTTGTACACGTATGGTAACCCTAATCTCTAATTTTTCCATTCCCCCCACCTTTCCTTTTAGACAAGCATAGTTTGTTTTCTAAGTGTGTGAGTGTCTTTCTCTGTGCAAATAAGTTCATTTGTGTCAGTTGTTCGATAACGCCTATAAGTGATATCATAGGATATGTCTTTTGCTTTCCGACTTACCTCATGTTCTGTGATTATCTCTAGGCTCAACTATGGTGCCTCAAAGAGCAGTGTTTCATTGTTTTTCATGGCTAATATTCTATTGTGTACATGAACCACTTCTTCTTTTTCAACTGATATGGTGATGGACATTTTGGTTGCTTCCGTGTCTTGGCTATTGTGAAAATTCCTGCAGTGCAGCTGTTGAAGCCTGTGCCTTCTCGACTCTGGACTTGTCAGGTGAGAGTCTCAGCGGTGGGCCTGCTGAACGGAATGGTGGCTCAATTTTTACTTTTAAACGCAGCTCCTTTCTATTCTCATTATTGGCTGTCACCACTTTACATCTCACCAGCAGCTAGAGGGTACACAGTTCTCTAAAACCCCTTCAGCATGTAATGTTTGTAGACTTTTAGTTGATGGTAGTTGACATGTGTGAGTTGAAACCTTTTTGGAGGTTAGATCTGCATGAGTGTAATAATTACTGATGTGGAGCTTTTATCCATTTTCCTCTTTTTTGAAAGTGAGTGAGTAAAACTTAGCCCTCCATACAATCTCCTTGAAAAATTTGAGAGTTTTGAAACTTTTTGGCCATTCCCTACCTCCGCACAATTTTTTAGGGCAGGTGTCCTTTACAGCCCTGAATCCTTGTGAATGTTAAGTGACCATTAGCTGTGGGTTTAAAGCCGCTCTTGTGGGAAACGGCCACGAGGCGGCAGCCTTTCTTCATTTCCAACTCTGGGTTTTTGGGCCACAGAGCTTTCCTGGCAATCGTGTTAGTAAGCTGCGAATTAGAGTGGAATGTGCCAGCGCAAACACCCAAGGGCTTATATCTCCTAAATTGTTGTTTGTTATTTAAATTTAATTTTTTAAATTATCAGAGCAAATTTGATCAAAATGTAGATTCTCCTAGGTGTACAGTTTCTGGTTCATCCTATCAGTGTATCTGTCTATTCCTGTTTGGATCCTTTCCCGTGTATGTTATTATAGAGTGTTGAGTAGACCGCTCTTCGTATTCCCTAGGTATTTTGTGATTATATATTTCCTATGTATTAGTATATGTCTGTTAACCCCCATATCCTAATTCATACAATCCTTACACCTTTCCATTTGGTTAAACATAATTTGGTGTTCTGAATTTATGTGTGTCCTTCTCTTGGGGATTATTTCATGAGTATCAATTTTTAGGTAACACCTATAAGTGACGTCATAGGATGTCGGCCTTTCGGTTGCTTTCTTACTTCAAGTTGGGTGATTATCTCTTGGTCCTTCTATGGTGGTGCCAACGGCACAGTTCTGTGCTTTTTCATGGCTAATATTCCATTGTGTACATGGGCGACTTCTTCTTGGTGCATTTTTCTGTTGATGGACATTTTGGTTTCTTCCAGGTCCTGGCTATGGTACATTTTGCTGCAGTGCGGGATTGCCCGCCTGTGTCTTTTTGATTCTGGTCTACTCCAGTGATAGTCCCATGAGTGGGCCTACCACATCACATGGTAGCTCCATTATTACCCTTAAACGCACCTCCATTCTGCTCTCACTACTGGCTCTTACCAGGTTACATCCCACCGGCAGCTAAAGGGTACGCAGTTCTCTAAAACCCCTTCAGCCTTTATTGTTTGTGGACATTTTTTAATGATGATCATTCTGACGGCTGTGAGGTGAACGTTTGTGTACACTGGATTTGCATGGCTTTATTAATTCCTGCTGTTCAGCCTTTTTCCATTCCCGTTTTTTTAAGAAAAAAGAAATAAAGAAAAAGAAACAGAAGACAAATGTGCATAAATTATGCCTCTTGAAACTGTCGGTTTGAAATATGGACGCCTTTTGAATTTTTTGGTCGACATACGACCCCAGGATTGGTTTTCCGGGCAGGTGTGATTTACAGGCCTGCAAGTATTTTGAATATCAACTGACCATTGATGCTGGGATGAAAGCTGCTGTTGTGTGAAACGCCCACAAGGTGGCAGCAGTTCTACTTTACCAAATCTGGTGACTAGGGCAACAGAGCCTCAATGGAAGTCGTGTTCTAGGTTGTAATTTAGAATGGAACGTGCCAGGAAAAAGCCCCTTAAGTAGATGTCTCCCTACTTCTTGTTCATTTTTTTAAATTTAATTTTTATGTTTACCACAGCAAGTTTGATTACAAAGTTTGGCTTGTTCTAGGTGTGCAAGATGTGGTTCTTTGACACATACACATATGTCTTTTCTTCCTGGAATCCTTTTCCCATGTACGTTATGACAGAACGTTGAGTAGTCTTCTCTTGGTATTCCGTAGGTCTTTGGTGATTATATATTTCCCCTGTGTTTGTATACGTCTGTTAACCCTGATATGCTAATGTATCCAATCCTCACAAATTTCCATTGGGGAACCATAATAAGTTTGTTTAATGAATCTGTGGTTGGCCTTCTCTGTGGAAATATCTTCACTGGTATGAATTTATAGGTAATACCTATATGTGATATCATAGGATATGTGTCTTTTCTCTTTCTGACATACTACAAGTTGTGTGATTACCTCTAGACTCATCTACGGTGCTGCAAATGGCATCATGTCCTTTATTTCCTTGGCTAATACTCTGTCTGTACATGTACCAGTTCTTCTTTGTCCACTCATCTGTTGATGGACTTTTTGGTTGCTTCCATGACTTGGCTATTGTAATGCTGCGGCAATGCACATTTGCCTGCCTGTGTCTTTCCAATTCTGTCTTCTTAGGTTATAGGCCCAGGAGTGGGCCTGCTGGATCATATGGTAGCAAAATGTTTACCTTGTAAAGGCACCTCCATTCTGTTCTCATTAGTGGCTCTTACCAGGTCACGTCCCACTTAACGTTGAGGGTATGCACTTCTGCACAACACCTTCAGCATTTATTGTTTGTAGTTTTTTTGCTGAGGTTTATTCTGACTAGTGTGAGCTGGTCCATGTTTGTGGTTGGATTTGCCTGCGTCTCATAATCCATTGAAATTGAGCTTTCTGGCATGTCCTTTTTGTCTTCAAGCTGTGCGTACAGCTTACCTCTTCAAACAGTTTTCTTGAAGTATGTGTGACATTTAGAAAGATTTTGGCCATTACGCCCCTCAAGACGTTTTGAGGGCAGGTTTCATTTACAGCCCTCCAGTACTGGTGCATATGAAGTGACCCTTAGCACAGTTTTTAAAGCTGCTGTTGCAGGTCACGGACAGAGGGTGGCAGCATTTCTGCTTTTCCCAAACTTTTAACTAGGGAAACAGACTACCTTGCAGTGGTATTCCTCGGTTATAAATTAGAGTGGAATGTGCCTGGATAAACCCCGAAAAGCTGATGTTTCTTTACTTATGTTTGTTTTCTACATTGAATTTATATTTTTTTATTGGAGTCATATTCCATTGTGTACATGGACCACTTTTTCTTTGTGCATTCCTCTGTTGATGGACATTTTCATAGCTTCCAAGTGTTGGCTATGATAAATATTGCTGGAGTGTAGGATTGCCAGTCTGTGTTTTTTTTTTTTTATTTTTTGCGGTACGTGGGCCACTCACTGCCATGGCTACTCCCATTGCAGAGCACAGGCTGTGGACGCACAGGCCCAGCAGCCATAGCTCACGGGACCAGCCGCTCCGCGGCGTGTGTGATTTTCCCGAACCAGGGCATGAACCCGTGTCCCCTTCTTCGGTGGAAGACCGTCAACCACTGTGCCACTAGTGAAGTCCAGCCTGTGTCTTTTTGATTCTCATCCTCTCAGTCGATAGGCCCAGCAGTGGGCATGCTTGATTGAATGGTAGCTCAGTATTTACCTTTTCAAGGCACCTCCTTTGTGTTTTCCTTACTGGCTCTTACCATGTCCCACATTGAACCAAGGCTAGGCGTTTCTCCACAACCCCTTCAGCATTTATTGTTTGCAGAATTTTTGCTGATGGCCATTCTGACTGGTGTGAGCTGATAGGACTTTTGTAATTTGGATTTGCATGTCTTTAATTCTTTCTAAGGTTCATTTTCCCACACCTTTTAAAATTTCTGTTAAAGAAAAAATGAAAAAAATGGAGAATACAATTAACGTCCTGAAATTGTCTTCTTGAAAGGTTGCCCTCAAAATTGATGTTTTGGTCAATATTCACCCCCAGGACTGTTTTTGAGGGCAGGTGTCATTCACAGGCCTGTAATGAGTGTGAATATTTAGTGACCATTAGCACTGCGTTTAAAGCTGCTGTTGTGGTAAACGGCCACTAGGCGGCAGCATTTCTCCATTCCCAAATCTGGTTACTAGGGCAGCAGAGCCCTTCTGGAATCCCTGTTCCTAAGTTGTAAATTGAAATGGAATGTGCCAGGAGAAACCCCCATAAGTTTATGTTACATTATTTCCTGTTTGTTGTTTTAGTTTTTTTTTAATTGGGGTAATGATTAGAATATTGTTTGTGCTAGGTGTAGACAATCTGGTTCATTTGTGCATAACATATATCTA
This sequence comes from Mesoplodon mirus, assembly GCF_964341445.2. Lineage (NCBI taxonomy): Eukaryota > Metazoa > Chordata > Mammalia > Artiodactyla > Ziphiidae > Mesoplodon > Mesoplodon mirus. The sequence goes on from NC_138981.1 coordinate 141,499,138, forward strand.
TCTATCTATATCTATATCTATATATATTCATGTACAGATCCACTTCCCATGTAAATTATGGCAGAGTGTTCCATAGACCTCCCTTACTATACGGTCGGTCTTTTGATATATGTATTTATTAGGTATTTGTACACGTATGGTAACCCTAATCTCTAATTTTTCCATTCCCCCCACCTTTCCTTTTAGACAAGCATAGTTTGTTTTCTAAGTGTGTGAGTGTCTTTCTCTGTGCAAATAAGTTCATTTGTGTCAGTTGTTCGATAACGCCTATAAGTGATATCATAGGATATGTCTTTTGCTTTCCGACTTACCTCATGTTCTGTGATTATCTCTAGGCTCAACTATGGTGCCTCAAAGAGCAGTGTTTCATTGTTTTTCATGGCTAATATTCTATTGTGTACATGAACCACTTCTTCTTTTTCAACTGATATGGTGATGGACATTTTGGTTGCTTCCGTGTCTTGGCTATTGTGAAAATTCCTGCAGTGCAGCTGTTGAAGCCTGTGCCTTCTTGACTCTGGACTTGTCAGGTGAGAGTCTCAGCGGTGGGCCTGCTGAACGGAATGGTGGCTCAATTTTTACTTTTAAACGCAGCTCCTTTCTATTCTCATTATTGGCTGTCACCACTTTACATCTCACCAGCAGCTAGAGGGTACACAGTTCTCTAAAACCCCTTCAGCATGTAATGTTTGTAGACTTTTAGTTGATGGTAGTTGACATGTGTGAGTTGAAACCTTTTTGGAGGTTAGATCTGCATGAGTGTAATAATTACTGATGTGGAGCTTTTATCCATTTTCCTCTTTTTTGAAAGTGAGTGAGTAAAACTTAGCCCTCCATACAATCTCCTTGAAAAATTTGAGAGTTTTGAAACTTTTTGGCCATTCCCTACCTCCGCACAATTTTTTAGGGCAGGTGTCCTTTACAGCCCTGAATCCTTGTGAATGTTAAGTGACCATTAGCTGTGGGTTTAAAGCCGCTCTTGTGGGAAACGGCCACGAGGCGGCAGCCTTTCTTCATTTCCAACTCTGGGTTTTTGGGCCACAGAGCTTTCCTGGCAATCGTGTTAGTAAGCTGCGAATTAGAGTGGAATGTGCCAGCGCAAACACCCAAAGGCTTATATCTCCTAAATTGTTGTTTGTTATTTAAATTTAATTTTTTAAATTATCAGAGCAAATTTGATCAAAATGTAGATTCTCCTAGGTGTACAGTTTCTGGTTCATCCTATCAGTGTATCTGTCTATTCCTGTTTGGATCCTTTCCCGTGTATGTTATTATAGAGTGTTGAGTAGACCGCTCTTCGTATTCCCTAGGTATTTTGTGATTATATATTTCCTATGTATTAGTATATGTCTGTTAACCCCCATATCCTAATTCATACAATCCTTACACCTTTCCATTTGGTTAAACATAATTTGGTTTTCTGAATCTATGTGTGTCCTTCTCTTGGGGATTATTTCATGAGTATCAATTTTTAGGTAACACCTATAAGTGACGTCATAGGATGTCGGCCTTTCGGTTGCTTTCTTACTTCAAGTTGGGTGATTATCTCTTGGTCCTTCTATGGTGGTGCCAACGGCACAGTTCTGTGCTTTTTCATGGCTAATATTCCATTGTGTACATGGGCGACTTCTTCTTGGTGCATTTTTCTGTTGATGGACATTTTGGTTTCTTCCAGGTCCTGGCTATGGTACATTTTGCTGCAGTGCGGGATTGCCCGCCTGTGTCTTTTTGATTCTGGTCTACTCCAGTGATAGTCCCATGAGTGGGCCTACCACATCACATGGTAGCTCCATTATTACCCTTAAACGCACCTCCATTCTGCTCTCACTACTGGCTCTGACCAGGTTACATCCCACCGGCAGCTAAAGGGTACGCAGTTCTCTAAAACCCCTTCAGCCTTTATTGTTTGTGGACATTTTTTACTGATGATCATTCTGACGGCTGTGAGGTGAACGTTTGTGTACACTGGATTTGCATGGCTTTATTAATTCCTGCTGTTCAGCCTTTTTCCATTCCCGTTTTTTTTTTTTTAATTTTTTATTTATTTATTTTATTTTTGGCTGCGTTGGGTCTTAATCACTGCGTGAGGCCTTTTCTCCAGTTGCGGTGTGCGGGCTTCTCATTGCGGTGGCTTCTCTTGTTGCGGAGCACAGGCTCTAGGAGCGTGGGCTTCAGTAGTTGTGGCTCACGGGCTCCAGAGCGCAGGCTCAGTAGTTGTGGTGCACGTGCTTAGCTGCTCCATGGCAATGTGGGATCTTGCCGGACCAGGGCTCGAACCCGTGTCCCCTGCATTGGCAGGCAGATTCTTAACCACTGCGCCACCAGGGAAGCCCTCCATTCCCGTTTTTTTAAGAAAAAAGAAATAAAGAAAAAGAAACAGAAGACAAATGTGCATAAATTATGCCTCTTGAAACTGTCGGTTTGAAATATGCACGCCTTTTGAATTTTTTGGTCGACATATGACCCCAGGATTGGTTTTCCGGGCAGGTGTGATTTACAGGCCTGCAAGTATTTTGAATATCAACTGACCATTGATGCTGGGATGAAAGCTGCTGTTGTGTGAAACGCCCACAAGGTGGCAGCAGTTCTGCTTTACCAAATCTGGTGACTAGGGCAACAGAGCCTCAATGGAAGTCGTGTTCTAGGTTGTAATTTAGAATGGAATGTGCCAGGAAAAAGCCCCTTAAGTAGATGTCTCCCTACTTCTTGTTCATTTTTTTAAATTTAATTTTTATGTTTACCACAGCAAGTTTGATTACAAAGTTTGGCTTGTTCTAGGTGTGCAAGATGTGGTTCTTTGACACATACACATATGTCTTTTCTTCCTGGAATCCTTTTCCCATGTACGTTATGACAGAACGTTGAGTAGTCTCCTCTTGGTATTCCGTAGGTCTTTGGTGATTATATATTTCCCCTGTGTTTGTATACGTCTGTTAACCCTGATATGCTAATGTATCCAATCCTCACAAATTTCCATTGGGGAACCATAAGTTTGTTTAATGAATCTGTGGTTGGCCTTCTCTGTGGAAATATCTTCACTGGTATGAATTTATAGGTAATACCTATAAGTGATATCATAGGATATGTGTCTTTTCTCTTTCTGACATACTACAAGTTGTGTGATTACCTCTAGACTCATCTACGGTGCTGCAAATGGCATCGTGTCCTTTATTTCCTTGTCTAATACTCTGTCTGTACATGTACCAGTTCTTCTTTGTCCACTCATCTGTTGATGGACTTTTTGGTTGCTTCCATGACTTGGCTATTGTAATGCTGCGGCAATGCACATTTGCCTGCCTGTGTCTTTCCAATTCTGTCTTCTTAGGTTATAGGCCCAGGAGTGGGCCTGCTGGATCATATGGTAGCAAAATGTTTACCTTGTAAAGGCACCTCCATTCTGTTCTCATTAGTGGCTCTTACCAGGTCACGTCCCACTTAACGTTGAGGGTATGCACTTCTGCACAACACCTTCAGCATTTATTGTTTGTAGTTTTTTTGCTGAGGTTTATTCTGACTAGTGTGAGCTGGTCCATGTTTGTGGTTGGATTTGCCTGCGTCTCATAATCCATTGAAATTGAGCTTTCTGGCATGTCCTTTTTGTCTTCAAGCTGTGCGTACAGCTTACCTCTTCAAACTGTTTTCTTGAAGTATGTGTGACATTTAGAAAGATTTTGGCCATTACGCCCCTCAAGACGTTTTGAGGGCAGGTTTCATTTACAGCCCTCCAGTACTGGTGCATATGAAGTGACCCTTAGCACAGTTTTTAAAGCTACTGTTGCAGATCACGGACAGAGGGTGGCAGCATTTCTGCTTTTCCCAAACTTTTAACTAGGGAAACAGACTACCTTGCAGTGGTATTCCTCGGTTATAAATTAGAGTGGAATGTGCCTGGATAAACCCCGAAAAGCTGATGTTTCTTTACTTATGTTTGTTTTCTACATTGAATTTATATTTTTTTTATTGGAGTCATATTCCATTGTGTACATGGACCACTTTTTCTTTGTGCATTCCTCTGTTGATGGACATTTTCATAGCTTCCAAGTGTTGGCTATGATAAATATTGCTGGAGTGTAGGATTGCCAGTCTGTGTTTTTTTTTTTATTTTTTGCGGTACGTGGGCCACTCACTGCCATGGCTACTCCCATTGCAGAGCACAGGCTCTGGACGCACAGGCCCAGCAGCCATAGCTCACGGGACCAGCCGCTCCGCGGCGTGTGTGATTTTCCCGAACCAGGGCATGAACCCGTGTCCCCTTCTTCGGTGGAAGACCGTCAACCACTGTGCCACTCGTGAAGTCCAGCCTGTGTCTTTTTGATTCTCATCCTCTCAGTCGATAGGCCCAGCAGTGGGCATGCTTGATTGAATGGTAGCTCAGTATTTACCTTTTCAAGGCACCTCCTTTGTGTTTTCCTTACTGGCTCTTACCATGTCCCACATTGAACCAAGGCTAGGCATTTCTCCACAACCCCTTCAGCATTTATTGTTTGCAGAATTTTTGCTGATGGCCATTCTGACTGGTGTGAGCTGATAGGACTTTTGTAATTTGGATTTGCATGTCTTTAATTCTTTCTAAGGTTCATTTTCCCACACCTTTTAAAATTTCTGTTAAAGAAAAAATGAAAAAAATGGAGAATACAATTAACGTCCTGAAATTGTCTTCTTGAAAGGTTGCCCTCAAAATTGATGTTTTGGTCAATATTCACCCCCAGGACTGTTTTTGAGGGCAGGTGTCATTCACAGGCCTGTAATGAGTGTGAATATTTAGTGACCATTAGCACTGCGTTTAAAGCTGCTGTTGTGGTAAACGGCCACTAGGCGGCAGCATTTCTCCATTCCCAAATCTGGTTACTAGGGCAGCAGAGCCCTTCTGGAATCCCTGTTCCTAAGTTGTAAATTGAAATGGAATGTGCCAGGAGAAACCCCCATAAGTTTATGTTACATTATTTCCTGTTTGTTGTTTTAGTTTTTTTTAATTGGGGTAATGATTAGAATATTGTTTGTGCTAGGTGTAGACAATCTGGTTCATTTGTGCATAACATATATATATCTATCTATATCTATATCTATATCTATATATATTCATGTACAGATCCACTTCCCATGTAAATTATGGCAGAGTGTTCCATAGACCTCCCTTACTATACGGTCGGTCTTTTGATATATGTATTTATTAGGTATTTGTACACGTATGGTAACCCTAATCTCTAATTTTTCCATTCCCCCCACCTTTCCTTTTAGACAAGCATAGTTTGTTTTCTAAGTGTGTGAGTGTCTTTCTCTGTGCAAATAAGTTCATTTGTGTCAGTTGTTCGATAACGCCTATAAGTGATATCATAGGATATGTCTTTTGCTTTCCGACTTACCTCATGTTCTGTGATTATCTCTAGGCTCAACTATGGTGCCTCAAAGAGCAGTGTTTCATTGTTTTTCATGGCTAATATTCTATTGTGTACATGAACCACTTCTTCTTTTTCAACTGATATGGTGATGGACATTTTGGTTGCTTCCGTGTCTTGGCTATTGTGAAAATTCCTGCAGTGCAGCTGTTGAAGCCTGTGCCTTCTCGACTCTGGACTTGTCAGGTGAGAGTCTCAGCGGTGGGCCTGCTGAACGGAATGGTGGCTCAATTTTTACTTTTAAACGCAGCTCCTTTCTATTCTCATTATTGGCTGTCACCACTTTACATCTCACCAGCAGCTAGAGGGTACACAGTTCTCTAAAACCCCTTCAGCATGTAATGTTTGTAGACTTTTAGTTGATGGTAGTTGACATGTGTGAGTTGAAACCTTTTTGGAGGTTAGATCTGCATGAGTGTAATAATTACTGATGTGGAGCTTTTATCCATTTTCCTCTTTTTTGAAAGTGAGTGAGTAAAACTTAGCCCTCCATACAATCTCCTTGAAAAATTTGAGAGTTTTGAAACTTTTTGGCCATTCCCTACCTCCGCACAATTTTTTAGGGCAGGTGTCCTTTACAGCCCTGAATCCTTGTGAATGTTAAGTGACCATTAGCTGTGGGTTTAAAGCCGCTCTTGTGGGAAACGGCCACGAGGTGGCAGCCTTTCTTCATTTCCAACTCTGGGTTTTTGGGCCACAGAGCTTTCCTGGCAATCGTGTTAGTAAGCTGCGAATTAGAGTGGAATGTGCCAGCGCAAACACCCAAGGGCTTATATCTCCTAAATTGTTGTTTGTTATTTAAATTTAATTTTTTAAATTATCAGAGCAAATTTGATCAAAATGTAGATTCTCCTAGGTGTACAGTTTCTGGTTCATCCTATCAGTGTATCTGTCTATTCCTGTTTGGATCCTTTCCCGTGTATGTTATTATAGAGTGTTGAGGAGACCGCTCTTCGTATTCCCTAGGTATTTTGTGATTATATATTTCCTATGTATTAGTATATGTCTGTTAACCCCCATATCCTAATTCATACAATCCTTACACCATTCCATTTGGTTAAACATAATTTGGTTTTCTGAATCTATGTGTGTCCTTCTCTTGGAGATTATTTCATGAGTATCAATTTTTAGGTAACACCTATAAGTGACGTCATAGGATGTCGGCCTTTCGGTTGCTTTCTTACTTCAAGTTGGGTGATTATCTCTTGGTCCTTCTATGGTGGTGCCAACGGCACAGTTCTGTGCTTTTTCATGGCTAATATTCCATTGTGTACATGGGCGACTTCTTCTTGGTGCATTTTTCTGTTGATGGACATTTTGGTTTCTTCCAGGTCCTGGCTATGGTACATTTTGCTGCAGTGCGGGATTGCCCGCCTGTGTCTTTTTGATTCTGGTCTACACCAGTGATAGTCCCATGAGTGGGCCTACCACATCACATGGTAGCTCCATTATTACCCTTAAACGCACCTCCATTCTGCTCTCACTACTGGCTCTTACCAGGTTACATCCCACCGGCAGCTAAAGGGTACGCAGTTCTCTAAAACCCCTTCAGCCTTTATTGTTTGTAGACATTTTTTACTGATGATCATTCTGACGGCTGTGAGGTGAACGTTTGTGTACACTGGATTTGCATGGCTTTATTAATTCCTGCTGTTCAGCCTTTTTCCATTCCCGTTTTTTTAAGAAAAAAGAAATAAAGAAAAAGAAACAGAAGACAAATGTGCATAAATTATGCCTCTTGAAACTGTCGGTTTGAAATATGGACGCCTTTTGAATTTTTTGGTCGACATACGACCCCAGGATTGGTTTTCCGGGCAGGTGTGATTTACAGGCCTGCAAGTATTTTGAATATCAACTGACCATTGATGCTGGGATGAAAGCTGCTGTTGTGTGAAACGCCCACAAGTTGGCAGCAGTTCTGCTTTACCAAATCTGGTGACTAGGGCAACAGAGCCTCAATGGAAGTCGTGTTCTAGGTTGTAATTTAGAATGGAATGTGCCAGGAAAAAGCCCCTTAAGTAGATGTCTCCCTACTTCTTGTTCATTTTTTTAAATTTAATTTTTATGTTTACCACAGCAAGTTTGATTACAAAGTTTGGCTTGTTCTAGGTGTGCAAGATGTGGTTCTTTGACACATACACATATGTCTTTTCTTCCTGGAATCCTTTTCCCATGTACGTTATGACAGAACGTTGAGTAGTCTTCTCTTGGTATTCCGTAGGTCTTTGGTGATTATATATTTCCCCTGTGTTTGTATACGTCTGTTAACCCTGATATGCTAATGTATCCAATCCTCACAAATTTCCATTGGGGAACCATAAGTTTGTTTAATGAATCTGTGGTTGGCCTTCTCTGTGGAAATATCTTCACTGGTATGAATTTATAGGTAATACCTATAAGTGATATCATAGGATATGTGTCTTTCTCTTTCTGACATACTACAAGTTGTGTGATTACCTCTAGACTCATCTACGGTGCTGCAAATGGCATCGTGTCCTTTATTTCCTTGGCTAATACTCTGTCTGTACATGTACCAGTTCTTCTTTGTCCACTCATCTGTTGATGGACTTTTTGGTTGCTTCCATGACTTGGCTATTGTAATGCTGCGGCAATGCACATTTGCCTGCCTGTGTCTTTCCAATTCTGTCTTCTTAGGTTATAGGCCCAGGAGTGGGCCTGCTGGATCATATGGTAGCAAAATGTTTACCTTGTAAAGGCACCTCCATTCTGTTCTCATTAGTGGCTCTTACCAGGTCACGTCCCACTTAATGTTGAGGGTATGCACTTCTGCACAACACCTTCAGCATTTATTGTTTGTAGTTTTTTTGCTGAGGTTTATTCTGACTAGTGTGAGCTGGTCCATGTTTGTGGTTGGATTTGCCTGCGTCTCATAATCCATTGAAATTGAGCTTTCTGGCATGTCCTTTTTGTCTTCAAGCTGTGCGTACAGCTTACCTCTTCAAACTGTTTTCTTGAAGTATGTGTGACATTTAGAAAGATTTTGGCCATTACGCCCCTCAAGACGTTTTGAGGGCAGGTTTCATTTACAGCCCTCCAGTACTGGTGCATATGAAGTGACCCTTAGCACAGTTTTTAAAGCTGCTGTTGCAGGTCACGGACAGAGGGTGGCAGCATTTCTGCTTTTCCCAAACTTTTAACTAGGGAAACAGACTACCTTGCAGTGGTATTCCTCGGTTATAAATTAGAGTGGAATGTGCCTGGATAAACCCCGAAAAGCTGATGTTTCTTTACTTATGTTTGTTTTCTACATTGAGTTTATATTTTTTTATTGGAGTCATATTCCATTGTGTACATGGACCACTTTTTCTTTGTGCATTCCTCTGTTGATGGACATTTTCATAGCTTCCAAGTGTTGGCTATGATAAATATTGCTGGAGTGTAGGATTGCCAGTCTGTGTTTTTTTTTTTATTTTTTGCGGTACGTGGGCCACTCACTGCCATGGCTACTCCCATTGCAGAGCACAGGCTCTGGACGCACAGGCCCAGCAGCCATAGCTCACGGGACCAGCCGCTCCACGGCGTGTGTGATTTTCCCGAACCAGGGCATGAACCCGTGTCCCCTTCTTCGGTGGAAGACCGTCAACCACTGTGCCACTCGTGAAGTCCAGCCTGTGTCTTTTTGATTCTCATCCTCTCAGTCGATAGGCCCAGCAGTGGGCATGCTTGATTGAATGGTAGCTCAGTATTTACCTTTTCAAGGCACCTCCTTTGTGTTTTCCTTACTGGCTCTTACCATGTCCCACATTGAACCAAGGCTAGGCATTTCTCCACAACCCCTTCAGCATTTATTGTTTGCAGAATTTTTGCTGATGGCCATTCTGACTGGTGTGAGCTGATAGGACTTTTGTAATTTGGATTTGCATGTCTTTAATTCTTTCTAAGGTTCATTTTCCCACACCTTTTAAAATTTCTGTTAAAGAAAAAATGAAAAAAATGGAGAATACAATTAACGTCCTGAAATTGTCTTCTTGAAAGGTTGCCCTCAAAATTGATGTTTTGGTCAATATTCGCCCCCAGGACTGTTTTTGAGGGCAGGTGTCATTCACAGGCCTGTAATGAGTGTGAATATTTAGTGACCATTAGCACTGCGTTTAAAGCTGCTGTTGTGGTAAACGGCCACTAGGCGGCAGCATTTCTCCATTCCCAAATCTGGTTACTAGGGCAGCAGAGCCCTTCTGGAATCCCTGTTCCTAAGTTGTAAATTGAAATGGAATGTGCCAGGAGAAACCCCCATAAGTTTATGTTACATTATTTCCTGTTTGTTGTTTTAGTTTTTTTTAATTGGGGTAATGATTAGAATATTGTTTGTGCTAGGTGTAGACAATCTGGTTCATTTGTGCATAACATATATATATCTATCTATATCTATATCTATATCTATATCTATATATATTCATGTACAGATCCACTTCCCATGTAAATTATGGCAGAGTGTTCCATAGACCTCCCTTACTATACGGTCGGTCTTTTGATATATGTATTTATTAGGTATTTGTACACGTATGGTAACCCTAATCTCTAATTTTTCCATTCCCCCCACCTTTCCTTTTAGACAAGCATAGTTTGTTTTCTAAGTGTGTGAGTGTCTTTCTCTGTGCAAATAAGTTCATTTGTGTCAGTTGTTCGATAACGCCTATAAGTGATATCATAGGATATGTCTTTTGCTTTCCGACTTACCTCATGTTCTGTGATTATCTCTAGGCTCAACTATGGTGCCTCAAAGAGCAGTGTTTCATTGTTTTTCATGGCTAATATTCTATTGTGTACATGAACCACTTCTTCTTTTTCAACTGATATGGTGATGGACATTTTGGTTGCTTCCGTGTCTTGGCTATTGTGAAAATTCCTGCAGTGCAGCTGTTGAAGCCTGTGCCTTCTCGACTCTGGACTTGTCAGGTGAGAGTCTCAGCGGTGGGCCTGCTGAACGGAATGGTGGCTCAATTTTTACTTTTAAACGCAGCTCCTTTCTATTCTCATTATTGGCTGTCACCACTTTACATCTCACCAGCAGCTAGAGGGTACACAGTTCTCTAAAACCCCTTCAGCATGTAATGTTTGTAGACTTTTAGTTGATGGTAGTTGACATGTGTGAGTTGAAACCTTTTTGGAGGTTAGATCTGCATGAGTCTAATAATTACTGATGTGGAGCTTTTATCCATTTTTCTCTTTTTTGAAAGTGAGTGAGTAAAACTTAGCCCTCCATACAATCTCCTTGAAAAATTTGAGAGTTTTGAAACTTTTTGGCCATTCCCTACCTCCGCACAATTTTTTAGCGCAGGTGTCCTTTACAGCCCTGAATCCTTGTGAATGTTAAGTGACCATTAGCTGTGGGTTTAAAGCCGCTCTTGTGGGAAACGGCCACGAGGCGGCAGCCTTTCTTCATTTCCAACTCTGGGTTTTTGGGCCACAGAGCTTTCCTGGCAATCGTGTTAGTAAGCTGCGAATTAGAGTGGAATGTGCCAGCGCAAACACCCAAGGGCTTATATCTCCTAAATTGTTGTTTGTTATTTAAATTTAATTTTTTAAATTATCAGAGCAAATTTGATCAAAATGTAGATTCTCCTAGGTGTACAGTTTCTGGTTCATCCTATCAGTGTATCTGTCTATTCCTGTTTGGATCCTTTCCCGTGTATGTTATTATAGAGTGTTGAGTAGACCGCTCTTCGTATTCCCTAGGTATTTTGTGATTATATATTTCCTATGTATTAGTATATGTCTGTTAACCCCCATATCCTAATTCATACAATCCTTACACCTTTCCATTTGGTTAAACATAATTTGGTGTTCTGAATTTATGTGTGTCCTTCTCTTGGGGATTATTTCATGAGTATCAATTTTTAGGTAACACCTATAAGTGACGTCATAGGATGTCGGCCTTTCGGTTGCTTTCTTACTTCAAGTTGGGTGATTATCTCTTGGTCCTTCTATGGTGGTGCCAACGGCACAGTTCTGTGCTTTTTCATGGCTAATATTCCATTGTGTACATGGGCGACTTCTTCTTGGTGCATTTTTCTGTTGATGGACATTTTGGTTTCTTCCAGGTCCTGGCTATGGTACATTTTGCTGCAGTGCGGGATTGCCCACCTGTGTCTTTTTGATTCTGGTCTACTCCAGTGATAGTCCCATGAGTGGGCCTACCACATCACATGGTAGCTCCATTATTACCCTTAAACGCACCTCCATTCTGCTCTCACTACTGGCTCTTACCAGGTTACATCCCACCGGCAGCTAAAGGGTACGCAGTTCTCTAAAACCCCTTCAGCCTTTATTGTTTGTAGACATTTTTTACTGATGATCATTCTGACGGCTGTGAGGTGAACGTTTGTGTACACTGGATTTGCATGGCTTTATTAATTCCTGCTGTTCAGCCTTTTTCCATTCCCGTTTTTTTAAGAAAAAAGAAATAAAGAAAAAGAAACAGAAGACAAATGTGCATAAATTATGCCTCTTGAAACTGTCGGTTTGAAATATGGACGCCTTTTGAATTTTTTGGTCGACATACGACCCCAGGATTGGTTTTCCGGGCAGGTGTGATTTACAGGCCTGCAAGTATTTTGAATATCAACTGACCATTGATGCTGGGATGAAAGCTGCTGTTGTGTGAAACGCCCACAAGGTGGCAGCAGTTCTACTTTACCAAATCTGGTGACTAGGGCAACAGAGCCTCAATGGAAGTCGTGTTCTAGGTTGTAATTTAGAATGGAATGTGCCAGGAAAAAGCCCCTTAAGTAGATGTCTCCCTACTTCTTGTTCATTTTTTTAAATTTAATTTTTATGTTTACCACAGCAAGTTTGATTACAAAGTTTGGCTTGTTCTAGGTGTGCAAGATGTGGTTCTTTGACACATACACATATGTCTTTTCTTCCTGGAATCCTTTTCCCATGTACGTTATGACAGAACGTTGAGTAGTCTTCTCTTGGTATTCCGTAGGTCTTTGGTGATTATATATTTCCCCTGTGTTTGTATACGTCTGTTAACCCTGATATGCTAATGTATCCAATCCTCACAAATTTCCATTGGGGAACCATAAGTTTGTTTAATGAATCTGTGGTTGGCCTTCTCTGTGGAAATATCTTCACTGGTATGAATTTATAGGTAATACCTATAAGTGATATCATAGGATATGTGTCTTTTCTCTTTCTGACATACTACAAGTTGTGTGATTACCTCTAGACTCATCTACGGTGCTGCAAATGGCATCGTGTCCTTTATTTCCTTGGCTAATACTCTGTCTGTACATGTACCAGTTCTTCTTTGTCCACTCATCTGTTGATGGACTTTTTGGTTGCTTCCATGACTTGGCTATTGTAATGCTGCGGCAATGCACATTTGCCTGCCTGTGTCTTTCCAATTCTGTCTTCTTAGGTTATAGGCCCAGGAGTGGGCCTGCTGGATCATATGGTAGCAAAATGTTTACCTTGTAAAGGCACCTCCATTCTGTTCTCATTAGTGGCTCTTACCAGGTCACGTCCCACTTAACGTTGAGGGTATGCACTTCTGCACAACACCTTCAGCATTTATTGTTTGTAGTTTTTTTGCTGAGGTTTATTCTGACTAGTGTGAGCTGGTCCATGTTTGTGGTTGGATTTGCCTGCGTCTCATAATCCATTGAAATTGAGCTTTCTGGCATGTCCTTTTTGTCTTCAAGCTGTGCGTACAGCTTACCTCTTCAAACTGTTTTCTTGAAGTATGTGTGACATTTAGAAAGATTTTGGCCATTACGCCCCTCAAGACGTTTTGAGGGCAGGTTTCATTTACAGCCCTCCAGTACTGGTGCATATGAAGTGACCCTTAGCACAGTTTTTAAAGCTACTGTTGCAGGTCACGGACAGAGGGTGGCAGCATTTCTGCTTTTCCCAAACTTTTAACTAGGGAAACAGACTACCTTGCAGTGGTATTCCTCGGTTATAAATTAGAGTGGAATGTGCCTGGATAAACCCCGAAAAGCTGATGTTTCTTTACTTATGTTTGTTTTCTACATTGAATTTATATTTTTTTATTGGAGTCATATTCCATTGTGTACATGGACCACTTTTTCTTTGTGCATTCCTCTGTTGATGGACATTTTCATAGCTTCCAAGTGTTGGCTATGATAAATATTGCTGGAGTGTAGGATTGCCAGTCTGTGTTTTTTTTTTTATTTTTTGCGGTACGTGGGCCACTCACTGCCATGGCTACTCCCATTGCAGAGCACAGGCTCTGGACGCACAGGCCCAGCAGCCATAGCTCACGGGACCAGCCGCTCCGCGGCGTGTGTGATTTTCCCGAACCAGGGCATGAACCCGTGTCCCCTTCTTCGGTGGAAGACCGTCAACCACTGTGCCACTCGTGAAGTCCAGCCTGTGTCTTTTTGATTCTCATCCTCTCAGTCGATAGGCCCAGCAGTGGGCATGCTTGATTGAATGGTAGCTCAGTATTTACCTTTTCAAGGCACCTCCTTTGTGTTTTCCTTACTGGCTCTTACCATGTCCCACATTGAACCAAGGCTAGGCATTTCTCCACAACCCCTTCAGCATTTATTGTTTGCAGAATTTTTGCTGATGGCCATTCTGACTGGTGTGAGCTGATAGGACTTTTGTAATTTGGATTTGCATGTCTTTAATTCTTTCTAAGGTTCATTTTCCCACACCTTTTAAAATTTCTGTTAAAGAAAAAATGAAAAAAATGGAGAATACAATTAACGTCCTGAAATTGTCTTCTTGAAAGGTTGCCCTCAAAATTGATGTTTTGGTCAATATTCGCCCCCAGGACTGTTTTTGAGGGCAGGTGTCATTCACAGGCCTGTAATGAGTGTGAATATTTAGTGACCATTAGCACTGCGTTTAAAGCTGCTGTTGTGGTAAACGGCCACTAGGCGGCAGCATTTCTCCATTCCCAAATCTGGTTACTAGGGCAGCAGAGCCCTTCTGGAATCCCTGTTCCTAAGTTGTAAATTGAAATGGAATGTGCCAGGAGAAACCCCCATAAGTTTATGTTACATTATTTCCTGTTTGTTGTTTTAGTTATTTTTTAATTGGGGTAATGATTAGAATATTGTTTGTGCTAGGTGTAGACAATCTGGTTCATTTGTGCATAACATATATCTATCTATCTATATCTATATCTATATCTATATATATTCATGTACAGATCCACTTCCCATGTAAATTATGGCAGAGTGTTCCATAGACCTCCCTTACTATACGGTCGGTCTTTTGATATATGTATTTATTAGGTATTTGTACACGTATGGTAACCCTAATCTCTAATTTTTCCATTCCCCCCACCTTTCCTTTTAGACAAGCATAGTTTGTTTTCTAAGTGTGTGAGTGTCTTTCTCTGTGCAAATAAGTTCATTTGTGTCAGTTGTTCGATAACGCCTATAAGTGATATCATAGGATATGTCTTTTGCTTTCCGACTTACCTCATGTTCTGTGATTATCTCTAGGCTCAACTATGGTGCCTCAAAGAGCAGTGTTTCATTGTTTTTCATGGCTAATATTCTATTGTGTACATGAACCACTTCTTCTTTTTCAACTGATATGGTGATGGACATTTTGGTTGCTTCCGTGTCTTGGCTATTGTGAAAATTCCTGCAGTGCAGCTGTTGAAGCCTGTGCCTTCTCGACTCTGGACTTGTCAGGTGAGAGTCTCAGCGGTGGACCTGCTGAACGGAATGGTGGCTCAATTTTTACTTTTAAACGCAGCTCCTTTCTATTCTCATTATTGGCTGTCACCACTTTACATCTCACCAGCAGCTAGAGGGTACACAGTTCTCTAAAACCCCTTCAGCATGTAATGTTTGTAGACTTTTAGTTGATGGTAGTTGACATGTGTGAGTTGAAACCTTTTTGGAGGTTAGATCTGCATGAGTGTAATAATTACTGATGTGGAGCTTTTATCCATTTTCCTCTTTTTTGAAAGTGAGTGAGTAAAACTTAGCCCTCCATACAATCTCCTTGAAAAATTTGAGAGTTTTGAAACTTTTTGGCCATTCCCTACCTCCGCACAATTTTTTAGGGCAGGTGTCCTTTACAGCCCTGAATCCTTGTGAATGTTAAGTGACCATTAGCTGTGGGTTTAAAGCCGCTCTTGTGGGAAACGGCCACGAGGTGGCAGCATTTCTTCATTTCCAACTCTGGGTTTTTGGGCCACAGAGCTTTCCTGGCAATCGTGTTAGTAAGCTGCGAATTAGAGTGGAATGTGCCAGCGCAAACACCCAAGGGCTTATATCTCCTAAATTGTTGTTTGTTATTTAAATTTAATTTTTTAAATTATCAGAGCAAATTTGATCAAAATGTAGATTCTCCTAGGTGTACAGTTTCTGGTTCATCCTATCAGTGTATCTGTCTATTCCTGTTTGGATCCTTTCCCGTGTATGTTATTATAGAGTGTTGAGTAGACCGCTCTTCGTATTCCCTAGGTATTTTGTGATTATATATTTCCTATGTATTAGTATATGTCTGTTAACCCCCATATCCTAATTCATACAATCCTTACACCATTCCATTTGGTTAAACATAATTTGGTTTTCTGAATCTATGTGTGTCCTTCTCTTGGAGATTATTTCATGAGTATCAATTTTTAGGTAACACCTATAAGTGACGTCATAGGATGTCGGCCTTTCGGTTGCTTTCTTACTTCAAGTTGGGTGATTATCTCTTGGTCCTTCTATGGTGGTGCCAACGGCACAGTTCTGTGCTTTTTCATGGCTAATATTCCATTGTGTACATGGGCGACTTCTTCTTGGTGCATTTTTCTGTTGATGGACATTTTGGTTTCTTCCAGGTCCTGGCTATGGTACATTTTGCTGCAGTGCGTGATTGCCCGCCTGTGTCTTTTTGATTCTGGTCTACACCAGTGATAGTCCCATGAGTGGGCCTACCACATCACATGGTAGCTCCATTATTACCCTTAAACGCACCTCCATTCTGCTCTCACTACTGGCTCTTACCAGGTTACATCCCACCGGCAGCTAAAGGGTACGCAGTTCTCTAAAACCCCTTCAGCCTTTATTGTTTGTAGACATTTTTTACTGATGATCATTCTGACGGCTGTGAGGTGAACGTTTGTGTACACTGGATTTGCATGGCTTTATTAATTCCTGCTGTTCAGCCTTTTTCCATTACCGTTTTTTTAAGAAAAAAGAAATAAAGAAAAAGAAACAGAAGACAAATGTGCATAAATTATGCCTCTTGAAACTGTCGGTTTGAAATATGGACGCCTTTTGAATTTTTTGGTCGACATACGACCCCAGGATTGGTTTTCCGGGCAGGTGTGATTTACAGGCCTGCAATTATTTTGAATATCAACTGACCATTGATGCTGGGATGAAAGCTGCTGTTGTGTGAAACGCCCACAAGTTGGCAGCAGTTCTGCTTTACCAAATCTGGTGACTAGGGCAACAGAGCCTCAATGGAAGTCGTGTTCTAGGTTGTAATTTAGAATGGAATGTGCCAGGAAAAAGCCCCTTAAGTAGATGTCTCCCTACTTCTTGTTCATTTTTTTAAATTTAATTTTTATGTTTACCACAGCAAGTTTGATTACAAAGTTTGGCTTGTTCTAGGTGTGCAAGATGTGGTTCTTTGACACATACACATATGTCTTTTCTTCCTGGAATCCTTTTCCCATGTACGTTATGACAGAACGTTGAGTAGTCTTCTCTTGGTATTCCGTAGGTCTTTGGTGATTATATATTTCCCCTGTGTTTGTATACGTCTGTTAACCCTGATATGCTAATGTATCCAATCCTCACAAATTTCCATTGGGGAACCATAAGTTTGTTTAATGAATCTGTGGTTGGCCTTCTCTGTGGAAATATCTTCACTGGTATGAATTTATAGGTAATACCTATAAGTGATATCATAGGATATGTGTCTTTTCTCTTTCTGACATACTACAAGTTGTGTGATTACCTCTAGACTCATCTACGGTGCTGCAAATGGCATCGTGTCCTTTATTTCCTTGGCTAATACTCTGTCTGTACATGTACCAGTTCTTCTTTGTCCACTCATCTGTTGATGGACTTTTTGGTTGCTTCCATGACTTGGCTATTGTAATGCTGCGGCAATGCACATTTGCCTGCCTGTGTCTTTCCAATTCTGTCTTCTTAGGTTATAGGCCCAGGAGTGGGCCTGCTGGATCATATGGTAGCAAAATGTTTACCTTGTAAAGGCACCTCCATTCTGTTCTCATTAGTGGCTCTTACCAGGTCACGTCCCACTTAACGTTGAGGGTATGCACTTCTGCACAACACCTTCAGCATTTATTGTTTGTAGTTTTTTTGCTGAGGTTTATTCTGACTAGTGTGAGCTGGTCCATGTTTGTGGTTGGATTTGCCTGCGTCTCATAATCCATTGAAATTGAGCTTTCTGGCATGTCCTTTTTGTCTTCAAGCTGTGCGTACAGCTTACCTCTTCAAACTGTTTTCTTGAAGTATGTGTGACATTTAGAAAGATTTTGGCCATTACGCCCCTCAAGACGTTTTGAGGGCAGGTTTCATTTACAGCCCTCCAGTACTGGTGCATATGAAGTGACCCTTAGCACAGTTTTTAAAGCTACTGTTGCAGGTCACGGACAGAGGGTGGCAGCATTTCTGCTTTTCCCAAACTTTTAACTAGGGAAACAGACTACCTTGCAGTGGTATTCCTCGGTTATAAATTAGAGTGGAATGTGCCTGGATAAACCCCGAAAAGCTGATGTTTCTTTACTTATGTTTGTTTTCTACATTGAATTTATATTTTTTTATTGGAGTCATATTCCATTGTGTACATGGACCACTTTTTCTTTGTGCATTCCTCTGTTGATGGACATTTTCATAGCTTCCAAGTGTTGGCTATGATAAATATTGCTGGAGTGTAGGATTGCCAGTCTGTGTTTTTTTTTTTATTTTTTGCGGTACGTGGGCCACTCACTGCCATGGCTACTCCCATTGCAGAGCACAGGCTCTGGACGCACAGGCCCAGCAGCCATAGCTCACGGGACCAGCCGCTCCGCGGCGTGTGTGATTTTCCCGAACCAGGGCATGAACCCGTGTCCCCTTCTTCGGTGGAAGACCGTCAACCACTGTGCCACTCGTGAAGTCCAGCCTGTGTCTTTTTGATTCTCATCCTCTCAGTCGATAGGCCCAGCAGTGGGCATGCTTGATTGAATGGTAGCTCAGTATTTACCTTTTCAAGGCACCTCCTTTGTGTTTTCCTTACTGGCTCTTACCATGTCCCACATTGAACCAAGGCTAGGCATTTCTCCACAACCCCTTCAGCATTTATTGTTTGCAGAATTTTTGCTGATGGCCATTCTGACTGGTGTGAGCTGATAGGACTTTTGTAATTTGGATTTGCATGTCTTTAATTCTTTCTAAGGTTCATTTTCCCACACCTTTTAAAATTTCTGTTAAAGAAAAAATGAAAAAAATGGAGAATACAATTAACGTCCTGAAATTGTCTTCTTGAAAGGTTGCCCTCAAAATTGATGTTTTGGTCAATATTCGCCCCCAGGACTGTTTTTGAGGGCAGGTGTCATTCACAGGCCTGTAATGAGTGTGAATATTTAGTGACCATTAGCACTGCGTTTAAAGCTGCTGTTGTGGTAAACGGCCACTAGGCGGCAGCATTTCTCCATTCCCAAATCTGGTTACTAGGGCAGCAGAGCCCTTCTGGAATCCCTGTTCCTAAGTTGTAAATTGAAATGGAATGTGCCAGGAGAAACCCCCATAAGTTTATGTTACATTATTTCCTGTTTGTTGTTTTAGTTTTTTTTTAATTGGGGTAATGATTAGAATATTGTTTGTGCTAGGTGTAGACAATCTGGTTCATTTGTGCATAACATATATATATCTATCTATATCTATATCTATATCTATATATATTCATGTACAGATCCACTTCCCATGTAAATTATGGCAGAGTGTTCCATAGACCTCCCTTACTATACGGTCGGTCTTTTGATATATGTATTTATTAGGTATTTGTACACGTATGGTAACCCTAATCTCTAATTTTTCCATTCCCCCCACCTTTCCTTTTAGACAAGCATAGTTTGTTTTCTAAGTGTGTGAGTGTCTTTCTCTGTGCAAATAAGTTCATTTGTGTCAGTTGTTCGATAACGCCTATAAGTGATATCATAGGATATGTCTTTTGCTTTCCGACTTACCTCATGTTCTGTGATTATCTCTAGGCTCAACTATGGTGCCTCAAAGAGCAGTGTTTCATTGTTTTTCATGGCTAATATTCTATTGTGTACATGAACCACTTCTTCTTTTTCAACTGATATGGTGATGGACATTTTGGTTGCTTCCGTGTCTTGGCTATTGTGAAAATTCCTGCAGTGCAGCTGTTGAAGCCTGTGCCTTCTCGACTCTGGACTTGTCAGGTGAGAGTCTCAGCGGTGGACCTGCTGAACGGAATGGTGGCTCAATTTTTACTTTTAAACGCAGCTCCTTTCTATTCTCATTATTGGCTGTCACCACTTTACATCTCACCAGCAGCTAGAGGGTACACAGTTCTCTAAAACCCCTTCAGCATGTAATGTTTGTAGACTTTTAGTTGATGGTAGTTGACATGTGTGAGTTGAAACCTTTTTGGAGGTTAGATCTGCATGAGTGTAATAATTACTGATGTGGAGCTTTTATCCATTTTCCTCTTTTTTGAAAGTGAGTGAGTAAAACTTAGCCCTCCATACAATCTCCTTGAAAAATTTGAGAGTTTTGAAACTTTTTGGCCATTCCCTACCTCCGCACAATTTTTTAGGGCAGGTGTCCTTTACAGCCCTGAATCCTTGTGAATGTTAAGTGACCATTAGCTGTGGGTTTAAAGCCGCTCTTGTGGGAAACGGCCACGAGGTGGCAGCATTTCTTCATTTCCAACTCTGGGTTTTTGGGCAACAGAGCTTTCCTGGCAATCGTGTTAGTAAGCTGCGAATTAGAGTGGAATGTGCCAGCGCAAACACCCAAGGGCTTATATCTCCTAAATTGTTGTTTGTTATTTAAATTTAATTTTTTAAATTATCAGAGCAAATTTGATCAAAATGTAGATTCTCCTAGGTGTACAGTTTCTGGTTCATCCTATCAGTGTATCTGTCTATTCCTGTTTGGATCCTTTCCCGTGTATGTTATTATAGAGTGTTGAGTAGACCGCTCTTCGTATTCCCTAGGTATTTTGTGATTATATATTTCCTATGTATTAGTATATGTCTGTTAACCCCCATATCCTAATTCATACAATCCTTACACCATTCCATTTGGTTAAACATAATTTGGTTTTCTGAATCTATGTGTGTCCTTCTCTTGGAGATTATTTCATGAGTATCAATTTTTAGGTAACACCTATAAGTGACGTCATAGGATGTCGGCCTTTCGGTTGCTTTCTTACTTCAAGTTGGGTGATTATCTCTTGGTCCTTCTATGGTGGTGCCAACGGCACAGTTCTGTGCTTTTTCATGGCTAATATTCCATTGTGTACATGGGCGACTTCTTCTTGGTGCATTTTTCTGTTGATGGACATTTTGGTTTCTTCCAGGTCCTGGCTATGGTACATTTTGCTGCAGTGCGTGATTGCCCGCCTGTGTCTTTTTGATTCTGGTCTACACCAGTGATAGTCCCATGAGTGGGCCTACCACATCACATGGTAGCTCCATTATTACCCTTAAACGCACCTCCATTCTGCTCTCACTACTGGCTCTTACCAGGTTACATCCCACCGGCAGCTAAAGGGTACGCAGTTCTCTAAAACCCCTTCAGCCTTTATTGTTTGTAGACATTTTTTACTGATGATCATTCTGACGGCTGTGAGGTGAACGTTTGTGTACACTGGATTTGCATGGCTTTATTAATTCCTGCTGTTCAGCCTTTTTCCATTACCGTTTTTTTAAGAAAAAAGAAATAAAGAAAAAGAAACAGAAGACAAATGTGCATAAATTATGCCTCTTGAAACTGTCGGTTTGAAATATGGACGCCTTTTGAATTTTTTGGTCGACATACGACCCCAGGATTGGTTTTCCGGGCAGGTGTGATTTACAGGCCTGCAATTATTTTGAATATCAACTGACCATTGATGCTGGGATGAAAGCTGCTGTTGTGTGAAACGCCCACAAGTTGGCAGCAGTTCTGCTTTACCAAATCTGGTGACTAGGGCAACAGAGCCTCAATGGAAGTCGTGTTCTAGGTTGTAATTTAGAATGGAATGTGCCAGGAAAAAGCCCCTTAAGTAGATGTCTCCCTACTTCTTGTTCATTTTTTTAAATTTAATTTTTATGTTTACCACAGCAAGTTTGATTACAAAGTTTGGCTTGTTCTAGGTGTGCAAGATGTGGTTCTTTGACACATACACATATGTCTTTTCTTCCTGGAATCCTTTTCCCATGTACGTTATGACAGAACGTTGAGTAGTCTTCTCTTGGTATTCCGTAGGTCTTTGGTGATTATATATTTCCCCTGTGTTTGTATACGTCTGTTAACCCTGATATGCTAATGTATCCAATCCTCACAAATTTCCATTGGGGAACCATAAGTTTGTTTAATGAATCTGTGGTTGGCCTTCTCTGTGGAAATATCTTCACTGGTATGAATTTATAGGTAATACCTATAAGTGATATCATAGGATATGTGTCTTTCTCTTTCTGACATACTACAAGTTGTGTGATTACCTCTAGACTCATCTACGGTGCTGCAAATGGCATCGTGTTCTTTATTTCCTTGGCTAATACTCTGTCTGTACATGTACCAGTTCTTCTTTGTCCACTCATCTGTTGATGGACTTTTTGGTTGCTTCCATGACTTGGCTATTGTAATGCTGCGGCAATGCACATTTGCCTGCCTGTGTCTTTCCAATTCTGTCTTCTTAGGTTATAGGCCCAGGAGTGGGCCTGCTGGATCATATGGTAGCAAAATGTTTACCTTGTAAAGGCACCTCCATTCTGTTCTCATTAGTGGCTCTTACCAGGTCACGTCCCACTTAACGTTGAGGGTATGCACTTCTGCACAACACCTTCAGCATTTATTGTTTGTAGTTTTTTTGCTGAGGTTTATTCTGACTAGTGTGAGCTGGTCCATGTTTGTGGTTGGATTTGCCTGCGTCTCATAATCCATTGAAATTGAGCTTTCTGGCATGTCCTTTTTGTCTTCAAGCTGTGCGTACAGCTTACCTCTTCAAACAGTTTTCTTGAAGTATGTGTGACATTTAGAAAGATTTTGGCCATTACGCCCCTCAAGACGTTTTGAGGGCAGGTTTCATTTACAGCCCTCCAGTACTGGTGCATATGAAGTGACCCTTAGCACAGTTTTTAAAGCTGCTGTTGCAGGTCACGGACAGAGGGTGGCAGCATTTCTGCTTTTCCCAAACTTTTAACTAGGGAAACAGACTACCTTGCAGTGGTATTCCTCGGTTATAAATTAGAGTGGAATGTGCCTGGATAAACCCCGAAAAGCTGATGTTTCTTTACTTATGTTTGTTTTCTACATTGAGTTTATATTTTTTTATTGGAGTCATATTCCATTGTGTACATGGACCACTTTTTCTTTGTGCATTCCTCTGTTGATGGACATTTTCATAGCTTCCAAGTGTTGGCTATGATAAATATTGCTGGAGTGTAGGATTGCCAGTCTGTGTTTTTTTTTTATGTTTTGCGGTACGTGGGCTACTCACTGCCATGGCTACTCCCATTGCAGAGCACAGGCTCTGGACGCACAGGCCCAGCAGCCATAGCTCACGGGACCAGCCGCTCCGCGGCGTGTGTGATTTTCCCGAACCAGGGCATGAACCCGTGTCCCCTTCTTCGGTGGAAGACCGTCAACCACTGTGCCACTCGTGAAGTCCAGCCTGTGTCTTTTTGATTCTCATCCTCTCAGTCGATAGGCCCAGCAGTGGGCATGCTTGATTGAATGGTAGCTCAGTATTTACCTTTTCAAGGCACCTCCTTTGTGTTTTCCTTACTGGCTCTTACCATGTCCCACATTGAACCAAGGCTAGGCATTTCTCCACAACCCCTTCAGCATTTATTGTTTGCAGAATTTTTGCTGATGGCCATTCTGACTGGTGTGAGCTGATAGGACTTTTGTAATTTGGATTTGCATGTCTTTAATTCTTTCTAAGGTTCATTTTCCCACACCTTTTAAAATTTCTGTTAAAGAAAAAATGAAAAAAATGGAGAATACAATTAACGTCCTGAAATTGTCTTCTTGAAAGGTTGCCCTCAAAATTGATGTTTTGGTCAATATTCGCCCCCAGGACTGTTTTTGAGGGCAGGTGTCATTCACAGGCCTGTAATGAGTGTGAATATTTAGTGACCATTAGCACTGCGTTTAAAGCTGCTGTTGTGGTAAACGGCCACTAGGCGGCAGCATTTCTCCATTCCCAAATCTGGTTACTAGGGCAGCAGAGCCCTTCTGGAATCCCTGTTCCTAAGTTGTAAATTGAAATGGAATGTGCCAGGAGAAACCCCCATAAGTTTATGTTACATTATTTCCTGTTTGTTGTTTTAGTTTTTTTTAATTGGGGTAATGATTAGAATATTGTTTGTGCTAGGTGTAGACAATCTGGTTCATTTGTGCATAACATATATATATCTATCTATATCTATATCTATATCTATATCTATATATATTCATGTACAGATCCACTTCCCATGTAAATTATGGCAGAGTGTTCCATAGACCTCCCTTACTATACGGTCGGTCTTTTGATATATGTATTTATTAGGTATTTGTACACGTATGGTAACCCTAATCTCTAATTTTTCCATTCCCCCCACCTTTCCTTTTAGACAAGCATAGTTTGTTTTCTAAGTGTGTGAGTGTCTTTCTCTGTGCAAATAAGTTCATTTGTGTCAGTTGTTCGATAACGCCTATAAGTGATATCATAGGATATGTCTTTTGCTTTCCGACTTACCTCATGTTCTGTGATTATCTCTAGGCTCAACTATGGTGCCTCAAAGAGCAGTGTTTCATTGTTTTTCATGGCTAATATTCTATTGTGTACATGAACCACTTCTTCTTTTTCAACTGATATGGTGATGGACATTTTGGTTGCTTCCGTGTCTTGGCTATTGTGAAAATTCCTGCAGTGCAGCTGTTGAAGCCTGTGCCTTCTCGACTCTGGACTTGTCAGGTGAGAGTCTCAGCGGTGGGCCTGCTGAACGGAATGGTGGCTCAATTTTTACTTTTAAACGCAGCTCCTTTCTATTCTCATTATTGGCTGTCACCACTTTACATCTCACCAGCAGCTAGAGGGTACACAGTTCTCTAAAACCCCTTCAGCATGTAATGTTTGTAGACTTTTAGTTGATGGTAGTTGACATGTGTGAGTTGAAACCTTTTTGGAGGTTAGATCTGCATGAGTGTAATAATTACTGATGTGGAGCTTTTATCCATTTTCCTCTTTTTTGAAAGTGAGTGAGTAAAACTTAGCCCTCCATACAATCTCCTTGAAAAATTTGAGAGTTTTGAAACTTTTTGGCCATTCCCTACCTCCGCACAATTTTTTAGGGCAGGTGTCCTTTACAGCCCTGAATCCTTGTGAATGTTAAGTGACCATTAGCTGTGGGTTTAAAGCCGCTCTTGTGGGAAACGGCCACGAGGCGGCAGCCTTTCTTCATTTCCAACTCTGGGTTTTTGGGCCACAGAGCTTTCCTGGCAATCGTGTTAGTAAGCTGCGAATTAGAGTGGAATGTGCCAGCGCAAACACCCAAGGGCTTATATCTCCTAAATTGTTGTTTGTTATTTAAATTTAATTTTTTAAATTATCAGAGCAAATTTGATCAAAATGTAGATTCTCCTAGGTGTACAGTTTCTGGTTCATCCTATCAGTGTATCTGTCTATTCCTGTTTGGATCCTTTCCCGTGTATGTTATTATAGAGTGTTGAGTAGACCGCTCTTCGTATTCCCTAGGTATTTTGTGATTATATATTTCCTATGTATTAGTATATGTCTGTTAACCCCCATATCCTAATTCATACAATCCTTACACCTTTCCATTTGGTTAAACATAATTTGGTGTTCTGAATTTATGTGTGTCCTTCTCTTGGGGATTATTTCATGAGTATCAATTTTTAGGTAACACCTATAAGTGACGTCATAGGATGTCGGCCTTTCGGTTGCTTTCTTACTTCAAGTTGGGTGATTATCTCTTGGTCCTTCTATGGTGGTGCCAACGGCACAGTTCTGTGCTTTTTCATGGCTAATATTCCATTGTGTACATGGGCGACTTCTTCTTGGTGCATTTTTCTGTTGATGGACATTTTGGTTTCTTCCAGGTCCTGGCTATGGTACATTTTGCTGCAGTGCGGGATTGCCCACCTGTGTCTTTTTGATTCTGGTCTACTCCAGTGATAGTCCCATGAGTGGGCCTACCACATCACATGGTAGCTCCATTATTACCCTTAAACGCACCTCCATTCTGCTCTCACTACTGGCTCTTACCAGGTTACATCCCACCGGCAGCTAAAGGGTACGCAGTTCTCTAAAACCCCTTCAGCCTTTATTGTTTGTAGACATTTTTTACTGATGATCATTCTGACGGCTGTGAGGTGAACGTTTGTGTACACTGGATTTGCATGGCTTTATTAATTCCTGCTGTTCAGCCTTTTTCCATTCCCGTTTTTTTAAGAAAAAAGAAATAAAGAAAAAGAAACAGAAGACAAATGTGCATAAATTATGCCTCTTGAAACTGTCGGTTTGAAATATGGACGCCTTTTGAATTTTTTGGTCGACATACGACCCCAGGATTGGTTTTCCGGGCAGGTGTGATTTACAGGCCTGCAAGTATTTTGAATATCAACTGACCATTGATGCTGGGATGAAAGCTGCTGTTGTGTGAAACGCCCACAAGGTGGCAGCAGTTCTACTTTACCAAATCTGGTGACTAGGGCAACAGAGCCTCAATGGAAGTCGTGTTCTAGGTTGTAATTTAGAATGGAACGTGCCAGGAAAAAGCCCCTTAAGTAGATGTCTCCCTACTTCTTGTTCATTTTTTTAAATTTAATTTTTATGTTTACCACAGCAAGTTTGATTACAAAGTTTGGCTTGTTCTAGGTGTGCAAGATGTGGTTCTTTGACACATACACATATGTCTTTTCTTCCTGGAATCCTTTTCCCATGTACGTTATGACAGAACGTTGAGTAGTCTTCTCTTGGTATTCCGTAGGTCTTTGGTGATTATATATTTCCCCTGTGTTTGTATACGTCTGTTAACCCTGATATGCTAATGTATCCAATCCTCACAAATTTCCATTGGGGAACCATAATAAGTTTGTTTAATGAATCTGTGGTTGGCCTTCTCTGTGGAAATATCTTCACTGGTATGAATTTATAGGTAATACCTATAAGTGATATCATAGGATATGTGTCTTTTCTCTTTCTGACATACTACAAGTTGTGTGATTACCTCTAGACTCATCTACGGTGCTGCAAATGGCATCATGTCCTTTATTTCCTTGGCTAATACTCTGTCTGTACATGTACCAGTTCTTCTTTGTCCACTCATCTGTTGATGGACTTTTTGGTTGCTTCCATGACTTGGCTATTGTAATGCTGCGGCAATGCACATTTGCCTGCCTGTGTCTTTCCAATTCTGTCTTCTTAGGTTATAGGCCCAGGAGTGGGCCTGCTGGATCATATGGTAGCAAAATATTTACCTTGTAAAGGCACCTCCATTCTGTTCTCATTAGTGGCTCTTACCAGGTCACGTCCCACTTAACGTTGAGGGTATGCACTTCTGCACAACACCTTCAGCATTTATTGTTTGTAGTTTTTTTGCTGAGGTTTATTCTGACTAGTGTGAGCTGGTCCATGTTTGTGGTTGGATTTGCCTGCGTCTCATAATCCATTGAAATTGAGCTTTCTGGCATGTCCTTTTTGTCTTCAAGCTGTGCGTACAGCTTACCTCTTCAAACTGTTTTCTTGAAGTATGTGTGACATTTAGAAAGATTTTGGCCATTACGCCCCTCAAGACGTTTTGAGGGCAGGTTTCATTTACAGCCCTCCAGTACTGGTGCATATGAAGTGACCCTTAGCACAGTTTTTAAAGCTGCTGTTGCAGGTCACGGACAGAGGGTGGCAGCATTTCTGCTTTTCCCAAACTTTTAACTAGGGAAACAGACTACCTTGCAGTGGTATTCCTCGGTTATAAATTAGAGTGGAATGTGCCTGGATAAACCCCGAAAAGCTGATGTTTCTTTACTTATGTTTGTTTTCTACATTGAATTTATATTTTTTTATTGGAGTCATATTCCATTGTGTACATGGACCACTTTTTCTTTGTGCATTCCTCTGTTGATGGACATTTTCATAGCTTCCAAGTGTTGGCTATGATAAATATTGCTGGAGTGTAGGATTGCCAGTCTGTGTTTTTTTTTTTATTTTTTGCGGTACGTGGGCCACTCACTGCCATGGCTACTCCCATTGCAGAGCACAGGCTCTGGACGCACAGGCCCAGCAGCCATAGCTCACGGGACCAGCCGCTCCGCGGCGTGTGTGATTTTCCCGAACCAGGGCATGAACCCGTGTCCCCTTCTTCGGTGGAAGACCGTCAACCACTGTGCCACTCGTGAAGTCCAGCCTGTGTCTTTTTGATTCTCATCCTCTCAGTCGATAGGCCCAGCAGTGGGCATGCTTGATTGAATGGTAGCTCAGTATTTACCTTTTCAAGGCACCTCCTTTGTGTTTTCCTTACTGGCTCTTACCATGTCCCACATTGAACCAAGGCTAGGCATTTCTCCACAACCCCTTCAGCATTTATTGTTTGCAGAATTTTTGCTGATGGCCATTCTGACTGGTGTGAGCTGATAGGACTTTTGTAATTTGGATTTGCATGTCTTTAATTCTTTCTAAGGTTCATTTTCCCACACCTTTTAAAATTTCTGTTAAAGAAAAAATGAAAAAAATGGAGAATACAATTAACGTCCTGAAATTGTCTTCTTGAAAGGTTGCCCTCAAAATTGATGTTTTGGTCAATATTCGCCCCCAGGACTGTTTTTGAGGGCAGGTGTCATTCACAGGCCTGTAATGAGTGTGAATATTTAGTGACCATTAGCACTGCGTTTAAAGCTGCTGTTGTGGTAAACGGCCACTAGGCGGCAGCATTTCTCCATTCCCAAATCTGGTTACTAGGGCAGCAGAGCCCTTCTGGAATCCCTGTTCCTAAGTTGTAAATTGAAATGGAATGTGCCAGGAGAAACCCCCATAAGTTTATGTTACATTATTTCCTGTTTGTTGTTTTAGTTTTTTTTTAATTGGGGTAATGATTAGAATATTGTTTGTGCTAGGTGTAGACAATCTGGTTCATTTGTGCATAACATATATATATCTATCTATATCTATATCTATATCTATATATATTCATGTACAGATCCACTTCCCATGTAAATTATGGCAGAGTGTTCCATAGACCTCCCTTACTATACGGTCGGTCTTTTGATATATGTATTTATTAGGTATTTGTACACGTATGGTAACCCTAATCTCTAATTTTTCCATTCCCCCCACCTTTCCTTTTAGACAAGCATAGTTTGTTTTCTAAGTGTGTGAGTGTCTTTCTCTGTGCAAATAAGTTCATTTGTGTCAGTTGTTCGATAACGCCTATAAGTGATATCATAGGATATGTCTTTTGCTTTCCGACTTACCTCATGTTCTGTGATTATCTCTAGGCTCAACTATGGTGCCTCAAAGAGCAGTGTTTCATTGTTTTTCATGGCTAATATTCTATTGTGTACATGAACCACTTCTTCTTTTTCAACTGATATGGTGATGGACATTTTGGTTGCTTCCGTGTCTTGGCTATTGTGAAAATTCCTGCAGTGCAGCTGTTGAAGCCTGTGCCTTCTCGACTCTGGACTTGTCAGGTGAGAGTCTCAGCGGTGGACCTGCTGAACGGAATGGTGGCTCAATTTTTACTTTTAAACGCAGCTCCTTTCTATTCTCATTATTGGCTGTCACCACTTTACATCTCACCAGCAGCTAGAGGGTACACAGTTCTCTAAAACCCCTTCAGCATGTAATGTTTGTAGACTTTTAGTTGATGGTAGTTGACATGTGTGAGTTGAAACCTTTTTGGAGGTTAGATCTGCATGAGTGTAATAATTACTGATGTGGAGCTTTTATCCATTTTCCTCTTTTTTGAAAGTGAGTGAGTAAAACTTAGCCCTCCATACAATCTCCTTGAAAAATTTGAGAGTTTTGAAACTTTTTGGCCATTCCCTACCTCCGCACAATTTTTTAGGGCAGGTGTCCTTTACAGCCCTGAATCCTTGTGAATGTTAAGTGACCATTAGCTGTGGGTTTAAAGCCGCTCTTGTGGGAAACGGCCACGAGGTGGCAGCATTTCTTCATTTCCAACTCTGGGTTTTTGGGCAACAGAGCTTTCCTGGCAATCGTGTTAGTAAGCTGCGAATTAGAGTGGAATGTGCCAGCGCAAACACCCAAGGGCTTATATCTCCTAAATTGTTGTTTGTTATTTAAATTTAATTTTTTAAATTATCAGAGCAAATTTGATCAAAATGTAGATTCTCCTAGGTGTACAGTTTCTGGTTCATCCTATCAGTGTATCTGTCTATTCCTGTTTGGATCCTTTCCCGTGTATGTTATTATAGAGTGTTGAGTAGACCGCTCTTCGTATTCCCTAGGTATTTTGTGATTATATATTTCCTATGTATTAGTATATGTCTGTTAACCCCCATATCCTAATTCATACAATCCTTACACCATTCCATTTGGTTAAACATAATTTGGTTTTCTGAATCTATGTGTGTCCTTCTCTTGGAGATTATTTCATGAGTATCAATTTTTAGGTAACACCTATAAGTGACGTCATAGGATGTCGGCCTTTCGGTTGCTTTCTTACTTCAAGTTGGGTGATTATCTCTTGGTCCTTCTATGGTGGTGCCAACGGCACAGTTCTGTGCTTTTTCATGGCTAATATTCCATTGTGTACATGGGCGACTTCTTCTTGGTGCATTTTTCTGTTGATGGACATTTTGGTTTCTTCCAGGTCCTGGCTATGGTACATTTTGCTGCAGTGCGTGATTGCCCGCCTGTGTCTTTTTGATTCTGGTCTACACCAGTGATAGTCCCATGAGTGGGCCTACCACATCACATGGTAGCTCCATTATTACCCTTAAACGCACCTCCATTCTGCTCTCACTACTGGCTCTTACCAGGTTACATCCCACCGGCAGCTAAAGGGTACGCAGTTCTCTAAAACCCCTTCAGCCTTTATTGTTTGTAGACATTTTTTACTGATGATCATTCTGACGGCTGTGAGGTGAACGTTTGTGTACACTGGATTTGCATGGCTTTATTAATTCCTGCTGTTCAGCCTTTTTCCATTACCGTTTTTTTAAGAAAAAAGAAATAAAGAAAAAGAAACAGAAGACAAATGTGCATAAATTATGCCTCTTGAAACTGTCGGTTTGAAATATGGACGCCTTTTGAATTTTTTGGTCGACATACGACCCCAGGATTGGTTTTCCGGGCAGGTGTGATTTACAGGCCTGCAATTATTTTGAATATCAACTGACCATTGATGCTGGGATGAAAGCTGCTGTTGTGTGAAACGCCCACAAGTTGGCAGCAGTTCTGCTTTACCAAATCTGGTGACTAGGGCAACAGAGCCTCAATGGAAGTCGTGTTCTAGGTTGTAATTTAGAATGGAATGTGCCAGGAAAAAGCCCCTTAAGTAGATGTCTCCCTACTTCTTGTTCATTTTTTTAAATTTAATTTTTATGTTTACCACAGCAAGTTTGATTACAAAGTTTGGCTTGTTCTAGGTGTGCAAGATGTGGTTCTTTGACACATACACATATGTCTTTTCTTCCTGGAATCCTTTTCCCATGTACGTTATGACAGAACGTTGAGTAGTCTTCTCTTGGTATTCCGTAGGTCTTTGGTGATTATATATTTCCCCTGTGTTTGTATACGTCTGTTAACCCTGATATGCTAATGTATCCAATCCTCACAAATTTCCATTGGGGAACCATAAGTTTGTTTAATGAATCTGTGGTTGGCCTTCTCTGTGGAAATATCTTCACTGGTATGAATTTATAGGTAATACCTATAAGTGATATCATAGGATATGTGTCTTTCTCTTTCTGACATACTACAAGTTGTGTGATTACCTCTAGACTCATCTACGGTGCTGCAAATGGCATCGTGTTCTTTATTTCCTTGGCTAATACTCTGTCTGTACATGTACCAGTTCTTCTTTGTCCACTCATCTGTTGATGGACTTTTTGGTTGCTTCCATGACTTGGCTATTGTAATGCTGCGGCAATGCACATTTGCCTGCCTGTGTCTTTCCAATTCTGTCTTCTTAGGTTATAGGCCCAGGAGTGGGCCTGCTGGATCATATGGTAGCAAAATGTTTACCTTGTAAAGGCACCTCCATTCTGTTCTCATTAGTGGCTCTTACCAGGTCACGTCCCACTTAACGTTGAGGGTATGCACTTCTGCACAACACCTTCAGCATTTATTGTTTGTAGTTTTTTTGCTGAGGTTTATTCTGACTAGTGTGAGCTGGTCCATGTTTGTGGTTGGATTTGCCTGCGTCTCATAATCCATTGAAATTGAGCTTTCTGGCATGTCCTTTTTGTCTTCAAGCTGTGCGTACAGCTTACCTCTTCAAACAGTTTTCTTGAAGTATGTGTGACATTTAGAAAGATTTTGGCCATTACGCCCCTCAAGACGTTTTGAGGGCAGGTTTCATTTACAGCCCTCCAGTACTGGTGCATATGAAGTGACCCTTAGCACAGTTTTTAAAGCTGCTGTTGCAGGTCACGGACAGAGGGTGGCAGCATTTCTGCTTTTCCCAAACTTTTAACTAGGGAAACAGACTACCTTGCAGTGGTATTCCTCGGTTATAAATTAGAGTGGAATGTGCCTGGATAAACCCCGAAAAGCTGATGTTTCTTTACTTATGTTTGTTTTCTACATTGAGTTTATATTTTTTTATTGGAGTCATATTCCATTGTGTACATGGACCACTTTTTCTTTGTGCATTCCTCTGTTGATGGACATTTTCATAGCTTCCAAGTGTTGGCTATGATAAATATTGCTGGAGTGTAGGATTGCCAGTCTGTGTTTTTTTTTTATGTTTTGCGGTACGTGGGCTACTCACTGCCATGGCTACTCCCATTGCAGAGCACAGGCTCTGGACGCACAGGCCCAGCAGCCATAGCTCACGGGACCAGCCGCTCCGCGGCGTGTGTGATTTTCCCGAACCAGGGCATGAACCCGTGTCCCCTTCTTCGGTGGAAGACCGTCAACCACTGTGCCACTCGTGAAGTCCAGCCTGTGTCTTTTTGATTCTCATCCTCTCAGTCGATAGGCCCAGCAGTGGGCATGCTTGATTGAATGGTAGCTCAGTATTTACCTTTTCAAGGCACCTCCTTTGTGTTTTCCTTACTGGCTCTTACCATGTCCCACATTGAACCAAGGCTAGGCATTTCTCCACAACCCCTTCAGCATTTATTGTTTGCAGAATTTTTGCTGATGGCCATTCTGACTGGTGTGAGCTGATAGGACTTTTGTAATTTGGATTTGCATGTCTTTAATTCTTTCTAAGGTTCATTTTCCCACACCTTTTAAAATTTCTGTTAAAGAAAAAATGAAAAAAATGGAGAATACAATTAACGTCCTGAAATTGTCTTCTTGAAAGGTTGCCCTCAAAATTGATGTTTTGGTCAATATTCGCCCCCAGGACTGTTTTTGAGGGCAGGTGTCATTCACAGGCCTGTAATGAGTGTGAATATTTAGTGACCATTAGCACTGCGTTTAAAGCTGCTGTTGTGGTAAACGGCCACTAGGCGGCAGCATTTCTCCATTCCCAAATCTGGTTACTAGGGCAGCAGAGCCCTTCTGGAATCCCTGTTCCTAAGTTGTAAATTGAAATGGAATGTGCCAGGAGAAACCCCCATAAGTTTATGTTACATTATTTCCTGTTTGTTGTTTTAGTTTTTTTTAATTGGGGTAATGATTAGAATATTGTTTGTGCTAGGTGTAGACAATCTGGTTCATTTGTGCATAACATATATATATCTATCTATATCTATATCTATATCTATATCTATATATATTCATGTACAGATCCACTTCCCATGTAAATTATGGCAGAGTGTTCCATAGACCTCCCTTACTATACGGTCGGTCTTTTGATATATGTATTTATTAGGTATTTGTACACGTATGGTAACCCTAATCTCTAATTTTTCCATTCCCCCCACCTTTCCTTTTAGACAAGCATAGTTTGTTTTCTAAGTGTGTGAGTGTCTTTCTCTGTGCAAATAAGTTCATTTGTGTCAGTTGTTCGATAACGCCTATAAGTGATATCATAGGATATGTCTTTTGCTTTCCGACTTACCTCATGTTCTGTGATTATCTCTAGGCTCAACTATGGTGCCTCAAAGAGCAGTGTTTCATTGTTTTTCATGGCTAATATTCTATTGTGTACATGAACCACTTCTTCTTTTTCAACTGATATGGTGATGGACATTTTGGTTGCTTCCGTGTCTTGGCTATTGTGAAAATTCCTGCAGTGCAGCTGTTGAAGCCTGTGCCTTCTCGACTCTGGACTTGTCAGGTGAGAGTCTCAGCGGTGGGCCTGCTGAACGGAATGGTGGCTCAATTTTTACTTTTAAACGCAGCTCCTTTCTATTCTCATTATTGGCTGTCACCACTTTACATCTCACCAGCAGCTAGAGGGTACACAGTTCTCTAAAACCCCTTCAGCATGTAATGTTTGTAGACTTTTAGTTGATGGTAGTTGACATGTGTGAGTTGAAACCTTTTTGGAGGTTAGATCTGCATGAGTGTAATAATTACTGATGTGGAGCTTTTATCCATTTTCCTCTTTTTTGAAAGTGAGTGAGTAAAACTTAGCCCTCCATACAATCTCCTTGAAAAATTTGAGAGTTTTGAAACTTTTTGGCCATTCCCTACCTCCGCACAATTTTTTAGGGCAGGTGTCCTTTACAGCCCTGAATCCTTGTGAATGTTAAGTGACCATTAGCTGTGGGTTTAAAGCCGCTCTTGTGGGAAACGGCCACGAGGCGGCAGCCTTTCTTCATTTCCAACTCTGGGTTTTTGGGCCACAGAGCTTTCCTGGCAATCGTGTTAGTAAGCTGCGAATTAGAGTGGAATGTGCCAGCGCAAACACCCAAGGGCTTATATCTCCTAAATTGTTGTTTGTTATTTAAATTTAATTTTTTAAATTATCAGAGCAAATTTGATCAAAATGTAGATTCTCCTAGGTGTACAGTTTCTGGTTCATCCTATCAGTGTATCTGTCTATTCCTGTTTGGATCCTTTCCCGTGTATGTTATTATAGAGTGTTGAGTAGACCGCTCTTCGTATTCCCTAGGTATTTTGTGATTATATATTTCCTATGTATTAGTATATGTCTGTTAACCCCCATATCCTAATTCATACAATCCTTACACCTTTCCATTTGGTTAAACATAATTTGGTGTTCTGAATTTATGTGTGTCCTTCTCTTGGGGATTATTTCATGAGTATCAATTTTTAGGTAACACCTATAAGTGACGTCATAGGATGTCGGCCTTTCGGTTGCTTTCTTACTTCAAGTTGGGTGATTATCTCTTGGTCCTTCTATGGTGGTGCCAACGGCACAGTTCTGTGCTTTTTCATGGCTAATATTCCATTGTGTACATGGGCGACTTCTTCTTGGTGCATTTTTCTGTTGATGGACATTTTGGTTTCTTCCAGGTCCTGGCTATGGTACATTTTGCTGCAGTGCGGGATTGCCCACCTGTGTCTTTTTGATTCTGGTCTACTCCAGTGATA
The DNA here is from genome assembly GCF_964341445.2 of Mesoplodon mirus. Classification (NCBI taxonomy): domain Eukaryota; kingdom Metazoa; phylum Chordata; class Mammalia; order Artiodactyla; family Ziphiidae; genus Mesoplodon; species Mesoplodon mirus. Next base: position 141,534,318 of record NC_138981.1, read on the forward strand.
GTCCCATGAGTGGGCCTACCACATCACATGGTAGCTCCATTATTACCCTTAAACGCACCTCCATTCTGCTCTCACTACTGGCTCTTACCAGGTTACATCCCACCGGCAGCTAAAGGGTACGCAGTTCTCTAAAACCCCTTCAGCCTTTATTGTTTGTAGACATTTTTTACTGATGATCATTCTGACGGCTGTGAGGTGAACGTTTGTGTACACTGGATTTGCATGGCTTTATTAATTCCTGCTGTTCAGCCTTTTTCCATTCCCGTTTTTTTAAGAAAAAAGAAATAAAGAAAAAGAAACAGAAGACAAATGTGCATAAATTATGCCTCTTGAAACTGTCGGTTTGAAATATGGACGCCTTTTGAATTTTTTGGTCGACATACGACCCCAGGATTGGTTTTCCGGGCAGGTGTGATTTACAGGCCTGCAAGTATTTTGAATATCAACTGACCATTGATGCTGGGATGAAAGCTGCTGTTGTGTGAAACGCCCACAAGGTGGCAGCAGTTCTACTTTACCAAATCTGGTGACTAGGGCAACAGAGCCTCAATGGAAGTCGTGTTCTAGGTTGTAATTTAGAATGGAACGTGCCAGGAAAAAGCCCCTTAAGTAGATGTCTCCCTACTTCTTGTTCATTTTTTTAAATTTAATTTTTATGTTTACCACAGCAAGTTTGATTACAAAGTTTGGCTTGTTCTAGGTGTGCAAGATGTGGTTCTTTGACACATACACATATGTCTTTTCTTCCTGGAATCCTTTTCCCATGTACGTTATGACAGAACGTTGAGTAGTCTTCTCTTGGTATTCCGTAGGTCTTTGGTGATTATATATTTCCCCTGTGTTTGTATACGTCTGTTAACCCTGATATGCTAATGTATCCAATCCTCACAAATTTCCATTGGGGAACCATAATAAGTTTGTTTAATGAATCTGTGGTTGGCCTTCTCTGTGGAAATATCTTCACTGGTATGAATTTATAGGTAATACCTATAAGTGATATCATAGGATATGTGTCTTTTCTCTTTCTGACATACTACAAGTTGTGTGATTACCTCTAGACTCATCTACGGTGCTGCAAATGGCATCATGTCCTTTATTTCCTTGGCTAATACTCTGTCTGTACATGTACCAGTTCTTCTTTGTCCACTCATCTGTTGATGGACTTTTTGGTTGCTTCCATGACTTGGCTATTGTAATGCTGCGGCAATGCACATTTGCCTGCCTGTGTCTTTCCAATTCTGTCTTCTTAGGTTATAGGCCCAGGAGTGGGCCTGCTGGATCATATGGTAGCAAAATATTTACCTTGTAAAGGCACCTCCATTCTGTTCTCATTAGTGGCTCTTACCAGGTCACGTCCCACTTAACGTTGAGGGTATGCACTTCTGCACAACACCTTCAGCATTTATTGTTTGTAGTTTTTTTGCTGAGGTTTATTCTGACTAGTGTGAGCTGGTCCATGTTTGTGGTTGGATTTGCCTGCGTCTCATAATCCATTGAAATTGAGCTTTCTGGCATGTCCTTTTTGTCTTCAAGCTGTGCGTACAGCTTACCTCTTCAAACTGTTTTCTTGAAGTATGTGTGACATTTAGAAAGATTTTGGCCATTACGCCCCTCAAGACGTTTTGAGGGCAGGTTTCATTTACAGCCCTCCAGTACTGGTGCATATGAAGTGACCCTTAGCACAGTTTTTAAAGCTGCTGTTGCAGGTCACGGACAGAGGGTGGCAGCATTTCTGCTTTTCCCAAACTTTTAACTAGGGAAACAGACTACCTTGCAGTGGTATTCCTCGGTTATAAATTAGAGTGGAATGTGCCTGGATAAACCCCGAAAAGCTGATGTTTCTTTACTTATGTTTGTTTTCTACATTGAATTTATATTTTTTTATTGGAGTCATATTCCATTGTGTACATGGACCACTTTTTCTTTGTGCATTCCTCTGTTGATGGACATTTTCATAGCTTCCAAGTGTTGGCTATGATAAATATTGCTGGAGTGTAGGATTGCCAGTCTGTGTTTTTTTTTTTTTATTTTTTGCGGTACGTGGGCCACTCACTGCCATGGTTACTCCCATTGCAGAGCACAGGCTGTGGACGCACAGGCCCAGCAGCCATAGCTCACGGGACCAGCCGCTCCGCGGCGTGTGTGATTTTCCCGAACCAGGGCATGAACCCGTGTCCCCTTCTTCGGTGGAAGACCGTCAACCACTGTGCCACTAGTGAAGTCCAGCCTGTGTCTTTTTGATTCTCATCCTCTCAGTCGATAGGCCCAGCAGTGGGCATGCTTGATTGAATGGTAGCTCAGTATTTACCTTTTCAAGGCACCTCCTTTGTGTTTTCCTTACTGGCTCTTACCATGTCCCACATTGAACCAAGGCTAGGCGTTTCTCCACAACCCCTTCAGCATTTATTGTTTGCAGAATTTTTGCTGATGGCCATTCTGACTGGTGTGAGCTGATAGGACTTTTGTAATTTGGATTTGCATGTCTTTAATTCTTTCTAAGGTTCATTTTCCCACACCTTTTAAAATTTCTGTTAAAGAAAAAATGAAAAAAATGGAGAATACAATTAACGTCCTGAAATTGTCTTCTTGAAAGGTTGCCCTCAAAATTGATGTTTTGGTCAATATTCACCCCCAGGACTGTTTTTGAGGGCAGGTGTCATTCACAGGCCTGTAATGAGTGTGAATATTTAGTGACCATTAGCACTGCGTTTAAAGCTGCTGTTGTGGTAAACGGCCACTAGGCGGCAGCATTTCTCCATTCCCAAATCTGGTTACTAGGGCAGCAGAGCCCTTCTGGAATCCCTGTTCCTAAGTTGTAAATTGAAATGGAATGTGCCAGGAGAAACCCCCATAAGTTTATGTTACATTATTTCCTGTTTGTTGTTTTAGTTTTTTTTTAATTGGGGTAATGATTAGAATATTGTTTGTGCTAGGTGTAGACAATCTGGTTCATTTGTGCATAACATATATCTATCTATCTATATCTATATCTATATATATTCATGTACAGATCCACTTCCCATGTAAATTATGGCAGAGTGTTCCATAGACCTCCCTTACTATACGGTCGGTCTTTTGATATATGTATTTATTAGGTATTTGTACACGTATGGTAACCCTAATCTCTAATTTTTCCATTCCCCCCACCTTTCCTTTTAGACAAGCATAGTTTGTTTTCTAAGTGTGTGAGTGTCTTTCTCTGTGCAAATAAGTTCATTTGTGTCAGTTGTTCGATAACGCCTATAAGTGATATCATAGGATATGTCTTTTGCTTTCCGACTTACCTCATGTTCTGTGATTATCTCTAGGCTCAACTATGGTGCCTCAAAGAGCAGTGTTTCATTGTTTTTCATGGCTAATATTCTATTGTGTACATGAACCACTTCTTCTTTTTCAACTGATATGGTGATGGACATTTTGGTTGCTTCCGTGTCTTGGCTATTGTGAAAATTCCTGCAGTGCAGCTGTTGAAGCCTGTGCCTTCTCGACTCTGGACTTGTCAGGTGAGAGTCTCAGCGGTGGGCCTGCTGAACGGAATGGTGGCTCAATTTTTACTTTTAAACGCAGCTCCTTTCTATTCTCATTATTGGCTGTCACCACTTTACATCTCACCAGCAGCTAGAGGGTACACAGTTCTCTAAAACCCCTTCAGCATGTAATGTTTGTAGACTTTTAGTTGATGGTAGTTGACATGTGTGAGTTGAAACCTTTTTGGAGGTTAGATCTGCATGAGTGTAATAATTACTGATGTGGAGCTTTTATCCATTTTCCTCTTTTTTGAAAGTGAGTGAGTAAAACTTAGCCCTCCATACAATCTCCTTGAAAAATTTGAGAGTTTTGAAACTTTTTGGCCATTCCCTACCTCCGCACAATTTTTTAGGGCAGGTGTCCTTTACAGCCCTGAATCCTTGTGAATGTTAAGTGACCATTAGCTGTGGGTTTAAAGCCGCTCTTGTGGGAAACGGCCACGAGGCGGCAGCCTTTCTTCATTTCCAACTCTGGGTTTTTGGGCCACAGAGCTTTCCTGGCAATCGTGTTAGTAAGCTGCGAATTAGAGTGGAATGTGCCAGCGCAAACACCCAAGGGCTTATATCTCCTAAATTGTTGTTTGTTATTTAAATTTAATTTTTTAAATTATCAGAGCAAATTTGATCAAAATGTAGATTCTCCTAGGTGTACAGTTTCTGGTTCATCCTATCAGTGTATCTGTCTATTCCTGTTTGGATCCTTTCCCGTGTATGTTATTATAGAGTGTTGAGTAGACCGCTCTTCGTATTCCCTAGGTATTTTGTGATTATATATTTCCTATGTATTAGTATATGTCTGTTAACCCCCATATCCTAATTCATACAATCCTTACACCTTTCCATTTGGTTAAACATAATTTGGTGTTCTGAATTTATGTGTGTCCTTCTCTTGGGGATTATTTCATGAGTATCAATTTTTAGGTAACACCTATAAGTGACGTCATAGGATGTCGGCCTTTCGGTTGCTTTCTTACTTCAAGTTGGGTGATTATCTCTTGGTCCTTCTATGGTGGTGCCAACGGCACAGTTCTGTGCTTTTTCATGGCTAATATTCCATTGTGTACATGGGCGACTTCTTCTTGGTGCATTTTTCTGTTGATGGACATTTTGGTTTCTTCCAGGTCCTGGCTATGGTACATTTTGCTGCAGTGCGGGATTGCCCACCTGTGTCTTTTTGATTCTGGTCTACTCCAGTGATAGTCCCATGAGTGGGCCTACCACATCACATGGTAGCTCCATTATTACCCTTAAACGCACCTCCATTCTGCTCTCACTACTGGCTCTTACCAGGTTACATCCCACCGGCAGCTAAAGGGTACGCAGTTCTCTAAAACCCCTTCAGCCTTTATTGTTTGTAGACATTTTTTACTGATGATCATTCTGACGGCTGTGAGGTGAACGTTTGTGTACACTGGATTTGCATGGCTTTATTAATTCCTGCTGTTCAGCCTTTTTCCATTCCCGTTTTTTTAAGAAAAAAGAAATAAAGAAAAAGAAACAGAAGACAAATGTGCATAAATTATGCCTCTTGAAACTGTCGGTTTGAAATATGGACGCCTTTTGAATTTTTTGGTCGACATACGACCCCAGGATTGGTTTTCCGGGCAGGTGTGATTTACAGGCCTGCAAGTATTTTGAATATCAACTGACCATTGATGCTGGGATGAAAGCTGCTGTTGTGTGAAACGCCCACAAGGTGGCAGCAGTTCTACTTTACCAAATCTGGTGACTAGGGCAACAGAGCCTCAATGGAAGTCGTGTTCTAGGTTGTAATTTAGAATGGAATGTGCCAGGAAAAAGCCCCTTAAGTAGATGTCTCCCTACTTCTTGTTCATTTTTTTAAATTTAATTTTTATGTTTACCACAGCAAGTTTGATTACAAAGTTTGGCTTGTTCTAGGTGTGCAAGATGTGGTTCTTTGACACATACACATATGTCTTTTCTTCCTGGAATCCTTTTCCCATGTACGTTATGACAGAACGTTGAGTAGTCTTCTCTTGGTATTCCGTAGGTCTTTGGTGATTATATATTTCCCCTGTGTTTGTATACGTCTGTTAACCCTGATATGCTAATGTATCCAATCCTCACAAATTTCCATTGGGGAACCATAAGTTTGTTTAATGAATCTGTGGTTGGCCTTCTCTGTGGAAATATCTTCACTGGTATGAATTTATAGGTAATACCTATAAGTGATATCATAGGATATGTGTCTTTTCTCTTTCTGACATACTACAAGTTGTGTGATTACCTCTAGACTCATCTACGGTGCTGCAAATGGCATCGTGTCCTTTATTTCCTTGGCTAATACTCTGTCTGTACATGTACCAGTTCTTCTTTGTCCACTCATCTGTTGATGGACTTTTTGGTTGCTTCCATGACTTGGCTATTGTAATGCTGCAGCAATGCACATTTGCCTGCCTGTGTCTTTCCAATTCTGTCTTCTTAGGTTATAGGCCCAGGAGTGGGCCTGCTGGATCATATGGTAGCAAAATGTTTACCTTGTAAAGGCACCTCCATTCTGTTCTCATTAGTGGCTCTTACCAGGTCACGTCCCACTTAACGTTGAGGGTATGCACTTCTGCACAACACCTTCAGCATTTATTGTTTGTAGTTTTTTTGCTGAGGTTTATTCTGACTAGTGTGAGCTGGTCCATGTTTGTGGTTGGATTTGCCTGCGTCTCATAATCCATTGAAATTGAGCTTTCTGGCATGTCCTTTTTGTCTTCAAGCTGTGCGTACAGCTTACCTCTTCAAACTGTTTTCTTGAAGTATGTGTGACATTTAGAAAGATTTTGGCCATTACGCCCCTCAAGACGTTTTGAGGGCAGGTTTCATTTACAGCCCTCCAGTACTGGTGCATATGAAGTGACCCTTAGCACAGTTTTTAAAGCTACTGTTGCAGGTCACGGACAGAGGGTGGCAGCATTTCTGCTTTTCCCAAACTTTTAACTAGGGAAACAGACTACCTTGCAGTGGTATTCCTCGGTTATAAATTAGAGTGGAATGTGCCTGGATATACCCCGAAAAGCTGATGTGTCTTTACTTATGTTTGTTTTCTACATTGAATTTATATTTTTTTATTGGAGTCATATTCCATTGTGTACATGGACCACTTTTTCTTTGTGCATTCCTCTGTTGATGGACATTTTCATAGCTTCCAAGTGTTGGCTATGATAAATATTGCTGGAGTGTAGGATTGCCAGTCTGTGTTTTTTTTTTTATTTTTTGCGGTACGTGGGCCACTCACTGCCATGGCTACTCCCATTGCAGAGCACAGGCTCTGGACGCACAGGCCCAGCAGCCATAGCTCACGGGACCAGCCGCTCCGCGGCGTGTGTGATTTTCCCGAACCAGGGCATGAACCCGTGTCCCCTTCTTCGGTGGAAGACCGTCAACCACTGTGCCACTAGTGAAGTCCAGCCTGTGTCTTTTTGATTCTCATCCTCTCAGTCGATAGGCCCAGCAGTGGGCATGCTTGATTGAATGGTAGCTCAGTATTTACCTTTTCAAGGCACCTCCTTTGTGTTTTCCTTACTGGCTCTTACCATGTCCCACATTGAACCAAGGCTAGGCATTTCTCCACAACCCCTTCAGCATTTATTGTTTGCAGAATTTTTGCTGATGGCCATTCTGACTGGTGTGAGCTGATAGGACTTTTGTAATTTGGATTTGCATGTCTTTAATTCTTTCTAAGGTTCATTTTCCCACACCTTTTAAAATTTCTGTTAAAGAAAAAATGAAAAAAATGGAGAATACAATTAACGTCCTGAAATTGTCTTCTTGAAAGGTTGCCCTCAAAATTGATGTTTTGGTCAATATTCGCCCCCAGGACTGTTTTTGAGGGCAGGTGTCATTCACAGGCCTGTAATGAGTGTGAATATTTAGTGACCATTAGCACTGCGTTTAAAGCTGCTGTTGTGGTAAACGGCCACTAGGCGGCAGCATTTCTCCATTCCCAAATCTGGTTACTAGGGCAGCAGAGCCCTTCTGGAATCCCTGTTCCTAAGTTGTAAATTGAAATGGAATGTGCCAGGAGAAACCCCCATAAGTTTATGTTACATTATTTCCTGTTTGTTGTTTTAGTTTTTTTTAATTGGGGTAATGATTAGAATATTGTTTGTGCTAGGTGTAGACAATCTGGTTCATTTGTGCATAACATATATATATCTATCTATATCTATATCTATATCTATATCTATATATATTCATGTACAGATCCACTTCCCATGTAAATTATGGCAGAGTGTTCCATAGACCTCCCTTACTATACGGTCGGTCTTTTGATATATGTATTTATTAGGTATTTGTACACGTATGGTAACCCTAATCTCTAATTTTTCCATTCCCCCCACCTTTCCTTTTAGACAAGCATAGTTTGTTTTCTAAGTGTGTGAGTGTCTTTCTCTGTGCAAATAAGTTCATTTGTGTCAGTTGTTCGATAACGCCTATAAGTGATATCATAGGATATGTCTTTTGCTTTCCGACTTACCTCATGTTCTGTGATTATCTCTAGGCTCAACTATGGTGCCTCAAAGAGCAGTGTTTCATTGTTTTTCATGGCTAATATTCTATTGTGTACATGAACCACTTCTTCTTTTTCAACTGATATGGTGATGGACATTTTGGTTGCTTCCGTGTCTTGGCTATTGTGAAAATTCCTGCAGTGCAGCTGTTGAAGCCTGTGCCTTCTCGACTCTGGACTTGTCAGGTGAGAGTCTCAGCAGTGGACCTGCTGAACGGAATGGTGGCTCAATTTTTACTTTTAAACGCAGCTCCTTTCTATTCTCATTATTGGCTGTCACCACTTTACATCTCACCAGCAGCTAGAGGGTACACAGTTCTCTAAAACCCCTTCAGCATGTAATGTTTGTAGACTTTTAGTTGATGGTAGTTGACATGTGTGAGTTGAAACCTTTTTGGAGGTTAGATCTGCATGAGTGTAATAATTACTGATGTGGAGCTTTTATCCATTTTCCTCTTTTTTGAAAGTGAGTGAGTAAAACTTAGCCCTCCATACAATCTCCTTGAAAAATTTGAGAGTTTTGAAACTTTTTGGCCATTCCCTACCTCCGCACAATTTTTTAGGGCAGGTGTCCTTTACAGCCCTGAATCCTTGTGAATGTTAAGTGACCATTAGCTGTGGGTTTAAAGCCGCTCTTGTGGGAAACGGCCACGAGGTGGCAGCATTTCTTCATTTCCAACTCTGGGTTTTTGGGCAACAGAGCTTTCCTGGCAATCGTGTTAGTAAGCTGCGAATTAGAGTGGAATGTGCCAGCGCAAACACCCAAGGGCTTATATCTCCTAAATTGTTGTTTGTTATTTAAATTTAATTTTTTAAATTATCAGAGCAAATTTGATCAAAATGTAGATTCTCCTAGGTGTACAGTTTCTGGTTCATCCTATCAGTGTATCTGTCTATTCCTGTTTGGATCCTTTCCCGTGTATGTTATTATAGAGTGTTGAGTAGACCGCTCTTCGTATTCCCTAGGTATTTTGTGATTATATATTTCCTATGTATTAGTATATGTCTGTTAACCCCCATATCCTAATTCATACAATCCTTACACCATTCCATTTGGTTAAACATAATTTGGTTTTCTGAATCTATGTGTGTCCTTCTCTTGGAGATTATTTCATGAGTATCAATTTTTAGGTAACACCTATAAGTGACGTCATAGGATGTCGGCCTTTCGGTTGCTTTCTTACTTCAAGTTGGGTGATTATCTCTTGGTCCTTCTATGGTGGTGCCAACGGCACAGTTCTGTGCTTTTTCATGGCTAATATTCCATTGTGTACATGGGCGACTTCTTCTTGGTGCATTTTTCTGTTGATGGACATTTTGGTTTCTTCCAGGTCCTGGCTATGGTACATTTTGCTGCAGTGCGTGATTGCCCGCCTGTGTCTTTTTGATTCTGGTCTACACCAGTGATAGTCCCATGAGTGGGCCTACCACATCACATGGTAGCTCCATTATTACCCTTAAACGCACCTCCATTCTGCTCTCACTACTGGCTCTTACCAGGTTACATCCCACCGGCAGCTAAAGGGTACGCAGTTCTCTAAAACCCCTTCAGCCTTTATTGTTTGTAGACATTTTTTACTGATGATCATTCTGACGGCTGTGAGGTGAACGTTTGTGTACACTGGATTTGCATGGCTTTATTAATTCCTGCTGTTCAGCCTTTTTCCATTCCCGTTTTTTTAAGAAAAAAGAAATAAAGAAAAAGAAACAGAAGACAAATGTGCATAAATTATGCCTCTTGAAACTGTCGGTTTGAAATATGGACGCCTTTTGAATTTTTTGGTCGACATACGACCCCAGGATTGGTTTTCCGGGCAGGTGTGATTTACAGGCCTGCAATTATTTTGAATATCAACTGACCATTGATGCTGGGATGAAAGCTGCTGTTGTGTGAAACGCCCACAAGTTGGCAGCAGTTCTGCTTTACCAAATCTGGTGACTAGGGCAACAGAGCCTCAATGGAAGTCGTGTTCTAGGTTGTAATTTAGAATGGAATGTGCCAGGAAAAAGCCCCTTAAGTAGATGTCTCCCTACTTCTTGTTCATTTTTTTAAATTTAATTTTTATGTTTACCACAGCAAGTTTGATTACAAAGTTTGGCTTGTTCTAGGTGTGCAAGATGTGGTTCTTTGACACATACACATATGTCTTTTCTTCCTGGAATCCTTTTCCCATGTACGTTATGACAGAACGTTGAGTAGTCTTCTTTTGGTATTCCGTAGGTCTTTGGTGATTATATATTTCCCCTGTGTTTGTATACGTCTGTTAACCCTGATATGCTAATGTATCCAATCCTCACAAATTTCCATTGGGGAACCATAAGTTTGTTTAATGAATCTGTGGTTGGCCTTCTCTGTGGAAATATCTTCACTGGTATGAATTTATAGGTAATACCTATAAGTGATATCATAGGATATGTGTCTTTTCTCTTTCTGACATACTACAAGTTGTGTGATTACCTCTAGACTCATCTACGGTGCTGCAAATGGCATCGTGTCCTTTATTTCCTTGTCTAATACTCTGTCTGTACATGTACCAGTTCTTCTTTGTCCACTCATCTGTTGATGGACTTTTTGGTTGCTTCCATGACTTGGCTATTGTAATGCTGCGGCAATGCACATTTGCCTGCCTGTGTCTTTCCAATTCTGTCTTCTTAGGTTATAGGCCCAGGAGTGGGCCTGCTGGATCATATGGTAGCAAAATATTTACCTTGTAAAGGCACCTCCATTCTGTTCTCATTAGTGGCTCTTACCAGGTCACGTCCCACTTAACGTTGAGGGTATGCACTTCTGCACAACACCTTCAGCATTTATTGTTTGTAGTTTTTTTGCTGAGGTTTATTCTGACTAGTGTGAGCTGGTCCATGTTTGTGGTTGGATTTGCCTGCGTCTCATAATCCATTGAAATTGAGCTTTCTGGCATGTCCTTTTTGTCTTCAAGCTGTGCGTACAGCTTACCTCTTCAAACTGTTTTCTTGAAGTATGTGTGACATTTAGAAAGATTTTGGCCATTACGCCCCTCAAGACGTTTTGAGGGCAGGTTTCATTTACAGCCCTCCAGTACTGGTGCATATGAAGTGACCCTTAGCACAGTTTTTAAAGCTGCTGTTGCAGGTCACGGACAGAGGGTGGCAGCATTTCTGCTTTTCCCAAACTTTTAACTAGGGAAACAGACTACCTTGCAGTGGTATTCCTCGGTTATAAATTAGAGTGGAATGTGCCTGGATAAACCCCGAAAAGCTGATGTTTCTTTACTTATGTTTGTTTTCTACATTGAATTTATATTTTTTTATTGGAGTCATATTCCATTGTGTACATGGACCACTTTTTCTTTGTGCATTCCTCTGTTGATGGACATTTTCATAGCTTCCAAGTGTTGGCTATGATAAATATTGCTGGAGTGTAGGATTGCCAGTCTGTGTTTTTTTTTTTTTATTTTTTGCGGTACGTGGGCCACTCACTGCCATGGTTACTCCCATTGCAGAGCACAGGCTGTGGACGCACAGGCCCAGCAGCCATAGCTCACGGGACCAGCCGCTCCGCGGCGTGTGTGATTTTCCCGAACCAGGGCATGAACCCGTGTCCCCTTCTTCGGTGGAAGACCGTCAACCACTGTGCCACTAGTGAAGTCCAGCCTGTGTCTTTTTGATTCTCATCCTCTCAGTCGATAGGCCCAGCAGTGGGCATGCTTGATTGAATGGTAGCTCAGTATTTACCTTTTCAAGGCACCTCCTTTGTGTTTTCCTTACTGGCTCTTACCATGTCCCACATTGAACCAAGGCTAGGCGTTTCTCCACAACCCCTTCAGCATTTATTGTTTGCAGAATTTTTGCTGATGGCCATTCTGACTGGTGTGAGCTGATAGGACTTTTGTAATTTGGATTTGCATGTCTTTAATTCTTTCTAAGGTTCATTTTCCCACACCTTTTAAAATTTCTGTTAAAGAAAAAATGAAAAAAATGGAGAATACAATTAACGTCCTGAAATTGTCTTCTTGAAAGGTTGCCCTCAAAATTGATGTTTTGGTCAATATTCACCCCCAGGACTGTTTTTGAGGGCAGGTGTCATTCACAGGCCTGTAATGAGTGTGAATATTTAGTGACCATTAGCACTGCGTTTAAAGCTGCTGTTGTGGTAAACGGCCACTAGGCGGCAGCATTTCTCCATTCCCAAATCTGGTTACTAGGGCAGCAGAGCCCTTCTGGAATCCCTGTTCCTAAGTTGTAAATTGAAATGGAATGTGCCAGGAGAAACCCCCATAAGTTTATGTTACATTATTTCCTGTTTGTTGTTTTAGTTTTTTTTTAATTGGGGTAATGATTAGAATATTGTTTGTGCTAGGTGTAGACAATCTGGTTCATTTGTGCATAACATATATCTATCTATCTATATCTATATCTATATATATTCATGTACAGATCCACTTCCCATGTAAATTATGGCAGAGTGTTCCATAGACCTCCCTTACTATACGGTCGGTCTTTTGATATATGTATTTATTAGGTATTTGTACACGTATGGTAACCCTAATCTCTAATTTTTCCATTCCCCCCACCTTTCCTTTTAGACAAGCATAGTTTGTTTTCTAAGTGTGTGAGTGTCTTTCTCTGTGCAAATAAGTTCATTTGTGTCAGTTGTTCGATAACGCCTATAAGTGATATCATAGGATATGTCTTTTGCTTTCCGACTTACCTCATGTTCTGTGATTATCTCTAGGCTCAACTATGGTGCCTCAAAGAGCAGTGTTTCATTGTTTTTCATGGCTAATATTCTATTGTGTACATGAACCACTTCTTCTTTTTCAACTGATATGGTGATGGACATTTTGGTTGCTTCCGTGTCTTGGCTATTGTGAAAATTCCTGCAGTGCAGCTGTTGAAGCCTGTGCCTTCTCGACTCTGGACTTGTCAGGTGAGAGTCTCAGCGGTGGGCCTGCTGAACGGAATGGTGGCTCAATTTTTACTTTTAAACGCAGCTCCTTTCTATTCTCATTATTGGCTGTCACCACTTTACATCTCACCAGCAGCTAGAGGGTACACAGTTCTCTAAAACCCCTTCAGCATGTAATGTTTGTAGACTTTTAGTTGATGGTAGTTGACATGTGTGAGTTGAAACCTTTTTGGAGGTTAGATCTGCATGAGTGTAATAATTACTGATGTGGAGCTTTTATCCATTTTCCTCTTTTTTGAAAGTGAGTGAGTAAAACTTAGCCCTCCATACAATCTCCTTGAAAAATTTGAGAGTTTTGAAACTTTTTGGCCATTCCCTACCTCCGCACAATTTTTTAGGGCAGGTGTCCTTTACAGCCCTGAATCCTTGTGAATGTTAAGTGACCATTAGCTGTGGGTTTAAAGCCGCTCTTGTGGGAAACGGCCACGAGGCGGCAGCCTTTCTTCATTTCCAACTCTGGGTTTTTGGGCCACAGAGCTTTCCTGGCAATCGTGTTAGTAAGCTGCGAATTAGAGTGGAATGTGCCAGCGCAAACACCCAAGGGCTTATATCTCCTAAATTGTTGTTTGTTATTTAAATTTAATTTTTTAAATTATCAGAGCAAATTTGATCAAAATGTAGATTCTCCTAGGTGTACAGTTTCTGGTTCATCCTATCAGTGTATCTGTCTATTCCTGTTTGGATCCTTTCCCGTGTATGTTATTATAGAGTGTTGAGTAGACCGCTCTTCGTATTCCCTAGGTATTTTGTGATTATATATTTCCTATGTATTAGTATATGTCTGTTAACCCCCATATCCTAATTCATACAATCCTTACACCTTTCCATTTGGTTAAACATAATTTGGTGTTCTGAATTTATGTGTGTCCTTCTCTTGGGGATTATTTCATGAGTATCAATTTTTAGGTAACACCTATAAGTGACGTCATAGGATGTCGGCCTTTCGGTTGCTTTCTTACTTCAAGTTGGGTGATTATCTCTTGGTCCTTCTATGGTGGTGCCAACGGCACAGTTCTGTGCTTTTTCATGGCTAATATTCCATTGTGTACATGGGCGACTTCTTCTTGGTGCATTTTTCTGTTGATGGACATTTTGGTTTCTTCCAGGTCCTGGCTATGGTACATTTTGCTGCAGTGCGGGATTGCCCACCTGTGTCTTTTTGATTCTGGTCTACTCCAGTGATAGTCCCATGAGTGGGCCTACCACATCACATGGTAGCTCCATTATTACCCTTAAACGCACCTCCATTCTGCTCTCACTACTGGCTCTTACCAGGTTACATCCCACCGGCAGCTAAAGGGTACGCAGTTCTCTAAAACCCCTTCAGCCTTTATTGTTTGTAGACATTTTTTACTGATGATCATTCTGACGGCTGTGAGGTGAACGTTTGTGTACACTGGATTTGCATGGCTTTATTAATTCCTGCTGTTCAGCCTTTTTCCATTCCCGTTTTTTTAAGAAAAAAGAAATAAAGAAAAAGAAACAGAAGACAAATGTGCATAAATTATGCCTCTTGAAACTGTCGGTTTGAAATATGGACGCCTTTTGAATTTTTTGGTCGACATACGACCCCAGGATTGGTTTTCCGGGCAGGTGTGATTTACAGGCCTGCAAGTATTTTGAATATCAACTGACCATTGATGCTGGGATGAAAGCTGCTGTTGTGTGAAACGCCCACAAGGTGGCAGCAGTTCTACTTTACCAAATCTGGTGACTAGGGCAACAGAGCCTCAATGGAAGTCGTGTTCTAGGTTGTAATTTAGAATGGAATGTGCCAGGAAAAAGCCCCTTAAGTAGATGTCTCCCTACTTCTTGTTCATTTTTTTAAATTTAATTTTTATGTTTACCACAGCAAGTTTGATTACAAAGTTTGGCTTGTTCTAGGTGTGCAAGATGTGGTTCTTTGACACATACACATATGTCTTTTCTTCCTGGAATCCTTTTCCCATGTACGTTATGACAGAACGTTGAGTAGTCTTCTCTTGGTATTCCGTAGGTCTTTGGTGATTATATATTTCCCCTGTGTTTGTATACGTCTGTTAACCCTGATATGCTAATGTATCCAATCCTCACAAATTTCCATTGGGGAACCATAAGTTTGTTTAATGAATCTGTGGTTGGCCTTCTCTGTGGAAATATCTTCACTGGTATGAATTTATAGGTAATACCTATAAGTGATATCATAGGATATGTGTCTTTTCTCTTTCTGACATACTACAAGTTGTGTGATTACCTCTAGACTCATCTACGGTGCTGCAAATGGCATCGTGTCCTTTATTTCCTTGGCTAATACTCTGTCTGTACATGTACCAGTTCTTCTTTGTCCACTCATCTGTTGATGGACTTTTTGGTTGCTTCCATGACTTGGCTATTGTAATGCTGCAGCAATGCACATTTGCCTGCCTGTGTCTTTCCAATTCTGTCTTCTTAGGTTATAGGCCCAGGAGTGGGCCTGCTGGATCATATGGTAGCAAAATGTTTACCTTGTAAAGGCACCTCCATTCTGTTCTCATTAGTGGCTCTTACCAGGTCACGTCCCACTTAACGTTGAGGGTATGCACTTCTGCACAACACCTTCAGCATTTATTGTTTGTAGTTTTTTTGCTGAGGTTTATTCTGACTAGTGTGAGCTGGTCCATGTTTGTGGTTGGATTTGCCTGCGTCTCATAATCCATTGAAATTGAGCTTTCTGGCATGTCCTTTTTGTCTTCAAGCTGTGCGTACAGCTTACCTCTTCAAACTGTTTTCTTGAAGTATGTGTGACATTTAGAAAGATTTTGGCCATTACGCCCCTCAAGACGTTTTGAGGGCAGGTTTCATTTACAGCCCTCCAGTACTGGTGCATATGAAGTGACCCTTAGCACAGTTTTTAAAGCTACTGTTGCAGGTCACGGACAGAGGGTGGCAGCATTTCTGCTTTTCCCAAACTTTTAACTAGGGAAACAGACTACCTTGCAGTGGTATTCCTCGGTTATAAATTAGAGTGGAATGTGCCTGGATATACCCCGAAAAGCTGATGTGTCTTTACTTATGTTTGTTTTCTACATTGAATTTATATTTTTTTATTGGAGTCATATTCCATTGTGTACATGGACCACTTTTTCTTTGTGCATTCCTCTGTTGATGGACATTTTCATAGCTTCCAAGTGTTGGCTATGATAAATATTGCTGGAGTGTAGGATTGCCAGTCTGTGTTTTTTTTTTTATTTTTTGCGGTACGTGGGCCACTCACTGCCATGGCTACTCCCATTGCAGAGCACAGGCTCTGGACGCACAGGCCCAGCAGCCATAGCTCACGGGACCAGCCGCTCCGCGGCGTGTGTGATTTTCCCGAACCAGGGCATGAACCCGTGTCCCCTTCTTCGGTGGAAGACCGTCAACCACTGTGCCACTAGTGAAGTCCAGCCTGTGTCTTTTTGATTCTCATCCTCTCAGTCGATAGGCCCAGCAGTGGGCATGCTTGATTGAATGGTAGCTCAGTATTTACCTTTTCAAGGCACCTCCTTTGTGTTTTCCTTACTGGCTCTTACCATGTCCCACATTGAACCAAGGCTAGGCATTTCTCCACAACCCCTTCAGCATTTATTGTTTGCAGAATTTTTGCTGATGGCCATTCTGACTGGTGTGAGCTGATAGGACTTTTGTAATTTGGATTTGCATGTCTTTAATTCTTTCTAAGGTTCATTTTCCCACACCTTTTAAAATTTCTGTTAAAGAAAAAATGAAAAAAATGGAGAATACAATTAACGTCCTGAAATTGTCTTCTTGAAAGGTTGCCCTCAAAATTGATGTTTTGGTCAATATTCGCCCCCAGGACTGTTTTTGAGGGCAGGTGTCATTCACAGGCCTGTAATGAGTGTGAATATTTAGTGACCATTAGCACTGCGTTTAAAGCTGCTGTTGTGGTAAACGGCCACTAGGCGGCAGCATTTCTCCATTCCCAAATCTGGTTACTAGGGCAGCAGAGCCCTTCTGGAATCCCTGTTCCTAAGTTGTAAATTGAAATGGAATGTGCCAGGAGAAACCCCCATAAGTTTATGTTACATTATTTCCTGTTTGTTGTTTTAGTTTTTTTTAATTGGGGTAATGATTAGAATATTGTTTGTGCTAGGTGTAGACAATCTGGTTCATTTGTGCATAACATATATATATCTATCTATATCTATATCTATATCTATATCTATATATATTCATGTACAGATCCACTTCCCATGTAAATTATGGCAGAGTGTTCCATAGACCTCCCTTACTATACGGTCGGTCTTTTGATATATGTATTTATTAGGTATTTGTACACGTATGGTAACCCTAATCTCTAATTTTTCCATTCCCCCCACCTTTCCTTTTAGACAAGCATAGTTTGTTTTCTAAGTGTGTGAGTGTCTTTCTCTGTGCAAATAAGTTCATTTGTGTCAGTTGTTCGATAACGCCTATAAGTGATATCATAGGATATGTCTTTTGCTTTCCGACTTACCTCATGTTCTGTGATTATCTCTAGGCTCAACTATGGTGCCTCAAAGAGCAGTGTTTCATTGTTTTTCATGGCTAATATTCTATTGTGTACATGAACCACTTCTTCTTTTTCAACTGATATGGTGATGGACATTTTGGTTGCTTCCGTGTCTTGGCTATTGTGAAAATTCCTGCAGTGCAGCTGTTGAAGCCTGTGCCTTCTCGACTCTGGACTTGTCAGGTGAGAGTCTCAGCAGTGGACCTGCTGAACGGAATGGTGGCTCAATTTTTACTTTTAAACGCAGCTCCTTTCTATTCTCATTATTGGCTGTCACCACTTTACATCTCACCAGCAGCTAGAGGGTACACAGTTCTCTAAAACCCCTTCAGCATGTAATGTTTGTAGACTTTTAGTTGATGGTAGTTGACATGTGTGAGTTGAAACCTTTTTGGAGGTTAGATCTGCATGAGTGTAATAATTACTGATGTGGAGCTTTTATCCATTTTCCTCTTTTTTGAAAGTGAGTGAGTAAAACTTAGCCCTCCATACAATCTCCTTGAAAAATTTGAGAGTTTTGAAACTTTTTGGCCATTCCCTACCTCCGCACAATTTTTTAGGGCAGGTGTCCTTTACAGCCCTGAATCCTTGTGAATGTTAAGTGACCATTAGCTGTGGGTTTAAAGCCGCTCTTGTGGGAAACGGCCACGAGGTGGCAGCATTTCTTCATTTCCAACTCTGGGTTTTTGGGCAACAGAGCTTTCCTGGCAATCGTGTTAGTAAGCTGCGAATTAGAGTGGAATGTGCCAGCGCAAACACCCAAGGGCTTATATCTCCTAAATTGTTGTTTGTTATTTAAATTTAATTTTTTAAATTATCAGAGCAAATTTGATCAAAATGTAGATTCTCCTAGGTGTACAGTTTCTGGTTCATCCTATCAGTGTATCTGTCTATTCCTGTTTGGATCCTTTCCCGTGTATGTTATTATAGAGTGTTGAGTAGACCGCTCTTCGTATTCCCTAGGTATTTTGTGATTATATATTTCCTATGTATTAGTATATGTCTGTTAACCCCCATATCCTAATTCATACAATCCTTACACCATTCCATTTGGTTAAACATAATTTGGTTTTCTGAATCTATGTGTGTCCTTCTCTTGGAGATTATTTCATGAGTATCAATTTTTAGGTAACACCTATAAGTGACGTCATAGGATGTCGGCCTTTCGGTTGCTTTCTTACTTCAAGTTGGGTGATTATCTCTTGGTCCTTCTATGGTGGTGCCAACGGCACAGTTCTGTGCTTTTTCATGGCTAATATTCCATTGTGTACATGGGCGACTTCTTCTTGGTGCATTTTTCTGTTGATGGACATTTTGGTTTCTTCCAGGTCCTGGCTATGGTACATTTTGCTGCAGTGCGTGATTGCCCGCCTGTGTCTTTTTGATTCTGGTCTACACCAGTGATAGTCCCATGAGTGGGCCTACCACATCACATGGTAGCTCCATTATTACCCTTAAACGCACCTCCATTCTGCTCTCACTACTGGCTCTTACCAGGTTACATCCCACCGGCAGCTAAAGGGTACGCAGTTCTCTAAAACCCCTTCAGCCTTTATTGTTTGTAGACATTTTTTACTGATGATCATTCTGACGGCTGTGAGGTGAACGTTTGTGTACACTGGATTTGCATGGCTTTATTAATTCCTGCTGTTCAGCCTTTTTCCATTCCCGTTTTTTTAAGAAAAAAGAAATAAAGAAAAAGAAACAGAAGACAAATGTGCATAAATTATGCCTCTTGAAACTGTCGGTTTGAAATATGGACGCCTTTTGAAT
Source organism: Mesoplodon mirus (assembly GCF_964341445.2). NCBI lineage: Eukaryota > Metazoa > Chordata > Mammalia > Artiodactyla > Ziphiidae > Mesoplodon > Mesoplodon mirus. The sequence goes on from NC_138981.1 coordinate 141,553,598, forward strand.
TTTTTGGTCGACATACGACCCCAGGATTGGTTTTCCGGGCAGGTGTGATTTACAGGCCTGCAATTATTTTGAATATCAACTGACCATTGATGCTGGGATGAAAGCTGCTGTTGTGTGAAACGCCCACAAGTTGGCAGCAGTTCTGCTTTACCAAATCTGGTGACTAGGGCAACAGAGCCTCAATGGAAGTCGTGTTCTAGGTTGTAATTTAGAATGGAATGTGCCAGGAAAAAGCCCCTTAAGTAGATGTCTCCCTACTTCTTGTTCATTTTTTTAAATTTAATTTTTATGTTTACCACAGCAAGTTTGATTACAAAGTTTGGCTTGTTCTAGGTGTGCAAGATGTGGTTCTTTGACACATACACATATGTCTTTTCTTCCTGGAATCCTTTTCCCATGTACGTTATGACAGAACGTTGAGTAGTCTTCTCTTGGTATTCCGTAGGTCTTTGGTGATTATATATTTCCCCTGTGTTTGTATACGTCTGTTAACCCTGATATGCTAATGTATCCAATCCTCACAAATTTCCATTGGGGAACCATAAGTTTGTTTAATGAATCTGTGGTTGGCCTTCTCTGTGGAAATATCTTCACTGGTATGAATTTATAGGTAATACCTATAAGTGATATCATAGGATATGTGTCTTTCTCTTTCTGACATACTACAAGTTGTGTGATTACCTCTAGACTCATCTACGGTGCTGCAAATGGCATCGTGTTCTTTATTTCCTTGGCTAATACTCTGTCTGTACATGTACCAGTTCTTCTTTGTCCACTCATCTGTTGATGGACTTTTTGGTTGCTTCCATGACTTGGCTATTGTAATGCTGCGGCAATGCACATTTGCCTGCCTGTGTCTTTCCAATTCTGTCTTCTTAGGTTATAGGCCCAGGAGTGGGCCTGCTGGATCATATGGTAGCAAAATGTTTACCTTGTAAAGGCACCTCCATTCTGTTCTCATTAGTGGCTCTTACCAGGTCACGTCCCACTTAACGTTGAGGGTATGCACTTCTGCACAACACCTTCAGCATTTATTGTTTGTAGTTTTTTTGCTGAGGTTTATTCTGACTAGTGTGAGCTGGTCCATGTTTGTGGTTGGATTTGCCTGCGTCTCATAATCCATTGAAATTGAGCTTTCTGGCATGTCCTTTTTGTCTTCAAGCTGTGCGTACAGCTTACCTCTTCAAACAGTTTTCTTGAAGTATGTGTGACATTTAGAAAGATTTTGGCCATTACGCCCCTCAAGACGTTTTGAGGGCAGGTTTCATTTACAGCCCTCCAGTACTGGTGCATATGAAGTGACCCTTAGCACAGTTTTTAAAGCTGCTGTTGCAGGTCACGGACAGAGGGTGGCAGCATTTCTGCTTTTCCCAAACTTTTAACTAGGGAAACAGACTACCTTGCAGTGGTATTCCTCGGTTATAAATTAGAGTGGAATGTGCCTGGATAAACCCCGAAAAGCTGATGTTTCTTTACTTATGTTTGTTTTCTACATTGAGTTTATATTTTTTTATTGGAGTCATATTCCATTGTGTACATGGACCACTTTTTCTTTGTGCATTCCTCTGTTGATGGACATTTTCATAGCTTCCAAGTGTTGGCTATGATAAATATTGCTGGAGTGTAGGATTGCCAGTCTGTGTTTTTTTTTTATTTTTTGCGGTACGTGGGCCACTCACTGCCATGGCTACTCCCATTGCAGAGCACAGGCTCTGGACGCACAGGCCCAGCAGCCATAGCTCACGGGACCAGCCGCTCCACGGCGTGTGTGATTTTCCCGAACCAGGGCATGAACCCGTGTCCCCTTCTTCGGTGGAAGACCGTCAACCACTGTGCCACTCGTGAAGTCCAGCCTGTGTCTTTTTGATTCTCATCCTCTCAGTCGATAGGCCCAGCAGTGGGCATGCTTGATTGAATGGTAGCTCAGTATTTACGTTTTCAAGGCACCTCCTTTGTGTTTTCCTTACTGGCTCTTACCATGTCCCACATTGAACCAAGGCTAGGCATTTCTCCACAACCCCTTCAGCATTTATTGTTTGCAGAATTTTTGCTGATGGCCATTCTGACTGGTGTGAGCTGATAGGACTTTTGTAATTTGGATTTGCATGTCTTTAATTCTTTCTAAGGTTCATTTTCCCACACCTTTTAAAATTTCTGTTAAAGAAAAAATGAAAAAAATGGAGAATACAATTAACGTCCTGAAATTGTCTTCTTGAAAGGTTGCCCTCAAAATTGATGTTTTGGTCAATATTCGCCCCCAGGACTGTTTTTGAGGGCAGGTGTCATTCACAGGCCTGTAATGAGTGTGAATATTTAGTGACCATTAGCACTGCGTTTAAAGCTGCTGTTGTGGTAAACGGCCACTAGGCGGCAGCATTTCTCCATTCCCAAATCTGGTTACTAGGGCAGCAGAGCCCTTCTGGAATCCCTGTTCCTAAGTTGTAAATTGAAATGGAATGTGCCAGGAGAAACCCCCATAAGTTTATGTTACATTATTTCCTGTTTGTTGTTTTAGTTTTTTTTAATTGGGGTAATGATTAGAATATTGTTTGTGCTAGGTGTAGACAATCTGGTTCATTTGTGCATAACATATATATATCTATCTATATCTATATCTATATCTATATATATTCATGTACAGATCCACTTCCCATGTAAATTATGGCAGAGTGTTCCATAGACCTCCCTTACTATACGGTCGGTCTTTTGATATATGTATTTATTAGGTATTTGTACACGTATGGTAACCCTAATCTCTAATTTTTCCATTCCCCCCACCTTTCCTTTTAGACAAGCATAGTTTGTTTTCTAAGTGTGTGAGTGTCTTTCTCTGTGCAAATAAGTTCATTTGTGTCAGTTGTTCGATAACGCCTATAAGTGATATCATAGGATATGTCTTTTGCTTTCCGACTTACCTCATGTTCTGTGATTATCTCTAGGCTCAACTATGGTGCCTCAAAGAGCAGTGTTTCATTGTTTTTCATGGCTAATATTCTATTGTGTACATGAACCACTTCTTCTTTTTCAACTGATATGGTGATGGACATTTTGGTTGCTTCCGTGTCTTGGCTATTGTGAAAATTCCTGCAGTGCAGCTGTTGAAGCCTGTGCCTTCTCGACTCTGGACTTGTCAGGTGAGAGTCTCAGCGGTGGGCCTGCTGAACGGAATGGTGGCTCAATTTTTACTTTTAAACGCAGCTCCTTTCTATTCTCATTATTGGCTGTCACCACTTTACATCTCACCAGCAGCTAGAGGGTACACAGTTCTCTAAAACCCCTTCAGCATGTAATGTTTGTAGACTTTTAGTTGATGGTAGTTGACATGTGTGAGTTGAAACCTTTTTGGAGGTTAGATCTGCATGAGTCTAATAATTACTGATGTGGAGCTTTTATCCATTTTCCTCTTTTTTGAAAGTGAGTGAGTAAAACTTAGCCCTCCATACAATCTCCTTGAAAAATTTGAGAGTTTTGAAACTTTTTGGCCATTCCCTACCTCCGCACAATTTTTTAGGGCAGATGTCCTTTACAGCCCTGAATCCTTGTGAATGTTAAGTGACCATTAGCTGTGGGTTTAAAGCCGCTCTTGTGGGAAACGGCCACGAGGCGGCAGCCTTTCTTCATTTCCAACTCTGGGTTTTTGGGCCACAGAGCTTTCCTGGCAATCGTGTTAGTAAGCTGCGAATTAGAGTGGAATGTGCCAGCGCAAACACCCAAGGGCTTATATCTCCTAAATTGTTGTTTGTTATTTAAATTTAATTTTTTAAATTATCAGAGCAAATTTGATCAAAATGTAGATTCTCCTAGGTGTACAGTTTCTGGTTCATCCTATCAGTGTATCTGTCTATTCCTGTTTGGATCCTTTCCCGTGTATGTTATTATAGAGTGTTGAGTAGACCGCTCTTCGTATTCCCTAGGTATTTTGTGATTATATATTTCCTATGTATTAGTATATGTCTGTTAACCCCCATATCCTAATTCATACAATCCTTACACCTTTCCATTTGGTTAAACATAATTTGGTGTTCTGAATTTATGTGTGTCCTTCTCTTGGGGATTATTTCATGAGTATCAATTTTTAGGTAACACCTATAAGTGACGTCATAGGATGTCGGCCTTTCGGTTGCTTTCTTACTTCAAGTTGGGTGATTATCTCTTGGTCCTTCTATGGTGGTGCCAACGGCACAGTTCTGTGCTTTTTCATGGCTAATATTCCATTGTGTACATGGGCGACTTCTTCTTGGTGCATTTTTCTGTTGATGGACATTTTGGTTTCTTCCAGGTCCTGGCTATGGTACATTTTGCTGCAGTGCGGGATTGCCCACCTGTGTCTTTTTGATTCTGGTCTACTCCAGTGATAGTCCCATGAGTGGGCCTACCACATCACATGGTAGCTCCATTATTACCCTTAAACGCACCTCCATTCTGCTCTCACTACTGGCTCTTACCAGGTTACATCCCACCGGCAGCTAAAGGGTACGCAGTTCTCTAAAACCCCTTCAGCCTTTATTGTTTGTAGACATTTTTTACTGATGATCATTCTGACGGCTGTGAGGTGAACGTTTGTGTACACTGGATTTGCATGGCTTTATTAATTCCTGCTGTTCAGCCTTTTTCCATTCCCGTTTTTTTAAGAAAAAAGAAATAAAGAAAAAGAAACAGAAGACAAATGTGCATAAATTATGCCTCTTGAAACTGTCGGTTTGAAATATGGACGCCTTTTGAATTTTTTGGTCGACATACGACCCCAGGATTGGTTTTCCGGGCAGGTGTGATTTACAGGCCTGCAAGTATTTTGAATATCAACTGACCATTGATGCTGGGATGAAAGCTGCTGTTGTGTGAAACGCCCACAAGGTGGCAGCAGTTCTACTTTACCAAATCTGGTGACTAGGGCAACAGAGCCTCAATGGAAGTCGTGTTCTAGGTTGTAATTTAGAATGGAATGTGCCAGGAAAAAGCCCCTTAAGTAGATGTCTCCCTACTTCTTGTTCATTTTTTTAAATTTAATTTTTATGTTTACCACAGCAAGTTTGATTACAAAGTTTGGCTTGTTCTAGGTGTGCAAGATGTGGTTCTTTGACACATACACATATGTCTTTTCTTCCTGGAATCCTTTTCCCATGTACGTTATGACAGAACGTTGAGTAGTCTTCTCTTGGTATTCCGTAGGTCTTTGGTGATTATATATTTCCCCTGTGTTTGTATACGTCTGTTAACCCTGATATGCTAATGTATCCAATCCTCACAAATTTCCATTGGGGAACCATAATAAGTTTCTTTAATGAATCTGTGGTTGGCCTTCTCTGTGGAAATATCTTCACTGGTATGAATTTATAGGTAATACCTATAAGTGATATCATAGGATATGTGTCTTTCTCTTTCTGACATACTACAAGTTGTGTGATTACCTCTAGACTCATCTACGGTGCTGCAAATGGCATCATGTCCTTTATTTCCTTGGCTAATACTCTGTCTGTACATGTACCAGTTCTTCTTTGTCCACTCATCTGTTGATGGACTTTTTGGTTGCTTCCATGACTTGGCTATTGTAATGCTGCGGCAATGCACATTTGCCTGCCTGTGTCTTTCCAATTCTGTCTTCTTAGGTTATAGGCCCAGGAGTGGGCCTGCTGGATCATATGGTAGCAAAATGTTTACCTTGTAAAGGCACCTCCATTCTGTTCTCATTAGTGGCTCTTACCAGGTCACGTCCCACTTAACGTTGAGGGTATGCACTTCTGCACAACACCTTCAGCATTTATTGTTTGTAGTTTTTTTGCTGAGGTTTATTCTGACTAGTGTGAGCTGGTCCATATTTGTGGTTGGATTTGCCTGCGTCTCATAATCCATTGAAATTGAGCTTTCTGGCATGTCCTTTTTGTCTTCAAGCTGTGCGTACAGCTTACCTCTTCAAACTGTTTTCTTGAAGTATGTGTGACATTTAGAAAGATTTTGGCCATTACGCCCCTCAAGACGTTTTGAGGGCAGGTTTCATTTACAGCCCTCCAGTACTGGTGCATATGAAGTGACCCTTAGCACAGTTTTTAAAGCTGCTGTTGCAGGTCACGGACAGAGGGTGGCAGCATTTCTGCTTTTCCCAAACTTTTAACTAGGGAAACAGACTACCTTGCAGTGGTATTCCTCGGTTATAAATTAGAGTGGAATGTGCCTGGATAAACCCCGAAAAGCTGATGTTTCTTTACTTATGTTTGTTTTCTACATTGAATTTATATTTTTTTTATTGGAGTCATATTCCATTGTGTACATGGACCACTTTTTCTTTGTGCATTCCTCTGTTGATGGACATTTTCACAGCTTCCAAGTGTTGGCTATGATAAATATTGCTGGAGTGTAGGATTGCCAGTCTGTGTTTTTTTTTTTATTTTTTGCGGTACGTGGGCCACTCACTGCCATGGCTACTCCCATTGCAGAGCACAGGCTGTGGACGCACAGGCCCAGCAGCCATAGCTCACGGGACCAGCCGCTCCGCGGCGTGTGTGATTTTCCCGAACCAGGGCATGAACCCGTGTCCCCTTCTTCGGTGGAAGACCGTCAACCACTGTGCCACTAGTGAAGTCCAGCCTGTGTCTTTTTGATTCTCATCCTCTCAGTCGATAGGCCCAGCAGTGGGCATGCTTGATTGAATGGTAGCTCAGTATTTACCTTTTCAAGGCACCTCCTTTGTGTTTTCCTTACTGGCTCTTACCATGTCCCACATTGAACCAAGGCTAGGCATTTCTCCACAACCCCTTCAGCATTTATTGTTTGCAGAATTTTTGCTGATGGCCATTCTGACTGGTGTGAGCTGATAGGACTTTTGTAATTTGGATTTGCATGTCTTTAATTCTTTCTAAGGTTCATTTTCCCACACCTTTTAAAATTTCTGTTAAAGAAAAAATGAAAAAAATGGAGAATACAATTAACGTCCTGAAATTGTCTTCTTGAAAGGTTGCCCTCAAAATTGATGTTTTGGTCAATATTCGCCCCCAGGACTGTTTTTGAGGGCAGGTGTCATTCACAGGCCTGTAATGAGTGTGAATATTTAGTGACCATTAGCACTGCGTTTAAAGCTGCTGTTGTGGTAAACGGCCACTAGGCGGCAGCATTTCTCCATTCCCAAATCTGGTTACTAGGGCAGCAGAGCCCTTCTGGAATCCCTGTTCCTAAGTTGTAAATTGAAATGGAATGTGCCAGGAGAAACCCCCATAAGTTTATGTTACATTATTTCCTGTTTGTTGTTTTAGTTTTTTTTTAATTGGGGTAATGATTAGAATATTGTTTGTGCTAGGTGTAGACAATCTGGTTCATTTGTGCATAACATATATATATCTATCTATATCTATATCTATATATATTCATGTACAGATCCACTTCCCATGTAAATTATGGCAGAGTGTTCCATAGACCTCCCTTACTATACGGTCGGTCTTTTGATATATGTATTTATTAGGTATTTGTACACGTATGGTAACCCTAATCTCTAATTTTTCCATTCCCCCCACCTTTCCTTTTAGACAAGCATAGTTTGTTTTCTAAGTGTGTGAGTGTCTTTCTCTGTGCAAATAAGTTCATTTGTGTCAGTTGTTCGATAACGCCTATAAGTGATATCATAGGATATGTCTTTTGCTTTCCGACTTACCTCATGTTCTGTGATTATCTCTAGGCTCAACTATGGTGCCTCAAAGAGCAGTGTTTCATTGTTTTTCATGGCTAATATTCTATTGTGTACATGAACCACTTCTTCTTTTTCAACTGATATGGTGATGGACATTTTGGTTGCTTCCGTGTCTTGGCTATTGTGAAAATTCCTGCAGTGCAGCTGTTGAAGCCTGTGCCTTCTCGACTCTGGACTTGTCAGGTGAGAGTCTCAGCGGTGGACCTGCTGAACGGAATGGTGGCTCAATTTTTACTTTTAAACGCAGCTCCTTTCTATTCTCATTATTGGCTGTCACCACTTTACATCTCACCAGCAGCTAGAGGGTACACAGTTCTCTAAAACCCCTTCAGCATGTAATGTTTGTAGACTTTTAGTTGATGGTAGTTGACATGTGTGAGTTGAAACCTTTTTGGAGGTTAGATCTGCATGAGTGTAATAATTACTGATGTGGAGCTTTTATCCATTTTCCTCTTTTTTGAAAGTGAGTGAGTAAAACTTAGCCCTCCATACAATCTCCTTGAAAAATTTGAGAGTTTTGAAACTTTTTGGCCATTCCCTACCTCCGCACAATTTTTTAGGGCAGGTGTCCTTTACAGCCCTGAATCCTTGTGAATGTTAAGTGACCATTAGCTGTGGGTTTAAAGCCGCTCTTGTGGGAAACGGCCACGAGGTGGCAGCATTTCTTCATGTCCAACTCTGGGTTTTTGGGCATCAGAGCTTTCCTGGCAATCGTGTTAGTAAGCTGCGAATTAGAGTGGAATGTGCCAGCGCAAACACCCAAGGGCTTATATCTCCTAAATTGTTGTTTGTTATTTAAATTTAATTTTTTAAATTATCAGAGCAAATTTGATCAAAATGTAGATTCTCCTAGGTGTACAGTTTCTGGTTCATCCTATCAGTGTATCTGTCTATTCCTGTTTGGATCCTTTCCCGTGTATGTTATTATAGAGTGTTGAGTAGACCGCTCTTCGTATTCCCTAGGTATTTTGTGATTATATATTTCCTATGTATTAGTATATGTCTGTTAACCCCCATATCCTAATTCATACAATCCTTACACCTTTCCATTTGGTTAAACATAATTTGGTGTTCTGAATTTATGTGTGTCCTTCTCTTGGGGATTATTTCATGAGTATCAATTTTTAGGTAACACCTATAAGTGACGTCATAGGATGTCGGCCTTTCGGTTGCTTTCTTACTTCAAGTTGGGTGATTATCTCTTGGTCCTTCTATGGTGGTGCCAACGGCACAGTTCTGTGCTTTTTCATGGCTAATATTCCATTGTGTACATGGGCGACTTCTTCTTGGTGCATTTTTCTGTTGATGGACATTTTGGTTTCTTCCAGGTCCTGGCTATGGTACATTTTGCTGCAGTGCGGGATTGCCCGCCTGTGTCTTTTTGATTCTGGTCTACACCAGTGATAGTCCCATGAGTGGGCCTACCACATCACATGGTAGCTCCATTATTACCCTTAAACGCACCTCCATTCTGCTCTCACTACTGGCTCTTACCAGGTTACATCCCACCGGCAGCTAAAGGGTACGCAGTTCTCTAAAACCCCTTCAGCCTTTATTGTTTGTAGACATTTTTTACTGATGATCATTCTGACGGCTGTGAGGTGAACGTTTGTGTACACTGGATTTGCATGGCTTTATTAATTCCTGCTGTTCAGCCTTTTTCCATTCCCGTTTTTTTAAGAAAAAAGAAATAAAGAAAAAGAAACAGAAGACAAATGTGCATAAATTATGCCTCTTGAAACTGTCGGTTTGAAATATGGACGCCTTTTGAATTTTTTGGTCGACATACGACCCCAGGATTGGTTTTCCGGGCAGGTGTGATTTACAGGCCTGCAAGTATTTTGAATATCAACTGACCATTGATGCTGGGATGAAAGCTGCTGTTGTGTGAAACGCCCACAAGGTGGCAGCAGTTCTGCTTTACCAAATCTGGTGACTAGGGCAACAGAGCCTCAATGGAAGTCGTGTTCTAGGTTGTAATTTAGAATGGAATGTGCCAGGAAAAAGCCCCTTAAGTAGATGTCTCCCTACTTCTTGTTCATTTTTTTAAATTTAATTTTTATGTTTACCACAGCAAGTTTGATTACAAAGTTTGGCTTGTTCTAGGTGTGCAAGATGTGGTTCTTTGACACATACACATATGTCTTTTCTTCCTGGAATCCTTTTCCCATGTACGTTATGACAGAACGTTGAGTAGTCTTCTCTTGGTATTCCGTAGGTCTTTGGTGATTATATATTTCCCCTGTGTTTGTATACGTCTGTTAACCCTGATATGCTAATGTATCCAATCCTCACAAATTTCCATTGGGGAACCATAAGTTTGTTTAATGAATCTGTGGTTGGCCTTCTCTGTGGAAATATCTTCACTGGTATGAATTTATAGGTAATACCTATAAGTGATATCATAGGATATGTGTCTTTCTCTTTCTGACATACTACAAGTTGTGTGATTACCTCTAGACTCATCTACGGTGCTGCAAATGGCATCGTGTTCTTTATTTCCTTGGCTAATACTCTGTCTGTACATGTACCAGTTCTTCTTTGTCCACTCATCTGTTGATGGACTTTTTGGTTGCTTCCATGACTTGGCTATTGTAATGCTGCGGCAATGCACATTTGCCTGCCTGTGTCTTTCCAATTCTGTCTTCTTAGGTTATAGGCCCAGGAGTGGGCCTGCTGGATCATATGGTAGCAAAATGTTTACCTTGTAAAGGCACCTCCATTCTGTTCTCATTAGTGGCTCTTACCAGGTCACGTCCCACTTAACGTTGAGGGTATGCACTTCTGCACAACACCTTCAGCATTTATTGTTTGTAGTTTTTTTGCTGAGGTTTATTCTGACTAGTGTGAGCTGGTCCATGTTTGTGGTTGGATTTGCCTGCGTCTCATAATCCATTGAAATTGAGCTTTCTGGCATGTCCTTTTTGTCTTCAAGCTGTGCGTACAGCTTACCTCTTCAAACTGTTTTCTTGAAGTATGTGTGACATTTAGAAAGATTTTGGCCATTACGCCCCTCAAGACGTTTTGAGGGCAGGTTTCATTTACAGCCCTCCAGTACTGGTGCATATGAAGTGACCCTTAGCACAGTTTTTAAAGCTACTGTTGCAGGTCACGGACAGAGGGTGGCAGCATTTCTGCTTTTCCCAAACTTTTAACTAGGGAAACAGACTACCTTGCAGTGGTATTCCTCGGTTATAAATTAGAGTGGAATGTGCCTGGATAAACCCCGAAAAGCTGATGTTTCTTTACTTATGTTTGTTTTCTACATTGAATTTATATTTTTTTATTGGAGTCATATTCCATTGTGTACATGGACCACTTTTTCTTTGTGCATTCCTCTGTTGATGGACATTTTCATAGCTTCCAAGTGTTGGCTATGATAAATATTGCTGGAGTGTAGGATTGCCAGTCTGTGTTTTTTTTTTTATTTTTTGCGGTACGTGGGCCACTCACTGCCATGGCTACTCCCATTGCAGAGCACAGGCTCTGGACGCACAGGCCCAGCAGCCATAGCTCACGGGACCAGCCGCTCCGCGGCGTGTGTGATTTTCCCGAACCAGGGCATGAACCCGTGTCCCCTTCTTCGGTGGAAGACCGTCAACCACTGTGCCACTCGTGAAGTCCAGCCTGTGTCTTTTTGATTCTCATCCTCTCAGTCGATAGGCCCAGCAGTGGGCATGCTTGATTGAATGGTAGCTCAGTATTTACCTTTTCAAGGCACCTCCTTTGTGTTTTCCTTACTGGCTCTTACCATGTCCCACATTGAACCAAGGCTAGGCATTTCTCCACAACCCCTTCAGCATTTATTGTTTGCAGAATTTTTGCTGATGGCCATTCTGACTGGTGTGAGCTGATAGGACTTTTGTAATTTGGATTTGCATGTCTTTAATTCTTTCTAAGGTTCATTTTCCCACACCTTTTAAAATTTCTGTTAAAGAAAAAATGAAAAAAATGGAGAATACAATTAACGTCCTGAAATTGTCTTCTTGAAAGGTTGCCCTCAAAATTGATGTTTTGGTCAATATTCGCCCCCAGGACTGTTTTTGAGGGCAGGTGTCATTCACAGGCCTGTAATGAGTGTGAATATTTAGTGACCATTAGCACTGCGTTTAAAGCTGCTGTTGTGGTAAACGGCCACTAGGCGGCAGCATTTCTCCATTCCCAAATCTGGTTACTAGGGCAGCAGAGCCCTTCTGGAATCCCTGTTCCTAAGTTGTAAATTGAAATGGAATGTGCCAGGAGAAACCCCCATAAGTTTATGTTACATTATTTCCTGTTTGTTGTTTTAGTTTTTTTTTAATTGTGGTAATGATTAGAATATTGTTTGTGCTAGGTGTAGACAATCTGGTTCATTTGTGCATAACATATATATATCTATCTATATCTATATCTATATCTATATATATTCATGTACAGATCCACTTCCCATGTAAATTATGGCAGAGTGTTCCATAGACCTCCCTTACTATACGGTCGGTCTTTTGATATATGTATTTATTAGGTATTTGTACACGTATGGTAACCCTAATCTCTAATTTTTCCATTCCCCCCACCTTTCCTTTTAGACAAGCATAGTTTGTTTTCTAAGTGTGTGAGTGTCTTTCTCTGTGCAAATAAGTTCATTTGTGTCAGTTGTTCGATAACGCCTATAAGTGATATCATAGGATATGTCTTTTGCTTTCCGACTTACCTCATGTTCTGTGATTATCTCTAGGCTCAACTATGGTGCCTCAAAGAGCAGTGTTTCATTGTTTTTCATGGCTAATATTCTATTGTGTACATGAACCACTTCTTCTTTTTCAACTGATATGGTGATGGACATTTTGGTTGCTTCCGTGTCTTGGCTATTGTGAAAATTCCTGCAGTGCAGCTGTTGAAGCCTGTGCCTTCTCGACTCTGGACTTGTCAGGTGAGAGTCTCAGCGGTGGACCTGCTGAACGGAATGGTGGCTCAATTTTTACTTTTAAACGCAGCTCCTTTCTATTCTCATTATTGGCTGTCACCACTTTACATCTCACCAGCAGCTAGAGGGTACACAGTTCTCTAAAACCCCTTCAGCATGTAATGTTTGTAGACTTTTAGTTGATGGTAGTTGACATGTGTGAGTTGAAACCTTTTTGGAGGTTAGATCTGCATGAGTGTAATAATTACTGATGTGGAGCTTTTATCCATTTTCCTCTTTTTTGAAAGTGAGTGAGTAAAACTTAGCCCTCCATACAATCTCCTTGAAAAATTTGAGAGTTTTGAAACTTTTTGGCCATTCCCTACCTCCGCACAATTTTTTAGGGCAGGTGTCCTTTACAGCCCTGAATCCTTGTGAATGTTAAGTGACCATTAGCTGTGGGTTTAAAGCCGCTCTTGTGGGAAACGGCCACGAGGTGGCAGCATTTCTTCATGTCCAACTCTGGGTTTTTGGGCAACAGAGCTTTCCTGGCAATCGTGTTAGTAAGCTGCGAATTAGAGTGGAATGTGCCAGCGCAAACACCCAAGGGCTTATATCTCCTAAATTGTTGTTTGTTATTTAAATTTAATTTTTTAAATTATCAGAGCAAATTTGATCAAAATGTAGATTCTCCTAGGTGTACAGTTTCTGGTTCATCCTATCAGTGTATCTGTCTATTCCTGTTTGGATCCTTTCCCGTGTATGTTATTATAGAGTGTTGAGGAGACCGCTCTTCGTATTCCCTAGGTATTTTGTGATTATATATTTCCTATGTATTAGTATATGTCTGTTAACCCCCATATCCTAATTCATACAATCCTTACACCATTCCATTTGGTTAAACATAATTTGGTTTTCTGAATCTATGTGTGTCCTTCTCTTGGAGATTATTTCATGAGTATCAATTTTTAGGTAACACCTATAAGTGACGTCATAGGATGTCGGCCTTTCGGTTGCTTTCTTACTTCAAGTTGGGTGATTATCTCTTGGTCCTTCTATGGTGGTGCCAACGGCACAGTTCTGTGCTTTTTCATGGCTAATATTCCATTGTGTACATGGGCGACTTCTTCTTGGTGCATTTTTCTGTTGATGGACATTTTGGTTTCTTCCAGGTCCTGGCTATGGTACATTTTGCTGCAGTGCGGGATTGCCCGCCTGTGTCTTTTTGATTCTGGTCTACACCAGTGATAGTCCCATGAGTGGGCCTACCACATCACATGGTAGCTCCATTATTACCCTTAAACGCACCTCCATTCTGCTCTCACTACTGGCTCTTACCAGGTTACATCCCACCGGCAGCTAAAGGGTACGCAGTTCTCTAAAACCCCTTCAGCCTTTATTGTTTGTAGACATTTTTTACTGATGATCATTCTGACGGCTGTGAGGTGAACGTTTGTGTACACTGGATTTGCATGGCTTTATTAATTCCTGCTGTTCAGCCTTTTTCCATTCCCGTTTTTTTAAGAAAAAAGAAATAAAGAAAAAGAAACAGAAGACAAATGTGCATAAATTATGCCTCTTGAAACTGTCGGTTTGAAATATGGACGCCTTTTGAATTTTTTGGTCGACATACGACCCCAGGATTGGTTTTCCGGGCAGGTGTGATTTACAGGCCTGCAAGTATTTTGAATATCAACTGACCATTGATGCTGGGATGAAAGCTGCTGTTGTGTGAAACGCCCACAAGGTGGCAGCAGTTCTGCTTTACCAAATCTGGTGACTAGGGCAACAGAGCCTCAATGGAAGTCGTGTTCTAGGTTGTAATTTAGAATGGAATGTGCCAGGAAAAAGCCCCTTAAGTAGATGTCTCCCTACTTCTTGTTCATTTTTTTAAATTTAATTTTTATGTTTACCACAGCAAGTTTGATTACAAAGTTTGGCTTGTTCTAGGTGTGCAAGATGTGGTTCTTTGACACATACACATATGTCTTTTCTTCCTGGAATCCTTTTCCCATGTACGTTATGACAGAACGTTGAGTAGTCTTCTCTTGGTATTCCGTAGGTCTTTGGTGATTATATATTTCCCCTGTGTTTGTATACGTCTGTTAACCCTGATATGCTAATGTATCCAATCCTCACAAATTTCCATTGGGGAACCATAAGTTTGTTTAATGAATCTGTGGTTGGCCTTCTCTGTGGAAATATCTTCACTGGTATGAATTTATAGGTAATACCTATAAGTGATATCATAGGATATGTGTCTTTCTCTTTCTGACATACTACAAGTTGTGTGATTACCTCTAGACTCATCTACGGTGCTGCAAATGGCATCGTGTTCTTTATTTCCTTGGCTAATACTCTGTCTGTACATGTACCAGTTCTTCTTTGTCCACTCATCTGTTGATGGACTTTTTGGTTGCTTCCATGACTTGGCTATTGTAATGCTGCGGCAATGCACATTTGCCTGCCTGTGTCTTTCCAATTCTGTCTTCTTAGGTTATAGGCCCAGGAGTGGGCCTGCTGGATCATATGGTAGCAAAATGTTTACCTTGTAAAGGCACCTCCATTCTGTTCTCATTAGTGGCTCTTACCAGGTCACGTCCCACTTAACGTTGAGGGTATGCACTTCTGCACAACACCTTCAGCATTTATTGTTTGTAGTTTTTTTGCTGAGGTTTATTCTGACTAGTGTGAGCTGGTCCATGTTTGTGGTTGGATTTGCCTGCGTCTCATAATCCATTGAAATTGAGCTTTCTGGCATGTCCTTTTTGTCTTCAAGCTGTGCGTACAGCTCACCTCTTCAAACAGTTTTCTTGAAGTATGTGTGACATTTAGAAAGATTTTGGCCATTACGCCCCTCAAGACGTTTTGAGGGCAGGTTTCATTTACAGCCCTCCAGTACTGGTGCATATGAAGTGACCCTTAGCACAGTTTTTAAAGCTGCTGTTGCAGGTCACGGGCAGAGGGTGGCAGCATTTCTGCTTTTCCCAAACTTTTAACTAGGGAAACAGACTACCTTGCAGTGGTATTCCTCGGTTATAAATTAGAGTGGAATGTGCCTGGATAAACCCCGAAAAGCTGATGTTTCTTTACTTATGTTTGTTTTCTACATTGAGTTTATATTTTTTTATTGGAGTCATATTCCATTGTGTACATGGACCACTTTTTCTTTGTGCATTCCTCTGTTGATGGACATTTTCATAGCTTCCAAGTGTTGGCTATGATAAATATTGCTGGAGTGTAGGATTGCCAGTCTGTGTTTTTTTTTTTTTATTTTTTGCGGTACGTGGGCCACTCACTGCCATGGCTACTCCCATTGCAGAGCACAGGCTCTGGATGCACAGGCCCAGCAGCCATAGCTCACGGGACCAGCCGCTCCACGGCGTGTGTGATTTTCCCGAACCAGGGCATGAACCCGTGTCCCCTTCTTCGGTGGAAGACCGTCAACCACTGTGCCACTCGTGAAGTCCAGCCTGTGTCTTTTTGATTCTCATCCTCTCAGTCGATAGGCCCAGCAGTGGGCATGCTTGATTGAATGGTAGCTCAGTATTTACCTTTTCAAGGCACCTCCTTTGTGTTTTCCTTACTGGCTCTTACCATGTCCCACATTGAACCAAGGCTAGGCATTTCTCCACAACCCCTTCAGCATTTATTGTTTGCAGAATTTTTGCTGATGGCCATTCTGACTGGTGTGAGCTGATAGGACTTTTGTAATTTGGATTTGCATGTCTTTAATTCTTTCTAAGGTTCATTTTCCCACACCTTTTAAAATTTCTGTTAAAGAAAAAATGAAAAAAATGGAGAATACAATTAACGTCCTGAAATTGTCTTCTTGAAAGGTTGCCCTCAAAATTGATGTTTTGGTCAATATTCGCCCCCAGGACTGTTTTTGAGGGCAGGTGTCATTCACAGGCCTGTAATGAGTGTGAATATTTAGTGACCATTAGCACTGCGTTTAAAGCTGCTGTTGTGGTAAACGGCCACTAGGCGGCAGCATTTCTCCATTCCCAAATCTGGTTACTAGGGCAGCAGAGCCCTTCTGGAATCCCTGTTCCTAAGTTGTAAATTGAAATGGAATGTGCCAGGAGAAACCCCCATAAGTTTATGTTACATTATTTCCTGTTTGTTGTTTTAGTTTTTTTTAATTGGGGTAATGATTAGAATATT
Organism: Mesoplodon mirus; assembly: GCF_964341445.2. Classification (NCBI taxonomy): domain Eukaryota; kingdom Metazoa; phylum Chordata; class Mammalia; order Artiodactyla; family Ziphiidae; genus Mesoplodon; species Mesoplodon mirus. The sequence goes on from NC_138981.1 coordinate 141,570,322, forward strand.
GTTTGTGCTAGGTGTAGACAATCTGGTTCATTTGTGCATAACATATATATATCTATCTATATCTATATCTATATCTATATCTATATATATTCATGTACAGATCCACTTCCCATGTAAATTATGGCAGAGTGTTCCATAGACCTCCCTTACTATACGGTCGGTCTTTTGATATATGTATTTATTAGGTATTTGTACACGTATGGTAACCCTAATCTCTAATTTTTCCATTCCCCCCACCTTTCCTTTTAGACAAGCATAGTTTGTTTTCTAAGTGTGTGAGTGTCTTTCTCTGTGCAAATAAGTTCATTTGTGTCAGTTGTTCGATAACGCCTATAAGTGATATCATAGGATATGTCTTTTGCTTTCCGACTTACCTCATGTTCTGTGATTATCTCTAGGCTCAACTATGGTGCCTCAAAGAGCAGTGTTTCATTGTTTTTCATGGCTAATATTCTATTGTGTACATGAACCACTTCTTCTTTTTCAACTGATATGGTGATGGACATTTTGGTTGCTTCCGTGTCTTGGCTATTGTGAAAATTCCTGCAGTGCAGCTGTTGAAGCCTGTGCCTTCTCGACTCTGGACTTGTCAGGTGAGAGTCTCAGCGGTGGACCTGCTGAACGGAATGGTGGCTCAATTTTTACTTTTAAACGCAGCTCCTTTCTATTCTCATTATTGGCTGTCACCACTTTACATCTCACCAGCAGCTAGAGGGTACACAGTTCTCTAAAACCCCTTCAGCATGTAATGTTTGTAGACTTTTAGTTGATGGTAGTTGACATGTGTGAGTTGAAACCTTTTTGGAGGTTAGATCTGCATGAGTGTAATAATTACTGATGTGGAGCTTTTATCCATTTTCCTCTTTTTTGAAAGTGAGTGAGTAAAACTTAGCCCTCCATACAATCTCCTTGAAAAATTTGAGAGTTTTGAAACTTTTTGGCCATTCCCTACCTCCGCACAATTTTTTAGGGCAGGTGTCCTTTACAGCCCTGAATCCTTGTGAATGTTAAGTGACCATTAGCTGTGGGTTTAAAGCCGCTCTTGTGGGAAACGGCCACGAGGTGGCAGCATTTCTTCATGTCCAACTCTGGGTTTTTGGGCATCAGAGCTTTCCTGGCAATCGTGTTAGTAAGCTGCGAATTAGAGTGGAATGTGCCAGCGCAAACACCCAAGGGCTTATATCTCCTAAATTGTTGTTTGTTATTTAAATTTAATTTTTTAAATTATCAGAGCAAATTTGATCAAAATGTAGATTCTCCTAGGTGTACAGTTTCTGGTTCATCCTATCAGTGTATCTGTCTATTCCTCTTTGGATCCTTTCCCGTGTATGTTATTATAGAGTGTTGAGTAGACCGCTCTTCGTATTCCCTAGGTATTTTGTGATTATATATTTCCTATGTATTAGTATATGTCTGTTAACCCCCATATCCTAATTCATACAATCCTTACACCTTTCCATTTGGTTAAACATAATTTGGTGTTCTGAATTTATGTGTATCCTTCTCTTGGGGATTATTTCATGAGTATCAATTTTTAGGTACCACCTATAAGTGACGTCATAGGATGTCGGCCTTTCGGTTGCTTTCTTACTTCAAGTTGGGTGATTATCTCTTGGTCCTTCTATGGTGGTGCCAACGGCACAGTTCTGTGCTTTTTCATGGCTAATATTCCATTGTGTACATGGGCGACTTCTTCTTGGTGCATTTTTCTGTTGATGGACATTTTGGTTTCTTCCAGGTCCTGGCTATGGTACATTTTGCTGCAGTGCGGGATTGCCCGCCTGTGTCTTTTTGATTCTGGTCTACACCAGTGATAGTCCCATGAGTGGGCCTACCACATCACATGGTAGCTCCATTATTACCCTTAAACGCACCTCCATTCTGCTCTCACTACTGGCTCTTACCAGGTTACATCCCACCGGCAGCTAAAGGGTACGCAGTTCTCTAAAACCCCTTCAGCCTTTATTGTTTGTAGACATTTTTTACTGATGATCATTCTGACGGCTGTGAGGTGAACGTTTGTGTACACTGGATTTGCATGGCTTTATTAATTCCTGCTGTTCAGCCTTTTTCCATTCCCGTTTTTTTAAGAAAAAAGAAATAAAGAAAAAGAAACAGAAGACAAATGTGCATAAATTATGCCTCTTGAAACTGTCGGTTTGAAATATGGACGCCTTTTGAATTTTTTGGTCGACATACGACCCCAGGATTGGTTTTCCGGGCAGGTGTGATTTACAGGCCTGCAAGTATTTTGAATATCAACTGACCATTGATGCTGGGATGAAAGCTGCTGTTGTGTGAAACGCCCACAAGGTGGCAGCAGTTCTGCTTTACCAAATCTGGTGACTAGGGCAACAGAGCCTCAATGGAAGTCGTGTTCTAGGTTGTAATTTAGAATGGAATGTGCCAGGAAAAAGCCCCTTAAGTAGATGTCTCCCTACTTCTTGTTCATTTTTTTAAATTTAATTTTTATGTTTACCACAGCAAGTTTGATTACAAAGTTTGGCTTGTTCTAGGTGTGCAAGATGTGGTTCTTTGACACATACACATATGTCTTTTCTTCCTGGAATCCTTTTCCCATGTACGTTATGACAGAACGTTGAGTAGTCTTCTCTTGGTATTCCGTAGGTCTTTGGTGATTATATATTTCCCCTGTGTTTGTATACGTCTGTTAACCCTGATATGCTAATGTATCCAATCCTCACAAATTTCCATTGGGGAACCATAAGTTTGTTTAATGAATCTGTGGTTGGCCTTCTCTGTGGAAATATCTTCACTGGTATGAATTTATAGGTAATACCTATAAGTGATATCATAGGATATGTGTCTTTCTCTTTCTGACATACTACAAGTTGTGTGATTACCTCTAGACTCATCTACGGTGCTGCAAATGGCATCGTGTTCTTTATTTCCTTGGCTAATACTCTGTCTGTACATGTACCAGTTCTTCTTTGTCCACTCATCTGTTGATGGACTTTTTGGTTGCTTCCATGACTTGGCTATTGTAATGCTGCGGCAATGCACATTTGCCTGCCTGTGTCTTTCCAATTCTGTCTTCTTAGGTTATAGGCCCAGGAGTGGGCCTGCTGGATCATATGGTAGCAAAATGTTTACCTTGTAAAGGCACCTCCATTCTGTTCTCATTAGTGGCTCTTACCAGGTCACGTCCCACTTAACGTTGAGGGTATGCACTTCTGCACAACACCTTCAGCATTTATTGTTTGTAGTTTTTTTGCTGAGGTTTATTCTGACTAGTGTGAGCTGGTCCATGTTTGTGGTTGGATTTGCCTGCGTCTCATAATCCATTGAAATTGAGCTTTCTGGCATGTCCTTTTTGTCTTCAAGCTGTGCGTACAGCTCACCTCTTCAAACAGTTTTCTTGAAGTATGTGTGACATTTAGAAAGATTTTGGCCATTACGCCCCTCAAGACGTTTTGAGGGCAGGTTTCATTTACAGCCCTCCAGTACTGGTGCATATGAAGTGACCCTTAGCACAGTTTTTAAAGCTGCTGTTGCAGGTCACGGACAGAGGGTGGCAGCATTTCTGCTTTTCCCAAACTTTTAACTAGGGAAACAGACTACCTTGCAGTGGTATTCCTCGGTTATAAATTAGAGTGGAATGTGCCTGGATAAACCCCGAAAAGCTGATGTTTCTTTACTTATGTTTGTTTTCTACATTGAGTTTATATTTTTTTATTGGAGTCATATTCCATTGTGTACATGGACCACTTTTTCTTTGTGCATTCCTCTGTTGATGGACATTTTCATAGCTTCCAAGTGTTGGCTATGATAAATATTGCTGGAGTGTAGGATTGCCAGTCTGTGTTTTTTTTTTATTTTTTGCGGTACGTGGGCCACTCACTGCCATGGCTACTCCCATTGCAGAGCACAGGCTCTGGACGCACAGGCCCAGCAGCCATAGCTCACGGGACCAGCCGCTCCGCGGCGTGTGTGATTTTCCCGAACCAGGGCATGAACCCGTGTCCCCTTCTTCGGTGGAAGACCGTCAACCACTGTGCCACTCGTGAAGTCCAGCCTGTGTCTTTTTGATTCTCATCCTCTCAGTCGATAGGCCCAGCAGTGGGCATGCTTGATTGAATGGTAGCTCAGTATTTACCTTTTCAAGGCACCTCCTTTGTGTTTTCCTTACTGGCTCTTACCATGTCCCACATTGAACCAAGGCTAGGCATTTCTCCACAACCCCTTCAGCATTTATTGTTTGCAGAATTTTTGCTGATGGCCATTCTGACTGGTGTGAGCTGATAGGACTTTTGTAATTTGGATTTGCATGTCTTTAATTCTTTCTAAGGTTCATTTTCCCACACCTTTTAAAATTTCTGTTAAAGAAAAAATGAAAAAAATGGAGAATACAATTAACGTCCTGAAATTGTCTTCTTGAAAGGTTGCCCTCAAAATTGATGTTTTGGTCAATATTCGCCCCCAGGACTGTTTTTGAGGGCAGGTGTCATTCACAGGCCTGTAATGAGTGTGAATATTTAGTGACCATTAGCACTGCGTTTAAAGCTGCTGTTGTGGTAAACGGCCACTAGGCGGCAGCATTTCTCCATTCCCAAATCTGGTTACTAGGGCAGCAGAGCCCTTCTGGAATCCCTGTTCCTAAGTTGTAAATTGAAATGGAATGTGCCAGGAGAAACCCCCATAAGTTTATGTTACATTATTTCCTGTTTGTTGTTTTAGTTTTTTTTAATTGGGGTAATGATTAGAATATTGTTTGTGCTAGGTGTAGACAATCTGGTTCATTTGTGCATAACATATATATATCTATCTATATCTATATCTATATCTATATCTATATATATTCATGTACAGATCCACTTCCCATGTAAATTATGGCAGAGTGTTCCATAGACCTCCCTTACTATACGGTCGGTCTTTTGATATATGTATTTATTAGGTATTTGTACACGTATGGTAACCCTAATCTCTAATTTTTCCATTCCCCCCACCTTTCCTTTTAGACAAGCATAGTTTGTTTTCTAAGTGTGTGAGTGTCTTTCTCTGTGCAAATAAGTTCATTTGTGTCAGTTGTTCGATAACGCCTATAAGTGATATCATAGGATATGTCTTTTGCTTTCCGACTTACCTCATGTTCTGTGATTATCTCTAGGCTCAACTATGGTGCCTCAAAGAGCAGTGTTTCATTGTTTTTCATGGCTAATATTCTATTGTGTACATGAACCACTTCTTCTTTTTCAACTGATATGGTGATGGACATTTTGGTTGCTTCCGTGTCTTGGCTATTGTGAAAATTCCTGCAGTGCAGCTGTTGAAGCCTGTGCCTTCTCGACTCTGGACTTGTCAGGTGAGAGTCTCAGCGGTGGACCTGCTGAACGGAATGGTGGCTCAATTTTTACTTTTAAACGCAGCTCCTTTCTATTCTCATTATTGGCTGTCACCACTTTACATCTCACCAGCAGCTAGAGGGTACACAGTTCTCTAAAACCCCTTCAGCATGTAATGTTTGTAGACTTTTAGTTGATGGTAGTTGACATGTGTGAGTTGAAACCTTTTTGGAGGTTAGATCTGCATGAGTGTAATAATTACTGATGTGGAGCTTTTATCCATTTTCCTCTTTTTTGAAAGTGAGTGAGTAAAACTTAGCCCTCCATACAATCTCCTTGAAAAATTTGAGAGTTTTGAAACTTTTTGGCCATTCCCTACCTCCGCACAATTTTTTAGGGCAGGTGTCCTTTACAGCCCTGAATCCTTGTGAATGTTAAGTGACCATTAGCTGTGGGTTTAAAGCCGCTCTTGTGGGAAACGGCCACGAGGTGGCAGCATTTCTTCATGTCCAACTCTGGGTTTTTGGGCATCAGAGCTTTCCTGGCAATCGTGTTAGTAAGCTGCGAATTAGAGTGGAATGTGCCAGCGCAAACACCCAAGGGCTTATATCTCCTAAATTGTTGTTTGTTATTTAAATTTAATTTTTTAAATTATCAGAGCAAATTTGATCAAAATGTAGATTCTCCTAGGTGTACAGTTTCTGGTTCATCCTATCAGTGTATCTGTCTATTCCTCTTTGGATCCTTTCCCGTGTATGTTATTATAGAGTGTTGAGTAGACCGCTCTTCGTATTCCCTAGGTATTTTGTGATTATATATTTCCTATGTATTAGTATATGTCTGTTAACCCCCATATCCTAATTCATACAATCCTTACACCTTTCCATTTGGTTAAACATAATTTGGTGTTCTGAATTTATGTGTATCCTTCTCTTGGGGATTATTTCATGAGTATCAATTTTTAGGTAACACCTATAAGTGACATCATAGGATGTCGGCCTTTCGGTTGCTTTCTTACTTCAAGTTGGGTGATTATCTCTTGGTCCTTCTATGGTGGTGCCAACGGCACAGTTCTGTGCTTTTTCATGGCTAATATTCCATTGTGTACATGGGCGACTTCTTCTTGGTGCATTTTTCTGTTGATGGACATTTTGGTTTCTTCCAGGTCCTGGCTATGGTACATTTTGCTGCAGTGCGGGATTGCCCGCCTGTGTCTTTTTGATTCTGGTCTACACCAGTGATAGTCCCATGAGTGGGCCTACCACATCACATGGTAGCTCCATTATTACCCTTAAACGCACCTCCATTCTGCTCTCACTACTGGCTCTTACCAGGTTACATCCCACCGGCAGCTAAAGGGTACGCAGTTCTCTAAAACCCCTTCAGCCTTTATTGTTTGTAGACATTTTTTACTGATGATCATTCTGACGGCTGTGAGGTGAACGTTTGTGTACACTGGATTTGCATGGCTTTATTAATTCCTGCTGTTCAGCCTTTTTCCATTCCCGTTTTTTTAAGAAAAAAGAAATAAAGAAAAAGAAACAGAAGACAAATGTGCATAAATTATGCCTCTTGAAACTGTCGGTTTGAAATATGGACGCCTTTTGAATTTTTTGGTCGACATACGACCCCAGGATTGGTTTTCCGGGCAGGTGTGATTTACAGGCCTGCAAGTATTTTGAATATCAACTGACCATTGATGCTGGGATGAAAGCTGCTGTTGTGTGAAACGCCCACAAGGTGGCAGCAGTTCTGCTTTACCAAATCTGGTGACTAGGGCAACAGAGCCTCAATGGAAGTCGTGTTCTAGGTTGTAATTTAGAATGGAATGTGCCAGGAAAAAGCCCCTTAAGTAGATGTCTCCCTACTTCTTGTTCATTTTTTTAAATTTAATTTTTATGTTTACCACAGCAAGTTTGATTACAAAGTTTGGCTTGTTCTAGGTGTGCAAGATGTGGTTCTTTGACACATACACATATGTCTTTTCTTCCTGGAATCCTTTTCCCATGTACGTTATGACAGAACGTTGAGTAGTCTTCTCTTGGTATTCCGTAGGTCTTTGGTGATTATATATTTCCCCTGTGTTTGTATACGTCTGTTAACCCTGATATGCTAATGTATCCAATCCTCACAAATTTCCATTGGGGAACCATAAGTTTGTTTAATGAATCTGTGGTTGGCCTTCTCTGTGGAAATATCTTCACTGGTATGAATTTATAGGTAATACCTATAAGTGATATCATAGGATATGTGTCTTTCTCTTTCTGACATACTACAAGTTGTGTGATTACCTCTAGACTCATCTACGGTGCTGCAAATGGCATCGTGTTCTTTATTTCCTTGGCTAATACTCTGTCTGTACATGTACCAGTTCTTCTTTGTCCACTCATCTGTTGATGGACTTTTTGGTTGCTTCCATGACTTGGCTATTGTAATGCTGCGGCAATGCACATTTGCCTGCCTGTGTCTTTCCAATTCTGTCTTCTTAGGTTATAGGCCCAGGAGTGGGCCTGCTGGATCATATGGTAGCAAAATGTTTACCTTGTAAAGGCACCTCCATTCTGTTCTCATTAGTGGCTCTTACCAGGTCACGTCCCACTTAACGTTGAGGGTATGCACTTCTGCACAACACCTTCAGCATTTATTGTTTGTAGTTTTTTTGCTGAGGTTTATTCTGACTAGTGTGAGCTGGTCCATGTTTGTGGTTGGATTTGCCTGCGTCTCATAATCCATTGAAATTGAGCTTTCTGGCATGTCCTTTTTGTCTTCAAGCTGTGCGTACAGCTCACCTCTTCAAACAGTTTTCTTGAAGTATGTGTGACATTTAGAAAGATTTTGGCCATTACGCCCCTCAAGACGTTTTGAGGGCAGGTTTCATTTACAGCCCTCCAGTACTGGTGCATATGAAGTGACCCTTAGCACAGTTTTTAAAGCTGCTGTTGCAGGTCACGGACAGAGGGTGGCAGCATTTCTGCTTTTCCCAAACTTTTAACTAGGGAAACAGACTACCTTGCAGTGGTATTCCTCGGTTATAAATTAGAGTGGAATGTGCCTGGATAAACCCCGAAAAGCTGATGTTTCTTTACTTATGTTTGTTTTCTACATTGAGTTTATATTTTTTTATTGGAGTCATATTCCATTGTGTACATGGACCACTTTTTCTTTGTGCATTCCTCTGTTGATGGACATTTTCATAGCTTCCAAGTGTTGGCTATGATAAATATTGCTGGAGTGTAGGATTGCCAGTCTGTGTTTTTTTTTTATTTTTTGCGGTACGTGGGCCACTCACTGCCATGGCTACTCCCATTGCAGAGCACAGGCTCTGGACGCACAGGCCCAGCAGCCATAGCTCACGGGACCAGCCGCTCCGCGGCGTGTGTGATTTTCCCGAACCAGGGCATGAACCCGTGTCCCCTTCTTCGGTGGAAGACCGTCAACCACTGTGCCACTCGTGAAGTCCAGCCTGTGTCTTTTTGATTCTCATCCTCTCAGTCGATAGGCCCAGCAGTGGGCATGCTTGATTGAATGGTAGCTCAGTATTTACCTTTTCAAGGCACCTCCTTTGTGTTTTCCTTACTGGCTCTTACCATGTCCCACATTGAACCAAGGCTAGGCATTTCTCCACAACCCCTTCAGCATTTATTGTTTGCAGAATTTTTGCTGATGGCCATTCTGACTGGTGTGAGCTGATAGGACTTTTGTAATTTGGATTTGCATGTCTTTAATTCTTTCTAAGGTTCATTTTCCCACACCTTTTAAAATTTCTGTTAAAGAAAAAATGAAAAAAATGGAGAATACAATTAACGTCCTGAAATTGTCTTCTTGAAAGGTTGCCCTCAAAATTGATGTTTTGGTCAATATTCGCCCCCAGGACTGTTTTTGAGGGCAGGTGTCATTCACAGGCCTGTAATGAGTGTGAATATTTAGTGACCATTAGCACTGCGTTTAAAGCTGCTGTTGTGGTAAACGGCCACTAGGCGGCAGCATTTCTCCATTCCCAAATCTGGTTACTAGGGCAGCAGAGCCCTTCTGGAATCCCTGTTCCTAAGTTGTAAATTGAAATGGAATGTGCCAGGAGAAACCCCCATAAGTTTATGTTACATTATTTCCTGTTTGTTGTTTTAGTTTTTTTTAATTGGGGTAATGATTAGAATATTGTTTGTGCTAGGTGTAGACAATCTGGTTCATTTGTGCATAACATATATATATCTATCTATATCTATATCTATATCTATATCTATATATATTCATGTACAGATCCACTTCCCATGTAAATTATGGCAGAGTGTTCCATAGACCTCCCTTACTATACGGTCGGTCTTTTGATATATGTATTTATTAGGTATTTGTACACGTATGGTAACCCTAATCTCTAATTTTTCCATTCCCCCCACCTTTCCTTTTAGACAAGCATAGTTTGTTTTCTAAGTGTGTGAGTGTCTTTCTCTGTGCAAATAAGTTCATTTGTGTCAGTTGTTCGATAACGCCTATAAGTGATATCATAGGATATGTCTTTTGCTTTCCGACTTACCTCATGTTCTGTGATTATCTCTAGGCTCAACTATGGTGCCTCAAAGAGCAGTGTTTCATTGTTTTTCATGGCTAATATTCTATTGTGTACATGAACCACTTCTTCTTTTTCAACTGATATGGTGATGGACATTTTGGTTGCTTCCGTGTCTTGGCTATTGTGAAAATTCCTGCAGTGCAGCTGTTGAAGCCTGTGCCTTCTCGACTCTGGACTTGTCAGGTGAGAGTCTCAGCGGTGGGCCTGCTGAACGGAATGGTGGCTCAATTTTTACTTTTAAACGCAGCTCCTTTCTATTCTCATTATTGGCTGTCACCACTTTACATCTCACCAGCAGCTAGAGGGTACACAGTTCTCTAAAACCCCTTCAGCATGTAATGTTTGTAGACTTTTAGTTGATGGTAGTTGACATGTGTGAGTTGAAACCTTTTTGGAGGTTAGATCTGCATGAGTCTAATAATTACTGATGTGGAGCTTTTATCCATTTTTCTCTTTTTTGAAAGTGAGTGAGTAAAACTTAGCCCTCCATACAATCTCCTTGAAAAATTTGAGAGTTTTGAAACTTTTTGGCCATTCCCTACCTCCGCACAATTTTTTAGGGCAGGTGTCCTTTACAGCCCTGAATCCTTGTGAATGTTAAGTGACCATTAGCTGTGGGTTTAAAGCCGCTCTTGTGGGAAACGGCCACGAGGCGGCAGCCTTTCTTCATTTCCAACTCTGGGTTTTTGGGCCACAGAGCTTTCCTGGCAATCGTGTTAGTAAGCTGCGAATTAGAGTGGAATGTGCCAGCGCAAACACCCAAGGGCTTATATCTCCTAAATTGTTGTTTGTTATTTAAATTTAATTTTTTAAATTATCAGAGCAAATTTGATCAAAATGTAGATTCTCCTAGGTGTACAGTTTCTGGTTCATCCTATCAGTGTATCTGTCTATTCCTGTTTGGATCCTTTCCCGTGTATGTTATTATAGAGTGTTGAGTAGACCGCTCTTCGTATTCCCTAGGTATTTTGTGATTATATATTTCCTATGTATTAGTATATGTCTGTTAACCCCCATATCCTAATTCATACAATCCTTACACCTTTCCATTTGGTTAAACATAATTTGGTGTTCTGAATTTATGTGTGTCCTTCTCTTGGGGATTATTTCATGAGTATCAATTTTTAGGTAACACCTATAAGTGACGTCATAGGATGTCGGCCTTTCGGTTGCTTTCTTACTTCAAGTTGGGTGATTATCTCTTGGTCCTTCTATGGTGGTGCCAACGGCACAGTTCTGTGCTTTTTCATGGCTAATATTCCATTGTGTACATGGGCGACTTCTTCTTGGTGCATTTTTCTGTTGATGGACATTTTGGTTTCTTCCAGGTCCTGGCTATGGTACATTTTGCTGCAGTGCGGGATTGCCCACCTGTGTCTTTTTGATTCTGGTCTACTCCAGTGATAGTCCCATGAGTGGGCCTACCACATCACATGGTAGCTCCATTATTACCCTTAAACGCACCTCCATTCGGCTCTCACTACTGGCTCTTACCAGGTTACATCCCACCGGCAGCTAAAGGGTACGCAGTTCTCTAAAACCCCTTCAGCCTTTATTGTTTGTAGACATTTTTTACTGATGATCATTCTGACGGCTGTGAGGTGAACGTTTGTGTACACTGGATTTGCATGGCTTTATTAATTCCTGCTGTTCAGCCTTTTTCCATTCCCGTTTTTTTAACAAAAAAGAAATAAAGAAAAAGAAACAGAAGACAAATGTGCATAAATTATGCCTCTTGAAACTGTCGGTTTGAAATATGGACGCCTTTTGAATTTTTTGGTCGACATACGACCCCAGGATTGGTTTTCCGGGCAGGTGTGATTTACAGGCCTGCAAGTATTTTGAATATCAACTGACCATTGATGCTGGGATGAAAGCTGCTGTTGTGTGAAACGCCCACAAGGTGGCAGCAGTTCTACTTTACCAAATCTGGTGACTAGGGCAACAGAGCCTCAATGGAAGTCGTGTTCTAGGTTGTAATTTAGAATGGAATGTGCCAGGAAAAAGCCCCTTAAGTAGATGTCTCCCTACTTCTTGTTCATTTTTTTAAATTTAATTTTTATGTTTACCACAGCAAGTTTGATTACAAAGTTTGGCTTGTTCTAGGTGTGCAAGATGTGGTTCTTTGACACATACACATATGTCTTTTCTTCCTGGAATCCTTTTCCCATGTACGTTATGACAGAACGTTGAGTAGTCTTCTCTTGGTATTCCGTAGGTCTTTGGTGATTATATATTTCCCCTGTGTTTGTATACGTCTGTTAACCCTGATATGCTAATGTATCCAATCCTCACAAATTTCCATTGGGGAACCATAAGTTTGTTTAATGAATCTGTGGTTGGCCTTCTCTGTGGAAATATCTTCACTGGTATGAATTTATAGGTAATACCTATAAGTGATATCATAGGATATGTGTCTTTTCTCTTTCTGACATACTACAAGTTGTGTGATTACCTCTAGACTCATCTACGGTGCTGCAAATGGCATCGTGTCCTTTATTTCCTTGGCTAATACTCTGTCTGTACATGTACCAGTTCTTCTTTGTCCACTCATCTGTTGATGGACTTTTTGGTTGCTTCCATGACTTGGCTATTGTAATGCTGCGGCAATGCACATTTGCCTGCCTGTGTCTTTCCAATTCTGTCTTCTTAGGTTATAGGCCCAGGAGTGGGCCTGCTGGATCATATGGTAGCAAAATGTTTACCTTGTAAAGGCACCTCCATTCTGTTCTCATTAGTGGCTCTTACCAGGTCACGTCCCACTTAACGTTGAGGGTATGCACTTCTGCACAACACCTTCAGCATTTATTGTTTGTAGTTTTTTTGCTGAGGTTTATTCTGACTAGTGTGAGCTGGTCCATGTTTGTGGTTGGATTTGCCTGCGTCTCATAATCCATTGAAATTGAGCTTTCTGGCATGTCCTTTTTGTCTTCAAGCTGTGCGTACAGCTTACCTCTTCAAACTGTTTTCTTGAAGTATGTGTGACATTTAGAAAGATTTTGGCCATTACGCCCCTCAAGACGTTTTGAGGGCAGGTTTCATTTACAGCCCTCCAGTACTGGTGCATATGAAGTGACCCTTAGCACAGTTTTTAAAGCTACTGTTGCAGGTCACGGACAGAGGGTGGCAGCATTTCTGCTTTTCCCAAACTTTTAACTAGGGAAACAGACTACCTTGCAGTGGTATTCCTCGGTTATAAATTAGAGTGGAATGTGCCTGGATAAACCCCGAAAAGCTGATGTTTCTTTACTTATGTTTGTTTTCTACATTGAATTTATATTTTTTTATTGGAGTCATATTCCATTGTGTACATGGACCACTTTTTCTTTGTGCATTCCTCTGTTGATGGACATTTTCATAGCTTCCAAGTGTTGGCTATGATAAATATTGCTGGAGTGTAGGATTGCCAGTCTGTGTTTTTTTTTTAATTTTTTGCGGTACGTGGGCCACTCACTGCCATGGCTACTCCCATTGCAGAGCACAGGCTCTGGACGCACAGGCCCAGCAGCCATAGCTCACGGGACCAGCCCCTCCGCGGCGTGTGTGATTTTCCCGAACCAGGGCATGAACCCGTGTCCCCTTCTTCGGTGGAAGACCGTCAACCACTGTGCCACTCGTGAAGTCCAGCCTGTGTCTTTTTGATTCTCATCCTCTCAGTCGATAGGCCCAGCAGTGGGCATGCTTGATTGAATGGTAGCTCAGTATTTACCTTTTCAAGGCACCTCCTTTGTGTTTTCCTTACTGGCTCTTACCATGTCCCACATTGAACCAAGGCTAGGCATTTCTCCACAACCCCTTCAGCATTTATTGTTTGCAGAATTTTTGCTGATGGCCATTCTGACTGGTGTGAGCTGATAGGACTTTTGTAATTTGGATTTGCATGTCTTTAATTCTTTCTAAGGTTCATTTTCCCACACCTTTTAAAATTTCTGTTAAAGAAAAAATGAAAAAAATGGAGAATACAATTAACGTCCTGAAATTGTCTTCTTGAAAGGTTGCCCTCAAAATTGATGTTTTGGTCAATATTCGCCCCCAGGACTGTTTTTGAGGGCAGGTGTCATTCACAGGCCTGTAATGAGTGTGAATATTTAGTGACCATTAGCACTGCGTTTAAAGCTGCTGTTGTGGTAAACGGCCACTAGGCGGCAGCATTTCTCCATTCCCAAATCTGGTTACTAGGGCAGCAGAGCCCTTCTGGAATCCCTGTTCCTAAGTTGTAAATTGAAATGGAATGTGCCAGGAGAAACCCCCATAAGTTTATGTTACATTATTTCCTGTTTGTTGTTTTAGTTTTTTTTTAATTGGGGTAATGATTAGAATATTGTTTGTGCTAGGTGTAGACAATCTGGTTCATTTGTGCATAACATATATATATCTATCTATATCTATATCTATATCTATATATATTCATGTACAGATCCACTTCCCATGTAAATTATGGCAGAGTGTTCCATAGACCTCCCTTACTATACGGTCGGTCTTTTGATATATGTATTTATTAGGTATTTGTACACGTATGGTAACCCTAATCTCTAATTTTTCCATTCCCCCCACCTTTCCTTTTAGACAAGCATAGTTTGTTTTCTAAGTGTGTGAGTGTATTTCTCTGTGCAAATAAGTTCATTTGTGTCAGTTGTTCGATAACGCCTATAAGTGATATCATAGGATATGTCTTTTGCTTTCCGACTTACCTCATGTTCTGTGATTATCTCTAGGCTCAACTATGGTGCCTCAAAGAGCAGTGTTTCATTGTTTTTCATGGCTAATATTCTATTGTGTACATGAACCACTTCTTCTTTTTCAACTGATATGGTGATGGACATTTTGGTTGCTTCCGTGTCTTGGCTATTGTGAAAATTCCTGCAGTGCAGCTGTTGAAGCCTGTGCCTTCTCGACTCTGGACTTGTCAGGTGAGAGTCTCAGCGGTGGGCCTGCTGAACGGAATGGTGGCTCAATTTTTACTTTTAAACGCAGCTCCTTTCTATTCTCATTATTGGCTGTCACCACTTTACATCTCACCAGCAGCTAGAGGGTACACAGTTCTCTAAAACCCCTTCAGCATGTAATGTTTGTAGACTTTTAGTTGATGGTAGTTGACATGTGTGAGTTGAAACCTTTTTGGAGGTTAGATCTGCATGAGTGTAATAATTACTGATGTGGAGCTTTTATCCATTTTCCTCTTTTTTGAAAGTGAGTGAGTAAAACTTAGCCCTCCATACAATCTCCTTGAAAAATTTGAGAGTTTTGAAACTTTTTGGCCATTCCCTACCTCCGCACAATTTTTTAGGGCAGGTGTCCTTTACAGCCCTGAATCCTTGTGAATGTTAAGTGACCATTAGCTGTGGGTTTAAAGCCGCTCTTGTGGGAAACGGCCACGAGGTGGCAGCATTTCTTCATTTCCAACTCTGGGTTTTTGGGCAACAGAGCTTTCCTGGCAATCGTGTTAGTAAGCTGCGAATTAGAGTGGAATGTGCCAGCGCAAACACCCAAGGGCTTATATCTCCTAAATTGTTGTTTGTTATTTAAATTTAATTTTTTAAATTATCAGAGCAAATTTGATCAAAATGTAGATTCTCCTAGGTGTACAGTTTCTGGTTCATCCTATCAGTGTATCTGTCTATTCCTGTTTGGATCCTTTCCCGTGTATGTTATTATAGAGTGTTGAGTAGACCGCTCTTCGTATTCCCTAGGTATTTTGTGATTATATATTTCCTATGTATTAGTATATGTCTGTTAACCCCCATATCCTAATTCATACAATCCTTACACCATTCCATTTGGTTAAACATAATTTGGTTTTCTGAATCTATGTGTGTCCTTCTCTTGGAGATTATTTCATGAGTATCAATTTTTAGGTAACACCTATAAGTGACGTCATAGGATGTCGGCCTTTCGGTTGCTTTCTTACTTCAAGTTGGGTGATTATCTCTTGGTCCTTCTATGGTGGTGCCAACGGCACAGTTCTGTGCTTTTTCATGGCTAATATTCCATTGTGTACATGGGCGACTTCTTCTTGGTGCATTTTTCTGTTGATGGACATTTTGGTTTCTTCCAGGTCCTGGCTATGGTACATTTTGCTGCAGTGCGTGATTGCCCGCCTGTGTCTTTTTGATTCTGGTCTACACCAGTGATAGTCCCATGAGTGGGCCTACCACATCACATGGTAGCTCCATTATTACCCTTAAACGCACCTCCATTCTGCTCTCACTACTGGCTCTTACCAGGTTACATCCCACCGGCAGCTAAAGGGTACGCAGTTCTCTAAAACCCCTTCAGCCTTTATTGTTTGTAGACATTTTTTACTGATGATCATTCTGACGGCTGTGAGGTGAACGTTTGTGTACACTGGATTTGCATGGCTTTATTAATTCCTGCTGTTCAGCCTTTTTCCATTCCCGTTTTTTTAAGAAAAAATAAATAAAGAAAAAGAAACAGAAGACAAATGTGCATAAATTATGCCTCTTGAAACTGTCGGTTTGAAATATGGACGCCTTTTGAATTTTTTGGTCGACATACGACCCCAGGATTGGTTTTCCGGGCAGGTGTGATTTACAGGCCTGCAATTATTTTGAATATCAACTGACCATTGATGCTGGGATGAAAGCTGCTGTTGTGTGAAACGCCCACAAGTTGGCAGCAGTTCTGCTTTACCAAATCTGGTGACTAGGGCAACAGAGCCTCAATGGAAGTCGTGTTCTAGGTTGTAATTTAGAATGGAATGTGCCAGGAAAAAGCCCCTTAAGTAGATGTCTCCCTACTTCTTGTTCATTTTTTTAAATTTAATTTTTATGTTTACCACAGCAAGTTTGATTACAAAGTTTGGCTTGTTCTAGGTGTGCAAGATGTGGTTCTTTGACACATACACATATGTCTTTTCTTCCTGGAATCCTTTTCCCATGTACGTTATGACAGAACGTTGAGTAGTCTTCTCTTGGTATTCCGTAGGTCTTTGGTGATTATATATTTCCCCTGTGTTTGTATACGTCTGTTAACCCTGATATGCTAATGTATCCAATCCTCACAAATTTCCATTGGGGAACCATAAGTTTGTTTAATGAATCTGTGGTTGGCCTTCTCTGTGGAAATATCTTCACTGGTATGAATTTATAGGTAATACCTATAAGTGATATCATAGGATATGTGTCTTTCTCTTTCTGACATACTACAAGTTGTGTGATTACCTCTAGACTCATCTACGGTGCTGCAAATGGCATCGTGTTCTTTATTTCCTTGGCTAATACTCTGTCTGTACATGTACCAGTTCTTCTTTGTCCACTCATCTGTTGATGGACTTTTTGGTTGCTTCCATGACTTGGCTATTGTAATGCTGCGGCAATGCACATTTGCCTGCCTGTGTCTTTCCAATTCTGTCTTCTTAGGTTATAGGCCCAGGAGTGGGCCTGCTGGATCATATGGTAGCAAAATGTTTACCTTGTAAAGGCACCTCCATTCTGTTCTCATTAGTGGCTCTTACCAGGTCACGTCCCACTTAACGTTGAGGGTATGCACTTCTGCACAACACCTTCAGCATTTATTGTTTGTAGTTTTTTTGCTGAGGTTTATTCTGACTAGTGTGAGCTGGTCCATGTTTGTGGTTGGATTTGCCTGCGTCTCATAATCCATTGAAATTGAGCTTTCTGGCATGTCCTTTTTGTCTTCAAGCTGTGCGTACAGCTTACCTCTTCAAACAGTTTTCTTGAAGTATGTGTGACATTTAGAAAGATTTTGGCCATTACGCCCCTCAAGACGTTTTGAGGGCAGGTTTCATTTACAGCCCTCCAGTACTGGTGCATATGAAGTGACCCTTAGCACAGTTTTTAAAGCTGCTGTTGCAGGTCACGGACAGAGGGTGGCAGCATTTCTGCTTTTCCCAAACTTTTAACTAGGGAAACAGACTACCTTGCAGTGGTATTCCTCGGTTATAAATTAGAGTGGAATGTGCCTGGATAAACCCCGAAAAGCTGATGTTTCTTTACTTATGTTTGTTTTCTACATTGAGTTTATATTTTTTTATTGGAGTCATATTCCATTGTGTACATGGACCACTTTTTCTTTGTGCATTCCTCTGTTGATGGACATTTTCATAGCTTCCAAGTGTTGGCTATGATAAATATTGCTGGAGTGTAGGATTGCCAGTCTGTGTTTTTTTTTTATTTTTTGCGGTACGTGGGCCACTCACTGCCATGGCTACTCCCATTGCAGAGCACAGGCTCTGGACGCACAGGCCCAGCAGCCATAGCTCACGGGACCAGCCGCTCCACGGCGTGTGTGATTTTCCCGAACCAGGGCATGAACCCGTGTCCCCTTCTTCGGTGGAAGACCGTCAACCACTGTGCCACTCGTGAAGTCCAGCCTGTGTCTTTTTGATTCTCATCCTCTCAGTCGATAGGCCCAGCAGTGGGCATGCTTGATTGAATGGTAGCTCAGTATTTACCTTTTCAAGGCACCTCCTTTGTGTTTTCCTTACTGGCTCTTACCATGTCCCACATTGAACCAAGGCTAGGCATTTCTCCACAACCCCTTCAGCATTTATTGTTTGCAGAATTTTTGCTGATGGCCATTCTGACTGGTGTGAGCTGATAGGACTTTTGTAATTTGGATTTGCATGTCTTTAATTCTTTCTAAGGTTCATTTTCCCACACCTTTTAAAATTTCTGTTAAAGAAAAAATGAAAAAAATGGAGAATACAATTAACGTCCTGAAATTGTCTTCTTGAAAGGTTGCCCTCAAAATTGATGTTTTGGTCAATATTCGCCCCCAGGACTGTTTTTGAGGGCAGGTGTCATTCACAGGCCTGTAATGAGTGTGAATATTTAGTGACCATTAGCACTGCGTTTAAAGCTGCTGTTGTGGTAAACGGCCACTAGGCGGCAGCATTTCTCCATTCCCAAATCTGGTTACTAGGGCAGCAGAGCCCTTCTGGAATCCCTGTTCCTAAGTTGTAAATTGAAATGGAATGTGCCAGGAGAAACCCCCATAAGTTTATGTTACATTATTTCCTGTTTGTTGTTTTAGTTTTTTTTAATTGGGGTAATGATTAGAATATTGTTTGTGCTAGGTGTAGACAATCTGGTTCATTTGTGCATAACATATATATATCTATCTATATCTATATCTATATCTATATCTATATATATTCATGTACAGATCCACTTCCCATGTAAATTATGGCAGAGTGTTCCATAGACCTCCCTTACTATACGGTCGGTCTTTTGATATATGTATTTATTAGGTATTTGTACACGTATGGTAACCCTAATCTCTAATTTTTCCATTCCCCCCACCTTTCCTTTTAGACAAGCATAGTTTGTTTTCTAAGTGTGTGAGTGTCTTTCTCTGTGCAAATAAGTTCATTTGTGTCAGTTGTTCGATAACGCCTATAAGTGATATCATAGGATATGTCTTTTGCTTTCCGACTTACCTCATGTTCTGTGATTATCTCTAGGCTCAACTATGGTGCCTCAAAGAGCAGTGTTTCATTGTTTTTCATGGCTAATATTCTATTGTGTACATGAACCACTTCTTCTTTTTCAACTGATATGGTGATGGACATTTTGGTTGCTTCCGTGTCTTGGCTATTGTGAAAATTCCTGCAGTGCAGCTGTTGAAGCCTGTGCCTTCTCGACTCTGGACTTGTCAGGTGAGAGTCTCAGCGGTGGGCCTGCTGAACGGAATGGTGGCTCAATTTTTACTTTTAAACGCAGCTCCTTTCTATTCTCATTATTGGCTGTCACCACTTTACATCTCACCAGCAGCTAGAGGGTACACAGTTCTCTAAAACCCCTTCAGCATGTAATGTTTGTAGACTTTTAGTTGATGGTAGTTGACATGTGTGAGTTGAAACCTTTTTGGAGGTTAGATCTGCATGAGTGTAATAATTACTGATGTGGAGCTTTTATCCATTTTCCTCTTTTTTGAAAGTGAGTGAGTAAAACTTAGCCCTCCATACAATCTCCTTGAAAAATTTGAGAGTTTTGAAACTTTTTGGCCATTCCCTACCTCCGCACAATTTTTTAGGGCAGGTGTCCTTTACAGCCCTGAATCCTTGTGAATGTTAAGTGACCATTAGCTGTGGGTTTAAAGCCGCTCTTGTGGGAAACGGCCACGAGGCGGCAGCCTTTCTTCATTTCCAACTCTGGGTTTTTGGGCCACAGAGCTTTCCTGGCAATCGTGTTAGTAAGCTGCGAATTAGAGTGGAATGTGCCAGCGCAAACACCCAAGGGCTTATATCTCCTAAATTGTTGTTTGTTATTTAAATTTAATTTTTTAAATTATCAGAGCAAATTTGATCAAAATGTAGATTCTCCTAGGTGTACAGTTTCTGGTTCATCCTATCAGTGTATCTGTCTATTCCTGTTTGGATCCTTTCCCGTGTATGTTATTATAGAGTGTTGAGTAGACCGCTCTTCGTATTCCCTAGGTATTTTGTGATTATATATTTCCTATGTATTAGTATATGTCTGTTAACCCCCATATCCTAATTCATACAATCCTTACACCTTTCCATTTGGTTAAACATAATTTGGTGTTCTGAATTTATGTGTGTCCTTCTCTTGGGGATTATTTCATGAGTATCAATTTTTAGGTAACACCTATAAGTGACGTCATAGGATGTCGGCCTTTCGGTTGCTTTCTTACTTCAAGTTGGGTGATTATCTCTTGGTCCTTCTATGGTGGTGCCAACGGCACAGTTCTGTGCTTTTTCATGGCTAATATTCCATTGTGTACATGGGCGACTTCTTCTTGGTGCATTTTTCTGTTGATGGACATTTTGGTTTCTTCCAGGTCCTGGCTATGGTACATTTTGCTGCAGTGCGGGATTGCCCACCTGTGTCTTTTTGATTCTGGTCTACTCCAGTGATAGTCCCATGAGTGGGCCTACCACATCACATGGTAGCTCCATTATTACCCTTAAACGCACCTCCATTCTGCTCTCACTACTGGCTCTTACCAGGTTACATCCCACCGGCAGCTAAAGGGTACGCAGTTCTCTAAAACCCCTTCAGCCTTTATTGTTTGTAGACATTTTTTACTGATGATCATTCTGACGGCTGTGAGGTGAACGTTTGTGTACACTGGATTTGCATGGCTTTATTAATTCCTGCTGTTCAGCCTTTTTCCATTCCCGTTTTTTTAAGAAAAAAGAAATAAAGAAAAAGAAACAGAAGACAAATGTGCATAAATTATGCCTCTTGAAACTGTCGGTTTGAAATATGGACGCCTTTTGAATTTTTTGGTCGACATACGACCCCAGGATTGGTTTTCCGGGCAGGTGTGATTTACAGGCCTGCAATTATTTTGAATATCAACTGACCATTGATGCTGGGATGAAAGCTGCTGTTGTGTGAAACGCCCACAAGTTGGCAGCAGTTCTGCTTTACCAAATCTGGTGACTAGGGCAACAGAGCCTCAATGGAAGTCGTGTTCTAGGTTGTAATTTAGAATGGAATGTGCCAGGAAAAAGCCCCTTAAGTAGATGTCTCCCTACTTCTTGTTCATTTTTTTAAATTTAATTTTTATGTTTACCACAGCAAGTTTGATTACAAAGTTTGGCTTGTTCTAGGTGTGCAAGATGTGGTTCTTTGACACATACACATATGTCTTTTCTTCCTGGAATCCTTTTCCCATGTACGTTATGACAGAACGTTGAGTAGTCTTCTCTTGGTATTCCGTAGGTCTTTGGTGATTATATATTTCCCCTGTGTTTGTATACGTCTGTTAACCCTGATATGCTAATGTATCCAATCCTCACAAATTTCCATTGGGGAACCATAAGTTTGTTTAATGAATCTGTGGTTGGCCTTCTCTGTGGAAATATCTTCACTGGTATGAATTTATAGGTAATACCTATAAGTGATATCATAGGATATGTGTCTTTCTCTTTCTGACATACTACAAGTTGTGTGATTACCTCTAGACTCATCTACGGTGCTGCAAATGGCATCGTGTTCTTTATTTCCTTGGCTAATACTCTGTCTGTACATGTACCAGTTCTTCTTTGTCCACTCATCTGTTGATGGACTTTTTGGTTGCTTCCATGACTTGGCTATTGTAATGCTGCGGCAATGCACATTTGCCTGCCTGTGTCTTTCCAATTCTGTCTTCTTAGGTTATAGGCCCAGGAGTGGGCCTGCTGGATCATATGGTAGCAAAATGTTTACCTTGTAAAGGCACCTCCATTCTGTTCTCATTAGTGGCTCTTACCAGGTCACGTCCCACTTAACGTTGAGGGTATGCACTTCTGCACAACACCTTCAGCATTTATTGTTTGTAGTTTTTTTGCTGAGGTTTATTCTGACTAGTGTGAGCTGGTCCATGTTTGTGGTTGGATTTGCCTGCGTCTCATAATCCATTGAAATTGAGCTTTCTGGCATGTCCTTTTTGTCTTCAAGCTGTGCGTACAGCTTACCTCTTCAAACAGTTTTCTTGAAGTATGTGTGACATTTAGAAAGATTTTGGCCATTATGCCCCTCAAGACGTTTTGAGGGCAGGTTTCATTTACAGCCCTCCAGTACTGGTGCATATGAAGTGACCCTTAGCACAGTTTTTAAAGCTGCTGTTGCAGGTCACGGACAGAGGGTGGCAGCATTTCTGCTTTTCCCAAACTTTTAACTAGGGAAACAGACTACCTTGCAGTGGTATTCCTCGGTTATAAATTAGAGTGGAATGTGCCTGGATAAACCCCGAAAAGCTGATGTTTCTTTACTTATGTTTGTTTTCTACATTGAGTTTATATTTTTTTATTGGAGTCATATTCCATTGTGTACATGGACCACTTTTTCTTTGTGCATTCCTCTGTTGATGGACATTTTCATAGCTTCCAAGTGTTGGCTATGATAAATATTGCTGGAGTGTAGGATTGCCAGTCTGTGTTTTTTTTTTATTTTTTGCGGTACGTGGGCCACTCACTGCCATGGCTACTCCCATTGCAGAGCACAGGCTCTGGACGCACAGGCCCAGCAGCCATAGCTCACGGGACCAGCCGCTCCACGGCGTGTGTGATTTTCCCGAACCAGGGCATGAACCCGTGTCCCCTTCTTCGGTAGAAGACCGTCAACCACTGTGCCACTCGTGAAGTCCAGCCTGTGTCTTTTTGATTCTCATCCTCTCAGTCGATAGGCCCAGCAGTGGGCATGCTTGATTGAATGGTAGCTCAGTATTTACCTTTTCAAGGCACCTCCTTTGTGTTTTCCTTACTGGCTCTTACCATGTCCCACATTGAACCAAGGCTAGGCATTTCTCCACAACCCCTTCAGCATTTATTGTTTGCAGAATTTTTGCTGATGGCCATTCTGACTGGTGTGAGCTGATAGGACTTTTGTAATTTGGATTTGCATGTCTTTAATTCTTTCTAAGGTTCATTTTCCCACACCTTTTAAAATTTCTGTTAAAGAAAAAATGAAAAAAATGGAGAATACAATTAACGTCCTGAAATTGTCTTCTTGAAAGGTTGCCCTCAAAATTGATGTTTTGGTCAATATTCGCCCCCAGGACTGTTTTTGAGGGCAGGTGTCATTCACAGGCCTGTAATGAGTGTGAATATTTAGTGACCATTAGCACTGCGTTTAAAGCTGCTGTTGTGGTAAACGGCCACTAGGCGGCAGCATTTCTCCATTCCCAAATCTGGTTACTAGGGCAGCAGAGCCCTTCTGGAATCCCTGTTCCTAAGTTGTAAATTGAAATGGAATGTGCCAGGAGAAACCCCCATAAGTTTATGTTACATTATTTCCTGTTTGTTGTTTTAGTTTTTTTTAATTGGGGTAATGATTAGAATATTGTTTGTGCTAGGTGTAGACAATCTGGTTCATTTGTGCATAACATATATATATCTATCTATATCTATATCTATATCTATATCTATATATATTCATGTACAGATCCACTTCCCATGTAAATTATGGCAGAGTGTTCCATAGACCTCCCTTACTATACGGTCGGTCTTTTGATATATGTATTTATTAGGTATTTGTACACGTATGGTAACCCTAATCTCTAATTTTTCCATTCCCCCCACCTTTCCTTTTAGACAAGCATAGTTTGTTTTCTAAGTGTGTGAGTGTATTTCTCTGTGCAAATAAGTTCATTTGTGTCAGTTGTTCGATAACGCCTATAAGTGATATCATAGGATATGTCTTTTGCTTTCCGACTTACCTCATGTTCTGTGATTATCTCTAGGCTCAACTATGGTGCCTCAAAGAGCAGTGTTTCATTGTTTTTCATGGCTAATATTCTATTGTGTACATGAACCACTTCTTCTTTTTCAACTGATATGGTGATGGACATTTTGGTTGCTTCCGTGTCTTGGCTATTGTGAAAATTCCTGCAGTGCAGCTGTTGAAGCCTGTGCCTTCTCGACTCTGGACTTGTCAGGTGAGAGTCTCAGCGGTGGGCCTGCTGAACGGAATGGTGGCTCAATTTTTACTTTTAAACGCAGCTCCTTTCTATTCTCATTATTGGCTGTCACCACTTTACATCTCACCAGCAGCTAGAGGGTACACAGTTCTCTAAAACCCCTTCAGCATGTAATGTTTGTAGACTTTTAGTTGATGGTAGTTGACATGTGTGAGTTGAAACCTTTTTGGAGGTTAGATCTGCATGAGTGTAATAATTACTGATGTGGAGCTTTTATCCATTTTCCTCTTTTTTGAAAGTGAGTGAGTAAAACTTAGCCCTCCATACAATCTCCTTGAAAAATTTGAGAGTTTTGAAACTTTTTGGCCATTCCCTACCTCCGCACAATTTTTTAGGGCAGGTGTCCTTTACAGCCCTGAATCCTTGTGAATGTTAAGTGACCATTAGCTGTGGGTTTAAAGCCGCTCTTGTGGGAAACGGCCACGAGGCGGCAGCCTTTCTTCATTTCCAACTCTGGGTTTTTGGGCCACAGAGCTTTCCTGGCAATCGTGTTAGTAAGCTGCGAATTAGAGTGGAATGTGCCAGCGCAAACACCCAAGGGCTTATATCTCCTAAATTGTTGTTTGTTATTTAAATTTAATTTTTTAAATTATCAGAGCAAATTTGATCAAAATGTAGATTCTCCTAGGTGTACAGTTTCTGGTTCATCCTATCAGTGTATCTGTCTATTCCTGTTTGGATCCTTTCCCGTGTATGTTATTATAGAGTGTTGAGTAGACCGCTCTTCGTATTCCCTAGGTATTTTGTGATTATATATTTCCTATGTATTAGTATATGTCTGTTAACCCCCATATCCTAATTCATACAATCCTTACACCTTTCCATTTGGTTAAACATAATTTGGTGTTCTGAATTTATGTGTGTCCTTCTCTTGGGGATTATTTCATGAGTATCAATTTTTAGGTAACACCTATAAGTGACGTCATAGGATGTCGGCCTTTCGGTTGCTTTCTTACTTCAAGTTGGGTGATTATCTCTTGGTCCTTCTATGGTGGTGCCAACGGCACAGTTCTGTGCTTTTTCATGGCTAATATTCCATTGTGTACATGGGCGACTTCTTCTTGGTGCATTTTTCTGTTGATGGACATTTTGGTTTCTTCCAGGTCCTGGCTATGGTACATTTTGCTGCAGTGCGGGATTGCCCACCTGTGTCTTTTTGATTCTGGTCTACTCCAGTGATAGTCCTATGAGTGGGCCTACCACATCACATGGTAGCTCCATTATTACCCTTAAACGCACCTCCATTCTGCTCTCACTACTGGCTCTTACCAGGTTACATCCCACCGGCAGCTAAAGGGTACGCAGTTCTCTAAAACCCCTTCAGCCTTTATTGTTTGTAGACATTTTTTACTGATGATCATTCTGACGGCTGTGAGGTGAACGTTTGTGTACACTGGATTTGCATGGCTTTATTAATTCCTGCTGTTCAGCCTTTTTCCATTCCCGTTTTTTTAAGAAAAAAGAAATAAAGAAAAAGAAACAGAAGACAAATGTGCATAAATTATGCCTCTTGAAACTGTCGGTTTGAAATATGGACGCCTTTTGAATTTTTTGGTCGACATACGACCCCAGGATTGGTTTTCCGGGCAGGTGTGATTTACAGGCCTGCAATTATTTTGAATATCAACTGACCATTGATGCTGGGATGAAAGCTGCTGTTGTGTGAAACGCCCACAAGTTGGCAGCAGTTCTGCTTTACCAAATCTGGTGACTAGGGCAACAGAGCCTCAATGGAAGTCGTGTTCTAGGTTGTAATTTAGAATGGAATGTGCCAGGAAAAAGCCCCTTAAGTAGATGTCTCCCTACTTCTTGTTCATTTTTTTAAATTTAATTTTTATGTTTACCACAGCAAGTTTGATTACAAAGTTTGGCTTGTTCTAGGTGTGCAAGATGTGGTTCTTTGACACATACACATATGTCTTTTCTTCCTGGAATCCTTTTCCCATGTACGTTATGACAGAACGTTGAGTAGTCTTCTCTTGGTATTCCGTAGGTCTTTGGTGATTATATATTTCCCCTGTGTTTGTATACGTCTGTTAACCCTGATATGCTAATGTATCCAATCCTCACAAATTTCCATTGGGGAACCATAAGTTTGTTTAATGAATCTGTGGTTGGCCTTCTCTGTGGAAATATCTTCACTGGTATGAATTTATAGGTAATACCTATAAGTGATATCATAGGATATGTGTCTTTCTCTTTCTGACATACTACAAGTTGTGTGATTACCTCTAGACTCATCTACGGTGCTGCAAATGGCATCGTGTTCTTTATTTCCTTGGCTAATACTCTGTCTGTACATGTACCAGTTCTTCTTTGTCCACTCATCTGTTGATGGACTTTTTGGTTGCTTCCATGACTTGGCTATTGTAATGCTGCGGCAATGCACATTTGCCTGCCTGTGTCTTTCCAATTCTGTCTTCTTAGGTTATAGGCCCAGGAGTGGGCCTGCTGGATCATATGGTAGCAAAATGTTTACCTTGTAAAGGCACCTCCATTCTGTTCTCATTAGTGGCTCTTACCAGGTCACGTCCCACTTAACGTTGAGGGTATGCACTTCTGCACAACACCTTCAGCATTTATTGTTTGTAGTTTTTTTGCTGAGGTTTATTCTGACTAGTGTGAGCTGGTCCATGTTTGTGGTTGGATTTGCCTGCGTCTCATAATCCATTGAAATTGAGCTTTCTGGCATGTCCTTTTTGTCTTCAAGCTGTGCGTACAGCTTACCTCTTCAAACAGTTTTCTTGAAGTATGTGTGACATTTAGAAAGATTTTGGCCATTACGCCCCTCAAGACGTTTTGAGGGCAGGTTTCATTTACAGCCCTCCAGTACTGGTGCATATGAAGTGACCCTTAGCACAGTTTTTAAAGCTGCTGTTGCAGGTCACGGACAGAGGGTGGCAGCATTTCTGCTTTTCCCAAACTTTTAACTAGGGAAACAGACTACCTTGCAGTGGTATTCCTCGGTTATAAATTAGAGTGGAATGTGCCTGGATAAACCCCGAAAAGCTGATGTTTCTTTACTTATGTTTGTTTTCTACATTGAGTTTATATTTTTTTATTGGAGTCATATTCCATTGTGTACATGGACCACTTTTTCTTTGTGCATTCCTCTGTTGATGGACATTTTCATAGCTTCCAAGTGTTGGCTATGATAAATATTGCTGGAGTGTAGGATTGCCAGTCTGTGTTTTTTTTTTATTTTTTGCGGTACGTGGGCCACTCACTGCCATGGCTACTCCCATTGCAGAGCACAGGCTCTGGACGCACAGGCCCAGCAGCCATAGCTCACGGGACCAGCCGCTCCACGGCGTGTGTGATTTTCCCGAACCAGGGCATGAACCCGTGTCCCCTTCTTCGGTGGAAGACCGTCAACCACTGTGCCACTCGTGAAGTCCAGCCTGTGTCTTTTTGATTCTCATCCTCTCAGTCGATAGGCCCAGCAGTGGGCATGCTTGATTGAATGGTAGCTCAGTATTTACCTTTTCAAGGCACCTCCTTTGTGTTTTCCTTACTGGCTCTTACCATGTCCCACATTGAACCAAGGCTAGGCATTTCTCCACAACCCCTTCAGCATTTATTGTTTGCAGAATTTTTGCTGATGGCCATTCTGACTGGTGTGAGCTGATAGGACTTTTGTAATTTGGATTTGCATGTCTTTAATTCTTTCTAAGGTTCATTTTCCCACACCTTTTAAAATTTCTGTTAAAGAAAAAATGAAAAAAATGGAGAATACAATTAACGTCCTGAAATTGTCTTCTTGAAAGGTTGCCCTCAAAATTGATGTTTTGGTCAATATTCGCCCCCAGGACTGTTTTTGAGGGCAGGTGTCATTCACAGGCCTGTAATGAGTGTGAATATTTAGTGACCATTAGCACTGCGTTTAAAGCTGCTGTTGTGGTAAACGGCCACTAGGCGGCAGCATTTCTCCATTCCCAAATCTGGTTACTAGGGCAGCAGAGCCCTTCTGGAATCCCTGTTCCTAAGTTGTAAATTGAAATGGAATGTGCCAGGAGAAACCCCCATAAGTTTATGTTACATTATTTCCTGTTTGTTGTTTTAGTTTTTTTTAATTGGGGTAATGATTAGAATATTGTTTGTGCTAGGTGTAGACAATCTGGTTCATTTGTGCATAACATATATATATCTATCTATATCTATATCTATATCTATATCTATATATATTCATGTACAGATCCACTTCCCATGTAAATTATGGCAGAGTGTTCCATAGACCTCCCTTACTATACGGTCGGTCTTTTGATATATGTATTTATTAGGTATTTGTACACGTATGGTAACCCTAATCTCTAATTTTTCCATTCCCCCCACCTTTCCTTTTAGACAAGCATAGTTTGTTTTCTAAGTGTGTGAGTGTCTTTCTCTGTGCAAATAAGTTCATTTGTGTCAGTTGTTCGATAACGCCTATAAGTGATATCATAGGATATGTCTTTTGCTTTCCGACTTACCTCATGTTCTGTGATTATCTCTAGGCTCAACTATGGTGCCTCAAAGAGCAGTGTTTCATTGTTTTTCATGGCTAATATTCTATTGTGTACATGAACCACTTCTTCTTTTTCAACTGATATGGTGATGGACATTTTGGTTGCTTCCGTGTCTTGGCTATTGTGAAAATTCCTGCAGTGCAGCTGTTGAAGCCTGTGCCTTCTCGACTCTGGACTTGTCAGGTGAGAGTCTCAGCGGTGGGCCTGCTGAACGGAATGGTGGCTCAATTTTTACTTTTAAACGCAGCTCCTTTCTATTCTCATTATTGGCTGTCACCACTTTACATCTCACCAGCAGCTAGAGGGTACACAGTTCTCTAAAACCCCTTCAGCATGTAATGTTTGTAGACTTTTAGTTGATGGTAGTTGACATGTGTGAGTTGAAACCTTTTTGGAGGTTAGATCTGCATGAGTGTAATAATTACTGATGTGGAGCTTTTATCCATTTTCCTCTTTTTTGAAAGTGAGTGAGTAAAACTTAGCCCTCCATACAATCTCCTTGAAAAATTTGAGAGTTTTGAAACTTTTTGGCCATTCCCTACCTCCGCACAATTTTTTAGGGCAGGTGTCCTTTACAGCCCTGAATCCTTGTGAATGTTAAGTGACCATTAGCTGTGGGTTTAAAGCCGCTCTTGTGGGAAACGGCCACGAGGCGGCAGCCTTTCTTCATTTCCAACTCTGGGTTTTTGGGCCACAGAGCTTTCCTGGCAATCGTGTTAGTAAGCTGCGAATTAGAGTGGAATGTGCCAGCGCAAACACCCAAGGGCTTATATCTCCTAAATTGTTGTTTGTTATTTAAATTTAATTTTTTAAATTATCAGAGCAAATTTGATCAAAATGTAGATTCTCCTAGGTGTACAGTTTCTGGTTCATCCTATCAGTGTATCTGTCTATTCCTGTTTGGATCCTTTCCCGTGTATGTTATTATAGAGTGTTGAGTAGACCGCTCTTCGTATTCCCTAGGTATTTTGTGATTATATATTTCCTATGTATTAGTATATGTCTGTTAACCCCCATATCCTAATTCATACAATCCTTACACCTTTCCATTTGGTTAAACATAATTTGGTGTTCTGAATTTATGTGTGTCCTTCTCTTGGGGATTATTTCATGAGTATCAATTTTTAGGTAACACCTATAAGTGACGTCATAGGATGTCGGCCTTTCGGTTGCTTTCTTACTTCAAGTTGGGTGATTATCTCTTGGTCCTTCTATGGTGGTGCCAACGGCACAGTTCTGTGCTTTTTCATGGCTAATATTCCATTGTGTACATGGGCGACTTCTTCTTGGTGCATTTTTCTGTTGATGGACATTTTGGTTTCTTCCAGGTCCTGGCTATGGTACATTTTGCTGCAGTGCGGGATTGCCCACCTGTGTCTTTTTGATTCTGGTCTACTCCAGTGATAGTCCCATGAGTGGGCCTACCACATCACATGGTAGCTCCATTATTACCCTTAAACGCACCTCCATTCTGCTCTCACTACTGGCTCTTACCAGGTTACATCCCACCGGCAGCTAAAGGGTACGCAGTTCTCTAAAACCCCTTCAGCCTTTATTGTTTGTAGACATTTTTTACTGATGATCATTCTGACGGCTGTGAGGTGAACGTTTGTGTACACTGGATTTGCATGGCTTTATTAATTCCTGCTGTTCAGCCTTTTTCCATTCCCGTTTTTTTAAGAAAAAAGAAATAAAGAAAAAGAAACAGAAGACAAATGTGCATAAATTATGCCTCTTGAAACTGTCGGTTTGAAATATGGACGCCTTTTGAATTTTTTGGTCGACATACGACCCCAGGATTGGTTTTCCGGGCAGGTGTGATTTACAGGCCTGCAATTATTTTGAATATCAACTGACCATTGATGCTGGGATGAAAGCTGCTGTTGTGTGAAACGCCCACAAGTTGGCAGCAGTTCTGCTTTACCAAATCTGGTGACTAGGGCAACAGAGCCTCAATGGAAGTCGTGTTCTAGGTTGTAATTTAGAATGGAATGTGCCAGGAAAAAGCCCCTTAAGTAGATGTCTCCCTACTTCTTGTTCATTTTTTTAAATTTAATTTTTATGTTTACCACAGCAAGTTTGATTACAAAGTTTGGCTTGTTCTAGGTGTGCAAGATGTGGTTCTTTGACACATACACATATGTCTTTTCTTCCTGGAATCCTTTTCCCATGTACGTTATGACAGAACGTTGAGTAGTCTTCTCTTGGTATTCCGTAGGTCTTTGGTGATTATATATTTCCCCTGTGTTTGTATACGTCTGTTAACCCTGATATGCTAATGTATCCAATCCTCACAAATTTCCATTGGGGAACCATAAGTTTGTTTAATGAATCTGTGGTTGGCCTTCTCTGTGGAAATATCTTCACTGGTATGAATTTATAGGTAATACCTATAAGTGATATCATAGGATATGTGTCTTTCTCTTTCTGACATACTACAAGTTGTGTGATTACCTCTAGACTCATCTACGGTGCTGCAAATGGCATCGTGTTCTTTATTTCCTTGGCTAATACTCTGTCTGTACATGTACCAGTTCTTCTTTGTCCACTCATCTGTTGATGGACTTTTTGGTTGCTTCCATGACTTGGCTATTGTAATGCTGCGGCAATGCACATTTGCCTGCCTGTGTCTTTCCAATTCTGTCTTCTTAGGTTATAGGCCCAGGAGTGGGCCTGCTGGATCATATGGTAGCAAAATGTTTACCTTGTAAAGGCACCTCCATTCTGTTCTCATTAGTGGCTCTTACCAGGTCACGTCCCACTTAACGTTGAGGGTATGCACTTCTGCACAACACCTTCAGCATTTATTGTTTGTAGTTTTTTTGCTGAGGTTTATTCTGACTAGTGTGAGCTGGTCCATGTTTGTGGTTGGATTTGCCTGCGTCTCATAATCCATTGAAATTGAGCTTTCTGGCATGTCCTTTTTGTCTTCAAGCTGTGCGTACAGCTTACCTCTTCAAACAGTTTTCTTGAAGTATGTGTGACATTTAGAAAGATTTTGGCCATTACGCCCCTCAAGACGTTTTGAGGGCAGGTTTCATTTACAGCCCTCCAGTACTGGTGCATATGAAGTGACCCTTAGCACAGTTTTTAAAGCTGCTGTTGCAGGTCACGGACAGAGGGTGGCAGCATTTCTGCTTTTCCCAAACTTTTAACTAGGGAAACAGACTACCTTGCAGTGGTATTCCTCGGTTATAAATTAGAGTGGAATGTGCCTGGATAAACCCCGAAAAGCTGATGTTTCTTTACTTATGTTTGTTTTCTACATTGAGTTTATATTTTTTTATTGGAGTCATATTCCATTGTGTACATGGACCACTTTTTCTTTGTGCATTCCTCTGTTGATGGACATTTTCATAGCTTCCAAGTGTTGGCTATGATAAATATTGCTGGAGTGTAGGATTGCCAGTCTGTGTTTTTTTTTTATTTTTTGCGGTACGTGGGCCACTCACTGCCATGGCTACTCCCATTGCAGAGCACAGGCTCTGGACGCACAGGCCCAGCAGCCATAGCTCACGGGACCAGCCGCTCCACGGCGTGTGTGATTTTCCCGAACCAGGGCATGAACCCGTGTCCCCTTCTTCGGTGGAAGACCGTCAACCACTGTGCCACTCGTGAAGTCCAGCCTGTGTCTTTTTGATTCTCATCCTCTCAGTCGATAGGCCCAGCAGTGGGCATGCTTGATTGAATGGTAGCTCAGTATTTACCTTTTCAAGGCACCTCCTTTGTGTTTTCCTTACTGGCTCTTACCATGTCCCACATTGAACCAAGGCTAGGCATTTCTCCACAACCCCTTCAGCATTTATTGTTTGCAGAATTTTTGCTGATGGCCATTCTGACTGGTGTGAGCTGATAGGACTTTTGTAATTTGGATTTGCATGTCTTTAATTCTTTCTAAGGTTCATTTTCCCACACCTTTTAAAATTTCTGTTAAAGAAAAAATGAAAAAAATGGAGAATACAATTAACGTCCTGAAATTGTCTTCTTGAAAGGTTGCCCTCAAAATTGATGTTTTGGTCAATATTCGCCCCCAGGACTGTTTTTGAGGGCAGGTGTCATTCACAGGCCTGTAATGAGTGTGAATATTTAGTGACCATTAGCACTGCGTTTAAAGCTGCTGTTGTGGTAAACGGCCACTAGGCGGCAGCATTTCTCCATTCCCAAATCTGGTTACTAGGGCAGCAGAGCCCTTCTGGAATCCCTGTTCCTAAGTTGTAAATTGAAATGGAATGTGCCAGGAGAAACCCCCATAAGTTTATGTTACATTATTTCCTGTTTGTTGTTTTAGTTTTTTTTAATTGGGGTAATGATTAGAATATTGTTTGTGCTAGGTGTAGACAATCTGGTTCATTTGTGCATAACATATATATATCTATCTATATCTATATCTATATCTATATCTATATATATTCATGTACAGATCCACTTCCCATGTAAATTATGGCAGAGTGTTCCATAGACCTCCCTTACTATACGGTCGGTCTTTTGATATATGTATTTATTAGGTATTTGTACACGTATGGTAACCCTAATCTCTAATTTTTCCATTCCCCCCACCTTTCCTTTTAGACAAGCATAGTTTGTTTTCTAAGTGTGTGAGTGTCTTTCTCTGTGCAAATAAGTTCATTTGTGTCAGTTGTTCGATAACGCCTATAAGTGATATCATAGGATATGTCTTTTGCTTTCCGACTTACCTCATGTTCTGTGATTATCTCTAGGCTCAACTATGGTGCCTCAAAGAGCAGTGTTTCATTGTTTTTCATGGCTAATATTCTATTGTGTACATGAACCACTTCTTCTTTTTCAACTGATATGGTGATGGACATTTTGGTTGCTTCCGTGTCTTGGCTATTGTGAAAATTCCTGCAGTGCAGCTGTTGAAGCCTGTGCCTTCTCGACTCTGGACTTGTCAGGTGAGAGTCTCAGCGGTGGGCCTGCTGAACGGAATGGTGGCTCAATTTTTACTTTTAAACGCAGCTCCTTTCTATTCTCATTATTGGCTGTCACCACTTTACATCTCACCAGCAGCTAGAGGGTACACAGTTCTCTAAAACCCCTTCAGCATGTAATGTTTGTAGACTTTTAGTTGATGGTAGTTGACATGTGTGAGTTGAAACCTTTTTGGAGGTTAGATCTGCATGAGTGTAATAATTACTGATGTGGAGCTTTTATCCATTTTCCTCTTTTTTGAAAGTGAGTGAGTAAAACTTAGCCCTCCATACAATCTCCTTGAAAAATTTGAGAGTTTTGAAACTTTTTGGCCATTCCCTACCTCCGCACAATTTTTTAGGGCAGGTGTCCTTTACAGCCCTGAATCCTTGTGAATGTTAAGTGACCATTAGCTGTGGGTTTAAAGCCGCTCTTGTGGGAAACGGCCACGAGGCGGCAGCCTTTCTTCATTTCCAACTCTGGGTTTTTGGGCCACAGAGCTTTCCTGGCAATCGTGTTAGTAAGCTGCGAATTAGAGTGGAATGTGCCAGCGCAAACACCCAAGGGCTTATATCTCCTAAATTGTTGTTTGTTATTTAAATTTAATTTTTTAAATTATCAGAGCAAATTTGATCAAAATGTAGATTCTCCTAGGTGTACAGTTTCTGGTTCATCCTATCAGTGTATCTGTCTATTCCTCTTTGGATCCTTTCCCGTGTATGTTATTATAGAGTGTTGAGTAGACCGCTCTTCGTATTCCCTAGGTATTTTGTGATTATATATTTCCTATGTATTAGTATATGTCTGTTAACCCCCATATCCTAATTCATACAATCCTTACACCTTTCCATTTGGTTAAACATAATTTGGTGTTCTGAATTTATGTGTGTCCTTCTCTTGGGGATTATTTCATGAGTATCAATTTTTAGGTAACACCTATAAGTGACGTCATAGGATGTCGGCCTTTCGGTTGCTTTCTTACTTCAAGTTGGGTGATTATCTCTTGGTCCTTCTATGGTGGTGCCAACGGCACAGTTCTGTGCTTTTTCATGGCTAATATTCCATTGTGTACATGGGCGACTTCTTCTTGGTGCATTTTTCTGTTGATGGACATTTTGGTTTCTTCCAGGTCCTGGCTATGGTACATTTTGCTGCAGTGCGGGATTGCCCACCTGTGTCTTTTTGATTCTGGTCTACTCCAGTGATAGTCCCATGAGTGGGCCTACCACATCACATGGTAGCTCCATTATTACCCTTAAACGCAC
The DNA here is from genome assembly GCF_964341445.2 of Mesoplodon mirus. Lineage (NCBI taxonomy): Eukaryota > Metazoa > Chordata > Mammalia > Artiodactyla > Ziphiidae > Mesoplodon > Mesoplodon mirus. The sequence continues at coordinate 141,605,303 of NC_138981.1, forward strand.
CTCCATTCTGCTCTCACTACTGGCTCTTACCAGGTTACATCCCACCGGCAGCTAAAGGGTACGCAGTTCTCTAAAACCCCTTCAGCCTTTATTGTTTGTAGACATTTTTTACTGATGATCATTCTGACGGCTGTGAGGTGAACGTTTGTGTACACTGGATTTGCATGGCTTTATTAATTCCTGCTGTTCAGCCTTTTTCCATTCCCGTTTTTTTAAGAAAAAAGAAATAAAGAAAAAGAAACAGAAGACAAATGTGCATAAATTATGCCTCTTGAAACTGTCGGTTTGAAATATGGACGCCTTTTGAATTTTTTGGTCGACATACGACCCCAGGATTGGTTTTCCGGGCAGGTGTGATTTACAGGCCTGCAATTATTTTGAATATCAACTGACCATTGATGCTGGGATGAAAGCTGCTGTTGTGTGAAACGCCCACAAGTTGGCAGCAGTTCTGCTTTACCAAATCTGGTGACTAGGGCAACAGAGCCTCAATGGAAGTCGTGTTCTAGGTTGTAATTTAGAATGGAATGTGCCAGGAAAAAGCCCCTTAAGTAGATGTCTCCCTACTTCTTGTTCATTTTTTTAAATTTAATTTTTATGTTTACCACAGCAAGTTTGATTACAAAGTTTGGCTTGTTCTAGGTGTGCAAGATGTGGTTCTTTGACACATACACATATGTCTTTTCTTCCTGGAATCCTTTTCCCATGTACGTTATGACAGAACGTTGAGTAGTCTTCTCTTGGTATTCCGTAGGTCTTTGGTGATTATATATTTCCCCTGTGTTTGTATACGTCTGTTAACCCTGATATGCTAATGTATCCAATCCTCACAAATTTCCATTGGGGAACCATAAGTTTGTTTAATGAATCTGTGGTTGGCCTTCTCTGTGGAAATATCTTCACTGGTATGAATTTATAGGTAATACCTATAAGTGATATCATAGGATATGTGTCTTTTCTCTTTCTGACATACTACAAGTTGTGTGATTACCTCTAGACTCATCTACGGTGCTGCAAATGGCATCGTGTCCTTTATTTCCTTGGCTAATACTCTGTCTGTACATGTACCAGTTCTTCTTTGTCCACTCATCTGTTGATGGACTTTTTGGTTGCTTCCATGACTTGGCTATTGTAATGCTGCGGCAATGCACATTTGCCTGCCTGTGTCTTTCCAATTCTGTCTTCTTAGGTTATAGGCCCAGGAGTGGGCCTGCTGGATCATATGGTAGCAAAATGTTTACCTTGTAAAGGCACCTCCATTCTGTTCTCATTAGTGGCTCTTACCAGGTCACGTCCCACTTAACGTTGAGGGTATGCACTTCTGCACAACACCTTCAGCATTTATTGTTTGTAGTTTTTTTGCTGAGGTTTATTCTGACTAGTGTGAGCTGGTCCATGTTTGTGGTTGGATTTGCCTGCGTCTCATAATCCATTGAAATTGAGCTTTCTGGCATGTCCTTTTTGTCTTCAAGCTGTGCGTACAGCTTACCTCTTCAAACAGTTTTCTTGAAGTATGTGTGACATTTAGAAAGATTTTGGCCATTACGCCCCTCAAGACGTTTTGAGGGCAGGTTTCATTTACAGCCCTCCAGTACTGGTGCATATGAAGTGACCCTTAGCACAGTTTTTAAAGCTGCTGTTGCAGGTCACGGACAGAGGGTGGCAGCATTTCTGCTTTTCCCAAACTTTTAACTAGGGAAACAGACTACCTTGCAGTGGTATTCCTCGGTTATAAATTAGAGTGGAATGTGCCTGGATAAACCCCGAAAAGCTGATGTTTCTTTACTTATGTTTGTTTTCTACATTGAGTTTATATTTTTTTATTGGAGTCATATTCCATTGTGTACATGGACCACTTTTTCTTTGTGCATTCCTCTGTTGATGGACATTTTCATAGCTTCCAAGTGTTGGCTATGATAAATATTGCTGGAGTGTAGGATTGCCAGTCTGTGTTTTTTTTTTATTTTTTGCGGTACGTGGGCCACTCACTGCCATGGCTACTCCCATTGCAGAGCACAGGCTCTGGACGCACAGGCCCAGCAGCCATAGCTCACGGGACCAGCCGCTCCACGGCGTGTGTGATTTTCCCGAACCAGGGCATGAACCCGTGTCCCCTTCTTCGGTGGAAGAACGTCAACCACTGTGCCACTCGTGAAGTCCAGCCTGTGTCTTTTTGATTCTCATCCTCTCAGTCGATAGGCCCAGCAGTGGGCATGCTTGATTGAATGGTAGCTCAGTATTTACCTTTTCAAGGCACCTCCTTTGTGTTTTCCTTACTGGCTCTTACCATGTCCCACATTGAACCAAGGCTAGGCATTTCTCCACAACCCCTTCAGCATTTATTGTTTGCAGAATTTTTGCTGATGGCCATTCTGACTGGTGTGAGCTGATAGGACTTTTGTAATTTGGATTTGCATGTCTTTAATTCTTTCTAAGGTTCATTTTCCCACACCTTTTAAAATTTCTGTTAAAGAAAAAATGAAAAAAATGGAGAATACAATTAACGTCCTGAAATTGTCTTCTTGAAAGGTTGCCCTCAAAATTGATGTTTTGGTCAATATTCGCCCCCAGGACTGTTTTTGAGGGCAGGTGTCATTCACAGGCCTGTAATGAGTGTGAATATTTAGTGACCATTAGCACTGCGTTTAAAGCTGCTGTTGTGGTAAACGGCCACTAGGCGGCAGCATTTCTCCATTCCCAAATCTGGTTACTAGGGCAGCAGAGCCCTTCTGGAATCCCTGTTCCTAAGTTGTAAATTGAAATGGAATGTGCCAGGAGAAACCCCCATAAGTTTATGTTACATTATTTCCTGTTTGTTGTTTTAGTTTTTTTTAATTGGGGTAATGATTAGAATATTGTTTGTGCTAGGTGTAGACAATCTGGTTCATTTGTGCATAACATATATATATCTATCTATATCTATATCTATATCTATATCTATATATATTCATGTACAGATCCACTTCCCATGTAAATTATGGCAGAGTGTTCCATAGACCTCCCTTACTATACGGTCGGTCTTTTGATATATGTATTTATTAGGTATTTGTACACGTATGGTAACCCTAATCTCTAATTTTTCCATTCCCCCCACCTTTCCTTTTAGACAAGCATAGTTTGTTTTCTAAGTGTGTGAGTGTCTTTCTCTGTGCAAATAAGTTCATTTGTGTCAGTTGTTCGATAACGCCTATAAGTGATATCATAGGATATGTCTTTTGCTTTCCGACTTACCTCATGTTCTGTGATTATCTCTAGGCTCAACTATGGTGCCTCAAAGAGCAGTGTTTCATTGTTTTTCATGGCTAATATTCTATTGTGTACATGAACCACTTCTTCTTTTTCAACTGATATGGTGATGGACATTTTGGTTGCTTCCGTGTCTTGGCTATTGTGAAAATTCCTGCAGTGCAGCTGTTGAAGCCTGTGCCTTCTCGACTCTGGACTTGTCAGGTGAGAGTCTCAGCGGTGGGCCTGCTGAACGGAATGGTGGCTCAATTTTTACTTTTAAACGCAGCTCCTTTCTATTCTCATTATTGGCTGTCACCACTTTACATCTCACCAGCAGCTAGAGGGTACACAGTTCTCTAAAACCCCTTCAGCATGTAATGTTTGTAGACTTTTAGTTGATGGTAGTTGACATGTGTGAGTTGAAACCTTTTTGGAGGTTAGATCTGCATGAGTGTAATAATTACTGATGTGGAGCTTTTATCCATTTTCCTCTTTTTTGAAAGTGAGTGAGTAAAACTTAGCCCTCCATACAATCTCCTTGAAAAATTTGAGAGTTTTGAAACTTTTTGGCCATTCCCTACCTCCGCACAATTTTTTAGGGCAGGTGTCCTTTACAGCCCTGAATCCTTGTGAATGTTAAGTGACCATTAGCTGTGGGTTTAAAGCCGCTCTTGTGGGAAACGGCCACGAGGCGGCAGCCTTTCTTCATTTCCAACTCTGGGTTTTTGGGCCACAGAGCTTTCCTGGCAATCGTGTTAGTAAGCTGCGAATTAGAGTGGAATGTGCCAGCGCAAACACCCAAGGGCTTATATCTCCTAAATTGTTGTTTGTTATTTAAATTTAATTTTTTAAATTATCAGAGCAAATTTGATCAAAATGTAGATTCTCCTAGGTGTACAGTTTCTGGTTCATCCTATCAGTGTATCTGTCTATTCCTGTTTGGATCCTTTCCCGTGTATGTTATTATAGAGTGTTGAGTAGACCGCTCTTCGTATTCCCTAGGTATTTTGTGATTATATATTTCCTATGTATTAGTATATGTCTGTTAACCCCCATATCCTAATTCATACAATCCTTACACCTTTCCATTTGGTTAAACATAATTTGGTGTTCTGAATTTATGTGTGTCCTTCTCTTGGGGATTATTTCATGAGTATCAATTTTTAGGTAACACCTATAAGTGACGTCATAGGATGTCGGCCTTTCGGTTGCTTTCTTACTTCAAGTTGGGTGATTATCTCTTGGTCCTTCTATGGTGGTGCCAACGGCACAGTTCTGTGCTTTTTCATGGCTAATATTCCATTGTGTACATGGGCGACTTCTTCTTGGTGCATTTTTCTGTTGATGGACATTTTGGTTTCTTCCAGGTCCTGGCTATGGTACATTTTGCTGCAGTGCGGGATTGCCCACCTGTGTCTTTTTGATTCTGGTCTACTCCAGTGATAGTCCCATGAGTGGGCCTACCACATCACATGGTAGCTCCATTATTACCCTTAAACGCACCTCCATTCTGCTCTCACTACTGGCTCTTACCAGGTTACATCCCACCGGCAGCTAAAGGGTACGCAGTTCTCTAAAACCCCTTCAGCCTTTATTGTTTGTAGACATTTTTTACTGATGATCATTCTGACGGCTGTGAGGTGAACGTTTGTGTACACTGGATTTGCATGGCTTTATTAATTCCTGCTGTTCAGCCTTTTTCCATTCCCGTTTTTTTAAGAAAAAAGAAATAAAGAAAAAGAAACAGAAGACAAATGTGCATAAATTATGCCTCTTGAAACTGTCGGTTTGAAATATGGACGCCTTTTGAATTTTTTGGTCGACATACGACCCCAGGATTGGTTTTCCGGGCAGGTGTGATTTACAGGCCTGCAATTATTTTGAATATCAACTGACCATTGATGCTGGGATGAAAGCTGCTGTTGTGTGAAACGCCCACAAGTTGGCAGCAGTTCTGCTTTACCAAATCTGGTGACTAGGGCAACAGAGCCTCAATGGAAGTCGTGTTCTAGGTTGTAATTTAGAATGGAATGTGCCAGGAAAAAGCCCCTTAAGTAGATGTCTCCCTACTTCTTGTTCATTTTTTTAAATTTAATTTTTATGTTTACCACAGCAAGTTTGATTACAAAGTTTGGCTTGTTCTAGGTGTGCAAGATGTGGTTCTTTGACACATACACATATGTCTTTTCTTCCTGGAATCCTTTTCCCATGTACGTTATGACAGAACGTTGAGTAGTCTTCTCTTGGTATTCCGTAGGTCTTTGGTGATTATATATTTCCCCTGTGTTTGTATACGTCTGTTAACCCTGATATGCTAATGTATCCAATCCTCACAAATTTCCATTGGGGAACCATAAGTTTGTTTAATGAATCTGTGGTTGGCCTTCTCTGTGGAAATATCTTCACTGGTATGAATTTATAGGTAATACCTATAAGTGATATCATAGGATATGTGTCTTTCTCTTTCTGACATACTACAAGTTGTGTGATTACCTCTAGACTCATCTACGGTGCTGCAAATGGCATCGTGTTCTTTATTTCCTTGGCTAATACTCTGTCTGTACATGTACCAGTTCTTCTTTGTCCACTCATCTGTTGATGGACTTTTTGGTTGCTTCCATGACTTGGCTATTGTAATGCTGCGGCAATGCACATTTGCCTGCCTGTGTCTTTCCAATTCTGTCTTCTTAGGTTATAGGCCCAGGAGTGGGCCTGCTGGATCATATGGTAGCAAAATGTTTACCTTGTAAAGGCACCTCCATTCTGTTCTCATTAGTGGCTCTTACCAGGTCACGTCCCACTTAACGTTGAGGGTATGCACTTCTGCACAACACCTTCAGCATTTATTGTTTGTAGTTTTTTTGCTGAGGTTTATTCTGACTAGTGTGAGCTGGTCCATGTTTGTGGTTGGATTTGCCTGCGTCTCATAATCCATTGAAATTGAGCTTTCTGGCATGTCCTTTTTGTCTTCAAGCTGTGCGTACAGCTTACCTCTTCAAACAGTTTTCTTGAAGTATGTGTGACATTTAGAAAGATTTTGGCCATTACGCCCCTCAAGACGTTTTGAGGGCAGGTTTCATTTACAGCCCTCCAGTACTGGTGCATATGAAGTGACCCTTAGCACAGTTTTTAAAGCTGCTGTTGCAGGTCACGGACAGAGGGTGGCAGCATTTCTGCTTTTCCCAAACTTTTAACTAGGGAAACAGACTACCTTGCAGTGGTATTCCTCGGTTATAAATTAGAGTGGAATGTGCCTGGATAAACCCCGAAAAGCTGATGTTTCTTTACTTATGTTTGTTTTCTACATTGAGTTTATATTTTTTTATTGGAGTCATATTCCATTGTGTACATGGACCACTTTTTCTTTGTGCATTCCTCTGTTGATGGACATTTTCATAGCTTCCAAGTGTTGGCTATGATAAATATTGCTGGAGTGTAGGATTGCCAGTCTGTGTTTTTTTTTTATTTTTTGCGGTACGTGGGCCACTCACTGCCATGGCTACTCCCATTGCAGAGCACAGGCTCTGGACGCACAGGCCCAGCAGCCATAGCTCACGGGACCAGCCGCTCCACGGCGTGTGTGATTTTCCCGAACCAGGGCATGAACCCGTGTCCCCTTCTTCGGTGGAAGACCGTCAACCACTGTGCCACTCGTGAAGTCCAGCCTGTGTCTTTTTGATTCTCATCCTCTCAGTCGATAGGCCCAGCAGTGGGCATGCTTGATTGAATGGTAGCTCAGTATTTACCTTTTCAAGGCACCTCCTTTGTGTTTTCCTTACTGGCTCTTACCATGTCCCACATTGAACCAAGGCTAGGCATTTCTCCACAACCCCTTCAGCATTTATTGTTTGCAGAATTTTTGCTGATGGCCATTCTGACTGGTGTGAGCTGATAGGACTTTTGTAATTTGGATTTGCATGTCTTTAATTCTTTCTAAGGTTCATTTTCCCACACCTTTTAAAATTTCTGTTAAAGAAAAAATGAAAAAAATGGAGAATACAATTAACGTCCTGAAATTGTCTTCTTGAAAGGTTGCCCTCAAAATTGATGTTTTGGTCAATATTCGCCCCCAGGACTGTTTTTGAGGGCAGGTGTCATTCACAGGCCTGTAATGAGTGTGAATATTTAGTGACCATTAGCACTGCGTTTAAAGCTGCTGTTGTGGTAAACGGCCACTAGGCGGCAGCATTTCTCCATTCCCAAATCTGGTTACTAGGGCAGCAGAGCCCTTCTGGAATCCCTGTTCCTAAGTTGTAAATTGAAATGGAATGTGCCAGGAGAAACCCCCATAAGTTTATGTTACATTATTTCCTGTTTGTTGTTTTAGTTTTTTTTAATTGGGGTAATGATTAGAATATTGTTTGTGCTAGGTGTAGACAATCTGGTTCATTTGTGCATAACATATATATATCTATCTATATCTATATCTATATCTATATCTATATATATTCATGTACAGATCCACTTCCCATGTAAATTATGGCAGAGTGTTCCATAGACCTCCCTTACTATACGGTCGGTCTTTTGATATATGTATTTATTAGGTATTTGTACACGTATGGTAACCCTAATCTCTAATTTTTCCATTCCCCCCACCTTTCCTTTTAGACAAGCATAGTTTGTTTTCTAAGTGTGTGAGTGTCTTTCTCTGTGCAAATAAGTTCATTTGTGTCAGTTGTTCGATAACGCCTATAAGTGATATCATAGGATATGTCTTTTGCTTTCCGACTTACCTCATGTTCTGTGATTATCTCTAGGCTCAACTATGGTGCCTCAAAGAGCAGTGTTTCATTGTTTTTCATGGCTAATATTCTATTGTGTACATGAACCACTTCTTCTTTTTCAACTGATATGGTGATGGACATTTTGGTTGCTTCCGTGTCTTGGCTATTGTGAAAATTCCTGCAGTGCAGCTGTTGAAGCCTGTGCCTTCTCGACTCTGGACTTGTCAGGTGAGAGTCTCAGCGGTGGGCCTGCTGAACGGAATGGTGGCTCAATTTTTACTTTTAAACGCAGCTCCTTTCTATTCTCATTATTGGCTGTCACCACTTTACATCTCACCAGCAGCTAGAGGGTACACAGTTCTCTAAAACCCCTTCAGCATGTAATGTTTGTAGACTTTTAGTTGATGGTAGTTGACATGTGTGAGTTGAAACCTTTTTGGAGGTTAGATCTGCATGAGTGTAATAATTACTGATGTGGAGCTTTTATCCATTTTCCTCTTTTTTGAAAGTGAGTGAGTAAAACTTAGCCCTCCATACAATCTCCTTGAAAAATTTGAGAGTTTTGAAACTTTTTGGCCATTCCCTACCTCCGCACAATTTTTTAGGGCAGGTGTCCTTTACAGCCCTGAATCCTTGTGAATGTTAAGTGACCATTAGCTGTGGGTTTAAAGCCGCTCTTGTGGGAAACGGCCACGAGGCGGCAGCCTTTCTTCATTTCCAACTCTGGGTTTTTGGGCCACAGAGCTTTCCTGGCAATCGTGTTAGTAAGCTGCGAATTAGAGTGGAATGTGCCAGCGCAAACACCCAAGGGCTTATATCTCCTAAATTGTTGTTTGTTATTTAAATTTAATTTTTTAAATTATCAGAGCAAATTTGATCAAAATGTAGATTCTCCTAGGTGTACAGTTTCTGGTTCATCCTATCAGTGTATCTGTCTATTCCTCTTTGGATCCTTTCCCGTGTATGTTATTATAGAGTGTTGAGTAGACCGCTCTTCGTATTCCCTAGGTATTTTGTGATTATATATTTCCTATGTATTAGTATATGTCTGTTAACCCCCATATCCTAATTCATACAATCCTTACACCTTTCCATTTGGTTAAACATAATTTGGTGTTCTGAATTTATGTGTGTCCTTCTCTTGGGGATTATTTCATGAGTATCAATTTTTAGGTAACACCTATAAGTGACGTCATAGGATGTCGGCCTTTCGGTTGCTTTCTTACTTCAAGTTGGGTGATTATCTCTTGGTCCTTCTATGGTGGTGCCAACGGCACAGTTCTGTGCTTTTTCATGGCTAATATTCCATTGTGTACATGGGCGACTTCTTCTTGGTGCATTTTTCTGTTGATGGACATTTTGGTTTCTTCCAGGTCCTGGCTATGGTACATTTTGCTGCAGTGCGGGATTGCCCACCTGTGTCTTTTTGATTCTGGTCTACTCCAGTGATAGTCCCATGAGTGGGCCTACCACATCACATGGTAGCTCCATTATTACCCTTAAACGCACCTCCATTCTGCTCTCACTACTGGCTCTTACCAGGTTACATCCAACCGGCAGCTAAAGGGTACGCAGTTCTCTAAAACCCCTTCAGCCTTTATTGTTTGTAGACATTTTTTACTGATGATCATTCTGACAGCTGTGAGGTGAACGTTTGTGTACACTGGATTTGCATGGCTTTATTAATTCCTGCTGTTCAGCCTTTTTCCATTCCCGTTTTTTTAAGAAAAAAGAAATAAAGAAAAAGAAACAGAAGACAAATGTGCATAAATTATGCCTCTTGAAACTGTCGGTTTGAAATATGGACGCCTTTTGAATTTTTTGGTCGACATACGACCCCAGGATTGGTTTTCCGGGCAGGTGTGATTTACAGGCCTGCAATTATTTTGAATATCAACTGACCATTGATGCTGGGATGAAAGCTGCTGTTGTGTGAAACGCCCACAAGTTGGCAGCAGTTCTGCTTTACCAAATCTGGTGACTAGGGCAACAGAGCCTCAATGGAAGTCGTGTTCTAGGTTGTAATTTAGAATGGAATGTGCCAGGAAAAAGCCCCTTAAGTAGATGTCTCCCTACTTCTTGTTCATTTTTTTAAATTTAATTTTTATGTTTACCACAGCAAGTTTGATTACAAAGTTTGGCTTGTTCTAGGTGTGCAAGATGTGGTTCTTTGACACATACACATATGTCTTTTCTTCCTGGAATCCTTTTCCCATGTACGTTATGACAGAACGTTGAGTAGTCTTCTCTTGGTATTCCGTAGGTCTTTGGTGATTATATATTTCCCCTGTGTTTGTATACGTCTGTTAACCCTGATATGCTAATGTATCCAATCCTCACAAATTTCCATTGGGGAACCATAAGTTTGTTTAATGAATCTGTGGTTGGCCTTCTCTGTGGAAATATCTTCACTGGTATGAATTTATAGGTAATACCTATAAGTGATATCATAGGATATGTGTCTTTTCTCTTTCTGACATACTACAAGTTGTGTGATTACCTCTAGACTCATCTACGGTGCTGCAAATGGCATCATGTCCTTTATTTCCTTGGCTAATACTCTGTCTGTACATGTACCAGTTCTTCTTTGTCCACTCATCTGTTGATGGACTTTTTGGTTGCTTCCATGACTTGGCTATTGTAATGCTGCGGCAATGCACATTTGCCTGCCTGTGTCTTTCCAATTCTGTCTTCTTAGGTTATAGGCCCAGGAGTGGGCCTGCTGGATCATATGGTAGCAAAATGTTTACCTTGTAAAGGCACCTCCATTCTGTTCTCATTAGTGGCTCTTACCAGGTCACGTCCCACTTAACGTTGAGGGTATGCACTTCTGCACAACACCTTCAGCATTTATTGTTTGTAGTTTTTTTGCTGAGGTTTATTCTGACTAGTGTGAGCTGGTCCATGTTTGTGGTTGGATTTGCCTGCGTCTCATAATCCATTGAAATTGAGCTTTCTGGCATGTCCTTTTTGTCTTCAAGCTGTGCGTACAGCTCACCTCTTCAAACAGTTTTCTTGAAGTATGTGTGACATTTAGAAAGATTTTGGCCATTACGCCCCTCAAGACGTTTTGAGGGCAGGTTTCATTTACAGCCCTCCAGTACTGGTGCATATGAAGTGACCCTTAGCACAGTTTTTAAAGCTGCTGTTGCAGGTCACGGACAGAGGGTGGCAGCATTTCTGCTTTTCCCAAACTTTTAACTAGGGAAACAGACTACCTTGCAGTGGTATTCCTCGGTTATAAATTAGAGTGGAATGTGCCTGGATAAACCCCGAAAAGCTGATGTTTCTTTACTTATGTTTGTTTTCTACATTGAGTTTATATTTTTTTATTGGAGTCATATTCCATTGTGTACATGGACCACTTTTTCTTTGTGCATTCCTCTGTTGATGGACATTTTCATAGCTTCCAAGTGTTGGCTATGATAAATATTGCTGGAGTGTAGGATTGCCAGTCTGTGTTTTTTTTTTATTTTTTGCGGTACGTGGGCCACTCACTGCCATGGCTACTCCCATTGCAGAGCACAGGCTCTGGACGCACAGGCCCAGCAGCCATAGCTCACGGGACCAGCCGCTCCACGGCGTGTGTGATTTTCCCGAACCAGGGCATGAACCCGTGTCCCCTTCTTCGGTGGAAGACCGTCAACCACTGTGCCACTCGTGAAGTCCAGCCTGTGTCTTTTTGATTCTCATCCTCTCAGTCGATAGGCCCAGCAGTGGGCATGCTTGATTGAATGGTAGCTCAGTATTTACCTTTTCAAGGCACCTCCTTTGTGTTTTCCTTACTGGCTCTTACCATGTCCCACATTGAACCAAGGCTAGGCATTTCTCCACAACCCCTTCAGCATTTATTGTTTGCAGAATTTTTGCTGATGGCCATTCTGACTGGTGTGAGCTGATAGGACTTTTGTAATTTGGATTTGCATGTCTTTAATTCTTTCTAAGGTTCATTTTCCCACACCTTTTAAAATTTCTGTTAAAGAAAAAATGAAAAAAATGGAGAATACAATTAACGTCCTGAAATTGTCTTCTTGAAAGGTTGCCCTCAAAATTGATGTTTTGGTCAATATTCGCCCCCAGGACTGTTTTTGAGGGCAGGTGTCATTCACAGGCCTGTAATGAGTGTGAATATTTAGTGACCATTAGCACTGCGTTTAAAGCTGCTGTTGTGGTAAACGGCCACTAGGCGGCAGCATTTCTCCATTCCCAAATCTGGTTACTAGGGCAGCAGAGCCCTTCTGGAATCCCTGTTCCTAAGTTGTAAATTGAAATGGAATGTGCCAGGAGAAACCCCCATAAGTTTATGTTACATTATTTCCTGTTTGTTGTTTTAGTTTTTTTTAATTGGGGTAATGATTAGAATATTGTTTGTGCTAGGTGTAGACAATCTGGTTCATTTGTGCATAACATATATATATCTATCTATATCTATATCTATATCTATATCTATATATATTCATGTACAGATCCACTTCCCATGTAAATTATGGCAGAGTGTTCCATAGACCTCCCTTACTATACGGTCGGTCTTTTGATATATGTATTTATTAGGTATTTGTACACGTATGGTAACCCTAATCTCTAATTTTTCCATTCCCCCCACCTTTCCTTTTAGACAAGCATAGTTTGTTTTCTAAGTGTGTGAGTGTCTTTCTCTGTGCAAATAAGTTCATTTGTGTCAGTTGTTCGATAACGCCTATAAGTGATATCATAGGATATGTCTTTTGCTTTCCGACTTACCTCATGTTCTGTGATTATCTCTAGGCTCAACTATGGTGCCTCAAAGAGCAGTGTTTCATTGTTTTTCATGGCTAATATTCTATTGTGTACATGAACCACTTCTTCTTTTTCAACTGATATGGTGATGGACATTTTGGTTGCTTCCGTGTCTTGGCTATTGTGAAAATTCCTGCAGTGCAGCTGTTGAAGCCTGTGCCTTCTCGACTCTGGACTTGTCAGGTGAGAGTCTCAGCGGTGGGCCTGCTGAACGGAATGGTGGCTCAATTTTTACTTTTAAACGCAGCTCCTTTCTATTCTCATTATTGGCTGTCACCACTTTACATCTCACCAGCAGCTAGAGGGTACACAGTTCTCTAAAACCCCTTCAGCATGTAATGTTTGTAGACTTTTAGTTGATGGTAGTTGACATGTGTGAGTTGAAACCTTTTTGGAGGTTAGATCTGCATGAGTGTAATAATTACTGATGTGGAGCTTTTATCCATTTTCCTCTTTTTTGAAAGTGAGTGAGTAAAACTTAGCCCTCCATACAATCTCCTTGAAAAATTTGAGAGTTTTGAAACTTTTTGGCCATTCCCTACCTCCGCACAATTTTTTAGGGCAGGTGTCCTTTACAGCCCTGAATCCTTGTGAATGTTAAGTGACCATTAGCTGTGGGTTTAAAGCCGCTCTTGTGGGAAACGGCCACGAGGCGGCAGCCTTTCTTCATTTCCAACTCTGGGTTTTTGGGCCACAGAGCTTTCCTGGCAATCGTGTTAGTAAGCTGCGAATTAGAGTGGAATGTGCCAGCGCAAACACCCAAGGGCTTATATCTCCTAAATTGTTGTTTGTTATTTAAATTTAATTTTTTAAATTATCAGAGCAAATTTGATCAAAATGTAGATTCTCCTAGGTGTACAGTTTCTGGTTCATCCTATCAGTGTATCTGTCTATTCCTGTTTGGATCCTTTCCCGTGTATGTTATTATAGAGTGTTGAGTAGACCGCTCTTCGTATTCCCTAGGTATTTTGTGATTATATATTTCCTATGTATTAGTATATGTCTGTTAACCCCCATATCCTAATTCATACAATCCTTACACCTTTCCATTTGGTTAAACATAATTTGGTGTTCTGAATTTATGTGTGTCCTTCTCTTGGGGATTATTTCATGAGTATCAATTTTTAGGTAACACCTATAAGTGACGTCATAGGATGTCGGCCTTTCGGTTGCTTTCTTACTTCAAGTTGGGTGATTATCTCTTGGTCCTTCTATGGTGGTGCCAACGGCACAGTTCTGTGCTTTTTCATGGCTAATATTCCATTGTGTACATGGGCGACTTCTTCTTGGTGCATTTTTCTGTTGATGGACATTTTGGTTTCTTCCAGGTCCTGGCTATGGTACATTTTGCTGCAGTGCGGGATTGCCCACCTGTGTCTTTTTGATTCTGGTCTACTCCAGTGATAGTCCCATGAGTGGGCCTACCACATCACATGGTAGCTCCATTATTACCCTTAAACGCACCTCCATTCGGCTCTCACTACTGGCTCTTACCAGGTTACATCCCACCGGCAGCTAAAGGGTACGCAGTTCTCTAAAACCCCTTCAGCCTTTATTGTTTGTAGACATTTTTTACTGATGATCATTCTGACGGCTGTGAGGTGAACGTTTGTGTACACTGGATTTGCATGGCTTTATTAATTCCTGCTGTTCAGCCTTTTTCCATTCCCGTTTTTTTAACAAAAAAGAAATAAAGAAAAAGAAACAGAAGACAAATGTGCATAAATTATGCCTCTTGAAACTGTCGGTTTGAAATATGGACGCCTTTTGAATTTTTTGGTCGACATACGACCCCAGGATTGGTTTTCCGGGCAGGTGTGATTTACAGGCCTGCAAGTATTTTGAATATCAACTGACCATTGATGCTGGGATGAAAGCTGCTGTTGTGTGAAACGCCCACAAGGTGGCAGCAGTTCTACTTTACCAAATCTGGTGACTAGGGCAACAGAGCCTCAATGGAAGTCGTGTTCTAGGTTGTAATTTAGAATGGAATGTGCCAGGAAAAAGCCCCTTAAGTAGATGTCTCCCTACTTCTTGTTCATTTTTTTAAATTTAATTTTTATGTTTACCACAGCAAGTTTGATTACAAAGTTTGGCTTGTTCTAGGTGTGCAAGATGTGGTTCTTTGACACATACACATATGTCTTTTCTTCCTGGAATCCTTTTCCCATGTACGTTATGACAGAACGTTGAGTAGTCTTCTCTTGGTATTCCGTAGGTCTTTGGTGATTATATATTTCCCCTGTGTTTGTATACGTCTGTTAACCCTGATATGCTAATGTATCCAATCCTCACAAATTTCCATTGGGGAACCATAAGTTTGTTTAATGAATCTGTGGTTGGCCTTCTCTGTGGAAATATCTTCACTGGTATGAATTTATAGGTAATACCTATAAGTGATATCATAGGATATGTGTCTTTTCTCTTTCTGACATACTACAAGTTGTGTGATTACCTCTAGACTCATCTACGGTGCTGCAAATGGCATCGTGTCCTTTATTTCCTTGGCTAATACTCTGTCTGTACATGTACCAGTTCTTCTTTGTCCACTCATCTGTTGATGGACTTTTTGGTTGCTTCCATGACTTGGCTATTGTAATGCTGCGGCAATGCACATTTGCCTGCCTGTGTCTTTCCAATTCTGTCTTCTTAGGTTATAGGCCCAGGAGTGGGCCTGCTGGATCATATGGTAGCAAAATGTTTACCTTGTAAAGGCACCTCCATTCTGTTCTCATTAGTGGCTCTTACCAGGTCACGTCCCACTTAACGTTGAGGGTATGCACTTCTGCACAACACCTTCAGCATTTATTGTTTGTAGTTTTTTTGCTGAGGTTTATTCTGACTAGTGTGAGCTGGTCCATGTTTGTGGTTGGATTTGCCTGCGTCTCATAATCCATTGAAATTGAGCTTTCTGGCATGTCCTTTTTGTCTTCAAGCTGTGCGTACAGCTTACCTCTTCAAACTGTTTTCTTGAAGTATGTGTGACATTTAGAAAGATTTTGGCCATTACGCCCCTCAAGACGTTTTGAGGGCAGGTTTCATTTACAGCCCTCCAGTACTGGTGCATATGAAGTGACCCTTAGCACAGTTTTTAAAGCTACTGTTGCAGGTCACGGACAGAGGGTGGCAGCATTTCTGCTTTTCCCAAACTTTTAACTAGGGAAACAGACTACCTTGCAGTGGTATTCCTCGGTTATAAATTAGAGTGGAATGTGCCTGGATAAACCCCGAAAAGCTGATGTTTCTTTACTTATGTTTGTTTTCTACATTGAATTTATATTTTTTTATTGGAGTCATATTCCATTGTGTACATGGACCACTTTTTCTTTGTGCATTCCTCTGTTGATGGACATTTTCATAGCTTCCAAGTGTTGGCTATGATAAATATTGCTGGAGTGTAGGATTGCCAGTCTGTGTTTTTTTTTTAATTTTTTGCGGTACGTGGGCCACTCACTGCCATGGCTACTCCCATTGCAGAGCACAGGCTCTGGACGCACAGGCCCAGCAGCCATAGCTCACGGGACCAGCCCCTCCGCGGCGTGTGTGATTTTCCCGAACCAGGGCATGAACCCGTGTCCCCTTCTTCGGTGGAAGACCGTCAACCACTGTGCCACTCGTGAAGTCCAGCCTGTGTCTTTTTGATTCTCATCCTCTCAGTCGATAGGCCCAGCAGTGGGCATGCTTGATTGAATGGTAGCTCAGTATTTACCTTTTCAAGGCACCTCCTTTGTGTTTTCCTTACTGGCTCTTACCATGTCCCACATTGAACCAAGGCTAGGCATTTCTCCACAACCCCTTCAGCATTTATTGTTTGCAGAATTTTTGCTGATGGCCATTCTGACTGGTGTGAGCTGATAGGACTTTTGTAATTTGGATTTGCATGTCTTTAATTCTTTCTAAGGTTCATTTTCCCACACCTTTTAAAATTTCTGTTAAAGAAAAAATGAAAAAAATGGAGAATACAATTAACGTCCTGAAATTGTCTTCTTGAAAGGTTGCCCTCAAAATTGATGTTTTGGTCAATATTCGCCCCCAGGACTGTTTTTGAGGGCAGGTGTCATTCACAGGCCTGTAATGAGTGTGAATATTTAGTGACCATTAGCACTGCGTTTAAAGCTGCTGTTGTGGTAAACGGCCACTAGGCGGCAGCATTTCTCCATTCCCAAATCTGGTTACTAGGGCAGCAGAGCCCTTCTGGAATCCCTGTTCCTAAGTTGTAAATTGAAATGGAATGTGCCAGGAGAAACCCCCATAAGTTTATGTTACATTATTTCCTGTTTGTTGTTTTAGTTTTTTTTTAATTGGGGTAATGATTAGAATATTGTTTGTGCTAGGTGTAGACAATCTGGTTCATTTGTGCATAACATATATATATCTATCTATATCTATATCTATATCTATATATATTCATGTACAGATCCACTTCCCATGTAAATTATGGCAGAGTGTTCCATAGACCTCCCTTACTATACGGTCGGTCTTTTGATATATGTATTTATTAGGTATTTGTACACGTATGGTAACCCTAATCTCTAATTTTTCCATTCCCCCCACCTTTCCTTTTAGACAAGCATAGTTTGTTTTCTAAGTGTGTGAGTGTATTTCTCTGTGCAAATAAGTTCATTTGTGTCAGTTGTTCGATAACGCCTATAAGTGATATCATAGGATATGTCTTTTGCTTTCCGACTTACCTCATGTTCTGTGATTATCTCTAGGCTCAACTATGGTGCCTCAAAGAGCAGTGTTTCATTGTTTTTCATGGCTAATATTCTATTGTGTACATGAACCACTTCTTCTTTTTCAACTGATATGGTGATGGACATTTTGGTTGCTTCCGTGTCTTGGCTATTGTGAAAATTCCTGCAGTGCAGCTGTTGAAGCCTGTGCCTTCTCGACTCTGGACTTGTCAGGTGAGAGTCTCAGCGGTGGGCCTGCTGAACGGAATGGTGGCTCAATTTTTACTTTTAAACGCAGCTCCTTTCTATTCTCATTATTGGCTGTCACCACTTTACATCTCACCAGCAGCTAGAGGGTACACAGTTCTCTAAAACCCCTTCAGCATGTAATGTTTGTAGACTTTTAGTTGATGGTAGTTGACATGTGTGAGTTGAAACCTTTTTGGAGGTTAGATCTGCATGAGTGTAATAATTACTGATGTGGAGCTTTTATCCATTTTCCTCTTTTTTGAAAGTGAGTGAGTAAAACTTAGCCCTCCATACAATCTCCTTGAAAAATTTGAGAGTTTTGAAACTTTTTGGCCATTCCCTACCTCCGCACAATTTTTTAGGGCAGGTGTCCTTTACAGCCCTGAATCCTTGTGAATGTTAAGTGACCATTAGCTGTGGGTTTAAAGCCGCTCTTGTGGGAAACGGCCACGAGGTGGCAGCATTTCTTCATTTCCAACTCTGGGTTTTTGGGCAACAGAGCTTTCCTGGCAATCGTGTTAGTAAGCTGCGAATTAGAGTGGAATGTGCCAGCGCAAACACCCAAGGGCTTATATCTCCTAAATTGTTGTTTGTTATTTAAATTTAATTTTTTAAATTATCAGAGCAAATTTGATCAAAATGTAGATTCTCCTAGGTGTACAGTTTCTGGTTCATCCTATCAGTGTATCTGTCTATTCCTGTTTGGATCCTTTCCCGTGTATGTTATTATAGAGTGTTGAGTAGACCGCTCTTCGTATTCCCTAGGTATTTTGTGATTATATATTTCCTATGTATTAGTATATGTCTGTTAACCCCCATATCCTAATTCATACAATCCTTACACCATTCCATTTGGTTAAACATAATTTGGTTTTCTGAATCTATGTGTGTCCTTCTCTTGGAGATTATTTCATGAGTATCAATTTTTAGGTAACACCTATAAGTGACGTCATAGGATGTCGGCCTTTCGGTTGCTTTCTTACTTCAAGTTGGGTGATTATCTCTTGGTCCTTCTATGGTGGTGCCAACGGCACAGTTCTGTGCTTTTTCATGGCTAATATTCCATTGTGTACATGGGCGACTTCTTCTTGGTGCATTTTTCTGTTGATGGACATTTTGGTTTCTTCCAGGTCCTGGCTATGGTACATTTTGCTGCAGTGCGTGATTGCCCGCCTGTGTCTTTTTGATTCTGGTCTACACCAGTGATAGTCCCATGAGTGGGCCTACCACATCACATGGTAGCTCCATTATTACCCTTAAACGCACCTCCATTCTGCTCTCACTACTGGCTCTTACCAGGTTACATCCCACCGGCAGCTAAAGGGTACGCAGTTCTCTAAAACCCCTTCAGCCTTTATTGTTTGTAGACATTTTTTACTGATGATCATTCTGACGGCTGTGAGGTGAACGTTTGTGTACACTGGATTTGCATGGCTTTATTAATTCCTGCTGTTCAGCCTTTTTCCATTCCCGTTTTTTTAAGAAAAAATAAATAAAGAAAAAGAAACAGAAGACAAATGTGCATAAATTATGCCTCTTGAAACTGTCGGTTTGAAATATGGACGCCTTTTGAATTTTTTGGTCGACATACGACCCCAGGATTGGTTTTCCGGGCAGGTGTGATTTACAGGCCTGCAATTATTTTGAATATCAACTGACCATTGATGCTGGGATGAAAGCTGCTGTTGTGTGAAACGCCCACAAGTTGGCAGCAGTTCTGCTTTACCAAATCTGGTGACTAGGGCAACAGAGCCTCAATGGAAGTCGTGTTCTAGGTTGTAATTTAGAATGGAATGTGCCAGGAAAAAGCCCCTTAAGTAGATGTCTCCCTACTTCTTGTTCATTTTTTTAAATTTAATTTTTATGTTTACCACAGCAAGTTTGATTACAAAGTTTGGCTTGTTCTAGGTGTGCAAGATGTGGTTCTTTGACACATACACATATGTCTTTTCTTCCTGGAATCCTTTTCCCATGTACGTTATGACAGAACGTTGAGTAGTCTTCTCTTGGTATTCCGTAGGTCTTTGGTGATTATATATTTCCCCTGTGTTTGTATACGTCTGTTAACCCTGATATGCTAATGTATCCAATCCTCACAAATTTCCATTGGGGAACCATAAGTTTGTTTAATGAATCTGTGGTTGGCCTTCTCTGTGGAAATATCTTCACTGGTATGAATTTATAGGTAATACCTATAAGTGATATCATAGGATATGTGTCTTTCTCTTTCTGACATACTACAAGTTGTGTGATTACCTCTAGACTCATCTACGGTGCTGCAAATGGCATCGTGTTCTTTATTTCCTTGGCTAATACTCTGTCTGTACATGTACCAGTTCTTCTTTGTCCACTCATCTGTTGATGGACTTTTTGGTTGCTTCCATGACTTGGCTATTGTAATGCTGCGGCAATGCACATTTGCCTGCCTGTGTCTTTCCAATTCTGTCTTCTTAGGTTATAGGCCCAGGAGTGGGCCTGCTGGATCATATGGTAGCAAAATGTTTACCTTGTAAAGGCACCTCCATTCTGTTCTCATTAGTGGCTCTTACCAGGTCACGTCCCACTTAACGTTGAGGGTATGCACTTCTGCACAACACCTTCAGCATTTATTGTTTGTAGTTTTTTTGCTGAGGTTTATTCTGACTAGTGTGAGCTGGTCCATGTTTGTGGTTGGATTTGCCTGCGTCTCATAATCCATTGAAATTGAGCTTTCTGGCATGTCCTTTTTGTCTTCAAGCTGTGCGTACAGCTTACCTCTTCAAACAGTTTTCTTGAAGTATGTGTGACATTTAGAAAGATTTTGGCCATTACGCCCCTCAAGACGTTTTGAGGGCAGGTTTCATTTACAGCCCTCCAGTACTGGTGCATATGAAGTGACCCTTAGCACAGTTTTTAAAGCTGCTGTTGCAGGTCACGGACAGAGGGTGGCAGCATTTCTGCTTTTCCCAAACTTTTAACTAGGGAAACAGACTACCTTGCAGTGGTATTCCTCGGTTATAAATTAGAGTGGAATGTGCCTGGATAAACCCCGAAAAGCTGATGTTTCTTTACTTATGTTTGTTTTCTACATTGAGTTTATATTTTTTTATTGGAGTCATATTCCATTGTGTACATGGACCACTTTTTCTTTGTGCATTCCTCTGTTGATGGACATTTTCATAGCTTCCAAGTGTTGGCTATGATAAATATTGCTGGAGTGTAGGATTGCCAGTCTGTGTTTTTTTTTTATTTTTTGCGGTACGTGGGCCACTCACTGCCATGGCTACTCCCATTGCAGAGCACAGGCTCTGGACGCACAGGCCCAGCAGCCATAGCTCACGGGACCAGCCGCTCCACGGCGTGTGTGATTTTCCCGAACCAGGGCATGAACCCGTGTCCCCTTCTTCGGTGGAAGACCGTCAACCACTGTGCCACTCGTGAAGTCCAGCCTGTGTCTTTTTGATTCTCATCCTCTCAGTCGATAGGCCCAGCAGTGGGCATGCTTGATTGAATGGTAGCTCAGTATTTACCTTTTCAAGGCACCTCCTTTGTGTTTTCCTTACTGGCTCTTACCATGTCCCACATTGAACCAAGGCTAGGCATTTCTCCACAACCCCTTCAGCATTTATTGTTTGCAGAATTTTTGCTGATGGCCATTCTGACTGGTGTGAGCTGATAGGACTTTTGTAATTTGGATTTGCATGTCTTTAATTCTTTCTAAGGTTCATTTTCCCACACCTTTTAAAATTTCTGTTAAAGAAAAAATGAAAAAAATGGAGAATACAATTAACGTCCTGAAATTGTCTTCTTGAAAGGTTGCCCTCAAAATTGATGTTTTGGTCAATATTCGCCCCCAGGACTGTTTTTGAGGGCAGGTGTCATTCACAGGCCTGTAATGAGTGTGAATATTTAGTGACCATTAGCACTGCGTTTAAAGCTGCTGTTGTGGTAAACGGCCACTAGGCGGCAGCATTTCTCCATTCCCAAATCTGGTTACTAGGGCAGCAGAGCCCTTCTGGAATCCCTGTTCCTAAGTTGTAAATTGAAATGGAATGTGCCAGGAGAAACCCCCATAAGTTTATGTTACATTATTTCCTGTTTGTTGTTTTAGTTTTTTTTAATTGGGGTAATGATTAGAATATTGTTTGTGCTAGGTGTAGACAATCTGGTTCATTTGTGCATAACATATATATATCTATCTATATCTATATCTATATCTATATCTATATATATTCATGTACAGATCCACTTCCCATGTAAATTATGGCAGAGTGTTCCATAGACCTCCCTTACTATACGGTCGGTCTTTTGATATATGTATTTATTAGGTATTTGTACACGTATGGTAACCCTAATCTCTAATTTTTCCATTCCCCCCACCTTTCCTTTTAGACAAGCATAGTTTGTTTTCTAAGTGTGTGAGTGTCTTTCTCTGTGCAAATAAGTTCATTTGTGTCAGTTGTTCGATAACGCCTATAAGTGATATCATAGGATATGTCTTTTGCTTTCCGACTTACCTCATGTTCTGTGATTATCTCTAGGCTCAACTATGGTGCCTCAAAGAGCAGTGTTTCATTGTTTTTCATGGCTAATATTCTATTGTGTACATGAACCACTTCTTCTTTTTCAACTGATATGGTGATGGACATTTTGGTTGCTTCCGTGTCTTGCCTATTGTGAAAATTCCTGCAGTGCAGCTGTTGAAGCCTGTGCCTTCTCGACTCTGGACTTGTCAGGTGAGAGTCTCAGCGGTGGGCCTGCTGAACGGAATGGTGGCTCAATTTTTACTTTTAAACGCAGCTCCTTTCTATTCTCATTATTGGCTGTCACCACTTTACATCTCACCAGCAGCTAGAGGGTACACAGTTCTCTAAAACCCCTTCAGCATGTAATGTTTGTAGACTTTTAGTTGATGGTAGTTGACATGTGTGAGTTGAAACCTTTTTGGAGGTTAGATCTGCATGAGTCTAATAATTACTGATGTGGAGCTTTTATCCATTTTCCTCTTTTTTGAAAGTGAGTGAGTAAAACTTAGCCCTCCATACAATCTCCTTGAAAAATTTGAGAGTTTTGAAACTTTTTGGCCATTCCCTACCTCCGCACAATTTTTTAGGGCAGGTGTCCTTTACAGCCCTGAATCCTTGTGAATGTTAAGTGACCATTAGCTGTGGGTTTAAAGCCGCTCTTGTGGGAAACGGCCACGAGGCGGCAGCCTTTCTTCATTTCCAACTCTGGGTTTTTGGGCCACAGAGCTTTCCTGGCAATCGTGTTAGTAAGCTGCGAATTAGAGTGGAATGTGCCAGCGCAAACACCCAAGGGCTTATATCTCCTAAATTGTTGTTTGTTATTTAAATTTAATTTTTTAAATTATCAGAGCAAATTTGATCAAAATGTAGATTCTCCTAGGTGTACAGTTTCTGGTTCATCCTATCAGTGTATCTGTCTATTCCTGTTTGGATCCTTTCCCGTGTATGTTATTATAGAGTGTTGAGTAGACCGCTCTTCGTATTCCCTAGGTATTTTGTGATTATATATTTCCTATGTATTAGTATATGTCTGTTAACCCCCATATCCTAATTCATACAATCCTTACACCTTTCCATTTGGTTAAACATAATTTGGTGTTCTGAATTTATGTGTGTCCTTCTCTTGGGGATTATTTCATGAGTATCAATTTTTAGGTAACACCTATAAGTGACGTCATAGGATGTCGGCCTTTCGGTTGCTTTCTTACTTCAAGTTGGGTGATTATCTCTTGGTCCTTCTATGGTGGTGCCAACGGCACAGTTCTGTGCTTTTTCATGGCTAATATTCCATTGTGTACATGGGCGACTTCTTCTTGGTGCATTTTTCTGTTGATGGACATTTTGGTTTCTTCCAGGTCCTGGCTATGGTACATTTTGCTGCAGTGCGGGATTGCCCACCTGTGTCTTTTTGATTCTGGTCTACTCCAGTGATAGTCCCATGAGTGGGCCTACCACATCACATGGTAGCTCCATTATTACCCTTAAACGCACCTCCATTCTGCTCTCACTACTGGCTCTTACCAGGTTACATCCCACCGGCAGCTAAAGGGTACGCAGTTCTCTAAAACCCCTTCAGCCTTTATTGTTTGTAGACATTTTTTACTGATGATCATTCTGACGGCTGTGAGGTGAACGTTTGTGTACACTGGATTTGCATGGCTTTATTAATTCCTGCTGTTCAGCCTTTTTCCATTCCCGTTTTTTTAAGAAAAAAGAAATAAAGAAAAAGAAACAGAAGACAAATGTGCATAAATTATGCCTCTTGAAACTGTCGGTTTGAAATATGGACGCCTTTTGAATTTTTTGGTCGACATACGACCCCAGGATTGGTTTTCCGGGCAGGTGTGATTTACAGGCCTGCAATTATTTTGAATATCAACTGACCATTGATGCTGGGATGAAAGCTGCTGTTGTGTGAAACGCCCACAAGTTGGCAGCAGTTCTGCTTTACCAAATCTGGTGACTAGGGCAACAGAGCCTCAATGGAAGTCGTGTTCTAGGTTGTAATTTAGAATGGAATGTGCCAGGAAAAAGCCCCTTAAGTAGATGTCTCCCTACTTCTTGTTCATTTTTTTAAATTTAATTTTTATGTTTACCACAGCAAGTTTGATTACAAAGTTTGGCTTGTTCTAGGTGTGCAAGATGTGGTTCTTTGACACATACACATATGTCTTTTCTTCCTGGAATCCTTTTCCCATGTACGTTATGACAGAACGTTGAGTAGTCTTCTCTTGGTATTCCGTAGGTCTTTGGTGATTATATATTTCCCCTGTGTTTGTATACGTCTGTTAACCCTGATATGCTAATGTATCCAATCCTCACAAATTTCCATTGGGGAACCATAAGTTTGTTTAATGAATCTGTGGTTGGCCTTCTCTGTGGAAATATCTTCACTGGTATGAATTTATAGGTAATACCTATAAGTGATATCATAGGATATGTGTCTTTCTCTTTCTGACATACTACAAGTTGTGTGATTACCTCTAGACTCATCTACGGTGCTGCAAATGGCATCGTGTTCTTTATTTCCTTGGCTAATACTCTGTCTGTACATGTACCAGTTCTTCTTTGTCCACTCATCTGTTGATGGACTTTTTGGTTGCTTCCATGACTTGGCTATTGTAATGCTGCGGCAATGCACATTTGCCTGCCTGTGTCTTTCCAATTCTGTCTTCTTAGGTTATAGGCCCAGGAGTGGGCCTGCTGGATCATATGGTAGCAAAATGTTTACCTTGTAAAGGCACCTCCATTCTGTTCTCATTAGTGGCTCTTACCAGGTCACGTCCCACTTAACGTTGAGGGTATGCACTTCTGCACAACACCTTCAGCATTTATTGTTTGTAGTTTTTTTGCTGAGGTTTATTCTGACTAGTGTGAGCTGGTCCATGTTTGTGGTTGGATTTGCCTGCGTCTCATAATCCATTGAAATTGAGCTTTCTGGCATGTCCTTTTTGTCTTCAAGCTGTGCGTACAGCTTACCTCTTCAAACAGTTTTCTTGAAGTATGTGTGACATTTAGAAAGATTTTGGCCATTACGCCCCTCAAGACGTTTTGAGGGCAGGTTTCATTTACAGCCCTCCAGTACTGGTGCATATGAAGTGACCCTTAGCACAGTTTTTAAAGCTGCTGTTGCAGGTCACGGACAGAGGGTGGCAGCATTTCTGCTTTTCCCAAACTTTTAACTAGGGAAACAGACTACCTTGCAGTGGTATTCCTCGGTTATAAATTAGAGTGGAATGTGCCTGGATAAACCCCGAAAAGCTGATGTTTCTTTACTTATGTTTGTTTTCTACATTGAGTTTATATTTTTTTATTGGAGTCATATTCCATTGTGTACATGGACCACTTTTTCTTTGTGCATTCCTCTGTTGATGGACATTTTCATAGCTTCCAAGTGTTGGCTATGATAAATATTGCTGGAGTGTAGGATTGCCAGTCTGTGTTTTTTTTTTATTTTTTGCGGTACGTGGGCCACTCACTGCCATGGCTACTCCCATTGCAGAGCACAGGCTCTGGACGCACAGGCCCAGCAGCCATAG
Organism: Mesoplodon mirus; assembly: GCF_964341445.2. Lineage (NCBI taxonomy): Eukaryota > Metazoa > Chordata > Mammalia > Artiodactyla > Ziphiidae > Mesoplodon > Mesoplodon mirus. The sequence goes on from NC_138981.1 coordinate 141,631,000, forward strand.
CTCACGGGACCAGCCGCTCCACGGCGTGTGTGATTTTCCCGAACCAGGGCATGAACCCGTGTCCCCTTCTTCGGTAGAAGACCGTCAACCACTGTGCCACTCGTGAAGTCCAGCCTGTGTCTTTTTGATTCTCATCCTCTCAGTCGATAGGCCCAGCAGTGGGCATGCTTGATTGAATGGTAGCTCAGTATTTACCTTTTCAAGGCACCTCCTTTGTGTTTTCCTTACTGGCTCTTACCATGTCCCACATTGAACCAAGGCTAGGCATTTCTCCACAACCCCTTCAGCATTTATTGTTTGCAGAATTTTTGCTGATGGCCGTTCTGACTGGTGTGAGCTGATAGGACTTTTGTAATTTGGATTTGCATGTCTTTAATTCTTTCTAAGGTTCATTTTCCCACACCTTTTAAAATTTCTGTTAAAGAAAAAATGAAAAAAATGGAGAATACAATTAACGTCCTGAAATTGTCTTCTTGAAAGGTTGCCCTCAAAATTGATGTTTTGGTCAATATTCGCCCCCAGGACTGTTTTTGAGGGCAGGTGTCATTCACAGGCCTGTAATGAGTGTGAATATTTAGTGACCATTAGCACTGCGTTTAAAGCTGCTGTTGTGGTAAACGGCCACTAGGCGGCAGCATTTCTCCATTCCCAAATCTGGTTACTAGGGCAGCAGAGCCCTTCTGGAATCCCTGTTCCTAAGTTGTAAATTGAAATGGAATGTGCCAGGAGAAACCCCCATAAGTTTATGTTACATTATTTCCTGTTTGTTGTTTTAGTTTTTTTTAATTGGGGTAATGATTAGAATATTGTTTGTGCTAGGTGTAGACAATCTGGTTCATTTGTGCATAACATATATATATCTATCTATATCTATATCTATATCTATATCTATATATATTCATGTACAGATCCACTTCCCATGTAAATTATGGCAGAGTGTTCCATAGACCTCCCTTACTATACGGTCGGTCTTTTGATATATGTATTTATTAGGTATTTGTACACGTATGGTAACCCTAATCTCTAATTTTTCCATTCCCCCCACCTTTCCTTTTAGACAAGCATAGTTTGTTTTCTAAGTGTGTGAGTGTCTTTCTCTGTGCAAATAAGTTCATTTGTGTCAGTTGTTCGATAACGCCTATAAGTGATATCATAGGATATGTCTTTTGCTTTCCGACTTACCTCATGTTCTGTGATTATCTCTAGGCTCAACTATGGTGCCTCAAAGAGCAGTGTTTCATTGTTTTTCATGGCTAATATTCTATTGTGTACATGAACCACTTCTTCTTTTTCAACTGATATGGTGATGGACATTTTGGTTGCTTCCGTGTCTTGGCTATTGTGAAAATTCCTGCAGTGCAGCTGTTGAAGCCTGTGCCTTCTCGACTCTGGACTTGTCAGGTGAGAGTCTCAGCGGTGGGCCTGCTGAACGGAATGGTGGCTCAATTTTTACTTTTAAACGCAGCTCCTTTCTATTCTCATTATTGGCTGTCACCACTTTACATCTCACCAGCAGCTAGAGGGTACACAGTTCTCTAAAACCCCTTCAGCATGTAATGTTTGTAGACTTTTAGTTGATGGTAGTTGACATGTGTGAGTTGAAACCTTTTTGGAGGTTAGATCTGCATGAGTGTAATAATTACTGATGTGGAGCTTTTATCCATTTTCCTCTTTTTTGAAAGTGAGTGAGTAAAACTTAGCCCTCCATACAATCTCCTTGAAAAATTTGAGAGTTTTGAAACTTTTTGGCCATTCCCTACCTCCGCACAATTTTTTAGGGCAGGTGTCCTTTACAGCCCTGAATCCTTGTGAATGTTAAGTGACCATTAGCTGTGGGTTTAAAGCCGCTCTTGTGGGAAACGGCCACGAGGCGGCAGCCTTTCTTCATTTCCAACTCTGGGTTTTTGGGCCACAGAGCTTTCCTGGCAATCGTGTTAGTAAGCTGCGAATTAGAGTGGAATGTGCCAGCGCAAACACCCAAGGGCTTATATCTCCTAAATTGTTGTTTGTTATTTAAATTTAATTTTTTAAATTATCAGAGCAAATTTGATCAAAATGTAGATTCTCCTAGGTGTACAGTTTCTGGTTCATCCTATCAGTGTATCTGTCTATTCCTGTTTGGATCCTTTCCCGTGTATGTTATTATAGAGTGTTGAGTAGACCGCTCTTCGTATTCCCTAGGTATTTTGTGATTATATATTTCCTATGTATTAGTATATGTCTGTTAACCCCCATATCCTAATTCATACAATCCTTACACCTTTCCATTTGGTTAAACATAATTTGGTGTTCTGAATTTATGTGTGTCCTTCTCTTGGGGATTATTTCATGAGTATCAATTTTTAGGTAACACCTATAAGTGACGTCATAGGATGTCGGCCTTTCGGTTGCTTTCTTACTTCAAGTTGGGTGATTATCTCTTGGTCCTTCTATGGTGGTGCCAACGGCACAGTTCTGTGCTTTTTCATGGCTAATATTCCATTGTGTACATGGGCGACTTCTTCTTGGTGCATTTTTCTGTTGATGGACATTTTGGTTTCTTCCAGGTCCTGGCTATGGTACATTTTGCTGCAGTGCGGGATTGCCCGCCTGTGTCTTTTTGATTCTGGTCTACACCAGTGATAGTCCCATGAGTGGGCCTACCACATCACATGGTAGCTCCATTATTACCCTTAAACGCACCTCCATTCTGCTCTCACTACTGGCTCTTACCAGGTTACATCCCACCGGCAGCTAAAGGGTACGCAGTTCTCTAAAACCCCTTCAGCCTTTATTGTTTGTAGACATTTTTTACTGATGATCATTCTGACGGCTGTGAGGTGAACGTTTGTGTACACTGGATTTGCATGGCTTTATTAATTCCTGCTGTTCAGCCTTTTTCCATTCCCGTTTTTTTAAGAAAAAAGAAATAAAGAAAAAGAAACAGAAGACAAATGTGCATAAATTATGCCTCTTGAAACTGTCGGTTTGAAATATGGACGCCTTTTGAATTTTTTGGTCGACATACGACCCCAGGATTGGTTTTCCGGGCAGGTGTGATTTACAGGCCTGCAATTATTTTGAATATCAACTGACCATTGATGCTGGGATGAAAGCTGCTGTTGTGTGAAACGCCCACAAGTTGGCAGCAGTTCTGCTTTACCAAATCTGGTGACTAGGGCAACAGAGCCTCAATGGAAGTCGTGTTCTAGGTTGTAATTTAGAATGGAATGTGCCAGGAAAAAGCCCCTTAAGTAGATGTCTCCCTACTTCTTGTTCATTTTTTTAAATTTAATTTTTATGTTTACCACAGCAAGTTTGATTACAAAGTTTGGCTTGTTCTAGGTGTGCAAGATGTGGTTCTTTGACACATACACATATGTCTTTTCTTCCTGGAATCCTTTTCCCATGTACGTTATGACAGAACGTTGAGTAGTCTTCTCTTGGTATTCCGTAGGTCTTTGGTGATTATATATTTCCCCTGTGTTTGTATACGTCTGTTAACCCTGATATGCTAATGTATCCAATCCTCACAAATTTCCATTGGGGAACCATAAGTTTGTTTAATGAATCTGTGGTTGGCCTTCTCTGTGGAAATATCTTCACTGGTATGAATTTATAGGTAATACCTATAAGTGATATCATAGGATATGTGTCTTTCTCTTTCTGACATACTACAAGTTGTGTGATTACCTCTAGACTCATCTACGGTGCTGCAAATGGCATCGTGTTCTTTATTTCCTTGGCTAATACTCTGTCTGTACATGTACCAGTTCTTCTTTGTCCACTCATCTGTTGATGGACTTTTTGGTTGCTTCCATGACTTGGCTATTGTAATGCTGCGGCAATGCACATTTGCCTGCCTGTGTCTTTCCAATTCTGTCTTCTTAGGTTATAGGCCCAGGAGTGGGCCTGCTGGATCATATGGTAGCAAAATGTTTACCTTGTAAAGGCACCTCCATTCTGTTCTCATTAGTGGCTCTTACCAGGTCACGTCCCACTTAACGTTGAGGGTATGCACTTCTGCACAACACCTTCAGCATTTATTGTTTGTAGTTTTTTTGCTGAGGTTTATTCTGACTAGTGTGAGCTGGTCCATGTTTGTGGTTGGATTTGCCTGCGTCTCATAATCCATTGAAATTGAGCTTTCTGGCATGTCCTTTTTGTCTTCAAGCTGTGCGTACAGCTTACCTCTTCAAACAGTTTTCTTGAAGTATGTGTGACATTTAGAAAGATTTTGGCCATTACGCCCCTCAAGACGTTTTGAGGGCAGGTTTCATTTACAGCCCTCCAGTACTGGTGCATATGAAGTGACCCTTAGCACAGTTTTTAAAGCTGCTGTTGCAGGTCACGGACAGAGGGTGGCAGCATTTCTGCTTTTCCCAAACTTTTAACTAGGGAAACAGACTACCTTGCAGTGGTATTCCTCGGTTATAAATTAGAGTGGAATGTGCCTGGATAAACCCCGAAAAGCTGATGTTTCTTTACTTATGTTTGTTTTCTACATTGAGTTTATATTTTTTTATTGGAGTCATATTCCATTGTGTACATGGACCACTTTTTCTTTGTGCATTCCTCTGTTGATGGACATTTTCATAGCTTCCAAGTGTTGGCTATGATAAATATTGCTGGAGTGTAGGATTGCCAGTCTGTGTTTTTTTTTTATTTTTTGCGGTACGTGGGCCACTCACTGCCATGGCTACTCCCATTGCAGAGCACAGGCTCTGGACGCACAGGCCCAGCAGCCATAGCTCACGGGACCAGCCGCTCCACGGCGTGTGTGATTTTCCCGAACCAGGGCATGAACCCGTGTCCCCTTCTTCGGTGGAAGACCGTCAACCACTGTGCCACTCGTGAAGTCCAGCCTGTGTCTTTTTGATTCTCATCCTCTCAGTCGATAGGCCCAGCAGTGGGCATGCTTGATTGAATGGTAGCTCAGTATTTACCTTTTCAAGGCACCTCCTTTGTGTTTTCCTTACTGGCTCTTACCATGTCCCACATTGAACCAAGGCTAGGCATTTCTCCACAACCCCTTCAGCATTTATTGTTTGCAGAATTTTTGCTGATGGCCATTCTGACTGGTGTGAGCTGATAGGACTTTTGTAATTTGGATTTGCATGTCTTTAATTCTTTCTAAGGTTCATTTTCCCACACCTTTTAAAATTTCTGTTAAAGAAAAAATGAAAAAAATGGAGAATACAATTAACGTCCTGAAATTGTCTTCTTGAAAGGTTGCCCTCAAAATTGATGTTTTGGTCAATATTCGCCCCCAGGACTGTTTTTGAGGGCAGGTGTCATTCACAGGCCTGTAATGAGTGTGAATATTTAGTGACCATTAGCACTGCGTTTAAAGCTGCTGTTGTGGTAAACGGCCACTAGGCGGCAGCATTTCTCCATTCCCAAATCTGGTTACTAGGGCAGCAGAGCCCTTCTGGAATCCCTGTTCCTAAGTTGTAAATTGAAATGGAATGTGCCAGGAGAAACCCCCATAAGTTTATGTTACATTATTTCCTGTTTGTTGTTTTAGTTTTTTTTAATTGGGGTAATGATTAGAATATTGTTTGTGCTAGGTGTAGACAATCTGGTTCATTTGTGCATAACATATATATATCTATCTATATCTATATCTATATCTATATCTATATATATTCATGTACAGATCCACTTCCCATGTAAATTATGGCAGAGTGTTCCATAGACCTCCCTTACTATACGGTCGGTCTTTTGATATATGTATTTATTAGGTATTTGTACACGTATGGTAACCCTAATCTCTAATTTTTCCATTCCCCCCACCTTTCCTTTTAGACAAGCATAGTTTGTTTTCTAAGTGTGTGAGTGTCTTTCTCTGTGCAAATAAGTTCATTTGTGTCAGTTGTTCGATAACGCCTATAAGTGATATCATAGGATATGTCTTTTGCTTTCCGACTTACCTCATGTTCTGTGATTATCTCTAGGCTCAACTATGGTGCCTCAAAGAGCAGTGTTTCATTGTTTTTCATGGCTAATATTCTATTGTGTACATGAACCACTTCTTCTTTTTCAACTGATATGGTGATGGACATTTTGGTTGCTTCCGTGTCTTGGCTATTGTGAAAATTCCTGCAGTGCAGCTGTTGAAGCCTGTGCCTTCTCGACTCTGGACTTGTCAGGTGAGAGTCTCAGCGGTGGGCCTGCTGAACGGAATGGTGGCTCAATTTTTACTTTTAAACGCAGCTCCTTTCTATTCTCATTATTGGCTGTCACCACTTTACATCTCACCAGCAGCTAGAGGGTACACAGTTCTCTAAAACCCCTTCAGCATGTAATGTTTGTAGACTTTTAGTTGATGGTAGTTGACATGTGTGAGTTGAAACCTTTTTGGAGGTTAGATCTGCATGAGTGTAATAATTACTGATGTGGAGCTTTTATCCATTTTCCTCTTTTTTGAAAGTGAGTGAGTAAAACTTAGCCCTCCATACAATCTCCTTGAAAAATTTGAGAGTTTTGAAACTTTTTGGCCATTCCCTACCTCCGCACAATTTTTTAGGGCAGGTGTCCTTTACAGCCCTGAATCCTTGTGAATGTTAAGTGACCATTAGCTGTGGGTTTAAAGCCGCTCTTGTGGGAAACGGCCACGAGGCGGCAGCCTTTCTTCATTTCCAACTCTGGGTTTTTGGGCCACAGAGCTTTCCTGGCAATCGTGTTAGTAAGCTGCGAATTAGAGTGGAATGTGCCAGCGCAAACACCCAAGGGCTTATATCTCCTAAATTGTTGTTTGTTATTTAAATTTAATTTTTTAAATTATCAGAGCAAATTTGATCAAAATGTAGATTCTCCTAGGTGTACAGTTTCTGGTTCATCCTATCAGTGTATCTGTCTATTCCTGTTTGGATCCTTTCCCGTGTATGTTATTATAGAGTGTTGAGTAGACCGCTCTTCGTATTCCCTAGGTATTTTGTGATTATATATTTCCTATGTATTAGTATATGTCTGTTAACCCCCATATCCTAATTCATACAATCCTTACACCTTTCCATTTGGTTAAACATAATTTGGTGTTCTGAATTTATGTGTGTCCTTCTCTTGGGGATTATTTCATGAGTATCAATTTTTAGGTAACACCTATAAGTGACGTCATAGGATGTCGGCCTTTCGGTTGCTTTCTTACTTCAAGTTGGGTGATTATCTCTTGGTCCTTCTATGGTGGTGCCAACGGCACAGTTCTGTGCTTTTTCATGGCTAATATTCCATTGTGTACATGGGCGACTTCTTCTTGGTGCATTTTTCTGTTGATGGACATTTTGGTTTCTTCCAGGTCCTGGCTATGGTACATTTTGCTGCAGTGCGGGATTGCCCACCTGTGTCTTTTTGATTCTGGTCTACTCCAGTGATAGTCCCATGAGTGGGCCTACCACATCACATGGTAGCTCCATTATTACCCTTAAACGCACCTCCATTCTGCTCTCACTACTGGCTCTTACCAGGTTACATCCCACCGGCAGCTAAAGGGTACGCAGTTCTCTAAAACCCCTTCAGCCTTTATTGTTTGTAGACATTTTTTACTGATGATCATTCTGACGGCTGTGAGGTGAACGTTTGTGTACACTGGATTTGCATGGCTTTATTAATTCCTGCTGTTCAGCCTTTTTCCATTCCCGTTTTTTTAAGAAAAAAGAAATAAAGAAAAAGAAACAGAAGACAAATGTGCATAAATTATGCCTCTTGAAACTGTCGGTTTGAAATATGGACGCCTTTTGAATTTTTTGGTCGACATACGACCCCAGGATTGGTTTTCCGGGCAGGTGTGATTTACAGGCCTGCAATTATTTTGAATATCAACTGACCATTGATGCTGGGATGAAAGCTGCTGTTGTGTGAAACGCCCACAAGTTGGCAGCAGTTCTGCTTTACCAAATCTGGTGACTAGGGCAACAGAGCCTCAATGGAAGTCGTGTTCTAGGTTGTAATTTAGAATGGAATGTGCCAGGAAAAAGCCCCTTAAGTAGATGTCTCCCTACTTCTTGTTCATTTTTTTAAATTTAATTTTTATGTTTACCACAGCAAGTTTGATTACAAAGTTTGGCTTGTTCTAGGTGTGCAAGATGTGGTTCTTTGACACATACACATATGTCTTTTCTTCCTGGAATCCTTTTCCCATGTACGTTATGACAGAACGTTGAGTAGTCTTCTCTTGGTATTCCGTAGGTCTTTGGTGATTATATATTTCCCCTGTGTTTGTATACGTCTGTTAACCCTGATATGCTAATGTATCCAATCCTCACAAATTTCCATTGGGGAACCATAAGTTTGTTTAATGAATCTGTGGTTGGCCTTCTCTGTGGAAATATCTTCACTGGTATGAATTTATAGGTAATACCTATAAGTGATATCATAGGATATGTGTCTTTCTCTTTCTGACATACTACAAGTTGTGTGATTACCTCTAGACTCATCTACGGTGCTGCAAATGGCATCGTGTTCTTTATTTCCTTGGCTAATACTCTGTCTGTACATGTACCAGTTCTTCTTTGTCCACTCATCTGTTGATGGACTTTTTGGTTGCTTCCATGACTTGGCTATTGTAATGCTGCGGCAATGCACATTTGCCTGCCTGTGTCTTTCCAATTCTGTCTTCTTAGGTTATAGGCCCAGGAGTGGGCCTGCTGGATCATATGGTAGCAAAATGTTTACCTTGTAAAGGCACCTCCATTCTGTTCTCATTAGTGGCTCTTACCAGGTCACGTCCCACTTAACGTTGAGGGTATGCACTTCTGCACAACACCTTCAGCATTTATTGTTTGTAGTTTTTTTGCTGAGGTTTATTCTGACTAGTGTGAGCTGGTCCATGTTTGTGGTTGGATTTGCCTGCGTCTCATAATCCATTGAAATTGAGCTTTCTGGCATGTCCTTTTTGTCTTCAAGCTGTGCGTACAGCTTACCTCTTCAAACAGTTTTCTTGAAGTATGTGTGACATTTAGAAAGATTTTGGCCATTACGCCCCTCAAGACGTTTTGAGGGCAGGTTTCATTTACAGCCCTCCAGTACTGGTGCATATGAAGTGACCCTTAGCACAGTTTTTAAAGCTGCTGTTGCAGGTCACGGACAGAGGGTGGCAGCATTTCTGCTTTTCCCAAACTTTTAACTAGGGAAACAGACTACCTTGCAGTGGTATTCCTCGGTTATAAATTAGAGTGGAATGTGCCTGGATAAACCCCGAAAAGCTGATGTTTCTTTACTTATGTTTGTTTTCTACATTGAGTTTATATTTTTTTATTGGAGTCATATTCCATTGTGTACATGGACCACTTTTTCTTTGTGCATTCCTCTGTTGATGGACATTTTCATAGCTTCCAAGTGTTGGCTATGATAAATATTGCTGGAGTGTAGGATTGCCAGTCTGTGTTTTTTTTTTATTTTTTGCGGTACGTGGGCCACTCACTGCCATGGCTACTCCCATTGCAGAGCACAGGCTCTGGACGCACAGGCCCAGCAGCCATAGCTCACGGGACCAGCCGCTCCACGGCGTGTGTGATTTTCCCGAACCAGGGCATGAACCCGTGTCCCCTTCTTCGGTGGAAGACCGTCAACCACTGTGCCACTCGTGAAGTCCAGCCTGTGTCTTTTTGATTCTCATCCTCTCAGTCGATAGGCCCAGCAGTGGGCATGCTTGATTGAATGGTAGCTCAGTATTTACCTTTTCAAGGCACCTCCTTTGTGTTTTCCTTACTGGCTCTTACCATGTCCCACATTGAACCAAGGCTAGGCATTTCTCCACAACCCCTTCAGCATTTATTGTTTGCAGAATTTTTGCTGATGGCCATTCTGACTGGTGTGAGCTGATAGGACTTTTGTAATTTGGATTTGCATGTCTTTAATTCTTTCTAAGGTTCATTTTCCCACACCTTTTAAAATTTCTGTTAAAGAAAAAATGAAAAAAATGGAGAATACAATTAACGTCCTGAAATTGTCTTCTTGAAAGGTTGCCCTCAAAATTGATGTTTTGGTCAATATTCGCCCCCAGGACTGTTTTTGAGGGCAGGTGTCATTCACAGGCCTGTAATGAGTGTGAATATTTAGTGACCATTAGCACTGCGTTTAAAGCTGCTGTTGTGGTAAACGGCCACTAGGCGGCAGCATTTCTCCATTCCCAAATCTGGTTACTAGGGCAGCAGAGCCCTTCTGGAATCCCTGTTCCTAAGTTGTAAATTGAAATGGAATGTGCCAGGAGAAACCCCCATAAGTTTATGTTACATTATTTCCTGTTTGTTGTTTTAGTTTTTTTTAATTGGGGTAATGATTAGAATATTGTTTGTGCTAGGTGTAGACAATCTGGTTCATTTGTGCATAACATATATATATCTATCTATATCTATATCTATATCTATATCTATATATATTCATGTACAGATCCACTTCCCATGTAAATTATGGCAGAGTGTTCCATAGACCTCCCTTACTATACGGTCGGTCTTTTGATATATGTATTTATTAGGTATTTGTACACGTATGGTAACCCTAATCTCTAATTTTTCCATTCCCCCCACCTTTCCTTTTAGACAAGCATAGTTTGTTTTCTAAGTGTGTGAGTGTCTTTCTCTGTGCAAATAAGTTCATTTGTGTCAGTTGTTCGATAACGCCTATAAGTGATATCATAGGATATGTCTTTTGCTTTCCGACTTACCTCATGTTCTGTGATTATCTCTAGGCTCAACTATGGTGCCTCAAAGAGCAGTGTTTCATTGTTTTTCATGGCTAATATTCTATTGTGTACATGAACCACTTCTTCTTTTTCAACTGATATGGTGATGGACATTTTGGTTGCTTCCGTGTCTTGCCTATTGTGAAAATTCCTGCAGTGCAGCTGTTGAAGCCTGTGCCTTCTCGACTCTGGACTTGTCAGGTGAGAGTCTCAGCGGTGGGCCTGCTGAACGGAATGGTGGCTCAATTTTTACTTTTAAACGCAGCTCCTTTCTATTCTCATTATTGGCTGTCACCACTTTACATCTCACCAGCAGCTAGAGGGTACACAGTTCTCTAAAACCCCTTCAGCATGTAATGTTTGTAGACTTTTAGTTGATGGTAGTTGACATGTGTGAGTTGAAACCTTTTTGGAGGTTAGATCTGCATGAGTCTAATAATTACTGATGTGGAGCTTTTATCCATTTTCCTCTTTTTTGAAAGTGAGTGAGTAAAACTTAGCCCTCCATACAATCTCCTTGAAAAATTTGAGAGTTTTGAAACTTTTTGGCCATTCCCTACCTCCGCACAATTTTTTAGGGCAGGTGTCCTTTACAGCCCTGAATCCTTGTGAATGTTAAGTGACCATTAGCTGTGGGTTTAAAGCCGCTCTTGTGGGAAACGGCCACGAGGCGGCAGCCTTTCTTCATTTCCAACTCTGGGTTTTTGGGCCACAGAGCTTTCCTGGCAATCGTGTTAGTAAGCTGCGAATTAGAGTGGAATGTGCCAGCGCAAACACCCAAGGGCTTATATCTCCTAAATTGTTGTTTGTTATTTAAATTTAATTTTTTAAATTATCAGAGCAAATTTGATCAAAATGTAGATTCTCCTAGGTGTACAGTTTCTGGTTCATCCTATCAGTGTATCTGTCTATTCCTCTTTGGATCCTTTCCCGTGTATGTTATTATAGAGTGTTGAGTAGACCGCTCTTCGTATTCCCTAGGTATTTTGTGATTATATATTTCCTATGTATTAGTATATGTCTGTTAACCCCCATATCCTAATTCATACAATCCTTACACCTTTCCATTTGGTTAAACATAATTTGGTGTTCTGAATTTATGTGTGTCCTTCTCTTGGGGATTATTTCATGAGTATCAATTTTTAGGTAACACCTATAAGTGACGTCATAGGATGTCGGCCTTTCGGTTGCTTTCTTACTTCAAGTTGGGTGATTATCTCTTGGTCCTTCTATGGTGGTGCCAACGGCACAGTTCTGTGCTTTTTCATGGCTAATATTCCATTGTGTACATGGGCGACTTCTTCTTGGTGCATTTTTCTGTTGATGGACATTTTGGTTTCTTCCAGGTCCTGGCTATGGTACATTTTGCTGCAGTGCGGGATTGCCCACCTGTGTCTTTTTGATTCTGGTCTACTCCAGTGATAGTCCCATGAGTGGGCCTACCACATCACATGGTAGCTCCATTATTACCCTTAAACGCACCTCCATTCTGCTCTCACTACTGGCTCTTACCAGGTTACATCCCACCGGCAGCTAAAGGGTACGCAGTTCTCTAAAACCCCTTCAGCCTTTATTGTTTGTAGACATTTTTTACTGATGATCATTCTGACAGCTGTGAGGTGAACGTTTGTGTACACTGGATTTGCATGGCTTTATTAATTCCTGCTGTTCAGCCTTTTTCCATTCCCGTTTTTTTAAGAAAAAAGAAATAAAGAAAAAGAAACAGAAGACAAATGTGCATAAATTATGCCTCTTGAAACTGTCGGTTTGAAATATGGACGCCTTTTGAATTTTTTGGTCGACATACGACCCCAGGATTGGTTTTCCGGGCAGGTGTGATTTACAGGCCTGCAATTATTTTGAATATCAACTGACCATTGATGCTGGGATGAAAGCTGCTGTTGTGTGAAACGCCCACAAGTTGGCAGCAGTTCTGCTTTACCAAATCTGGTGACTAGGGCAACAGAGCCTCAATGGAAGTCGTGTTCTAGGTTGTAATTTAGAATGGAATGTGCCAGGAAAAAGCCCCTTAAGTAGATGTCTCCCTACTTCTTGTTCATTTTTTTAAATTTAATTTTTATGTTTACCACAGCAAGTTTGATTACAAAGTTTGGCTTGTTCTAGGTGTGCAAGATGTGGTTCTTTGACACATACACATATGTCTTTTCTTCCTGGAATCCTTTTCCCATGTACGTTATGACAGAACGTTGAGTAGTCTTCTCTTGGTATTCCGTAGGTCTTTGGTGATTATATATTTCCCCTGTGTTTGTATACGTCTGTTAACCCTGATATGCTAATGTATCCAATCCTCACAAATTTCCATTGGGGAACCATAAGTTTGTTTAATGAATCTGTGGTTGGCCTTCTCTGTGGAAATATCTTCACTGGTATGAATTTATAGGTAATACCTATAAGTGATATCATAGGATATGTGTCTTTTCTCTTTCTGACATACTACAAGTTGTGTGATTACCTCTAGACTCATCTACGGTGCTGCAAATGGCATCATGTCCTTTATTTCCTTGGCTAATACTCTGTCTGTACATGTACCAGTTCTTCTTTGTCCACTCATCTGTTGATGGACTTTTTGGTTGCTTCCATGACTTGGCTATTGTAATGCTGCGGCAATGCACATTTGCCTGCCTGTGTCTTTCCAATTCTGTCTTCTTAGGTTATAGGCCCAGGAGTGGGCCTGCTGGATCATATGGTAGCAAAATGTTTACCTTGTAAAGGCACCTCCATTCTGTTCTCATTAGTGGCTCTTACCAGGTCACGTCCCACTTAACGTTGAGGGTATGCACTTCTGCACAACACCTTCAGCATTTATTGTTTGTAGTTTTTTTGCTGAGGTTTATTCTGACTAGTGTGAGCTGGTCCATGTTTGTGGTTGGATTTGCCTGCGTCTCATAATCCATTGAAATTGAGCTTTCTGGCATGTCCTTTTTGTCTTCAAGCTGTGCGTACAGCTTACCTCTTCAAACAGTTTTCTTGAAGTATGTGTGACATTTAGAAAGATTTTGGCCATTACGCCCCTCAAGACGTTTTGAGGGCAGGTTTCATTTACAGCCCTCCAGTACTGGTGCATATGAAGTGACCCTTAGCACAGTTTTTAAAGCTGCTGTTGCAGGTCACGGACAGAGGGTGGCAGCATTTCTGCTTTTCCCAAACTTTTAACTAGGGAAACAGACTACCTTGCAGTGGTATTCCTCGGTTATAAATTAGAGTGGAATGTGCCTGGATAAACCCCGAAAAGCTGATGTTTCTTTACTTATGTTTGTTTTCTACATTGAGTTTATATTTTTTTATTGGAGTCATATTCCATTGTGTACATGGACCACTTTTTCTTTGTGCATTCCTCTGTTGATGGACATTTTCATAGCTTCCAAGTGTTGGCTATGATAAATATTGCTGGAGTGTAGGATTGCCAGTCTGTGTTTTTTTTTTATTTTTTGCGGTACGTGGGCCACTCACTGCCATGGCTACTCCCATTGCAGAGCACAGGCTGTGGACGCACAGGCCCAGCAGCCATAGCTCACGGGACCAGCCGCTCCACGGCGTGTGTGATTTTCCCGAACCAGGGCATGAACCCGTGTCCCCTTCTTCGGTAGAAGACCGTCAACCACTGTGCCACTCGTGAAGTCCAGCCTGTGTCTTTTTGATTCTCATCCTCTCAGTCGATAGGCCCAGCAGTGGGCATGCTTGATTGAATGGTAGCTCAGTATTTACCTTTTCAAGGCACCTCCTTTGTGTTTTCCTTACTGGCTCTTACCATGTCCCACATTGAACCAAGGCTAGGCATTTCTCCACAACCCCTTCAGCATTTATTGTTTGCAGAATTTTTGCTGATGGCCATTCTGACTGGTGTGAGCTGATAGGACTTTTGTAATTTGGATTTGCATGTCTTTAATTCTTTCTAAGGTTCATTTTCCCACACCTTTTAAAATTTCTGTTAAAGAAAAAATGAAAAAAATGGAGAATACAATTAACGTCCTGAAATTGTCTTCTTGAAAGGTTGCCCTCAAAATTGATGTTTTGGTCAATATTCGCCCCCAGGACTGTTTTTGAGGGCAGGTGTCATTCACAGGCCTGTAATGAGTGTGAATATTTAGTGACCATTAGCACTGCGTTTAAAGCTGCTGTTGTGGTAAACGGCCACTAGGCGGCAGCATTTCTCCATTCCCAAATCTGGTTACTAGGGCAGCAGAGCCCTTCTGGAATCCCTGTTCCTAAGTTGTAAATTGAAATGGAATGTGCCAGGAGAAACCCCCATAAGTTTATGTTACATTATTTCCTGTTTGTTGTTTTAGTTTTTTTTAATTGGGGTAATGATTAGAATATTGTTTGTGCTAGGTGTAGACAATCTGGTTCATTTGTGCATAACATATATATATCTATCTATATCTATATCTATATCTATATCTATATATATTCATGTACAGATCCACTTCCCATGTAAATTATGGCAGAGTGTTCCATAGACCTCCCTTACTATACGGTCGGTCTTTTGATATATGTATTTATTAGGTATTTGTACACGTATGGTAACCCTAATCTCTAATTTTTCCATTCCCCCCACCTTTCCTTTTAGACAAGCATAGTTTGTTTTCTAAGTGTGTGAGTGTCTTTCTCTGTGCAAATAAGTTCATTTGTGTCAGTTGTTCGATAACGCCTATAAGTGATATCATAGGATATGTCTTTTGCTTTCCGACTTACCTCATGTTCTGTGATTATCTCTAGGCTCAACTATGGTGCCTCAAAGAGCAGTGTTTCATTGTTTTTCATGGCTAATATTCTATTGTGTACATGAACCACTTCTTCTTTTTCAACTGATATGGTGATGGACATTTTGGTTGCTTCCGTGTCTTGGCTATTGTGAAAATTCCTGCAGTGCAGCTGTTGAAGCCTGTGCCTTCTCGACTCTGGACTTGTCAGGTGAGAGTCTCAGCGGTGGGCCTGCTGAACGGAATGGTGGCTCAATTTTTACTTTTAAACGCAGCTCCTTTCTATTCTCATTATTGGCTGTCACCACTTTACATCTCACCAGCAGCTAGAGGGTACACAGTTCTCTAAAACCCCTTCAGCATGTAATGTTTGTAGACTTTTAGTTGATGGTAGTTGACATGTGTGAGTTGAAACCTTTTTGGAGGTTAGATCTGCATGAGTCTAATAATTACTGATGTGGAGCTTTTATCCATTTTCCTCTTTTTTGAAAGTGAGTGAGTAAAACTTAGCCCTCCATACAATCTCCTTGAAAAATTTGAGAGTTTTGAAACTTTTTGGCCATTCCCTACCTCCGCACAATTTTTTAGGGCAGGTGTCCTTTACAGCCCTGAATCCTTGTGAATGTTAAGTGACCATTAGCTGTGGGTTTAAAGCCGCTCTTGTGGGAAACGGCCACGAGGCGGCAGCCTTTCTTCATTTCCAACTCTGGGTTTTTGGGCCACAGAGCTTTCCTGGCAATCGTGTTAGTAAGCTGCGAATTAGAGTGGAATGTGCCAGCGCAAACACCCAAGGGCTTATATCTCCTAAATTGTTGTTTGTTATTTAAATTTAATTTTTTAAATTATCAGAGCAAATTTGATCAAAATGTAGATTCTCCTAGGTGTACAGTTTCTGGTTCATCCTATCAGTGTATCTGTCTATTCCTCTTTGGATCCTTTCCCGTGTATGTTATTATAGAGTGTTGAGTAGACCGCTCTTCGTATTCCCTAGGTATTTTGTGATTATATATTTCCTATGTATTAGTATATGTCTGTTAACCCCCATATCCTAATTCATACAATCCTTACACCTTTCCATTTGGTTAAACATAATTTGGTGTTCTGAATTTATGTGTGTCCTTCTCTTGGGGATTATTTCATGAGTATCAATTTTTAGGTAACACCTATAAGTGACGTCATAGGATGTCGGCCTTTCGGTTGCTTTCTTACTTCAAGTTGGGTGATTATCTCTTGGTCCTTCTATGGTGGTGCCAACGGCACAGTTCTGTGCTTTTTCATGGCTAATATTCCATTGTGTACATGGGCGACTTCTTCTTGGTGCATTTTTCTGTTGATGGACATTTTGGTTTCTTCCAGGTCCTGGCTATGGTACATTTTGCTGCAGTGCGGGATTGCCCACCTGTGTCTTTTTGATTCTGGTCTACTCCAGTGATAGTCCCATGAGTGGGCCTACCACATCACATGGTAGCTCCATTATTACCCTTAAACGCACCTCCATTCGGCTCTCACTACTGGCTCTTACCAGGTTACATCCCACCGGCAGCTAAAGGGTACGCAGTTCTCTAAAACCCCTTCAGCCTTTATTGTTTGTAGACATTTTTTACTGATGATCATTCTGACGGCTGTGAGGTGAACGTTTGTGTACACTGGATTTGCATGGCTTTATTAATTCCTGCTGTTCAGCCTTTTTCCATTCCCGTTTTTTTAACAAAAAAGAAATAAAGAAAAAGAAACAGAAGACAAATGTGCATAAATTATGCCTCTTGAAACTGTCGGTTTGAAATATGGACGCCTTTTGAATTTTTTGGTCGACATACGACCCCAGGATTGGTTTTCCGGGCAGGTGTGATTTACAGGCCTGCAAGTATTTTGAATATCAACTGACCATTGATGCTGGGATGAAAGCTGCTGTTGTGTGAAACGCCCACAAGGTGGCAGCAGTTCTACTTTACCAAATCTGGTGACTAGGGCAACAGAGCCTCAATGGAAGTCGTGTTCTAGGTTGTAATTTAGAATGGAATGTGCCAGGAAAAAGCCCCTTAAGTAGATGTCTCCCTACTTCTTGTTCATTTTTTTAAATTTAATTTTTATGTTTACCACAGCAAGTTTGATTACAAAGTTTGGCTTGTTCTAGGTGTGCAAGATGTGGTTCTTTGACACATACACATATGTCTTTTCTTCCTGGAATCCTTTTCCCATGTACGTTATGACAGAACGTTGAGTAGTCTTCTCTTGGTATTCCGTAGGTCTTTGGTGATTATATATTTCCCCTGTGTTTGTATACGTCTGTTAACCCTGATATGCTAATGTATCCAATCCTCACAAATTTCCATTGGGGAACCATAAGTTTGTTTAATGAATCTGTGGTTGGCCTTCTCTGTGGAAATATCTTCACTGGTATGAATTTATAGGTAATACCTATAAGTGATATCATAGGATATGTGTCTTTTCTCTTTCTGACATACTACAAGTTGTGTGATTACCTCTAGACTCATCTACGGTGCTGCAAATGGCATCGTGTCCTTTATTTCCTTGGCTAATACTCTGTCTGTACATGTACCAGTTCTTCTTTGTCCACTCATCTGTTGATGGACTTTTTGGTTGCTTCCATGACTTGGCTATTGTAATGCTGCGGCAATGCACATTTGCCTGCCTGTGTCTTTCCAATTCTGTCTTCTTAGGTTATAGGCCCAGGAGTGGGCCTGCTGGATCATATGGTAGCAAAATGTTTACCTTGTAAAGGCACCTCCATTCTGTTCTCATTAGTGGCTCTTACCAGGTCACGTCCCACTTAACGTTGAGGGTATGCACTTCTGCACAACACCTTCAGCATTTATTGTTTGTAGTTTTTTTGCTGAGGTTTATTCTGACTAGTGTGAGCTGGTCCATGTTTGTGGTTGGATTTGCCTGCGTCTCATAATCCATTGAAATTGAGCTTTCTGGCATGTCCTTTTTGTCTTCAAGCTGTGCGTACAGCTTACCTCTTCAAACTGTTTTCTTGAAGTATGTGTGACATTTAGAAAGATTTTGGCCATTACGCCCCTCAAGACGTTTTGAGGGCAGGTTTCATTTACAGCCCTCCAGTACTGGTGCATATGAAGTGACCCTTAGCACAGTTTTTAAAGCTACTGTTGCAGGTCACGGACAGAGGGTGGCAGCATTTCTGCTTTTCCCAAACTTTTAACTAGGGAAACAGACTACCTTGCAGTGGTATTCCTCGGTTATAAATTAGAGTGGAATGTGCCTGGATAAACCCCGAAAAGCTGATGTTTCTTTACTTATGTTTGTTTTCTACATTGAATTTATATTTTTTTATTGGAGTCATATTCCATTGTGTACATGGACCACTTTTTCTTTGTGCATTCCTCTGTTGATGGACATTTTCATAGCTTCCAAGTGTTGGCTATGATAAATATTGCTGGAGTGTAGGATTGCCAGTCTGTGTTTTTTTTTTAATTTTTTGCGGTACGTGGGCCACTCACTGCCATGGCTACTCCCATTGCAGAGCACAGGCTCTGGACGCACAGGCCCAGCAGCCATAGCTCACGGGACCAGCCCCTCCGCGGCGTGTGTGATTTTCCCGAACCAGGGCATGAACCCGTGTCCCCTTCTTCGGTGGAAGACCGTCAACCACTGTGCCACTCGTGAAGTCCAGCCTGTGTCTTTTTGATTCTCATCCTCTCAGTCGATAGGCCCAGCAGTGGGCATGCTTGATTGAATGGTAGCTCAGTATTTACCTTTTCAAGGCACCTCCTTTGTGTTTTCCTTACTGGCTCTTACCATGTCCCACATTGAACCAAGGCTAGGCATTTCTCCACAACCCCTTCAGCATTTATTGTTTGCAGAATTTTTGCTGATGGCCATTCTGACTGGTGTGAGCTGATAGGACTTTTGTAATTTGGATTTGCATGTCTTTAATTCTTTCTAAGGTTCATTTTCCCACACCTTTTAAAATTTCTGTTAAAGAAAAAATGAAAAAAATGGAGAATACAATTAACGTCCTGAAATTGTCTTCTTGAAAGGTTGCCCTCAAAATTGATGTTTTGGTCAATATTCGCCCCCAGGACTGTTTTTGAGGGCAGGTGTCATTCACAGGCCTGTAATGAGTGTGAATATTTAGTGACCATTAGCACTGCGTTTAAAGCTGCTGTTGTGGTAAACGGCCACTAGGCGGCAGCATTTCTCCATTCCCAAATCTGGTTACTAGGGCAGCAGAGCCCTTCTGGAATCCCTGTTCCTAAGTTGTAAATTGAAATGGAATGTGCCAGGAGAAACCCCCATAAGTTTATGTTACATTATTTCCTGTTTGTTGTTTTAGTTTTTTTTTAATTGGGGTAATGATTAGAATATTGTTTGTGCTAGGTGTAGACAATCTGGTTCATTTGTGCATAACATATATATATCTATCTATATCTATATCTATATCTATATATATTCATGTACAGATCCACTTCCCATGTAAATTATGGCAGAGTGTTCCATAGACCTCCCTTACTATACGGTCGGTCTTTTGATATATGTATTTATTAGGTATTTGTACACGTATGGTAACCCTAATCTCTAATTTTTCCATTCCCCCCACCTTTCCTTTTAGACAAGCATAGTTTGTTTTCTAAGTGTGTGAGTGTATTTCTCTGTGCAAATAAGTTCATTTGTGTCAGTTGTTCGATAACGCCTATAAGTGATATCATAGGATATGTCTTTTGCTTTCCGACTTACCTCATGTTCTGTGATTATCTCTAGGCTCAACTATGGTGCCTCAAAGAGCAGTGTTTCATTGTTTTTCATGGCTAATATTCTATTGTGTACATGAACCACTTCTTCTTTTTCAACTGATATGGTGATGGACATTTTGGTTGCTTCCGTGTCTTGGCTATTGTGAAAATTCCTGCAGTGCAGCTGTTGAAGCCTGTGCCTTCTCGACTCTGGACTTGTCAGGTGAGAGTCTCAGCGGTGGGCCTGCTGAACGGAATGGTGGCTCAATTTTTACTTTTAAACGCAGCTCCTTTCTATTCTCATTATTGGCTGTCACCACTTTACATCTCACCAGCAGCTAGAGGGTACACAGTTCTCTAAAACCCCTTCAGCATGTAATGTTTGTAGACTTTTAGTTGATGGTAGTTGACATGTGTGAGTTGAAACCTTTTTGGAGGTTAGATCTGCATGAGTGTAATAATTACTGATGTGGAGCTTTTATCCATTTTCCTCTTTTTTGAAAGTGAGTGAGTAAAACTTAGCCCTCCATACAATCTCCTTGAAAAATTTGAGAGTTTTGAAACTTTTTGGCCATTCCCTACCTCCGCACAATTTTTTAGGGCAGGTGTCCTTTACAGCCCTGAATCCTTGTGAATGTTAAGTGACCATTAGCTGTGGGTTTAAAGCCGCTCTTGTGGGAAACGGCCACGAGGTGGCAGCATTTCTTCATTTCCAACTCTGGGTTTTTGGGCAACAGAGCTTTCCTGGCAATCGTGTTAGTAAGCTGCGAATTAGAGTGGAATGTGCCAGCGCAAACACCCAAGGGCTTATATCTCCTAAATTGTTGTTTGTTATTTAAATTTAATTTTTTAAATTATCAGAGCAAATTTGATCAAAATGTAGATTCTCCTAGGTGTACAGTTTCTGGTTCATCCTATCAGTGTATCTGTCTATTCCTGTTTGGATCCTTTCCCGTGTATGTTATTATAGAGTGTTGAGTAGACCGCTCTTCGTATTCCCTAGGTATTTTGTGATTATATATTTCCTATGTATTAGTATATGTCTGTTAACCCCCATATCCTAATTCATACAATCCTTACACCATTCCATTTGGTTAAACATAATTTGGTTTTCTGAATCTATGTGTGTCCTTCTCTTGGAGATTATTTCATGAGTATCAATTTTTAGGTAACACCTATAAGTGACGTCATAGGATGTCGGCCTTTCGGTTGCTTTCTTACTTCAAGTTGGGTGATTATCTCTTGGTCCTTCTATGGTGGTGCCAACGGCACAGTTCTGTGCTTTTTCATGGCTAATATTCCATTGTGTACATGGGCGACTTCTTCTTGGTGCATTTTTCTGTTGATGGACATTTTGGTTTCTTCCAGGTCCTGGCTATGGTACATTTTGCTGCAGTGCGTGATTGCCCGCCTGTGTCTTTTTGATTCTGGTCTACACCAGTGATAGTCCCATGAGTGGGCCTACCACATCACATGGTAGCTCCATTATTACCCTTAAACGCACCTCCATTCTGCTCTCACTACTGGCTCTTACCAGGTTACATCCCACCGGCAGCTAAAGGGTACGCAGTTCTCTAAAACCCCTTCAGCCTTTATTGTTTGTAGACATTTTTTACTGATGATCATTCTGACGGCTGTGAGGTGAACGTTTGTGTACACTGGATTTGCATGGCTTTATTAATTCCTGCTGTTCAGCCTTTTTCCATTCCCGTTTTTTTAAGAAAAAATAAATAAAGAAAAAGAAACAGAAGACAAATGTGCATAAATTATGCCTCTTGAAACTGTCGGTTTGAAATATGGACGCCTTTTGAATTTTTTGGTCGACATACGACCCCAGGATTGGTTTTCCGGGCAGGTGTGATTTACAGGCCTGCAATTATTTTGAATATCAACTGACCATTGATGCTGGGATGAAAGCTGCTGTTGTGTGAAACGCCCACAAGTTGGCAGCAGTTCTGCTTTACCAAATCTGGTGACTAGGGCAACAGAGCCTCAATGGAAGTCGTGTTCTAGGTTGTAATTTAGAATGGAATGTGCCAGGAAAAAGCCCCTTAAGTAGATGTCTCCCTACTTCTTGTTCATTTTTTTAAATTTAATTTTTATGTTTACCACAGCAAGTTTGATTACAAAGTTTGGCTTGTTCTAGGTGTGCAAGATGTGGTTCTTTGACACATACACATATGTCTTTTCTTCCTGGAATCCTTTTCCCATGTACGTTATGACAGAACGTTGAGTAGTCTTCTCTTGGTATTCCGTAGGTCTTTGGTGATTATATATTTCCCCTGTGTTTGTATACGTCTGTTAACCCTGATATGCTAATGTATCCAATCCTCACAAATTTCCATTGGGGAACCATAAGTTTGTTTAATGAATCTGTGGTTGGCCTTCTCTGTGGAAATATCTTCACTGGTATGAATTTATAGGTAATACCTATAAGTGATATCATAGGATATGTGTCTTTCTCTTTCTGACATACTACAAGTTGTGTGATTACCTCTAGACTCATCTACGGTGCTGCAAATGGCATCGTGTTCTTTATTTCCTTGGCTAATACTCTGTCTGTACATGTACCAGTTCTTCTTTGTCCACTCATCTGTTGATGGACTTTTTGGTTGCTTCCATGACTTGGCTATTGTAATGCTGCGGCAATGCACATTTGCCTGCCTGTGTCTTTCCAATTCTGTCTTCTTAGGTTATAGGCCCAGGAGTGGGCCTGCTGGATCATATGGTAGCAAAATGTTTACCTTGTAAAGGCACCTCCATTCTGTTCTCATTAGTGGCTCTTACCAGGTCACGTCCCACTTAACGTTGAGGGTATGCACTTCTGCACAACACCTTCAGCATTTATTGTTTGTAGTTTTTTTGCTGAGGTTTATTCTGACTAGTGTGAGCTGGTCCATGTTTGTGGTTGGATTTGCCTGCGTCTCATAATCCATTGAAATTGAGCTTTCTGGCATGTCCTTTTTGTCTTCAAGCTGTGCGTACAGCTTACCTCTTCAAACAGTTTTCTTGAAGTATGTGTGACATTTAGAAAGATTTTGGCCATTACGCCCCTCAAGACGTTTTGAGGGCAGGTTTCATTTACAGCCCTCCAGTACTGGTGCATATGAAGTGACCCTTAGCACAGTTTTTAAAGCTGCTGTTGCAGGTCACGGACAGAGGGTGGCAGCATTTCTGCTTTTCCCAAACTTTTAACTAGGGAAACAGACTACCTTGCAGTGGTATTCCTCGGTTATAAATTAGAGTGGAATGTGCCTGGATAAACCCCGAAAAGCTGATGTTTCTTTACTTATGTTTGTTTTCTACATTGAGTTTATATTTTTTTATTGGAGTCATATTCCATTGTGTACATGGACCACTTTTTCTTTGTGCATTCCTCTGTTGATGGACATTTTCATAGCTTCCAAGTGTTGGCTATGATAAATATTGCTGGAGTGTAGGATTGCCAGTCTGTGTTTTTTTTTTATTTTTTGCGGTACGTGGGCCACTCACTGCCATGGCTACTCCCATTGCAGAGCACAGGCTCTGGACGCACAGGCCCAGCAGCCATAGCTCACGGGACCAGCCGCTCCACGGCGTGTGTGATTTTCCTGAACCAGGGCATGAACCCGTGTCCCCTTCTTCGGTGGAAGACCGTCAACCACTGTGCCACTCGTGAAGTCCAGCCTGTGTCTTTTTGATTCTCATCCTCTCAGTCGATAGGCCCAGCAGTGGGCATGCTTGATTGAATGGTAGCTCAGTATTTACCTTTTCAAGGCACCTCCTTTGTGTTTTCCTTACTGGCTCTTACCATGTCCCACATTGAACCAAGGCTAGGCATTTCTCCACAACCCCTTCAGCATTTATTGTTTGCAGAATTTTTGCTGATGGCCATTCTGACTGGTGTGAGCTGATAGGACTTTTGTAATTTGGATTTGCATGTCTTTAATTCTTTCTAAGGTTCATTTTCCCACACCTTTTAAAATTTCTGTTAAAGAAAAAATGAAAAAAATGGAGAATACAATTAACGTCCTGAAATTGTCTTCTTGAAAGGTTGCCCTCAAAATTGATGTTTTGGTCAATATTCGCCCCCAGGACTGTTTTTGAGGGCAGGTGTCATTCACAGGCCTGTAATGAGTGTGAATATTTAGTGACCATTAGCACTGCGTTTAAAGCTGCTGTTGTGGTAAACGGCCACTAGGCGGCAGCATTTCTCCATTCCCAAATCTGGTTACTAGGGCAGCAGAGCCCTTCTGGAATCCCTGTTCCTAAGTTGTAAATTGAAATGGAATGTGCCAGGAGAAACCCCCATAAGTTTATGTTACATTATTTCCTGTTTGTTGTTTTAGTTTTTTTTAATTGGGGTAATGATTAGAATATTGTTTGTGCTAGGTGTAGACAATCTGGTTCATTTGTGCATAACATATATATATCTATCTATATCTATATCTATATCTATATCTATATATATTCATGTACAGATCCACTTCCCATGTAAATTATGGCAGAGTGTTCCATAGACCTCCCTTACTATACGGTCGGTCTTTTGATATATGTATTTATTAGGTATTTGTACACGTATGGTAACCCTAATCTCTAATTTTTCCATTCCCCCCACCTTTCCTTTTAGACAAGCATAGTTTGTTTTCTAAGTGTGTGAGTGTCTTTCTCTGTGCAAATAAGTTCATTTGTGTCAGTTGTTCGATAACGCCTATAAGTGATATCATAGGATATGTCTTTTGCTTTCCGACTTACCTCATGTTCTGTGATTATCTCTAGGCTCAACTATGGTGCCTCAAAGAGCAGTGTTTCATTGTTTTTCATGGCTAATATTCTATTGTGTACATGAACCACTTCTTCTTTTTCAACTGATATGGTGATGGACATTTTGGTTGCTTCCGTGTCTTGCCTATTGTGAAAATTCCTGCAGTGCAGCTGTTGAAGCCTGTGCCTTCTCGACTCTGGACTTGTCAGGTGAGAGTCTCAGCGGTGGGCCTGCTGAACGGAATGGTGGCTCAATTTTTACTTTTAAACGCAGCTCCTTTCTATTCTCATTATTGGCTGTCACCACTTTACATCTCACCAGCAGCTAGAGGGTACACAGTTCTCTAAAACCCCTTCAGCATGTAATGTTTGTAGACTTTTAGTTGATGGTAGTTGACATGTGTGAGTTGAAACCTTTTTGGAGGTTAGATCTGCATGAGTGTAATAATTACTGATGTGGAGCTTTTATCCATTTTCCTCTTTTTTGAAAGTGAGTGAGTAAAACTTAGCCCTCCATACAATCTCCTTGAAAAATTTGAGAGTTTTGAAACTTTTTGGCCATTCCCTACCTCCGCACAATTTTTTAGGGCAGGTGTCCTTTACAGCCCTGAATCCTTGTGAATGTTAAGTGACCATTAGCTGTGGGTTTAAAGCCGCTCTTGTGGGAAACGGCCACGAGGCGGCAGCCTTTCTTCATTTCCAACTCTGGGTTTTTGGGCCACAGAGCTTTCCTGGCAATCGTGTTAGTAAGCTGCGAATTAGAGTGGAATGTGCCAGCGCAAACACCCAAGGGCTTATATCTCCTAAATTGTTGTTTGTTATTTAAATTTAATTTTTTAAATTATCAGAGCAAATTTGATCAAAATGTAGATTCTCCTAGGTGTACAGTTTCTGGTTCATCCTATCAGTGTATCTGTCTATTCCTGTTTGGATCCTTTCCCGTGTATGTTATTATAGAGTGTTGAGTAGACCGCTCTTCGTATTCCCTAGGTATTTTGTGATTATATATTTCCTATGTATTAGTATATGTCTGTTAACCCCCATATCCTAATTCATACAATCCTTACACCTTTCCATTTGGTTAAACATAATTTGGTGTTCTGAATTTATGTGTGTCCTTCTCTTGGGGATTATTTCATGAGTATCAATTTTTAGGTAACACCTATAAGTGACGTCATAGGATGTCGGCCTTTCGGTTGCTTTCTTACTTCAAGTTGGGTGATTATCTCTTGGTCCTTCTATGGTGGTGCCAACGGCACAGTTCTGTGCTTTTTCATGGCTAATATTCCATTGTGTACATGGGCGACTTCTTCTTGGTGCATTTTTCTGTTGATGGACATTTTGGTTTCTTCCAGGTCCTGGCTATGGTACATTTTGCTGCAGTGCGGGATTGCCCGCCTGTGTCTTTTTGATTCTGGTCTACACCAGTGATAGTCCCATGAGTGGGCCTACCACATCACATGGTAGCTCCATTATTACCCTTAAACGCACCTCCATTCTGCTCTCACTACTGGCTCTTACCAGGTTACATCCCACCGGCAGCTAAAGGGTACGCAGTTCTCTAAAACCCCTTCAGCCTTTATTGTTTGTAGACATTTTTTACTGATGATCATTCTGACGGCTGTGAGGTGAACGTTTGTGTACACTGGATTTGCATGGCTTTATTAATTCCTGCTGTTCACCCTTTTTCCATTCCCGTTTTTTTAAGAAAAAAGAAATAAAGAAAAAGAAACAGAAGACAAATGTGCATAAATTATGCCTCTTGAAACTGTCGGTTTGAAATATGGACGCCTTTTGAATTTTTTGGTCGACATACGACCCCAGGATTGGTTTTCCGGGCAGGTGTGATTTACAGGCCTGCAATTATTTTGAATATCAACTGACCATTGATGCTGGGATGAAAGCTGCTGTTGTGTGAAACGCCCACAAGTTGGCAGCAGTTCTGCTTTACCAAATCTGGTGACTAGGGCAACAGAGCCTCAATGGAAGTCGTGTTCTAGGTTGTAATTTAGAATGGAATGTGCCAGGAAAAAGCCCCTTAAGTAGATGTCTCCCTACTTCTTGTTCATTTTTTTAAATTTAATTTTTATGTTTACCACAGCAAGTTTGATTACAAAGTTTGGCTTGTTCTAGGTGTGCAAGATGTGGTTCTTTGACACATACACATATGTCTTTTCTTCCTGGAATCCTTTTCCCATGTACGTTATGACAGAACGTTGAGTAGTCTTCTCTTGGTATTCCGTAGGTCTTTGGTGATTATATATTTCCCCTGTGTTTGTATACGTCTGTTAACCCTGATATGCTAATGTATCCAATCCTCACAAATTTCCATTGGGGAACCATAAGTTTGTTTAATGAATCTGTGGTTGGCCTTCTCTGTGGAAATATCTTCACTGGTATGAATTTATAGGTAATACCTATAAGTGATATCATAGGATATGTGTCTTTCTCTTTCTGACATACTACAAGTTGTGTGATTACCTCTAGACTCATCTACGGTGCTGCAAATGGCATCGTGTTCTTTATTTCCTTGGCTAATACTCTGTCTGTACATGTACCAGTTCTTCTTTGTCCACTCATCTGTTGATGGACTTTTTGGTTGCTTCCATGACTTGGCTATTGTAATGCTGCGGCAATGCACATTTGCCTGCCTGTGTCTTTCCAATTCTGTCTTCTTAGGTTATAGGCCCAGGAGTGGGCCTGCTGGATCATATGGTAGCAAAATGTTTACCTTGTAAAGGCACCTCCATTCTGTTCTCATTAGTGGCTCTTACCAGGTCACGTCCCACTTAACGTTGAGGGTATGCACTTCTGCACAACACCTTCAGCATTTATTGTTTGTAGTTTTTTTGCTGAGGTTTATTCTGACTAGTGTGAGCTGGTCCATGTTTGTGGTTGGATTTGCCTGCGTCTCATAATCCATTGAAATTGAGCTTTCTGGCATGTCCTTTTTGTCTTCAAGCTGTGCGTACAGCTTACCTCTTCAAACAGTTTTCTTGAAGTATGTGTGACATTTAGAAAGATTTTGGCCATTACGCCCCTCAAGACGTTTTGAGGGCAGGTTTCATTTACAGCCCTCCAGTACTGGTGCATATGAAGTGACCCTTAGCACAGTTTTTAAAGCTGCTGTTGCAGGTCACGGACAGAGGGTGGCAGCATTTCTGCTTTTCCCAAACTTTTAACTAGGGAAACAGACTACCTTGCAGTGGTATTCCTCGGTTATAAATTAGAGTGGAATGTGCCTGGATAAACCCCGAAAAGCTGATGTTTCTTTACTTATGTTTGTTTTCTACATTGAGTTTATATTTTTTTATTGGAGTCATATTCCATTGTGTACATGGACCACTTTTTCTTTGTGCATTCCTCTGTTGATGGACATTTTCATAGCTTCCAAGTGTTGGCTATGATAAATATTGCTGGAGTGTAGGATTGCCAGTCTGTGTTTTTTTTTTATTTTTTGCGGTACGTGGGCCACTCACTGCCATGGCTACTCCCATTGCAGAGCACAGGCTCTGGACGCACAGGCCCAGCAGCCATAGCTCACGGGACCAGCCGCTCCACGGCGTGTGTGATTTTCCCGAACCAGGGCATGAACCCGTGTCCCCTTCTTCGGTAGAAGACCGTCAACCACTGTGCCACTCGTGAAGTCCAGCCTGTGTCTTTTTGATTCTCATCCTCTCAGTCGATAGGCCCAGCAGTGGGCATGCTTGATTGAATGGTAGCTCAGTATTTACCTTTTCAAGGCACCTCCTTTGTGTTTTCCTTACTGGCTCTTACCATGTCCCACATTGAACCAAGGCTAGGCATTTCTCCACAACCCCTTCAGCATTTATTGTTTGCAGAATTTTTGCTGATGGCCATTCTGACTGGTGTGAGCTGATAGGACTTTTGTAATTTGGATTTGCATGTCTTTAATTCTTTCTAAGGTTCATTTTCCCACACCTTTTAAAATTTCTGTTAAAGAAAAAATGAAAAAAATGGAGAATACAATTAACGTCCTGAAATTGTCTTCTTGAAAGGTTGCCCTCAAAATTGATGTTTTGGTCAATATTCGCCCCCAGGACTGTTTTTGAGGGCAGGTGTCATTCACAGGCCTGTAATGAGTGTGAATATTTAGTGACCATTAGCACTGCGTTTAAAGCTGCTGTTGTGGTAAACGGCCACTAGGCGGCAGCATTTCTCCATTCCCAAATCTGGTTACTAGGGCAGCAGAGCCCTTCTGGAATCCCTGTTCCTAAGTTGTAAATTGAAATGGAATGTGCCAGGAGAAACCCCCATAAGTTTATGTTACATTATTTCCTGTTTGTTGTTTTAGTTTTTTTTAATTGGGGTAATGATTAGAATATTGTTTGTGCTAGGTGTAGACAATCTGGTTCATTTGTGCATAACATATATATATCTATCTATATCTATATCTATATCTATATCTATATATATTCATGTACAGATCCACTTCCCATGTAAATTATGGCAGAGTGTTCCATAGACCTCCCTTACTATACGGTCGGTCTTTTGATATATGTATTTATTAGGTATTTGTACACGTATGGTAACCCTAATCTCTAATTTTTCCATTCCCCCCACCTTTCCTTTTAGACAAGCATAGTTTGTTTTCTAAGTGTGTGAGTGTCTTTCTCTGTGCAAATAAGTTCATTTGTGTCAGTTGTTCGATAACGCCTATAAGTGATATCATAGGATATGTCTTTTGCTTTCCGACTTACCTCATGTTCTGTGATTATCTCTAGGCTCAACTATGGTGCCTCAAAGAGCAGTGTTTCATTGTTTTTCATGGCTAATATTCTATTGTGTAC
This sequence comes from Mesoplodon mirus, assembly GCF_964341445.2. NCBI lineage: Eukaryota > Metazoa > Chordata > Mammalia > Artiodactyla > Ziphiidae > Mesoplodon > Mesoplodon mirus. The sequence continues at coordinate 141,660,650 of NC_138981.1, forward strand.
ATGAACCACTTCTTCTTTTTCAACTGATATGGTGATGGACATTTTGGTTGCTTCCGTGTCTTGGCTATTGTGAAAATTCCTGCAGTGCAGCTGTTGAAGCCTGTGCCTTCTCGACTCTGGACTTGTCAGGTGAGAGTCTCAGCGGTGGGCCTGCTGAACGGAATGGTGGCTCAATTTTTACTTTTAAACGCAGCTCCTTTCTATTCTCATTATTGGCTGTCACCACTTTACATCTCACCAGCAGCTAGAGGGTACACAGTTCTCTAAAACCCCTTCAGCATGTAATGTTTGTAGACTTTTAGTTGATGGTAGTTGACATGTGTGAGTTGAAACCTTTTTGGAGGTTAGATCTGCATGAGTGTAATAATTACTGATGTGGAGCTTTTATCCATTTTCCTCTTTTTTGAAAGTGAGTGAGTAAAACTTAGCCCTCCATACAATCTCCTTGAAAAATTTGAGAGTTTTGAAACTTTTTGGCCATTCCCTACCTCCGCACAATTTTTTAGGGCAGGTGTCCTTTACAGCCCTGAATCCTTGTGAATGTTAAGTGACCATTAGCTGTGGGTTTAAAGCCGCTCTTGTGGGAAACGGCCACGAGGCGGCAGCCTTTCTTCATTTCCAACTCTGGGTTTTTGGGCCACAGAGCTTTCCTGGCAATCGTGTTAGTAAGCTGCGAATTAGAGTGGAATGTGCCAGCGCAAACACCCAAGGGCTTATATCTCCTAAATTGTTGTTTGTTATTTAAATTTAATTTTTTAAATTATCAGAGCAAATTTGATCAAAATGTAGATTCTCCTAGGTGTACAGTTTCTGGTTCATCCTATCAGTGTATCTGTCTATTCCTGTTTGGATCCTTTCCCGTGTATGTTATTATAGAGTGTTGAGTAGACCGCTCTTCGTATTCCCTAGGTATTTTGTGATTATATATTTCCTATGTATTAGTATATGTCTGTTAACCCCCATATCCTAATTCATACAATCCTTACACCTTTCCATTTGGTTAAACATAATTTGGTGTTCTGAATTTATGTGTGTCCTTCTCTTGGGGATTATTTCATGAGTATCAATTTTTAGGTAACACCTATAAGTGACGTCATAGGATGTCGGCCTTTCGGTTGCTTTCTTACTTCAAGTTGGGTGATTATCTCTTGGTCCTTCTATGGTGGTGCCAACGGCACAGTTCTGTGCTTTTTCATGGCTAATATTCCATTGTGTACATGGGCGACTTCTTCTTGGTGCATTTTTCTGTTGATGGACATTTTGGTTTCTTCCAGGTCCTGGCTATGGTACATTTTGCTGCAGTGCGGGATTGCCCGCCTGTGTCTTTTTGATTCTGGTCTACACCAGTGATAGTCCCATGAGTGGGCCTACCACATCACATGGTAGCTCCATTATTACCCTTAAACGCACCTCCATTCTGCTCTCACTACTGGCTCTTACCAGGTTACATCCCACCGGCAGCTAAAGGGTACGCAGTTCTCTAAAACCCCTTCAGCCTTTATTGTTTGTAGACATTTTTTACTGATGATCATTCTGACGGCTGTGAGGTGAACGTTTGTGTACACTGGATTTGCATGGCTTTATTAATTCCTGCTGTTCAGCCTTTTTCCATTCCCGTTTTTTTAAGAAAAAAGAAATAAAGAAAAAGAAACAGAAGACAAATGTGCATAAATTATGCCTCTTGAAACTGTCGGTTTGAAATATGGACGCCTTTTGAATTTTTTGGTCGACATACGACCCCAGGATTGGTTTTCCGGGCAGGTGTGATTTACAGGCCTGCAATTATTTTGAATATCAACTGACCATTGATGCTGGGATGAAAGCTGCTGTTGTGTGAAACGCCCACAAGTTGGCAGCAGTTCTGCTTTACCAAATCTGGTGACTAGGGCAACAGAGCCTCAATGGAAGTCGTGTTCTAGGTTGTAATTTAGAATGGAATGTGCCAGGAAAAAGCCCCTTAAGTAGATGTCTCCCTACTTCTTGTTCATTTTTTTAAATTTAATTTTTATGTTTACCACAGCAAGTTTGATTACAAAGTTTGGCTTGTTCTAGGTGTGCAAGATGTGGTTCTTTGACACATACACATATGTCTTTTCTTCCTGGAATCCTTTTCCCATGTACGTTATGACAGAACGTTGAGTAGTCTTCTCTTGGTATTCCGTAGGTCTTTGGTGATTATATATTTCCCCTGTGTTTGTATACGTCTGTTAACCCTGATATGCTAATGTATCCAATCCTCACAAATTTCCATTGGGGAACCATAAGTTTGTTTAATGAATCTGTGGTTGGCCTTCTCTGTGGAAATATCTTCACTGGTATGAATTTATAGGTAATACCTATAAGTGATATCATAGGATATGTGTCTTTCTCTTTCTGACATACTACAAGTTGTGTGATTACCTCTAGACTCATCTACGGTGCTGCAAATGGCATCGTGTTCTTTATTTCCTTGGCTAATACTCTGTCTGTACATGTACCAGTTCTTCTTTGTCCACTCATCTGTTGATGGACTTTTTGGTTGCTTCCATGACTTGGCTATTGTAATGCTGCGGCAATGCACATTTGCCTGCCTGTGTCTTTCCAATTCTGTCTTCTTAGGTTATAGGCCCAGGAGTGGGCCTGCTGGATCATATGGTAGCAAAATGTTTACCTTGTAAAGGCACCTCCATTCTGTTCTCATTAGTGGCTCTTACCAGGTCACGTCCCACTTAACGTTGAGGGTATGCACTTCTGCACAACACCTTCAGCATTTATTGTTTGTAGTTTTTTTGCTGAGGTTTATTCTGACTAGTGTGAGCTGGTCCATGTTTGTGGTTGGATTTGCCTGCGTCTCATAATCCATTGAAATTGAGCTTTCTGGCATGTCCTTTTTGTCTTCAAGCTGTGCGTACAGCTTACCTCTTCAAACAGTTTTCTTGAAGTATGTGTGACATTTAGAAAGATTTTGGCCATTACGCCCCTCAAGACGTTTTGAGGGCAGGTTTCATTTACAGCCCTCCAGTACTGGTGCATATGAAGTGACCCTTAGCACAGTTTTTAAAGCTGCTGTTGCAGGTCACGGACAGAGGGTGGCAGCATTTCTGCTTTTCCCAAACTTTTAACTAGGGAAACAGACTACCTTGCAGTGGTATTCCTCGGTTATAAATTAGAGTGGAATGTGCCTGGATAAACCCCGAAAAGCTGATGTTTCTTTACTTATGTTTGTTTTCTACATTGAGTTTATATTTTTTTATTGGAGTCATATTCCATTGTGTACATGGACCACTTTTTCTTTGTGCATTCCTCTGTTGATGGACATTTTCATAGCTTCCAAGTGTTGGCTATGATAAATATTGCTGGAGTGTAGGATTGCCAGTCTGTGTTTTTTTTTTATTTTTTGCGGTACGTGGGCCACTCACTGCCATGGCTACTCCCATTGCAGAGCACAGGCTCTGGACGCACAGGCCCAGCAGCCATAGCTCACGGGACCAGCCGCTCCACGGCGTGTGTGATTTTCCCGAACCAGGGCATGAACCCGTGTCCCCTTCTTCGGTGGAAGACCGTCAACCACTGTGCCACTCGTGAAGTCCAGCCTGTGTCTTTTTGATTCTCATCCTCTCAGTCGATAGGCCCAGCAGTGGGCATGCTTGATTGAATGGTAGCTCAGTATTTACCTTTTCAAGGCACCTCCTTTGTGTTTTCCTTACTGGCTCTTACCATGTCCCACATTGAACCAAGGCTAGGCATTTCTCCACAACCCCTTCAGCATTTATTGTTTGCAGAATTTTTGCTGATGGCCATTCTGACTGGTGTGAGCTGATAGGACTTTTGTAATTTGGATTTGCATGTCTTTAATTCTTTCTAAGGTTCATTTTCCCACACCTTTTAAAATTTCTGTTAAAGAAAAAATGAAAAAAATGGAGAATACAATTAACGTCCTGAAATTGTCTTCTTGAAAGGTTGCCCTCAAAATTGATGTTTTGGTCAATATTCGCCCCCAGGACTGTTTTTGAGGGCAGGTGTCATTCACAGGCCTGTAATGAGTGTGAATATTTAGTGACCATTAGCACTGCGTTTAAAGCTGCTGTTGTGGTAAACGGCCACTAGGCGGCAGCATTTCTCCATTCCCAAATCTGGTTACTAGGGCAGCAGAGCCCTTCTGGAATCCCTGTTCCTAAGTTGTAAATTGAAATGGAATGTGCCAGGAGAAACCCCCATAAGTTTATGTTACATTATTTCCTGTTTGTTGTTTTAGTTTTTTTTAATTGGGGTAATGATTAGAATATTGTTTGTGCTAGGTGTAGACAATCTGGTTCATTTGTGCATAACATATATATATCTATCTATATCTATATCTATATCTATATCTATATATATTCATGTACAGATCCACTTCCCATGTAAATTATGGCAGAGTGTTCCATAGACCTCCCTTACTATACGGTCGGTCTTTTGATATATGTATTTATTAGGTATTTGTACACGTATGGTAACCCTAATCTCTAATTTTTCCATTCCCCCCACCTTTCCTTTTAGACAAGCATAGTTTGTTTTCTAAGTGTGTGAGTGTCTTTCTCTGTGCAAATAAGTTCATTTGTGTCAGTTGTTCGATAACGCCTATAAGTGATATCATAGGATATGTCTTTTGCTTTCCGACTTACCTCATGTTCTGTGATTATCTCTAGGCTCAACTATGGTGCCTCAAAGAGCAGTGTTTCATTGTTTTTCATGGCTAATATTCTATTGTGTACATGAACCACTTCTTCTTTTTCAACTGATATGGTGATGGACATTTTGGTTGCTTCCGTGTCTTGGCTATTGTGAAAATTCCTGCAGTGCAGCTGTTGAAGCCTGTGCCTTCTCGACTCTGGACTTGTCAGGTGAGAGTCTCAGCGGTGGGCCTGCTGAACGGAATGGTGGCTCAATTTTTACTTTTAAACGCAGCTCCTTTCTATTCTCATTATTGGCTGTCACCACTTTACATCTCACCAGCAGCTAGAGGGTACACAGTTCTCTAAAACCCCTTCAGCATGTAATGTTTGTAGACTTTTAGTTGATGGTAGTTGACATGTGTGAGTTGAAACCTTTTTGGAGGTTAGATCTGCATGAGTGTAATAATTACTGATGTGGAGCTTTTATCCATTTTCCTCTTTTTTGAAAGTGAGTGAGTAAAACTTAGCCCTCCATACAATCTCCTTGAAAAATTTGAGAGTTTTGAAACTTTTTGGCCATTCCCTACCTCCGCACAATTTTTTAGGGCAGGTGTCCTTTACAGCCCTGAATCCTTGTGAATGTTAAGTGACCATTAGCTGTGGGTTTAAAGCCGCTCTTGTGGGAAACGGCCACGAGGCGGCAGCCTTTCTTCATTTCCAACTCTGGGTTTTTGGGCCACAGAGCTTTCCTGGCAATCGTGTTAGTAAGCTGCGAATTAGAGTGGAATGTGCCAGCGCAAACACCCAAGGGCTTATATCTCCTAAATTGTTGTTTGTTATTTAAATTTAATTTTTTAAATTATCAGAGCAAATTTGATCAAAATGTAGATTCTCCTAGGTGTACAGTTTCTGGTTCATCCTATCAGTGTATCTGTCTATTCCTGTTTGGATCCTTTCCCGTGTATGTTATTATAGAGTGTTGAGTAGACCGCTCTTCGTATTCCCTAGGTATTTTGTGATTATATATTTCCTATGTATTAGTATATGTCTGTTAACCCCCATATCCTAATTCATACAATCCTTACACCTTTCCATTTGGTTAAACATAATTTGGTGTTCTGAATTTATGTGTGTCCTTCTCTTGGGGATTATTTCATGAGTATCAATTTTTAGGTAACACCTATAAGTGACGTCATAGGATGTCGGCCTTTCGGTTGCTTTCTTACTTCAAGTTGGGTGATTATCTCTTGGTCCTTCTATGGTGGTGCCAACGGCACAGTTCTGTGCTTTTTCATGGCTAATATTCCATTGTGTACATGGGCGACTTCTTCTTGGTGCATTTTTCTGTTGATGGACATTTTGGTTTCTTCCAGGTCCTGGCTATGGTACATTTTGCTGCAGTGCGGGATTGCCCACCTGTGTCTTTTTGATTCTGGTCTACTCCAGTGATAGTCCCATGAGTGGGCCTACCACATCACATGGTAGCTCCATTATTACCCTTAAACGCACCTCCATTCTGCTCTCACTACTGGCTCTTACCAGGTTACATCCCACCGGCAGCTAAAGGGTACGCAGTTCTCTAAAACCCCTTCAGCCTTTATTGTTTGTAGACATTTTTTACTGATGATCATTCTGACGGCTGTGAGGTGAACGTTTGTGTACACTGGATTTGCATGGCTTTATTAATTCCTGCTGTTCAGCCTTTTTCCATTCCCGTTTTTTTAAGAAAAAAGAAATAAAGAAAAAGAAACAGAAGACAAATGTGCATAAATTATGCCTCTTGAAACTGTCGGTTTGAAATATGGACGCCTTTTGAATTTTTTGGTCGACATACGACCCCAGGATTGGTTTTCCGGGCAGGTGTGATTTACAGGCCTGCAATTATTTTGAATATCAACTGACCATTGATGCTGGGATGAAAGCTGCTGTTGTGTGAAACGCCCACAAGTTGGCAGCAGTTCTGCTTTACCAAATCTGGTGACTAGGGCAACAGAGCCTCAATGGAAGTCGTGTTCTAGGTTGTAATTTAGAATGGAATGTGCCAGGAAAAAGCCCCTTAAGTAGATGTCTCCCTACTTCTTGTTCATTTTTTTAAATTTAATTTTTATGTTTACCACAGCAAGTTTGATTACAAAGTTTGGCTTGTTCTAGGTGTGCAAGATGTGGTTCTTTGACACATACACATATGTCTTTTCTTCCTGGAATCCTTTTCCCATGTACGTTATGACAGAACGTTGAGTAGTCTTCTCTTGGTATTCCGTAGGTCTTTGGTGATTATATATTTCCCCTGTGTTTGTATACGTCTGTTAACCCTGATATGCTAATGTATCCAATCCTCACAAATTTCCATTGGGGAACCATAAGTTTGTTTAATGAATCTGTGGTTGGCCTTCTCTGTGGAAATATCTTCACTGGTATGAATTTATAGGTAATACCTATAAGTGATATCATAGGATATGTGTCTTTCTCTTTCTGACATACTACAAGTTGTGTGATTACCTCTAGACTCATCTACGGTGCTGCAAATGGCATCGTGTTCTTTATTTCCTTGGCTAATACTCTGTCTGTACATGTACCAGTTCTTCTTTGTCCACTCATCTGTTGATGGACTTTTTGGTTGCTTCCATGACTTGGCTATTGTAATGCTGCGGCAATGCACATTTGCCTGCCTGTGTCTTTCCAATTCTGTCTTCTTAGGTTATAGGCCCAGGAGTGGGCCTGCTGGATCATATGGTAGCAAAATGTTTACCTTGTAAAGGCACCTCCATTCTGTTCTCATTAGTGGCTCTTACCAGGTCACGTCCCACTTAACGTTGAGGGTATGCACTTCTGCACAACACCTTCAGCATTTATTGTTTGTAGTTTTTTTGCTGAGGTTTATTCTGACTAGTGTGAGCTGGTCCATGTTTGTGGTTGGATTTGCCTGCGTCTCATAATCCATTGAAATTGAGCTTTCTGGCATGTCCTTTTTGTCTTCAAGCTGTGCGTACAGCTTACCTCTTCAAACAGTTTTCTTGAAGTATGTGTGACATTTAGAAAGATTTTGGCCATTACGCCCCTCAAGACGTTTTGAGGGCAGGTTTCATTTACAGCCCTCCAGTACTGGTGCATATGAAGTGACCCTTAGCACAGTTTTTAAAGCTGCTGTTGCAGGTCACGGACAGAGGGTGGCAGCATTTCTGCTTTTCCCAAACTTTTAACTAGGGAAACAGACTACCTTGCAGTGGTATTCCTCGGTTATAAATTAGAGTGGAATGTGCCTGGATAAACCCCGAAAAGCTGATGTTTCTTTACTTATGTTTGTTTTCTACATTGAGTTTATATTTTTTTATTGGAGTCATATTCCATTGTGTACATGGACCACTTTTTCTTTGTGCATTCCTCTGTTGATGGACATTTTCATAGCTTCCAAGTGTTGGCTATGATAAATATTGCTGGAGTGTAGGATTGCCAGTCTGTGTTTTTTTTTTATTTTTTGCGGTACGTGGGCCACTCACTGCCATGGCTACTCCCATTGCAGAGCACAGGCTCTGGACGCACAGGCCCAGCAGCCATAGCTCACGGGACCAGCCGCTCCACGGCGTGTGTGATTTTCCCGAACCAGGGCATGAACCCGTGTCCCCTTCTTCGGTGGAAGACCGTCAACCACTGTGCCACTCGTGAAGTCCAGCCTGTGTCTTTTTGATTCTCATCCTCTCAGTCGATAGGCCCAGCAGTGGGCATGCTTGATTGAATGGTAGCTCAGTATTTACCTTTTCAAGGCACCTCCTTTGTGTTTTCCTTACTGGCTCTTACCATGTCCCACATTGAACCAAGGCTAGGCATTTCTCCACAACCCCTTCAGCATTTATTGTTTGCAGAATTTTTGCTGATGGCCATTCTGACTGGTGTGAGCTGATAGGACTTTTGTAATTTGGATTTGCATGTCTTTAATTCTTTCTAAGGTTCATTTTCCCACACCTTTTAAAATTTCTGTTAAAGAAAAAATGAAAAAAATGGAGAATACAATTAACGTCCTGAAATTGTCTTCTTGAAAGGTTGCCCTCAAAATTGATGTTTTGGTCAATATTCGCCCCCAGGACTGTTTTTGAGGGCAGGTGTCATTCACAGGCCTGTAATGAGTGTGAATATTTAGTGACCATTAGCACTGCGTTTAAAGCTGCTGTTGTGGTAAACGGCCACTAGGCGGCAGCATTTCTCCATTCCCAAATCTGGTTACTAGGGCAGCAGAGCCCTTCTGGAATCCCTGTTCCTAAGTTGTAAATTGAAATGGAATGTGCCAGGAGAAACCCCCATAAGTTTATGTTACATTATTTCCTGTTTGTTGTTTTAGTTTTTTTTAATTGGGGTAATGATTAGAATATTGTTTGTGCTAGGTGTAGACAATCTGGTTCATTTGTGCATAACATATATATATCTATCTATATCTATATCTATATCTATATCTATATATATTCATGTACAGATCCACTTCCCATGTAAATTATGGCAGAGTGTTCCATAGACCTCCCTTACTATACGGTCGGTCTTTTGATATATGTATTTATTAGGTATTTGTACACGTATGGTAACCCTAATCTCTAATTTTTCCATTCCCCCCACCTTTCCTTTTAGACAAGCATAGTTTGTTTTCTAAGTGTGTGAGTGTCTTTCTCTGTGCAAATAAGTTCATTTGTGTCAGTTGTTCGATAACGCCTATAAGTGATATCATAGGATATGTCTTTTGCTTTCCGACTTACCTCATGTTCTGTGATTATCTCTAGGCTCAACTATGGTGCCTCAAAGAGCAGTGTTTCATTGTTTTTCATGGCTAATATTCTATTGTGTACATGAACCACTTCTTCTTTTTCAACTGATATGGTGATGGACATTTTGGTTGCTTCCGTGTCTTGGCTATTGTGAAAATTCCTGCAGTGCAGCTGTTGAAGCCTGTGCCTTCTCGACTCTGGACTTGTCAGGTGAGAGTCTCAGCGGTGGGCCTGCTGAACGGAATGGTGGCTCAATTTTTACTTTTAAACGCAGCTCCTTTCTATTCTCATTATTGGCTGTCACCACTTTACATCTCACCAGCAGCTAGAGGGTACACAGTTCTCTAAAACCCCTTCAGCATGTAATGTTTGTAGACTTTTAGTTGATGGTAGTTGACATGTGTGAGTTGAAACCTTTTTGGAGGTTAGATCTGCATGAGTGTAATAATTACTGATGTGGAGCTTTTATCCATTTTCCTCTTTTTTGAAAGTGAGTGAGTAAAACTTAGCCCTCCATACAATCTCCTTGAAAAATTTGAGAGTTTTGAAACTTTTTGGCCATTCCCTACCTCCGCACAATTTTTTAGGGCAGGTGTCCTTTACAGCCCTGAATCCTTGTGAATGTTAAGTGACCATTAGCTGTGGGTTTAAAGCCGCTCTTGTGGGAAACGGCCACGAGGCGGCAGCCTTTCTTCATTTCCAACTCTGGGTTTTTGGGCCACAGAGCTTTCCTGGCAATCGTGTTAGTAAGCTGCGAATTAGAGTGGAATGTGCCAGCGCAAACACCCAAGGGCTTATATCTCCTAAATTGTTGTTTGTTATTTAAATTTAATTTTTTAAATTATCAGAGCAAATTTGATCAAAATGTAGATTCTCCTAGGTGTACAGTTTCTGGTTCATCCTATCAGTGTATCTGTCTATTCCTGTTTGGATCCTTTCCCGTGTATGTTATTATAGAGTGTTGAGTAGACCGCTCTTCGTATTCCCTAGGTATTTTGTGATTATATATTTCCTATGTATTAGTATATGTCTGTTAACCCCCATATCCTAATTCATACAATCCTTACACCTTTCCATTTGGTTAAACATAATTTGGTGTTCTGAATTTATGTGTGTCCTTCTCTTGGGGATTATTTCATGAGTATCAATTTTTAGGTAACACCTATAAGTGACGTCATAGGATGTCGGCCTTTCGGTTGCTTTCTTACTTCAAGTTGGGTGATTATCTCTTGGTCCTTCTATGGTGGTGCCAACGGCACAGTTCTGTGCTTTTTCATGGCTAATATTCCATTGTGTACATGGGCGACTTCTTCTTGGTGCATTTTTCTGTTGATGGACATTTTGGTTTCTTCCAGGTCCTGGCTATGGTACATTTTGCTGCAGTGCGGGATTGCCCACCTGTGTCTTTTTGATTCTGGTCTACTCCAGTGATAGTCCCATGAGTGGGCCTACCACATCACATGGTAGCTCCATTATTACCCTTAAACGCACCTCCATTCTGCTCTCACTACTGGCTCTTACCAGGTTACATCCCACCGGCAGCTAAAGGGTACGCAGTTCTCTAAAACCCCTTCAGCCTTTATTGTTTGTAGACATTTTTTACTGATGATCATTCTGACAGCTGTGAGGTGAACGTTTGTGTACACTGGATTTGCATGGCTTTATTAATTCCTGCTGTTCAGCCTTTTTCCATTCCCGTTTTTTTAAGAAAAAAGAAATAAAGAAAAAGAAACAGAAGACAAATGTGCATAAATTATGCCTCTTGAAACTGTCGGTTTGAAATATGGACGCCTTTTGAATTTTTTGGTCGACATACGACCCCAGGATTGGTTTTCCGGGCAGGTGTGATTTACAGGCCTGCAATTATTTTGAATATCAACTGACCATTGATGCTGGGATGAAAGCTGCTGTTGTGTGAAACGCCCACAAGTTGGCAGCAGTTCTGCTTTACCAAATCTGGTGACTAGGGCAACAGAGCCTCAATGGAAGTCGTGTTCTAGGTTGTAATTTAGAATGGAATGTGCCAGGAAAAAGCCCCTTAAGTAGATGTCTCCCTACTTCTTGTTCATTTTTTTAAATTTAATTTTTATGTTTACCACAGCAAGTTTGATTACAAAGTTTGGCTTGTTCTAGGTGTGCAAGATGTGGTTCTTTGACACATACACATATGTCTTTTCTTCCTGGAATCCTTTTCCCATGTACGTTATGACAGAACGTTGAGTAGTCTTCTCTTGGTATTCCGTAGGTCTTTGGTGATTATATATTTCCCCTGTGTTTGTATACGTCTGTTAACCCTGATATGCTAATGTATCCAATCCTCACAAATTTCCATTGGGGAACCATAAGTTTGTTTAATGAATCTGTGGTTGGCCTTCTCTGTGGAAATATCTTCACTGGTATGAATTTATAGGTAATACCTATAAGTGATATCATAGGATATGTGTCTTTTCTCTTTCTGACATACTACAAGTTGTGTGATTACCTCTAGACTCATCTACGGTGCTGCAAATGGCATCATGTCCTTTATTTCCTTGGCTAATACTCTGTCTGTACATGTACCAGTTCTTCTTTGTCCACTCATCTGTTGATGGACTTTTTGGTTGCTTCCATGACTTGGCTATTGTAATGCTGCGGCAATGCACATTTGCCTGCCTGTGTCTTTCCAATTCTGTCTTCTTAGGTTATAGGCCCAGGAGTGGGCCTGCTGGATCATATGGTAGCAAAATGTTTACCTTGTAAAGGCACCTCCATTCTGTTCTCATTAGTGGCTCTTACCAGGTCACGTCCCACTTAACGTTGAGGGTATGCACTTCTGCACAACACCTTCAGCATTTATTGTTTGTAGTTTTTTTGCTGAGGTTTATTCTGACTAGTGTGAGCTGGTCCATGTTTGTGGTTGGATTTGCCTGCGTCTCATAATCCATTGAAATTGAGCTTTCTGGCATGTCCTTTTTGTCTTCAAGCTGTGCGTACAGCTTACCTCTTCAAACAGTTTTCTTGAAGTATGTGTGACATTTAGAAAGATTTTGGCCATTACGCCCCTCAAGACGTTTTGAGGGCAGGTTTCATTTACAGCCCTCCAGTACTGGTGCATATGAAGTGACCCTTAGCACAGTTTTTAAAGCTGCTGTTGCAGGTCACGGACAGAGGGTGGCAGCATTTCTGCTTTTCCCAAACTTTTAACTAGGGAAACAGACTACCTTGCAGTGGTATTCCTCGGTTATAAATTAGAGTGGAATGTGCCTGGATAAACCCCGAAAAGCTGATGTTTCTTTACTTATGTTTGTTTTCTACATTGAGTTTATATTTTTTTATTGGAGTCATATTCCATTGTGTATATGGACCACTTTTTCTTTGTGCATTCCTCTGTTGATGGACATTTTCATAGCTTCCAAGTGTTGGCTATGATAAATATTGCTGGAGTGTAGGATTGCCAGTCTGTGTTTTTTTTTTATTTTTTGCGGTACGTGGGCCACTCACTGCCATGGCTACTCCCATTGCAGAGCACAGGCTCTGGACGCACAGGCCCAGCAGCCATAGCTCACGGGACCAGCCGCTCCACGGCGTGTGTGATTTTCCCGAACCAGGGCATGAACCCGTGTCCCCTTCTTCGGTGGAAGACCGTCAACCACTGTGCCACTCGTGAAGTCCAGCCTGTGTCTTTTTGATTCTCATCCTCTCAGTCGATAGGCCCAGCAGTGGGCATGCTTGATTGAATGGTAGCTCAGTATTTACCTTTTCAAGGCACCTCCTTTGTGTTTTCCTTACTGGCTCTTACCATGTCCCACATTGAACCAAGGCTAGGCATTTCTCCACAACCCCTTCAGCATTTATTGTTTGCAGAATTTTTGCTGATGGCCATTCTGACTGGTGTGAGCTGATAGGACTTTTGTAATTTGGATTTGCATGTCTTTAATTCTTTCTAAGGTTCATTTTCCCACACCTTTTAAAATTTCTGTTAAAGAAAAAATGAAAAAAATGGAGAATACAATTAACGTCCTGAAATTGTCTTCTTGAAAGGTTGCCCTCAAAATTGATGTTTTGGTCAATATTCGCCCCCAGGACTGTTTTTGAGGGCAGGTGTCATTCACAGGCCTGTAATGAGTGTGAATATTTAGTGACCATTAGCACTGCGTTTAAAGCTGCTGTTGTGGTAAACGGCCACTAGGCGGCAGCATTTCTCCATTCCCAAATCTGGTTACTAGGGCAGCAGAGCCCTTCTGGAATCCCTGTTCCTAAGTTGTAAATTGAAATGGAATGTGCCAGGAGAAACCCCCATAAGTTTATGTTACATTATTTCCTGTTTGTTGTTTTAGTTTTTTTTAATTGGGGTAATGATTAGAATATTGTTTGTGCTAGGTGTAGACAATCTGGTTCATTTGTGCATAACATATATATATCTATCTATATCTATATCTATATCTATATCTATATATATTCATGTACAGATCCACTTCCCATGTAAATTATGGCAGAGTGTTCCATAGACCTCCCTTACTATACGGTCGGTCTTTTGATATATGTATTTATTAGGTATTTGTACACGTATGGTAACCCTAATCTCTAATTTTTCCATTCCCCCCACCTTTCCTTTTAGACAAGCATAGTTTGTTTTCTAAGTGTGTGAGTGTCTTTCTCTGTGCAAATAAGTTCATTTGTGTCAGTTGTTCGATAACGCCTATAAGTGATATCATAGGATATGTCTTTTGCTTTCCGACTTACCTCATGTTCTGTGATTATCTCTAGGCTCAACTATGGTGCCTCAAAGAGCAGTGTTTCATTGTTTTTCATGGCTAATATTCTATTGTGTACATGAACCACTTCTTCTTTTTCAACTGATATGGTGATGGACATTTTGGTTGCTTCCGTGTCTTGGCTATTGTGAAAATTCCTGCAGTGCAGCTGTTGAAGCCTGTGCCTTCTCGACTCTGGACTTGTCAGGTGAGAGTCTCAGCGGTGGGCCTGCTGAACGGAATGGTGGCTCAATTTTTACTTTTAAACGCAGCTCCTTTCTATTCTCATTATTGGCTGTCACCACTTTACATCTCACCAGCAGCTAGAGGGTACACAGTTCTCTAAAACCCCTTCAGCATGTAATGTTTGTAGACTTTTAGTTGATGGTAGTTGACATGTGTGAGTTGAAACCTTTTTGGAGGTTAGATCTGCATGAGTCTAATAATTACTGATGTGGAGCTTTTATCCATTTTCCTCTTTTTTGAAAGTGAGTGAGTAAAACTTAGCCCTCCATACAATCTCCTTGAAAAATTTGAGAGTTTTGAAACTTTTTGGCCATTCCCTACCTCCGCACAATTTTTTAGGGCAGGTGTCCTTTACAGCCCTGAATCCTTGTGAATGTTAAGTGACCATTAGCTGTGGGTTTAAAGCCGCTCTTGTGGGAAACGGCCACGAGGCGGCAGCCTTTCTTCATTTCCAACTCTGGGTTTTTGGGCCACAGAGCTTTCCTGGCAATCGTGTTAGTAAGCTGCGAATTAGAGTGGAATGTGCCAGCGCAAACACCCAAGGGCTTATATCTCCTAAATTGTTGTTTGTTATTTAAATTTAATTTTTTAAATTATCAGAGCAAATTTGATCAAAATGTAGATTCTCCTAGGTGTACAGTTTCTGGTTCATCCTATCAGTGTATCTGTCTATTCCTCTTTGGATCCTTTCCCGTGTATGTTATTATAGAGTGTTGAGTAGACCGCTCTTCGTATTCCCTAGGTATTTTGTGATTATATATTTCCTATGTATTAGTATATGTCTGTTAACCCCCATATCCTAATTCATACAATCCTTACACCTTTCCATTTGGTTAAACATAATTTGGTTTTCTGAATCTATGTGTGTCCTTCTCTTGGGGATTATTTCATGAGTATCAATTTTTAGGTAACACCTATAAGTGACGTCATAGGATGTCGGCCTTTCGGTTGCTTTCTTACTTCAAGTTGGGTGATTATCTCTTGGTCCTTCTATGGTGGTGCCAACGGCACAGTTCTGTGCTTTTTCATGGCTAATATTCCATTGTGTACATGGGCGACTTCTTCTTGGTGCATTTTTCTGTTGATGGACATTTTGGTTTCTTCCAGGTCCTGGCTATGGTACATTTTGCTGCAGTGCGGGATTGCCCGCCTGTGTCTTTTTGATTCTGGTCTACTCCAGTGATAGTCCCATGAGTGGGCCTACCACATCACATGGTAGCTCCATTATTACCCTTAAACGCACCTCCATTCTGCTCTCACTACTGGCTCTGACCAGGTTACATCCCACCGGCAGCTAAAGGGTACGCAGTTCTCTAAAACCCCTTCAGCCTTTATTGTTTGTGGACATTTTTTACTGATGATCATTCTGACGGCTGTGAGGTGAACGTTTGTGTACACTGGATTTGCATGGCTTTATTAATTCCTGCTGTTCAGCCTTTTTCCATTCCCGTTTTTTTTTTTTTTAATTTTTTATTTATTTATTTTATTTTTGGCTGCGTTGGGTCTTAATCACTGCGTGAGGCCTTTTCTCCAGTTGCGGTGTGCGGGCTTCTCATTGCGGTGGCTTCTCTTGTTGCGGAGCACAGGCTCTAGGAGCGTGGGCTTCAGTAGTTGTGGCTCACGGGCTCCAGAGCGCAGGCTCAGTAGTTGTGGTGCACGTGCTTAGCTGCTCCATGGCAATGTGGGATCTTCCCGGACCAGGGCTCGAACCCGTGTCCCCTGCATTGGCAGGCAGATTCTTAACCACTGCGCCACCAGGGAAGCCCTCCATTCCCGTTTTTTTAAGAAAAAAGAAATAAAGAAAAAGAAACAGAAGACAAATGTGCATAAATTATGCCTCTTGAAACTGTCGGTTTGAAATATGCACGCCTTTTGAATTTTTTGGTCGACATACGACCCCAGGATTGGTTTTCCGGGCAGGTGTGATTTACAGGCCTGCAAGTATTTTGAATATCAACTGACCATTGATGCTGGGATGAAAGCTGCTGTTGTGTGAAACGCCCACAAGGTGGCAGCAGTTCTACTTTACCAAATCTGGTGACTAGGGCAACAGAGCCTCAATGGAAGTCGTGTTCTAGGTTGTAATTTAGAATGGAATGTGCCAGGAAAAAGCCCCTTAAGTAGATGTCTCCCTACTTCTTGTTCATTTTTTTAAATTTAATTTTTATGTTTACCACAGCAAGTTTGATTACAAAGTTTGGCTTGTTCTAGGTGTGCAAGATGTGGTTCTTTGACACATACACATATGTCTTTTCTTCCTGGAATCCTTTTCCCATGTACGTTATGACAGAACGTTGAGTAGTCTCCTCTTGGTATTCCGTAGGTCTTTGGTGATTATATATTTCCCCTGTGTTTGTATACGTCTGTTAACCCTGATATGCTAATGTATCCAATCCTCACAAATTTCCATTGGGGAACCATAAGTTTGTTTAATGAATCTGTGGTTGGCCTTCTCTGTGGAAATATCTTCACTGGTATGAATTTATAGGTAATACCTATAAGTGATATCATAGGATATGTGTCTTTTCTCTTTCTGACATACTACAAGTTGTGTGATTACCTCTAGACTCATCTACGGTGCTGCAAATGGCATCGTGTCCTTTATTTCCTTGTCTAATACTCTGTCTGTACATGTACCAGTTCTTCTTTGTCCACTCATCTGTTGATGGACTTTTTGGTTGCTTCCATGACTTGGCTATTGTAATGCTGCGGCAATGCACATTTGCCTGCCTGTGTCTTTCCAATTCTGTCTTCTTAGGTTATAGGCCCAGGAGTGGGCCTGCTGGATCATATGGTAGCAAAATGTTTACCTTGTAAAGGCACCTCCATTCTGTTCTCATTAGTGGCTCTTACCAGGTCACGTCCCACTTAACGTTGAGGGTATGCACTTCTGCACAACACCTTCAGCATTTATTGTTTGTAGTTTTTTTGCTGAGGTTTATTCTGACTAGTGTGAGCTGGTCCATGTTTGTGGTTGGATTTGCCTGCGTCTCATAATCCATTGAAATTGAGCTTTCTGGCATGTCCTTTTTGTCTTCAAGCTGTGCGTACAGCTTACCTCTTCAAACTGTTTTCTTGAAGTATGTGTGACATTTAGAAAGATTTTGGCCATTACGCCCCTCAAGACGTTTTGAGGGCAGGTTTCATTTACAGCCCTCCAGTACTGGTGCATATGAAGTGACCCTTAGCACAGTTTTTAAAGCTGCTGTTGCAGGTCACGGACAGAGGGTGGCAGCATTTCTGCTTTTCCCAAACTTTTAACTAGGGAAACAGACTACCTTGCAGTGGTATTCCTCGGTTATAAATTAGAGTGGAATGTGCCTGGATAAACCCCGAAAAGCTGATGTTTCTTTACTTATGTTTGTTTTCTACATTGAATTTATATTTTTTTTATTGGAGTCATATTCCATTGTGTACATGGACCACTTTTTCTTTGTGCATTCCTCTGTTGATGGACATTTTCATAGCTTCCAAGTGTTGGCTATGATAAATATTGCTGGAGTGTAGGATTGCCAGTCTGTGTTTTTTTTTTTATTTTTTGCGGTACGTGGGCCACTCACTGCCATGGCTACTCCCATTGCAGAGCACAGGCTTTGGACGCACAGGCCCAGCAGCCATAGCTCACGGGACCAGCCGCTCCGCGGCGTGTGTGATTTTCCCGAACCAGGGCATGAACCCGTGTCCCCTTCTTCGGTGGAAGACCGTCAACCACTGTGCCACTAGTGAAGTCCAGCCTGTGTCTTTTTGATTCTCATCCTCTCAGTCGATAGGCCCAGCAGTGGGCATGCTTGATTGAATGGTAGCTCAGTATTTACCTTTTCAAGGCACCTCCTTTGTGTTTTCCTTACTGGCTCTTACCATGTCCCACATTGAACCAAGGCTAGGCATTTCTCCACAACCCCTTCAGCATTTATTGTTTGCAGAATTTTTGCTGATGGCCATTCTGACTGGTGTGAGCTGATAGGACTTTTGTAATTTGGATTTGCATGTCTTTAATTCTTTCTAAGGTTCATTTTCCCACACCTTTTAAAATTTCTGTTAAAGAAAAAATGAAAAAAATGGAGAATACAATTAACGTCCTGAAATTGTCTTCTTGAAAGGTTGCCCTCAAAATTGATGTTTTGGTCAATATTCGCCCCCAGGACTGTTTTTGAGGGCAGGTGTCATTCACAGGCCTGTAATGAGTGTGAATATTTAGTGACCATTAGCACTGCGTTTAAAGCTGCTGTTGTGGTAAACGGCCACTAGGCGGCAGCATTTCTCCATTCCCAAATCTGGTTACTAGGGCAGCAGAGCCCTTCTGGAATCCCTGTTCCTAAGTTGTAAATTGAAATGGAATGTGCCAGGAGAAACCCCCATAAGTTTATGTTACATTATTTCCTGTTTGTTGTTTTAGTTTTTTTTAATTGGGGTAATGATTAGAATATTGTTTGTGCTAGGTGTAGACAATCTGGTTCATTTGTGCATAACATATATATATCTATCTATATCTATATCTATATCTATATATATTCATGTACAGATCCACTTCCCATGTAAATTATGGCAGAGTGTTCCATAGACCTCCCTTACTATACGGTCGGTCTTTTGATATATGTATTTATTAGGTATTTGTACACGTATGGTAACCCTAATCTCTAATTTTTCCATTCCCCCCACCTTTCCTTTTAGACAAGCATAGTTTGTTTTCTAAGTGTGTGAGTGTCTTTCTCTGTGCAAATAAGTTCATTTGTGTCAGTTGTTCGATAACGCCTATAAGTGATATCATAGGATATGTCTTTTGCTTTCCGACTTACCTCATGTTCTGTGATTATCTCTAGGCTCAACTATGGTGCCTCAAAGAGCAGTGTTTCATTGTTTTTCATGGCTAATATTCTATTGTGTACATGAACCACTTCTTCTTTTTCAACTGATATGGTGATGGACATTTTGGTTGCTTCCGTGTCTTGGCTATTGTGAAAATTCCTGCAGTGCAGCTGTTGAAGCCTGTGCCTTCTCGACTCTGGACTTGTCAGGTGAGAGTCTCAGCGGTGGGCCTGCTGAACGGAATGGTGGCTCAATTTTTACTTTTAAACGCAGCTCCTTTCTATTCTCATTATTGGCTGTCACCACTTTACATCTCACCAGCAGCTAGAGGGTACACAGTTCTCTAAAACCCCTTCAGCATGTAATGTTTGTAGACTTTTAGTTGATGGTAGTTGACATGTGTGAGTTGAAACCTTTTTGGAGGTTAGATCTGCATGAGTGTAATAATTACTGATGTGGAGCTTTTATCCATTTTCCTCTTTTTTGAAAGTGAGTGAGTAAAACTTAGCCCTCCATACAATCTCCTTGAAAAATTTGAGAGTTTTGAAACTTTTTGGCCATTCCCTACCTCCGCACAATTTTTTAGGGCAGGTGTCCTTTACAGCCCTGAATCCTTGTGAATGTTAAGTGACCATTAGCTGTGGGTTTAAAGCCGCTCTTGTGGGAAACGGCCACGAGGCGGCAGCCTTTCTTCATTTCCAACTCTGGGTTTTTGGGCCACAGAGCTTTCCTGGCAATCGTGTTAGTAAGCTGCGAATTAGAGTGGAATGTGCCAGCGCAAACACCCAAGGGCTTATATCTCCTAAATTGTTGTTTGTTATTTAAATTTAATTTTTTAAATTATCAGAGCAAATTTGATCAAAATGTAGATTCTCCTAGGTGTACAGTTTCTGGTTCATCCTATCAGTGTATCTGTCTATTCCTCTTTGGATCCTTTCCCGTGTATGTTATTATAGAGTGTTGAGGAGACCGCTCTTCGTATTCCCTAGGTATTTTGTGATTATATATTTCCTATGTATTAGTATATGTCTGTTAACCCCCATATCCTAATTCATACAATCCTTACACCATTCCATTTGGTTAAACATAATTTGGTTTTCTGAATCTATGTGTGTCCTTCTCTTGGAGATTATTTCATGAGTATCAATTTTTAGGTAACACCTATAAGTGACGTCATAGGATGTCGGCCTTTCGGTTGCTTTCTTACTTCAAGTTGGGTGATTATCTCTTGGTCCTTCTATGGTGGTGCCAACGGCACAGTTCTGTGCTTTTTCATGGCTAATATTCCATTGTGTACATGGGCGACTTCTTCTTGGTGCATTTTTCTGTTGATGGACATTTTGGTTTCTTCCAGGTCCTGGCTATGGTACATTTTGCTGCAGTGCGGGATTGCCCGCCTGTGTCTTTTTGATTCTGGTCTACACCAGTGATAGTCCCATGAGTGGGCCTACCACATCACATGGTAGCTCCATTATTACCCTTAAACGCACCTCCATTCTGCTCTCACTACTGGCTCTTACCAGGTTACATCCCACCGGCAGCTAAAGGGTACGCAGTTCTCTAAAACCCCTTCAGCCTTTATTGTTTGTAGACATTTTTTACTGATGATCATTCTGACGGCTGTGAGGTGAACGTTTGTGTACACTGGATTTGCATGGCTTTATTAATTCCTGCTGTTCAGCCTTTTTCCATTCCCGTTTTTTTAAGAAAAAAGAAATAAAGAAAAAGAAACAGAAGACAAATGTGCATAAATTATGCCTCTTGAAACTGTCGGTTTGAAATATGGACGCCTTTTGAATTTTTTGGTCGACATACGACCCCAGGATTGGTTTTCCGGGCAGGTGTGATTTACAGGCCTGCAAGTATTTTGAATATCAACTGACCATTGATGCTGGGATGAAAGCTGCTGTTGTGTGAAACGCCCACAAGTTGGCAGCAGTTCTGCTTTACCAAATCTGGTGACTAGGGCAACAGAGCCTCAATGGAAGTCGTGTTCTAGGTTGTAATTTAGAATGGAATGTGCCAGGAAAAAGCCCCTTAAGTAGATGTCTCCCTACTTCTTGTTCATTTTTTTAAATTTAATTTTTATGTTTACCACAGCAAGTTTGATTACAAAGTTTGGCTTGTTCTAGGTGTGCAAGATGTGGTTCTTTGACACATACACATATGTCTTTTCTTCCTGGAATCCTTTTCCCATGTACGTTATGACAGAACGTTGAGTAGTCTTCTCTTGGTATTCCGTAGGTCTTTGGTGATTATATATTTCCCCTGTGTTTGTATACGTCTGTTAACCCTGATATGCTAATGTATCCAATCCTCACAAATTTCCATTGGGGAACCATAAGTTTGTTTAATGAATCTGTGGTTGGCCTTCTCTGTGGAAATATCTTCACTGGTATGAATTTATAGGTAATACCTATAAGTGATATCATAGGATATGTGTCTTTCTCTTTCTGACATACTACAAGTTGTGTGATTACCTCTAGACTCATCTACGGTGCTGCAAATGGCATCGTGTTCTTTATTTCCTTGGCTAATACTCTGTCTGTACATGTACCAGTTCTTCTTTGTCCACTCATCTGTTGATGGACTTTTTGGTTGCTTCCATGACTTGGCTATTGTAATGCTGCGGCAATGCACATTTGCCTGCCTGTGTCTTTCCAATTCTGTCTTCTTAGGTTATAGGCCCAGGAGTGGGCCTGCTGGATCATATGGTAGCAAAATGTTTACCTTGTAAAGGCACCTCCATTCTGTTCTCATTAGTGGCTCTTACCAGGTCACGTCCCACTTAACGTTGAGGGTATGCACTTCTGCACAACACCTTCAGCATTTATTGTTTGTAGTTTTTTTGCTGAGGTTTATTCTGACTAGTGTGAGCTGGTCCATGTTTGTGGTTGGATTTGCCTGCGTCTCATAATCCATTGAAATTGAGCTTTCTGGCATGTCCTTTTTGTCTTCAAGCTGTGCGTACAGCTTACCTCTTCAAACTGTTTTCTTGAAGTATGTGTGACATTTAGAAAGATTTTGGCCATTACGCCCCTCAAGACGTTTTGAGGGCAGGTTTCATTTACAGCCCTCCAGTACTGGTGCATATGAAGTGACCCTTAGCACAGTTTTTAAAGCTGCTGTTGCAGGTCACGGACAGAGGGTGGCAGCATTTCTGCTTTTCCCAAACTTTTAACTAGGGAAACAGACTACCTTGCAGTGGTATTCCTCGGTTATAAATTAGAGTGGAATGTGCCTGGATAAACCCCGAAAAGCTGATGTTTCTTTACTTATGTTTGTTTTCTACATTGAGTTTATATTTTTTTATTGGAGTCATATTCCATTGTGTACATGGACCACTTTTTCTTTGTGCATTCCTCTGTTGATGGACATTTTCATAGCTTCCAAGTGTTGGCTATGATAAATATTGCTGGAGTGTAGGATTGCCAGTCTGTGTTTTTTTTTTTATTTTTTGCGGTACGTGGGCCACTCACTGCCATGGCTACTCCCATTGCAGAGCACAGGCTCTGGACGCACAGGCCCAGCAGCCATAGCTCACGGGACCAGCCGCTCCACGGCGTGTGTGATTTTCCCGAACCAGGGCATGAACCCGTGTCCCCTTCTTCGGTGGAAGACCGTCAACCACTGTGCCACTCGTGAAGTCCAGCCTGTGTCTTTTTGATTCTCATCCTCTCAGTCGATAGGCCCAGCAGTGGGCATGCTTGATTGAATGGTAGCTCAGTATTTACCTTTTCAAGGCACCTCCTTTGTGTTTTCCTTACTGGCTCTTACCATGTCCCACATTGAACCAAGGCTAGGCATTTCTCCACAACCCCTTCAGCATTTATTGTTTGCAGAATTTTTGCTGATGGCCATTCTGACTGGTGTGAGCTGATAGGACTTTTGTAATTTGGATTTGCATGTCTTTAATTCTTTCTAAGGTTCATTTTCCCACACCTTTTAAAATTTCTGTTAAAGAAAAAATGAAAAAAATGGAGAATACAATTAACGTCCTGAAATTGTCTTCTTGAAAGGTTGCCCTCAAAATTGATGTTTTGGTCAATATTCGCCCCCAGGACTGTTTTTGAGGGCAGGTGTCATTCACAGGCCTGTAATGAGTGTGAATATTTAGTGACCATTAGCACTGCGTTTAAAGCTGCTGTTGTGGTAAACGGCCACTAGGCGGCAGCATTTCTCCATTCCCAAATCTGGTTACTAGGGCAGCAGAGCCCTTCTGGAATCCCTGTTCCTAAGTTGTAAATTGAAATGGAATGTGCCAGGAGAAACCCCCATAAGTTTATGTTACATTATTTCCTGTTTGTTGTTTTAGTTTTTTTTAATTGGGGTAATGATTAGAATATTGTTTGTGCTAGGTGTAGACAATCTGGTTCATTTGTGCATAACATATATATATCTATCTATATCTATATCTATATCTATATCTATATATATTCATGTACAGATCCACTTCCCATGTAAATTATGGCAGAGTGTTCCATAGACCTCCCTTACTATACGGTCGGTCTTTTGATATATGTATTTATTAGGTATTTGTACACGTATGGTAACCCTAATCTCTAATTTTTCCATTCCCCCCACCTTTCCTTTTAGACAAGCATAGTTTGTTTTCTAAGTGTGTGAGTGTCTTTCTCTGTGCAAATAAGTTCATTTGTGTCAGTTGTTCGATAACGCCTATAAGTGATATCATAGGATATGTCTTTTGCTTTCCGACTTACCTCATGTTCTGTGATTATCTCTAGGCTCAACTATGGTGCCTCAAAGAGCAGTGTTTCATTGTTTTTCATGGCTAATATTCTATTGTGTACATGAACCACTTCTTCTTTTTCAACTGATATGGTGATGGACATTTTGGTTGCTTCCGTGTCTTGGCTATTGTGAAAATTCCTGCAGTGCAGCTGTTGAAGCCTGTGCCTTCTCGACTCTGGACTTGTCAGGTGAGAGTCTCAGCGGTGGGCCTGCTGAACGGAATGGTGGCTCAATTTTTACTTTTAAACGCAGCTCCTTTCTATTCTCATTATTGGCTGTCACCACTTTACATCTCACCAGCAGCTAGAGGGTACACAGTTCTCTAAAACCCCTTCAGCATGTAATGTTTGTAGACTTTTAGTTGATGGTAGTTGACATGTGTGAGTTGAAACCTTTTTGGAGGTTAGATCTGCATGAGTCTAATAATTACTGATGTGGAGCTTTTATCCATTTTTCTCTTTTTTGAAAGTGAGTGAGTAAAACTTAGCCCTCCATACAATCTCCTTGAAAAATTTGAGAGTTTTGAAACTTTTTGGCCATTCCCTACCTCCGCACAATTTTTTAGGGCAGGTGTCCTTTACAGCCCTGAATCCTTGTGAATGTTAAGTGACCATTAGCTGTGGGTTTAAAGCCGCTCTTGTGGGAAACGGCCACGAGGCGGCAGCCTTTCTTCATTTCCAACTCTGGGTTTTTGGGCCACAGAGCTTTCCTGGCAATCGTGTTAGTAAGCTGCGAATTAGAGTGGAATGTGCCAGCGCAAACACCCAAGGGCTTATATCTCCTAAATTGTTGTTTGTTATTTAAATTTAATTTTTTAAATTATCAGAGCAAATTTGATCAAAATGTAGATTCTCCTAGGTGTACAGTTTCTGGTTCATCCTATCAGTGTATCTGTCTATTCCTGTTTGGATCCTTTCCCGTGTATGTTATTATAGAGTGTTGAGTAGACCGCTCTTCGTATTCCCTAGGTATTTTGTGATTATATATTTCCTATGTATTAGTATATGTCTGTTAACCCCCATATCCTAATTCATACAATCCTTACACCTTTCCATTTGGTTAAACATAATTTGGTGTTCTGAATTTATGTGTGTCCTTCTCTTGGGGATTATTTCATGAGTATCAATTTTTAGGTAACACCTATAAGTGACGTCATAGGATGTCGGCCTTTCGGTTGCTTTCTTACTTCAAGTTGGGTGATTATCTCTTGGTCCTTCTATGGTGGTGCCAACGGCACAGTTCTGTGCTTTTTCATGGCTAATATTCCATTGTGTACATGGGCGACTTCTTCTTGGTGCATTTTTCTGTTGATGGACATTTTGGTTTCTTCCAGGTCCTGGCTATGGTACATTTTGCTGCAGTGCGGGATTGCCCACCTGTGTCTTTTTGATTCTGGTCTACTCCAGTGATAGTCCCATGAGTGGGCCTACCACATCACATGGTAGCTCCATTATTACCCTTAAACGCACCTCCATTCTGCTCTCACTACTGGCTCTTACCAGGTTACATCCCACCGGCAGCTAAAGGGTACGCAGTTCTCTAAAACCCCTTCAGCCTTTATTGTTTGTAGACATTTTTTACTGATGATCATTCTGACGGCTGTGAGGTGAACGTTTGTGTACACTGGATTTGCATGGCTTTATTAATTCCTGCTGTTCAGCCTTTTTCCATTCCCGTTTTTTTAAGAAAAAAGAAATAAAGAAAAAGAAACAGAAGACAAATGTGCATAAATTATGCCTCTTGAAACTGTCGGTTTGAAATATGGACGCCTTTTGAATTTTTTGGTCGACATACGACCCCAGGATTGGTTTTCCGGGCAGGTGTGATTTACAGGCCTGCAAGTATTTTGAATATCAACTGACCATTGATGCTGGGATGAAAGCTGCTGTTGTGTGAAACGCCCACAAGGTGGCAGCAGTTCTACTTTACCAAATCTGGTGACTAGGGCAACAGAGCCTCAATGGAAGTCGTGTTCTAGGTTGTAATTTAGAATGGAATGTGCCAGGAAAAAGCCCCTTAAGTAGATGTCTCCCTACTTCTTGTTCATTTTTTTAAATTTAATTTTTATGTTTACCACAGCAAGTTTGATTACAAAGTTTGGCTTGTTCTAGGTGTGCAAGATGTGGTTCTTTGACACATACACATATGTCTTTTCTTCCTGGAATCCTTTTCCCATGTACGTTATGACAGAACGTTGAGTAGTCTTCTCTTGGTATTCCGTAGGTCTTTGGTGATTATATATTTCCCCTGTGTTTGTATACGTCTGTTAACCCTGATATGCTAATGTATCCAATCCTCACAAATTTCCATTGGGGAACCATAAGTTTGTTTAATGAATCTGTGGTTGGCCTTCTCTGTGGAAATATCTTCACTGGTATGAATTTATAGGTAATACCTATAAGTGATATCATAGGATATGTGTCTTTTCTCTTTCTGACATACTACAAGTTGTGTGATTACCTCTAGACTCATCTACGGTGCTGCAAATGGCATCGTGTCCTTTATTTCCTTGGCTAATACTCTGTCTGTACATGTACCAGTTCTTCTTTGTCCACTCATCTGTTGATGGACTTTTTGGTTGCTTCCATGACTTGGCTATTGTAATGCTGCGGCAATGCACATTTGCCTGCCTGTGTCTTTCCAATTCTGTCTTCTTAGGTTATAGGCCCAGGAGTGGGCCTGCTGGATCATATGGTAGCAAAATGTTTACCTTGTAAAGGCACCTCCATTCTGTTCTCATTAGTGGCTCTTACCAGGTCACGTCCCACTTAACGTTGAGGGTATGCACTTCTGCACAACACCTTCAGCATTTATTGTTTGTAGTTTTTTTGCTGAGGTTTATTCTGACTAGTGTGAGCTGGTCCATGTTTGTGGTTGGATTTGCCTGCGTCTCATAATCCATTGAAATTGAGCTTTCTGGCATGTCCTTTTTGTCTTCAAGCTGTGCGTACAGCTTACCTCTTCAAACTGTTTTCTTGAAGTATGTGTGACATTTAGAAAGATTTTGGCCATTACGCCCCTCAAGACGTTTTGAGGGCAGGTTTCATTTACAGCCCTCCAGTACTGGTGCATATGAAGTGACCCTTAGCACAGTTTTTAAAGCTACTGTTGCAGGTCACGGACAGAGGGTGGCAGCATTTCTGCTTTTCCCAAACTTTTAACTAGGGAAACAGACTACCTTGCAGTGGTATTCCTCGGTTATAAATTAGAGTGGAATGTGCCTGGATAAACCCCGAAAAGCTGATGTTTCTTTACTTATGTTTGTTTTCTACATTGAATTTATATTTTTTTATTGGAGTCATATTCCATTGTGTACATGGACCACTTTTTCTTTGTGCATTCCTCTGTTGATGGACATTTTCATAGCTTCCAAGTGTTGGCTATGATAAATATTGCTGGAGTGTAGGATTGCCAGTCTGTGTTTTTTTTTTTATTTTTTGCGGTACGTGGGCCACTCACTGCCATGGCTACTCCCATTGCAGAGCACAGGCTCTGGACGCACAGGCCCAGCAGCCATAGCTCACGGGACCAGCCGCTCCGCGGCGTGTGTGATTTTCCCGAACCAGGGCATGAACCCGTGTCCCCTTCTTCGGTGGAAGACCGTCAACCACTGTGCCACTCGTGAAGTCCAGCCTGTGTCTTTTTGATTCTCATCCTCTCAGTCGATAGGCCCAGCAGTGGGCATGCTTGATTGAATGGTAGCTCAGTATTTACCTTTTCAAGGCACCTCCTTTGTGTTTTCCTTACTGGCTCTTACCATGTCCCACATTGAACCAAGGCTAGGCATTTCTCCACAACCCCTTCAGCATTTATTGTTTGCAGAATTTTTGCTGATGGCCATTCTGACTGGTGTGAGCTGATAGGACTTTTGTAATTTGGATTTGCATGTCTTTAATTCTTTCTAAGGTTCATTTTCCCACACCTTTTAAAATTTCTGTTAAAGAAAAAATGAAAAAAATGGAGAATACAATTAACGTCCTGAAATTGTCTTCTTGAAAGGTTGCCCTCAAAATTGATGTTTTGGTCAATATTCGCCCCCAGGACTGTTTTTGAGGGCAGGTGTCATTCACAGGCCTGTAATGAGTGTGAATATTTAGTGACCATTAGCACTGCGTTTAAAGCTGCTGTTGTGGTAAACGGCCACTAGGCGGCAGCATTTCTCCATTCCCAAATCTGGTTACTAGGGCAGCAGAGCCCTTCTGGAATCCCTGTTCCTAAGTTGTAAATTGAAATGGAATGTGCCAGGAGAAACCCCCATAAGTTTATGTTACATTATTTCCTGTTTGTTGTTTTAGTTATTTTTTAATTGGGGTAATGATTAGAATATTGTTTGTGCTAGGTGTAGACAATCTGGTTCATTTGTGCATAACATATATATATCTATCTATATCTATATCTATATCTATATATATTCATGTACAGATCCACTTCCCATGTAAATTATGGCAGAGTGTTCCATAGACCTCCCTTACTATACGGTCGGTCTTTTGATATATGTATTTATTAGGTATTTGTACACGTATGGTAACCCTAATCTCTAATTTTTCCATTCCCCCCACCTTTCCTTTTAGACAAGCATAGTTTGTTTTCTAAGTGTGTGAGTGTCTTTCTCTGTGCAAATAAGTTCATTTGTGTCAGTTGTTCGATAACGCCTATAAGTGATATCATAGGATATGTCTTTTGCTTTCCGACTTACCTCATGTTCTGTGATTATCTCTAGGCTCAACTATGGTGCCTCAAAGAGCAGTGTTTCATTGTTTTTCATGGCTAATATTCTATTGTGTACATGAACCACTTCTTCTTTTTCAACTGATATGGTGATGGACATTTTGGTTGCTTCCGTGTCTTGGCTATTGTGAAAATTCCTGCAGTGCAGCTGTTGAAGCCTGTGCCTTCTCGACTCTGGACTTGTCAGGTGAGAGTCTCAGCGGTGGACCTGCTGAACGGAATGGTGGCTCAATTTTTACTTTTAAACGCAGCTCCTTTCTATTCTCATTATTGGCTGTCACCACTTTACATCTCACCAGCAGCTAGAGGGTACACAGTTCTCTAAAACCCCTTCAGCATGTAATGTTTGTAGACTTTTAGTTGATGGTAGTTGACATGTGTGAGTTGAAACCTTTTTGGAGGTTAGATCTGCATGAGTGTAATAATTACTGATGTGGAGCTTTTATCCATTTTCCTCTTTTTTGAAAGTGAGTGAGTAAAACTTAGCCCTCCATACAATCTCCTTGAAAAATTTGAGAGTTTTGAAACTTTTTGGCCATTCCCTACCTCCGCACAATTTTTTAGGGCAGGTGTCCTTTACAGCCCTGAATCCTTGTGAATGTTAAGTGACCATTAGCTGTGGGTTTAAAGCCGCTCTTGTGGGAAACGGCCACGAGGTGGCAGCATTTCTTCATTTCCAACTCTGGGTTTTTGGGCAACAGAGCTTTCCTGGCAATCGTGTTAGTAAGCTGCGAATTAGAGTGGAATGTGCCAGCGCAAACACCCAAGGGCTTATATCTCCTAAATTGTTGTTTGTTATTTAAATTTAATTTTTTAAATTATCAGAGCAAATTTGATCAAAATGTAGATTCTCCTAGGTGTACAGTTTCTGGTTCATCCTATCAGTGTATCTGTCTATTCCTGTTTGGATCCTTTCCCGTGTATGTTATTATAGAGTGTTGAGTAGACCGCTCTTCGTATTCCCTAGGTATTTTGTGATTATATATTTCCTATGTATTAGTATATGTCTGTTAACCCCCATATCCTAATTCATACAATCCTTACACCATTCCATTTGGTTAAACATAATTTGGTTTTCTGAATCTATGTGTGTCCTTCTCTTGGAGATTATTTCATGAGTATCAATTTTTAGGTAACACCTATAAGTGACGTCATAGGATGTCGGCCTTTCGGTTGCTTTCTTACTTCAAGTTGGGTGATTATCTCTTGGTCCTTCTATGGTGGTGCCAACGGCACAGTTCTGTGCTTTTTCATGGCTAATATTCCATTGTGTACATGGGCGACTTCTTCTTGGTGCATTTTTCTGTTGATGGACATTTTGGTTTCTTCCAGGTCCTGGCTATGGTACATTTTGCTGCAGTGCGTGATTGCCCGCCTGTGTCTTTTTGATTCTGGTCTACACCAGTGATAGTCCCATGAGTGGGCCTACCACATCACATGGTAGCTCCATTATTACCCTTAAACGCACCTCCATTCTGCTCTCACTACTGGCTCTTACCAGGTTACATCCCACCGGCAGCTAAAGGGTACGCAGTTCTCTAAAACCCCTTCAGCCTTTATTGTTTGTAGACATTTTTTACTGATGATCATTCTGACGGCTGTGAGGTGAACGTTTGTGTACACTGGATTTGCATGGCTTTATTAATTCCTGCTGTTCAGCCTTTTTCCATTACCGTTTTTTTAAGAAAAAAGAAATAAAGAAAAAGAAACAGAAGACAAATGTGCATAAATTATGCCTCTTGAAACTGTCGGTTTGAAATATGGACGCCTTTTGAATTTTTTGGTCGACATACGACCCCAGGATTGGTTTTCCGGGCAGGTGTGATTTACAGGCCTGCAATTATTTTGAATATCAACTGACCATTGATGCTGGGATGAAAGCTGCTGTTGTGTGAAACGCCCACAAGTTGGCAGCAGTTCTGCTTTACCAAATCTGGTGACTAGGGCAACAGAGCCTCAATGGAAGTCGTGTTCTAGGTTGTAATTTAGAATGGAATGTGCCAGGAAAAAGCCCCTTAAGTAGATGTCTCCCTACTTCTTGTTCATTTTTTTAAATTTAATTTTTATGTTTACCACAGCAAGTTTGATTACAAAGTTTGGCTTGTTCTAGGTGTGCAAGATGTGGTTCTTTGACACATACACATATGTCTTTTCTTCCTGGAATCCTTTTCCCATGTACGTTATGACAGAACGTTGAGTAGTCTTCTCTTGGTATTCCGTAGGTCTTTGGTGATTATATATTTCCCCTGTGTTTGTATACGTCTGTTAACCCTGATATGCTAATGTATCCAATCCTCACAAATTTCCATTGGGGAACCATAAGTTTGTTTAATGAATCTGTGGTTGGCCTTCTCTGTGGAAATATCTTCACTGGTATGAATTTATAGGTAATACCTATAAGTGATATCATAGGATATGTGTCTTTCTCTTTCTGACATACTACAAGTTGTGTGATTACCTCTAGACTCATCTACGGTGCTGCAAATGGCATCGTGTTCTTTATTTCCTTGGCTAATACTCTGTCTGTACATGTACCAGTTCTTCTTTGTCCACTCATCTGTTGATGGACTTTTTGGTTGCTTCCATGACTTGGCTATTGTAATGCTGCGGCAATGCACATTTGCCTGCCTGTGTCTTTCCAATTCTGTCTTCTTAGGTTATAGGCCCAGGAGTGGGCCTGCTGGATCATATGGTAGCAAAATGTTTACCTTGTAAAGGCACCTCCATTCTGTTCTCATTAGTGGCTCTTACCAGGTCACGTCCCACTTAACGTTGAGGGTATGCACTTCTGCACAACACCTTCAGCATTTATTGTTTGTAGTTTTTTTGCTGAGGTTTATTCTGACTAGTGTGAGCTGGTCCATGTTTGTGGTTGGATTTGCCTGCGTCTCATAATCCATTGAAATTGAGCTTTCTGGCATGTCCTTTTTGTCTTCAAGCTGTGCGTACAGCTTACCTCTTCAAACAGTTTTCTTGAAGTATGTGTGACATTTAGAAAGATTTTGGCCATTACGCCCCTCAAGACGTTTTGAGGGCAGGTTTCATTTACAGCCCTCCAGTACTGGTGCATATGAAGTGACCCTTAGCACAGTTTTTAAAGCTGCTGTTGCAGGTCACGGACAGAGGGTGGCAGCATTTCTGCTTTTCCCAAACTTTTAACTAGGGAAACAGACTACCTTGCAGTGGTATTCCTCGGTTATAAATTAGAGTGGAATGTGCCTGGATAAACCCCGAAAAGCTGATGTTTCTTTACTTATGTTTGTTTTCTACATTGAGTTTATATTTTTTTATTGGAGTCATATTCCATTGTGTACATGGACCACTTTTTCTTTGTGCATTCCTCTGTTGATGGACATTTTCATAGCTTCCAAGTGTTGGCTATGATAAATATTGCTGGAGTGTAGGATTGCCAGTCTGTGTTTTTTTTTTATTTTTTGCGGTACGTGGGCCACTCACTGCCATGGCTACTCCCATTGCAGAGCACAGGCTGTGGACGCACAGGCCCAGCAGCCATAGCTCACGGGACCAGCCGCTCCACGGCGTGTGTGATTTTCCCGAACCAGGGCATGAACCCGTGTCCCCTTCTTCGGTGGAAGACCGTCAACCACTGTGCCACTCGTGAAGTCCAGCCTGTGTCTTTTTGATTCTCATCCTCTCAGTCGATAGGCCCAGCAGTGGGCATGCTTGATTGAATGGTAGCTCAGTATTTACCTTTTCAAGGCACCTCCTTTGTGTTTTCCTTACTGGCTCTTACCATGTCCCACATTGAACCAAGGCTAGGCATTTCTCCACAACCCCTTCAGCATTTATTGTTTGCAGAATTTTTGCTGATGGCCATTCTGACTGGTGTGAGCTGATAGGACTTTTGTAATTTGGATTTGCATGTCTTTAATTCTTTCTAAGGTTCATTTTCCCACACCTTTTAAAATTTCTGTTAAAGAAAAAATGAAAAAAATGGAGAATACAATTAACGTCCTGAAATTGTCTTCTTGAAAGGTTGCCCTCAAAATTGATGTTTTGGTCAATATTCGCCCCCAGGACTGTTTTTGAGGGCAGGTGTCATTCACAGGCCTGTAATGAGTGTGAATATTTAGTGACCATTAGCACTGCGTTTAAAGCTGCTGTTGTGGTAAACGGCCACTAGGCGGCAGCATTTCTCCATTCCCAAATCTGGTTACTAGGGCAGCAGAGCCCTTCTGGAATCCCTGTTCCTAAGTTGTAAATTGAAATGGAATGTGCCAGGAGAAACCCCCATAAGTTTATGTTACATTATTTCCTGTTTGTTGTTTTAGTTTTTTTTAATTGGGGTAATGATTAGAATATTGTTTGTGCTAGGTGTAGACAATCTGGTTCATTTGTGCATAACATATATATATCTATCTATATCTATATCTATATCTATATCTATATATATTCATGTACAGATCCACTTCCCATGTAAATTATGGCAGAGTGTTCCATAGACCTCCCTTACTATACGGTCGGTCTTTTGATATATGTATTTATTAGGTATTTGTACACGTATGGTAACCCTAATCTCTAATTTTTCCATTCCCCCCACCTTTCCTTTTAGACAAGCATAGTTTGTTTTCTAAGTGTGTGAGTGTCTTTCTCTGTGCAAATAAGTTCATTTGTGTCAGTTGTTCGATAACGCCTATAAGTGATATCATAGGATATGTCTTTTGCTTTCCGACTTACCTCATGTTCTGTGATTATCTCTAGGCTCAACTATGGTGCCTCAAAGAGCAGTGTTTCATTGTTTTTCATGGCTAATATTCTATTGTGTACATGAACCACTTCTTCTTTTTCAACTGATATGGTGATGGACATTTTGGTTGCTTCCGTGTCTTGGCTATTGTGAAAATTCCTGCAGTGCAGCTGTTGAAGCCTGTGCCTTCTCGACTCTGGACTTGTCAGGTGAGAGTCTCAGCGGTGGGCCTGCTGAACGGAATGGTGGCTCAATTTTTACTTTTAAACGCAGCTCCTTTCTATTCTCATTATTGGCTGTCACCACTTTACATCTCACCAGCAGCTAGAGGGTACACAGTTCTCTAAAACCCCTTCAGCATGTAATGTTTGTAGACTTTTAGTTGATGGTAGTTGACATGTGTGAGTTGAAACCTTTTTGGAGGTTAGATCTGCATGAGTGTAATAATTACTGATGTGGAGCTTTTATCCATTTTCCTCTTTTTTGAAAGTGAGTGAGTAAAACTTAGCCCTCCATACAATCTCCTTGAAAAATTTGAGAGTTTTGAAACTTTTTGGCCATTCCCTACCTCCGCACAATTTTTTAGGGCAGGTGTCCTTTACAGCCCTGAATCCTTGTGAATGTTAAGTGACCATTAGCTGTGGGTTTAAAGCCGCTCTTGTGGGAAACGGCCACGAGGCGGCAGCCTTTCTTCATTTCCAACTCTGGGTTTTTGGGCCACAGAGCTTTCCTGGCAATCGTGTTAGTAAGCTGCGAATTAGAGTGGAATGTGCCAGCGCAAACACCCAAGGGCTTATATCTCCTAAATTGTTGTTTGTTATTTAAATTTAATTTTTTAAATTATCAGAGCAAATTTGATCAAAATGTAGATTCTCCTAGGTGTACAGTTTCTGGTTCATCCTATCAGTGTATCTGTCTATTCCTGTTTGGATCCTTTCCCGTGTATGTTATTATAGAGTGTTGAGTAGACCGCTCTTCGTATTCCCTAGGTATTTTGTGATTATATATTTCCTATGTATTAGTATATGTCTGTTAACCCCCATATCCTAATTCATACAATCCTTACACCTTTCCATTTGGTTAAACATAATTTGGTGTTCTGAATTTATGTGTGTCCTTCTCTTGGGGATTATTTCATGAGTATCAATTTTTAGGTAACACCTATAAGTGACGTCATAGGATGTCGGCCTTTCGGTTGCTTTCTTACTTCAAGTTGGGTGATTATCTCTTGGTCCTTCTATGGTGGTGCCAACGGCACAGTTCTGTGCTTTTTCATGGCTAATATTCCATTGTGTACATGGGCGACTTCTTCTTGGTGCATTTTTCTGTTGATGGACATTTTGGTTTCTTCCAGGTCCTGGCTATGGTACATTTTGCTGCAGTGCGGGATTGCCCACCTGTGTCTTTTTGATTCTGGTCTACTCCAGTGATAGTCCCATGAGTGGGCCTACCACATCACATGGTAGCTCCATTATTACCCTTAAACGCACCTCCATTCTGCTCTCACTACTGGCTCTTACCAGGTTACATCCCACCGGCAGCTAAAGGGTACGCAGTTCTCTAAAACCCCTTCAGCCTTTATTGTTTGTAGACATTTTTTACTGATGATCATTCTGACGGCTGTGAGGTGAACGTTTGTGTACACTGGATTTGCATGGCTTTATTAATTCCTGCTGTTCAGCCTTTTTCCATTCCCGTTTTTTTAAGAAAAAAGAAATAAAGAAAAAGAAACAGAAGACAAATGTGCATAAATTATGCCTCTTGAAACTGTCGGTTTGAAATATGGACGCCTTTTGAATTTTTTGGTCGACATACGACCCCAGGATTGGTTTTCCGGGCAGGTGTGATTTACAGGCCTGCAAGTATTTTGAATATCAACTGACCATTGATGCTGGGATGAAAGCTGCTGTTGTGTGAAACGCCCACAAGGTGGCAGCAGTTCTACTTTACCAAATCTGGTGACTAGGGCAACAGAGCCTCAATGGAAGTCGTGTTCTAGGTTGTAATTTAGAATGGAATGTGCCAGGAAAAAGCCCCTTAAGTAGATGTCTCCCTACTTCTTGTTCATTTTTTTAAATTTAATTTTTATGTTTACCACAGCAAGTTTGATTACAAAGTTTGGCTTGTTCTAGGTGTGCAAGATGTGGTTCTTTGACACATACACATATGTCTTTTCTTCCTGGAATCCTTTTCCCATGTACGTTATGACAGAACGTTGAGTAGTCTTCTCTTGGTATTCCGTAGGTCTTTGGTGATTATATATTTCCCCTGTGTTTGTATACGTCTGTTAACCCTGATATGCTAATGTATCCAATCCTCACAAATTTCCATTGGGGAACCATAAGTTTGTTTAATGAATCTGTGGTTGGCCTTCTCTGTGGAAATATCTTCACTGGTATGAATTTATAGGTAATACCTATAAGTGATATCATAGGATATGTGTCTTTCTCTTTCTGACATACTACAAGTTGTGTGATTACCTCTAGACTCATCTACGGTGCTGCAAATGGCATCGTGTTCTTTATTTCCTTGGCTAATACTCTGTCTGTACATGTACCAGTTCTTCTTTGTCCACTCATCTGTTGATGGACTTTTTGGTTGCTTCCATGACTTGGCTATTGTAATGCTGCGGCAATGCACATTTGCCTGCCTGTGTCTTTCCAATTCTGTCTTCTTAGGTTATAGGCCCAGGAGTGGGCCTGCTGGATCATATGGTAGCAAAATGTTTACCTTGTAAAGGCACCTCCATTCTGTTCTCATTAGTGGCTCTTACCAGGTCACGTCCCACTTAACGTTGAGGGTATGCACTTCTGCACAACACCTTCAGCATTTATTGTTTGTAGTTTTTTTGCTGAGGTTTATTCTGACTAGTGTGAGCTGGTCCATGTTTGTGGTTGGATTTGCCTGCGTCTCATAATCCATTGAAATTGAGCTTTCTGGCATGTCCTTTTTGTCTTCAAGCTGTGCGTACAGCTTACCTCTTCAAACAGTTTTCTTGAAGTATGTGTGACATTTAGAAAGATTTTGGCCATTACGCCCCTCAAGACGTTTTGAGGGCAGGTTTCATTTACAGCCCTCCAGTACTGGTGCATATGAAGTGACCCTTAGCACAGTTTTTAAAGCTGCTGTTGCAGGTCACGGACAGAGGGTGGCAGCATTTCTGCTTTTCCCAAACTTTTAACTAGGGAAACAGACTACCTTGCAGTGGTATTCCTCGGTTATAAATTAGAGTGGAATGTGCCTGGATAAACCCCGAAAAGCTGATGTTTCTTTACTTATGTTTGTTTTCTACATTGAGTTTATATTTTTTTATTGGAGTCATATTCCATTGTGTACATGGACCACTTTTTCTTTGTGCATTCCTCTGTTGATGGACATTTTCATAGCTTCCAAGTGTTGGCTATGATAAATATTGCTGGAGTGTAGGATTGCCAGTCTGTGTTTTTTTTTTATTTTTTGCGGTACGTGGGCCACTCACTGCCATGGCTACTCCCATTGCAGAGCACAGGCTCTGGACGCACAGGCCCAGCAGCCATAGCTCACGGGACCAGCCGCTCCGCGGCGTGTGTGATTTTCCCGAACCAGGGCATGAACCCGTGTCCCCTTCTTCGGTGGAAGACCGTCAACCACTCTGCCACTCGTGAAGTCCAGCCTGTGTCTTTTTGATTCTCATCCTCTCAGTCGATAGGCCCAGCAGTGGGCATGCTTGATTGAATGGTAGCTCAGTATTTACCTTTTCAAGGCACCTCCTTTGTGTTTTCCTTACTGGCTCTTACCATGTCCCACATTGAACCAAGGCTAGGCATTTCTCCACAACCCCTTCAGCATTTATTGTTTGCAGAATTTTTGCTGATGGCCATTCTGACTGGTGTGAGCTGATAGGACTTTTGTAATTTGGATTTGCATGTCTTTAATTCTTTCTAAGGTTCATTTTCCCACACCTTTTAAAATTTCTGTTAAAGAAAAAATGAAAAAAATGGAGAATACAATTAACGTCCTGAAATTGTCTTCTTGAAAGGTTGCCCTCAAAATTGATGTTTTGGTCAATATTCGCCCCCAGGACTGTTTTTGAGGGCAGGTGTCATTCACAGGCCTGTAATGAGTGTGAATATTTAGTGACCATTAGCACTGCGTTTAAAGCTGCTGTTGTGGTAAACGGCCACTAGGCGGCAGCATTTCTCCATTCCCAAATCTGGTTACTAGGGCAGCAGAGCCCTTCTGGAATCCCTGTTCCTAAGTTGTAAATTGAAATGGAATGTGCCAGGAGAAACCCCCATAAGTTTATGTTACATTATTTCCTGTTTGTTGTTTTAGTTTTTTTTAATTGGGGTAATGATTAGAATATTGTTTGTGCTAGGTGTAGACAATCTGGTTCATTTGTGCATAACATATATATATCTATTTATATCTATATCTATATCTATATCTATATATATTCATCTACAGATCCACTTCCCATGTAAATTATGGCAGAGTGTTCCATAGACCTCCCTTACTATACGGTCGGTCTTTTGATATATGTATTTATTAGGTATTTGTACACGTATGGTAACCCTAATCTCTAATTTTTCCATTCCCCCCACCTTTTCTTTTAGACAAGCATAGTTTGTTTTCTAAGTGTGTGAGTGTCTTTCTCTGTGCAAATAAGTTCATTTGTGTCAGTTGTTCTATAACGCCTATAAGTGATATCATAGGATATGTCTTTTGCTTTCCGACTTACCTCATGTTCTGTGATTATCTCTAGGCTCAACTATGGTGCCTCAAAGAGCAGTGTTTCATTGTTTTTCATGGCTAATATTCTATTGTGTACATGAACCACTTCTTCTTTTTCAACTGATATGGTGATGGACATTTTGGTTGCTTCCGTGTCTTGGCTATTGTGAAAATTCCTGCAGTGCAGCTGTTGAAGCCTGTGCCTTCTCGACTCTGGACTTGTCAGGTGAGAGTCTCAGTGGTGGGCCTGCTGAACGGAATGGTGGCTCAATTTTTACTTTTAAACGCAGCTCCTTTCTATTCTCATTATTGGCTGTCACCACTTTACATCTCACCAGCAGCTAGAGGGTACACAGTTCTCTAAAACCCCTTCAGCATGTAATGTTTGTAGACTTTTAGTTGATGGTAGTTGACATGTGTGAGTTGAAACCTTTTTGGAGGTTAGATCTGCATGAGTGTAATAATTACTGATGTGGAGCTTTTATCCATTTTCCTCTTTTTTGAAAGTGAGTGAGTAAAACTTAGCCCTCCATACAATCTCCTTGAAAAATTTGAGAGTTTTGAAACTTTTTGGCCATTCCCTACCTCCGCACAATTTTTTAGGGCAGGTGTCCTTTACAGCCCTGAATCCTTGTGAATGTTAAGTGACCATTAGCTGTGGGTTTAAAGCCGCTCTTGTGGGAAACGGCCACGAGGTGGCAGCATTTCTTCATTTCCAACTCTGGGTTTTTGGGCAACAGAGCTTTCCTGGCAATCGTGTTAGTAAGCTGCGAATTAGAGTGGAATGTGCCAGCGCAAACACCCAAGGGCTTATATCTCCTAAATTGTTGTTTGTTATTTAAATTTAATTTTTTAAATTATCAGAGCAAATTTGATCAAAATGTAGATTCTCCTAGGTGTACAGTTTCTGGTTCATCCTATCAGTGTATCTGTCTATTCCTGTTTGGATCCTTTCCCGTGTATGTTATTATAGAGTGTTGAGTAGACCGCTCTTCGTATTCCCTAGGTATTTTGTGATTATATATTTCCTATGTATTAGTATATGTCTGTTAACCCCCATATCCTAATTCATACAATCCTTACACCATTCCATTTGGTTAAACATAATTTGGTTTTCTGAATCTATGTGTGTCCTTCTCTTGGAGATTATTTCATGAGTATCAATTTTTAGGTAACACCTATAAGTGACGTCATAGGATGTCGGCCTTTCGGTTGCTTTCTTACTTCAAGTTGGGTGATTATCTCTTGGTCCTTCTATGGTGGTGCCAACGGCACAGTTCTGTGCTTTTTCATGGCTAATATTCCATTGTGTACATGGGCGACTTCTTCTTGGTGCATTTTTCTGTTGATGGACATTTTGGTTTCTTCCAGGTCCTGGCTATGGTACATTTTGCTGCAGTGCGTGATTGCCCGCCTGTGTCTTTTTGATTCTGGTCTACACCAGTGATAGTCCCATGAGTGGGCCTACCACATCACATGGTAGCTCCATTATTACCCTTAAACGCACCTCCATTCTGCTCTCACTACTGGCTCTTACCAGGTTACATCCCACCGGCAGCTAAAGGGTACGCAGTTCTCTAAAACCCCTTCAGCCTTTATTGTTTGTAGACATTTTTTACTGATGATCATTCTGACGGCTGTGAGGTGAACGTTTGTGTACACTGGATTTGCATGGCTTTATTAATTCCTGCTGTTCAGCCTTTTTCCATTACCGTTTTTTTAAGAAAAAAGAAATAAAGAAAAAGAAACAGAAGACAAATGTGCATAAATTATGCCTCTTGAAACTGTCGGTTTGAAATATGGACGCCTTTTGAATTTTTTGGTCGACATACGACCCCAGGATTGGTTTTCCGGGCAGGTGTGATTTACAGGCCTGCAATTATTTTGAATATCAACTGACCATTGATGCTGGGATGAAAGCTGCTGTTGTGTGAAACGCCCACAAGTTGGCAGCAGTTCTGCTTTACCAAATCTGGTGACTAGGGCAACAGAGCCTCAATGGAAGTCGTGTTCTAGGTTGTAATTTAGAATGGAATGTGCCAGGAAAAAGCCCCTTAAGTAGATGTCTCCCTACTTCTTGTTCATTTTTTTAAATTTAATTTTTATGTTTACCACAGCAAGTTTGATTACAAAGTTTGGCTTGTTCTAGGTGTGCAAGATGTGGTTCTTTGACACATACACATATGTCTTTTCTTCCTGGAATCCTTTTCCCATGTACGTTATGACAGAACGTTGAGTAGTCTTCTCTTGGTATTCCGTAGGTCTTTGGTGATTATATATTTCCCCTGTGTTTGTATACGTCTGTTAACCCTGATATGCTAATGTATCCAATCCTCACAAATTTCCATTGGGGAACCATAAGTTTGTTTAATGAATCTGTGGTTGGCCTTCTCTGTGGAAATATCTTCACTGGTATGAATTTATAGGTAATACCTATAAGTGATATCATAGGATATGTGTCTTTCTCTTTCTGACATACTACAAGTTGTGTGATTACCTCTAGACTCATCTACGGTGCTGCAAATGGCATCGTGTTCTTTATTTCCTTGGCTAATACTCTGTCTGTACATGTACCAGTTCTTCTTTGTCCACTCATCTGTTGATGGACTTTTTGGTTGCTTCCATGACTTGGCTATTGTAATGCTGCGGCAATGCACATTTGCCTGCCTGTGTCTTTCCAATTCTGTCTTCTTAGGTTATAGGCCCAGGAGTGGGCCTGCTGGATCATATGGTAGCAAAATGTTTACCTTGTAAAGGCACCTCCATTCTGTTCTCATTAGTGGCTCTTACCAGGTCACGTCCCACTTAACGTTGAGGGTATGCACTTCTGCACAACACCTTCAGCATTTATTGTTTGTAGTTTTTTTGCTGAGGTTTATTCTGACTAGTGTGAGCTGGTCCATGTTTGTGGTTGGATTTGCCTGCGTCTCATAATCCATTGAAATTGAGCTTTCTGGCATGTCCTTTTTGTCTTCAAGCTGTGCGTACAGCTTACCTCTTCAAACAGTTTTCTTGAAGTATGTGTGACATTTAGAAAGATTTTGGCCATTACGCCCCTCAAGACGTTTTGAGGGCAGGTTTCATTTACAGCCCTCCAGTACTGGTGCATATGAAGTGACCCTTAGCACAGTTTTTAAAGCTGCTGTTGCAGGTCACGGACAGAGGGTGGCAGCATTTCTGCTTTTCCCAAACTTTTAACTAGGGAAACAGACTACCTTGCAGTGGTATTCCTCGGTTATAAATTAGAGTGGAATGTGCCTGGATAAACCCCGAAAAGCTGATGTTTCTTTACTTATGTTTGTTTTCTACATTGAGTTTATATTTTTTTATTGGAGTCATATTCCATTGTGTACATGGACCACTTTTTCTTTGTGCATTCCTCTGTTGATGGACATTTTCATAGCTTCCAAGTGTTGGCTATGATAAATATTGCTGGAGTGTAGGATTGCCAGTCTGTGTTTTTTTTTTATTTTTTGCGGTACGTGGGCCACTCACTGCCATGGCTACTCCCATTGCAGAGCACAGGCTGTGGACGCACAGGCCCAGCAGCCATAGCTCACGGGACCAGCCGCTCCACGGCGTGTGTGATTTTCCCGAACCAGGGCATGAACCCGTGTCCCCTTCTTCGGTGGAAGACCGTCAACCACTGTGCCACTCGTGAAGTCCAGCCTGTGTCTTTTTGATTCTCATCCTCTCAGTCGATAGGCCCAGCAGTGGGCATGCTTGATTGAATGGTAGCTCAGTATTTACCTTTTCAAGGCACCTCCTTTGTGTTTTCCTTACTGGCTCTTACCATGTCCCACATTGAACCAAGGCTAGGCATTTCTCCACAACCCCTTCAGCATTTATTGTTTGCAGAATTTTTGCTGATGGCCATTCTGACTGGTGTGAGCTGATAGGACTTTTGTAATTTGGATTTGCAT
Source organism: Mesoplodon mirus (assembly GCF_964341445.2). NCBI lineage: Eukaryota > Metazoa > Chordata > Mammalia > Artiodactyla > Ziphiidae > Mesoplodon > Mesoplodon mirus. Next base: position 141,702,638 of record NC_138981.1, read on the forward strand.
GTCTTTAATTCTTTCTAAGGTTCATTTTCCCACACCTTTTAAAATTTCTGTTAAAGAAAAAATGAAAAAAATGGAGAATACAATTAACGTCCTGAAATTGTCTTCTTGAAAGGTTGCCCTCAAAATTGATGTTTTGGTCAATATTCGCCCCCAGGACTGTTTTTGAGGGCAGGTGTCATTCACAGGCCTGTAATGAGTGTGAATATTTAGTGACCATTAGCACTGCGTTTAAAGCTGCTGTTGTGGTAAACGGCCACTAGGCGGCAGCATTTCTCCATTCCCAAATCTGGTTACTAGGGCAGCAGAGCCCTTCTGGAATCCCTGTTCCTAAGTTGTAAATTGAAATGGAATGTGCCAGGAGAAACCCCCATAAGTTTATGTTACATTATTTCCTGTTTGTTGTTTTAGTTTTTTTTAATTGGGGTAATGATTAGAATATTGTTTGTGCTAGGTGTAGACAATCTGGTTCATTTGTGCATAACATATATATATCTATCTATATCTATATCTATATCTATATCTATATATATTCATGTACAGATCCACTTCCCATGTAAATTATGGCAGAGTGTTCCATAGACCTCCCTTACTATACGGTCGGTCTTTTGATATATGTATTTATTAGGTATTTGTACACGTATGGTAACCCTAATCTCTAATTTTTCCATTCCCCCCACCTTTCCTTTTAGACAAGCATAGTTTGTTTTCTAAGTGTGTGAGTGTCTTTCTCTGTGCAAATAAGTTCATTTGTGTCAGTTGTTCGATAACGCCTATAAGTGATATCATAGGATATGTCTTTTGCTTTCCGACTTACCTCATGTTCTGTGATTATCTCTAGGCTCAACTATGGTGCCTCAAAGAGCAGTGTTTCATTGTTTTTCATGGCTAATATTCTATTGTGTACATGAACCACTTCTTCTTTTTCAACTGATATGGTGATGGACATTTTGGTTGCTTCCGTGTCTTGGCTATTGTGAAAATTCCTGCAGTGCAGCTGTTGAAGCCTGTGCCTTCTCGACTCTGGACTTGTCAGGTGAGAGTCTCAGCGGTGGGCCTGCTGAACGGAATGGTGGCTCAATTTTTACTTTTAAACGCAGCTCCTTTCTATTCTCATTATTGGCTGTCACCACTTTACATCTCACCAGCAGCTAGAGGGTACACAGTTCTCTAAAACCCCTTCAGCATGTAATGTTTGTAGACTTTTAGTTGATGGTAGTTGACATGTGTGAGTTGAAACCTTTTTGGAGGTTAGATCTGCATGAGTGTAATAATTACTGATGTGGAGCTTTTATCCATTTTCCTCTTTTTTGAAAGTGAGTGAGTAAAACTTAGCCCTCCATACAATCTCCTTGAAAAATTTGAGAGTTTTGAAACTTTTTGGCCATTCCCTACCTCCGCACAATTTTTTAGGGCAGGTGTCCTTTACAGCCCTGAATCCTTGTGAATGTTAAGTGACCATTAGCTGTGGGTTTAAAGCCGCTCTTGTGGGAAACGGCCACGAGGCGGCAGCCTTTCTTCATTTCCAACTCTGGGTTTTTGGGCCACAGAGCTTTCCTGGCAATCGTGTTAGTAAGCTGCGAATTAGAGTGGAATGTGCCAGCGCAAACACCCAAGGGCTTATATCTCCTAAATTGTTGTTTGTTATTTAAATTTAATTTTTTAAATTATCAGAGCAAATTTGATCAAAATGTAGATTCTCCTAGGTGTACAGTTTCTGGTTCATCCTATCAGTGTATCTGTCTATTCCTGTTTGGATCCTTTCCCGTGTATGTTATTATAGAGTGTTGAGTAGACCGCTCTTCGTATTCCCTAGGTATTTTGTGATTATATATTTCCTATGTATTAGTATATGTCTGTTAACCCCCATATCCTAATTCATACAATCCTTACACCTTTCCATTTGGTTAAACATAATTTGGTGTTCTGAATTTATGTGTGTCCTTCTCTTGGGGATTATTTCATGAGTATCAATTTTTAGGTAACACCTATAAGTGACGTCATAGGATGTCGGCCTTTCGGTTGCTTTCTTACTTCAAGTTGGGTGATTATCTCTTGGTCCTTCTATGGTGGTGCCAACGGCACAGTTCTGTGCTTTTTCATGGCTAATATTCCATTGTGTACATGGGCGACTTCTTCTTGGTGCATTTTTCTGTTGATGGACATTTTGGTTTCTTCCAGGTCCTGGCTATGGTACATTTTGCTGCAGTGCGGGATTGCCCACCTGTGTCTTTTTGATTCTGGTCTACTCCAGTGATAGTCCCATGAGTGGGCCTACCACATCACATGGTAGCTCCATTATTACCCTTAAACGCACCTCCATTCTGCTCTCACTACTGGCTCTTACCAGGTTACATCCCACCGGCAGCTAAAGGGTACGCAGTTCTCTAAAACCCCTTCAGCCTTTATTGTTTGTAGACATTTTTTACTGATGATCATTCTGACGGCTGTGAGGTGAACGTTTGTGTACACTGGATTTGCATGGCTTTATTAATTCCTGCTGTTCAGCCTTTTTCCATTCCCGTTTTTTTAAGAAAAAAGAAATAAAGAAAAAGAAACAGAAGACAAATGTGCATAAATTATGCCTCTTGAAACTGTCGGTTTGAAATATGGACGCCTTTTGAATTTTTTGGTCGACATACGACCCCAGGATTGGTTTTCCGGGCAGGTGTGATTTACAGGCCTGCAAGTATTTTGAATATCAACTGACCATTGATGCTGGGATGAAAGCTGCTGTTGTGTGAAACGCCCACAAGGTGGCAGCAGTTCTACTTTACCAAATCTGGTGACTAGGGCAACAGAGCCTCAATGGAAGTCGTGTTCTAGGTTGTAATTTAGAATGGAATGTGCCAGGAAAAAGCCCCTTAAGTAGATGTCTCCCTACTTCTTGTTCATTTTTTTAAATTTAATTTTTATGTTTACCACAGCAAGTTTGATTACAAAGTTTGGCTTGTTCTAGGTGTGCAAGATGTGGTTCTTTGACACATACACATATGTCTTTTCTTCCTGGAATCCTTTTCCCATGTACGTTATGACAGAACGTTGAGTAGTCTTCTCTTGGTATTCCGTAGGTCTTTGGTGATTATATATTTCCCCTGTGTTTGTATACGTCTGTTAACCCTGATATGCTAATGTATCCAATCCTCACAAATTTCCATTGGGGAACCATAAGTTTGTTTAATGAATCTGTGGTTGGCCTTCTCTGTGGAAATATCTTCACTGGTATGAATTTATAGGTAATACCTATAAGTGATATCATAGGATATGTGTCTTTCTCTTTCTGACATACTACAAGTTGTGTGATTACCTCTAGACTCATCTACGGTGCTGCAAATGGCATCGTGTTCTTTATTTCCTTGGCTAATACTCTGTCTGTACATGTACCAGTTCTTCTTTGTCCACTCATCTGTTGATGGACTTTTTGGTTGCTTCCATGACTTGGCTATTGTAATGCTGCGGCAATGCACATTTGCCTGCCTGTGTCTTTCCAATTCTGTCTTCTTAGGTTATAGGCCCAGGAGTGGGCCTGCTGGATCATATGGTAGCAAAATGTTTACCTTGTAAAGGCACCTCCATTCTGTTCTCATTAGTGGCTCTTACCAGGTCACGTCCCACTTAACGTTGAGGGTATGCACTTCTGCACAACACCTTCAGCATTTATTGTTTGTAGTTTTTTTGCTGAGGTTTATTCTGACTAGTGTGAGCTGGTCCATGTTTGTGGTTGGATTTGCCTGCGTCTCATAATCCATTGAAATTGAGCTTTCTGGCATGTCCTTTTTGTCTTCAAGCTGTGCGTACAGCTTACCTCTTCAAACAGTTTTCTTGAAGTATGTGTGACATTTAGAAAGATTTTGGCCATTACGCCCCTCAAGACGTTTTGAGGGCAGGTTTCATTTACAGCCCTCCAGTACTGGTGCATATGAAGTGACCCTTAGCACAGTTTTTAAAGCTGCTGTTGCAGGTCACGGACAGAGGGTGGCAGCATTTCTGCTTTTCCCAAACTTTTAACTAGGGAAACAGACTACCTTGCAGTGGTATTCCTCGGTTATAAATTAGAGTGGAATGTGCCTGGATAAACCCCGAAAAGCTGATGTTTCTTTACTTATGTTTGTTTTCTACATTGAGTTTATATTTTTTTATTGGAGTCATATTCCATTGTGTACATGGACCACTTTTTCTTTGTGCATTCCTCTGTTGATGGACATTTTCATAGCTTCCAAGTGTTGGCTATGATAAATATTGCTGGAGTGTAGGATTGCCAGTCTGTGTTTTTTTTTTATTTTTTGCGGTACGTGGGCCACTCACTGCCATGGCTACTCCCATTGCAGAGCACAGGCTCTGGACGCACAGGCCCAGCAGCCATAGCTCACGGGACCAGCCGCTCCGCGGCGTGTGTGATTTTCCCGAACCAGGGCATGAACCCGTGTCCCCTTCTTCGGTGGAAGACCGTCAACCACTCTGCCACTCGTGAAGTCCAGCCTGTGTCTTTTTGATTCTCATCCTCTCAGTCGATAGGCCCAGCAGTGGGCATGCTTGATTGAATGGTAGCTCAGTATTTACCTTTTCAAGGCACCTCCTTTGTGTTTTCCTTACTGGCTCTTACCATGTCCCACATTGAACCAAGGCTAGGCATTTCTCCACAACCCCTTCAGCATTTATTGTTTGCAGAATTTTTGCTGATGGCCATTCTGACTGGTGTGAGCTGATAGGACTTTTGTAATTTGGATTTGCATGTCTTTAATTCTTTCTAAGGTTCATTTTCCCACACCTTTTAAAATTTCTGTTAAAGAAAAAATGAAAAAAATGGAGAATACAATTAACGTCCTGAAATTGTCTTCTTGAAAGGTTGCCCTCAAAATTGATGTTTTGGTCAATATTCGCCCCCAGGACTGTTTTTGAGGGCAGGTGTCATTCACAGGCCTGTAATGAGTGTGAATATTTAGTGACCATTAGCACTGCGTTTAAAGCTGCTGTTGTGGTAAACGGCCACTAGGCGGCAGCATTTCTCCATTCCCAAATCTGGTTACTAGGGCAGCAGAGCCCTTCTGGAATCCCTGTTCCTAAGTTGTAAATTGAAATGGAATGTGCCAGGAGAAACCCCCATAAGTTTATGTTACATTATTTCCTGTTTGTTGTTTTAGTTTTTTTTAATTGGGGTAATGATTAGAATATTGTTTGTGCTAGGTGTAGACAATCTGGTTCATTTGTGCATAACATATATATATCTATTTATATCTATATCTATATCTATATCTATATATATTCATCTACAGATCCACTTCCCATGTAAATTATGGCAGAGTGTTCCATAGACCTCCCTTACTATACGGTCGGTCTTTTGATATATGTATTTATTAGGTATTTGTACACGTATGGTAACCCTAATCTCTAATTTTTCCATTCCCCCCACCTTTTCTTTTAGACAAGCATAGTTTGTTTTCTAAGTGTGTGAGTGTCTTTCTCTGTGCAAATAAGTTCATTTGTGTCAGTTGTTCTATAACGCCTATAAGTGATATCATAGGATATGTCTTTTGCTTTCCGACTTACCTCATGTTCTGTGATTATCTCTAGGCTCAACTATGGTGCCTCAAAGAGCAGTGTTTCATTGTTTTTCATGGCTAATATTCTATTGTGTACATGAACCACTTCTTCTTTTTCAACTGATATGGTGATGGACATTTTGGTTGCTTCCGTGTCTTGGCTATTGTGAAAATTCCTGCAGTGCAGCTGTTGAAGCCTGTGCCTTCTCGACTCTGGACTTGTCAGGTGAGAGTCTCAGTGGTGGGCCTGCTGAACGGAATGGTGGCTCAATTTTTACTTTTAAACGCAGCTCCTTTCTATTCTCATTATTGGCTGTCACCACTTTACATCTCACCAGCAGCTAGAGGGTACACAGTTCTCTAAAACCCCTTCAGCATGTAATGTTTGTAGACTTTTAGTTGATGGTAGTTGACATGTGTGAGTTGAAACCTTTTTGGAGGTTAGATCTGCATGAGTGTAATAATTACTGATGTGGAGCTTTTATCCATTTTCCTCTTTTTTGAAAGTGAGTGAGTAAAACTTAGCCCTCCATACAATCTCCTTGAAAAATTTGAGAGTTTTGAAACTTTTTGGCCATTCCCTACCTCCGCACAATTTTTTAGGGCAGGTGTCCTTTACAGCCCTGAATCCTTGTGAATGTTAAGTGACCATTAGCTGTGGGTTTAAAGCCGCTCTTGTGGGAAACGGCCACGAGGCGGCAGCCTTTCTTCATTTCCAACTCTGGGTTTTTGGGCCACAGAGCTTTCCTGGCAATCGTGTTAGTAAGCTGCGAATTAGAGTGGAATGTGCCAGCGCAAACACCCAAGGGCTTATATCTCCTAAATTGTTGTTTGTTATTTAAATTTAATTTTTTAAATTATCAGAGCAAATTTGATCAAAATGTAGATTCTCCTAGGTGTACAGTTTCTGGTTCATCCTATCAGTGTATCTGTCTATTCCTGTTTGGATCCTTTCCCGTGTATGTTATTATAGAGTGTTGAGTAGACCGCTCTTCGTATTCCCTAGGTATTTTGTGATTATATATTTCCTATGTATTAGTATATGTCTGTTAACCCCCATATCCTAATTCATACAATCCTTACACCTTTCCATTTGGTTAAACATAATTTGGTGTTCTGAATTTATGTGTGTCCTTCTCTTGGGGATTATTTCATGAGTATCAATTTTTAGGTAACACCTATAAGTGACGTCATAGGATGTCGGCCTTTCGGTTGCTTTCTTACTTCAAGTTGGGTGATTATCTCTTGGTCCTTCTATGGTGGTGCCAACGGCACAGTTCTGTGCTTTTTCATGGCTAATATTCCATTGTGTACATGGGCGACTTCTTCTTGGTGCATTTTTCTGTTGATGGACATTTTGGTTTCTTCCAGGTCCTGGCTATGGTACATTTTGCTGCAGTGCGGGATTGCCCACCTGTGTCTTTTTGATTCTGGTCTACTCCAGTGATAGTCCCATGAGTGGGCCTACCACATCACATGGTAGCTCCATTATTACCCTTAAACGCACCTCCATTCTGCTCTCACTACTGGCTCTTACCAGGTTACATCCCACCGGCAGCTAAAGGGTACGCAGTTCTCTAAAACCCCTTCAGCCTTTATTGTTTGTAGACATTTTTTACTGATGATCATTCTGACGGCTGTGAGGTGAACGTTTGTGTACACTGGATTTGCATGGCTTTATTAATTCCTGCTGTTCAGCCTTTTTCCATTCCCGTTTTTTTAAGAAAAAAGAAATAAAGAAAAAGAAACAGAAGACAAATGTGCATAAATTATGCCTCTTGAAACTGTCGGTTTGAAATATGGACGCCTTTTGAATTTTTTGGTCGACATACGACCCCAGGATTGGTTTTCCGGGCAGGTGTGATTTACAGGCCTGCAAGTATTTTGAATATCAACTGACCATTGATGCTGGGATGAAAGCTGCTGTTGTGTGAAATGCCCACAAGGTGGCAGCAGTTCTACTTTACCAAATCTGGTGACTAGGGCAACAGAGCCTCAATGGAAGTCGTGTTCTAGGTTGTAATTTAGAATGGAATGTGCCAGGAAAAAGCCCCTTAAGTAGATGTCTCCCTACTTCTTGTTCATTTTTTTAAATTTAATTTTTATGTTTACCACAGCAAGTTTGATTACAAAGTTTGGCTTGTTCTAGGTGTGCAGGATGTGGTTCTTTGACACATACACATATGTCTTTTCTTCCTGGAATCCTTTTCCCATGTACGTTATGACAGAACGTTGAGTAGTCTTCTCTTGGTATTCCGTAGGTCTTTGGTGATTATATATTTCCCCTGTGTTTGTATACGTCTGTTAACCCTGATATGCTAATGTATCCAATCCTCACAAATTTCCATTGGGGAACCATAAGTTTGTTTAATGAATCTGTGGTTGGCCTTCTCTGTGGAAATATCTTCACTGGTATGAATTTATAGGTAATACCTATAAGTGATATCATAGGATATGTGTCTTTTCTCTTTCTGACATACTACAAGTTGTGTGATTACCTCTAGACTCATCTACGGTGCTGCAAATGGCATCGTGTCCTTTATTTCCTTGGCTAATACTCTGTCTGTACATGTACCAGTTCTTCTTTGTCCACTCATCTGTTGATGGACTTTTTGGTTGCTTCCATGACTTGGCTATTGTAATGCTGCGGCAATGCACATTTGCCTGCCTGTGTCTTTCCAATTCTGTCTTCTTAGGTTATAGGCCCAGGAGTGGGCCTGCTGGATCATATGGTAGCAAAATGTTTACCTTGTAAAGGCACCTCCATTCTGTTCTCATTAGTGGCTCTTACCAGGTCACGTCCCACTTAACGTTGAGGGTATGCACTTCTGCACAACACCTTCAGCATTTATTGTTTGTAGTTTTTTTGCTGAGGTTTATTCTGACTAGTGTGAGCTGGTCCATGTTTGTGGTTGGATTTGCCTGCGTCTCATAATCCATTGAAATTGAGCTTTCTGGCATGTCCTTTTTGTCTTCAAGCTGTGCGTACAGCTTACCTCTTCAAACTGTTTTCTTGAAGTATGTGTGACATTTAGAAAGATTTTGGCCATTACGCCCCTCAAGACGTTTTGAGGGCAGGTTTCATTTACAGCCCTCCAGTACTGGTGCATATGAAGTGACCCTTAGCACAGTTTTTAAAGCTACTGTTGCAGGTCACGGACAGAGGGTGGCAGCATTTCTGCTTTTCCCAAACTTTTAACTAGGGAAACAGACTACCTTGCAGTGGTATTCCTCGGTTATAAATTAGAGTGGAATGTGCCTGGATAAACCCCGAAAAGCTGATGTGTCTTTACTTATGTTTGTTTTCTACATTGAATTTATATTTTTTTATTGGAGTCATATTCCATTGTGTACATGGACCACTTTTTCTTTGTGCATTCCTCTGTTGATGGACATTTTCATAGCTTCCAAGTGTTGGCTATGATAAATATTGCTGGAGTGTAGGATTGCCAGTCTGTGTTTTTTTTTTTATTTTTTGCGGTACGTGGGCCACTCACTGCCATGGCTACTCCCATTGCAGAGCACAGGCTCTGGACGCACAGGCCCAGCAGCCATAGCTCACGGGACCAGCCGCTCCGCGGCGTGTGTGATTTTCCCGAACCAGGGCATGAACCCGTGTCCCCTTCTTCGGTGGAAGACCGTCAACCACTGTGCCACTAGTGAAGTCCAGCCTGTGTCTTTTTGATTCTCATCCTCTCAGTCGATAGGCCCAGCAGTGGGCATGCTTGATTGAATGGTAGCTCAGTATTTACCTTTTCAAGGCACCTCCTTTGTGTTTTCCTTACTGGCTCTTACCATGTCCCACATTGAACCAAGGCTAGGCATTTCTCCACAACCCCTTCAGCATTTATTGTTTGCAGAATTTTTGCTGATGGCCATTCTGACTGGTGTGAGCTGATAGGACTTTTGTAATTTGGATTTGCATGTCTTTAATTCTTTCTAAGGTTCATTTTCCCACACCTTTTAAAATTTCTGTTAAAGAAAAAATGAAAAAAATGGAGAATACAATTAACGTCCTGAAATTGTCTTCTTGAAAGGTTGCCCTCAAAATTGATGTTTTGGTCAATATTCGCCCCCAGGACTGTTTTTGAGGGCAGGTGTCATTCACAGGCCTGTAATGAGTGTGAATATTTAGTGACCATTAGCACTGCGTTTAAAGCTGCTGTTGTGGTAAACGGCCACTAGGCGGCAGCATTTCTCCATTCCCAAATCTGGTTACTAGGGCAGCAGAGCCCTTCTGGAATCCCTGTTCCTAAGTTGTAAATTGAAATGGAATGTGCCAGGAGAAACCCCCATAAGTTTATGTTACATTATTTCCTGTTTGTTGTTTTAGTTTTTTTTAATTGGGGTAATGATTAGAATATTGTTTGTGCTAGGTGTAGACAATCTGGTTCATTTGTGCATAACATATATATATCTATCTATATCTATATCTATATCTATATCTATATATATTCATGTACAGATCCACTTCCCATGTAAATTATGGCAGAGTGTTCCATAGACCTCCCTTACTATACGGTCGGTCTTTTGATATATGTATTTATTAGGTATTTGTACACGTATGGTAACCCTAATCTCTAATTTTTCCATTCCCCCCACCTTTCCTTTTAGACAAGCATAGTTTGTTTTCTAAGTGTGTGAGTGTCTTTCTCTGTGCAAATAAGTTCATTTGTGTCAGTTGTTCGATAACGCCTATAAGTGATATCATAGGATATGTCTTTTGCTTTCCGACTTACCTCATGTTCTGTGATTATCTCTAGGCTCAACTATGGTGCCTCAAAGAGCAGTGTTTCATTGTTTTTCATGGCTAATATTCTATTGTGTACATGAACCACTTCTTCTTTTTCAACTGATATGGTGATGGACATTTTGGTTGCTTCCGTGTCTTGGCTATTGTGAAAATTCCTGCAGTGCAGCTGTTGAAGCCTGTGCCTTCTCGACTCTGGACTTGTCAGGTGAGAGTCTCAGTGGTGGGCCTGCTGAACGGAATGGTGGCTCAATTTTTACTTTTAAACGCAGCTCCTTTCTATTCTCATTATTGGCTGTCACCACTTTACATCTCACCAGCAGCTAGAGGGTACACAGTTCTCTAAAACCCCTTCAGCATGTAATGTTTGTAGACTTTTAGTTGATGGTAGTTGACATGTGTGAGTTGAAACCTTTTTGGAGGTTAGATCTGCATGAGTGTAATAATTACTGATGTGGAGCTTTTATCCATTTTCCTCTTTTTTGAAAGTGAGTGAGTAAAACTTAGCCCTCCATACAATCTCCTTGAAAAATTTGAGAGTTTTGAAACTTTTTGGCCATTCCCTACCTCCGCACAATTTTTTAGGGCAGGTGTCCTTTACAGCCCTGAATCCTTGTGAATGTTAAGTGACCATTAGCTGTGGGTTTAAAGCCGCTCTTGTGGGAAACGGCCACGAGGCGGCAGCCTTTCTTCATTTCCAACTCTGGGTTTTTGGGCCACAGAGCTTTCCTGGCAATCGTGTTAGTAAGCTGCGAATTAGAGTGGAATGTGCCAGCGCAAACACCCAAGGGCTTATATCTCCTAAATTGTTGTTTGTTATTTAAATTTAATTTTTTAAATTATCAGAGCAAATTTGATCAAAATGTAGATTCTCCTAGGTGTACAGTTTCTGGTTCATCCTATCAGTGTATCTGTCTATTCCTGTTTGGATCCTTTCCCGTGTATGTTATTATAGAGTGTTGAGTAGACCGCTCTTCGTATTCCCTAGGTATTTTGTGATTATATATTTCCTATGTATTAGTATATGTCTGTTAACCCCCATATCCTAATTCATACAATCCTTACACCTTTCCATTTGGTTAAACATAATTTGGTGTTCTGAATTTATGTGTGTCCTTCTCTTGGGGATTATTTCATGAGTATCAATTTTTAGGTAACACCTATAAGTGACGTCATAGGATGTCGGCCTTTCGGTTGCTTTCTTACTTCAAGTTGGGTGATTATCTCTTGGTCCTTCTATGGTGGTGCCAACGGCACAGTTCTGTGCTTTTTCATGGCTAATATTCCATTGTGTACATGGGCGACTTCTTCTTGGTGCATTTTTCTGTTGATGGACATTTTGGTTTCTTCCAGGTCCTGGCTATGGTACATTTTGCTGCAGTGCGGGATTGCCCACCTGTGTCTTTTTGATTCTGGTCTACTCCAGTGATAGTCCCATGAGTGGGCCTACCACATCACATGGTAGCTCCATTATTACCCTTAAACGCACCTCCATTCTGCTCTCACTACTGGCTCTTACCAGGTTACATCCCACCGGCAGCTAAAGGGTACGCAGTTCTCTAAAACCCCTTCAGCCTTTATTGTTTGTAGACATTTTTTACTGATGATCATTCTGACGGCTGTGAGGTGAACGTTTGTGTACACTGGATTTGCATGGCTTTATTAATTCCTGCTGTTCAGCCTTTTTCCATTCCCGTTTTTTTAAGAAAAAAGAAATAAAGAAAAAGAAACAGAAGACAAATGTGCATAAATTATGCCTCTTGAAACTGTCGGTTTGAAATATGGACGCCTTTTGAATTTTTTGGTCGACATACGACCCCAGGATTGGTTTTCCGGGCAGGTGTGATTTACAGGCCTGCAAGTATTTTGAATATCAACTGACCATTGATGCTGGGATGAAAGCTGCTGTTGTGTGAAACGCCCACAAGGTGGCAGCAGTTCTACTTTACCAAATCTGGTGACTAGGGCAACAGAGCCTCAATGGAAGTCGTGTTCTAGGTTGTAATTTAGAATGGAATGTGCCAGGAAAAAGCCCCTTAAGTAGATGTCTCCCTACTTCTTGTTCATTTTTTTAAATTTAATTTTTATGTTTACCACAGCAAGTTTGATTACAAAGTTTGGCTTGTTCTAGGTGTGCAAGATGTGGTTCTTTGACACATACACATATGTCTTTTCTTCCTGGAATCCTTTTCCCATGTACGTTATGACAGAACGTTGAGTAGTCTTCTCTTGGTATTCCGTAGGTCTTTGGTGATTATATATTTCCCCTGTGTTTGTATACGTCTGTTAACCCTGATATGCTAATGTATCCAATCCTCACAAATTTCCATTGGGGAACCATAAGTTTGTTTAATGAATCTGTGGTTGGCCTTCTCTGTGGAAATATCTTCACTGGTATGAATTTATAGGTAATACCTATAAGTGATATCATAGGATATGTGTCTTTTCTCTTTCTGACATACTACAAGTTGTGTGATTACCTCTAGACTCATCTACGGTGCTGCAAATGGCATCGTGTCCTTTATTTCCTTGGCTAATACTCTGTCTGTACATGTACCAGTTCTTCTTTGTCCACTCATCTGTTGATGGACTTTTTGGTTGCTTCCATGACTTGGCTATTGTAATGCTGCGGCAATGCACATTTGCCTGCCTGTGTCTTTCCAATTCTGTCTTCTTAGGTTATAGGCCCAGGAGTGGGCCTGCTGGATCATATGGTAGCAAAATGTTTACCTTGTAAAGGCACCTCCATTCTGTTCTCATTAGTGGCTCTTACCAGGTCACGTCCCACTTAACGTTGAGGGTATGCACTTCTGCACAACACCTTCAGCATTTATTGTTTGTAGTTTTTTTGCTGAGGTTTATTCTGACTAGTGTGAGCTGGTCCATGTTTGTGGTTGGATTTGCCTGCGTCTCATAATCCATTGAAATTGAGCTTTCTGGCATGTCCTTTTTGTCTTCAAGCTGTGCGTACAGCTTACCTCTTCAAACTGTTTTCTTGAAGTATGTGTGACATTTAGAAAGATTTTGGCCATTACGCCCCTCAAGACGTTTTGAGGGCAGGTTTCATTTACAGCCCTCCAGTACTGGTGCATATGAAGTGACCCTTAGCACAGTTTTTAAAGCTACTGTTGCAGGTCACGGACAGAGGGTGGCAGCATTTCTGCTTTTCCCAAACTTTTAACTAGGGAAACAGACTACCTTGCAGTGGTATTCCTCGGTTATAAATTAGAGTGGAATGTGCCTGGATAAACCCCGAAAAGCTGATGTGTCTTTACTTATGTTTGTTTTCTACATTGAATTTATATTTTTTTATTGGAGTCATATTCCATTGTGTACATGGACCACTTTTTCTTTGTGCATTCCTCTGTTGATGGACATTTTCATAGCTTCCAAGTGTTGGCTATGATAAATATTGCTGGAGTGTAGGATTGCCAGTCTGTGTTTTTTTTTTTATTTTTTGCGGTACGTGGGCCACTCACTGCCATGGCTACTCCCATTGCAGAGCACAGGCTCTGGACGCACAGGCCCAGCAGCCATAGCTCACGGGACCAGCCGCTCCGCGGCGTGTGTGATTTTCCCGAACCAGGGCATGAACCCGTGTCCCCTTCTTCGGTGGAAGACCGTCAACCACTGTGCCACTAGTGAAGTCCAGCCTGTGTCTTTTTGATTCTCATCCTCTCAGTCGATAGGCCCAGCAGTGGGCATGCTTGATTGAATGGTAGCTCAGTATTTACCTTTTCAAGGCACCTCCTTTGTGTTTTCCTTACTGGCTCTTACCATGTCCCACATTGAACCAAGGCTAGGCATTTCTCCACAACCCCTTCAGCATTTATTGTTTGCAGAATTTTTGCTGATGGCCATTCTGACTGGTGTGAGCTGATAGGACTTTTGTAATTTGGATTTGCATGTCTTTAATTCTTTCTAAGGTTCATTTTCCCACACCTTTTAAAATTTCTGTTAAAGAAAAAATGAAAAAAATGGAGAATACAATTAACGTCCTGAAATTGTCTTCTTGAAAGGTTGCCCTCAAAATTGATGTTTTGGTCAATATTCGCCCCCAGGACTGTTTTTGAGGGCAGGTGTCATTCACAGGCCTGTAATGAGTGTGAATATTTAGTGACCATTAGCACTGCGTTTAAAGCTGCTGTTGTGGTAAACGGCCACTAGGCGGCAGCATTTCTCCATTCCCAAATCTGGTTACTAGGGCAGCAGAGCCCTTCTGGAATCCCTGTTCCTAAGTTGTAAATTGAAATGGAATGTGCCAGGAGAAACCCCCATAAGTTTATGTTACATTATTTCCTGTTTGTTGTTTTAGTTTTTTTTAATTGGGGTAATGATTAGAATATTGTTTGTGCTAGGTGTAGACAATCTGGTTCATTTGTGCATAACATATATATATCTATCTATATCTATATCTATATCTATATCTATATATATTCATGTACAGATCCACTTCCCATGTAAATTATGGCAGAGTGTTCCATAGACCTCCCTTACTATACGGTCGGTCTTTTGATATATGTATTTATTAGGTATTTGTACACGTATGGTAACCCTAATCTCTAATTTTTCCATTCCCCCCACCTTTCCTTTTAGACAAGCATAGTTTGTTTTCTAAGTGTGTGAGTGTCTTTCTCTGTGCAAATAAGTTCATTTGTGTCAGTTGTTCGATAACACCTATAAGTGATATCATAGGATATGTCTTTTGCTTTCCGACTTACCTCATGTTCTGTGATTATCTCTAGGCTCAACTATGGTGCCTCAAAGAGCAGTGTTTCATTGTTTTTCATGGCTAATATTCTATTGTGTACATGAACCACTTCTTCTTTTTCAACTGATATGGTGATGGACATTTTGGTTGCTTCCGTGTCTTGGCTATTGTGAAAATTCCTGCAGTGCAGCTGTTGAAGCCTGTGCCTTCTCGACTCTGGACTTGTCAGGTGAGAGTCTCAGCAGTGGACCTGCTGAACGGAATGGTGGCTCAATTTTTACTTTTAAACGCAGCTCCTTTCTATTCTCATTATTGGCTGTCACCACTTTACATCTCACCAGCAGCTAGAGGGTACACAGTTCTCTAAAACCCCTTCAGCATGTAATGTTTGTAGACTTTTAGTTGATGGTAGTTGACATGTGTGAGTTGAAACCTTTTTGGAGGTTAGATCTGCATGAGTGTAATAATTACTGATGTGGAGCTTTTATCCATTTTCCTCTTTTTTGAAAGTGAGTGAGTAAAACTTAGCCCTCCATACAATCTCCTTGAAAAATTTGAGAGTTTTGAAACTTTTTGGCCATTCCCTACCTCCGCACAATTTTTTAGGGCAGGTGTCCTTTACAGCCCTGAATCCTTGTGAATGTTAAGTGACCATTAGCTGTGGGTTTAAAGCCGCTCTTGTGGGAAACGGCCACGAGGTGGCAGCATTTCTTCATTTCCAACTCTGGGTTTTTGGGCAACAGAGCTTTCCTGGCAATCGTGTTAGTAAGCTGCGAATTAGAGTGGAATGTGCCAGCGCAAACACCCAAGGGCTTATATCTCCTAAATTGTTGTTTGTTATTTAAATTTAATTTTTTAAATTATCAGAGCAAATTTGATCAAAATGTAGATTCTCCTAGGTGTACAGTTTCTGGTTCATCCTATCAGTGTATCTGTCTATTCCTGTTTGGATCCTTTCCCGTGTATGTTATTATAGAGTGTTGAGTAGACCGCTCTTCGTATTCCCTAGGTATTTTGTGATTATATATTTCCTATGTATTAGTATATGTCTGTTAACCCCCATATCCTAATTCATACAATCCTTACACCATTCCATTTGGTTAAACATAATTTGGTTTTCTGAATCTATGTGTGTCCTTCTCTTGGAGATTATTTCATGAGTATCAATTTTTAGGTAACACCTATAAGTGACGTCATAGGATGTCGGCCTTTCGGTTGCTTTCTTACTTCAAGTTGGGTGATTATCTCTTGGTCCTTCTATGGTGGTGCCAACGGCACAGTTCTGTGCTTTTTCATGGCTAATATTCCATTGTGTACATGGGCGACTTCTTCTTGGTGCATTTTTCTGTTGATGGACATTTTGGTTTCTTCCAGGTCCTGGCTATGGTACATTTTGCTGCAGTGCGGGATTGCCCGCCTGTGTCTTTTTGATTCTGGTCTACTCCAGTGATAGTCCCATGAGTGGGCCTACCACATCACATGGTAGCTCCATTATTACCCTTAAACGCACCTCCATTCTGCTCTCACTACTGGCTCTTACCAGGTTACATCCCACCGGCAGCTAAAGGGTACGCAGTTCTCTAAAACCCCTTCAGCCTTTATTGTTTGTAGACATTTTTTACTGATGATCATTCTGACGGCTGTGAGGTGAACGTTTGTGTACACTGGATTTGCATGGCTTTATTAATTCCTGCTGTTCAGCCTTTTTCCATTCCCGTTTTTTTAAGAAAAAAGAAATAAAGAAAAAGAAACAGAAGACAAATGTGCATAAATTATGCCTCTTGAAACTGTCGGTTTGAAATATGGACGCCTTTTGAATTTTTTGGTCGACATACGACCCCAGGATTGGTTTTCCGGGCAGGTGTGATTTACAGGCCTGCAATTATTTTGAATATCAACTGACCATTGATGCTGGGATGAAAGCTGCTGTTGTGTGAAACGCCCACAAGTTGGCAGCAGTTCTGCTTTACCAAATCTGGTGACTAGGGCAACAGAGCCTCAATGGAAGTCGTGTTCTAGGTTGTAATTTAGAATGGAATGTGCCAGGAAAAAGCCCCTTAAGTAGATGTCTCCCTACTTCTTGTTCATTTTTTTAAATTTAATTTTTATGTTTACCACAGCAAGTTTGATTACAAAGTTTGGCTTGTTCTAGGTGTGCAAGATGTGGTTCTTTGACACATACACATATGTCTTTTCTTCCTGGAATCCTTTTCCCATGTACGTTATGACAGAACGTTGAGTAGTCTTCTCTTGGTATTCCGTAGGTCTTTGGTGATTATATATTTCCCCTGTGTTTGTATACGTCTGTTAACCCTGATATGCTAATGTATCCAATCCTCACAAATTTCCATTGGGGAACCATAAGTTTGTTTAATGAATCTGTGGTTGGCCTTCTCTGTGGAAATATCTTCACTGGTATGAATTTATAGGTAATACCTATAAGTGATATCATAGGATATGTGTCTTTCTCTTTCTGACATACTACAAGTTGTGTGATTACCTCTAGACTCATCTACGGTGCTGCAAATGGCATCGTGTTCTTTATTTCCTTGGCTAATACTCTGTCTGTACATGTACCAGTTCTTCTTTGTCCACTCATCTGTTGATGGACTTTTTGGTTGCTTCCATGACTTGGCTATTGTAATGCTGCGGCAATGCACATTTGCCTGCCTGTGTCTTTCCAATTCTGTCTTCTTAGGTTATAGGCCCAGGAGTGGGCCTGCTGGATCATATGGTAGCAAAATGTTTACCTTGTAAAGGCACCTCCATTCTGTTCTCATTAGTGGCTCTTACCAGGTCACGTCCCACTTAACGTTGAGGGTATGCACTTCTGCACAACACCTTCAGCATTTATTGTTTGTAGTTTTTTTGCTGAGGTTTATTCTGACTAGTGTGAGCTGGTCCATGTTTGTGGTTGGATTTGCCTGCGTCTCATAATCCATTGAAATTGAGCTTTCTGGCATGTCCTTTTTGTCTTCAAGCTGTGCGTACAGCTTACCTCTTCAAACAGTTTTCTTGAAGTATGTGTGACATTTAGAAAGATTTTGGCCATTACGCCCCTCAAGACGTTTTGAGGGCAGGTTTCATTTACAGCCCTCCAGTACTGGTGCATATGAAGTGACCCTTAGCACAGTTTTTAAAGCTGCTGTTGCAGGTCACGGACAGAGGGTGGCAGCATTTCTGCTTTTCCCAAACTTTTAACTAGGGAAACAGACTACCTTGCAGTGGTATTCCTCGGTTATAAATTAGAGTGGAATGTGCCTGGATAAACCCCGAAAAGCTGATGTTTCTTTACTTATGTTTGTTTTCTACATTGAATTTATATTTTTTTTATTGGAGTCATATTCCATTGTGTACATGGACCACTTTTTCTTTGTGCATTCCTCTGTTGATGGACATTTTCACAGCTTCCAAGTGTTGGCTATGATAAATATTGCTGGAGTGTAGGATTGCCAGTCTGTGTTTTTTTTTTTATTTTTTGCGGTACGTGGGCCACTCACTGCCATGGCTACTCCCATTGCAGAGCACAGGCTGTGGACGCACAGGCCCAGCAGCCATAGCTCACGGGACCAGCCGCTCCGCGGCGTGTGTGATTTTCCCGAACCAGGGCATGAACCCGTGTCCCCTTCTTCGGTGGAAGACCGTCAACCACTGTGCCACTAGTGAAGTCCAGCCTGTGTCTTTTTGATTCTCATCCTCTCAGTCGATAGGCCCAGCAGTGGGCATGCTTGATTGAATGGTAGCTCAGTATTTACCTTTTCAAGGCACCTCCTTTGTGTTTTCCTTACTGGCTCTTACCATGTCCCACATTGAACCAAGGCTAGGCATTTCTCCACAACCCCTTCAGCATTTATTGTTTGCAGAATTTTTGCTGATGGCCATTCTGACTGGTGTGAGCTGATAGGACTTTTGTAATTTGGATTTGCATGTCTTTAATTCTTTCTAAGGTTCATTTTCCCACACCTTTTAAAATTTCTGTTAAAGAAAAAATGAAAAAAATGGAGAATACAATTAACGTCCTGAAATTGTCTTCTTGAAAGGTTGCCCTCAAAATTGATGTTTTGGTCAATATTCGCCCCCAGGACTGTTTTTGAGGGCAGGTGTCATTCACAGGCCTGTAATGAGTGTGAATATTTAGTGACCATTAGCACTGCGTTTAAAGCTGCTGTTGTGGTAAACGGCCACTAGGCGGCAGCATTTCTCCATTCCCAAATCTGGTTACTAGGGCAGCAGAGCCCTTCTGGAATCCCTGTTCCTAAGTTGTAAATTGAAATGGAATGTGCCAGGAGAAACCCCCATAAGTTTATGTTACATTATTTCCTGTTTGTTGTTTTAGTTTTTTTTTAATTGGGGTAATGATTAGAATATTGTTTGTGCTAGGTGTAGACAATCTGGTTCATTTGTGCATAACATATATATATCTATCTATATCTATATCTATATATATTCATGTACAGATCCACTTCCCATGTAAATTATGGCAGAGTGTTCCATAGACCTCCCTTACTATACGGTCGGTCTTTTGATATATGTATTTATTAGGTATTTGTACACGTATGGTAACCCTAATCTCTAATTTTTCCATTCCCCCCACCTTTCCTTTTAGACAAGCATAGTTTGTTTTCTAAGTGTGTGAGTGTCTTTCTCTGTGCAAATAAGTTCATTTGTGTCAGTTGTTCGATAACGCCTATAAGTGATATCATAGGATATGTCTTTTGCTTTCCGACTTACCTCATGTTCTGTGATTATCTCTAGGCTCAACTATGGTGCCTCAAAGAGCAGTGTTTCATTGTTTTTCATGGCTAATATTCTATTGTGTACATGAACCACTTCTTCTTTTTCAACTGATATGGTGATGGACATTTTGGTTGCTTCCGTGTCTTGGCTATTGTGAAAATTCCTGCAGTGCAGCTGTTGAAGCCTGTGCCTTCTCGACTCTGGACTTGTCAGGTGAGAGTCTCAGCGGTGGACCTGCTGAACGGAATGGTGGCTCAATTTTTACTTTTAAACGCAGCTCCTTTCTATTCTCATTATTGGCTGTCACCACTTTACATCTCACCAGCAGCTAGAGGGTACACAGTTCTCTAAAACCCCTTCAGCATGTAATGTTTGTAGACTTTTAGTTGATGGTAGTTGACATGTGTGAGTTGAAACCTTTTTGGAGGTTAGATCTGCATGAGTGTAATAATTACTGATGTGGAGCTTTTATCCATTTTCCTCTTTTTTGAAAGTGAGTGAGTAAAACTTAGCCCTCCATACAATCTCCTTGAAAAATTTGAGAGTTTTGAAACTTTTTGGCCATTCCCTACCTCCGCACAATTTTTTAGGGCAGGTGTCCTTTACAGCCCTGAATCCTTGTGAATGTTAAGTGACCATTAGCTGTGGGTTTAAAGCCGCTCTTGTGGGAAACGGCCACGAGGTGGCAGCATTTCTTCATGTCCAACTCTGGGTTTTTGGGCATCAGAGCTTTCCTGGCAATCGTGTTAGTAAGCTGCGAATTAGAGTGGAATGTGCCAGCGCAAACACCCAAGGGCTTATATCTCCTAAATTGTTGTTTGTTATTTAAATTTAATTTTTTAAATTATCAGAGCAAATTTGATCAAAATGTAGATTCTCCTAGGTGTACAGTTTCTGGTTCATCCTATCAGTGTATCTGTCTATTCCTCTTTGGATCCTTTCCCGTGTATGTTATTATAGAGTGTTGAGTAGACCGCTCTTCGTATTCCCTAGGTATTTTGTGATTATATATTTCCTATGTATTAGTATATGTCTGTTAACCCCCATATCCTAATTCATACAATCCTTACACCTTTCCATTTGGTTAAACATAATTTGGTGTTCTGAATTTATGTGTGTCCTTCTCTTGGGGATTATTTCATGAGTATCAATTTTTAGGTAACACCTATAAGTGACGTCATAGGATGTCGGCCTTTCGGTTGCTTTCTTACTTCAAGTTGGGTGATTATCTCTTGGTCCTTCTATGGTGGTGCCAACGGCACAGTTCTGTGCTTTTTCATGGCTAATATTCCATTGTGTACATGGGCGACTTCTTCTTGGTGCATTTTTCTGTTGATGGACATTTTGGTTTCTTCCAGGTCCTGGCTATGGTACATTTTGCTGCAGTGCGGGATTGCCCGCCTGTGTCTTTTTGATTCTGGTCTACACCAGTGATAGTCCCATGAGTGGGCCTACCACATCACATGGTAGCTCCATTATTACCCTTAAACGCACCTCCATTCTGCTCTCACTACTGGCTCTTACCAGGTTACATCCCACCGGCAGCTAAAGGGTACGCAGTTCTCTAAAACCCCTTCAGCCTTTATTGTTTGTAGACATTTTTTACTGATGATCATTCTGACGGCTGTGAGGTGAACGTTTGTGTACACTGGATTTGCATGGCTTTATTAATTCCTGCTGTTCAGCCTTTTTCCATTCCCGTTTTTTTAAGAAAAAAGAAATAAAGAAAAAGAAACAGAAGACAAATGTGCATAAATTATGCCTCTTGAAACTGTCGGTTTGAAATATGGACGCCTTTTGAATTTTTTGGTCGACATACGACCCCAGGATTGGTTTTCCGGGCAGGTGTGATTTACAGGCCTGCAAGTATTTTGAATATCAACTGACCATTGATGCTGGGATGAAAGCTGCTGTTGTGTGAAACGCCCACAAGGTGGCAGCAGTTCTGCTTTACCAAATCTGGTGACTAGGGCAACAGAGCCTCAATGGAAGTCGTGTTCTAGGTTGTAATTTAGAATGGAATGTGCCAGGAAAAAGCCCCTTAAGTAGATGTCTCCCTACTTCTTGTTCATTTTTTTAAATTTAATTTTTATGTTTACCACAGCAAGTTTGATTACAAAGTTTGGCTTGTTCTAGGTGTGCAAGATGTGGTTCTTTGACACATACACATATGTCTTTTCTTCCTGGAATCCTTTTCCCATGTACGTTATGACAGAACGTTGAGTAGTCTTCTCTTGGTATTCCGTAGGTCTTTGGTGATTATATATTTCCCCTGTGTTTGTATACGTCTGTTAACCCTGATATGCTAATGTATCCAATCCTCACAAATTTCCATTGGGGAACCATAAGTTTGTTTAATGAATCTGTGGTTGGCCTTCTCTGTGGAAATATCTTCACTGGTATGAATTTATAGGTAATACCTATAAGTGATATCATAGGATATGTGTCTTTCTCTTTCTGACATACTACAAGTTGTGTGATTACCTCTAGACTCATCTACGGTGCTGCAAATGGCATCGTGTTCTTTATTTCCTTGGCTAATACTCTGTCTGTACATGTACCAGTTCTTCTTTGTCCACTCATCTGTTGATGGACTTTTTGGTTGCTTCCATGACTTGGCTATTGTAATGCTGCGGCAATGCACATTTGCCTGCCTGTGTCTTTCCAATTCTGTCTTCTTAGGTTATAGGCCCAGGAGTGGGCCTGCTGGATCATATGGTAGCAAAATGTTTACCTTGTAAAGGCACCTCCATTCTGTTCTCATTAGTGGCTCTTACCAGGTCACGTCCCACTTAACGTTGAGGGTATGCACTTCTGCACAACACCTTCAGCATTTATTGTTTGTAGTTTTTTTGCTGAGGTTTATTCTGACTAGTGTGAGCTGGTCCATGTTTGTGGTTGGATTTGCCTGCGTCTCATAATCCATTGAAATTGAGCTTTCTGGCATGTCCTTTTTGTCTTCAAGCTGTGCGTACAGCTTACCTCTTCAAACTGTTTTCTTGAAGTATGTGTGACATTTAGAAAGATTTTGGCCATTACGCCCCTCAAGACGTTTTGAGGGCAGGTTTCATTTACAGCCCTCCAGTACTGGTGCATATGAAGTGACCCTTAGCACAGCTTTTAAAGCTACTGTTGCAGGTCACGGACAGAGGGTGGCAGCATTTCTGCTTTTCCCAAACTTTTAACTAGGGAAACAGACTACCTTGCAGTGGTATTCCTCGGTTATAAATTAGAGTGGAATGTGCCTGGATAAACCCCGAAAAGCTGATGTTTCTTTACTTATGTTTGTTTTCTACATTGAATTTATATTTTTTTATTGGAGTCATATTCCATTGTGTACATGGACCACTTTTTCTTTGTGCATTCCTCTGTTGATGGACATTTTCATAGCTTCCAAGTGTTGGCTATGATAAATATTGCTGGAGTGTAGGATTGCCAGTCTGTGTTTTTTTTTTTTATTTTTTGCGGTACGTGGGCCACTCACTGCCATGGCTACTCCCATTGCAGAGCACAGGCTCTGGACGCACAGGCCCAGCAGCCATAGCTCACGGGACCAGCCGCTCCGCGGCGTGTGTGATTTTCCCGAACCAGGGCATGAACCCGTGTCCCCTTCTTCGGTGGAAGACCGTCAACCACTGTGCCACTCGTGAAGTCCAGCCTGTGTCTTTTTGATTCTCATCCTCTCAGTCGATAGGCCCAGCAGTGGGCATGCTTGATTGAATGGTAGCTCAGTATTTACCTTTTCAAGGCACCTCCTTTGTGTTTTCCTTACTGGCTCTTACCATGTCCCACATTGAACCAAGGCTAGGCATTTCTCCACAACCCCTTCAGCATTTATTGTTTGCAGAATTTTTGCTGATGGCCATTCTGACTGGTGTGAGCTGATAGGACTTTTGTAATTTGGATTTGCATGTCTTTAATTCTTTCTAAGGTTCATTTTCCCACACCTTTTAAAATTTCTGTTAAAGAAAAAATGAAAAAAATGGAGAATACAATTAACGTCCTGAAATTGTCTTCTTGAAAGGTTGCCCTCAAAATTGATGTTTTGGTCAATATTCGCCCCCAGGACTGTTTTTGAGGGCAGGTGTCATTCACAGGCCTGTAATGAGTGTGAATATTTAGTGACCATTAGCACTGCGTTTAAAGCTGCTGTTGTGGTAAACGGCCACTAGGCGGCAGCATTTCTCCATTCCCAAATCTGGTTACTAGGGCAGCAGAGCCCTTCTGGAATCCCTGTTCCTAAGTTGTAAATTGAAATGGAATGTGCCAGGAGAAACCCCCATAAGTTTATGTTACATTATTTCCTGTTTGTTGTTTTAGTTTTTTTTTAATTGGGGTAATGATTAGAATATTGTTTGTGCTAGGTGTAGACAATCTGGTTCATTTGTGCATAACATATCTATCTATATCTATATCTATATCTATATATATTCATGTACAGATCCACTTCCCATGTAAATTATGGCAGAGTGTTCCATAGACCTCCCTTACTATACGGTCGGTCTTTTGATATATGTATTTATTAGGTATTTGTACACGTATGGTAACCCTAATCTCTAATTTTTCCATTCCCCCCACCTTTCCTTTTAGACAAGCATAGTTTGTTTTCTAAGTGTGTGAGTGTCTTTCTCTGTGCAAATAAGTTCATTTGTGTCAGTTGTTCGATAACGCCTATAAGTGATATCATAGGATATGTCTTTTGCTTTCCGACTTACCTCATGTTCTGTGATTATCTCTAGGCTCAACTATGGTGCCTCAAAGAGCAGTGTTTCATTGTTTTTCATGGCTAATATTCTATTGTGTACATGAACCACTTCTTCTTTTTCAACTGATATGGTGATGGACATTTTGGTTGCTTCCGTGTCTTGGCTATTGTGAAAATTCCTGCAGTGCAGCTGTTGAAGCCTGTGCCTTCTCGACTCTGGACTTGTCAGGTGAGAGTCTCAGCGGTGGACCTGCTGAACGGAATGGTGGCTCAATTTTTACTTTTAAACGCAGCTCCTTTCTATTCTCATTATTGGCTGTCACCACTTTACATCTCACCAGCAGCTAGAGGGTACACAGTTCTCTAAAACCCCTTCAGCATGTAATGTTTGTAGACTTTTAGTTGATGGTAGTTGACATGTGTGAGTTGAAACCTTTTTGGAGGTTAGATCTGCATGAGTGTAATAATTACTGATGTGGAGCTTTTATCCATTTTCCTCTTTTTTGAAAGTGAGTGAGTAAAACTTAGCCCTCCATACAATCTCCTTGAAAAATTTGAGAGTTTTGAAACTTTTTGGCCATTCCCTACCTCCGCACAATTTTTTAGGGCAGGTGTCCTTTACAGCCCTGAATCCTTGTGAATGTTAAGTGACCATTAGCTGTGGGTTTAAAGCCGCTCTTGTGGGAAACGGCCACGAGGTGGCAGCATTTCTTCATGTCCAACTCTGGGTTTTTGGGCAACAGAGCTTTCCTGGCAATCGTGTTAGTAAGCTGCGAATTAGAGTGGAATGTGCCAGCGCAAACACCCAAGGGCTTATATCTCCTAAATTGTTGTTTGTTATTTAAATTTAATTTTTTAAATTATCAGAGCAAATTTGATCAAAATGTAGATTCTCCTAGGTGTACAGTTTCTGGTTCATCCTATCAGTGTATCTGTCTATTCCTCTTTGGATCCTTTCCCGTGTATGTTATTATAGAGTGTTGAGTAGACCGCTCTTCGTATTCCCTAGGTATTTTGTGATTATATATTTCCTATGTATTAGTATATGTCTGTTAACCCCCATATCCTAATTCATACAATCCTTACACCATTCCATTTGGTTAAACATAATTTGGTTTTCTGAATCTATGTGTGTCCTTCTCTTGGAGATTATTTCATGAGTATCAATTTTTAGGTAACACCTATAAGTGACGTCATAGGATGTCGGCCTTTCGGTTGCTTTCTTACTTCAAGTTGGGTGATTATCTCTTGGTCCTTCTATGGTGGTGCCAACGGCACAGTTCTGTGCTTTTTCATGGCTAATATTCCATTGTGTACATGGGCGACTTCTTCTTGGTGCATTTTTCTGTTGATGGACATTTTGGTTTCTTCCAGGTCCTGGCTATGGTACATTTTGCTGCAGTGCGGGATTGCCCGCCTGTGTCTTTTTGATTCTGGTCTACACCAGTGATAGTCCCATGAGTGGGCCTACCACATCACATGGTAGCTCCATTATTACCCTTAAACGCACCTCCATTCTGCTCTCACTACTGGCTCTTACCAGGTTACATCCCACCGGCAGCTAAAGGGTACGCAGTTCTCTAAAACCCCTTCAGCCTTTATTGTTTGTAGACATTTTTTACTGATGATCATTCTGACGGCTGTGAGGTGAACGTTTGTGTACACTGGATTTGCATGGCTTTATTAATTCCTGCTGTTCAGCCTTTTTCCATTCCCGTTTTTTTAAGAAAAAAGAAATAAAGAAAAAGAAACAGAAGACAAATGTGCATAAATTATGCCTCTTGAAACTGTCGGTTTGAAATATGGACGCCTTTTGAAATTTTTGGTCGACATACGACCCCAGGATTGGTTTTCCGGGCAGGTGTGATTTACAGGCCTGCAAGTATTTTGAATATCAACTGACCATTGATGCTGGGATGAAAGCTGCTGTTGTGTGAAACGCCCACAAGGTGGCAGCAGTTCTGCTTTACCAAATCTGGTGACTAGGGCAACAGAGCCTCAATGGAAGTCGTGTTCTAGGTTGTAATTTAGAATGGAATGTGCCAGGAAAAAGCCCCTTAAGTAGATGTCTCCCTACTTCTTGTTCATTTTTTTAAATTTAATTTTTATGTTTACCACAGCAAGTTTGATTACAAAGTTTGGCTTGTTCTAGGTGTGCAAGATGTGGTTCTTTGACACATACACATATGTCTTTTCTTCCTGGAATCCTTTTCCCATGTACGTTATGACAGAACGTTGAGTAGTCTTCTCTTGGTATTCCGTAGGTCTTTGGTGATTATATATTTCCCCTGTGTTTGTATACGTCTGTTAACCCTGATATGCTAATGTATCCAATCCTCACAAATTTCCATTGGGGAACCATAAGTTTGTTTAATGAATCTGTGGTTGGCCTTCTCTGTGGAAATATCTTCACTGGTATGAATTTATAGGTAATACCTATAAGTGATATCATAGGATATGTGTCTTTCTCTTTCTGACATACTACAAGTTGTGTGATTACCTCTAGACTCATCTACGGTGCTGCAAATGGCATCGTGTTCTTTATTTCCTTGGCTAATACTCTGTCTGTACATGTACCAGTTCTTCTTTGTCCACTCATCTGTTGATGGACTTTTTGGTTGCTTCCATGACTTGGCTATTGTAATGCTGCGGCAATGCACATTTGCCTGCCTGTGTCTTTCCAATTCTGTCTTCTTAGGTTATAGGCCCAGGAGTGGGCCTGCTGGATCATATGGTAGCAAAATGTTTACCTTGTAAAGGCACCTCCATTCTGTTCTCATTAGTGGCTCTTACCAGGTCACGTCCCACTTAACGTTGAGGGTATGCACTTCTGCACAACACCTTCAGCATTTATTGTTTGTAGTTTTTTTGCTGAGGTTTATTCTGACTAGTGTGAGCTGGTCCATGTTTGTGGTTGGATTTGCCTGCATCTCATAATCCATTGAAATTGAGCTTTCTGGCATGTCCTTTTTGTCTTCAAGCTGTGCGTACAGCTCACCTCTTCAAACAGTTTTCTTGAAGTATGTGTGACATTTAGAAAGATTTTGGCCATTACGCCCCTCAAGACGTTTTGAGGGCAGGTTTCATTTACAGCCCTCCAGTACTGGTGCATATGAAGTGACCCTTAGCACAGTTTTTAAAGCTGCTGTTGCAGGTCACGGACAGAGGGTGGCAGCATTTCTGCTTTTCCCAAACTTTTAACTAGGGAAACAGACTACCTTGCAGTGGTATTCCTCGGTTATAAATTAGAGTGGAATGTGCCTGGATAAACCCCGAAAAGCTGATGTTTCTTTACTTATGTTTGTTTTCTACATTGAGTTTATATTTTTTTATTGGAGTCATATTCCATTGTGTACATGGACCACTTTTTCTTTGTGCATTCCTCTGTTGATGGACATTTTCATAGCTTCCAAGTGTTGGCTATGATAAATATTGCTGGAGTGTAGGATTGCCAGTCTGTGTTTTTTTTTTTATTTTTTGCGGTACGTGGGCCACTCACTGCCATGGCTACTCCCATTGCAGAGCACAGGCTCTGGACGCACAGGCCCAGCAGCCATAGCTCACGGGACCAGCCGCTCCACGGCGTGTGTGATTTTCCCGAACCAGGGCATGAACCCGTGTCCCCTTCTTCGGTGGAAGACCGTCAACCACTGTGCCACTCGTGAAGTCCAGCCTGTGTCTTTTTGATTCTCATCCTCTCAGTCGATAGGCCCAGCAGTGGGCATGCTTGATTGAATGGTAGCTCAGTATTTACCTTTTCAAGGCACCTCCTTTGTGTTTTCCTTACTGGCTCTTACCATGTCCCACATTGAACCAAGGCTAGGCATTTCTCCACAACCCCTTCAGCATTTATTGTTTGCAGAATTTTTGCTGATGGCCATTCTGACTGGTGTGAGCTGATAGGACTTTTGTAATTTGGATTTGCATGTCTTTAATTCTTTCTAAGGTTCATTTTCCCACACCTTTTAAAATTTCTGTTAAAGAAAAAATGAAAAAAATGGAGAATACAATTAACGTCCTGAAATTGTCTTCTTGAAAGGTTGCCCTCAAAATTGATGTTTTGGTCAATATTCGCCCCCAGGACTGTTTTTGAGGGCAGGTGTCATTCACAGGCCTGTAATGAGTGTGAATATTTAGTGACCATTAGCACTGCGTTTAAAGCTGCTGTTGTGGTAAACGGCCACTAGGCGGCAGCATTTCTCCATTCCCAAATCTGGTTACTAGGGCAGCAGAGCCCTTCTGGAATCCCTGTTCCTAAGTTGTAAATTGAAATGGAATGTGCCAGGAGAAACCCCCATAAGTTTATGTTACATTATTTCCTGTTTGTTGTTTTAGTTTTTTTTAATTGGGGTAATGATTAGAATATTGTTTGTGCTAGGTGTAGACAATCTGGTTCATTTGTGCATAACATATATATATCTATCTATATCTATATCTATATCTATATCTATATATATTCATGTACAGATCCACTTCCCATGTAAATTATGGCAGAGTGTTCCATAGACCTCCCTTACTATACGGTCGGTCTTTTGATATATGTATTTATTAGGTATTTGTACACGTATGGTAACCCTAATCTCTAATTTTTCCATTCCCCCCACCTTTCCTTTTAGACAAGCATAGTTTGTTTTCTAAGTGTGTGAGTGTCTTTCTCTGTGCAAATAAGTTCATTTGTGTCAGTTGTTCGATAACGCCTATAAGTGATATCATAGGATATGTCTTTTGCTTTCCGACTTACCTCATGTTCTGTGATTATCTCTAGGCTCAACTATGGTGCCTCAAAGAGCAGTGTTTCATTGTTTTTCATGGCTAATATTCTATTGTGTACATGAACCACTTCTTCTTTTTCAACTGATATGGTGATGGACATTTTGGTTGCTTCCGTGTCTTGGCTATTGTGAAAATTCCTGCAGTGCAGCTGTTGAAGCCTGTGCCTTCTCGACTCTGGACTTGTCAGGTGAGAGTCTCAGCGGTGGACCTGCTGAACGGAATGGTGGCTCAATTTTTACTTTTAAACGCAGCTCCTTTCTATTCTCATTATTGGCTGTCACCACTTTACATCTCACCAGCAGCTAGAGGGTACACAGTTCTCTAAAACCCCTTCAGCATGTAATGTTTGTAGACTTTTAGTTGATGGTAGTTGACATGTGTGAGTTGAAACCTTTTTGGAGGTTAGATCTGCATGAGTGTAATAATTACTGATGTGGAGCTTTTATCCATTTTCCTCTTTTTTGAAAGTGAGTGAGTAAAACTTAGCCCTCCATACAATCTCCTTGAAAAATTTGAGAGTTTTGAAACTTTTTGGCCATTCCCTACCTCCGCACAATTTTTTAGGGCAGGTGTCCTTTACAGCCCTGAATCCTTGTGAATGTTAAGTGACCATTAGCTGTGGGTTTAAAGCCGCTCTTGTGGGAAACGGCCACGAGGTGGCAGCATTTCTTCATGTCCAACTCTGGGTTTTTGGGCAACAGAGCTTTCCTGGCAATCGTGTTAGTAAGCTGCGAATTAGAGTGGAATGTGCCAGCGCAAACACCCAAGGGCTTATATCTCCTAAATTGTTGTTTGTTATTTAAATTTAATTTTTTAAATTATCAGAGCAAATTTGATCAAAATGTAGATTCTCCTAGGTGTACAGTTTCTGGTTCATCCTATCAGTGTATCTGTCTATTCCTCTTTGGATCCTTTCCCGTGTATGTTATTATAGAGTGTTGAGTAGACCGCTCTTCGTATTCCCTAGGTATTTTGTGATTATATATTTCCTATGTATTAGTATATGTCTGTTAACCCCCATATCCTAATTCATACAATCCTTACACCTTTCCATTTGGTTAAACATAATTTGGTGTTCTGAATTTATGTGTATCCTTCTCTTGGGGATTATTTCATGAGTATCAATTTTTAGGTACCACCTATAAGTGACGTCATAGGATGTCGGCCTTTCGGTTGCTTTCTTACTTCAAGTTGGGTGATTATCTCTTGGTCCTTCTATGGTGGTGCCAACGGCACAGTTCTGTGCTTTTTCATGGCTAATATTCCATTGTGTACATGGGCGACTTCTTCTTGGTGCATTTTTCTGTTGATGGACATTTTGGTTTCTTCCAGGTCCTGGCTATGGTACATTTTGCTGCAGTGCGGGATTGCCCGCCTGTGTCTTTTTGATTCTGGTCTACACCAGTGATAGTCCCATGAGTGGGCCTACCACATCACATGGTAGCTCCATTATTACCCTTAAACGCACCTCCATTCTGCTCTCACTACTGGCTCTTACCAGGTTACATCCCACCGGCAGCTAAAGGGTACGCAGTTCTCTAAAACCCCTTCAGCCTTTATTGTTTGTAGACATTTTTTACTGATGATCATTCTGACGGCTGTGAGGTGAACGTTTGTGTACACTGGATTTGCATGGCTTTATTAATTCCTGCTGTTCAGCCTTTTTCCATTCCCGTTTTTTTAAGAAAAAAGAAATAAAGAAAAAGAAACAGAAGACAAATGTGCATAAATTATGCCTCTTGAAACTGTCGGTTTGAAATATGGACGCCTTTTGAATTTTTTGGTCGACATACGACCCCAGGATTGGTTTTCCGGGCAGGTGTGATTTACAGGCCTGCAAGTATTTTGAATATCAACTGACAATTGATGCTGGGATGAAAGCTGCTGTTGTGTGAAACGCCCACAAGGTGGCAGCAGTTCTGCTTTACCAAATCTGGTGACTAGGGCAACAGAGCCTCAATGGAAGTCGTGTTCTAGGTTGTAATTTAGAATGGAATGTGCCAGGAAAAAGCCCCTTAAGTAGATGTCTCCCTACTTCTTGTTCATTTTTTTAAATTTAATTTTTATGTTTACCACAGCAAGTTTGATTACAAAGTTTGGCTTGTTCTAGGTGTGCAAGATGTGGTTCTTTGACACATACACATATGTCTTTTCTTCCTGGAATCCTTTTCCCATGTACGTTATGACAGAACGTTGAGTAGTCTTCTCTTGGTATTCCGTAGGTCTTTGGTGATTATATATTTCCCCTGTGTTTGTATACGTCTGTTAACCCTGATATGCTAATGTATCCAATCCTCACAAATTTCCATTGGGGAACCATAAGTTTGTTTAATGAATCTGTGGTTGGCCTTCTCTGTGGAAATATCTTCACTGGTATGAATTTATAGGTAATACCTATAAGTGATATCATAGGATATGTGTCTTTCTCTTTCTGACATACTACAAGTTGTGTGATTACCTCTAGACTCATCTACGGTGCTGCAAATGGCATCGTGTTCTTTATTTCCTTGGCTAATACTCTGTCTGTACATGTACCAGTTCTTCTTTGTCCACTCATCTGTTGATGGACTTTTTGGTTGCTTCCATGACTTGGCTATTGTAATGCTGCGGCAATGCACATTTGCCTGCCTGTGTCTTTCCAATTCTGTCTTCTTAGGTTATAGGCCCAGGAGTGGGCCTGCTGGATCATATGGTAGCAAAATGTTTACCTTGTAAAGGCACCTCCATTCTGTTCTCATTAGTGGCTCTTACCAGGTCACGTCCCACTTAACGTTGAGGGTATGCACTTCTGCACAACACCTTCAGCATTTATTGTTTGTAGTTTTTTTGCTGAGGTTTATTCTGACTAGTGTGAGCTGGTCCATGTTTGTGGTTGGATTTGCCTGCGTCTCATAATCCATTGAAATTGAGCTTTCTGGCATGTCCTTTTTGTCTTCAAGCTGTGCGTACAGCTCACCTCTTCAAACAGTTTTCTTGAAGTATGTGTGACATTTAGAAAGATTTTGGCCATTACGCCCCTCAAGACGTTTTGAGGGCAGGTTTCATTTACAGCCCTCCAGTACTGGTGCATATGAAGTGACCCTTAGCACAGTTTTTAAAGCTGCTGTTGCAGGTCACGGACAGAGGGTGGCAGCATTTCTGCTTTTCCCAAACTTTTAACTAGGGAAACAGACTACCTTGCAGTGGTATTCCTCGGTTATAAATTAGAGTGGAATGTGCCTGGATAAACCCCGAAAAGCTGATGTTTCTTTACTTATGTTTGTTTTCTACATTGAGTTTATATTTTTTTATTGGAGTCATATTCCATTGTGTACATGGACCACTTTTTCTTTGTGCATTCCTCTGTTGATGGACATTTTCATAGCTTCCAAGTGTTGGCTATGATAAATATTGCTGGAGTGTAGGATTGCCAGTCTGTGTTTTTTTTTTTATTTTTTGCGGTACGTGGGCCACTCACTGCCATGGCTACTCCCATTGCAGAGCACAGGCTCTGGACGCACAGGCCCAGCAGCCATAGCTCACGGGACCAGCCGCTCCGCGGCGTGTGTGATTTTCCCGAACCAGGGCATGAACCCGTGTCCCCTTCTTCGGTGGAAGACCGTCAACCACTGTGCCACTCGTGAAGTCCAGCCTGTGTCTTTTTGATTCTCATCCTCTCAGTCGATAGGCCCAGCAGTGGGCATGCTTGATTGAATGGTAGCTCAGTATTTACCTTTTCAAGGCACCTCCTTTGTGTTTTCCTTACTGGCTCTTACCATGTCCCACATTGAACCAAGGCTAGGCATTTCTCCACAACCCCTTCAGCATTTATTGTTTGCAGAATTTTTGCTGATGGCCATTCTGACTGGTGTGAGCTGATAGGACTTTTGTAATTTGGATTTGCATGTCTTTAATTCTTTCTAAGGTTCATTTTCCCACACCTTTTAAAATTTCTGTTAAAGAAAAAATGAAAAAAATGGAGAATACAATTAACGTCCTGAAATTGTCTTCTTGAAAGGTTGCCCTCAAAATTGATGTTTTGGTCAATATTCGCCCCCAGGACTGTTTTTGAGGGCAGGTGTCATTCACAGGCCTGTAATGAGTGTGAATATTTAGTGACCATTAGCACTGCGTTTAAAGCTGCTGTTGTGGTAAACGGCCACTAGGCGGCAGCATTTCTCCATTCCCAAATCTGGTTACTAGGGCAGCAGAGCCCTTCTGGAATCCCTGTTCCTAAGTTGTAAATTGAAATGGAATGTGCCAGGAGAAACCCCCATAAGTTTATGTTACATTATTTCCTGTTTGTTGTTTTAGTTTTTTTTAATTGGGGTAATGATTAGAATATTGTTTGTGCTAGGTGTAGACAATCTGGTTCATTTGTGCATAACATATATATATCTATCTATATCTATATCTATATCTATATCTATATATATTCATGTACAGATCCACTTCCCATGTAAATTATGGCAGAGTGTTCCATAGACCTCCCTTACTATACGGTCGGTCTTTTGATATATGTATTTATTAGGTATTTGTACACGTATGGTAACCCTAATCTCTAATTTTTCCATTCCCCCCACCTTTCCTTTTAGACAAGCATAGTTTGTTTTCTAAGTGTGTGAGTGTCTTTCTCTGTGCAAATAAGTTCATTTGTGTCAGTTGTTCGATAACGCCTATAAGTGATATCATAGGATATGTCTTTTGCTTTCCGACTTACCTCATGTTCTGTGATTATCTCTAGGCTCAACTATGGTGCCTCAAAGAGCAGTGTTTCATTGTTTTTCATGGCTAATATTCTATTGTGTACATGAACCACTTCTTCTTTTTCAACTGATATGGTGATGGACATTTTGGTTGCTTCCGTGTCTTGGCTATTGTGAAAATTCCTGCAGTGCAGCTGTTGAAGCCTGTGCCTTCTCGACTCTGGACTTGTCAGGTGAGAGTCTCAGCGGTGGACCTGCTGAACGGAATGGTGGCTCAATTTTTACTTTTAAACGCAGCTCCTTTCTATTCTCATTATTGGCTGTCACCACTTTACATCTCACCAGCAGCTAGAGGGTACACAGTTCTCTAAAACCCCTTCAGCATGTAATGTTTGTAGACTTTTAGTTGATGGTAGTTGACATGTGTGAGTTGAAACCTTTTTGGAGGTTAGATCTGCATGAGTGTAATAATTACTGATGTGGAGCTTTTATCCATTTTCCTCTTTTTTGAAAGTGAGTGAGTAAAACTTAGCCCTCCATACAATCTCCTTGAAAAATTTGAGAGTTTTGAAACTTTTTGGCCATTCCCTACCTCCGCACAATTTTTTAGGGCAGGTGTCCTTTACAGCCCTGAATCCTTGTGAATGTTAAGTGACCATTAGCTGTGGGTTTAAAGCCGCTCTTGTGGGAAACGGCCACGAGGCGGCAGCCTTTCTTCATTTCCAACTCTGGGTTTTTGGGCCACAGAGCTTTCCTGGCAATCGTGTTAGTAAGCTGCGAATTAGAGTGGAATGTGCCAGCGCAAACACCCAAGGGCTTATATCTCCTAAATTGTTGTTTGTTATTTAAATTTAATTTTTTAAATTATCAGAGCAAATTTGATCAAAATGTAGATTCTCCTAGGTGTACAGTTTCTGGTTCATCCTATCAGTGTATCTGTCTATTCCTGTTTGGATCCTTTCCCGTGTATGTTATTATAGAGTGTTGAGTAGACCGCTCTTCGTATTCCCTAGGTATTTTGTGATTATATATTTCCTATGTATTAGTATATGTCTGTTAACCCCCATATCCTAATTCATACAATCCTTACACCATTCCATTTGGTTAAACATAATTTGGTTTTCTGAATCTATGTGTGTCCTTCTCTTGGAGATTATTTCATGAGTATCAATTTTTAGGTAACACCTATAAGTGACGTCATAGGATGTCGGCCTTTCGGTTGCTTTCTTACTTCAAGTTGGGTGATTATCTCTTGGTCCTTCTATGGTGGTGCCAACGGCACAGTTCTGTGCTTTTTCATGGCTAATATTCCATTGTGTACATGGGCGACTTCTTCTTGGTGCATTTTTCTGTTGATGGACATTTTGGTTTCTTCCAGGTCCTGGCTATGGTACATTTTGCTGCAGTGCGTGATTGCCCGCCTGTGTCTTTTTGATTCTGGTCTACACCAGTGATAGTCCCATGAGTGGGCCTACCACATCACATGGTAGCTCCATTATTACCCTTAAACGCACCTCCATTCTGCTCTCACTACTGGCTCTTACCAGGTTACATCCCACCGGCAGCTAAAGGGTACGCAGTTCTCTAAAACCCCTTCAGCCTTTATTGTTTGTAGACATTTTTTACTGATGATCATTCTGACGGCTGTGAGGTGAACGTTTGTGTACACTGGATTTGCATGGCTTTATTAATTCCTGCTGTTCAGCCTTTTTCCATTCCCGTTTTTTTAAGAAAAAAGAAATAAAGAAAAAGAAACAGAAGACAAATGTGCATAAATTATGCCTCTTGAAACTGTCGGTTTGAAATATGGACGCCTTTTGAATTTTTTGGTCGACATACGACCCCAGGATTGGTTTTCCGGGCAGGTGTGATTTACAGGCCTGCAATTATTTTGAATATCAACTGACCATTGATGCTGGGATGAAAGCTGCTGTTGTGTGAAACGCCCACAAGTTGGCAGCAGTTCTGCTTTACCAAATCTGGTGACTAGGGCAACAGAGCCTCAATGGAAGTCGTGTTCTAGGTTGTAATTTAGAATGGAATGTGCCAGGAAAAAGCCCCTTAAGTAGATGTCTCCCTACTTCTTGTTCATTTTTTTAAATTTAATTTTTATGTTTACCACAGCAAGTTTGATTACAAAGTTTGGCTTGTTCTAGGTGTGCAAGATGTGGTTCTTTGACACATACACATATGTCTTTTCTTCCTGGAATCCTTTTCCCATGTACGTTATGACAGAACGTTGAGTAGTCTTCTTTTGGTATTCCGTAGGTCTTTGGTGATTATATATTTCCCCTGTGTTTGTATACGTCTGTTAACCCTGATATGCTAATGTATCCAATCCTCACAAATTTCCATTGGGGAACCATAAGTTTGTTTAATGAATCTGTGGTTGGCCTTCTCTGTGGAAATATCTTCACTGGTATGAATTTATAGGTAATACCTATAAGTGATATCATAGGATATGTGTCTTTCTCTTTCTGACATACTACAAGTTGTGTGATTACCTCTAGACTCATCTACGGTGCTGCAAATGGCATCGTGTTCTTTATTTCCTTGGCTAATACTCTGTCTGTACATGTACCAGTTCTTCTTTGTCCACTCATCTGTTGATGGACTTTTTGGTTGCTTCCATGACTTGGCTATTGTAATGCTGCGGCAATGCACATTTGCCTGCCTGTGTCTTTCCAATTCTGTCTTCTTAGGTTATAGGCCCAGGAGTGGGCCTGCTGGATCATATGGTAGCAAAATGTTTACCTTGTAAAGGCACCTCCATTCTGTTCTCATTAGTGGCTCTTACCAGGTCACGTCCCACTTAACGTTGAGGGTATGCACTTCTGCACAACACCTTCAGCATTTATTGTTTGTAGTTTTTTTGCTGAGGTTTATTCTGACTAGTGTGAGCTGGTCCATGTTTGTGGTTGGATTTGCCTGCGTCTCATAATCCATTGAAATTGAGCTTTCTGGCATGTCCTTTTTGTCTTCAAGCTGTGCGTACAGCTTACCTCTTCAAACAGTTTTCTTGAAGTATGTGTGACATTTAGAAAGATTTTGGCCATTACGCCCCTCAAGACGTTTTGAGGGCAGGTTTCATTTACAGCCCTCCAGTACTGGTGCATATGAAGTGACCCTTAGCACAGTTTTTAAAGCTGCTGTTGCAGGTCACGGACAGAGGGTGGCAGCATTTCTGCTTTTCCCAAACTTTTAACTAGGGAAACAGACTACCTTGCAGTGGTATTCCTCGGTTATAAATTAGAGTGGAATGTGCCTGGATAAACCCCGAAAAGCTGATGTTTCTTTACTTATGTTTGTTTTCTACATTGAGTTTATATTTTTTTATTGGAGTCATATTCCATTGTGTACATGGACCACTTTTTCTTTGTGCATTCCTCTGTTGATGGACATTTTCATAGCTTCCAAGTGTTGGCTATGATAAATATTGCTGGAGTGTAGGATTGCCAGTCTGTGTTTTTTTTTTTATTTTTTGCGGTACGTGGGCCACTCACTGCCATGGCTACTCCCATTGCAGAGCACAGGCTCTGGACGCACAGGCCCAGCAGCCATAGCTCACGGGACCAGCCGCTCCACGGCGTGTGTGATTTTCCCGAACCAGGGCATGAACCCGTGTCCCCTTCTTCGGTGGAAGACCGTCAACCACTGTGCCACTCGTGAAGTCCAGCCTGTGTCTTTTTGATTCTCATCCTCTCAGTCGATAGGCCCAGCAGTGGGCATGCTTGATTGAATGGTAGCTCAGTATTTACCTTTTCAAGGCACCTCCTTTGTGTTTTCCTTACTGGCTCTTACCATGTCCCACATTGAACCAAGGCTAGGCATTTCTCCACAACCCCTTCAGCATTTATTGTTTGCAGAATTTTTGCTGATGGCCATTCTGACTGGTGTGAGCTGATAGGACTTTTGTAATTTGGATTTGCATGTCTTTAATTCTTTCTAAGGTTCATTTTCCCACACCTTTTAAAATTTCTGTTAAAGAAAAAATGAAAAAAATGGAGAATACAATTAACGTCCTGAAATTGTCTTCTTGAAAGGTTGCCCTCAAAATTGATGTTTTGGTCAATATTCGCCCCCAGGACTGTTTTTGAGGGCAGGTGTCATTCACAGGCCTGTAATGAGTGTGAATATTTAGTGACCATTAGCACTGCGTTTAAAGCTGCTGTTGTGGTAAACGGCCACTAGGCGGCAGCATTTCTCCATTCCCAAATCTGGTTACTAGGGCAGCAGAGCCCTTCTGGAATCCCTGTTCCTAAGTTGTAAATTGAAATGGAATGTGCCAGGAGAAACCCCCATAAGTTTATGTTACATTATTTCCTGTTTGTTGTTTTAGTTTTTTTTAATTGGGGTAATGATTAGAATATTGTTTGTGCTAGGTGTAGACAATCTGGTTCATTTGTGCATAACATATATATATCTATCTATATCTATATCTATATCTATATATATTCATGTACAGATCCACTTCCCATGTAAATTATGGCAGAGTGTTCCATAGACCTCCCTTACTATACGGTCGGTCTTTTGATATATGTATTTATTAGGTATTTGTACACGTATGGTAACCCTAATCTCTAATTTTTCCATTCCCCCCACCTTTCCTTTTAGACAAGCATAGTTTGTTTTCTAAGTGTGTGAGTGTCTTTCTCTGTGCAAATAAGTTCATTTGTGTCAGTTGTTCGATAACGCCTATAAGTGATATCATAGGATATGTCTTTTGCTTTCCGACTTACCTCATGTTCTGTGATTATCTCTAGGCTCAACTATGGTGCCTCAAAGAGCAGTGTTTCATTGTTTTTCATGGCTAATATTCTATTGTGTACATGAACCACTTCTTCTTTTTCAACTGATATGGTGATGGACATTTTGGTTGCTTCCGTGTCTTGGCTATTGTGAAAATTCCTGCAGTGCAGCTGTTGAAGCCTGTGCCTTCTCGACTCTGGACTTGTCAGGTGAGAGTCTCAGCGGTGGGCCTGCTGAACGGAATGGTGGCTCAATTTTTACTTTTAAACGCAGCTCCTTTCTATTCTCATTATTGGCTGTCACCACTTTACATCTCACCAGCAGCTAGAGGGTACACAGTTCTCTAAAACCCCTTCAGCATGTAATGTTTGTAGACTTTTAGTTGATGGTAGTTGACATGTGTGAGTTGAAACCTTTTTGGAGGTTAGATCTGCATGAGTGTAATAATTACTGATGTGGAGCTTTTATCCATTTTCCTCTTTTTTGAAAGTGAGTGAGTAAAACTTAGCCCTCCATACAATCTCCTTGAAAAATTTGAGAGTTTTGAAACTTTTTGGCCATTCCCTACCTCCGCACAATTTTTTAGGGCAGGTGTCCTTTACAGCCCTGAATCCTTGTGAATGTTAAGTGACCATTAGCTGTGGGTTTAAAGCCGCTCTTGTGGGAAACGGCCACGAGGCGGCAGCCTTTCTTCATTTCCAACTCTGGGTTTTTGGGCCACAGAGCTTTCCTGGCAATCGTGTTAGTAAGCTGCGAATTAGAGTGGAATGTGCCAGCGCAAACACCCAAGGGCTTATATCTCCTAAATTGTTGTTTGTTATTTAAATTTAATTTTTTAAATTATCAGAGCAAATTTGATCAAAATGTAGATTCTCCTAGGTGTACAGTTTCTGGTTCATCCTATCAGTGTATCTGTCTATTCCTGTTTGGATCCTTTCCCGTGTATGTTATTATAGAGTGTTGAGTAGACCGCTCTTCGTATTCCCTAGGTATTTTGTGATTATATATTTCCTATGTATTAGTATATGTCTGTTAACCCCCATATCCTAATTCATACAATCCTTACACCTTTCCATTTGGTTAAACATAATTTGGTGTTCTGAATTTATGTGTGTCCTTCTCTTGGGGATTATTTCATGAGTATCAATTTTTAGGTAACACCTATAAGTGACGTCATAGGATGTCGGCCTTTCGGTTGCTTTCTTACTTCAAGTTGGGTGATTATCTCTTGGTCCTTCTATGGTGGTGCCAACGGCACAGTTCTGTGCTTTTTCATGGCTAATATTCCATTGTGTACATGGGCGACTTCTTCTTGGTGCATTTTTCTGTTGATGGACATTTTGGTTTCTTCCAGGTCCTGGCTATGGTACATTTTGCTGCAGTGCGGGATTGCCCACCTGTGTCTTTTTGATTCTGGTCTACTCCAGTGATAGTCCCATGAGTGGGCCTACCACATCACATGGTAGCTCCATTATTACCCTTAAACGCACCTCCATTCTGCTCTCACTACTGGCTCTTACCAGGTTACATCCCACCGGCAGCTAAAGGGTACGCAGTTCTCTAAAACCCCTTCAGCCTTTATTGTTTGTAGACATTTTTTACTGATGATCATTCTGACGGCTGTGAGGTGAACGTTTGTGTACACTGGATTTGCATGGCTTTATTAATTCCTGCTGTTCAGCCTTTTTCCATTCCCGTTTTTTTAAGAAAAAAGAAATAAAGAAAAAGAAACAGAAGACAAATGTGCATAAATTATGCCTCTTGAAACTGTCGGTTTGAAATATGGACGCCTTTTGAATTTTTTGGTCGACATACGACCCCAGGATTGGTTTTCCGGGCAGGTGTGATTTACAGGCCTGCAAGTATTTTGAATATCAACTGACCATTGATGCTGGGATGAAAGCTGCTGTTGTGTGAAATGCCCACAAGGTGGCAGCAGTTCTACTTTACCAAATCTGGTGACTAGGGCAACAGAGCCTCAATGGAAGTCGTGTTCTAGGTTGTAATTTAGAATGGAATGTGCCAGGAAAAAGCCCCTTAAGTAGATGTCTCCCTACTTCTTGTTCATTTTTTTAAATTTAATTTTTATGTTTACCACAGCAAGTTTGATTACAAAGTTTGGCTTGTTCTAGGTGTGCAGGATGTGGTTCTTTGACACATACACATATGTCTTTTCTTCCTGGAATCCTTTTCCCATGTACGTTATGACAGAACGTTGAGTAGTCTTCTCTTGGTATTCCGTAGGTCTTTGGTGATTATATATTTCCCCTGTGTTTGTATACGTCTGTTAACCCTGATATGCTAATGTATCCAATCCTCACAAATTTCCATTGGGGAACCATAATAAGTTTGTTTAATGAATCTGTGGTTGGCCTTCTCTGTGGAAATATCTTCACTGGTATGAATTTATAGGTAATACCTATAAGTGATATCATAGGATATGTGTCTTTCTCTTTCTGACATACTACAAGTTGTGTGATTACCTCTAGACTCATCTACGGTGCTGCAAATGGCATCATGTCCTTTATTTCCTTGGCTAATACTCTGTCTGTACATGTACCAGTTCTTCTTTGTCCACTCATCTGTTGATGGACTTTTTGGTTGCTTCCATGACTTGGCTATTGTAATGCTGCGGCAATGCACATTTGCCTGCCTGTGTCTTTCCAATTCTGTCTTCTTAGGTTATAGGCCCAGGAGTGGGCCTGCTGGATCATATGGTAGCAAAATGTTTACCTTGTAAAGGCACCTCCATTCTGTTCTCATTAGTGGTTC
This sequence comes from Mesoplodon mirus, assembly GCF_964341445.2. Lineage (NCBI taxonomy): Eukaryota > Metazoa > Chordata > Mammalia > Artiodactyla > Ziphiidae > Mesoplodon > Mesoplodon mirus. Next base: position 141,744,057 of record NC_138981.1, read on the forward strand.
TTACCAGGTCACGTCCCACTTAACGTTGAGGGTATGCACTTCTGCACAACACCTTCAGCATTTATTGTTTGTAGTTTTTTTGCTGAGGTTTATTCTGACTAGTGTGAGCTGGTCCATGTTTGTGGTTGGATTTGCCTGCGTCTCATAATCCATTGAAATTGAGCTTTCTGGCATGTCCTTTTTGTCTTCAAGCTGTGCGTACAGCTTACCTCTTCAAACTGTTTTCTTGAAGTATGTGTGACATTTAGAAAGATTTTGGCCATTACGCCCCTCAAGACGTTTTGAGGGCAGGTTTCATTTACAGCCCTCCAGTACTGGTGCATATGAAGTGACCCTTAGCACAGTTTTTAAAGCTACTGTTGCAGGTCACGGACAGAGGGTGGCAGCATTTCTGCTTTTCCCAAACTTTTAACTAGGGAAACAGACTACCTTGCAGTGGTATTCCTCGGTTATAAATTAGAGTGGAATGTGCCTGGATAAACCCCGAAAAGCTGATGTTTCTTTACTTATGTTTGTTTTCTACATTGAATTTATATTTTTTTTATTGGAGTCATATTCCATTGTGTACATGGACCACTTTTTCTTTGTGCATTCCTCTGTTGATGGACATTTTCATAGCTTCCAAGTGTTGGCTATGATAAATATTGCTGGAGTGTAGGATTGCCAGTCTGTGTTTTTTTTTTTATTTTTTGCGGTACGTGGGCCACTCACTGCCATGGCTACTCCCATTGCAGAGCACAGGCTCTGGACGCACAGGCCCAGCAGCCATAGCTCACGGGACCAGCCGCTCCGCGGCGTGTGTGATTTTCCCGAACCAGGGCATGAACCCGTGTCCCCTTCTTCGGTGGAAGACCGTCAACCACTGTGCCACTAGTGAAGTCCAGCCTGTGTCTTTTTGATTCTCATCCTCTCAGTCGATAGGCCCAGCAGTGGGCATGCTTGATTGAATGGTAGCTCAGTATTTACCTTTTCAAGGCACCTCCTTTGTGTTTTCCTTACTGGCTCTTACCATGTCCCACATTGAACCAAGGCTAGGCATTTCTCCACAACCCCTTCAGCATTTATTGTTTGCAGAATTTTTGCTGATGGCCATTCTGACTGGTGTGAGCTGATAGGACTTTTGTAATTTGGATTTGCATGTCTTTAATTCTTTCTAAGGTTCATTTTCCCACACCTTTTAAAATTTCTGTTAAAGAAAAAATGAAAAAAATGGAGAATACAATTAACGTCCTGAAATTGTCTTCTTGAAAGGTTGCCCTCAAAATTGATGTTTTGGTCAATATTCGCCCCCAGGACTGTTTTTGAGGGCAGGTGTCATTCACAGGCCTGTAATGAGTGTGAATATTTAGTGACCATTAGCACTGCGTTTAAAGCTGCTGTTGTGGTAAACGGCCACTAGGCGGCAGCATTTCTCCATTCCCAAATCTGGTTACTAGGGCAGCAGAGCCCTTCTGGAATCCCTGTTCCTAAGTTGTAAATTGAAATGGAATGTGCCAGGAGAAACCCCCATAAGTTTATGTTACATTATTTCCTGTTTGTTGTTTTAGTTTTTTTTTAATTGGGGTAATGATTAGAATATTGTTTGTGCTAGGTGTAGACAATCTGGTTCATTTGTGCATAACATATATATATCTATCTATATCTATATCTATATCTATATATATTCATGTACAGATCCACTTCCCATGTAAATTATGGCAGAGTGTTCCATAGACCTCCCTTACTATACGGTCGGTCTTTTGATATATGTATTTATTAGGTATTTGTACACGTATGGTAACCCTAATCTCTAATTTTTCCATTCCCCCCACCTTTCCTTTTAGACAAGCATAGTTTGTTTTCTAAGTGTGTGAGTGTCTTTCTCTGTGCAAATAAGTTCATTTGTGTCAGTTGTTCGATAACGCCTATAAGTGATATCATAGGATATGTCTTTTGCTTTCCGACTTACCTCATGTTCTGTGATTATCTCTAGGCTCAACTATGGTGCCTCAAAGAGCAGTGTTTCATTGTTTTTCATGGCTAATATTCTATTGTGTACATGAACCACTTCTTCTTTTTCAACTGATATGGTGATGGACATTTTGGTTGCTTCCGTGTCTTGGCTATTGTGAAAATTCCTGCAGTGCAGCTGTTGAAGCCTGTGCCTTCTCGACTCTGGACTTGTCAGGTGAGAGTCTCAGCGGTGGGCCTGCTGAACGGAATGGTGGCTCAATTTTTACTTTTAAACGCAGCTCCTTTCTATTCTCATTATTGGCTGTCACCACTTTACATCTCACCAGCAGCTAGAGGGTACACAGTTCTCTAAAACCCCTTCAGCATGTAATGTTTGTAGACTTTTAGTTGATGGTAGTTGACATGTGTGAGTTGAAACCTTTTTGGAGGTTAGATCTGCATGAGTGTAATAATTACTGATGTGGAGCTTTTATCCATTTTCCTCTTTTTTGAAAGTGAGTGAGTAAAACTTAGCCCTCCATACAATCTCCTTGAAAAATTTGAGAGTTTTGAAACTTTTTGGCCATTCCCTACCTCCGCACAATTTTTTAGGGCAGGTGTCCTTTACAGCCCTGAATCCTTGTGAATGTTAAGTGACCATTAGCTGTGGGTTTAAAGCCGCTCTTGTGGGAAACGGCCACGAGGCGGCAGCCTTTCTTCATTTCCAACTCTGGGTTTTTGGGCCACAGAGCTTTCCTGGCAATCGTGTTAGTAAGCTGCGAATTAGAGTGGAATGTGCCAGCGCAAACACCCAAGGGCTTATATCTCCTAAATTGTTGTTTGTTATTTAAATTTAATTTTTTAAATTATCAGAGCAAATTTGATCAAAATGTAGATTCTCCTAGGTGTACAGTTTCTGGTTCATCCTATCAGTGTATCTGTCTATTCCTGTTTGGATCCTTTCCCGTGTATGTTATTATAGAGTGTTGAGTAGACCGCTCTTCGTATTCCCTAGGTATTTTGTGATTATATATTTCCTATGTATTAGTATATGTCTGTTAACCCCCATATCCTAATTCATACAATCCTTACACCATTCCATTTGGTTAAACATAATTTGGTTTTCTGAATCTATGTGTGTCCTTCTCTTGGAGATTATTTCATGAGTATCAATTTTTAGGTAACACCTATAAGTGACGTCATAGGATGTCGGCCTTTCGGTTGCTTTCTTACTTCAAGTTGGGTGATTATCTCTTGGTCCTTCTATGGTGGTGCCAACGGCACAGTTCTGTGCTTTTTCATGGCTAATATTCCATTGTGTACATGGGCGACTTCTTCTTGGTGCATTTTTCTGTTGATGGACATTTTGGTTTCTTCCAGGTCCTGGCTATGGTACATTTTGCTGCAGTGCGTGATTGCCCGCCTGTGTCTTTTTGATTCTGGTCTACACCAGTGATAGTCCCATGAGTGGGCCTACCACATCACATGGTAGCTCCATTATTACCCTTAAACGCACCTCCATTCTGCTCTCACTACTGGCTCTTACCAGGTTACATCCCACCGGCAGCTAAAGGGTACGCAGTTCTCTAAAACCCCTTCAGCCTTTATTGTTTGTAGACATTTTTTACTGATGATCATTCTGACGGCTGTGAGGTGAACGTTTGTGTACACTGGATTTGCATGGCTTTATTAATTCCTGCTGTTCAGCCTTTTTCCATTCCCGTTTTTTTAAGAAAAAAGAAATAAAGAAAAAGAAACAGAAGACAAATGTGCATAAATTATGCCTCTTGAAACTGTCGGTTTGAAATATGGACGCCTTTTGAATTTTTTGGTCGACATACGACCCCAGGATTGGTTTTCCGGGCAGGTGTGATTTACAGGCCTGCAATTATTTTGAATATCAACTGACCATTGATGCTGGGATGAAAGCTGCTGTTGTGTGAAACGCCCACAAGTTGGCAGCAGTTCTGCTTTACCAAATCTGGTGACTAGGGCAACAGAGCCTCAATGGAAGTCGTGTTCTAGGTTGTAATTTAGAATGGAATGTGCCAGGAAAAAGCCCCTTAAGTAGATGTCTCCCTACTTCTTGTTCATTTTTTTAAATTTAATTTTTATGTTTACCACAGCAAGTTTGATTACAAAGTTTGGCTTGTTCTAGGTGTGCAAGATGTGGTTCTTTGACACATACACATATGTCTTTTCTTCCTGGAATCCTTTTCCCATGTACGTTATGACAGAACGTTGAGTAGTCTTCTCTTGGTATTCCGTAGGTCTTTGGTGATTATATATTTCCCCTGTGTTTGTATACGTCTGTTAACCCTGATATGCTAATGTATCCAATCCTCACAAATTTCCATTGGGGAACCATAAGTTTGTTTAATGAATCTGTGGTTGGCCTTCTCTGTGGAAATATCTTCACTGGTATGAATTTATAGGTAATACCTATAAGTGATATCATAGGATATGTGTCTTTCTCTTTCTGACATACTACAAGTTGTGTGATTACCTCTAGACTCATCTACGGTGCTGCAAATGGCATCGTGTTCTTTATTTCCTTGGCTAATACTCTGTCTGTACATGTACCAGTTCTTCTTTGTCCACTCATCTGTTGATGGACTTTTTGGTTGCTTCCATGACTTGGCTATTGTAATGCTGCGGCAATGCACATTTGCCTGCCTGTGTCTTTCCAATTCTGTCTTCTTAGGTTATAGGCCCAGGAGTGGGCCTGCTGGATCATATGGTAGCAAAATGTTTACCTTGTAAAGGCACCTCCATTCTGTTCTCATTAGTGGCTCTTACCAGGTCACGTCCCACTTAACGTTGAGGGTATGCACTTCTGCACAACACCTTCAGCATTTATTGTTTGTAGTTTTTTTGCTGAGGTTTATTCTGACTAGTGTGAGCTGGTCCATGTTTGTGGTTGGATTTGCCTGCGTCTCATAATCCATTGAAATTGAGCTTTCTGGCATGTCCTTTTTGTCTTCAAGCTGTGCGTACAGCTTACCTCTTCAAACAGTTTTCTTGAAGTATGTGTGACATTTAGAAAGATTTTGGCCATTACGCCCCTCAAGACGTTTTGAGGGCAGGTTTCATTTACAGCCCTCCAGTACTGGTGCATATGAAGTGACCCTTAGCACAGTTTTTAAAGCTGCTGTTGCAGGTCACGGACAGAGGGTGGCAGCATTTCTGCTTTTCCCAAACTTTTAACTAGGGAAACAGACTACCTTGCAGTGGTATTCCTCGGTTATAAATTAGAGTGGAATGTGCCTGGATAAACCCCGAAAAGCTGATGTTTCTTTACTTATGTTTGTTTTCTACATTGAGTTTATATTTTTTTATTGGAGTCATATTCCATTGTGTACATGGACCACTTTTTCTTTGTGCATTCCTCTGTTGATGGACATTTTCATAGCTTCCAAGTGTTGGCTATGATAAATATTGCTGGAGTGTAGGATTGCCAGTCTGTGTTTTTTTTTTTATTTTTTGCGGTACGTGGGCCACTCACTGCCATGGCTACTCCCATTGCAGAGCACAGGCTCTGGACGCACAGGCCCAGCAGCCATAGCTCACGGGACCAGCCGCTCCACGGCGTGTGTGATTTTCCCGAACCAGGGCATGAACCCGTGTCCCCTTCTTCGGTGGAAGACCGTCAACCACTGTGCCACTCGTGAAGTCCAGCCTGTGTCTTTTTGATTCTCATCCTCTCAGTCGATAGGCCCAGCAGTGGGCATGCTTGATTGAATGGTAGCTCAGTATTTACCTTTTCAAGGCACCTCCTTTGTGTTTTCCTTACTGGCTCTTACCATGTCCCACATTGAACCAAGGCTAGGCATTTCTCCACAACCCCTTCAGCATTTATTGTTTGCAGAATTTTTGCTGATGGCCATTCTGACTGGTGTGAGCTGATAGGACTTTTGTAATTTGGATTTGCATGTCTTTAATTCTTTCTAAGGTTCATTTTCCCACACCTTTTAAAATTTCTGTTAAAGAAAAAATGAAAAAAATGGAGAATACAATTAACGTCCTGAAATTGTCTTCTTGAAAGGTTGCCCTCAAAATTGATGTTTTGGTCAATATTCGCCCCCAGGACTGTTTTTGAGGGCAGGTGTCATTCACAGGCCTGTAATGAGTGTGAATATTTAGTGACCATTAGCACTGCGTTTAAAGCTGCTGTTGTGGTAAACGGCCACTAGGCGGCAGCATTTCTCCATTCCCAAATCTGGTTACTAGGGCAGCAGAGCCCTTCTGGAATCCCTGTTCCTAAGTTGTAAATTGAAATGGAATGTGCCAGGAGAAACCCCCATAAGTTTATGTTACATTATTTCCTGTTTGTTGTTTTAGTTTTTTTTTAATTGGGGTAATGATTAGAATATTGTTTGTGCTAGGTGTAGACAATCTGGTTCATTTGTGCATAACATATATATATCTATCTATATCTATATCTATATCTATATATATTCATGTACAGATCCACTTCCCATGTAAATTATGGCAGAGTGTTCCATAGACCTCCCTTACTATACGGTCGGTCTTTTGATATATGTATTTATTAGGTATTTGTACACGTATGGTAACCCTAATCTCTAATTTTTCCATTCCCCCCACCTTTCCTTTTAGACAAGCATAGTTTGTTTTCTAAGTGTGTGAGTGTCTTTCTCTGTGCAAATAAGTTCATTTGTGTCAGTTGTTCGATAACGCCTATAAGTGATATCATAGGATATGTCTTTTGCTTTCCGACTTACCTCATGTTCTGTGATTATCTCTAGGCTCAACTATGGTGCCTCAAAGAGCAGTGTTTCATTGTTTTTCATGGCTAATATTCTATTGTGTACATGAACCACTTCTTCTTTTTCAACTGATATGGTGATGGACATTTTGGTTGCTTCCGTGTCTTGGCTATTGTGAAAATTCCTGCAGTGCAGCTGTTGAAGCCTGTGCCTTCTCGACTCTGGACTTGTCAGGTGAGAGTCTCAGCGGTGGGCCTGCTGAACGGAATGGTGGCTCAATTTTTACTTTTAAACGCAGCTCCTTTCTATTCTCATTATTGGCTGTCACCACTTTACATCTCACCAGCAGCTAGAGGGTACACAGTTCTCTAAAACCCCTTCAGCATGTAATGTTTGTAGACTTTTAGTTGATGGTAGTTGACATGTGTGAGTTGAAACCTTTTTGGAGGTTAGATCTGCATGAGTGTAATAATTACTGATGTGGAGCTTTTATCCATTTTCCTCTTTTTTGAAAGTGAGTGAGTAAAACTTAGCCCTCCATACAATCTCCTTGAAAAATTTGAGAGTTTTGAAACTTTTTGGCCATTCCCTACCTCCGCACAATTTTTTAGGGCAGGTGTCCTTTACAGCCCTGAATCCTTGTGAATGTTAAGTGACCATTAGCTGTGGGTTTAAAGCCGCTCTTGTGGGAAACGGCCACGAGGCGGCAGCCTTTCTTCATTTCCAACTCTGGGTTTTTGGGCCACAGAGCTTTCCTGGCAATCGTGTTAGTAAGCTGCGAATTAGAGTGGAATGTGCCAGCGCAAACACCCAAGGGCTTATATCTCCTAAATTGTTGTTTGTTATTTAAATTTAATTTTTTAAATTATCAGAGCAAATTTGATCAAAATGTAGATTCTCCTAGGTGTACAGTTTCTGGTTCATCCTATCAGTGTATCTGTCTATTCCTGTTTGGATCCTTTCCCGTGTATGTTATTATAGAGTGTTGAGTAGACCGCTCTTCGTATTCCCTAGGTATTTTGTGATTATATATTTCCTATGTATTAGTATATGTCTGTTAACCCCCATATCCTAATTCATACAATCCTTACACCATTCCATTTGGTTAAACATAATTTGGTTTTCTGAATCTATGTGTGTCCTTCTCTTGGAGATTATTTCATGAGTATCAATTTTTAGGTAACACCTATAAGTGACGTCATAGGATGTCGGCCTTTCGGTTGCTTTCTTACTTCAAGTTGGGTGATTATCTCTTGGTCCTTCTATGGTGGTGCCAACGGCACAGTTCTGTGCTTTTTCATGGCTAATATTCCATTGTGTACATGGGCGACTTCTTCTTGGTGCATTTTTCTGTTGATGGACATTTTGGTTTCTTCCAGGTCCTGGCTATGGTACATTTTGCTGCAGTGCGGGATTGCCCGCCTGTGTCTTTTTGATTCTGGTCTACACCAGTGATAGTCCCATGAGTGGGCCTACCACATCACATGGTAGCTCCATTATTACCCTTAAACGCACCTCCATTCTGCTCTCACTACTGGCTCTTACCAGGTTACATCCCACCGGCAGCTAAAGGGTACGCAGTTCTCTAAAACCCCTTCAGCCTTTATTGTTTGTAGACATTTTTTACTGATGATCATTCTGACGGCTGTGAGGTGAACGTTTGTGTACACTGGATTTGCATGGCTTTATTAATTCCTGCTGTTCAGCCTTTTTCCATTCCCGTTTTTTTAAGAAAAAAGAAATAAAGAAAAAGAAACAGAAGACAAATGTGCATAAATTATGCCTCTTGAAACTGTCGGTTTGAAATATGGACGCCTTTTGAATTTTTTGGTCGACATACGACCCCAGGATTGGTTTTCCGGGCAGGTGTGATTTACAGGCCTGCAATTATTTTGAATATCAACTGACCATTGATGCTGGGATGAAAGCTGCTGTTGTGTGAAACGCCCACAAGTTGGCAGCAGTTCTGCTTTACCAAATCTGGTGACTAGGGCAACAGAGCCTCAATGGAAGTCGTGTTCTAGGTTGTAATTTAGAATGGAATGTGCCAGGAAAAAGCCCCTTAAGTAGATGTCTCCCTACTTCTTGTTCATTTTTTTAAATTTAATTTTTATGTTTACCACAGCAAGTTTGATTACAAAGTTTGGCTTGTTCTAGGTGTGCAAGATGTGGTTCTTTGACACATACACATATGTCTTTTCTTCCTGGAATCCTTTTCCCATGTACGTTATGACAGAACGTTGAGTAGTCTTCTCTTGGTATTCCGTAGGTCTTTGGTGATTATATATTTCCCCTGTGTTTGTATACGTCTGTTAACCCTGATATGCTAATGTATCCAATCCTCACAAATTTCCATTGGGGAACCATAAGTTTGTTTAATGAATCTGTGGTTGGCCTTCTCTGTGGAAATATCTTCACTGGTATGAATTTATAGGTAATACCTATAAGTGATATCATAGGATATGTGTCTTTCTCTTTCTGACATACTACAAGTTGTGTGATTACCTCTAGACTCATCTACGGTGCTGCAAATGGCATCGTGTTCTTTATTTCCTTGGCTAATACTCTGTCTGTACATGTACCAGTTCTTCTTTGTCCACTCATCTGTTGATGGACTTTTTGGTTGCTTCCATGACTTGGCTATTGTAATGCTGCGGCAATGCACATTTGCCTGCCTGTGTCTTTCCAATTCTGTCTTCTTAGGTTATAGGCCCAGGAGTGGGCCTGCTGGATCATATGGTAGCAAAATGTTTACCTTGTAAAGGCACCTCCATTCTGTTCTCATTAGTGGCTCTTACCAGGTCACGTCCCACTTAACGTTGAGGGTATGCACTTCTGCACAACACCTTCAGCATTTATTGTTTGTAGTTTTTTTGCTGAGGTTTATTCTGACTAGTGTGAGCTGGTCCATGTTTGTGGTTGGATTTGCCTGCGTCTCATAATCCATTGAAATTGAGCTTTCTGGCATGTCCTTTTTGTCTTCAAGCTGTGCGTACAGCTTACCTCTTCAAACAGTTTTCTTGAAGTATGTGTGACATTTAGAAAGATTTTGGCCATTACGCCCCTCAAGACGTTTTGAGGGCAGGTTTCATTTACAGCCCTCCAGTACTGGTGCATATGAAGTGACCCTTAGCACAGTTTTTAAAGCTGCTGTTGCAGGTCACGGACAGAGGGTGGCAGCATTTCTGCTTTTCCCAAACTTTTAACTAGGGAAACAGACTACCTTGCAGTGGTATTCCTCGGTTATAAATTAGAGTGGAATGTGCCTGGATAAACCCCGAAAAGCTGATGTTTCTTTACTTATGTTTGTTTTCTACATTGAGTTTATATTTTTTTATTGGAGTCATATTCCATTGTGTACATGGACCACTTTTTCTTTGTGCATTCCTCTGTTGATGGACATTTTCATAGCTTCCAAGTGTTGGCTATGATAAATATTGCTGGAGTGTAGGATTGCCAGTCTGTGTTTTTTTTTTTATTTTTTGCGGTACGTGGGCCACTCACTGCCATGGCTACTCCCATTGCAGAGCACAGGCTCTGGACGCACAGGCCCAGCAGCCATAGCTCACGGGACCAGCCGCTCCACGGCGTGTGTGATTTTCCCGAACCAGGGCATGAACCCGTGTCCCCTTCTTCGGTGGAAGACCGTCAACCACTGTGCCACTCGTGAAGTCCAGCCTGTGTCTTTTTGATTCTCATCCTCTCAGTCGATAGGCCCAGCAGTGGGCATGCTTGATTGAATGGTAGCTCAGTATTTACCTTTTCAAGGCACCTCCTTTGTGTTTTCCTTACTGGCTCTTACCATGTCCCACATTGAACCAAGGCTAGGCATTTCTCCACAACCCCTTCAGCATTTATTGTTTGCAGAATTTTTGCTGATGGCCATTCTGACTGGTGTGAGCTGATAGGACTTTTGTAATTTGGATTTGCATGTCTTTAATTCTTTCTAAGGTTCATTTTCCCACACCTTTTAAAATTTCTGTTAAAGAAAAAATGAAAAAAATGGAGAATACAATTAACGTCCTGAAATTGTCTTCTTGAAAGGTTGCCCTCAAAATTGATGTTTTGGTCAATATTCGCCCCCAGGACTGTTTTTGAGGGCAGGTGTCATTCACAGGCCTGTAATGAGTGTGAATATTTAGTGACCATTAGCACTGCGTTTAAAGCTGCTGTTGTGGTAAACGGCCACTAGGCGGCAGCATTTCTCCATTCCCAAATCTGGTTACTAGGGCAGCAGAGCCCTTCTGGAATCCCTGTTCCTAAGTTGTAAATTGAAATGGAATGTGCCAGGAGAAACCCCCATAAGTTTATGTTACATTATTTCCTGTTTGTTGTTTTAGTTTTTTTTTAATTGGGGTAATGATTAGAATATTGTTTGTGCTAGGTGTAGACAATCTGGTTCATTTGTGCATAACATATATATATCTATCTATATCTATATCTATATCTATATATATTCATGTACAGATCCACTTCCCATGTAAATTATGGCAGAGTGTTCCATAGACCTCCCTTACTATACGGTCGGTCTTTTGATATATGTATTTATTAGGTATTTGTACACGTATGGTAACCCTAATCTCTAATTTTTCCATTCCCCCCACCTTTCCTTTTAGACAAGCATAGTTTGTTTTCTAAGTGTGTGAGTGTCTTTCTCTGTGCAAATAAGTTCATTTGTGTCAGTTGTTCGATAACGCCTATAAGTGATATCATAGGATATGTCTTTTGCTTTCCGACTTACCTCATGTTCTGTGATTATCTCTAGGCTCAACTATGGTGCCTCAAAGAGCAGTGTTTCATTGTTTTTCATGGCTAATATTCTATTGTGTACATGAACCACTTCTTCTTTTTCAACTGATATGGTGATGGACATTTTGGTTGCTTCCGTGTCTTGGCTATTGTGAAAATTCCTGCAGTGCAGCTGTTGAAGCCTGTGCCTTCTCGACTCTGGACTTGTCAGGTGAGAGTCTCAGCGGTGGGCCTGCTGAACGGAATGGTGGCTCAATTTTTACTTTTAAACGCAGCTCCTTTCTATTCTCATTATTGGCTGTCACCACTTTACATCTCACCAGCAGCTAGAGGGTACACAGTTCTCTAAAACCCCTTCAGCATGTAATGTTTGTAGACTTTTAGTTGATGGTAGTTGACATGTGTGAGTTGAAACCTTTTTGGAGGTTAGATCTGCATGAGTGTAATAATTACTGATGTGGAGCTTTTATCCATTTTCCTCTTTTTTGAAAGTGAGTGAGTAAAACTTAGCCCTCCATACAATCTCCTTGAAAAATTTGAGAGTTTTGAAACTTTTTGGCCATTCCCTACCTCCGCACAATTTTTTAGGGCAGGTGTCCTTTACAGCCCTGAATCCTTGTGAATGTTAAGTGACCATTAGCTGTGGGTTTAAAGCCGCTCTTGTGGGAAACGGCCACGAGGCGGCAGCCTTTCTTCATTTCCAACTCTGGGTTTTTGGGCCACAGAGCTTTCCTGGCAATCGTGTTAGTAAGCTGCGAATTAGAGTGGAATGTGCCAGCGCAAACACCCAAGGGCTTATATCTCCTAAATTGTTGTTTGTTATTTAAATTTAATTTTTTAAATTATCAGAGCAAATTTGATCAAAATGTAGATTCTCCTAGGTGTACAGTTTCTGGTTCATCCTATCAGTGTATCTGTCTATTCCTGTTTGGATCCTTTCCCGTGTATGTTATTATAGAGTGTTGAGTAGACCGCTCTTCGTATTCCCTAGGTATTTTGTGATTATATATTTCCTATGTATTAGTATATGTCTGTTAACCCCCATATCCTAATTCATACAATCCTTACACCATTCCATTTGGTTAAACATAATTTGGTTTTCTGAATCTATGTGTGTCCTTCTCTTGGAGATTATTTCATGAGTATCAATTTTTAGGTAACACCTATAAGTGACGTCATAGGATGTCGGCCTTTCGGTTGCTTTCTTACTTCAAGTTGGGTGATTATCTCTTGGTCCTTCTATGGTGGTGCCAACGGCACAGTTCTGTGCTTTTTCATGGCTAATATTCCATTGTGTACATGGGCGACTTCTTCTTGGTGCATTTTTCTGTTGATGGACATTTTGGTTTCTTCCAGGTCCTGGCTATGGTACATTTTGCTGCAGTGCGTGATTGCCCGCCTGTGTCTTTTTGATTCTGGTCTACACCAGTGATAGTCCCATGAGTGGGCCTACCACATCACATGGTAGCTCCATTATTACCCTTAAACGCACCTCCATTCTGCTCTCACTACTGGCTCTTACCAGGTTACATCCCACCGGCAGCTAAAGGGTACGCAGTTCTCTAAAACCCCTTCAGCCTTTATTGTTTGTAGACATTTTTTACTGATGATCATTCTGACGGCTGTGAGGTGAACATTTGTGTACACTGGATTTGCATGGCTTTATTAATTCCTGCTGTTCAGCCTTTTTCCATTCCCGTTTTTTTAAGAAAAAAGAAATAAAGAAAAAGAAACAGAAGACAAATGTGCATAAATTATGCCTCTTGAAACTGTCGGTTTGAAATATGGACGCCTTTTGAATTTTTTGGTCGACATACGACCCCAGGATTGGTTTTCCGGGCAGGTGTGATTTACAGGCCTGCAATTATTTTGAATATCAACTGACCATTGATGCTGGGATGAAAGCTGCTGTTGTGTGAAACGCCCACAAGTTGGCAGCAGTTCTGCTTTACCAAATCTGGTGACTAGGGCAACAGAGCCTCAATGGAAGTCGTGTTCTAGGTTGTAATTTAGAATGGAATGTGCCAGGAAAAAGCCCCTTAAGTAGATGTCTCCCTACTTCTTGTTCATTTTTTTAAATTTAATTTTTATGTTTACCACAGCAAGTTTGATTACAAAGTTTGGCTTGTTCTAGGTGTGCAAGATGTGGTTCTTTGACACATACACATATGTCTTTTCTTCCTGGAATCCTTTTCCCATGTACGTTATGACAGAACGTTGAGTAGTCTTCTCTTGGTATTCCGTAGGTCTTTGGTGATTATATATTTCCCCTGTGTTTGTATACGTCTGTTAACCCTGATATGCTAATGTATCCAATCCTCACAAATTTCCATTGGGGAACCATAAGTTTGTTTAATGAATCTGTGGTTGGCCTTCTCTGTGGAAATATCTTCACTGGTATGAATTTATAGGTAATACCTATAAGTGATATCATAGGATATGTGTCTTTCTCTTTCTGACATACTACAAGTTGTGTGATTACCTCTAGACTCATCTACGGTGCTGCAAATGGCATCGTGTTCTTTATTTCCTTGGCTAATACTCTGTCTGTACATGTACCAGTTCTTCTTTGTCCACTCATCTGTTGATGGACTTTTTGGTTGCTTCCATGACTTGGCTATTGTAATGCTGCGGCAATGCACATTTGCCTGCCTGTGTCTTTCCAATTCTGTCTTCTTAGGTTATAGGCCCAGGAGTGGGCCTGCTGGATCATATGGTAGCAAAATGTTTACCTTGTAAAGGCACCTCCATTCTGTTCTCATTAGTGGCTCTTACCAGGTCACGTCCCACTTAACGTTGAGGGTATGCACTTCTGCACAACACCTTCAGCATTTATTGTTTGTAGTTTTTTTGCTGAGGTTTATTCTGACTAGTGTGAGCTGGTCCATGTTTGTGGTTGGATTTGCCTGCGTCTCATAATCCATTGAAATTGAGCTTTCTGGCATGTCCTTTTTGTCTTCAAGCTGTGCGTACAGCTTACCTCTTCAAACAGTTTTCTTGAAGTATGTGTGACATTTAGAAAGATTTTGGCCATTACGCCCCTCAAGACGTTTTGAGGGCAGGTTTCATTTACAGCCCTCCAGTACTGGTGCATATGAAGTGACCCTTAGCACAGTTTTTAAAGCTGCTGTTGCAGGTCACGGACAGAGGGTGGCAGCATTTCTGCTTTTCCCAAACTTTTAACTAGGGAAACAGACTACCTTGCAGTGGTATTCCTCGGTTATAAATTAGAGTGGAATGTGCCTGGATAAACCCCGAAAAGCTGATGTTTCTTTACTTATGTTTGTTTTCTACATTGAGTTTATATTTTTTTATTGGAGTCATATTCCATTGTGTACATGGACCACTTTTTCTTTGTGCATTCCTCTGTTGATGGACATTTTCATAGCTTCCAAGTGTTGGCTATGATAAATATTGCTGGAGTGTAGGATTGCCAGTCTGTGTTTTTTTTTTTATTTTTTGCGGTACGTGGGCCACTCACTGCCATGGCTACTCCCATTGCAGAGCACAGGCTCTGGACGCACAGGCCCAGCAGCCATAGCTCACGGGACCAGCCGCTCCACGGCGTGTGTGATTTTCCCGAACCAGGGCATGAACCCGTGTCCCCTTCTTCGGTGGAAGACCGTCAACCACTGTGCCACTCGTGAAGTCCAGCCTGTGTCTTTTTGATTCTCATCCTCTCAGTCGATAGGCCCAGCAGTGGGCATGCTTGATTGAATGGTAGCTCAGTATTTACCTTTTCAAGGCACCTCCTTTGTGTTTTCCTTACTGGCTCTTACCATGTCCCACATTGAACCAAGGCTAGGCATTTCTCCACAACCCCTTCAGCATTTATTGTTTGCAGAATTTTTGCTGATGGCCATTCTGACTGGTGTGAGCTGATAGGACTTTTGTAATTTGGATTTGCATGTCTTTAATTCTTTCTAAGGTTCATTTTCCCACACCTTTTAAAATTTCTGTTAAAGAAAAAATGAAAAAAATGGAGAATACAATTAACGTCCTGAAATTGTCTTCTTGAAAGGTTGCCCTCAAAATTGATGTTTTGGTCAATATTCGCCCCCAGGACTGTTTTTGAGGGCAGGTGTCATTCACAGGCCTGTAATGAGTGTGAATATTTAGTGACCATTAGCACTGCGTTTAAAGCTGCTGTTGTGGTAAACGGCCACTAGGCGGCAGCATTTCTCCATTCCCAAATCTGGTTACTAGGGCAGCAGAGCCCTTCTGGAATCCCTGTTCCTAAGTTGTAAATTGAAATGGAATGTGCCAGGAGAAACCCCCATAAGTTTATGTTACATTATTTCCTGTTTGTTGTTTTAGTTTTTTTTTAATTGGGGTAATGATTAGAATATTGTTTGTGCTAGGTGTAGACAATCTGGTTCATTTGTGCATAACATATATATATCTATCTATATCTATATCTATATCTATATATATTCATGTACAGATCCACTTCCCATGTAAATTATGGCAGAGTGTTCCATAGACCTCCCTTACTATACGGTCGGTCTTTTGATATATGTATTTATTAGGTATTTGTACACGTATGGTAACCCTAATCTCTAATTTTTCCATTCCCCCCACCTTTCCTTTTAGACAAGCATAGTTTGTTTTCTAAGTGTGTGAGTGTCTTTCTCTGTGCAAATAAGTTCATTTGTGTCAGTTGTTCGATAACGCCTATAAGTGATATCATAGGATATGTCTTTTGCTTTCCGACTTACCTCATGTTCTGTGATTATCTCTAGGCTCAACTATGGTGCCTCAAAGAGCAGTGTTTCATTGTTTTTCATGGCTAATATTCTATTGTGTACATGAACCACTTCTTCTTTTTCAACTGATATGGTGATGGACATTTTGGTTGCTTCCGTGTCTTGGCTATTGTGAAAATTCCTGCAGTGCAGCTGTTGAAGCCTGTGCCTTCTCGACTCTGGACTTGTCAGGTGAGAGTCTCAGCGGTGGGCCTGCTGAACGGAATGGTGGCTCAATTTTTACTTTTAAACGCAGCTCCTTTCTATTCTCATTATTGGCTGTCACCACTTTACATCTCACCAGCAGCTAGAGGGTACACAGTTCTCTAAAACCCCTTCAGCATGTAATGTTTGTAGACTTTTAGTTGATGGTAGTTGACATGTGTGAGTTGAAACCTTTTTGGAGGTTAGATCTGCATGAGTGTAATAATTACTGATGTGGAGCTTTTATCCATTTTCCTCTTTTTTGAAAGTGAGTGAGTAAAACTTAGCCCTCCATACAATCTCCTTGAAAAATTTGAGAGTTTTGAAACTTTTTGGCCATTCCCTACCTCCGCACAATTTTTTAGGGCAGGTGTCCTTTACAGCCCTGAATCCTTGTGAATGTTAAGTGACCATTAGCTGTGGGTTTAAAGCCGCTCTTGTGGGAAACGGCCACGAGGCGGCAGCCTTTCTTCATTTCCAACTCTGGGTTTTTGGGCCACAGAGCTTTCCTGGCAATCGTGTTAGTAAGCTGCGAATTAGAGTGGAATGTGCCAGCGCAAACACCCAAGGGCTTATATCTCCTAAATTGTTGTTTGTTATTTAAATTTAATTTTTTAAATTATCAGAGCAAATTTGATCAAAATGTAGATTCTCCTAGGTGTACAGTTTCTGGTTCATCCTATCAGTGTATCTGTCTATTCCTGTTTGGATCCTTTCCCGTGTATGTTATTATAGAGTGTTGAGTAGACCGCTCTTCGTATTCCCTAGGTATTTTGTGATTATATATTTCCTATGTATTAGTATATGTCTGTTAACCCCCATATCCTAATTCATACAATCCTTACACCATTCCATTTGGTTAAACATAATTTGGTTTTCTGAATCTATGTGTGTCCTTCTCTTGGAGATTATTTCATGAGTATCAATTTTTAGGTAACACCTATAAGTGACGTCATAGGATGTCGGCCTTTCGGTTGCTTTCTTACTTCAAGTTGGGTGATTATCTCTTGGTCCTTCTATGGTGGTGCCAACGGCACAGTTCTGTGCTTTTTCATGGCTAATATTCCATTGTGTACATGGGCGACTTCTTCTTGGTGCATTTTTCTGTTGATGGACATTTTGGTTTCTTCCAGGTCCTGGCTATGGTACATTTTGCTGCAGTGCGTGATTGCCCGCCTGTGTCTTTTTGATTCTGGTCTACACCAGTGATAGTCCCATGAGTGGGCCTACCACATCACATGGTAGCTCCATTATTACCCTTAAACGCACCTCCATTCTGCTCTCACTACTGGCTCTTACCAGGTTACATCCCACCGGCAGCTAAAGGGTACGCAGTTCTCTAAAACCCCTTCAGCCTTTATTGTTTGTAGACATTTTTTACTGATGATCATTCTGACGGCTGTGAGGTGAACGTTTGTGTACACTGGATTTGCATGGCTTTATTAATTCCTGCTGTTCAGCCTTTTTCCATTCCCGTTTTTTTAAGAAAAAAGAAATAAAGAAAAAGAAACAGAAGACAAATGTGCATAAATTATGCCTCTTGAAACTGTCGGTTTGAAATATGGACGCCTTTTGAATTTTTTGGTCGACATACGACCCCAGGATTGGTTTTCCGGGCAGGTGTGATTTACAGGCCTGCAAGTATTTTGAATATCAACTGACCATTGATGCTGGGATGAAAGCTGCTGTTGTGTGAAATGCCCACAAGGTGGCAGCAGTTCTACTTTACCAAATCTGGTGACTAGGGCAACAGAGCCTCAATGGAAGTCGTGTTCTAGGTTGTAATTTAGAATGGAATGTGCCAGGAAAAAGCCCCTTAAGTAGATGTCTCCCTACTTCTTGTTCATTTTTTTAAATTTAATTTTTATGTTTACCACAGCAAGTTTGATTACAAAGTTTGGCTTGTTCTAGGTGTGCAGGATGTGGTTCTTTGACACATACACATATGTCTTTTCTTCCTGGAATCCTTTTCCCATGTACGTTATGACAGAACGTTGAGTAGTCTTCTCTTGGTATTCCGTAGGTCTTTGGTGATTATATATTTCCCCTGTGTTTGTATACGTCTGTTAACCCTGATATGCTAATGTATCCAATCCTCACAAATTTCCATTGGGGAACCATAATAAGTTTGTTTAATGAATCTGTGGTTGGCCTTCTCTGTGGAAATATCTTCACTGGTATGAATTTATAGGTAATACCTATAAGTGATATCATAGGATATGTGTCTTTCTCTTTCTGACATACTACAAGTTGTGTGATTACCTCTAGACTCATCTACGGTGCTGCAAATGGCATCATGTCCTTTATTTCCTTGGCTAATACTCTGTCTGTACATGTACCAGTTCTTCTTTGTCCACTCATCTGTTGATGGACTTTTTGGTTGCTTCCATGACTTGGCTATTGTAATGCTGCGGCAATGCACATTTGCCTGCCTGTGTCTTTCCAATTCTGTCTTCTTAGGTTATAGGCCCAGGAGTGGGCCTGCTGGATCATATGGTAGCAAAATGTTTACCTTGTAAAGGCACCTCCATTCTGTTCTCATTAGTGGTTCTTACCAGGTCACGTCCCACTTAACGTTGAGGGTATGCACTTCTGCACAACACCTTCAGCATTTATTGTTTGTAGTTTTTTTGCTGAGGTTTATTCTGACTAGTGTGAGCTGGTCCATGTTTGTGGTTGGATTTGCCTGCGTCTCATAATCCATTGAAATTGAGCTTTCTGGCATGTCCTTTTTGTCTTCAAGCTGTGCGTACAGCTTACCTCTTCAAACTGTTTTCTTGAAGTATGTGTGACATTTAGAAAGATTTTGGCCATTACGCCCCTCAAGACGTTTTGAGGGCAGGTTTCATTTACAGCCCTCCAGTACTGGTGCATATGAAGTGACCCTTAGCACAGTTTTTAAAGCTACTGTTGCAGGTCACGGACAGAGGGTGGCAGCATTTCTGCTTTTCCCAAACTTTTAACTAGGGAAACAGACTACCTTGCAGTGGTATTCCTCGGTTATAAATTAGAGTGGAATGTGCCTGGATAAACCCCGAAAAGCTGATGTTTCTTTACTTATGTTTGTTTTCTACATTGAATTTATATTTTTTTTATTGGAGTCATATTCCATTGTGTACATGGACCACTTTTTCTTTGTGCATTCCTCTGTTGATGGACATTTTCATAGCTTCCAAGTGTTGGCTATGATAAATATTGCTGGAGTGTAGGATTGCCAGTCTGTGTTTTTTTTTTTATTTTTTGCGGTACGTGGGCCACTCACTGCCATGGCTACTCCCATTGCAGAGCACAGGCTCTGGACGCACAGGCCCAGCAGCCATAGCTCACGGGACCAGCCGCTCCGCGGCGTGTGTGATTTTCCCGAACCAGGGCATGAACCCGTGTCCCCTTCTTCGGTGGAAGACCGTCAACCACTGTGCCACTAGTGAAGTCCAGCCTGTGTCTTTTTGATTCTCATCCTCTCAGTCGATAGGCCCAGCAGTGGGCATGCTTGATTGAATGGTAGCTCAGTATTTACCTTTTCAAGGCACCTCCTTTGTGTTTTCCTTACTGGCTCTTACCATGTCCCACATTGAACCAAGGCTAGGCATTTCTCCACAACCCCTTCAGCATTTATTGTTTGCAGAATTTTTGCTGATGGCCATTCTGACTGGTGTGAGCTGATAGGACTTTTGTAATTTGGATTTGCATGTCTTTAATTCTTTCTAAGGTTCATTTTCCCACACCTTTTAAAATTTCTGTTAAAGAAAAAATGAAAAAAATGGAGAATACAATTAACGTCCTGAAATTGTCTTCTTGAAAGGTTGCCCTCAAAATTGATGTTTTGGTCAATATTCGCCCCCAGGACTGTTTTTGAGGGCAGGTGTCATTCACAGGCCTGTAATGAGTGTGAATATTTAGTGACCATTAGCACTGCGTTTAAAGCTGCTGTTGTGGTAAACGGCCACTAGGCGGCAGCATTTCTCCATTCCCAAATCTGGTTACTAGGGCAGCAGAGCCCTTCTGGAATCCCTGTTCCTAAGTTGTAAATTGAAATGGAATGTGCCAGGAGAAACCCCCATAAGTTTATGTTACATTATTTCCTGTTTGTTGTTTTAGTTTTTTTTTAATTGGGGTAATGATTAGAATATTGTTTGTGCTAGGTGTAGACAATCTGGTTCATTTGTGCATAACATATATATATCTATCTATATCTATATCTATATCTATATATATTCATGTACAGATCCACTTCCCATGTAAATTATGGCAGAGTGTTCCATAGACCTCCCTTACTATACGGTCGGTCTTTTGATATATGTATTTATTAGGTATTTGTACACGTATGGTAACCCTAATCTCTAATTTTTCCATTCCCCCCACCTTTCCTTTTAGACAAGCATAGTTTGTTTTCTAAGTGTGTGAGTGTCTTTCTCTGTGCAAATAAGTTCATTTGTGTCAGTTGTTCGATAACGCCTATAAGTGATATCATAGGATATGTCTTTTGCTTTCCGACTTACCTCATGTTCTGTGATTATCTCTAGGCTCAACTATGGTGCCTCAAAGAGCAGTGTTTCATTGTTTTTCATGGCTAATATTCTATTGTGTACATGAACCACTTCTTCTTTTTCAACTGATATGGTGATGGACATTTTGGTTGCTTCCGTGTCTTGGCTATTGTGAAAATTCCTGCAGTGCAGCTGTTGAAGCCTGTGCCTTCTCGACTCTGGACTTGTCAGGTGAGAGTCTCAGCGGTGGGCCTGCTGAACGGAATGGTGGCTCAATTTTTACTTTTAAACGCAGCTCCTTTCTATTCTCATTATTGGCTGTCACCACTTTACATCTCACCAGCAGCTAGAGGGTACACAGTTCTCTAAAACCCCTTCAGCATGTAATGTTTGTAGACTTTTAGTTGATGGTAGTTGACATGTGTGAGTTGAAACCTTTTTGGAGGTTAGATCTGCATGAGTGTAATAATTACTGATGTGGAGCTTTTATCCATTTTCCTCTTTTTTGAAAGTGAGTGAGTAAAACTTAGCCCTCCATACAATCTCCTTGAAAAATTTGAGAGTTTTGAAACTTTTTGGCCATTCCCTACCTCCGCACAATTTTTTAGGGCAGGTGTCCTTTACAGCCCTGAATCCTTGTGAATGTTAAGTGACCATTAGCTGTGGGTTTAAAGCCGCTCTTGTGGGAAACGGCCACGAGGCGGCAGCCTTTCTTCATTTCCAACTCTGGGTTTTTGGGCCACAGAGCTTTCCTGGCAATCGTGTTAGTAAGCTGCGAATTAGAGTGGAATGTGCCAGCGCAAACACCCAAGGGCTTATATCTCCTAAATTGTTGTTTGTTATTTAAATTTAATTTTTTAAATTATCAGAGCAAATTTGATCAAAATGTAGATTCTCCTAGGTGTACAGTTTCTGGTTCATCCTATCAGTGTATCTGTCTATTCCTGTTTGGATCCTTTCCCGTGTATGTTATTATAGAGTGTTGAGTAGACCGCTCTTCGTATTCCCTAGGTATTTTGTGATTATATATTTCCTATGTATTAGTATATGTCTGTTAACCCCCATATCCTAATTCATACAATCCTTACACCTTTCCATTTGGTTAAACATAATTTGGTGTTCTGAATTTATGTGTGTCCTTCTCTTGGGGATTATTTCATGAGTATCAATTTTTAGGTAACACCTATAAGTGACGTCATAGGATGTCGGCCTTTCGGTTGCTTTCTTACTTCAAGTTGGGTGATTATCTCTTGGTCCTTCTATGGTGGTGCCAACGGCACAGTTCTGTGCTTTTTCATGGCTAATATTCCATTGTGTACATGGGCGACTTCTTCTTGGTGCATTTTTCTGTTGATGGACATTTTGGTTTCTTCCAGGTCCTGGCTATGGTACATTTTGCTGCAGTGCGTGATTGCCCGCCTGTGTCTTTTTGATTCTGGTCTACACCAGTGATAGTCCCATGAGTGGGCCTACCACATCACATGGTAGCTCCATTATTACCCTTAAACGCACCTCCATTCTGCTCTCACTACTGGCTCTTACCAGGTTACATCCCACCGGCAGCTAAAGGGTACGCAGTTCTCTAAAACCCCTTCAGCCTTTATTGTTTGTAGACATTTTTTACTGATGATCATTCTGACGGCTGTGAGGTGAACGTTTGTGTACACTGGATTTGCATGGCTTTATTAATTCCTGCTGTTCAGCCTTTTTCCATTCCCGTTTTTTTAAGAAAAAAGAAATAAAGAAAAAGAAACAGAAGACAAATGTGCATAAATTATGCCTCTTGAAACTGTCGGTTTGAAATATGGACGCCTTTTGAATTTTTTGGTCGACATACGACCCCAGGATTGGTTTTCCGGGCAGGTGTGATTTACAGGCCTGCAATTATTTTGAATATCAACTGACCATTGATGCTGGGATGAAAGCTGCTGTTGTGTGAAACGCCCACAAGTTGGCAGCAGTTCTGCTTTACCAAATCTGGTGACTAGGGCAACAGAGCCTCAATGGAAGTCGTGTTCTAGGTTGTAATTTAGAATGGAATGTGCCAGGAAAAAGCCCCTTAAGTAGATGTCTCCCTACTTCTTGTTCATTTTTTTAAATTTAATTTTTATGTTTACCACAGCAAGTTTGATTACAAAGTTTGGCTTGTTCTAGGTGTGCAAGATGTGGTTCTTTGACACATACACATATGTCTTTTCTTCCTGGAATCCTTTTCCCATGTACGTTATGACAGAACGTTGAGTAGTCTTCTCTTGGTATTCCGTAGGTCTTTGGTGATTATATATTTCCCCTGTGTTTGTATACGTCTGTTAACCCTGATATGCTAATGTATCCAATCCTCACAAATTTCCATTGGGGAACCATAAGTTTGTTTAATGAATCTGTGGTTGGCCTTCTCTGTGGAAATATCTTCACTGGTATGAATTTATAGGTAATACCTATAAGTGATATCATAGGATATGTGTCTTTCTCTTTCTGACATACTACAAGTTGTGTGATTACCTCTAGACTCATCTACGGTGCTGCAAATGGCATCGTGTTCTTTATTTCCTTGGCTAATACTCTGTCTGTACATGTACCAGTTCTTCTTTGTCCACTCATCTGTTGATGGACTTTTTGGTTGCTTCCATGACTTGGCTATTGTAATGCTGCGGCAATGCACATTTGCCTGCCTGTGTCTTTCCAATTCTGTCTTCTTAGGTTATAGGCCCAGGAGTGGGCCTGCTGGATCATATGGTAGCAAAATGTTTACCTTGTAAAGGCACCTCCATTCTGTTCTCATTAGTGGCTCTTACCAGGTCACGTCCCACTTAACGTTGAGGGTATGCACTTCTGCACAACACCTTCAGCATTTATTGTTTGTAGTTTTTTTGCTGAGGTTTATTCTGACTAGTGTGAGCTGGTCCATGTTTGTGGTTGGATTTGCCTGCGTCTCATAATCCATTGAAATTGAGCTTTCTGGCATGTCCTTTTTGTCTTCAAGCTGTGCGTACAGCTTACCTCTTCAAACAGTTTTCTTGAAGTATGTGTGACATTTAGAAAGATTTTGGCCATTACGCCCCTCAAGACGTTTTGAGGGCAGGTTTCATTTACAGCCCTCCAGTACTGGTGCATATGAAGTGACCCTTAGCACAGTTTTTAAAGCTGCTGTTGCAGGTCACGGACAGAGGGTGGCAGCATTTCTGCTTTTCCCAAACTTTTAACTAGGGAAACAGACTACCTTGCAGTGGTATTCCTCGGTTATAAATTAGAGTGGAATGTGCCTGGATAAACCCCGAAAAGCTGATGTTTCTTTACTTATGTTTGTTTTCTACATTGAGTTTATATTTTTTTATTGGAGTCATATTCCATTGTGTACATGGACCACTTTTTCTTTGTGCATTCCTCTGTTGATGGACATTTTCATAGCTTCCAAGTGTTGGCTATGATAAATATTGCTGGAGTGTAGGATTGCCAGTCTGTGTTTTTTTTTTTATTTTTTGCGGTACGTGGGCCACTCACTGCCATGGCTACTCCCATTGCAGAGCACAGGCTCTGGACGCACAGGCCCAGCAGCCATAGCTCACGGGACCAGCCGCTCCACGGCGTGTGTGATTTTCCCGAACCAGGGCATGAACCCGTGTCCCCTTCTTCGGTGGAAGACCGTCAACCACTGTGCCACTCGTGAAGTCCAGCCTGTGTCTTTTTGATTCTCATCCTCTCAGTCGATAGGCCCAGCAGTGGGCATGCTTGATTGAATGGTAGCTCAGTATTTACCTTTTCAAGGCACCTCCTTTGTGTTTTCCTTACTGGCTCTTACCATGTCCCACATTGAACCAAGGCTAGGCATTTCTCCACAACCCCTTCAGCATTTATTGTTTGCAGAATTTTTGCTGATGGCCATTCTGACTGGTGTGAGCTGATAGGACTTTTGTAATTTGGATTTGCATGTCTTTAATTCTTTCTAAGGTTCATTTTCCCACACCTTTTAAAATTTCTGTTAAAGAAAAAATGAAAAAAATGGAGAATACAATTAACGTCCTGAAATTGTCTTCTTGAAAGGTTGCCCTCAAAATTGATGTTTTGGTCAATATTCGCCCCCAGGACTGTTTTTGAGGGCAGGTGTCATTCACAGGCCTGTAATGAGTGTGAATATTTAGTGACCATTAGCACTGCGTTTAAAGCTGCTGTTGTGGTAAACGGCCACTAGGCGGCAGCATTTCCCCATTCCCAAATCTGGTTACTAGGGCAGCAGAGCCCTTCTGGAATCCCTGTTCCTAAGTTGTAAATTGAAATGGAATGTGCCAGGAGAAACCCCCATAAGTTTATGTTACATTATTTCCTGTTTGTTGTTTTAGTTTTTTTTTAATTGGGGTAATGATTAGAATATTGTTTGTGCTAGGTGTAGACAATCTGGTTCATTTGTGCATAACATATATATATCTATCTATATCTATATCTATATCTATATATATTCATGTACAGATCCACTTCCCATGTAAATTATGGCAGAGTGTTCCATAGACCTCCCTTACTATACGGTCGGTCTTTTGATATATGTATTTATTAGGTATTTGTACACGTATGGTAACCCTAATCTCTAATTTTTCCATTCCCCCCACCTTTCCTTTTAGACAAGCATAGTTTGTTTTCTAAGTGTGTGAGTGTCTTTCTCTGTGCAAATAAGTTCATTTGTGTCAGTTGTTCGATAACGCCTATAAGTGATATCATAGGATATGTCTTTTGCTTTCCGACTTACCTCATGTTCTGTGATTATCTCTAGGCTCAACTATGGTGCCTCAAAGAGCAGTGTTTCATTGTTTTTCATGGCTAATATTCTATTGTGTACATGAACCACTTCTTCTTTTTCAACTGATATGGTGATGGACATTTTGGTTGCTTCCGTGTCTTGGCTATTGTGAAAATTCCTGCAGTGCAGCTGTTGAAGCCTGTGCCTTCTCGACTCTGGACTTGTCAGGTGAGAGTCTCAGCGGTGGGCCTGCTGAACGGAATGGTGGCTCAATTTTTACTTTTAAACGCAGCTCCTTTCTATTCTCATTATTGGCTGTCACCACTTTACATCTCACCAGCAGCTAGAGGGTACACAGTTCTCTAAAACCCCTTCAGCATGTAATGTTTGTAGACTTTTAGTTGATGGTAGTTGACATGTGTGAGTTGAAACCTTTTTGGAGGTTAGATCTGCATGAGTGTAATAATTACTGATGTGGAGCTTTTATCCATTTTCCTCTTTTTTGAAAGTGAGTGAGTAAAACTTAGCCCTCCATACAATCTCCTTGAAAAATTTGAGAGTTTTGAAACTTTTTGGCCATTCCCTACCTCCGCACAATTTTTTAGGGCAGGTGTCCTTTACAGCCCTGAATCCTTGTGAATGTTAAGTGACCATTAGCTGTGGGTTTAAAGCCGCTCTTGTGGGAAACGGCCACGAGGCGGCAGCCTTTCTTCATTTCCAACTCTGGGTTTTTGGGCCACAGAGCTTTCCTGGCAATCGTGTTAGTAAGCTGCGAATTAGAGTGGAATGTGCCAGCGCAAACACCCAAGGGCTTATATCTCCTAAATTGTTGTTTGTTATTTAAATTTAATTTTTTAAATTATCAGAGCAAATTTGATCAAAATGTAGATTCTCCTAGGTGTACAGTTTCTGGTTCATCCTATCAGTGTATCTGTCTATTCCTGTTTGGATCCTTTCCCGTGTATGTTATTATAGAGTGTTGAGTAGACCGCTCTTCGTATTCCCTAGGTATTTTGTGATTATATATTTCCTATGTATTAGTATATGTCTGTTAACCCCCATATCCTAATTCATACAATCCTTACACCATTCCATTTGGTTAAACATAATTTGGTTTTCTGAATCTATGTGTGTCCTTCTCTTGGAGATTATTTCATGAGTATCAATTTTTAGGTAACACCTATAAGTGACGTCATAGGATGTCGGCCTTTCGGTTGCTTTCTTACTTCAAGTTGGGTGATTATCTCTTGGTCCTTCTATGGTGGTGCCAACGGCACAGTTCTGTGCTTTTTCATGGCTAATATTCCATTGTGTACATGGGCGACTTCTTCTTGGTGCATTTTTCTGTTGATGGACATTTTGGTTTCTTCCAGGTCCTGGCTATGGTACATTTTGCTGCAGTGCGTGATTGCCCGCCTGTGTCTTTTTGATTCTGGTCTACACCAGTGATAGTCCCATGAGTGGGCCTACCACATCACATGGTAGCTCCATTATTACCCTTAAACGCACCTCCATTCTGCTCTCACTACTGGCTCTTACCAGGTTACATCCCACCGGCAGCTAAAGGGTACGCAGTTCTCTAAAACCCCTTCAGCCTTTATTGTTTGTAGACATTTTTTACTGATGATCATTCTGACGGCTGTGAGGTGAACGTTTGTGTACACTGGATTTGCATGGCTTTATTAATTCCTGCTGTTCAGCCTTTTTCCATTCCCGTTTTTTTAAGAAAAAAGAAATAAAGAAAAAGAAACAGAAGACAAATGTGCATAAATTATGCCTCTTGAAACTGTCGGTTTGAAATATGGACGCCTTTTGAATTTTTTGGTCGACATACGACCCCAGGATTGGTTTTCCGGGCAGGTGTGATTTACAGGCCTGCAAGTATTTTGAATATCAACTGACCATTGATGCTGGGATGAAAGCTGCTGTTGTGTGAAATGCCCACAAGGTGGCAGCAGTTCTACTTTACCAAATCTGGTGACTAGGGCAACAGAGCCTCAATGGAAGTCGTGTTCTAGGTTGTAATTTAGAATGGAATGTGCCAGGAAAAAGCCCCTTAAGTAGATGTCTCCCTACTTCTTGTTCATTTTTTTAAATTTAATTTTTATGTTTACCACAGCAAGTTTGATTACAAAGTTTGGCTTGTTCTAGGTGTGCAGGATGTGGTTCTTTGACACATACACATATGTCTTTTCTTCCTGGAATCCTTTTCCCATGTACGTTATGACAGAACGTTGAGTAGTCTTCTCTTGGTATTCCGTAGGTCTTTGGTGATTATATATTTCCCCTGTGTTTGTATACGTCTGTTAACCCTGATATGCTAATGTATCCAATCCTCACAAATTTCCATTGGGGAACCATAATAAGTTTGTTTAATGAATCTGTGGTTGGCCTTCTCTGTGGAAATATCTTCACTGGTATGAATTTATAGGTAATACCTATAAGTGATATCATAGGATATGTGTCTTTCTCTTTCTGACATACTACAAGTTGTGTGATTACCTCTAGACTCATCTACGGTGCTGCAAATGGCATCATGTCCTTTATTTCCTTGGCTAATACTCTGTCTGTACATGTACCAGTTCTTCTTTGTCCACTCATCTGTTGATGGACTTTTTGGTTGCTTCCATGACTTGGCTATTGTAATGCTGCGGCAATGCACATTTGCCTGCCTGTGTCTTTCCAATTCTGTCTTCTTAGGTTATAGGCCCAGGAGTGGGCCTGCTGGATCATATGGTAGCAAAATGTTTACCTTGTAAAGGCACCTCCATTCTGTTCTCATTAGTGGCTCTTACCAGGTCACGTCCCACTTAACGTTGAGGGTATGCACTTCTGCACAACACCTTCAGCATTTATTGTTTGTAGTTTTTTTGCTGAGGTTTATTCTGACTAGTGTGAGCTGGTCCATGTTTGTGGTTGGATTTGCCTGCGTCTCATAATCCATTGAAATTGAGCTTTCTGGCATGTCCTTTTTGTCTTCAAGCTGTGCGTACAGCTTACCTCTTCAAACTGTTTTCTTGAAGTATGTGTGACATTTAGAAAGATTTTGGCCATTACGCCCCTCAAGACGTTTTGAGGGCAGGTTTCATTTACAGCCCTCCAGTACTGGTGCATATGAAGTGACCCTTAGCACAGTTTTTAAAGCTACTGTTGCAGGTCACGGACAGAGGGTGGCAGCATTTCTGCTTTTCCCAAACTTTTAACTAGGGAAACAGACTACCTTGCAGTGGTATTCCTCGGTTATAAATTAGAGTGGAATGTGCCTGGATAAACCCCGAAAAGCTGATGTTTCTTTACTTATGTTTGTTTTCTACATTGAATTTATATTTTTTTTATTGGAGTCATATTCCATTGTGTACATGGACCACTTTTTCTTTGTGCATTCCTCTGTTGATGGACATTTTCATAGCTTCCAAGTGTTGGCTATGATAAATATTGCTGGAGTGTAGGATTGCCAGTCTGTGTTTTTTTTTTTATTTTTTGCGGTACGTGGGCCACTCA
Organism: Mesoplodon mirus; assembly: GCF_964341445.2. Taxonomy (NCBI): domain Eukaryota; kingdom Metazoa; phylum Chordata; class Mammalia; order Artiodactyla; family Ziphiidae; genus Mesoplodon; species Mesoplodon mirus. The sequence continues at coordinate 141,773,131 of NC_138981.1, forward strand.
CTGCCATGGCTACTCCCATTGCAGAGCACAGGCTCTGGACGCACAGGCCCAGCAGCCATAGCTCACGGGACCAGCCGCTCCGCGGCGTGTGTGATTTTCCCGAACCAGGGCATGAACCCGTGTCCCCTTCTTCGGTGGAAGACCGTCAACCACTGTGCCACTAGTGAAGTCCAGCCTGTGTCTTTTTGATTCTCATCCTCTCAGTCGATAGGCCCAGCAGTGGGCATGCTTGATTGAATGGTAGCTCAGTATTTACCTTTTCAAGGCACCTCCTTTGTGTTTTCCTTACTGGCTCTTACCATGTCCCACATTGAACCAAGGCTAGGCATTTCTCCACAACCCCTTCAGCATTTATTGTTTGCAGAATTTTTGCTGATGGCCATTCTGACTGGTGTGAGCTGATAGGACTTTTGTAATTTGGATTTGCATGTCTTTAATTCTTTCTAAGGTTCATTTTCCCACACCTTTTAAAATTTCTGTTAAAGAAAAAATGAAAAAAATGGAGAATACAATTAACGTCCTGAAATTGTCTTCTTGAAAGGTTGCCCTCAAAATTGATGTTTTGGTCAATATTCGCCCCCAGGACTGTTTTTGAGGGCAGGTGTCATTCACAGGCCTGTAATGAGTGTGAATATTTAGTGACCATTAGCACTGCGTTTAAAGCTGCTGTTGTGGTAAACGGCCACTAGGCGGCAGCATTTCTCCATTCCCAAATCTGGTTACTAGGGCAGCAGAGCCCTTCTGGAATCCCTGTTCCTAAGTTGTAAATTGAAATGGAATGTGCCAGGAGAAACCCCCATAAGTTTATGTTACATTATTTCCTGTTTGTTGTTTTAGTTTTTTTTTAATTGGGGTAATGATTAGAATATTGTTTGTGCTAGGTGTAGACAATCTGGTTCATTTGTGCATAACATATATATATATCTATCTATATCTATATCTATATCTATATATATTCATGTACAGATCCACTTCCCATGTAAATTATGGCAGAGTGTTCCATAGACCTCCCTTACTATACGGTCGGTCTTTTGATATATGTATTTATTAGGTATTTGTACACGTATGGTAACCCTAATCTCTAATTTTTCCATTCCCCCCACCTTTCCTTTTAGACAAGCATAGTTTGTTTTCTAAGTGTGTGAGTGTCTTTCTCTGTGCAAATAAGTTCATTTGTGTCAGTTGTTCGATAACGCCTATAAGTGATATCATAGGATATGTCTTTTGCTTTCCGACTTACCTCATGTTCTGTGATTATCTCTAGGCTCAACTATGGTGCCTCAAAGAGCAGTGTTTCATTGTTTTTCATGGCTAATATTCTATTGTGTACATGAACCACTTCTTCTTTTTCAACTGATATGGTGATGGACATTTTGGTTGCTTCCGTGTCTTGGCTATTGTGAAAATTCCTGCAGTGCAGCTGTTGAAGCCTGTGCCTTCTCGACTCTGGACTTGTCAGGTGAGAGTCTCAGCGGTGGGCCTGCTGAACGGAATGGTGGCTCAATTTTTACTTTTAAACGCAGCTCCTTTCTATTCTCATTATTGGCTGTCACCACTTTACATCTCACCAGCAGCTAGAGGGTACACAGTTCTCTAAAACCCCTTCAGCATGTAATGTTTGTAGACTTTTAGTTGATGGTAGTTGACATGTGTGAGTTGAAACCTTTTTGGAGGTTAGATCTGCATGAGTGTAATAATTACTGATGTGGAGCTTTTATCCATTTTCCTCTTTTTTGAAAGTGAGTGAGTAAAACTTAGCCCTCCATACAATCTCCTTGAAAAATTTGAGAGTTTTGAAACTTTTTGGCCATTCCCTACCTCCGCACAATTTTTTAGGGCAGGTGTCCTTTACAGCCCTGAATCCTTGTGAATGTTAAGTGACCATTAGCTGTGGGTTTAAAGCCGCTCTTGTGGGAAACGGCCACGAGGCGGCAGCCTTTCTTCATTTCCAACTCTGGGTTTTTGGGCCACAGAGCTTTCCTGGCAATCGTGTTAGTAAGCTGCGAATTAGAGTGGAATGTGCCAGCGCAAACACCCAAGGGCTTATATCTCCTAAATTGTTGTTTGTTATTTAAATTTAATTTTTTAAATTATCAGAGCAAATTTGATCAAAATGTAGATTCTCCTAGGTGTACAGTTTCTGGTTCATCCTATCAGTGTATCTGTCTATTCCTGTTTGGATCCTTTCCCGTGTATGTTATTATAGAGTGTTGAGTAGACCGCTCTTCGTATTCCCTAGGTATTTTGTGATTATATATTTCCTATGTATTAGTATATGTCTGTTAACCCCCATATCCTAATTCATACAATCCTTACACCATTCCATTTGGTTAAACATAATTTGGTTTCCTGAATCTATGTGTGTCCTTCTCTTGGAGATTATTTCATGAGTATCAATTTTTAGGTAACACCTATAAGTGACGTCATAGGATGTCGGCCTTTCGGTTGCTTTCTTACTTCAAGTTGGGTGATTATCTCTTGGTCCTTCTATGGTGGTGCCAACGGCACAGTTCTGTGCTTTTTCATGGCTAATATTCCATTGTGTACATGGGCGACTTCTTCTTGGTGCATTTTTCTGTTGATGGACATTTTGGTTTCTTCCAGGTCCTGGCTATGGTACATTTTGCTGCAGTGCGGGATTGCCCGCCTGTGTCTTTTTGATTCTGGTCTACACCAGTGATAGTCCCATGAGTGGGCCTACCACATCACATGGTAGCTCCATTATTACCCTTAAACGCACCTCCATTCTGCTCTCACTACTGGCTCTTACCAGGTTACATCCCACCGGCAGCTAAAGGGTACGCAGTTCTCTAAAACCCCTTCAGCCTTTATTGTTTGTAGACATTTTTTACTGATGATCATTCTGACGGCTGTGAGGTGAACGTTTGTGTACACTGGATTTGCATGGCTTTATTAATTCCTGCTGTTCAGCCTTTTTCCATTCCCGTTTTTTTAAGAAAAAAGAAATAAAGAAAAAGAAACAGAAGACAAATGTGCATAAATTATGCCTCTTGAAACTGTCGGTTTGAAATATGGACGCCTTTTGAATTTTTTGGTCGACATACGACCCCAGGATTGGTTTTCCGGGCAGGTGTGATTTACAGGCCTGCAAGTATTTTGAATATCAACTGACCATTGATGCTGGGATGAAAGCTGCTGTTGTGTGAAACGCCCACAAGTTGGCAGCAGTTCTGCTTTACCAAATCTGGTGACTAGGGCAACAGAGCCTCAATGGAAGTCGTGTTCTAGGTTGTAATTTAGAATGGAATGTGCCAGGAAAAAGCCCCTTAAGTAGATGTCTCCCTACTTCTTGTTCATTTTTTTAAATTTAATTTTTATGTTTACCACAGCAAGTTTGATTACAAAGTTTGGCTTGTTCTAGGTGTGCAAGATGTGGTTCTTTGACACATACACATATGTCTTTTCTTCCTGGAATCCTTTTCCCATGTACGTTATGACAGAACGTTGAGTAGTCTTCTCTTGGTATTCCGTAGGTCTTTGGTGATTATATATTTCCCCTGTGTTTGTATACGTCTGTTAACCCTGATATGCTAATGTATCCAATCCTCACAAATTTCCATTGGGGAACCATAAGTTTGTTTAATGAATCTGTGGTTGGCCTTCTCTGTGGAAATATCTTCACTGGTATGAATTTATAGGTAATACCTATAAGTGATATCATAGGATATGTGTCTTTCTCTTTCTGACATACTACAAGTTGTGTGATTACCTCTAGACTCATCTACGGTGCTGCAAATGGCATCGTGTTCTTTATTTCCTTGGCTAATACTCTGTCTGTACATGTACCAGTTCTTCTTTGTCCACTCATCTGTTGATGGACTTTTTGGTTGCTTCCATGACTTGGCTATTGTAATGCTGCGGCAATGCACATTTGCCTGCCTGTGTCTTTCCAATTCTGTCTTCTTAGGTTATAGGCCCAGGAGTGGGCCTGCTGGATCATATGGTAGCAAAATGTTTACCTTGTAAAGGCACCTCCATTCTGTTCTCATTAGTGGCTCTTACCAGGTCACGTCCCACTTAACGTTGAGGGTATGCACTTCTGCACAACACCTTCAGCATTTATTGTTTGTAGTTTTTTTGCTGAGGTTTATTCTGACTAGTGTGAGCTGGTCCATGTTTGTGGTTGGATTTGCCTGCGTCTCATAATCCATTGAAATTGAGCTTTCTGGCATGTCCTTTTTGTCTTCAAGCTGTGCGTACAGCTTACCTCTTCAAACAGTTTTCTTGAAGTATGTGTGACATTTAGAAAGATTTTGGCCATTACGCCCCTCAAGACGTTTTGAGGGCAGGTTTCATTTACAGCCCTCCAGTACTGGTGCATATGAAGTGACCCTTAGCACAGTTTTTAAAGCTGCTGTTGCAGGTCACGGACAGAGGGTGGCAGCATTTCTGCTTTTCCCAAACTTTTAACTAGGGAAACAGACTACCTTGCAGTGGTATTCCTCGGTTATAAATTAGAGTGGAATGTGCCTGGATAAACCCCGAAAAGCTGATGTTTCTTTACTTATGTTTGTTTTCTACATTGAGTTTATATTTTTTTATTGGAGTCATATTCCATTGTGTACATGGACCACTTTTTCTTTGTGCATTCCTCTGTTGATGGACATTTTCATAGCTTCCAAGTGTTGGCTATGATAAATATTGCTGGAGTGTAGGATTGCCAGTCTGTGTTTTTTTTTTTATTTTTTGCGGTACGTGGGCCACTCACTGCCATGGCTACTCCCATTGCAGAGCACAGGCTCTGGACGCACAGGCCCAGCAGCCATAGCTCACGGGACCAGCCGCTCCACGGCGTGTGTGATTTTCCCGAACCAGGGCATGAACCCGTGTCCCCTTCTTCGGTGGAAGACCGTCAACCACTGTGCCACTCGTGAAGTCCAGCCTGTGTCTTTTTGATTCTCATCCTCTCAGTCGATAGGCCCAGCAGTGGGCATGCTTGATTGAATGGTAGCTCAGTATTTACCTTTTCAAGGCACCTCCTTTGTGTTTTCCTTACTGGCTCTTACCATGTCCCACATTGAACCAAGGCTAGGCATTTCTCCACAACCCCTTCAGCATTTATTGTTTGCAGAATTTTTGCTGATGGCCATTCTGACTGGTGTGAGCTGATAGGACTTTTGTAATTTGGATTTGCATGTCTTTAATTCTTTCTAAGGTTCATTTTCCCACACCTTTTAAAATTTCTGTTAAAGAAAAAATGAAAAAAATGGAGAATACAATTAACGTCCTGAAATTGTCTTCTTGAAAGGTTGCCCTCAAAATTGATGTTTTGGTCAATATTCGCCCCCAGGACTGTTTTTGAGGGCAGGTGTCATTCACAGGCCTGTAATGAGTGTGAATATTTAGTGACCATTAGCACTGCGTTTAAAGCTGCTGTTGTGGTAAACGGCCACTAGGCGGCAGCATTTCTCCATTCCCAAATCTGGTTACTAGGGCAGCAGAGCCCTTCTGGAATCCCTGTTCCTAAGTTGTAAATTGAAATGGAATGTGCCAGGAGAAACCCCCATAAGTTTATGTTACATTATTTCCTGTTTGTTGTTTTAGTTTTTTTTAATTGGGGTAATGATTAGAATATTGTTTGTGCTAGGTGTAGACAATCTGGTTCATTTGTGCATAACATATATATATCTATCTATATCTATATCTATATCTATATATATTCATGTACAGATCCACTTCCCATGTAAATTATGGCAGAGTGTTCCATAGACCTCCCTTACTATACGGTCGGTCTTTTGATATATGTATTTATTAGGTATTTGTACACGTATGGTAACCCTAATCTCTAATTTTTCCATTCCCCCCACCTTTCCTTTTAGACAAGCATAGTTTGTTTTCTAAGTGTGTGAGTGTCTTTCTCTGTGCAAATAAGTTCATTTGTGTCAGTTGTTCGATAACGCCTATAAGTGATATCATAGGATATGTCTTTTGCTTTCCGACTTACCTCATGTTCTGTGATTATCTCTAGGCTCAACTATGGTGCCTCAAAGAGCAGTGTTTCATTGTTTTTCATGGCTAATATTCTATTGTGTACATGAACCACTTCTTCTTTTTCAACTGATATGGTGATGGACATTTTGGTTGCTTCCGTGTCTTGGCTATTGTGAAAATTCCTGCAGTGCAGCTGTTGAAGCCTGTGCCTTCTCGACTCTGGACTTGTCAGGTGAGAGTCTCAGCGGTGGGCCTGCTGAACGGAATGGTGGCTCAATTTTTACTTTTAAACGCAGCTCCTTTCTATTCTCATTATTGGCTGTCACCACTTTACATCTCACCAGCAGCTAGAGGGTACACAGTTCTCTAAAACCCCTTCAGCATGTAATGTTTGTAGACTTTTAGTTGATGGTAGTTGACATGTGTGAGTTGAAACCTTTTTGGAGGTTAGATCTGCATGAGTGTAATAATTACTGATGTGGAGCTTTTATCCATTTTCCTCTTTTTTGAAAGTGAGTGAGTAAAACTTAGCCCTCCATACAATCTCCTTGAAAAATTTGAGAGTTTTGAAACTTTTTGGCCATTCCCTACCTCCGCACAATTTTTTAGGGCAGGTGTCCTTTACAGCCCTGAATCCTTGTGAATGTTAAGTGACCATTAGCTGTGGGTTTAAAGCCGCTCTTGTGGGAAACGGCCACGAGGCGGCAGCCTTTCTTCATTTCCAACTCTGGGTTTTTGGGCCACAGAGCTTTCCTGGCAATCGTGTTAGTAAGCTGCGAATTAGAGTGGAATGTGCCAGCGCAAACACCCAAGGGCTTATATCTCCTAAATTGTTGTTTGTTATTTAAATTTAATTTTTTAAATTATCAGAGCAAATTTGATCAAAATGTAGATTCTCCTAGGTGTACAGTTTCTGGTTCATCCTATCAGTGTATCTGTCTATTCCTGTTTGGATCCTTTCCCGTGTATGTTATTATAGAGTGTTGAGTAGACCGCTCTTCGTATTCCCTAGGTATTTTGTGATTATATATTTCCTATGTATTAGTATATGTCTGTTAACCCCCATATCCTAATTCATACAATCCTTACACCTTTCCATTTGGTTAAACATAATTTGGTGTTCTGAATTTATGTGTGTCCTTCTCTTGGGGATTATTTCATGAGTATCAATTTTTAGGTAACACCTATAAGTGACGTCATAGGATGTCGGCCTTTCGGTTGCTTTCTTACTTCAAGTTGGGTGATTATCTCTTGGTCCTTCTATGGTGGTGCCAACGGCACAGTTCTGTGCTTTTTCATGGCTAATATTCCATTGTGTACATGGGCGACTTCTTCTTGGTGCATTTTTCTGTTGATGGACATTTTGGTTTCTTCCAGGTCCTGGCTATGGTACATTTTGCTGCAGTGCGGGATTGCCCACCTGTGTCTTTTTGATTCTGGTCTACTCCAGTGATAGTCCCATGAGTGGGCCTACCACATCACATGGTAGCTCCATTATTACCCTTAAACGCACCTCCATTCTGCTCTCACTACTGGCTCTTACCAGGTTACATCCCACCGGCAGCTAAAGGGTACGCAGTTCTCTAAAACCCCTTCAGCCTTTATTGTTTGTAGACATTTTTTACTGATGATCATTCTGACGGCTGTGAGGTGAACGTTTGTGTACACTGGATTTGCATGGCTTTATTAATTCCTGCTGTTCAGCCTTTTTCCATTCCCGTTTTTTTAAGAAAAAAGAAATAAAGAAAAAGAAACAGAAGACAAATGTGCATAAATTATGCCTCTTGAAACTGTCGGTTTGAAATATGGACGCCTTTTGAATTTTTTGGTCGACATACGACCCCAGGATTGGTTTTCCGGGCAGGTGTGATTTACAGGCCTGCAAGTATTTTGAATATCAACTGACCATTGATGCTGGGATGAAAGCTGCTGTTGTGTGAAATGCCCACAAGGTGGCAGCAGTTCTACTTTACCAAATCTGGTGACTAGGGCAACAGAGCCTCAATGGAAGTCGTGTTCTAGGTTGTAATTTAGAATGGAATGTGCCAGGAAAAAGCCCCTTAAGTAGATGTCTCCCTACTTCTTGTTCATTTTTTTAAATTTAATTTTTATGTTTACCACAGCAAGTTTGATTACAAAGTTTGGCTTGTTCTAGGTGTGCAGGATGTGGTTCTTTGACACATACACATATGTCTTTTCTTCCTGGAATCCTTTTCCCATGTACGTTATGACAGAACGTTGAGTAGTCTTCTCTTGGTATTCCGTAGGTCTTTGGTGATTATATATTTCCCCTGTGTTTGTATACGTCTGTTAACCCTGATATGCTAATGTATCCAATCCTCACAAATTTCCATTGGGGAACCATAATAAGTTTGTTTAATGAATCTGTGGTTGGCCTTCTCTGTGGAAATATCTTCACTGGTATGAATTTATAGGTAATACCTATAAGTGATATCATAGGATATGTGTCTTTCTCTTTCTGACATACTACAAGTTGTGTGATTACCTCTAGACTCATCTACGGTGCTGCAAATGGCATCATGTCCTTTATTTCCTTGGCTAATACTCTGTCTGTACATGTACCAGTTCTTCTTTGTCCACTCATCTGTTGATGGACTTTTTGGTTGCTTCCATGACTTGGCTATTGTAATGCTGCGGCAATGCACATTTGCCTGCCTGTGTCTTTCCAATTCTGTCTTCTTAGGTTATAGGCCCAGGAGTGGGCCTGCTGGATCATATGGTAGCAAAATGTTTACCTTGTAAAGGCACCTCCATTCTGTTCTCATTAGTGGCTCTTACCAGGTCACGTCCCACTTAACGTTGAGGGTATGCACTTCTGCACAACACCTTCAGCATTTATTGTTTGTAGTTTTTTTGCTGAGGTTTATTCTGACTAGTGTGAGCTGGTCCATGTTTGTGGTTGGATTTGCCTGCGTCTCATAATCCATTGAAATTGAGCTTTCTGGCATGTCCTTTTTGTCTTCAAGCTGTGCGTACAGCTTACCTCTTCAAACTGTTTTCTTGAAGTATGTGTGACATTTAGAAAGATTTTGGCCATTACGCCCCTCAAGACGTTTTGAGGGCAGGTTTCATTTACAGCCCTCCAGTACTGGTGCATATGAAGTGACCCTTAGCACAGTTTTTAAAGCTGCTGTTGCAGGTCACGGACAGAGGGTGGCAGCATTTCTGCTTTTCCCAAACTTTTAACTAGGGAAACAGACTACCTTGCAGTGGTATTCCTCGGTTATAAATTAGAGTGGAATGTGCCTGGATAAACCCCGAAAAGCTGATGTTTCTTTACTAATGTTTGTTTTCTACATTGAATTTATATTTTTTTTATTGGAGTCATATTCCATTGTGTACATGGACCACTTTTTCTTTGTGCATTCCTCTGTTGATGGACATTTTCATAGCTTCCAAGTGTTGGCTATGATAAATATTGCTGGAGTGTAGGATTGCCAGTCTGTGTTTTTTTTTTTTATTTTTTGCGGTACGTGGGCCACTCACTGCCATGGCTACTCCCATTGCAGAGCACAGGCTGTGGACGCACAGGCCCAGCAGCCATAGCTCACGGGACCAGCCGCTCCGCGGCGTGTGTGATTTTCCCGAACCAGGGCATGAACCCGTGTCCCCTTCTTCGGTGGAAGACCGTCAACCACTGTGCCACTAGTGAAGTCCAGCCTGTGTCTTTTTGATTCTCATCCTCTCAGTCGATAGGCCCAGCAGTGGGCATGCTTGATTGAATGGTAGCTCAGTATTTACCTTTTCAAGGCACCTCCTTTGTGTTTTCCTTACTGGCTCTTACCATGTCCCACATTGAACCAAGGCTAGGCATTTCTCCACAACCCCTTCAGCATTTATTGTTTGCAGAATTTTTGCTGATGGCCATTCTGACTGGTGTGAGCTGATAGGACTTTTGTAATTTGGATTTGCATGTCTTTAATTCTTTCTAAGGTTCATTTTCCCACACCTTTTAAAATTTCTGTTAAAGAAAAAATGAAAAAAATGGAGAATACAATTAACGTCCTGAAATTGTCTTCTTGAAAGGTTGCCCTCAAAATTGATGTTTTGGTCAATATTCGCCCCCAGGACTGTTTTTGAGGGCAGGTGTCATTCACAGGCCTGTAATGAGTGTGAATATTTAGTGACCATTAGCACTGCGTTTAAAGCTGCTGTTGTGGTAAACGGCCACTAGGCGGCAGCATTTCTCCATTCCCAAATCTGGTTACTAGGGCAGCAGAGCCCTTCTGGAATCCCTGTTCCTAAGTTGTAAATTGAAATGGAATGTGCCAGGAGAAACCCCCATAAGTTTATGTTACATTATTTCCTGTTTGTTGTTTTAGTTTTTTTTTAATTGGGGTAATGATTAGAATATTGTTTGTGCTAGGTGTAGACAATCTGGTTCATTTGTGCATAACATATATATATCTATCTATATCTATATCTATATCTATATCTATATATATTCATCTACAGATCCACTTCCCATGTAAATTATGGCAGAGTGTTCCATAGACCTCCCTTACTATACGGTCGGTCTTTTGATATATGTATTTATTAGGTATTTGTACACGTATGGTAACCCTAATCTCTAATTTTTCCATTCCCCCCACCTTTCCTTTTAGACAAGCATAGTTTGTTTTCTAAGTGTGTGAGTGTCTTTCTCTGTGCAAATAAGTTCATTTGTGTCAGTTGTTCGATAACGCCTATAAGTGATATCATAGGATATGTCTTTTGCTTTCCGACTTACCTCATGTTCTGTGATTATCTCTAGGCTCAACTATGGTGCCTCAAAGAGCAGTGTTTCATTGTTTTTCATGGCTAATATTCTATTGTGTACATGAACCACTTCTTCTTTTTCAACTGATATGGTGATGGACATTTTGGTTGCTTCCGTGTCTTGGCTATTGTGAAAATTCCTGCAGTGCAGCTGTTGAAGCCTGTGCCTTCTCGACTCTGGACTTGTCAGGTGAGAGTCTCAGCGGTGGGCCTGCTGAACGGAATGGTGGCTCAATTTTTACTTTTAAACGCAGCTCCTTTCTATTCTCATTATTGGCTGTCACCACTTTACATCTCACCAGCAGCTAGAGGGTACACAGTTCTCTAAAACCCCTTCAGCATGTAATGTTTGTAGACTTTTAGTTGATGGTAGTTGACATGTGTGAGTTGAAACCTTTTTGGAGGTTAGATCTGCATGAGTGTAATAATTACTGATGTGGAGCTTTTATCCATTTTCCTCTTTTTTGAAAGTGAGTGAGTAAAACTTAGCCCTCCATACAATCTCCTTGAAAAATTTGAGAGTTTTGAAACTTTTTGGCCATTCCCTACCTCCGCACAATTTTTTAGGGCAGGTGTCCTTTACAGCCCTGAATCCTTGTGAATGTTAAGTGACCATTAGCTGTGGGTTTAAAGCCGCTCTTGTGGGAAACGGCCACGAGGCGGCAGCCTTTCTTCATTTCCAACTCTGGGTTTTTGGGCCACAGAGCTTTCCTGGCAATCGTGTTAGTAAGCTGCGAATTAGAGTGGAATGTGCCAGCGCAAACACCCAAGGGCTTATATCTCCTAAATTGTTGTTTGTTATTTAAATTTAATTTTTTAAATTATCAGAGCAAATTTGATCAAAATGTAGATTCTCCTAGGTGTACAGTTTCTGGTTCATCCTATCAGTGTATCTGTCTATTCCTGTTTGGATCCTTTCCCGTGTATGTTATTATAGAGTGTTGAGTAGACCGCTCTTCGTATTCCCTAGGTATTTTGTGATTATATATTTCCTATGTATTAGTATATGTCTGTTAACCCCCATATCCTAATTCATACAATCCTTACACCTTTCCATTTGGTTAAACATAATTTGGTGTTCTGAATTTATGTGTGTCCTTCTCTTGGGGATTATTTCATGAGTATCAATTTTTAGGTAACACCTATAAGTGACGTCATAGGATGTCGGCCTTTCGGTTGCTTTCTTACTTCAAGTTGGGTGATTATCTCTTGGTCCTTCTATGGTGGTGCCAACGGCACAGTTCTGTGCTTTTTCATGGCTAATATTCCATTGTGTACATGGGCGACTTCTTCTTGGTGCATTTTTCTGTTGATGGACATTTTGGTTTCTTCCAGGTCCTGGCTATGGTACATTTTGCTGCAGTGCGGGATTGCCCGCCTGTGTCTTTTTGATTCTGGTCTACTCCAGTGATAGTCCCATGAGTGGGCCTACCACATCACATGGTAGCTCCATTATTACCCTTAAACGCACCTCCATTCTGCTCTCACTACTGGCTCTTACCAGGTTACATCCCACCGGCAGCTAAAGGGTACGCAGTTCTCTAAAACCCCTTCAGCCTTTATTGTTTGTGGACATTTTTTAATGATGATCATTCTGACGGCTGTGAGGTGAACGTTTGTGTACACTGGATTTGCATGGCTTTATTAATTCCTGCTGTTCAGCCTTTTTCCATTCCCGTTTTTTTAAGAAAAAAGAAATAAAGAAAAAGAAACAGAAGACAAATGTGCATAAATTATGCCTCTTGAAACTGTCGGTTTGAAATATGGACGCCTTTTGAATTTTTTGGTCGACATACGACCCCAGGATTGGTTTTCCGGGCAGGTGTGATTTACAGGCCTGCAAGTATTTTGAATATCAACTGACCATTGATGCTGGGATGAAAGCTGCTGTTGTGTGAAACGCCCACAAGGTGGCAGCAGTTCTACTTTACCAAATCTGGTGACTAGGGCAACAGAGCCTCAATGGAAGTCGTGTTCTAGGTTGTAATTTAGAATGGAACGTGCCAGGAAAAAGCCCCTTAAGTAGATGTCTCCCTACTTCTTGTTCATTTTTTTAAATTTAATTTTTATGTTTACCACAGCAAGTTTGATTACAAAGTTTGGCTTGTTCTAGGTGTGCAAGATGTGGTTCTTTGACACATACACATATGTCTTTTCTTCCTGGAATCCTTTTCCCATGTACGTTATGACAGAACGTTGAGTAGTCTTCTCTTGGTATTCCGTAGGTCTTTGGTGATTATATATTTCCCCTGTGTTTGTATACGTCTGTTAACCCTGATATGCTAATGTATCCAATCCTCACAAATTTCCATTGGGGAACCATAATAAGTTTGTTTAATGAATCTGTGGTTGGCCTTCTCTGTGGAAATATCTTCACTGGTATGAATTTATAGGTAATACCTATAAGTGATATCATAGGATATGTGTCTTTTCTCTTTCTGACATACTACAAGTTGTGTGATTACCTCTAGACTCATCTACGGTGCTGCAAATGGCATCATGTCCTTTATTTCCTTGGCTAATACTCTGTCTGTACATGTACCAGTTCTTCTTTGTCCACTCATCTGTTGATGGACTTTTTGGTTGCTTCCATGACTTGGCTATTGTAATGCTGCGGCAATGCACATTTGCCTGCCTGTGTCTTTCCAATTCTGTCTTCTTAGGTTATAGGCCCAGGAGTGGGCCTGCTGGATCATATGGTAGCAAAATGTTTACCTTGTAAAGGCACCTCCATTCTGTTCTCATTAGTGGCTCTTACCAGGTCACGTCCCACTTAACGTTGAGGGTATGCACTTCTGCACAACACCTTCAGCATTTATTGTTTGTAGTTTTTTTGCTGAGGTTTATTCTGACTAGTGTGAGCTGGTCCATGTTTGTGGTTGGATTTGCCTGCGTCTCATAATCCATTGAAATTGAGCTTTCTGGCATGTCCTTTTTGTCTTCAAGCTGTGCGTACAGCTTACCTCTTCAAACTGTTTTCTTGAAGTATGTGTGACATTTAGAAAGATTTTGGCCATTACGCCCCTCAAGACGTTTTGAGGGCAGGTTTCATTTACAGCCCTCCAGTACTGGTGCATATGAAGTGACCCTTAGCACAGTTTTTAAAGCTGCTGTTGCAGGTCACGGACAGAGGGTGGCAGCATTTCTGCTTTTCCCAAACTTTTAACTAGGGAAACAGACTACCTTGCAGTGGTATTCCTCGGTTATAAATTAGAGTGGAATGTGCCTGGATAAACCCCGAAAAGCTGATGTTTCTTTACTTATGTTTGTTTTCTACATTGAATTTATATTTTTTTATTGGAGTCATATTCCATTGTGTACATGGACCACTTTTTCTTTGTGCATTCCTCTGTTGATGGACATTTTCATAGCTTCCAAGTGTTGGCTATGATAAATATTGCTGGAGTGTAGGATTGCCAGTCTGTGTTTTTTTTTTTTTTATTTTTTGCGGTACGTGTGCCACTCACTGCCATGGCTACTCCCATTGCAGAGCACAGGCTGTGGACGCACAGGCCCAGCAGCCATAGCTCACGGGACCAGCCGCTCCGCGGCGTGTGTGATTTTCCCGAACCAGGGCATGAACCCGTGTCCCCTTCTTCGGTGGAAGACCGTCAACCACTGTGCCACTAGTGAAGTCCAGCCTGTGTCTTTTTGATTCTCATCCTCTCAGTCGATAGGCCCAGCAGTGGGCATGCTTGATTGAATGGTAGCTCAGTATTTACCTTTTCAAGGCACCTCCTTTGTGTTTTCCTTACTGGCTCTTACCATGTCCCACATTGAACCAAGGCTAGGCGTTTCTCCACAACCCCTTCAGCATTTATTGTTTGCAGAATTTTTGCTGATGGCCATTCTGACTGGTGTGAGCTGATAGGACTTTTGTAATTTGGATTTGCATGTCTTTAATTCTTTCTAAGGTTCATTTTCCCACACCTTTTAAAATTTCTGTTAAAGAAAAAATGAAAAAAATGGAGAATACAATTAACGTCCTGAAATTGTCTTCTTGAAAGGTTGCCCTCAAAATTGATGTTTTGGTCAATATTCACCCCCAGGACTGTTTTTGAGGGCAGGTGTCATTCACAGGCCTGTAATGAGTGTGAATATTTAGTGACCATTAGCACTGCGTTTAAAGCTGCTGTTGTGGTAAACGGCCACTAGGCGGCAGCATTTCTCCATTCCCAAATCTGGTTACTAGGGCAGCAGAGCCCTTCTGGAATCCCTGTTCCTAAGTTGTAAATTGAAATGGAATGTGCCAGGAGAAACCCCCATAAGTTTATGTTACATTATTTCCTGTTTGTTGTTTTAGTTTTTTTTTAATTGGGGTAATGATTAGAATATTGTTTGTGCTAGGTGTAGACAATCTGGTTCATTTGTGCATAACATATATCTATCTATCTATATCTATATCTATATATATTCATGTACAGATCCACTTCCCATGTAAATTATGGCAGAGTGTTCCATAGACCTCCCTTACTATACGGTCGGTCTTTTGATATATGTATTTATTAGGTATTTGTACACGTATGGTAACCCTAATCTCTAATTTTTCCATTCCCCCCACCTTTCCTTTTAGACAAGCATAGTTTGTTTTCTAAGTGTGTGAGTGTCTTTCTCTGTGCAAATAAGTTCATTTGTGTCAGTTGTTCGATAACGCCTATAAGTGATATCATAGGATATGTCTTTTGCTTTCCGACTTACCTCATGTTCTGTGATTATCTCTAGGCTCAACTATGGTGCCTCAAAGAGCAGTGTTTCATTGTTTTTCATGGCTAATATTCTATTGTGTACATGAACCACTTCTTCTTTTTCAACTGATATGGTGATGGACATTTTGGTTGCTTCCGTGTCTTGGCTATTGTGAAAATTCCTGCAGTGCAGCTGTTGAAGCCTGTGCCTTCTCGACTCTGGACTTGTCAGGTGAGAGTCTCAGCGGTGGGCCTGCTGAACGGAATGGTGGCTCAATTTTTACTTTTAAACGCAGCTCCTTTCTATTCTCATTATTGGCTGTCACCACTTTACATCTCACCAGCAGCTAGAGGGTACACAGTTCTCTAAAACCCCTTCAGCATGTAATGTTTGTAGACTTTTAGTTGATGGTAGTTGACATGTGTGAGTTGAAACCTTTTTGGAGGTTAGATCTGCATGAGTGTAATAATTACTGATGTGGAGCTTTTATCCATTTTCCTCTTTTTTGAAAGTGAGTGAGTAAAACTTAGCCCTCCATACAATCTCCTTGAAAAATTTGAGAGTTTTGAAACTTTTTGGCCATTCCCTACCTCCGCACAATTTTTTAGGGCAGGTGTCCTTTACAGCCCTGAGTCCTTGTGAATGTTAAGTGACCATTAGCTGTGGGTTTAAAGCCGCTCTTGTGGGAAACGGCCACGAGGCGGCAGCCTTTCTTCATTTCCAACTCTGGGTTTTTGGGCCACAGAGCTTTCCTGGCAATCGTGTTAGTAAGCTGCGAATTAGAGTGGAATGTGCCAGCGCAAACACCCAAAGGCTTATATCTCCTAAATTGTTGTTTGTTATTTAAATTTAATTTTTTAAATTATCAGAGCAAATTTGATCAAAATGTAGATTCTCCTAGGTGTACAGTTTCTGGTTCATCCTATCAGTGTATCTGTCTATTCCTCTTTGGATCCTTTCCCGTGTATGTTATTATAGAGTGTTGAGTAGACCGCTCTTCGTATTCCCTAGGTATTTTGTGATTATATATTTCCTATGTATTAGTATATGTCTGTTAACCCCCATATCCTAATTCATACAATCCTTACACCTTTCCATTTGGTTAAACATAATTTGGTTTTCTGAATCTATGTGTGTCCTTCTCTTGGGGATTATTTCATGAGTATCAATTTTTAGGTAACACCTATAAGTGACGTCATAGGATGTCGGCCTTTCGGTTGCTTTCTTACTTCAAGTTGGGTGATTATCTCTTGGTCCTTCTATGGTGGTGCCAACGGCACAGTTCTGTGCTTTTTCATGGCTAATATTCCATTGTGTACATGGGCGACTTCTTCTTGGTGCATTTTTCTGTTGATGGACATTTTGGTTTCTTCCAGGTCCTGGCTATGGTACATTTTGCTGCAGTGCGGGATTGCCCGCCTGTGTCTTTTTGATTCTGGTCTACTCCAGTGATAGTCCCATGAGTGGGCCTACCACATCACATGGTAGCTCCATTATTACCCTTAAACGCACCTCCATTCTGCTCTCACTACTGGCTCTGACCAGGTTACATCCCACCGGCAGCTAAAGGGTACGCAGTTCTCTAAAACCCCTTCAGCCTTTATTGTTTGTGGACATTTTTTACTGATGATCATTCTGACGGCTGTGAGGTGAACGTTTGTGTACACTGGATTTGCATGGCTTTATTAATTCCTGCTGTTCAGCCTTTTTCCATTCCCGTTTTTTTTTTTTTTATTTTTTATTTATTTATTTTATTTTTGGCTGCGTTGGGTCTTAATCACTGCGTGAGGCCTTTTCTCCAGTTGCGGTGTGCGGGCTTCTCATTGCGGTGGCTTCTCTTGTTGCGGAGCACAGGCTCTAGGAGCGTGGGCTTCAGTAGTTGTGGCTCACGGGCTCCAGAGCGCAGGCTCAGTAGTTGTGGTGCACGTGCTTAGCTGCTCCATGGCAATGTGGGATCTTCCCGGACCAGGGCTCGAACCCGTGTCCCCTGCATTGGCAGGCAGATTCTTAACCACTGCGCCACCAGGGAAGCCCTCCATTCCCGTTTTTTTAAGAAAAAAGAAATAAAGAAAAAGAAACAGAAGACAAATGTGCATAAATTATGCCTCTTGAAACTGTCGGTTTGAAATATGCACGCCTTTTGAATTTTTTGGTCGACATACGACCCCAGGATTGGTTTTCCGGGCAGGTGTGATTTACAGGCCTGCAAGTATTTTGAATATCAACTGACCATTGATGCTGGGATGAAAGCTGCTGTTGTGTGAAACGCCCACAAGGTGGCAGCAGTTCTACTTTACCAAATCTGGTGACTAGGGCAACAGAGCCTCAATGGAAGTCGTGTTCTAGGTTGTAATTTAGAATGGAATGTGCCAGGAAAAAGCCCCTTAAGTAGATGTCTCCCTACTTCTTGTTCATTTTTTTAAATTTAATTTTTATGTTTACCACAGCAAGTTTGATTACAAAGTTTGGCTTGTTCTAGGTGTGCAAGATGTGGTTCTTTGACACATACACATATGTCTTTTCTTCCTGGAATCCTTTTCCCATGTACGTTATGACAGAACGTTGAGTAGTCTCCTCTTGGTATTCCGTAGGTCTTTGGTGATTATATATTTCCCCTGTGTTTGTATACGTCTGTTAACCCTGATATGCTAATGTATCCAATCCTCACAAATTTCCATTGGGGAACCATAAGTTTGTTTAATGAATCTGTGGTTGGCCTTCTCTGTGGAAATATCTTCACTGGTATGAATTTATAGGTAATACCTATAAGTGATATCATAGGATATGTGTCTTTTCTCTTTCTGACATACTACAAGTTGTGTGATTACCTCTAGACTCATCTACGGTGCTGCAAATGGCATCGTGTCCTTTATTTCCTTGTCTAATACTCTGTCTGTACATGTACCAGTTCTTCTTTGTCCACTCATCTGTTGATGGACTTTTTGGTTGCTTCCATGACTTGGCTATTGTAATGCTGCGGCAATGCACATTTGCCTGCCTGTGTCTTTCCAATTCTGTCTTCTTAGGTTATAGGCCCAGGAGTGGGCCTGCTGGATCATATGGTAGCAAAATGTTTACCTTGTAAAGGCACCTCCATTCTGTTCTCATTAGTGGCTCTTACCAGGTCACGTCCCACTTAACGTTGAGGGTATGCACTTCTGCACAACACCTTCAGCATTTATTGTTTGTAGTTTTTTTGCTGAGGTTTATTCTGACTAGTGTGAGCTGGTCCATGTTTGTGGTTGGATTTGCCTGCGTCTCATAATCCATTGAAATTGAGCTTTCTGGCATGTCCTTTTTGTCTTCAAGCTGTGCGTACAGCTTACCTCTTCAAACTGTTTTCTTGAAGTATGTGTGACATTTAGAAAGATTTTGGCCATTACGCCCCTCCAGACGTTTTGAGGGCAGGTTTCATTTACAGCCCTCCAGTACTGGTGCATATGAAGTGACCCTTAGCACAGTTTTTAAAGCTACTGTTGCAGATCACGGACAGAGGGTGGCAGCATTTCTGCTTTTCCCAAACTTTTAACTAGGGAAACAGACTACCTTGCAGTGGTATTCCTCGGTTATAAATTAGAGTGGAATGTGCCTGGATAAACCCCGAAAAGCTGATGTTTCTTTACTTATGTTTGTTTTCTACATTGAATTTATATTTTTTTTATTGGAGTCATATTCCATTGTGTACATGGACCACTTTTTCTTTGTGCATTCCTCTGTTGATGGACATTTTCATAGCTTCCAAGTGTTGGCTATGATAAATATTGCTGGAGTGTAGGATTGCCAGTCTGTGTTTTTTTTTTTATTTTTTGCGGTACGTGGGCCACTCACTGCCATGGCTACTCCCATTGCAGAGCACAGGCTCTGGACGCACAGGCCCAGCAGCCATAGCTCACGGGACCAGCCGCTCCGCGGCGTGTGTGATTTTCCCGAACCAGGGCATGAACCCGTGTCCCCTTCTTCGGTGGAAGACCGTCAACCACTGTGCCACTAGTGAAGTCCAGCCTGTGTCTTTTTGATTCTCATCCTCTCAGTCGATAGGCCCAGCAGTGGGCATGCTTGATTGAATGGTAGCTCAGTATTTACCTTTTCAAGGCACCTCCTTTGTGTTTTCCTTACTGGCTCTTACCATGTCCCACATTGAACCAAGGCTAGGCATTTCTCCACAACCCCTTCAGCATTTATTGTTTGCAGAATTTTTGCTGATGGCCATTCTGACTGGTGTGAGCTGATAGGACTTTTGTAATTTGGATTTGCATGTCTTTAATTCTTTCTAAGGTTCATTTTCCCACACCTTTTAAAATTTCTGTTAAAGAAAAAATGAAAAAAATGGAGAATACAATTAACGTCCTGAAATTGTCTTCTTGAAAGGTTGCCCTCAAAATTGATGTTTTGGTCAATATTCGCCCCCAGGACTGTTTTTGAGGGCAGGTGTCATTCACAGGCCTGTAATGAGTGTGAATATTTAGTGACCATTAGCACTGCGTTTAAAGCTGCTGTTGTGGTAAACGGCCACTAGGCGGCAGCATTTCTCCATTCCCAAATCTGGTTACTAGGGCAGCAGAGCCCTTCTGGAATCCCTGTTCCTAAGTTGTAAATTGAAATGGAATGTGCCAGGAGAAACCCCCATAAGTTTATGTTACATTATTTCCTGTTTGTTGTTTTAGTTTTTTTTAATTGGGGTAATGATTAGAATATTGTTTGTGCTAGGTGTAGACAATCTGGTTCATTTGTGCATAACATATATATATCTATCTATATCTATATCTATATCTATATATATTCATGTACAGATCCACTTCCCATGTAAATTATGGCAGAGTGTTCCATAGACCTCCCTTACTATACGGTCGGTCTTTTGATATATGTATTTATTAGGTATTTGTACACGTATGGTAACCCTAATCTCTAATTTTTCCATTCCCCCCACCTTTCCTTTTAGACAAGCATAGTTTGTTTTCTAAGTGTGTGAGTGTCTTTCTCTGTGCAAATAAGTTCATTTGTGTCAGTTGTTCGATAACGCCTATAAGTGATATCATAGGATATGTCTTTTGCTTTCCGACTTACCTCATGTTCTGTGATTATCTCTAGGCTCAACTATGGTGCCTCAAAGAGCAGTGTTTCATTGTTTTTCATGGCTAATATTCTATTGTGTACATGAACCACTTCTTCTTTTTCAACTGATATGGTGATGGACATTTTGGTTGCTTCCGTGTCTTGGCTATTGTGAAAATTCCTGCAGTGCAGCTGTTGAAGCCTGTGCCTTCTCGACTCTGGACTTGTCAGGTGAGAGTCTCAGCGGTGGGCCTGCTGAACGGAATGGTGGCTCAATTTTTACTTTTAAACGCAGCTCCTTTCTATTCTCATTATTGGCTGTCACCACTTTACATCTCACCAGCAGCTAGAGGGTACACAGTTCTCTAAAACCCCTTCAGCATGTAATGTTTGTAGACTTTTAGTTGATGGTAGTTGACATGTGTGAGTTGAAACCTTTTTGGAGGTTAGATCTGCATGAGTGTAATAATTACTGATGTGGAGCTTTTATCCATTTTCCTCTTTTTTGAAAGTGAGTGAGTAAAACTTAGCCCTCCATACAATCTCCTTGAAAAATTTGAGAGTTTTGAAACTTTTTGGCCATTCCCTACCTCCGCACAATTTTTTAGGGCAGGTGTCCTTTACAGCCCTGAATCCTTGTGAATGTTAAGTGACCATTAGCTGTGGGTTTAAAGCCGCTCTTGTGGGAAACGGCCACGAGGCGGCAGCCTTTCTTCATTTCCAACTCTGGGTTTTTGGGCCACAGAGCTTTCCTGGCAATCGTGTTAGTAAGCTGCGAATTAGAGTGGAATGTGCCAGCGCAAACACCCAAAGGCTTATATCTCCTAAATTGTTGTTTGTTATTTAAATTTAATTTTTTAAATTATCAGAGCAAATTTGATCAAAATGTAGATTCTCCTAGGTGTACAGTTTCTGGTTCATCCTATCAGTGTATCTGTCTATTCCTCTTTGGATCCTTTCCCGTGTATGTTATTATAGAGTGTTGAGTAGACCGCTCTTCGTATTCCCTAGGTATTTTGTGATTATATATTTCCTATGTATTAGTATATGTCTGTTAACCCCCATATCCTAATTCATACAATCCTTACACCTTTCCATTTGGTTAAACATAATTTGGTTTTCTGAATCTATGTGTGTCCTTCTCTTGGGGATTATTTCATGAGTATCAATTTTTAGGTAACACCTATAAGTGACGTCATAGGATGTCGGCCTTTCGGTTGCTTTCTTACTTCAAGTTGGGTGATTATCTCTTGGTCCTTCTATGGTGGTGCCAACGGCACAGTTCTGTGCTTTTTCATGGCTAATATTCCATTGTGTACATGGGCGACTTCTTCTTGGTGCATTTTTCTGTTGATGGACATTTTGGTTTCTTCCAGGTCCTGGCTATGGTACATTTTGCTGCAGTGCGGGATTGCCCGCCTGTGTCTTTTTGATTCTGGTCTACTCCAGTGATAGTCCCATGAGTGGGCCTACCACATCACATGGTAGCTCCATTATTACCCTTAAACGCACCTCCATTCTGCTCTCACTACTGGCTCTGACCAGGTTACATCCCACCGGCAGCTAAAGGGTACGCAGTTCTCTAAAACCCCTTCAGCCTTTATTGTTTGTGGACATTTTTTACTGATGATCATTCTGACGGCTGTGAGGTGAACGTTTGTGTACACTGGATTTGCATGGCTTTATTAATTCCTGCTGTTCAGCCTTTTTCCATTCCCGTTTTTTTTTTTTTTATTTTTTATTTATTTATTTTATTTTTGGCTGCGTTGGGTCTTAATCACTGCGTGAGGCCTTTTCTCCAGTTGCGGTGTGCGGGCTTCTCATTGCGGTGGCTTCTCTTGTTGCGGAGCACAGGCTCTAGGAGCGTGGGCTTCAGTAGTTGTGGCTCACGGGCTCCAGAGTGCAGGCTCAGTAGTTGTGGTGCACGTGCTTAGCTGCTCCATGGCAATGTGGGATCTTCCCGGACCAGGGCTCGAACCCGTGTCCCCTGCATTGGCAGGCAGATTCTTAACCACTGCGCCACCAGGGAAGCCCTCCATTCCCGTTTTTTTAAGAAAAAAGAAATAAAGAAAAAGAAACAGAAGACAAATGTGCATAAATTATGCCTCTTGAAACTGTCGGTTTGAAATATGCACGCCTTTTGAATTTTTTGGTCGACATACGACCCCAGGATTGGTTTTCCGGGCAGGTGTGATTTACAGGCCTGCAAGTATTTTGAATATCAACTGACCATTGATGCTGGGATGAAAGCTGCTGTTGTGTGAAACGCCCACAAGGTGGCAGCAGTTCTACTTTACCAAATCTGGTGACTAGGGCAACAGAGCCTCAATGGAAGTCGTGTTCTAGGTTGTAATTTAGAATGGAATGTGCCAGGAAAATGCCCCTTAAGTAGATGTCTCCCTACTTCTTGTTCATTTTTTTAAATTTAATTTTTATGTTTACCACAGCAAGTTTGATTACAAAGTTTGGCTTGTTCTAGGTGTGCAAGATGTGGTTCTTTGACACATACACATATGTCTTTTCTTCCTGGAATCCTTTTCCCATGTACGTTATGACAGAACGTTGAGTAGTCTCCTCTTGGTATTCCGTAGGTCTTTGGTGATTATATATTTCCCCTGTGTTTGTATACGTCTGTTAACCCTGATATGCTAATGTATCCAATCCTCACAAATTTCCATTGGGGAACCATAAGTTTGTTTAATGAATCTGTGGTTGGCCTTCTCTGTGGAAATATCTTCACTGGTATGAATTTATAGGTAATACCTATAAGTGATATCATAGGATATGTGTCTTTTCTCTTTCTGACATACTACAAGTTGTGTGATTACCTCTAGACTCATCTACGGTGCTGCAAATGGCATCGTGTCCTTTATTTCCTTGTCTAATACTCTGTCTGTACATGTACCAGTTCTTCTTTGTCCACTCATCTGTTGATGGACTTTTTGGTTGCTTCCATGACTTGGCTATTGTAATGCTGCGGCAATGCACATTTGCCTGCCTGTGTCTTTCCAATTCTGTCTTCTTAGGTTATAGGCCCAGGAGTGGGCCTGCTGGATCATATGGTAGCAAAATGTTTACCTTGTAAAGGCACCTCCATTCTGTTCTCATTAGTGGCTCTTACCAGGTCACGTCCCACTTAACGTTGAGGGTATGCACTTCTGCACAACACCTTCAGCATTTATTGTTTGTAGTTTTTTTGCTGAGGTTTATTCTGACTAGTGTGAGCTGGTCCATGTTTGTGGTTGGATTTGCCTGCGTCTCATAATCCATTGAAATTGAGCTTTCTGGCATGTCCTTTTTGTCTTCAAGCTGTGCGTACAGCTTACCTCTTCAAACTGTTTTCTTGAAGTATGTGTGACATTTAGAAAGATTTTGGCCATTACGCCCCTCCAGACGTTTTGAGGGCAGGTTTCATTTACAGCCCTCCAGTACTGGTGCATATGAAGTGACCCTTAGCACAGTTTTTAAAGCTACTGTTGCAGATCACGGACAGAGGGTGGCAGCATTTCTGCTTTTCCCAAACTTTTAACTAGGGAAACAGACTACCTTGCAGTGGTATTCCTCGGTTATAAATTAGAGTGGAATGTGCCTGGATAAACCCCGAAAAGCTGATGTTTCTTTACTTATGTTTGTTTTCTACATTGAATTTATATTTTTTTTTATTGGAGTCATATTCCATTGTGTACATGGACCACTTTTTCTTTGTGCATTCCTCTGTTGATGGACATTTTCATAGCTTCCAAGTGTTGGCTATGATAAATATTGCTGGAGTGTAGGATTGCCAGTCTGTGTTTTTTTTTTTATTTTTTGCGGTACGTGGGCCACTCACTGCCATGGCTACTCCCATTGCAGAGCACAGGCTCTGGACGCACAGGCCCAGCAGCCATAGCTCATGGGACCAGCCGCTCCGCGGCGTGTGTGATTTTCCCGAACCAGGGCATGAACCCGTGTCCCCTTCTTCGGTGGAAGACCGTCAACCACTGTGCCACTAGTGAAGTCCAGCCTGTGTCTTTTTGATTCTCATCCTCTCAGTCGATAGGCCCAGCAGTGGGCATGCTTGATTGAATGGTAGCTCAGTATTTACCTTTTCAAGGCACCTCCTTTGTGTTTTCCTTACTGGCTCTTACCATGTCCCACATTGAACCAAGGCTAGGCATTTCTCCACAACCCCTTCAGCATTTATTGTTTGCAGAATTTTTGCTGATGGCCATTCTGACTGGTGTGAGCTGATAGGACTTTTGTAATTTGGATTTGCATGTCTTTAATTCTTTCTAAGGTTCATTTTCCCACACCTTTTAAAATTTCTGTTAAAGAAAAAATGAAAAAAATGGAGAATACAATTAACGTCCTGAAATTGTCTTCTTGAAAGGTTGCCCTCAAAATTGATGTTTTGGTCAATATTCGCCCCCAGGACTGTTTTTGAGGGCAGGTGTCATTCACAGGCCTGTAATGAGTGTGAATATTTAGTGACCATTAGCACTGCGTTTAAAGCTGCTGTTGTGGTAAACGGCCACTAGGCGGCAGCATTTCTCCATTCCCAAATCTGGTTACTAGGGCAGCAGAGCCCTTCTGGAATCCCTGTTCCTAAGTTGTAAATTGAAATGGAATGTGCCAGGAGAAACCCCCATAAGTTTATGTTACATTATTTCCTGTTTGTTGTTTTAGTTTTTTTTAATTGGGGTAATGATTAGAATATTGTTTGTGCTAGGTGTAGACAATCTGGTTCATTTGTGCATAACATATATATATCTATCTATATCTATATCTATATCTATATATATTCATGTACAGATCCACTTCCCATGTAAATTATGGCAGAGTGTTCCATAGACCTCCCTTACTATACGGTCGGTCTTTTGATATATGTATTTATTAGGTATTTGTACACGTATGGTAACCCTAATCTCTAATTTTTCCATTCCCCCCACCTTTCCTTTTAGACAAGCATAGTTTGTTTTCTAAGTGTGTGAGTGTCTTTCTCTGTGCAAATAAGTTCATTTGTGTCAGTTGTTCGATAACGCCTATAAGTGATATCATAGGATATGTCTTTTGCTTTCCGACTTACCTCATGTTCTGTGATTATCTCTAGGCTCAACTATGGTGCCTCAAAGAGCAGTGTTTCATTGTTTTTCATGGCTAATATTCTATTGTGTACATGAACCACTTCTTCTTTTTCAACTGATATGGTGATGGACATTTTGGTTGCTTCCGTGTCTTGGCTATTGTGAAAATTCCTGCAGTGCAGCTGTTGAAGCCTGTGCCTTCTCGACTCTGGACTTGTCAGGTGAGAGTCTCAGCGGTGGGCCTGCTGAACGGAATGGTGGCTCAATTTTTACTTTTAAACGCAGCTCCTTTCTATTCTCATTATTGGCTGTCACCACTTTACATCTCACCAGCAGCTAGAGGGTACACAGTTCTCTAAAACCCCTTCAGCATGTAATGTTTGTAGACTTTTAGTTGATGGTAGTTGACATGTGTGAGTTGAAACCTTTTTGGAGGTTAGATCTGCATGAGTGTAATAATTACTGATGTGGAGCTTTTATCCATTTTCCTCTTTTTTGAAAGTGAGTGAGTAAAACTTAGCCCTCCATACAATCTCCTTGAAAAATTTGAGAGTTTTGAAACTTTTTGGCCATTCCCTACCTCCGCACAATTTTTTAGGGCAGGTGTCCTTTACAGCCCTGAATCCTTGTGAATGTTAAGTGACCATTAGCTGTGGGTTTAAAGCCGCTCTTGTGGGAAACGGCCACGAGGCGGCAGCCTTTCTTCATTTCCAACTCTGGGTTTTTGGGCCACAGAGCTTTCCTGGCAATCGTGTTAGTAAGCTGCGAATTAGAGTGGAATGTGCCAGCGCAAACACCCAAGGGCTTATATCTCCTAAATTGTTGTTTGTTATTTAAATTTAATTTTTTAAATTATCAGAGCAAATTTGATCAAAATGTAGATTCTCCTAGGTGTACAGTTTCTGGTTCATCCTATCAGTGTATCTGTCTATTCCTGTTTGGATCCTTTCCCGTGTATGTTATTATAGAGTGTTGAGGAGACCGCTCTTCGTATTCCCTAGGTATTTTGTGATTATATATTTCCTATGTATTAGTATATGTCTGTTAACCCCCATATCCTAATTCATACAATCCTTACACCATTCCATTTGGTTAAACATAATTTGGTTTTCTGAATCTATGTGTGTCCTTCTCTTGGAGATTATTTCATGAGTATCAATTTTTAGGTAACACCTATAAGTGACGTCATAGGATGTCGGCCTTTCGGTTGCTTTCTTACTTCAAGTTGGGTGATTATCTCTTGGTCCTTCTATGGTGGTGCCAACGGCACAGTTCTGTGCTTTTTCATGGCTAATATTCCATTGTGTACATGGGCGACTTCTTCTTGGTGCATTTTTCTGTTGATGGACATTTTGGTTTCTTCCAGGTCCTGGCTATGGTACATTTTGCTGCAGTGCGGGATTGCCCGCCTGTGTCTTTTTGATTCTGGTCTACACCAGTGATAGTCCCATGAGTGGGCCTACCACATCACATGGTAGCTCCATTATTACCCTTAAACGCACCTCCATTCTGCTCTCACTACTGGCTCTTACCAGGTTACATCCCACCGGCAGCTAAAGGGTACGCAGTTCTCTAAAACCCCTTCAGCCTTTATTGTTTGTAGACATTTTTTACTGATGATCATTCTGACGGCTGTGAGGTGAACGTTTGTGTACACTGGATTTGCATGGCTTTATTAATTCCTGCTGTTCAGCCTTTTTCCATTCCCGTTTTTTTAAGAAAAAAGAAATAAAGAAAAAGAAACAGAAGACAAATGTGCATAAATTATGCCTCTTGAAACTGTCGGTTTGAAATATGGACGCCTTTTGAATTTTTTGGTCGACATACGACCCCAGGATTGGTTTTCCGGGCAGGTGTGATTTACAGGCCTGCAAGTATTTTGAATATCAACTGACCATTGATGCTGGGATGAAAGCTGCTGTTGTGTGAAACGCCCACAAGTTGGCAGCAGTTCTGCTTTACCAAATCTGGTGACTAGGGCAACAGAGCCTCAATGGAAGTCGTGTTCTAGGTTGTAATTTAGAATGGAATGTGCCAGGAAAAAGCCCCTTAAGTAGATGTCTCCCTACTTCTTGTTCATTTTTTTAAATTTAATTTTTATGTTTACCACAGCAAGTTTGATTACAAAGTTTGGCTTGTTCTAGGTGTGCAAGATGTGGTTCTTTGACACATACACATATGTCTTTTCTTCCTGGAATCCTTTTCCCATGTACGTTATGACAGAACGTTGAGTAGTCTTCTCTTGGTATTCCGTAGGTCTTTGGTGATTATATATTTCCCCTGTGTTTGTATACGTCTGTTAACCCTGATATGCTAATGTATCCAATCCTCACAAATTTCCATTGGGGAACCATAAGTTTGTTTAATGAATCTGTGGTTGGCCTTCTCTGTGGAAATATCTTCACTGGTATGAATTTATAGGTAATACCTATAAGTGATATCATAGGATATGTGTCTTTCTCTTTCTGACATACTACAAGTTGTGTGATTACCTCTAGACTCATCTACGGTGCTGCAAATGGCATCGTGTTCTTTATTTCCTTGGCTAATACTCTGTCTGTACATGTACCAGTTCTTCTTTGTCCACTCATCTGTTGATGGACTTTTTGGTTGCTTCCATGACTTGGCTATTGTAATGCTGCGGCAATGCACATTTGCCTGCCTGTGTCTTTCCAATTCTGTCTTCTTAGGTTATAGGCCCAGGAGTGGGCCTGCTGGATCATATGGTAGCAAAATGTTTACCTTGTAAAGGCACCTCCATTCTGTTCTCATTAGTGGCTCTTACCAGGTCACGTCCCACTTAATGTTGAGGGTATGCACTTCTGCACAACACCTTCAGCATTTATTGTTTGTAGTTTTTTTGCTGAGGTTTATTCTGACTAGTGTGAGCTGGTCCATGTTTGTGGTTGGATTTGCCTGCGTCTCATAATCCATTGAAATTGAGCTTTCTGGCATGTCCTTTTTGTCTTCAAGCTGTGCGTACAGCTTACCTCTTCAAACTGTTTTCTTGAAGTATGTGTGACATTTAGAAAGATTTTGGCCATTACGCCCCTCAAGACGTTTTGAGGGCAGGTTTCATTTACAGCCCTCCAGTACTGGTGCATATGAAGTGACCCTTAGCACAGTTTTTAAAGCTGCTGTTGCAGGTCACGGACAGAGGGTGGCAGCATTTCTGCTTTTCCCAAACTTTTAACTAGGGAAACAGACTACCTTGCAGTGGTATTCCTCGGTTATAAATTAGAGTGGAATGTGCCTGGATAAACCCCGAAAAGCTGATGTTTCTTTACTTATGTTTGTTTTCTACATTGAGTTTATATTTTTTTATTGGAGTCATATTCCATTGTGTACATGGACCACTTTTTCTTTGTGCATTCCTCTGTTGATGGACATTTTCATAGCTTCCAAGTGTTGGCTATGATAAATATTGCTGGAGTGTAGGATTGCCAGTCTGTGTTTTTTTTTTTATTTTTTGCGGTACGTGGGCCACTCACTGCCATGGCTACTCCCATTGCAGAGCACAGGCTCTGGACGCACAGGCCCAGCAGCCATAGCTCACGGGACCAGCCGCTCCACGGCGTGTGTGATTTTCCCGAACCAGGGCATGAACCCGTGTCCCCTTCTTCGGTGGAAGACCGTCAACCACTGTGCCACTCGTGAAGTCCAGCCTGTGTCTTTTTGATTCTCATCCTCTCAGTCGATAGGCCCAGCAGTGGGCATGCTTGATTGAATGGTAGCTCAGTATTTACCTTTTCAAGGCACCTCCTTTGTGTTTTCCTTACTGGCTCTTACCATGTCCCACATTGAACCAAGGCTAGGCATTTCTCCACAACCCCTTCAGCATTTATTGTTTGCAGAATTTTTGCTGATGGCCATTCTGACTGGTGTGAGCTGATAGGACTTTTGTAATTTGGATTTGCATGTCTTTAATTCTTTCTAAGGTTCATTTTCCCACACCTTTTAAAATTTCTGTTAAAGAAAAAATGAAAAAAATGGAGAATACAATTAACGTCCTGAAATTGTCTTCTTGAAAGGTTGCCCTCAAAATTGATGTTTTGGTCAATATTCGCCCCCAGGACTGTTTTTGAGGGCAGGTGTCATTCACAGGCCTGTAATGAGTGTGAATATTTAGTGACCATTAGCACTGCGTTTAAAGCTGCTGTTGTGGTAAACGGCCACTAGGCGGCAGCATTTCTCCATTCCCAAATCTGGTTACTAGGGCAGCAGAGCCCTTCTGGAATCCCTGTTCCTAAGTTGTAAATTGAAATGGAATGTGCCAGGAGAAACCCCCATAAGTTTATGTTACATTATTTCCTGTTTGTTGTTTTAGTTTTTTTTAATTGGGGTAATGATTAGAATATTGTTTGTGCTAGGTGTAGACAATCTGGTTCATTTGTGCATAACATATATATATCTATCTATATCTATATCTATATCTATATCTATATATATTCATGTACAGATCCACTTCCCATGTAAATTATGGCAGAGTGTTCCATAGACCTCCCTTACTATACGGTCGGTCTTTTGATATATGTATTTATTAGGTATTTGTACACGTATGGTAACCCTAATCTCTAATTTTTCCATTCCCCCCACCTTTCCTTTTAGACAAGCATAGTTTGTTTTCTAAGTGTGTGAGTGTCTTTCTCTGTGCAAATAAGTTCATTTGTGTCAGTTGTTCGATAACGCCTATAAGTGATATCATAGGATATGTCTTTTGCTTTCCGACTTACCTCATGTTCTGTGATTATCTCTAGGCTCAACTATGGTGCCTCAAAGAGCAGTGTTTCATTGTTTTTCATGGCTAATATTCTATTGTGTACATGAACCACTTCTTCTTTTTCAACTGATATGGTGATGGACATTTTGGTTGCTTCCGTGTCTTGGCTATTGTGAAAATTCCTGCAGTGCAGCTGTTGAAGCCTGTGCCTTCTCGACTCTGGACTTGTCAGGTGAGAGTCTCAGCGGTGGGCCTGCTGAACGGAATGGTGGCTCAATTTTTACTTTTAAACGCAGCTCCTTTCTATTCTCATTATTGGCTGTCACCACTTTACATCTCACCAGCAGCTAGAGGGTACACAGTTCTCTAAAACCCCTTCAGCATGTAATGTTTGTAGACTTTTAGTTGATGGTAGTTGACATGTGTGAGTTGAAACCTTTTTGGAGGTTAGATCTGCATGAGTCTAATAATTACTGATGTGGAGCTTTTATCCATTTTTCTCTTTTTTGAAAGTGAGTGAGTAAAACTTAGCCCTCCATACAATCTCCTTGAAAAATTTGAGAGTTTTGAAACTTTTTGGCCATTCCCTACCTCCGCACAATTTTTTAGGGCAGGTGTCCTTTACAGCCCTGAATCCTTGTGAATGTTAAGTGACCATTAGCTGTGGGTTTAAAGCCGCTCTTGTGGGAAACGGCCACGAGGCGGCAGCCTTTCTTCATTTCCAACTCTGGGTTTTTGGGCCACAGAGCTTTCCTGGCAATCGTGTTAGTAAGCTGCGAATTAGAGTGGAATGTGCCAGCGCAAACACCCAAGGGCTTATATCTCCTAAATTGTTGTTTGTTATTTAAATTTAATTTTTTAAATTATCAGAGCAAATTTGATCAAAATGTAGATTCTCCTAGGTGTACAGTTTCTGGTTCATCCTATCAGTGTATCTGTCTATTCCTGTTTGGATCCTTTCCCGTGTATGTTATTATAGAGTGTTGAGTAGACCGCTCTTCGTATTCCCTAGGTATTTTGTGATTATATATTTCCTATGTATTAGTATATGTCTGTTAACCCCCATATCCTAATTCATACAATCCTTACACCTTTCCATTTGGTTAAACATAATTTGGTGTTCTGAATTTATGTGTGTCCTTCTCTTGGGGATTATTTCATGAGTATCAATTTTTAGGTAACACCTATAAGTGACGTCATAGGATGTCGGCCTTTCGGTTGCTTTCTTACTTCAAGTTGGGTGATTATCTCTTGGTCCTTCTATGGTGGTGCCAACGGCACAGTTCTGTGCTTTTTCATGGCTAATATTCCATTGTGTACATGGGCGACTTCTTCTTGGTGCATTTTTCTGTTGATGGACATTTTGGTTTCTTCCAGGTCCTGGCTATGGTACATTTTGCTGCAGTGCGGGATTGCCCACCTGTGTCTTTTTGATTCTGGTCTACTCCAGTGATAGTCCCATGAGTGGGCCTACCACATCACATGGTAGCTCCATTATTACCCTTAAACGCACCTCCATTCTGCTCTCACTACTGGCTCTTACCAGGTTACATCCCACCGGCAGCTAAAGGGTACGCAGTTCTCTAAAACCCCTTCAGCCTTTATTGTTTGTAGACATTTTTTACTGATGATCATTCTGACGGCTGTGAGGTGAACGTTTGTGTACACTGGATTTGCATGGCTTTATTAATTCCTGCTGTTCAGCCTTTTTCCATTCCCGTTTTTTTAAGAAAAAAGAAATAAAGAAAAAGAAACAGAAGACAAATGTGCATAAATTATGCCTCTTGAAACTGTCGGTTTGAAATATGGACGCCTTTTGAATTTTTTGGTCGACATACGACCCCAGGATTGGTTTTCCGGGCAGGTGTGATTTACAGGCCTGCAAGTATTTTGAATATCAACTGACCATTGATGCTGGGATGAAAGCTGCTGTTGTGTGAAACGCCCACAAGGTGGCAGCAGTTCTACTTTACCAAATCTGGTGACTAGGGCAACAGAGCCTCAATGGAAGTCGTGTTCTAGGTTGTAATTTAGAATGGAATGTGCCAGGAAAAAGCCCCTTAAGTAGATGTCTCCCTACTTCTTGTTCATTTTTTTAAATTTAATTTTTATGTTTACCACAGCAAGTTTGATTACAAAGTTTGGCTTGTTCTAGGTGTGCAAGATGTGGTTCTTTGACACATACACATATGTCTTTTCTTCCTGGAATCCTTTTCCCATGTACGTTATGACAGAACGTTGAGTAGTCTTCTCTTGGTATTCCGTAGGTCTTTGGTGATTATATATTTCCCCTGTGTTTGTATACGTCTGTTAACCCTGATATGCTAATGTATCCAATCCTCACAAATTTCCATTGGGGAACCATAAGTTTGTTTAATGAATCTGTGGTTGGCCTTCTCTGTGGAAATATCTTCACTGGTATGAATTTATAGGTAATACCTATAAGTGATATCATAGGATATGTGTCTTTTCTCTTTCTGACATACTACAAGTTGTGTGATTACCTCTAGACTCATCTACGGTGCTGCAAATGGCATCGTGTCCTTTATTTCCTTGGCTAATACTCTGTCTGTACATGTACCAGTTCTTCTTTGTCCACTCATCTGTTGATGGACTTTTTGGTTGCTTCCATGACTTGGCTATTGTAATGCTGCGGCAATGCACATTTGCCTGCCTGTGTCTTTCCAATTCTGTCTTCTTAGGTTATAGGCCCAGGAGTGGGCCTGCTGGATCATATGGTAGCAAAATGTTTACCTTGTAAAGGCACCTCCATTCTGTTCTCATTAGTGGCTCTTACCAGGTCACGTCCCACTTAACGTTGAGGGTATGCACTTCTGCACAACACCTTCAGCATTTATTGTTTGTAGTTTTTTTGCTGAGGTTTATTCTGACTAGTGTGAGCTGGTCCATGTTTGTGGTTGGATTTGCCTGCGTCTCATAATCCATTGAAATTGAGCTTTCTGGCATGTCCTTTTTGTCTTCAAGCTGTGCGTACAGCTTACCTCTTCAAACTGTTTTCTTGAAGTATGTGTGACATTTAGAAAGATTTTGGCCATTACGCCCCTCAAGACGTTTTGAGGGCAGGTTTCATTTACAGCCCTCCAGTACTGGTGCATATGAAGTGACCCTTAGCACAGTTTTTAAAGCTACTGTTGCAGGTCACGGACAGAGGGTGGCAGCATTTCTGCTTTTCCCAAACTTTTAACTAGGGAAACAGACTACCTTGCAGTGGTATTCCTCGGTTATAAATTAGAGTGGAATGTGCCTGGATAAACCCCGAAAAGCTGATGTTTCTTTACTTATGTTTGTTTTCTACATTGAATTTATATTTTTTTATTGGAGTCATATTCCATTGTGTACATGGACCACTTTTTCTTTGTGCATTCCTCTGTTGATGGACATTTTCATAGCTTCCAAGTGTTGGCTATGATAAATATTGCTGGAGTGTAGGATTGCCAGTCTGTGTTTTTTTTTTTATTTTTTGCGGTACGTGGGCCACTCACTGCCATGGCTACTCCCATTGCAGAGCACAGGCTCTGGACGCACAGGCCCAGCAGCCATAGCTCACGGGACCAGCCGCTCCGCGGCGTGTGTGATTTTCCCGAACCAGGGCATGAACCCGTGTCCCCTTCTTCGGTGGAAGACCGTCAACCACTGTGCCACTCGTGAAGTCCAGCCTGTGTCTTTTTGATTCTCATCCTCTCAGTCGATAGGCCCAGCAGTGGGCATGCTTGATTGAATGGTAGCTCAGTATTTACGTTTTCAAGGCACCTCCTTTGTGTTTTCCTTACTGGCTCTTACCATGTCCCACATTGAACCAAGGCTAGGCATTTCTCCACAACCCCTTCAGCATTTATTGTTTGCAGAATTTTTGCTGATGGCCATTCTGACTGGTGTGAGCTGATAGGACTTTTGTAATTTGGATTTGCATGTCTTTAATTCTTTCTAAGGTTCATTTTCCCACACCTTTTAAAATTTCTGTTAAAGAAAAAATGAAAAAAATGGAGAATACAATTAACGTCCTGAAATTGTCTTCTTGAAAGGTTGCCCTCAAAATTGATGTTTTGGTCAATATTCGCCCCCAGGACTGTTTTTGAGGGCAGGTGTCATTCACAGGCCTGTAATGAGTGTGAATATTTAGTGACCATTAGCACTGCGTTTAAAGCTGCTGTTGTGGTAAACGGCCACTAGGCGGCAGCATTTCTCCATTCCCAAATCTGGTTACTAGGGCAGCAGAGCCCTTCTGGAATCCCTGTTCCTAAGTTGTAAATTGAAATGGAATGTGCCAGGAGAAACCCCCATAAGTTTATGTTACATTATTTCCTGTTTGTTGTTTTAGTTATTTTTTAATTGGGGTAATGATTAGAATATTGTTTGTGCTAGGTGTAGACAATCTGGTTCATTTGTGCATAACATATATATATCTATCTATATCTATATCTATATCTATATATATTCATGTACAGATCCACTTCCCATGTAAATTATGGCAGAGTGTTCCATAGACCTCCCTTACTATACGGTCGGTCTTTTGATATATGTATTTATTAGGTATTTGTACACGTATGGTAACCCTAATCTCTAATTTTTCCATTCCCCCCACCTTTCCTTTTAGACAAGCATAGTTTGTTTTCTAAGTGTGTGAGTGTCTTTCTCTGTGCAAATAAGTTCATTTGTGTCAGTTGTTCGATAACGCCTATAAGTGATATCATAGGATATGTCTTTTGCTTTCCGACTTACCTCATGTTCTGTGATTATCTCTAGGCTCAACTATGGTGCCTCAAAGAGCAGTGTTTCATTGTTTTTCATGGCTAATATTCTATTGTGTACATGAACCACTTCTTCTTTTTCAACTGATATGGTGATGGACATTTTGGTTGCTTCCGTGTCTTGGCTATTGTGAAAATTCCTGCAGTGCAGCTGTTGAAGCCTGTGCCTTCTCGACTCTGGACTTGTCAGGTGAGAGTCTCAGCGGTGGACCTGCTGAACGGAATGGTGGCTCAATTTTTACTTTTAAACGCAGCTCCTTTCTATTCTCATTATTGGCTGTCACCACTTTACATCTCACCAGCAGCTAGAGGGTACACAGTTCTCTAAAACCCCTTCAGCATGTAATGTTTGTAGACTTTTAGTTGATGGTAGTTGACATGTGTGAGTTGAAACCTTTTTGGAGGTTAGATCTGCATGAGTGTAATAATTACTGATGTGGAGCTTTTATCCATTTTCCTCTTTTTTGAAAGTGAGTGAGTAAAACTTAGCCCTCCATACAATCTCCTTGAAAAATTTGAGAGTTTTGAAACTTTTTGGCCATTCCCTACCTCCGCACAATTTTTTAGGGCAGGTGTCCTTTACAGCCCTGAATCCTTGTGAATGTTAAGTGACCATTAGCTGTGGGTTTAAAGCCGCTCTTGTGGGAAACGGCCACGAGGTGGCAGCATTTCTTCATTTCCAACTCTGGGTTTTTGGGCAACAGAGCTTTCCTGGCAATCGTGTTAGTAAGCTGCGAATTAGAGTGGAATGTGCCAGCGCAAACACCCAAGGGCTTATATCTCCTAAATTGTTGTTTGTTATTTAAATTTAATTTTTTAAATTATCAGAGCAAATTTGATCAAAATGTAGATTCTCCTAGGTGTACAGTTTCTGGTTCATCCTATCAGTGTATCTGTCTATTCCTGTTTGGATCCTTTCCCGTGTATGTTATTATAGAGTGTTGAGGAGACCGCTCTTCGTATTCCCTAGGTATTTTGTGATTATATATTTCCTATGTATTAGTATATGTCTGTTAACCCCCATATCCTAATTCATACAATCCTTACACCATTCCATTTGGTTAAACATAATTTGGTTTTCTGAATCTATGTGTGTCCTTCTCTTGGAGATTATTTCATGAGTATCAATTTTTAGGTAACACCTATAAGTGACGTCATAGGATGTCGGCCTTTCGGTTGCTTTCTTACTTCAAGTTGGGTGATTATCTCTTGGTCCTTCTATGGTGGTGCCAACGGCACAGTTCTGTGCTTTTTCATGGCTAATATTCCATTGTGTACATGGGCGACTTCTTCTTGGTGCATTTTTCTGTTGATGGACATTTTGGTTTCTTCCAGGTCCTGGCTATGGTACATTTTGCTGCAGTGCGTGATTGCCCGCCTGTGTCTTTTTGATTCTGGTCTACACCAGTGATAGTCCCATGAGTGGGCCTACCACATCACATGGTAGCTCCATTATTACCCTTAAACGCACCTCCATTCTGCTCTCACTACTGGCTCTTACCAGGTTACATCCCACCGGCAGCTAAAGGGTACGCAGTTCTCTAAAACCCCTTCAGCCTTTATTGTTTGTAGACATTTTTTACTGATGATCATTCTGACGGCTGTGAGGTGAACGTTTGTGTACACTGGATTTGCATGGCTTTATTAATTCCTGCTGTTCAGCCTTTTTCCATTCCCGTTTTTTTAAGAAAAAAGAAATAAAGAAAAAGAAACAGAAGACAAATGTGCATAAATTATGCCTCTTGAAACTGTCGGTTTGAAATATGGACGCCTTTTGAATTTTTTGGTCGACATACGACCCCAGGATTGGTTTTCCGGGCAGGTGTGATTTACAGGCCTGCAAGTATTTTGAATATCAACTGACCATTGATGCTGGGATGAAAGCTGCTGTTGTGTGAAACGCCCACAAGTTGGCAGCAGTTCTGCTTTACCAAATCTGGTGACTAGGGCAACAGAGCCTCAATGGAAGTCGTGTTCTAGGTTGTAATTTAGAATGGAATGTGCCAGGAAAAAGCCCCTTAAGTAGATGTCTCCCTACTTCTTGTTCATTTTTTTAAATTTAATTTTTATGTTTACCACAGCAAGTTTGATTACAAAGTTTGGCTTGTTCTAGGTGTGCAAGATGTGGTTCTTTGACACATACACATATGTCTTTTCTTCCTGGAATCCTTTTCCCATGTACGTTATGACAGAACGTTGAGTAGTCTTCTCTTGGTATTCCGTAGGTCTTTGGTGATTATATATTTCCCCTGTGTTTGTATACGTCTGTTAACCCTGATATGCTAATGTATCCAATCCTCACAAATTTCCATTGGGGAACCATAAGTTTGTTTAATGAATCTGTGGTTGGCCTTCTCTGTGGAAATATCTTCACTGGTATGAATTTATAGGTAATACCTATAAGTGATATCATAGGATATGTGTCTTTCTCTTTCTGACATACTACAAGTTGTGTGATTACCTCTAGACTCATCTACGGTGCTGCAAATGGCATCGTGTTCTTTATTTCCTTGGCTAATACTCTGTCTGTACATGTACCAGTTCTTCTTTGTCCACTCATCTGTTGATGGACTTTTTGGTTGCTTCCATGACTTGGCTATTGTAATGCTGCGGCAATGCACATTTGCCTGCCTGTGTCTTTCCAATTCTGTCTTCTTAGGTTATAGGCCCAGGAGTGGGCCTGCTGGATCATATGGTAGCAAAATGTTTACCTTGTAAAGGCACCTCCATTCTGTTCTCATTAGTGGCTCTTACCAGGTCACGTCCCACTTAATGTTGAGGGTATGCACTTCTGCACAACACCTTCAGCATTTATTGTTTGTAGTTTTTTTGCTGAGGTTTATTCTGACTAGTGTGAGCTGGTCCATGTTTGTGGTTGGATTTGCCTGCGTCTCATAATCCATTGAAATTGAGCTTTCTGGCATGTCCTTTTTGTCTTCAAGCTGTGCGTACAGCTTACCTCTTCAAACAGTTTTCTTGAAGTATGTGTGACATTTAGAAAGATTTTGGCCATTACGCCCCTCAAGACGTTTTGAGGGCAGGTTTCATTTACAGCCCTCCAGTACTGGTGCATATGAAGTGACCCTTAGCACAGTTTTTAAAGCTGCTGTTGCAGGTCACGGACAGAGGGTGGCAGCATTTCTGCTTTTCCCAAACTTTTAACTAGGGAAACAGACTACCTTGCAGTGGTATTCCTCGGTTATAAATTAGAGTGGAATGTGCCTGGATAAACCCCGAAAAGCTGATGTTTCTTTACTTATGTTTGTTTTCTACATTGAGTTTATATTTTTTTATTGGAGTCATATTCCATTGTGTACATGGACCACTTTTTCTTTGTGCATTCCTCTGTTGATGGACATTTTCATAGCTTCCAAGTGTTGGCTATGATAAATATTGCTGGAGTGTAGGATTGCCAGTCTGTGTTTTTTTTTTTATTTTTTGCGGTACGTGGGCCACTCACTGCCATGGCTACTCCCATTGCAGAGCACAGGCTCTGGACGCACAGGCCCAGCAGCCATAGCTCACGGGACCAGCCGCTCCACGGCGTGTGTGATTTTCCCGAACCAGGGCATGAACCCGTGTCCCCTTCTTCGGTGGAAGACCGTCAACCACTGTGCCACTCGTGAAGTCCAGCCTGTGTCTTTTTGATTCTCATCCTCTCAGTCGATAGGCCCAGCAGTGGGCATGCTTGATTGAATGGTAGCTCAGTATTTACCTTTTCAAGGCACCTCCTTTGTGTTTTCCTTACTGGCTCTTACCATGTCCCACATTGAACCAAGGCTAGGCATTTCTCCACAACCCCTTCAGCATTTATTGTTTGCAGAATTTTTGCTGATGGCCATTCTGACTGGTGTGAGCTGATAGGACTTTTGTAATTTGGATTTGCATGTCTTTAATTCTTTCTAAGGTTCATTTTCCCACACCTTTTAAAATTTCTGTTAAAGAAAAAATGAAAAAAATGGAGAATACAATTAACGTCCTGAAATTGTCTTCTTGAAAGGTTGCCCTCAAAATTGATGTTTTGGTCAATATTCGCCCCCAGGACTGTTTTTGAGGGCAGGTGTCATTCACAGGCCTGTAATGAGTGTGAATATTTAGTGACCATTAGCACTGCGTTTAAAGCTGCTGTTGTGGTAAACGGCCACTAGGCGGCAGCATTTCTCCATTCCCAAATCTGGTTACTAGGGCAGCAGAGCCCTTCTGGAATCCCTGTTCCTAAGTTGTAAATTGAAATGGAATGTGCCAGGAGAAACCCCCATAAGTTTATGTTACATTATTTCCTGTTTGTTGTTTTAGTTTTTTTTAATTGGGGTAATGATTAGAATATTGTTTGTGCTAGGTGTAGACAATCTGGTTCATTTGTGCATAACATATATATATCTATCTATATCTATATCTATATCTATATCTATATATATTCATGTACAGATCCACTTCCCATGTAAATTATGGCAGAGTGTTCCATAGACCTCCCTTACTATACGGTCGGTCTTTTGATATATGTATTTATTAGGTATTTGTACACGTATGGTAACCCTAA
The DNA here is from genome assembly GCF_964341445.2 of Mesoplodon mirus. Lineage (NCBI taxonomy): Eukaryota > Metazoa > Chordata > Mammalia > Artiodactyla > Ziphiidae > Mesoplodon > Mesoplodon mirus. The sequence goes on from NC_138981.1 coordinate 141,812,692, forward strand.
TCTCTAATTTTTCCATTCCCCCCACCTTTCCTTTTAGACAAGCATAGTTTGTTTTCTAAGTGTGTGAGTGTCTTTCTCTGTGCAAATAAGTTCATTTGTGTCAGTTGTTCGATAACGCCTATAAGTGATATCATAGGATATGTCTTTTGCTTTCCGACTTACCTCATGTTCTGTGATTATCTCTAGGCTCAACTATGGTGCCTCAAAGAGCAGTGTTTCATTGTTTTTCATGGCTAATATTCTATTGTGTACATGAACCACTTCTTCTTTTTCAACTGATATGGTGATGGACATTTTGGTTGCTTCCGTGTCTTGGCTATTGTGAAAATTCCTGCAGTGCAGCTGTTGAAGCCTGTGCCTTCTCGACTCTGGACTTGTCAGGTGAGAGTCTCAGCGGTGGGCCTGCTGAACGGAATGGTGGCTCAATTTTTACTTTTAAACGCAGCTCCTTTCTATTCTCATTATTGGCTGTCACCACTTTACATCTCACCAGCAGCTAGAGGGTACACAGTTCTCTAAAACCCCTTCAGCATGTAATGTTTGTAGACTTTTAGTTGATGGTAGTTGACATGTGTGAGTTGAAACCTTTTTGGAGGTTAGATCTGCATGAGTCTAATAATTACTGATGTGGAGCTTTTATCCATTTTTCTCTTTTTTGAAAGTGAGTGAGTAAAACTTAGCCCTCCATACAATCTCCTTGAAAAATTTGAGAGTTTTGAAACTTTTTGGCCATTCCCTACCTCCGCACAATTTTTTAGGGCAGGTGTCCTTTACAGCCCTGAATCCTTGTGAATGTTAAGTGACCATTAGCTGTGGGTTTAAAGCCGCTCTTGTGGGAAACGGCCACGAGGCGGCAGCCTTTCTTCATTTCCAACTCTGGGTTTTTGGGCCACAGAGCTTTCCTGGCAATCGTGTTAGTAAGCTGCGAATTAGAGTGGAATGTGCCAGCGCAAACACCCAAGGGCTTATATCTCCTAAATTGTTGTTTGTTATTTAAATTTAATTTTTTAAATTATCAGAGCAAATTTGATCAAAATGTAGATTCTCCTAGGTGTACAGTTTCTGGTTCATCCTATCAGTGTATCTGTCTATTCCTGTTTGGATCCTTTCCCGTGTATGTTATTATAGAGTGTTGAGTAGACCGCTCTTCGTATTCCCTAGGTATTTTGTGATTATATATTTCCTATGTATTAGTATATGTCTGTTAACCCCCATATCCTAATTCATACAATCCTTACACCTTTCCATTTGGTTAAACATAATTTGGTGTTCTGAATTTATGTGTGTCCTTCTCTTGGGGATTATTTCATGAGTATCAATTTTTAGGTAACACCTATAAGTGACGTCATAGGATGTCGGCCTTTCGGTTGCTTTCTTACTTCAAGTTGGGTGATTATCTCTTGGTCCTTCTATGGTGGTGCCAACGGCACAGTTCTGTGCTTTTTCATGGCTAATATTCCATTGTGTACATGGGCGACTTCTTCTTGGTGCATTTTTCTGTTGATGGACATTTTGGTTTCTTCCAGGTCCTGGCTATGGTACATTTTGCTGCAGTGCGGGATTGCCCACCTGTGTCTTTTTGATTCTGGTCTACTCCAGTGATAGTCCCATGAGTGGGCCTACCACATCACATGGTAGCTCCATTATTACCCTTAAACGCACCTCCATTCTGCTCTCACTACTGGCTCTTACCAGGTTACATCCCACCGGCAGCTAAAGGGTACGCAGTTCTCTAAAACCCCTTCAGCCTTTATTGTTTGTAGACATTTTTTACTGATGATCATTCTGACGGCTGTGAGGTGAACGTTTGTGTACACTGGATTTGCATGGCTTTATTAATTCCTGCTGTTCAGCCTTTTTCCATTCCCGTTTTTTTAAGAAAAAAGAAATAAAGAAAAAGAAACAGAAGACAAATGTGCATAAATTATGCCTCTTGAAACTGTCGGTTTGAAATATGGACGCCTTTTGAATTTTTTGGTCGACATACGACCCCAGGATTGGTTTTCCGGGCAGGTGTGATTTACAGGCCTGCAAGTATTTTGAATATCAACTGACCATTGATGCTGGGATGAAAGCTGCTGTTGTGTGAAACGCCCACAAGGTGGCAGCAGTTCTACTTTACCAAATCTGGTGACTAGGGCAACAGAGCCTCAATGGAAGTCGTGTTCTAGGTTGTAATTTAGAATGGAATGTGCCAGGAAAAAGCCCCTTAAGTAGATGTCTCCCTACTTCTTGTTCATTTTTTTAAATTTAATTTTTATGTTTACCACAGCAAGTTTGATTACAAAGTTTGGCTTGTTCTAGGTGTGCAAGATGTGGTTCTTTGACACATACACATATGTCTTTTCTTCCTGGAATCCTTTTCCCATGTACGTTATGACAGAACGTTGAGTAGTCTTCTCTTGGTATTCCGTAGGTCTTTGGTGATTATATATTTCCCCTGTGTTTGTATACGTCTGTTAACCCTGATATGCTAATGTATCCAATCCTCACAAATTTCCATTGGGGAACCATAAGTTTGTTTAATGAATCTGTGGTTGGCCTTCTCTGTGGAAATAACTTCACTGGTATGAATTTATAGGTAATACCTATAAGTGATATCATAGGATATGTGTCTTTTCTCTTTCTGACATACTACAAGTTGTGTGATTACCTCTAGACTCATCTACGGTGCTGCAAATGGCATCGTGTCCTTTATTTCCTTGGCTAATACTCTGTCTGTACATGTACCAGTTCTTCTTTGTCCACTCATCTGTTGATGGACTTTTTGGTTGCTTCCATGACTTGGCTATTGTAATGCTGCGGCAATGCACATTTGCCTGCCTGTGTCTTTCCAATTCTGTCTTCTTAGGTTATAGGCCCAGGAGTGGGCCTGCTGGATCATATGGTAGCAAAATGTTTACCTTGTAAAGGCACCTCCATTCTGTTCTCATTAGTGGCTCTTACCAGGTCACGTCCCACTTAACGTTGAGGGTATGCACTTCTGCACAACACCTTCAGCATTTATTGTTTGTAGTTTTTTTGCTGAGGTTTATTCTGACTAGTGTGAGCTGGTCCATGTTTGTGGTTGGATTTGCCTGCGTCTCATAATCCATTGAAATTGAGCTTTCTGGCATGTCCTTTTTGTCTTCAAGCTGTGCGTACAGCTTACCTCTTCAAACTGTTTTCTTGAAGTATGTGTGACATTTAGAAAGATTTTGGCCATTACGCCCCTCAAGACGTTTTGAGGGCAGGTTTCATTTACAGCCCTCCAGTACTGGTGCATATGAAGTGACCCTTAGCACAGTTTTTAAAGCTACTGTTGCAGGTCACGGACAGAGGGTGGCAGCATTTCTGCTTTTCCCAAACTTTTAACTAGGGAAACAGACTACCTTGCAGTGGTATTCCTCGGTTATAAATTAGAGTGGAATGTGCCTGGATAAACCCCGAAAAGCTGATGTTTCTTTACTTATGTTTGTTTTCTACATTGAATTTATATTTTTTTATTGGAGTCATATTCCATTGTGTACATGGACCACTTTTTCTTTGTGCATTCCTCTGTTGATGGACATTTTCATAGCTTCCAAGTGTTGGCTATGATAAATATTGCTGGAGTGTAGGATTGCCAGTCTGTGTTTTTTTTTTTATTTTTTGCGGTACGTGGGCCACTCACTGCCATGGCTACTCCCATTGCAGAGCACAGGCTCTGGACGCACAGGCCCAGCAGCCATAGCTCACGGGACCAGCCGCTCCGCGGCGTGTGTGATTTTCCCGAACCAGGGCATGAACCCGTGTCCCCTTCTTCGGTGGAAGACCGTCAACCACTGTGCCACTCGTGAAGTCCAGCCTGTGTCTTTTTGATTCTCATCCTCTCAGTCGATAGGCCCAGCAGTGGGCATGCTTGATTGAATGGTAGCTCAGTATTTACCTTTTCAAGGCACCTCCTTTGTGTTTTCCTTACTGGCTCTTACCATGTCCCACATTGAACCAAGGCTAGGCATTTCTCCACAACCCCTTCAGCATTTATTGTTTGCAGAATTTTTGCTGATGGCCATTCTGACTGGTGTGAGCTGATAGGACTTTTGTAATTTGGATTTGCATGTCTTTAATTCTTTCTAAGGTTCATTTTCCCACACCTTTTAAAATTTCTGTTAAAGAAAAAATGAAAAAAATGGAGAATACAATTAACGTCCTGAAATTGTCTTCTTGAAAGGTTGCCCTCAAAATTGATGTTTTGGTCAATATTCGCCCCCAGGACTGTTTTTGAGGGCAGGTGTCATTCACAGGCCTGTAATGAGTGTGAATATTTAGTGACCATTAGCACTGCGTTTAAAGCTGCTGTTGTGGTAAACGGCCACTAGGCGGCAGCATTTCTCCATTCCCAAATCTGGTTACTAGGGCAGCAGAGCCCTTCTGGAATCCCTGTTCCTAAGTTGTAAATTGAAATGGAATGTGCCAGGAGAAACCCCCATAAGTTTATGTTACATTATTTCCTGTTTGTTGTTTTAGTTATTTTTTAATTGGGGTAATGATTAGAATATTGTTTGTGCTAGGTGTAGACAATCTGGTTCATTTGTGCATAACATATATATATCTATCTATATCTATATCTATATCTATATATATTCATGTACAGATCCACTTCCCATGTAAATTATGGCAGAGTGTTCCATAGACCTCCCTTACTATACGGTCGGTCTTTTGATATATGTATTTATTAGGTATTTGTACACGTATGGTAACCCTAATCTCTAATTTTTCCATTCCCCCCACCTTTCCTTTTAGACAAGCATAGTTTGTTTTCTAAGTGTGTGAGTGTCTTTCTCTGTGCAAATAAGTTCATTTGTGTCAGTTGTTCGATAACGCCTATAAGTGATATCATAGGATATGTCTTTTGCTTTCCGACTTACCTCATGTTCTGTGATTATCTCTAGGCTCAACTATGGTGCCTCAAAGAGCAGTGTTTCATTGTTTTTCATGGCTAATATTCTATTGTGTACATGAACCACTTCTTCTTTTTCAACTGATATGGTGATGGACATTTTGGTTGCTTCCGTGTCTTGGCTATTGTGAAAATTCCTGCAGTGCAGCTGTTGAAGCCTGTGCCTTCTCGACTCTGGACTTGTCAGGTGAGAGTCTCAGCGGTGGACCTGCTGAACGGAATGGTGGCTCAATTTTTACTTTTAAACGCAGCTCCTTTCTATTCTCATTATTGGCTGTCACCACTTTACATCTCACCAGCAGCTAGAGGGTACACAGTTCTCTAAAACCCCTTCAGCATGTAATGTTTGTAGACTTTTAGTTGATGGTAGTTGACATGTGTGAGTTGAAACCTTTTTGGAGGTTAGATCTGCATGAGTGTAATAATTACTGATGTGGAGCTTTTATCCATTTTCCTCTTTTTTGAAAGTGAGTGAGTAAAACTTAGCCCTCCATACAATCTCCTTGAAAAATTTGAGAGTTTTGAAACTTTTTGGCCATTCCCTACCTCCGCACAATTTTTTAGGGCAGGTGTCCTTTACAGCCCTGAATCCTTGTGAATGTTAAGTGACCATTAGCTGTGGGTTTAAAGCCGCTCTTGTGGGAAACGGCCACGAGGTGGCAGCATTTCTTCATTTCCAACTCTGGGTTTTTGGGCAACAGAGCTTTCCTGGCAATCGTGTTAGTAAGCTGCGAATTAGAGTGGAATGTGCCAGCGCAAACACCCAAGGGCTTATATCTCCTAAATTGTTGTTTGTTATTTAAATTTAATTTTTTAAATTATCAGAGCAAATTTGATCAAAATGTAGATTCTCCTAGGTGTACAGTTTCTGGTTCATCCTATCAGTGTATCTGTCTATTCCTGTTTGGATCCTTTCCCGTGTATGTTATTATAGAGTGTTGAGTAGACCGCTCTTCGTATTCCCTAGGTATTTTGTGATTATATATTTCCTATGTATTAGTATATGTCTGTTAACCCCCATATCCTAATTCATACAATCCTTACACCATTCCATTTGGTTAAACATAATTTGGTTTTCTGAATCTATGTGTGTCCTTCTCTTGGAGATTATTTCATGAGTATCAATTTTTAGGTAACACCTATAAGTGACGTCATAGGATGTCGGCCTTTCGGTTGCTTTCTTACTTCAAGTTGGGTGATTATCTCTTGGTCCTTCTATGGTGGTGCCAACGGCACAGTTCTGTGCTTTTTCATGGCTAATATTCCATTGTGTACATGGGCGACTTCTTCTTGGTGCATTTTTCTGTTGATGGACATTTTGGTTTCTTCCAGGTCCTGGCTATGGTACATTTTGCTGCAGTGCGTGATTGCCCGCCTGTGTCTTTTTGATTCTGGTCTACACCAGTGATAGTCCCATGAGTGGGCCTACCACATCACATGGTAGCTCCATTATTACCCTTAAACGCACCTCCATTCTGCTCTCACTACTGGCTCTTACCAGGTTACATCCCACCGGCAGCTAAAGGGTACGCAGTTCTCTAAAACCCCTTCAGCCTTTATTGTTTGTAGACATTTTTTACTGATGATCATTCTGACGGCTGTGAGGTGAACGTTTGTGTACACTGGATTTGCATGGCTTTATTAATTCCTGCTGTTCAGCCTTTTTCCATTCCCGTTTTTTTAAGAAAAAAGAAATAAAGAAAAAGAAACAGAAGACAAATGTGCATAAATTATGCCTCTTGAAACTGTCGGTTTGAAATATGGACGCCTTTTGAATTTTTTGGTCGACATACGACCCCAGGATTGGTTTTCCGGGCAGGTGTGATTTACAGGCCTGCAATTATTTTGAATATCAACTGACCATTGATGCTGGGATGAAAGCTGCTGTTGTGTGAAACGCCCACAAGTTGGCAGCAGTTCTGCTTTACCAAATCTGGTGACTAGGGCAACAGAGCCTCAATGGAAGTCGTGTTCTAGGTTGTAATTTAGAATGGAATGTGCCAGGAAAAAGCCCCTTAAGTAGATGTCTCCCTACTTCTTGTTCATTTTTTTAAATTTAATTTTTATGTTTACCACAGCAAGTTTGATTACAAAGTTTGGCTTGTTCTAGGTGTGCAAGATGTGGTTCTTTGACACATACACATATGTCTTTTCTTCCTGGAATCCTTTTCCCATGTACGTTATGACAGAACGTTGAGTAGTCTTCTCTTGGTATTCCGTAGGTCTTTGGTGATTATATATTTCCCCTGTGTTTGTATACGTCTGTTAACCCTGATATGCTAATGTATCCAATCCTCACAAATTTCCATTGGGGAACCATAAGTTTGTTTAATGAATCTGTGGTTGGCCTTCTCTGTGGAAATATCTTCACTGGTATGAATTTATAGGTAATACCTATAAGTGATATCATAGGATATGTGTCTTTCTCTTTCTGACATACTACAAGTTGTGTGATTACCTCTAGACTCATCTACGGTGCTGCAAATGGCATCGTGTTCTTTATTTCCTTGGCTAATACTCTGTCTGTACATGTACCAGTTCTTCTTTGTCCACTCATCTGTTGATGGACTTTTTGGTTGCTTCCATGACTTGGCTATTGTAATGCTGCGGCAATGCACATTTGCCTGCCTGTGTCTTTCCAATTCTGTCTTCTTAGGTTATAGGCCCAGGAGTGGGCCTGCTGGATCATATGGTAGCAAAATGTTTACCTTGTAAAGGCACCTCCATTCTGTTCTCATTAGTGGCTCTTACCAGGTCACGTCCCACTTAACGTTGAGGGTATGCACTTCTGCACAACACCTTCAGCATTTATTGTTTGTAGTTTTTTTGCTGAGGTTTATTCTGACTAGTGTGAGCTGGTCCATGTTTGTGGTTGGATTTGCCTGCGTCTCATAATCCATTGAAATTGAGCTTTCTGGCATGTCCTTTTTGTCTTCAAGCTGTGCGTACAGCTTACCTCTTCAAACAGTTTTCTTGAAGTATGTGTGACATTTAGAAAGATTTTGGCCATTACGCCCCTCAAGACGTTTTGAGGGCAGGTTTCATTTACAGCCCTCCAGTACTGGTGCATATGAAGTGACCCTTAGCACAGTTTTTAAAGCTGCTGTTGCAGGTCACGGACAGAGGGTGGCAGCATTTCTGCTTTTCCCAAACTTTTAACTAGGGAAACAGACTACCTTGCAGTGGTATTCCTCGGTTATAAATTAGAGTGGAATGTGCCTGGATAAACCCCGAAAAGCTGATGTTTCTTTACTTATGTTTGTTTTCTACATTGAGTTTATATTTTTTTATTGGAGTCATATTCCATTGTGTACATGGACCACTTTTTCTTTGTGCATTCCTCTGTTGATGGACATTTTCATAGCTTCCAAGTGTTGGCTATGATAAATATTGCTGGAGTGTAGGATTGCCAGTCTGTGTTTTTTTTTTATTTTTTGCGGTACGTGGGCCACTCACTGCCATGGCTACTCCCATTGCAGAGCACAGGCTCTGGACGCACAGGCCCAGCAGCCATAGCTCACGGGACCAGCCGCTCCACGGCGTGTGTGATTTTCCCGAACCAGGGCATGAACCCGTGTCCCCTTCTTCGGTGGAAGACCGTCAACCACTGTGCCACTCGTGAAGTCCAGCCTGTGTCTTTTTGATTCTCATCCTCTCAGTCGATAGGCCCAGCAGTGGGCATGCTTGATTGAATGGTAGCTCAGTATTTACCTTTTCAAGGCACCTCCTTTGTGTTTTCCTTACTGGCTCTTACCATGTCCCACATTGAACCAAGGCTAGGCATTTCTCCACAACCCCTTCAGCATTTATTGTTTGCAGAATTTTTGCTGATGGCCATTCTGACTGGTGTGAGCTGATAGGACTTTTGTAATTTGGATTTGCATGTCTTTAATTCTTTCTAAGGTTCATTTTCCCACACCTTTTAAAATTTCTGTTAAAGAAAAAATGAAAAAAATGGAGAATACAATTAACGTCCTGAAATTGTCTTCTTGAAAGGTTGCCCTCAAAATTGATGTTTTGGTCAATATTCGCCCCCAGGACTGTTTTTGAGGGCAGGTGTCATTCACAGGCCTGTAATGAGTGTGAATATTTAGTGACCATTAGCACTGCGTTTAAAGCTGCTGTTGTGGTAAACGGCCACTAGGCGGCAGCATTTCTCCATTCCCAAATCTGGTTACTAGGGCAGCAGAGCCCTTCTGGAATCCCTGTTCCTAAGTTGTAAATTGAAATGGAATGTGCCAGGAGAAACCCCCATAAGTTTATGTTACATTATTTCCTGTTTGTTGTTTTAGTTTTTTTTAATTGGGGTAATGATTAGAATATTGTTTGTGCTAGGTGTAGACAATCTGGTTCATTTGTGCATAACATATATATATCTATCTATATCTATATCTATATCTATATCTATATATATTCATGTACAGATCCACTTCCCATGTAAATTATGGCAGAGTGTTCCATAGACCTCCCTTACTATACGGTCGGTCTTTTGATATATGTATTTATTAGGTATTTGTACACGTATGGTAACCCTAATCTCTAATTTTTCCATTCCCCCCACCTTTCCTTTTAGACAAGCATAGTTTGTTTTCTAAGTGTGTGAGTGTCTTTCTCTGTGCAAATAAGTTCATTTGTGTCAGTTGTTCGATAACGCCTATAAGTGATATCATAGGATATGTCTTTTGCTTTCCGACTTACCTCATGTTCTGTGATTATCTCTAGGCTCAACTATGGTGCCTCAAAGAGCAGTGTTTCATTGTTTTTCATGGCTAATATTCTATTGTGTACATGAACCACTTCTTCTTTTTCAACTGATATGGTGATGGACATTTTGGTTGCTTCCGTGTCTTGGCTATTGTGAAAATTCCTGCAGTGCAGCTGTTGAAGCCTGTGCCTTCTCGACTCTGGACTTGTCAGGTGAGAGTCTCAGCGGTGGGCCTGCTGAACGGAATGGTGGCTCAATTTTTACTTTTAAACGCAGCTCCTTTCTATTCTCATTATTGGCTGTCACCACTTTACATCTCACCAGCAGCTAGAGGGTACACAGTTCTCTAAAACCCCTTCAGCATGTAATGTTTGTAGACTTTTAGTTGATGGTAGTTGACATGTGTGAGTTGAAACCTTTTTGGAGGTTAGATCTGCATGAGTGTAATAATTACTGATGTGGAGCTTTTATCCATTTTCCTCTTTTTTGAAAGTGAGTGAGTAAAACTTAGCCCTCCATACAATCTCCTTGAAAAATTTGAGAGTTTTGAAACTTTTTGGCCATTCCCTACCTCCGCACAATTTTTTAGGGCAGGTGTCCTTTACAGCCCTGAATCCTTGTGAATGTTAAGTGACCATTAGCTGTGGGTTTAAAGCCGCTCTTGTGGGAAACGGCCACGAGGCGGCAGCCTTTCTTCATTTCCAACTCTGGGTTTTTGGGCCACAGAGCTTTCCTGGCAATCGTGTTAGTAAGCTGCGAATTAGAGTGGAATGTGCCAGCGCAAACACCCAAGGGCTTATATCTCCTAAATTGTTGTTTGTTATTTAAATTTAATTTTTTAAATTATCAGAGCAAATTTGATCAAAATGTAGATTCTCCTAGGTGTACAGTTTCTGGTTCATCCTATCAGTGTATCTGTCTATTCCTGTTTGGATCCTTTCCCGTGTATGTTATTATAGAGTGTTGAGTAGACCGCTCTTCGTATTCCCTAGGTATTTTGTGATTATATATTTCCTATGTATTAGTATATGTCTGTTAACCCCCATATCCTAATTCATACAATCCTTACACCTTTCCATTTGGTTAAACATAATTTGGTGTTCTGAATTTATGTGTGTCCTTCTCTTGGGGATTATTTCATGAGTATCAATTTTTAGGTAACACCTATAAGTGACGTCATAGGATGTCGGCCTTTCGGTTGCTTTCTTACTTCAAGTTGGGTGATTATCTCTTGGTCCTTCTATGGTGGTGCCAACGGCACAGTTCTGTGCTTTTTCATGGCTAATATTCCATTGTGTACATGGGCGACTTCTTCTTGGTGCATTTTTCTGTTGATGGACATTTTGGTTTCTTCCAGGTCCTGGCTATGGTACATTTTGCTGCAGTGCGGGATTGCCCACCTGTGTCTTTTTGATTCTGGTCTACTCCAGTGATAGTCCCATGAGTGGGCCTACCACATCACATGGTAGCTCCATTATTACCCTTAAACGCACCTCCATTCTGCTCTCACTACTGGCTCTTACCAGGTTACATCCCACCGGCAGCTAAAGGGTACGCAGTTCTCTAAAACCCCTTCAGCCTTTATTGTTTGTAGACATTTTTTACTGATGATCATTCTGACGGCTGTGAGGTGAACATTTGTGTACACTGGATTTGCATGGCTTTATTAATTCCTGCTGTTCAGCCTTTTTCCATTCCCGTTTTTTTAAGAAAAAAGAAATAAAGAAAAAGAAACAGAAGACAAATGTGCATAAATTATGCCTCTTGAAACTGTCGGTTTGAAATATGGACGCCTTTTGAATTTTTTGGTCGACATACGACCCCAGGATTGGTTTTCCGGGCAGGTGTGATTTACAGGCCTGCAAGTATTTTGAATATCAACTGACCATTGATGCTGGGATGAAAGCTGCTGTTGTGTGAAACGCCCACAAGGTGGCAGCAGTTCTACTTTACCAAATCTGGTGACTAGGGCAACAGAGCCTCAATGGAAGTCGTGTTCTAGGTTGTAATTTAGAATGGAATGTGCCAGGAAAAAGCCCCTTAAGTAGATGTCTCCCTACTTCTTGTTCATTTTTTTAAATTTAATTTTTATGTTTACCACAGCAAGTTTGATTACAAAGTTTGGCTTGTTCTAGGTGTGCAAGATGTGGTTCTTTGACACATACACATATGTCTTTTCTTCCTGGAATCCTTTTCCCATGTACGTTATGACAGAACGTTGAGTAGTCTTCTCTTGGTATTCCGTAGGTCTTTGGTGATTATATATTTCCCCTGTGTTTGTATACGTCTGTTAACCCTGATATGCTAATGTATCCAATCCTCACAAATTTCCATTGGGGAACCATAAGTTTGTTTAATGAATCTGTGGTTGGCCTTCTCTGTGGAAATATCTTCACTGGTATGAATTTATAGGTAATACCTATAAGTGATATCATAGGATATGTGTCTTTTCTCTTTCTGACATACTACAAGTTGTGTGATTACCTCTAGACTCATCTACGGTGCTGCAAATGGCATCATGTCCTTTATTTCCTTGGCTAATACTCTGTCTGTACATGTACCAGTTCTTCTTTGTCCACTCATCTGTTGATGGACTTTTTGGTTGCTTCCATGACTTGGCTATTGTAATGCTGCGGCAATGCACATTTGCCTGCCTGTGTCTTTCCAATTCTGTCTTCTTAGGTTATAGGCCCAGGAGTGGGCCTGCTGGATCATATGGTAGCAAAATGTTTACCTTGTAAAGGCACCTCCATTCTGTTCTCATTAGTGGCTCTTACCAGGTCACGTCCCACTTAACGTTGAGGGTATGCACTTCTGCACAACACCTTCAGCATTTATTGTTTGTAGTTTTTTTGCTGAGGTTTATTCTGACTAGTGTGAGCTGGTCCATGTTTGTGGTTGGATTTGCCTGCGTCTCATAATCCATTGAAATTGAGCTTTCTGGCATGTCCTTTTTGTCTTCAAGCTGTGCGTACAGCTTACCTCTTCAAACAGTTTTCTTGAAGTATGTGTGACATTTAGAAAGATTTTGGCCATTACGCCCCTCAAGACGTTTTGAGGGCAGGTTTCATTTACAGCCCTCCAGTACTGGTGCATATGAAGTGACCCTTAGCACAGTTTTTAAAGCTGCTGTTGCAGGTCACGGACAGAGGGTGGCAGCATTTCTGCTTTTCCCAAACTTTTAACTAGGGAAACAGACTACCTTGCAGTGGTATTCCTCGGTTATAAATTAGAGTGGAATGTGCCTGGATAAACCCCGAAAAGCTGATGTTTCTTTACTTATGTTTGTTTTCTACATTGAGTTTATATTTTTTTATTGGAGTCATATTCCATTGTGTACATGGACCACTTTTTCTTTGTGCATTCCTCTGTTGATGGACATTTTCATAGCTTCCAAGTGTTGGCTATGATAAATATTGCTGGAGTGTAGGATTGCCAGTCTGTGTTTTTTTTTTATTTTTTGCGGTACGTGGGCCACTCACTGCCATGGCTACTCCCATTGCAGAGCACAGGCTCTGGACGCACAGGCCCAGCAGCCATAGCTCACGGGACCAGCCGCTCCGCGGCGTGTGTGATTTTCCCGAACCAGGGCATGAACCCGTGTCCCCTTCTTCGGTGGAAGACCGTCAACCACTGTGCCACTCGTGAAGTCCAGCCTGTGTCTTTTTGATTCTCATCCTCTCAGTCGATAGGCCCAGCAGTGGGCATGCTTGATTGAATGGTAGCTCAGTATTTACCTTTTCAAGGCACCTCCTTTGTGTTTTCCTTACTGGCTCTTACCATGTCCCACATTGAACCAAGGCTAGGCATTTCTCCACAACCCCTTCAGCATTTATTGTTTGCAGAATTTTTGCTGATGGCCATTCTGACTGGTGTGAGCTGATAGGACTTTTGTAATTTGGATTTGCATGTCTTTAATTCTTTCTAAGGTTCATTTTCCCACACCTTTTAAAATTTCTGTTAAAGAAAAAATGAAAAAAATGGAGAATACAATTAACGTCCTGAAATTGTCTTCTTGAAAGGTTGCCCTCAAAATTGATGTTTTGGTCAATATTCGCCCCCAGGACTGTTTTTGAGGGCAGGTGTCATTCACAGGCCTGTAATGAGTGTGAATATTTAGTGACCATTAGCACTGCGTTTAAAGCTGCTGTTGTGGTAAACGGCCACTAGGCGGCAGCATTTCTCCATTCCCAAATCTGGTTACTAGGGCAGCAGAGCCCTTCTGGAATCCCTGTTCCTAAGTTGTAAATTGAAATGGAATGTGCCAGGAGAAACCCCCATAAGTTTATGTTACATTATTTCCTGTTTGTTGTTTTAGTTTTTTTTAATTGGGGTAATGATTAGAATATTGTTTGTGCTAGGTGTAGACAATCTGGTTCATTTGTGCATAACATATATATATCTATCTATATCTATATCTATATCTATATCTATATATATTCATGTACAGATCCACTTCCCATGTAAATTATGGCAGAGTGTTCCATAGACCTCCCTTACTATACGGTCGGTCTTTTGATATATGTATTTATTAGGTATTTGTACACGTATGGTAACCCTAATCTCTAATTTTTCCATTCCCCCCACCTTTCCTTTTAGACAAGCATAGTTTGTTTTCTAAGTGTGTGAGTGTCTTTCTCTGTGCAAATAAGTTCATTTGTGTCAGTTGTTCGATAACGCCTATAAGTGATATCATAGGATATGTCTTTTGCTTTCCGACTTACCTCATGTTCTGTGATTATCTCTAGGCTCAACTATGGTGCCTCAAAGAGCAGTGTTTCATTGTTTTTCATGGCTAATATTCTATTGTGTACATGAACCACTTCTTCTTTTTCAACTGATATGGTGATGGACATTTTGGTTGCTTCCGTGTCTTGGCTATTGTGAAAATTCCTGCAGTGCAGCTGTTGAAGCCTGTGCCTTCTCGACTCTGGACTTGTCAGGTGAGAGTCTCAGCGGTGGGCCTGCTGAACGGAATGGTGGCTCAATTTTTACTTTTAAACGCAGCTCCTTTCTATTCTCATTATTGGCTGTCACCACTTTACATCTCACCAGCAGCTAGAGGGTACACAGTTCTCTAAAACCCCTTCAGCATGTAATGTTTGTAGACTTTTAGTTGATGGTAGTTGACATGTGTGAGTTGAAACCTTTTTGGAGGTTAGATCTGCATGAGTCTAATAATTACTGATGTGGAGCTTTTATCCATTTTCCTCTTTTTTGAAAGTGAGTGAGTAAAACTTAGCCCTCCATACAATCTCCTTGAAAAATTTGAGAGTTTTGAAACTTTTTGGCCATTCCCTACCTCCGCACAATTTTTTAGGGCAGGTGTCCTTTACAGCCCTGAATCCTTGTGAATGTTAAGTGACCATTAGCTGTGGGTTTAAAGCCGCTCTTGTGGGAAACGGCCACGAGGCGGCAGCCTTTCTTCATTTCCAACTCTGGGTTTTTGGGCCACAGAGCTTTCCTGGCAATCGTGTTAGTAAGCTGCGAATTAGAGTGGAATGTGCCAGCGCAAACACCCAAGGGCTTATATCTCCTAAATTGTTGTTTGTTATTTAAATTTAATTTTTTAAATTATCAGAGCAAATTTGATCAAAATGTAGATTCTCCTAGGTGTACAGTTTCTGGTTCATCCTATCAGTGTATCTGTCTATTCCTCTTTGGATCCTTTCCCGTGTATGTTATTATAGAGTGTTGAGTAGACCGCTCTTCGTATTCCCTAGGTATTTTGTGATTATATATTTCCTATGTATTAGTATATGTCTGTTAACCCCCATATCCTAATTCATACAATCCTTACACCTTTCCATTTGGTTAAACATAATTTGGTGTTCTGAATTTATGTGTGTCCTTCTCTTGGGGATTATTTCATGAGTATCAATTTTTAGGTAACACCTATAAGTGACGTCATAGGATGTCGGCCTTTCGGTTGCTTTCTTACTTCAAGTTGGGTGATTATCTCTTGGTCCTTCTATGGTGGTGCCAACGGCACAGTTCTGTGCTTTTTCATGGCTAATATTCCATTGTGTACATGGGCGACTTCTTCTTGGTGCATTTTTCTGTTGATGGACATTTTGGTTTCTTCCAGGTCCTGGCTATGGTACATTTTGCTGCAGTGCGGGATTGCCCACCTGTGTCTTTTTGATTCTGGTCTACTCCAGTGATAGTCCCATGAGTGGGCCTACCACATCACATGGTAGCTCCATTATTACCCTTAAACGCACCTCCATTCTGCTCTCACTACTGGCTCTTACCAGGTTACATCCCACCGGCAGCTAAAGGGTACGCAGTTCTCTAAAACCCCTTCAGCCTTTATTGTTTGTAGACATTTTTTACTGATGATCATTCTGACGGCTGTGAGGTGAACGTTTGTGTACACTGGATTTGCATGGCTTTATTAATTCCTGCTGTTCAGCCTTTTTCCATTCCCGTTTTTTTAAGAAAAAAGAAATAAAGAAAAAGAAACAGAAGACAAATGTGCATAAATTATGCCTCTTGAAACTGTCGGTTTGAAATATGGACGCCTTTTGAATTTTTTGGTCGACATACGACCCCAGGATTGGTTTTCCGGGCAGGTGTGATTTACAGGCCTGCAAGTATTTTGAATATCAACTGACCATTGATGCTGGGATGAAAGCTGCTGTTGTGTGAAACGCCCACAAGGTGGCAGCAGTTCTACTTTACCAAATCTGGTGACTAGGGCAACAGAGCCTCAATGGAAGTCGTGTTCTAGGTTGTAATTTAGAATGGAATGTGCCAGGAAAAAGCCCCTTAAGTAGATGTCTCCCTACTTCTTGTTCATTTTTTTAAATTTAATTTTTATGTTTACCACAGCAAGTTTGATTACAAAGTTTGGCTTGTTCTAGGTGTACAAGATGTGGTTCTTTGACACATACACATATGTCTTTTCTTCCTGGAATCCTTTTCCCATGTACGTTATGACAGAACGTTGAGTAGTCTTCTCTTGGTATTCCGTAGGTCTTTGGTGATTATATATTTCCCCTGTGTTTGTATACGTCTGTTAACCCTGATATGCTAATGTATCCAATCCTCACAAATTTCCATTGGGGAACCATAATAAGTTTCTTTAATGAATCTGTGGTTGGCCTTCTCTGTGGAAATATCTTCACTGGTATGAATTTATAGGTAATACCTATAAGTGATATCATAGGATATGTGTCTTTCTCTTTCTGACATACTACAAGTTGTGTGATTACCTCTAGACTCATCTACGGTGCTGCAAATGGCATCATGTCCTTTATTTCCTTGGCTAATACTCTGTCTGTACATGTACCAGTTCTTCTTTGTCCACTCATCTGTTGATGGACTTTTTGGTTGCTTCCATGACTTGGCTATTGTAATGCTGCGGCAATGCACATTTGCCTGCCTGTGTCTTTCCAATTCTGTCTTCTTAGGTTATAGGCCCAGGAGTGGGCCTGCTGGATCATATGGTAGCAAAATGTTTACCTTGTAAAGGCACCTCCATTCTGTTCTCATTAGTGGCTCTTACCAGGTCATGTCCCACTTAACGTTGAGGGTATGCACTTCTGCACAACACCTTCAGCATTTATTGTTTGTAGTTTTTTTGCTGAGGTTTATTCTGACTAGTGTGAGCTGGTCCATATTTGTGGTTGGATTTGCCTGCGTCTCATAATCCATTGAAATTGAGCTTTCTGGCATGTCCTTTTTGTCTTCAAGCTGTGCGTACAGCTTACCTCTTCAAACTGTTTTCTTGAAGTATGTGTGACATTTAGAAAGATTTTGGCCATTACGCCCCTCAAGACGTTTTGAGGGCAGGTTTCATTTACAGCCCTCCAGTACTGGTGCATATGAAGTGACCCTTAGCACAGTTTTTAAAGCTGCTGTTGCAGGTCACGGACAGAGGGTGGCAGCATTTCTGCTTTTCCCAAACTTTTAACTAGGGAAACAGACTACCTTGCAGTGGTATTCCTCGGTTATAAATTAGAGTGGAATGTGCCTGGATAAACCCCGAAAAGCTGATGTTTCTTTACTTATGTTTGTTTTCTACATTGAATTTATATTTTTTTTATTGGAGTCATATTCCATTGTGTACATGGACCACTTTTTCTTTGTGCATTCCTCTGTTGATGGACATTTTCACAGCTTCCAAGTGTTGGCTATGATAAATATTGCTGGAGTGTAGGATTGCCAGTCTGTGTTTTTTTTTTTATTTTTTGCGGTACGTGGGCCACTCACTGCCATGGCTACTCCCATTGCAGAGCACAGGCTGTGGACGCACAGGCCCAGCAGCCATAGCTCACGGGACCAGCCGCTCCGCGGCGTGTGTGATTTTCCCGAACCAGGGCATGAACCCGTGTCCCCTTCTTCGGTGGAAGACCGTCAACCACTGTGCCACTAGTGAAGTCCAGCCTGTGTCTTTTTGATTCTCATCCTCTCAGTCGATAGGCCCAGCAGTGGGCATGCTTGATTGAATGGTAGCTCAGTATTTACCTTTTCAAGGCACCTCCTTTGTGTTTTCCTTACTGGCTCTTACCATGTCCCACATTGAACCAAGGCTAGGCATTTCTCCACAACCCCTTCAGCATTTATTGTTTGCAGAATTTTTGCTGATGGCCATTCTGACTGGTGTGAGCTGATAGGACTTTTGTAATTTGGATTTGCATGTCTTTAATTCTTTCTAAGGTTCATTTTCCCACACCTTTTAAAATTTCTGTTAAAGAAAAAATGAAAAAAATGGAGAATACAATTAACGTCCTGAAATTGTCTTCTTGAAAGGTTGCCCTCAAAATTGATGTTTTGGTCAATATTCGCCCCCAGGACTGTTTTTGAGGGCAGGTGTCATTCACAGGCCTGTAATGAGTGTGAATATTTAGTGACCATTAGCACTGCGTTTAAAGCTGCTGTTGTGGTAAACGGCCACTAGGCGGCAGCATTTCTCCATTCCCAAATCTGGTTACTAGGGCAGCAGAGCCCTTCTGGAATCCCTGTTCCTAAGTTGTAAATTGAAATGGAATGTGCCAGGAGAAACCCCCATAAGTTTATGTTACATTATTTCCTGTTTGTTGTTTTAGTTTTTTTTAAATTGGGGTAATGATTAGAATATTGTTTGTGCTAGGTGTAGACAATCTGGTTCATTTGTGCATAACATATATATATCTATCTATATCTATATCTATATATATTCATGTACAGATCCACTTCCCATGTAAATTATGGCAGAGTGTTCCATAGACCTCCCTTACTATACGGTCGGTCTTTTGATATATGTATTTATTAGGTATTTGTACACGTATGGTAACCCTAATCTCTAATTTTTCCATTCCCCCCACCTTTCCTTTTAGACAAGCATAGTTTGTTTTCTAAGTGTGTGAGTGTCTTTCTCTGTGCAAATAAGTTCATTTGTGTCAGTTGTTCGATAACGCCTATAAGTGATATCATAGGATATGTCTTTTGCTTTCCGACTTACCTCATGTTCTGTGATTATCTCTAGGCTCAACTATGGTGCCTCAAAGAGCAGTGTTTCATTGTTTTTCATGGCTAATATTCTATTGTGTACATGAACCACTTCTTCTTTTTCAACTGATATGGTGATGGACATTTTGGTTGCTTCCGTGTCTTGGCTATTGTGAAAATTCCTGCAGTGCAGCTGTTGAAGCCTGTGCCTTCTCGACTCTGGACTTGTCAGGTGAGAGTCTCAGCGGTGGACCTGCTGAACGGAATGGTGGCTCAATTTTTACTTTTAAACGCAGCTCCTTTCTATTCTCATTATTGGCTGTCACCACTTTACATCTCACCAGCAGCTAGAGGGTACACAGTTCTCTAAAACCCCTTCAGCATGTAATGTTTGTAGACTTTTAGTTGATGGTAGTTGACATGTGTGAGTTGAAACCTTTTTGGAGGTTAGATCTGCATGAGTGTAATAATTACTGATGTGGAGCTTTTATCCATTTTCCTCTTTTTTGAAAGTGAGTGAGTAAAACTTAGCCCTCCATACAATCTCCTTGAAAAATTTGAGAGTTTTGAAACTTTTTGGCCATTCCCTACCTCCGCACAATTTTTTAGGGCAGGTGTCCTTTACAGCCCTGAATCCTTGTGAATGTTAAGTGACCATT
Source organism: Mesoplodon mirus (assembly GCF_964341445.2). Classification (NCBI taxonomy): domain Eukaryota; kingdom Metazoa; phylum Chordata; class Mammalia; order Artiodactyla; family Ziphiidae; genus Mesoplodon; species Mesoplodon mirus. Next base: position 141,832,412 of record NC_138981.1, read on the forward strand.
AGCTGTGGGTTTAAAGCCGCTCTTGTGGGAAACGGCCACGAGGTGGCAGCATTTCTTCATGTCCAACTCTGGGTTTTTGGGCATCAGAGCTTTCCTGGCAATCGTGTTAGTAAGCTGCGAATTAGAGTGGAATGTGCCAGCGCAAACACCCAAGGGCTTATATCTCCTAAATTGTTGTTTGTTATTTAAATTTAATTTTTTAAATTATCAGAGCAAATTTGATCAAAATGTAGATTCTCCTAGGTGTACAGTTTCTGGTTCATCCTATCAGTGTATCTGTCTATTCCTCTTTGGATCCTTTCCCGTGTATGTTATTATAGAGTGTTGAGTAGACCGCTCTTCGTATTCCCTAGGTATTTTGTGATTATATATTTCCTATGTATTAGTATATGTCTGTTAACCCCCATATCCTAATTCATACAATCCTTACACCTTTCCATTTGGTTAAACATAATTTGGTGTTCTGAATTTATGTGTGTCCTTCTCTTGGGGATTATTTCATGAGTATCAATTTTTAGGTAACACCTATAAGTGACGTCATAGGATGTCGGCCTTTCGGTTGCTTTCTTACTTCAAGTTGGGTGATTATCTCTTGGTCCTTCTATGGTGGTGCCAACGGCACAGTTCTGTGCTTTTTCATGGCTAATATTCCATTGTGTACATGGGCGACTTCTTCTTGGTGCATTTTTCTGTTGATGGACATTTTGGTTTCTTCCAGGTCCTGGCTATGGTACATTTTGCTGCAGTGCGGGATTGCCCGCCTGTGTCTTTTTGATTCTGGTCTACACCAGTGATAGTCCCATGAGTGGGCCTACCACATCACATGGTAGCTCCATTATTACCCTTAAACGCACCTCCATTCTGCTCTCACTACTGGCTCTTACCAGGTTACATCCCACCGGCAGCTAAAGGGTACGCAGTTCTCTAAAACCCCTTCAGCCTTTATTGTTTGTAGACATTTTTTACTGATGATCATTCTGACGGCTGTGAGGTGAACGTTTGTGTACACTGGATTTGCATGGCTTTATTAATTCCTGCTGTTCAGCCTTTTTCCATTCCCGTTTTTTTAAGAAAAAAGAAATAAAGAAAAAGAAACAGAAGACAAATGTGCATAAATTATGCCTCTTGAAACTGTCGGTTTGAAATATGGACGCCTTTTGAATTTTTTGGTCGACATACGACCCCAGGATTGGTTTTCCGGGCAGGTGTGATTTACAGGCCTGCAAGTATTTTGAATATCAACTGACCATTGATGCTGGGATGAAAGCTGCTGTTGTGTGAAACGCCCACAAGGTGGCAGCAGTTCTGCTTTACCAAATCTGGTGACTAGGGCAACAGAGCCTCAATGGAAGTCGTGTTCTAGGTTGTAATTTAGAATGGAATGTGCCAGGAAAAAGCCCCTTAAGTAGATGTCTCCCTACTTCTTGTTCATTTTTTTAAATTTAATTTTTATGTTTACCACAGCAAGTTTGATTACAAAGTTTGGCTTGTTCTAGGTGTGCAAGATGTGGTTCTTTGACACATACACATATGTCTTTTCTTCCTGGAATCCTTTTCCCATGTACGTTATGACAGAACGTTGAGTAGTCTTCTCTTGGTATTCCGTAGGTCTTTGGTGATTATATATTTCCCCTGTGTTTGTATACGTCTGTTAACCCTGATATGCTAATGTATCCAATCCTCACAAATTTCCATTGGGGAACCATAAGTTTGTTTAATGAATCTGTGGTTGGCCTTCTCTGTGGAAATATCTTCACTGGTATGAATTTATAGGTAATACCTATAAGTGATATCATAGGATATGTGTCTTTCTCTTTCTGACATACTACAAGTTGTGTGATTACCTCTAGACTCATCTACGGTGCTGCAAATGGCATCGTGTTCTTTATTTCCTTGGCTAATACTCTGTCTGTACATGTACCAGTTCTTCTTTGTCCACTCATCTGTTGATGGACTTTTTGGTTGCTTCCATGACTTGGCTATTGTAATGCTGCGGCAATGCACATTTGCCTGCCTGTGTCTTTCCAATTCTGTCTTCTTAGGTTATAGGCCCAGGAGTGGGCCTGCTGGATCATATGGTAGCAAAATGTTTACCTTGTAAAGGCACCTCCATTCTGTTCTCATTAGTGGCTCTTACCAGGTCACGTCCCACTTAACGTTGAGGGTATGCACTTCTGCACAACACCTTCAGCATTTATTGTTTGTAGTTTTTTTGCTGAGGTTTATTCTGACTAGTGTGAGCTGGTCCATGTTTGTGGTTGGATTTGCCTGCGTCTCATAATCCATTGAAATTGAGCTTTCTGGCATGTCCTTTTTGTCTTCAAGCTGTGCGTACAGCTTACCTCTTCAAACTGTTTTCTTGAAGTATGTGTGACATTTAGAAAGATTTTGGCCATTACGCCCCTCAAGACGTTTTGAGGGCAGGTTTCATTTACAGCCCTCCAGTACTGGTGCATATGAAGTGACCCTTAGCACAGTTTTTAAAGCTACTGTTGCAGGTCACGGACAGAGGGTGGCAGCATTTCTGCTTTTCCCAAACTTTTAACTAGGGAAACAGACTACCTTGCAGTGGTATTCCTCGGTTATAAATTAGAGTGGAATGTGCCTGGATAAACCCCGAAAAGCTGATGTTTCTTTACTTATGTTTGTTTTCTACATTGAATTTATATTTTTTTATTGGAGTCATATTCCATTGTGTACATGGACCACTTTTTCTTTGTGCATTCCTCTGTTGATGGACATTTTCATAGCTTCCAAGTGTTGGCTATGATAAATATTGCTGGAGTGTAGGATTGCCAGTCTGTGTTTTTTTTTTTATTTTTTGCGGTACGTGGGCCACTCACTGCCATGGCTACTCCCATTGCAGAGCACAGGCTCTGGACGCACAGGCCCAGCAGCCATAGCTCACGGGACCAGCCGCTCCGCGGCGTGTGTGATTTTCCCGAACCAGGGCATGAACCCGTGTCCCCTTCTTCGGTGGAAGACCGTCAACCACTGTGCCACTCGTGAAGTCCAGCCTGTGTCTTTTTGATTCTCATCCTCTCAGTCGATAGGCCCAGCAGTGGGCATGCTTGATTGAATGGTAGCTCAGTATTTACCTTTTCAAGGCACCTCCTTTGTGTTTTCCTTACTGGCTCTTACCATGTCCCACATTGAACCAAGGCTAGGCATTTCTCCACAACCCCTTCAGCATTTATTGTTTGCAGAATTTTTGCTGATGGCCATTCTGACTGGTGTGAGCTGATAGGACTTTTGTAATTTGGATTTGCATGTCTTTAATTCTTTCTAAGGTTCATTTTCCCACACCTTTTAAAATTTCTGTTAAAGAAAAAATGAAAAAAATGGAGAATACAATTAACGTCCTGAAATTGTCTTCTTGAAAGGTTGCCCTCAAAATTGATGTTTTGGTCAATATTCGCCCCCAGGACTGTTTTTGAGGGCAGGTGTCATTCACAGGCCTGTAATGAGTGTGAATATTTAGTGACCATTAGCACTGCGTTTAAAGCTGCTGTTGTGGTAAACGGCCACTAGGCGGCAGCATTTCTCCATTCCCAAATCTGGTTACTAGGGCAGCAGAGCCCTTCTGGAATCCCTGTTCCTAAGTTGTAAATTGAAATGGAATGTGCCAGGAGAAACCCCCATAAGTTTATGTTACATTATTTCCTGTTTGTTGTTTTAGTTTTTTTTTAATTGTGGTAATGATTAGAATATTGTTTGTGCTAGGTGTAGACAATCTGGTTCATTTGTGCATAACATATATATATCTATCTATATCTATATCTATATCTATATATATTCATGTACAGATCCACTTCCCATGTAAATTATGGCAGAGTGTTCCATAGACCTCCCTTACTATACGGTCGGTCTTTTGATATATGTATTTATTAGGTATTTGTACACGTATGGTAACCCTAATCTCTAATTTTTCCATTCCCCCCACCTTTCCTTTTAGACAAGCATAGTTTGTTTTCTAAGTGTGTGAGTGTCTTTCTCTGTGCAAATAAGTTCATTTGTGTCAGTTGTTCGATAACGCCTATAAGTGATATCATAGGATATGTCTTTTGCTTTCCGACTTACCTCATGTTCTGTGATTATCTCTAGGCTCAACTATGGTGCCTCAAAGAGCAGTGTTTCATTGTTTTTCATGGCTAATATTCTATTGTGTACATGAACCACTTCTTCTTTTTCAACTGATATGGTGATGGACATTTTGGTTGCTTCCGTGTCTTGGCTATTGTGAAAATTCCTGCAGTGCAGCTGTTGAAGCCTGTGCCTTCTCGACTCTGGACTTGTCAGGTGAGAGTCTCAGCGGTGGACCTGCTGAACGGAATGGTGGCTCAATTTTTACTTTTAAACGCAGCTCCTTTCTATTCTCATTATTGGCTGTCACCACTTTACATCTCACCAGCAGCTAGAGGGTACACAGTTCTCTAAAACCCCTTCAGCATGTAATGTTTGTAGACTTTTAGTTGATGGTAGTTGACATGTGTGAGTTGAAACCTTTTTGGAGGTTAGATCTGCATGAGTGTAATAATTACTGATGTGGAGCTTTTATCCATTTTCCTCTTTTTTGAAAGTGAGTGAGTAAAACTTAGCCCTCCATACAATCTCCTTGAAAAATTTGAGAGTTTTGAAACTTTTTGGCCATTCCCTACCTCCGCACAATTTTTTAGGGCAGGTGTCCTTTACAGCCCTGAATCCTTGTGAATGTTAAGTGACCATTAGCTGTGGGTTTAAAGCCGCTCTTGTGGGAAACGGCCACGAGGCGGCAGCATTTCTTCATGTCCAACTCTGGGTTTTTGGGCCACAGAGCTTTCCTGGCAATCGTGTTAGTAAGCTGCGAATTAGAGTGGAATGTGCCAGCGCAAACACCCAAGGGCTTATATCTCCTAAATTGTTGTTTGTTATTTAAATTTAATTTTTTAAATTATCAGAGCAAATTTGATCAAAATGTAGATTCTCCTAGGTGTACAGTTTCTGGTTCATCCTATCAGTGTATCTGTCTATTCCTCTTTGGATCCTTTCCCGTGTATGTTATTATAGAGTGTTGAGTAGACCGCTCTTCGTATTCCCTAGGTATTTTGTGATTATATATTTCCTATGTATTAGTATATGTCTGTTAACCCCCATATCCTAATTCATACAATCCTTACACCATTCCATTTGGTTAAACATAATTTGGTTTTCTGAATCTATGTGTGTCCTTCTCTTGGAGATTATTTCATGAGTATCAATTTTTAGGTAACACCTATAAGTGACGTCATAGGATGTCGGCCTTTCGGTTGCTTTCTTACTTCAAGTTGGGTGATTATCTCTTGGTCCTTCTATGGTGGTGCCAACGGCACAGTTCTGTGCTTTTTCATGGCTAATATTCCATTGTGTACATGGGCGACTTCTTCTTGGTGCATTTTTCTGTTGATGGACATTTTGGTTTCTTCCAGGTCCTGGCTATGGTACATTTTGCTGCAGTGCGGGATTGCCCGCCTGTGTCTTTTTGATTCTGGTCTACACCAGTGATAGTCCCATGAGTGGGCCTACCACATCACATGGTAGCTCCATTATTACCCTTAAACGCACCTCCATTCTGCTCTCACTACTGGCTCTTACCAGGTTACATCCCACCGGCAGCTAAAGGGTACGCAGTTCTCTAAAACCCCTTCAGCCTTTATTGTTTGTAGACATTTTTTACTGATGATCATTCTGACGGCTGTGAGGTGAACGTTTGTGTACACTGGATTTGCATGGCTTTATTAATTCCTGCTGTTCAGCCTTTTTCCATTCCCGTTTTTTTAAGAAAAAAGAAATAAAGAAAAAGAAACAGAAGACAAATGTGCATAAATTATGCCTCTTGAAACTGTCGGTTTGAAATATGGACGCCTTTTGAATTTTTTGGTCGACATACGACCCCAGGATTGGTTTTCCGGGCAGGTGTGATTTACAGGCCTGCAAGTATTTTGAATATCAACTGACCATTGATGCTGGGATGAAAGCTGCTGTTGTGTGAAACGCCCACAAGGTGGCAGCAGTTCTGCTTTACCAAATCTGGTGACTAGGGCAACAGAGCCTCAATGGAAGTCGTGTTCTAGGTTGTAATTTAGAATGGAATGTGCCAGGAAAAAGCCCCTTAAGTAGATGTCTCCCTACTTCTTGTTCATTTTTTTAAATTTAATTTTTATGTTTACCACAGCAAGTTTGATTACAAAGTTTGGCTTGTTCTAGGTGTGCAAGATGTGGTTCTTTGACACATACACATATGTCTTTTCTTCCTGGAATCCTTTTCCCATGTACGTTATGACAGAACGTTGAGTAGTCTTCTCTTGGTATTCCGTAGGTCTTTGGTGATTATATATTTCCCCTGTGTTTGTATACGTCTGTTAACCCTGATATGCTAATGTATCCAATCCTCACAAATTTCCATTGGGGAACCATAAGTTTGTTTAATGAATCTGTGGTTGGCCTTCTCTGTGGAAATATCTTCACTGGTATGAATTTATAGGTAATACCTATAAGTGATATCATAGGATATGTGTCTTTCTCTTTCTGACATACTACAAGTTGTGTGATTACCTCTAGACTCATCTACGGTGCTGCAAATGGCATCGTGTTCTTTATTTCCTTGGCTAATACTCTGTCTGTACATGTACCAGTTCTTCTTTGTCCACTCATCTGTTGATGGACTTTTTGGTTGCTTCCATGACTTGGCTATTGTAATGCTGCGGCAATGCACATTTGCCTGCCTGTGTCTTTCCAATTCTGTCTTCTTAGGTTATAGGCCCAGGAGTGGGCCTGCTGGATCATATGGTAGCAAAATGTTTACCTTGTAAAGGCACCTCCATTCTGTTCTCATTAGTGGCTCTTACCAGGTCACGTCCCACTTAACGTTGAGGGTATGCACTTCTGCACAACACCTTCAGCATTTATTGTTTGTAGTTTTTTTGCTGAGGTTTATTCTGACTAGTGTGAGCTGGTCCATGTTTGTGGTTGGATTTGCCTGCGTCTCATAATCCATTGAAATTGAGCTTTCTGGCATGTCCTTTTTGTCTTCAAGCTGTGCGTACAGCTCACCTCTTCAAACAGTTTTCTTGAAGTATGTGTGACATTTAGAAAGATTTTGGCCATTACGCCCCTCAAGACGTTTTGAGGGCAGGTTTCATTTACAGCCCTCCAGTACTGGTGCATATGAAGTGACCCTTAGCACAGTTTTTAAAGCTGCTGTTGCAGGTCACGGACAGAGGGTGGCAGCATTTCTGCTTTTCCCAAACTTTTAACTAGGGAAACAGACTACCTTGCAGTGGTATTCCTCGGTTATAAATTAGAGTGGAATGTGCCTGGATAAACCCCGAAAAGCTGATGTTTCTTTACTTATGTTTGTTTTCTACATTGAGTTTATATTTTTTTATTGGAGTCATATTCCATTGTGTACATGGACCACTTTTTCTTTGTGCATTCCTCTGTTGATGGACATTTTCATAGCTTCCAAGTGTTGGCTATGATAAATATTGCTGGAGTGTAGGATTGCCAGTCTGTGTTTTTTTTTTTATTTTTTGCGGTACGTGGGCCACTCACTGCCATGGCTACTCCCATTGCAGAGCACAGGCTCTGGACGCACAGGCCCAGCAGCCATAGCTCACGGGACCAGCCGCTCCACGGCGTGTGTGATTTTCCCGAACCAGGGCATGAACCCGTGTCCCCTTCTTCGGTGGAAGACTGTCAACCACTGTGCCACTCGTGAAGTCCAGCCTGTGTCTTTTTGATTCTCATCCTCTCAGTCGATAGGCCCAGCAGTGGGCATGCTTGATTGAATGGTAGCTCAGTATTTACCTTTTCAAGGCACCTCCTTTGTGTTTTCCTTACTGGCTCTTACCATGTCCCACATTGAACCAAGGCTAGGCATTTCTCCACAACCCCTTCAGCATTTATTGTTTGCAGAATTTTTGCTGATGGCCATTCTGACTGGTGTGAGCTGATAGGACTTTTGTAATTTGGATTTGCATGTCTTTAATTCTTTCTAAGGTTCATTTTCCCACACCTTTTAAAATTTCTGTTAAAGAAAAAATGAAAAAAATGGAGAATACAATTAACGTCCTGAAATTGTCTTCTTGAAAGGTTGCCCTCAAAATTGATGTTTTGGTCAATATTCGCCCCCAGGACTGTTTTTGAGGGCAGGTGTCATTCACAGGCCTGTAATGAGTGTGAATATTTAGTGACCATTAGCACTGCGTTTAAAGCTGCTGTTGTGGTAAACGGCCACTAGGCGGCAGCATTTCTCCATTCCCAAATCTGGTTACTAGGGCAGCAGAGCCCTTCTGGAATCCCTGTTCCTAAGTTGTAAATTGAAATGGAATGTGCCAGGAGAAACCCCCATAAGTTTATGTTACATTATTTCCTGTTTGTTGTTTTAGTTTTTTTTAATTGGGGTAATGATTAGAATATTGTTTGTGCTAGGTGTAGACAATCTGGTTCATTTGTGCATAACATATATATATCTATCTATATCTATATCTATATCTATATCTATATATATTCATGTACAGATCCACTTCCCATGTAAATTATGGCAGAGTGTTCCATAGACCTCCCTTACTATACGGTCGGTCTTTTGATATATGTATTTATTAGGTATTTGTACACGTATGGTAACCCTAATCTCTAATTTTTCCATTCCCCCCACCTTTCCTTTTAGACAAGCATAGTTTGTTTTCTAAGTGTGTGAGTGTCTTTCTCTGTGCAAATAAGTTCATTTGTGTCAGTTGTTCGATAACGCCTATAAGTGATATCATAGGATATGTCTTTTGCTTTCCGACTTACCTCATGTTCTGTGATTATCTCTAGGCTCAACTATGGTGCCTCAAAGAGCAGTGTTTCATTGTTTTTCATGGCTAATATTCTATTGTGTACATGAACCACTTCTTCTTTTTCAACTGATATGGTGATGGACATTTTGGTTGCTTCCGTGTCTTGGCTATTGTGAAAATTCCTGCAGTGCAGCTGTTGAAGCCTGTGCCTTCTCGACTCTGGACTTGTCAGGTGAGAGTCTCAGCGGTGGGCCTGCTGAACGGAATGGTGGCTCAATTTTTACTTTTAAACGCAGCTCCTTTCTATTCTCATTATTGGCTGTCACCACTTTACATCTCACCAGCAGCTAGAGGGTACACAGTTCTCTAAAACCCCTTCAGCATGTAATGTTTGTAGACTTTTAGTTGATGGTAGTTGACATGTGTGAGTTGAAACCTTTTTGGAGGTTAGATCTGCATGAGTCTAATAATTACTGATGTGGAGCTTTTATCCATTTTCCTCTTTTTTGAAAGTGAGTGAGTAAAACTTAGCCCTCCATACAATCTCCTTGAAAAATTTGAGAGTTTTGAAACTTTTTGGCCATTCCCTACCTCCGCACAATTTTTTAGGGCAGGTGTCCTTTACAGCCCTGAATCCTTGTGAATGTTAAGTGACCATTAGCTGTGGGTTTAAAGCCGCTCTTGTGGGAAACGGCCACGAGGCGGCAGCCTTTCTTCATTTCCAACTCTGGGTTTTTGGGCCACAGAGCTTTCCTGGCAATCGTGTTAGTAAGCTGCGAATTAGAGTGGAATGTGCCAGCGCAAACACCCAAGGGCTTATATCTCCTAAATTGTTGTTTGTTATTTAAATTTAATTTTTTAAATTATCAGAGCAAATTTGATCAAAATGTAGATTCTCCTAGGTGTACAGTTTCTGGTTCATCCTATCAGTGTATCTGTCTATTCCTCTTTGGATCCTTTCCCGTGTATGTTATTATAGAGTGTTGAGTAGACCGCTCTTCGTATTCCCTAGGTATTTTGTGATTATATATTTCCTATGTATTAGTATATGTCTGTTAACCCCCATATCCTAATTCATACAATCCTTACACCTTTCCATTTGGTTAAACATAATTTGGTGTTCTGAATTTATGTGTGTCCTTCTCTTGGGGATTATTTCATGAGTATCAATTTTTAGGTAACACCTATAAGTGACGTCATAGGATGTCGGCCTTTCGGTTGCTTTCTTACTTCAAGTTGGGTGATTATCTCTTGGTCCTTCTATGGTGGTGCCAACGGCACAGTTCTGTGCTTTTTCATGGCTAATATTCCATTGTGTACATGGGCGACTTCTTCTTGGTGCATTTTTCTGTTGATGGACATTTTGGTTTCTTCCAGGTCCTGGCTATGGTACATTTTGCTGCAGTGCGTGATTGCCCGCCTGTGTCTTTTTGATTCTGGTCTACACCAGTGATAGTCCCATGAGTGGGCCTACCACATCACATGGTAGCTCCATTATTACCCTTAAACGCACCTCCATTCTGCTCTCACTACTGGCTCTTACCAGGTTACATCCCACCGGCAGCTAAAGGGTACGCAGTTCTCTAAAACCCCTTCAGCCTTTATTGTTTGTAGACATTTTTTACTGATGATCATTCTGACGGCTGTGAGGTGAACGTTTGTGTACACTGGATTTGCATGGCTTTATTAATTCCTGCTGTTCAGCCTTTTTCCATTCCCGTTTTTTTAAGAAAAAAGAAATAAAGAAAAAGAAACAGAAGACAAATGTGCATAAATTATGCCTCTTGAAACTGTCGGTTTGAAATATGGACGCCTTTTGAATTTTTTGGTCGACATACGACCCCAGGATTGGTTTTCCGGGCAGGTGTGATTTACAGGCCTGCAAGTATTTTGAATATCAACTGACCATTGATGCTGGGATGAAAGCTGCTGTTGTGTGAAATGCCCACAAGGTGGCAGCAGTTCTACTTTACCAAATCTGGTGACTAGGGCAACAGAGCCTCAATGGAAGTCGTGTTCTAGGTTGTAATTTAGAATGGAATGTGCCAGGAAAAAGCCCCTTAAGTAGATGTCTCCCTACTTCTTGTTCATTTTTTTAAATTTAATTTTTATGTTTACCACAGCAAGTTTGATTACAAAGTTTGGCTTGTTCTAGGTGTGCAGGATGTGGTTCTTTGACACATACACATATGTCTTTTCTTCCTGGAATCCTTTTCCCATGTACGTTATGACAGAACGTTGAGTAGTCTTCTCTTGGTATTCCGTAGGTCTTTGGTGATTATATATTTCCCCTGTGTTTGTATACGTCTGTTAACCCTGATATGCTAATGTATCCAATCCTCACAAATTTCCATTGGGGAACCATAATAAGTTTGTTTAATGAATCTGTGGTTGGCCTTCTCTGTGGAAATATCTTCACTGGTATGAATTTATAGGTAATACCTATAAGTGATATCATAGGATATGTGTCTTTCTCTTTCTGACATACTACAAGTTGTGTGATTACCTCTAGACTCATCTACGGTGCTGCAAATGGCATCATGTCCTTTATTTCCTTGGCTAATACTCTGTCTGTACATGTACCAGTTCTTCTTTGTCCACTCATCTGTTGATGGACTTTTTGGTTGCTTCCATGACTTGGCTATTGTAATGCTGCGGCAATGCACATTTGCCTGCCTGTGTCTTTCCAATTCTGTCTTCTTAGGTTATAGGCCCAGGAGTGGGCCTGCTGGATCATATGGTAGCAAAATGTTTACCTTGTAAAGGCACCTCCATTCTGTTCTCATTAGTGGTTCTTACCAGGTCACGTCCCACTTAACGTTGAGGGTATGCACTTCTGCACAACACCTTCAGCATTTATTGTTTGTAGTTTTTTTGCTGAGGTTTATTCTGACTAGTGTGAGCTGGTCCATGTTTGTGGTTGGATTTGCCTGCGTCTCATAATCCATTGAAATTGAGCTTTCTGGCATGTCCTTTTTGTCTTCAAGCTGTGCGTACAGCTCACCTCTTCAAACAGTTTTCTTGAAGTATGTGTGACATTTAGAAAGATTTTGGCCATTACGCCCCTCAAGACGTTTTGAGGGCAGGTTTCATTTACAGCCCTCCAGTACTGGTGCATATGAAGTGACCCTTAGCACAGTTTTTAAAGCTGCTGTTGCAGGTCACGGACAGAGGGTGGCAGCATTTCTGCTTTTCCCAAACTTTTAACTAGGGAAACAGACTACCTTGCAGTGGTATTCCTCGGTTATAAATTAGAGTGGAATGTGCCTGGATAAACCCCGAAAAGCTGATGTTTCTTTACTTATGTTTGTTTTCTACATTGAGTTTATATTTTTTTATTGGAGTCATATTCCATTGTGTACATGGACCACTTTTTCTTTGTGCATTCCTCTGTTGATGGACATTTTCATAGCTTCCAAGTGTTGGCTATGATAAATATTGCTGGAGTGTAGGATTGCCAGTCTGTGTTTTTTTTTTTATTTTTTGCGGTACGTGGGCCACTCACTGCCATGGCTACTCCCATTGCAGAGCACAGGCTCTGGACGCACAGGCCCAGCAGCCATAGCTCACGGGACCAGCCGCTCCGCGGCGTGTGTGATTTTCCCGAACCAGGGCATGAACCCGTGTCCCCTTCTTCGGTGGAAGACCGTCAACCACTGTGCCACTAGTGAAGTCCAGCCTGTGTCTTTTTGATTCTCATCCTCTCAGTCGATAGGCCCAGCAGTGGGCATGCTTGATTGAATGGTAGCTCAGTATTTACCTTTTCAAGGCACCTCCTTTGTGTTTTCCTTACTGGCTCTTACCATGTCCCACATTGAACCAAGGCTAGGCATTTCTCCACAACCCCTTCAGCATTTATTGTTTGCAGAATTTTTGCTGATGGCCATTCTGACTGGTGTGAGCTGATAGGACTTTTGTAATTTGGATTTGCATGTCTTTAATTCTTTCTAAGGTTCATTTTCCCACACCTTTTAAAATTTCTGTTAAAGAAAAAATGAAAAAAATGGAGAATACAATTAACGTCCTGAAATTGTCTTCTTGAAAGGTTGCCCTCAAAATTGATGTTTTGGTCAATATTCGCCCCCAGGACTGTTTTTGAGGGCAGGTGTCATTCACAGGCCTGTAATGAGTGTGAATATTTAGTGACCATTAGCACTGCGTTTAAAGCTGCTGTTGTGGTAAACGGCCACTAGGCGGCAGCATTTCTCCATTCCCAAATCTGGTTACTAGGGCAGCAGAGCCCTTCTGGAATCCCTGTTCCTAAGTTGTAAATTGAAATGGAATGTGCCAGGAGAAACCCCCATAAGTTTATGTTACATTATTTCCTGTTTGTTGTTTTAGTTTTTTTTTAATTGGGGTAATGATTAGAATATTGTTTGTGCTAGGTGTAGACAATCTGGTTCATTTGTGCATAACATATATATATATCTATCTATATCTATATCTATATCTATATATATTCATGTACAGATCCACTTCCCATGTAAATTATGGCAGAGTGTTCCATAGACCTCCCTTACTATACGGTCGGTCTTTTGATATATGTATTTATTAGGTATTTGTACACGTATGGTAACCCTAATCTCTAATTTTTCCATTCCCCCCACCTTTCCTTTTAGACAAGCATAGTTTGTTTTCTAAGTGTGTGAGTGTCTTTCTCTGTGCAAATAAGTTCATTTGTGTCAGTTGTTCGATAACGCCTATAAGTGATATCATAGGATATGTCTTTTGCTTTCCGACTTACCTCATGTTCTGTGATTATCTCTAGGCTCAACTATGGTGCCTCAAAGAGCAGTGTTTCATTGTTTTTCATGGCTAATATTCTATTGTGTACATGAACCACTTCTTCTTTTTCAACTGATATGGTGATGGACATTTTGGTTGCTTCCGTGTCTTGGCTATTGTGAAAATTCCTGCAGTGCAGCTGTTGAAGCCTGTGCCTTCTCGACTCTGGACTTGTCAGGTGAGAGTCTCAGCGGTGGGCCTGCTGAACGGAATGGTGGCTCAATTTTTACTTTTAAACGCAGCTCCTTTCTATTCTCATTATTGGCTGTCACCACTTTACATCTCACCAGCAGCTAGAGGGTACACAGTTCTCTAAAACCCCTTCAGCATGTAATGTTTGTAGACTTTTAGTTGATGGTAGTTGACATGTGTGAGTTGAAACCTTTTTGGAGGTTAGATCTGCATGAGTGTAATAATTACTGATGTGGAGCTTTTATCCATTTTCCTCTTTTTTGAAAGTGAGTGAGTAAAACTTAGCCCTCCATACAATCTCCTTGAAAAATTTGAGAGTTTTGAAACTTTTTGGCCATTCCCTACCTCCGCACAATTTTTTAGGGCAGGTGTCCTTTACAGCCCTGAATCCTTGTGAATGTTAAGTGACCATTAGCTGTGGGTTTAAAGCCGCTCTTGTGGGAAACGGCCACGAGGCGGCAGCCTTTCTTCATTTCCAACTCTGGGTTTTTGGGCCACAGAGCTTTCCTGGCAATCGTGTTAGTAAGCTGCGAATTAGAGTGGAATGTGCCAGCGCAAACACCCAAGGGCTTATATCTCCTAAATTGTTGTTTGTTATTTAAATTTAATTTTTTAAATTATCAGAGCAAATTTGATCAAAATGTAGATTCTCCTAGGTGTACAGTTTCTGGTTCATCCTATCAGTGTATCTGTCTATTCCTGTTTGGATCCTTTCCCGTGTATGTTATTATAGAGTGTTGAGTAGACCGCTCTTCGTATTCCCTAGGTATTTTGTGATTATATATTTCCTATGTATTAGTATATGTCTGTTAACCCCCATATCCTAATTCATACAATCCTTACACCTTTCCATTTGGTTAAACATAATTTGGTGTTCTGAATTTATGTGTGTCCTTCTCTTGGGGATTATTTCATGAGTATCAATTTTTAGGTAACACCTATAAGTGACGTCATAGGATGTCGGCCTTTCGGTTGCTTTCTTACTTCAAGTTGGGTGATTATCTCTTGGTCCTTCTATGGTGGTGCCAACGGCACAGTTCTGTGCTTTTTCATGGCTAATATTCCATTGTGTACATGGGCGACTTCTTCTTGGTGCATTTTTCTGTTGATGGACATTTTGGTTTCTTCCAGGTCCTGGCTATGGTACATTTTGCTGCAGTGCGGGATTGCCCGCCTGTGTCTTTTTGATTCTGGTCTACTCCAGTGATAGTCCCATGAGTGGGCCTACCACATCACATGGTAGTTCCATTATTACCCTTAAACGCACCTCCATTCTGCTCTCACTACTGGCTCTTACCAGGTTACATCCCACCGGCAGCTAAAGGGTACGCAGTTCTCTAAAACCCCTTCAGCCTTTATTGTTTGTGGACATTTTTTAATGATGATCATTCTGACGGCTGTGAGGTGAACGTTTGTGTACACTGGATTTGCATGGCTTTATTAATTCCTGCTGTTCAGCCTTTTTCCATTCCCGTTTTTTTAAGAAAAAAGAAATAAAGAAAAAGAAACAGAAGACAAATGTGCATAAATTATGCCTCTTGAAACTGTCGGTTTGAAATATGGACGCCTTTTGAATTTTTTGGTCGACATACGACCCCAGGATTGGTTTTCCGGGCAGGTGTGATTTACAGGCCTGCAAGTATTTTGAATATCAACTGACCATTGATGCTGGGATGAAAGCTGCTGTTGTGTGAAACGCCCACAAGGTGGCAGCAGTTCTACTTTACCAAATCTGGTGACTAGGGCAACAGAGCCTCAATGGAAGTCGTGTTCTAGGTTGTAATTTAGAATGGAACGTGCCAGGAAAAAGCCCCTTAAGTAGATGTCTCCCTACTTCTTGTTCATTTTTTTAAATTTAATTTTTATGTTTACCACAGCAAGTTTGATTACAAAGTTTGGCTTGTTCTAGGTGTGCAAGATGTGGTTCTTTGACACATACACATATGTCTTTTCTTCCTGGAATCCTTTTCCCATGTACGTTATGACAGAACGTTGAGTAGTCTTCTCTTGGTATTCCGTAGGTCTTTGGTGATTATATATTTCCCCTGTGTTTGTATACGTCTGTTAACCCTGATATGCTAATGTATCCAATCCTCACAAATTTCCATTGGGGAACCATAATAAGTTTGTTTAATGAATCTGTGGTTGGCCTTCTCTGTGGAAATATCTTCACTGGTATGAATTTATAGGTAATACCTATAAGTGATATCATAGGATATGTGTCTTTTCTCTTTCTGACATACTACAAGTTGTGTGATTACCTCTAGACTCATCTACGGTGCTGCAAATGGCATCATGTCCTTTATTTCCTTGGCTAATACTCTGTCTGTACATGTACCAGTTCTTCTTTGTCCACTCATCTGTTGATGGACTTTTTGGTTGCTTCCATGACTTGGCTATTGTAATGCTGCGGCAATGCACATTTGCCTGCCTGTGTCTTTCCAATTCTGTCTTCTTAGGTTATAGGCCCAGGAGTGGGCCTGCTGGATCATATGGTAGCAAAATGTTTACCTTGTAAAGGCACCTCCATTCTGTTCTCATTAGTGGCTCTTACCAGGTCACGTCCCACTTAACGTTGAGGGTATGCACTTCTGCACAACACCTTCAGCATTTATTGTTTGTAGTTTTTTTGCTGAGGTTTATTCTGACTAGTGTGAGCTGGTCCATGTTTGTGGTTGGATTTGCCTGCGTCTCATAATCCATTGAAATTGAGCTTTCTGGCATGTCCTTTTTGTCTTCAAGCTGTGCGTACAGCTTACCTCTTCAAACTGTTTTCTTGAAGTATGTGTGACATTTAGAAAGATTTTGGCCATTACGCCCCTCAAGACGTTTTGAGGGCAGGTTTCATTTACAGCCCTCCAGTACTGGTGCATATGAAGTGACCCTTAGCACAGTTTTTAAAGCTGCTGTTGCAGGTCACGGACAGAGGGTGGCAGCATTTCTGCTTTTCCCAAACTTTTAACTAGGGAAACAGACTACCTTGCAGTGGTATTCCTCGGTTATAAATTAGAGTGGAATGTGCCTGGATAAACCCCGAAAAGCTGATGTTTCTTTACTTATGTTTGTTTTCTACATTGAATTTATATTTTTTTATTGGAGTCATATTCCATTGTGTACATGGACCACTTTTTCTTTGTGCATTCCTCTGTTGATGGACATTTTCATAGCTTCCAAGTGTTGGCTATGATAAATATTGCTGGAGTGTAGGATTGCCAGTCTGTGTTTTTTTTTTTTTTATTTTTTGCGGTACGTGGGCCACTCACTGCCATGGCTACTCCCATTGCAGAGCACAGGCTGTGGACGCACAGGCCCAGCAGCCATAGCTCACGGGACCAGCCGCTCCGCGGCGTGTGTGATTTTCCCGAACCAGGGCATGAACCCGTGTCCCCTTCTTCGGTGGAAGACCGTCAACCACTGTGCCACTAGTGAAGTCCAGCCTGTGTCTTTTTGATTCTCATCCTCTCAGTCGATAGGCCCAGCAGTGGGCATGCTTGATTGAATGGTAGCTCAGTATTTACCTTTTCAAGGCACCTCCTTTGTGTTTTCCTTACTGGCTCTTACCATGTCCCACATTGAACCAAGGCTAGGCGTTTCTCCACAACCCCTTCAGCATTTATTGTTTGCAGAATTTTTGCTGATGGCCATTCTGACTGGTGTGAGCTGATAGGACTTTTGTAATTTGGATTTGCATGTCTTTAATTCTTTCTAAGGTTCATTTTCCCACACCTTTTAAAATTTCTGTTAAAGAAAAAATGAAAAAAATGGAGAATACAATTAACGTCCTGAAATTGTCTTCTTGAAAGGTTGCCCTCAAAATTGATGTTTTGGTCAATATTCACCCCCAGGACTGTTTTTGAGGGCAGGTGTCATTCACAGGCCTGTAATGAGTGTGAATATTTAGTGACCATTAGCACTGCGTTTAAAGCTGCTGTTGTGGTAAACGGCCACTAGGCGGCAGCATTTCTCCATTCCCAAATCTGGTTACTAGGGCAGCAGAGCCCTTCTGGAATCCCTGTTCCTAAGTTGTAAATTGAAATGGAATGTGCCAGGAGAAACCCCCATAAGTTTATGTTACATTATTTCCTGTTTGTTGTTTTAGTTTTTTTTTAATTGGGGTAATGATTAGAATATTGTTTGTGCTAGGTGTAGACAATCTGGTTCATTTGTGCATAACATATATCTATCTATCTATATCTATATCTATATATATTCATGTACAGATCCACTTCCCATGTAAATTATGGCAGAGTGTTCCATAGACCTCCCTTACTATACGGTCGGTCTTTTGATATATGTATTTATTAGGTATTTGTACACGTATGGTAACCCTAATCTCTAATTTTTCCATTCCCCCCACCTTTCCTTTTAGACAAGCATAGTTTGTTTTCTAAGTGTGTGAGTGTCTTTCTCTGTGCAAATAAGTTCATTTGTGTCAGTTGTTCGATAACGCCTATAAGTGATATCATAGGATATGTCTTTTGCTTTCCGACTTACCTCATGTTCTGTGATTATCTCTAGGCTCAACTATGGTGCCTCAAAGAGCAGTGTTTCATTGTTTTTCATGGCTAATATTCTATTGTGTACATGAACCACTTCTTCTTTTTCAACTGATATGGTGATGGACATTTTGGTTGCTTCCGTGTCTTGGCTATTGTGAAAATTCCTGCAGTGCAGCTGTTGAAGCCTGTGCCTTCTCGACTCTGGACTTGTCAGGTGAGAGTCTCAGCGGTGGGCCTGCTGAACGGAATGGTGGCTCAATTTTTACTTTTAAACGCAGCTCCTTTCTATTCTCATTATTGGCTGTCACCACTTTACATCTCACCAGCAGCTAGAGGGTACACAGTTCTCTAAAACCCCTTCAGCATGTAATGTTTGTAGACTTTTAGTTGATGGTAGTTGACATGTGTGAGTTGAAACCTTTTTGGAGGTTAGATCTGCATGAGTGTAATAATTACTGATGTGGAGCTTTTATCCATTTTCCTCTTTTTTGAAAGTGAGTGAGTAAAACTTAGCCCTCCATACAATCTCCTTGAAAAATTTGAGAGTTTTGAAACTTTTTGGCCATTCCCTACCTCCGCACAATTTTTTAGGGCAGGTGTCCTTTACAGCCCTGAATCCTTGTGAATGTTAAGTGACCATTAGCTGTGGGTTTAAAGCCGCTCTTGTGGGAAACGGCCACGAGGCGGCAGCCTTTCTTCATTTCCAACTCTGGGTTTTTGGGCCACAGAGCTTTCCTGGCAATCGTGTTAGTAAGCTGCGAATTAGAGTGGAATGTGCCAGCGCAAACACCCAAAGGCTTATATCTCCTAAATTGTTGTTTGTTATTTAAATTTAATTTTTTAAATTATCAGAGCAAATTTGATCAAAATGTAGATTCTCCTAGGTGTACAGTTTCTGGTTCATCCTATCAGTGTATCTGTCTATTCCTCTTTGGATCCTTTCCCGTGTATGTTATTATAGAGTGTTGAGTAGACCGCTCTTCGTATTCCCTAGGTATTTTGTGATTATATATTTCCTATGTATTAGTATATGTCTGTTAACCCCCATATCCTAATTCATACAATCCTTACACCTTTCCATTTGGTTAAACATAATTTGGTTTTCTGAATCTATGTGTGTCCTTCTCTTGGGGATTATTTCATGAGTATCAATTTTTAGGTAACACCTATAAGTGACGTCATAGGATGTCGGCCTTTCGGTTGCTTTCTTACTTCAAGTTGGGTGATTATCTCTTGGTCCTTCTATGGTGGTGCCAACGGCACAGTTCTGTGCTTTTTCATGGCTAATATTCCATTGTGTACATGGGCGACTTCTTCTTGGTGCATTTTTCTGTTGATGGACATTTTGGTTTCTTCCAGGTCCTGGCTATGGTACATTTTGCTGCAGTGCGGGATTGCCCGCCTGTGTCTTTTTGATTCTGGTCTACTCCAGTGATAGTCCCATGAGTGGGCCTACCACATCACATGGTAGCTCCATTATTACCCTTAAACGCACCTCCATTCTGCTCTCACTACTGGCTCTGACCAGGTTACATCCCACCGGCAGCTAAAGGGTACGCAGTTCTCTAAAACCCCTTCAGCCTTTATTGTTTGTAGACATTTTTTACTGATGATCATTCTGACGGCTGTGAGGTGAACGTTTGTGTACACTGGATTTGCATGGCTTTATTAATTCCTGCTGTTCAGCCTTTTTCCATTCCCGTTTTTTTTTTTTTTTATTTTTTATTTATTTATTTTATTTTTGGCTGCGTTGGGTCTTAATCACTGCGTGAGGCCTTTTCTCCAGTTGCGGTGTGCGGGCTTCTCATTGCGGTGGCTTCTCTTGTTGCGGAGCACAGGCTCTAGGAGCGTGGGCTTCAGTAGTTGTGGCTCACGGGCTCCAGAGCGCAGGCTCAGTAGTTGTGGTGCACGTGCTTAGCTGCTCCATGGCAATGTGGGATCTTCCCGGACCAGGGCTCGAACCCGTGTCCCCTGCATTGGCAGGCAGATTCTTAACCACTGCGCCACCAGGGAAGCCCTCCATTCCCGTTTTTTTAAGAAAAAAGAAATAAAGAAAAAGAAACAGAAGACAAATGTGCATAAATTATGCCTCTTGAAACTGTCGGTTTGAAATATGCACGCCTTTTGAATTTTTTGGTCGACATACGACCCCAGGATTGGTTTTCCGGGCAGGTGTGATTTACAGGCCTGCAAGTATTTTGAATATCAACTGACCATTGATGCTGGGATGAAAGCTGCTGTTGTGTGAAACGCCCACAAGGTGGCAGCAGTTCTACTTTACCAAATCTGGTGACTAGGGCAACAGAGCCTCAATGGAAGTCGTGTTCTAGGTTGTAATTTAGAATGGAATGTGCCAGGAAAATGCCCCTTAAGTAGATGTCTCCCTACTTCTTGTTCATTTTTTTAAATTTAATTTTTATGTTTACCACAGCAAGTTTGATTACAAAGTTTGGCTTGTTCTAGGTGTGCAAGATGTGGTTCTTTGACACATACACATATGTCTTTTCTTCCTGGAATCCTTTTCCCATGTACGTTATGACAGAACGTTGAGTAGTCTCCTCTTGGTATTCCGTAGGTCTTTGGTGATTATATATTTCCCCTGTGTTTGTATACGTCTGTTAACCCTGATATGCTAATGTATCCAATCCTCACAAATTTCCATTGGGGAACCATAAGTTTGTTTAATGAATCTGTGGTTGGCCTTCTCTGTGGAAATATCTTCACTGGTATGAATTTATAGGTAATACCTATAAGTGATATCATAGGATATGTGTCTTTTCTCTTTCTGACATACTACAAGTTGTGTGATTACCTCTAGACTCATCTACGGTGCTGCAAATGGCATCGTGTCCTTTATTTCCTTGTCTAATACTCTGTCTGTACATGTACCAGTTCTTCTTTGTCCACTCATCTGTTGATGGACTTTTTGGTTGCTTCCATGACTTGGCTATTGTAATGCTGCGGCAATGCACATTTGCCTGCCTGTGTCTTTCCAATTCTGTCTTCTTAGGTTATAGGCCCAGGAGTGGGCCTGCTGGATCATATGGTAGCAAAATGTTTACCTTGTAAAGGCACCTCCATTCTGTTCTCATTAGTGGCTCTTACCAGGTCACGTCCCACTTAACGTTGAGGGTATGCACTTCTGCACAACACCTTCAGCATTTATTGTTTGTAGTTTTTTTGCTGAGGTTTATTCTGACTAGTGTGAGCTGGTCCATGTTTGTGGTTGGATTTGCCTGCGTCTCATAATCCATTGAAATTGAGCTTTCTGGCATGTCCTTTTTGTCTTCAAGCTGTGCGTACAGCTTACCTCTTCAAACTGTTTTCTTGAAGTATGTGTGACATTTAGAAAGATTTTGGCCATTACGCCCCTCCAGACGTTTTGAGGGCAGGTTTCATTTACAGCCCTCCAGTACTGGTGCATATGAAGTGACCCTTAGCACAGTTTTTAAAGCTACTGTTGCAGATCACGGACAGAGGGTGGCAGCATTTCTGCTTTTCCCAAACTTTTAACTAGGGAAACAGACTACCTTGCAGTGGTATTCCTCGGTTATAAATTAGAGTGGAATGTGCCTGGATAAACCCCGAAAAGCTGATGTTTCTTTACTTATGTTTGTTTTCTACATTGAATTTATATTTTTTTTATTGGAGTCATATTCCATTGTGTACATGGACCACTTTTTCTTTGTGCATTCCTCTGTTGATGGACATTTTCATAGCTTCCAAGTGTTGGCTATGATAAATATTGCTGGAGTGTAGGATTGCCAGTCTGTGTTTTTTTTTTTATTTTTTGCGGTACGTGGGCCACTCACTGCCATGGCTACTCCCATTGCAGAGCACAGGCTCTGGACGCACAGGCCCAGCAGCCATAGCTCACGGGACCAGCCGCTCCGCGGCGTGTGTGATTTTCCCGAACCAGGGCATGAACCCGTGTCCCCTTCTTCGGTGGAAGACCGTCAACCACTGTGCCACTAGTGAAGTCCAGCCTGTGTCTTTTTGATTCTCATCCTCTCAGTCGATAGGCCCAGCAGTGGGCATGCTTGATTGAATGGTAGCTCAGTATTTACCTTTTCAAGGCACCTCCTTTGTGTTTTCCTTACTGGCTCTTACCATGTCCCACATTGAACCAAGGCTAGGCATTTCTCCACAACCCCTTCAGCATTTATTGTTTGCAGAATTTTTGCTGATGGCCATTCTGACTGGTGTGAGCTGATAGGACTTTTGTAATTTGGATTTGCATGTCTTTAATTCTTTCTAAGGTTCATTTTCCCACACCTTTTAAAATTTCTGTTAAAGAAAAAATGAAAAAAATGGAGAATACAATTAACGTCCTGAAATTGTCTTCTTGAAAGGTTGCCCTCAAAATTGATGTTTTGGTCAATATTCGCCCCCAGGACTGTTTTTGAGGGCAGGTGTCATTCACAGGCCTGTAATGAGTGTGAATATTTAGTGACCATTAGCACTGCGTTTAAAGCTGCTGTTGTGGTAAACGGCCACTAGGCGGCAGCATTTCTCCATTCCCAAATCTGGTTACTAGGGCAGCAGAGCCCTTCTGGAATCCCTGTTCCTAAGTTGTAAATTGAAATGGAATGTGCCAGGAGAAACCCCCATAAGTTTATGTTACATTATTTCCTGTTTGTTGTTTTAGTTTTTTTTAATTGGGGTAATGATTAGAATATTGTTTGTGCTAGGTGTAGACAATCTGGTTCATTTGTGCATAACATATATATATCTATCTATATCTATATCTATATCTATATATATTCATGTACAGATCCACTTCCCATGTAAATTATGGCAGAGTGTTCCATAGACCTCCCTTACTATACGGTCGGTCTTTTGATATATGTATTTATTAGGTATTTGTACACGTATGGTAACCCTAATCTCTAATTTTTCCATTCCCCCCACCTTTCCTTTTAGACAAGCATAGTTTGTTTTCTAAGTGTGTGAGTGTCTTTCTCTGTGCAAATAAGTTCATTTGTGTCAGTTGTTCGATAACGCCTATAAGTGATATCATAGGATATGTCTTTTGCTTTCCGACTTACCTCATGTTCTGTGATTATCTCTAGGCTCAACTATGGTGCCTCAAAGAGCAGTGTTTCATTGTTTTTCATGGCTAATATTCTATTGTGTACATGAACCACTTCTTCTTTTTCAACTGATATGGTGATGGACATTTTGGTTGCTTCCGTGTCTTGGCTATTGTGAAAATTCCTGCAGTGCAGCTGTTGAAGCCTGTGCCTTCTCGACTCTGGACTTGTCAGGTGAGAGTCTCAGCGGTGGACCTGCTGAACGGAATGGTGGCTCAATTTTTACTTTTAAACGCAGCTCCTTTCTATTCTCATTATTGGCTGTCACCACTTTACATCTCACCAGCAGCTAGAGGGTACACAGTTCTCTAAAACCCCTTCAGCATGTAATGTTTGTAGACTTTTAGTTGATGGTAGTTGACATGTGTGAGTTGAAACCTTTTTGGAGGTTAGATCTGCATGAGTGTAATAATTACTGATGTGGAGCTTTTATCCATTTTCCTCTTTTTTGAAAGTGAGTGAGTAAAACTTAGCCCTCCATACAATCTCCTTGAAAAATTTGAGAGTTTTGAAACTTTTTGGCCATTCCCTACCTCCGCACAATTTTTTAGGGCAGGTGTCCTTTACAGCCCTGAATCCTTGTGAATGTTAAGTGACCATTAGCTGTGGGTTTAAAGCCGCTCTTGTGGGAAACGGCCACGAGGCGGCAGCCTTTCTTCATTTCCAACTCTGGGTTTTTGGGCCACAGAGCTTTCCTGGCAATCGTGTTAGTAAGCTGCGAATTAGAGTGGAATGTGCCAGCGCAAACACCCAAGGGCTTATATCTCCTAAATTGTTGTTTGTTATTTAAATTTAATTTTTTAAATTATCAGAGCAAATTTGATCAAAATGTAGATTCTCCTAGGTGTACAGTTTCTGGTTCATCCTATCAGTGTATCTGTCTATTCCTGTTTGGATCCTTTCCCGTGTATGTTATTATAGAGTGTTGAGGAGACCGCTCTTCGTATTCCCTAGGTATTTTGTGATTATATATTTCCTATGTATTAGTATATGTCTGTTAACCCCCATATCCTAATTCATACAATCCTTACACCATTCCATTTGGTTAAACATAATTTGGTTTTCTGAATCTATGTGTGTCCTTCTCTTGGAGATTATTTCATGAGTATCAATTTTTAGGTAACACCTATAAGTGACGTCATAGGATGTCGGCCTTTCGGTTGCTTTCTTACTTCAAGTTGGGTGATTATCTCTTGGTCCTTCTATGGTGGTGCCAACGGCACAGTTCTGTGCTTTTTCATGGCTAATATTCCATTGTGTACATGGGCGACTTCTTCTTGGTGCATTTTTCTGTTGATGGACATTTTGGTTTCTTCCAGGTCCTGGCTATGGTACATTTTGCTGCAGTGCGGGATTGCCCGCCTGTGTCTTTTTGATTCTGGTCTACACCAGTGATAGTCCCATGAGTGGGCCTACCACATCACATGGTAGCTCCATTATTACCCTTAAACGCACCTCCATTCTGCTCTCACTACTGGCTCTTACCAGGTTACATCCCACCGGCAGCTAAAGGGTACGCAGTTCTCTAAAACCCCTTCAGCCTTTATTGTTTGTAGACATTTTTTACTGATGATCATTCTGACGGCTGTGAGGTGAACGTTTGTGTACACTGGATTTGCATGGCTTTATTAATTCCTGCTGTTCAGCCTTTTTCCATTCCCGTTTTTTTAAGAAAAAAGAAATAAAGAAAAAGAAACAGAAGACAAATGTGCATAAATTATGCCTCTTGAAACTGTCGGTTTGAAATATGGACGCCTTTTGAATTTTTTGGTCGACATACGACCCCAGGATTGGTTTTCCGGGCAGGTGTGATTTACAGGCCTGCAAGTATTTTGAATATCAACTGACCATTGATGCTGGGATGAAAGCTGCTGTTGTGTGAAACGCCCACAAGTTGGCAGCAGTTCTGCTTTACCAAATCTGGTGACTAGGGCAACAGAGCCTCAATGGAAGTCGTGTTCTAGGTTGTAATTTAGAATGGAATGTGCCAGGAAAAAGCCCCTTAAGTAGATGTCTCCCTACTTCTTGTTCATTTTTTTAAATTTAATTTTTATGTTTACCACAGCAAGTTTGATTACAAAGTTTGGCTTGTTCTAGGTGTGCAAGATGTGGTTCTTTGACACATACACATATGTCTTTTCTTCCTGGAATCCTTTTCCCATGTACGTTATGACAGAACGTTGAGTAGTCTTCTCTTGGTATTCCGTAGGTCTTTGGTGATTATATATTTCCCCTGTGTTTGTATACGTCTGTTAACCCTGATATGCTAATGTATCCAATCCTCACAAATTTCCATTGGGGAACCATAAGTTTGTTTAATGAATCTGTGGTTGGCCTTCTCTGTGGAAATATCTTCACTGGTATGAATTTATAGGTAATACCTATAAGTGATATCATAGGATATGTGTCTTTCTCTTTCTGACATACTACAAGTTGTGTGATTACCTCTAGACTCATCTACGGTGCTGCAAATGGCATCGTGTTCTTTATTTCCTTGGCTAATACTCTGTCTGTACATGTACCAGTTCTTCTTTGTCCACTCATCTGTTGATGGACTTTTTGGTTGCTTCCATGACTTGGCTATTGTAATGCTGCGGCAATGCACATTTGCCTGCCTGTGTCTTTCCAATTCTGTCTTCTTAGGTTATAGGCCCAGGAGTGGGCCTGCTGGATCATATGGTAGCAAAATGTTTACCTTGTAAAGGCACCTCCATTCTGTTCTCATTAGTGGCTCTTACCAGGTCACGTCCCACTTAATGTTGAGGGTATGCACTTCTGCACAACACCTTCAGCATTTATTGTTTGTAGTTTTTTTGCTGAGGTTTATTCTGACTAGTGTGAGCTGGTCCATGTTTGTGGTTGGATTTGCCTGCGTCTCATAATCCATTGAAATTGAGCTTTCTGGCATGTCCTTTTTGTCTTCAAGCTGTGCGTACAGCTTACCTCTTCAAACTGTTTTCTTGAAGTATGTGTGACATTTAGAAAGATTTTGGCCATTACGCCCCTCAAGACGTTTTGAGGGCAGGTTTCATTTACAGCCCTCCAGTACTGGTGCATATGAAGTGACCCTTAGCACAGTTTTTAAAGCTGCTGTTGCAGGTCACGGACAGAGGGTGGCAGCATTTCTGCTTTTCCCAAACTTTTAACTAGGGAAACAGACTACCTTGCAGTGGTATTCCTCGGTTATAAATTAGAGTGGAATGTGCCTGGATAAACCCCGAAAAGCTGATGTTTCTTTACTTATGTTTGTTTTCTACATTGAGTTTATATTTTTTTATTGGAGTCATATTCCATTGTGTACATGGACCACTTTTTCTTTGTGCATTCCTCTGTTGATGGACATTTTCATAGCTTCCAAGTGTTGGCTATGATAAATATTGCTGGAGTGTAGGATTGCCAGTCTGTGTTTTTTTTTTTATTTTTTGCGGTACGTGGGCCACTCACTGCCATGGCTACTCCCATTGCAGAGCACAGGCTCTGGACGCACAGGCCCAGCAGCCATAGCTCACGGGACCAGCCGCTCCACGGCGTGTGTGATTTTCCCGAACCAGGGCATGAACCCGTGTCCCCTTCTTCGGTGGAAGACCGTCAACCACTGTGCCACTCGTGAAGTCCAGCCTGTGTCTTTTTGATTCTCATCCTCTCAGTCGATAGGCCCAGCAGTGGGCATGCTTGATTGAATGGTAGCTCAGTATTTACCTTTTCAAGGCACCTCCTTTGTGTTTTCCTTACTGGCTCTTACCATGTCCCACATTGAACCAAGGCTAGGCATTTCTCCACAACCCCTTCAGCATTTATTGTTTGCAGAATTTTTGCTGATGGCCATTCTGACTGGTGTGAGCTGATAGGACTTTTGTAATTTGGATTTGCATGTCTTTAATTCTTTCTAAGGTTCATTTTCCCACACCTTTTAAAATTTCTGTTAAAGAAAAAATGAAAAAAATGGAGAATACAATTAACGTCCTGAAATTGTCTTCTTGAAAGGTTGCCCTCAAAATTGATGTTTTGGTCAATATTCGCCCCCAGGACTGTTTTTGAGGGCAGGTGTCATTCACAGGCCTGTAATGAGTGTGAATATTTAGTGACCATTAGCACTGCGTTTAAAGCTGCTGTTGTGGTAAACGGCCACTAGGCGGCAGCATTTCTCCATTCCCAAATCTGGTTACTAGGGCAGCAGAGCCCTTCTGGAATCCCTGTTCCTAAGTTGTAAATTGAAATGGAATGTGCCAGGAGAAACCCCCATAAGTTTATGTTACATTATTTCCTGTTTGTTGTTTTAGTTTTTTTTAATTGGGGTAATGATTAGAATATTGTTTGTGCTAGGTGTAGACAATCTGGTTCATTTGTGCATAACATATATATATCTATCTATATCTATATCTATATCTATATCTATATATATTCATGTACAGATCCACTTCCCATGTAAATTATGGCAGAGTGTTCCATAGACCTCCCTTACTATACGGTCGGTCTTTTGATATATGTATTTATTAGGTATTTGTACACGTATGGTAACCCTAATCTCTAATTTTTCCATTCCCCCCACCTTTCCTTTTAGACAAGCATAGTTTGTTTTCTAAGTGTGTGAGTGTCTTTCTCTGTGCAAATAAGTTCATTTGTGTCAGTTGTTCGATAACGCCTATAAGTGATATCATAGGATATGTCTTTTGCTTTCCGACTTACCTCATGTTCTGTGATTATCTCTAGGCTCAACTATGGTGCCTCAAAGAGCAGTGTTTCATTGTTTTTCATGGCTAATATTCTATTGTGTACATGAACCACTTCTTCTTTTTCAACTGATATGGTGATGGACATTTTGGTTGCTTCCGTGTCTTGGCTATTGTGAAAATTCCTGCAGTGCAGCTGTTGAAGCCTGTGCCTTCTCGACTCTGGACTTGTCAGGTGAGAGTCTCAGCGGTGGGCCTGCTGAACGGAATGGTGGCTCAATTTTTACTTTTAAACGCAGCTCCTTTCTATTCTCATTATTGGCTGTCACCACTTTACATCTCACCAGCAGCTAGAGGGTACACAGTTCTCTAAAACCCCTTCAGCATGTAATGTTTGTAGACTTTTAGTTGATGGTAGTTGACATGTGTGAGTTGAAACCTTTTTGGAGGTTAGATCTGCATGAGTCTAATAATTACTGATGTGGAGCTTTTATCCATTTTTCTCTTTTTTGAAAGTGAGTGAGTAAAACTTAGCCCTCCATACAATCTCCTTGAAAAATTTGAGAGTTTTGAAACTTTTTGGCCATTCCCTACCTCCGCACAATTTTTTAGGGCAGGTGTCCTTTACAGCCCTGAATCCTTGTGAATGTTAAGTGACCATTAGCTGTGGGTTTAAAGCCGCTCTTGTGGGAAACGGCCACGAGGCGGCAGCCTTTCTTCATTTCCAACTCTGGGTTTTTGGGCCACAGAGCTTTCCTGGCAATCGTGTTAGTAAGCTGCGAATTAGAGTGGAATGTGCCAGCGCAAACACCCAAGGGCTTATATCTCCTAAATTGTTGTTTGTTATTTAAATTTAATTTTTTAAATTATCAGAGCAAATTTGATCAAAATGTAGATTCTCCTAGGTGTACAGTTTCTGGTTCATCCTATCAGTGTATCTGTCTATTCCTGTTTGGATCCTTTCCCGTGTATGTTATTATAGAGTGTTGAGTAGACCGCTCTTCGTATTCCCTAGGTATTTTGTGATTATATATTTCCTATGTATTAGTATATGTCTGTTAACCCCCATATCCTAATTCATACAATCCTTACACCTTTCCATTTGGTTAAACATAATTTGGTGTTCTGAATTTATGTGTGTCCTTCTCTTGGGGATTATTTCATGAGTATCAATTTTTAGGTAACACCTATAAGTGACGTCATAGGATGTCGGCCTTTCGGTTGCTTTCTTACTTCAAGTTGGGTGATTATCTCTTGGTCCTTCTATGGTGGTGCCAACGGCACAGTTCTGTGCTTTTTCATGGCTAATATTCCATTGTGTACATGGGCGACTTCTTCTTGGTGCATTTTTCTGTTGATGGACATTTTGGTTTCTTCCAGGTCCTGGCTATGGTACATTTTGCTGCAGTGCGGGATTGCCCACCTGTGTCTTTTTGATTCTGGTCTACTCCAGTGATAGTCCCATGAGTGGGCCTACCACATCACATGGTAGCTCCATTATTACCCTTAAACGCACCTCCATTCTGCTCTCACTACTGGCTCTTACCAGGTTACATCCCACCGGCAGCTAAAGGGTACGCAGTTCTCTAAAACCCCTTCAGCCTTTATTGTTTGTAGACATTTTTTACTGATGATCATTCTGACGGCTGTGAGGTGAACGTTTGTGTACACTGGATTTGCATGGCTTTATTAATTCCTGCTGTTCAGCCTTTTTCCATTCCCGTTTTTTTAAGAAAAAAGAAATAAAGAAAAAGAAACAGAAGACAAATGTGCATAAATTATGCCTCTTGAAACTGTCGGTTTGAAATATGGACGCCTTTTGAATTTTTTGGTCGACATACGACCCCAGGATTGGTTTTCCGGGCAGGTGTGATTTACAGGCCTGCAAGTATTTTGAATATCAACTGACCATTGATGCTGGGATGAAAGCTGCTGTTGTGTGAAACGCCCACAAGGTGGCAGCAGTTCTACTTTACCAAATCTGGTGACTAGGGCAACAGAGCCTCAATGGAAGTCGTGTTCTAGGTTGTAATTTAGAATGGAATGTGCCAGGAAAAAGCCCCTTAAGTAGATGTCTCCCTACTTCTTGTTCATTTTTTTAAATTTAATTTTTATGTTTACCACAGCAAGTTTGATTACAAAGTTTGGCTTGTTCTAGGTGTGCAAGATGTGGTTCTTTGACACATACACATATGTCTTTTCTTCCTGGAATCCTTTTCCCATGTACGTTATGACAGAACGTTGAGTAGTCTTCTCTTGGTATTCCGTAGGTCTTTGGTGATTATATATTTCCCCTGTGTTTGTATACGTCTGTTAACCCTGATATGCTAATGTATCCAATCCTCACAAATTTCCATTGGGGAACCATAAGTTTGTTTAATGAATCTGTGGTTGGCCTTCTCTGTGGAAATATCTTCACTGGTATGAATTTATAGGTAATACCTATAAGTGATATCATAGGATATGTGTCTTTTCTCTTTCTGACATACTACAAGTTGTGTGATTACCTCTAGACTCATCTACGGTGCTGCAAATGGCATCGTGTCCTTTATTTCCTTGGCTAATACTCTGTCTGTACATGTACCAGTTCTTCTTTGTCCACTCATCTGTTGATGGACTTTTTGGTTGCTTCCATGACTTGGCTATTGTAATGCTGCGGCAATGCACATTTGCCTGCCTGTGTCTTTCCAATTCTGTCTTCTTAGGTTATAGGCCCAGGAGTGGGCCTGCTGGATCATATGGTAGCAAAATGTTTACCTTGTAAAGGCACCTCCATTCTGTTCTCATTAGTGGCTCTTACCAGGTCACGTCCCACTTAACGTTGAGGGTATGCACTTCTGCACAACACCTTCAGCATTTATTGTTTGTAGTTTTTTTGCTGAGGTTTATTCTGACTAGTGTGAGCTGGTCCATGTTTGTGGTTGGATTTGCCTGCGTCTCATAATCCATTGAAATTGAGCTTTCTGGCATGTCCTTTTTGTCTTCAAGCTGTGCGTACAGCTTACCTCTTCAAACAGTTTTCTTGAAGTATGTGTGACATTTAGAAAGATTTTGGCCATTACGCCCCTCAAGACGTTTTGAGGGCAGGTTTCATTTACAGCCCTCCAGTACTGGTGCATATGAAGTGACCCTTAGCACAGTTTTTAAAGCTACTGTTGCAGGTCACGGACAGAGGGTGGCAGCATTTCTGCTTTTCCCAAACTTTTAACTAGGGAAACAGACTACCTTGCAGTGGTATTCCTCGGTTATAAATTAGAGTGGAATGTGCCTGGATAAACCCCGAAAAGCTGATGTTTCTTTACTTATGTTTGTTTTCTACATTGAATTTATATTTTTTTATTGGAGTCATATTCCATTGTGTACATGGACCACTTTTTCTTTGTGCATTCCTCTGTTGATGGACATTTTCATAGCTTCCAAGTGTTGGCTATGATAAATATTGCTGGAGTGTAGGATTGCCAGTCTGTGTTTTTTTTTTTATTTTTTGCGGTACGTGGGCCACTCACTGCCATGGCTACTCCCATTGCAGAGCACAGGCTCTGGACGCACAGGCCCAGCAGCCATAGCTCACGGGACCAGCCGCTCCGCGGCGTGTGTGATTTTCCCGAACCAGGGCATGAACCCGTGTCCCCTTCTTCGGTGGAAGACCGTCAACCACTGTGCCACTCGTGAAGTCCAGCCTGTGTCTTTTTGATTCTCATCCTCTCAGTCGATAGGCCCAGCAGTGGGCATGCTTGATTGAATGGTAGCTCAGTATTTACCTTTTCAAGGCACCTCCTTTGTGTTTTCCTTACTGGCTCTTACCATGTCCCACATTGAACCAAGGCTAGGCATTTCTCCACAACCCCTTCAGCATTTATTGTTTGCAGAATTTTTGCTGATGGCCATTCTGACTGGTGTGAGCTGATAGGACTTTTGTAATTTGGATTTGCATGTCTTTAATTCTTTCTAAGGTTCATTTTCCCACACCTTTTAAAATTTCTGTTAAAGAAAAAATGAAAAAAATGGAGAATACAATTAACGTCCTGAAATTGTCTTCTTGAAAGGTTGCCCTCAAAATTGATGTTTTGGTCAATATTCGCCCCCAGGACTGTTTTTGAGGGCAGGTGTCATTCACAGGCCTGTAATGAGTGTGAATATTTAGTGACCATTAGCACTGCGTTTAAAGCTGCTGTTGTGGTAAACGGCCACTAGGCGGCAGCATTTCTCCATTCCCAAATCTGGTTACTAGGGCAGCAGAGCCCTTCTGGAATCCCTGTTCCTAAGTTGTAAATTGAAATGGAATGTGCCAGGAGAAACCCCCATAAGTTTATGTTACATTATTTCCTGTTTGTTGTTTTAGTTATTTTTTAATTGGGGTAATGATTAGAATATTGTTTGTGCTAGGTGTAGACAATCTGGTTCATTTGTGCATAACATATATATATCTATCTATATCTATATCTATATCTATATATATTCATGTACAGATCCACTTCCCATGTAAATTATGGCAGAGTGTTCCATAGACCTCCCTTACTATACGGTCGGTCTTTTGATATATGTATTTATTAGGTATTTGTACACGTATGGTAACCCTAATCTCTAATTTTTCCATTCCCCCCACCTTTCCTTTTAGACAAGCATAGTTTGTTTTCTAAGTGTGTGAGTGTCTTTCTCTGTGCAAATAAGTTCATTTGTGTCAGTTGTTCGATAACGCCTATAAGTGATATCATAGGATATGTCTTTTGCTTTCCGACTTACCTCATGTTCTGTGATTATCTCTAGGCTCAACTATGGTGCCTCAAAGAGCAGTGTTTCATTGTTTTTCATGGCTAATATTCTATTGTGTACATGAACCACTTCTTCTTTTTCAACTGATATGGTGATGGACATTTTGGTTGCTTCCGTGTCTTGGCTATTGTGAAAATTCCTGCAGTGCAGCTGTTGAAGCCTGTGCCTTCTCGACTCTGGACTTGTCAGGTGAGAGTCTCAGCGGTGGACCTGCTGAACGGAATGGTGGCTCAATTTTTACTTTTAAACGCAGCTCCTTTCTATTCTCATTATTGGCTGTCACCACTTTACATCTCACCAGCAGCTAGAGGGTACACAGTTCTCTAAAACCCCTTCAGCATGTAATGTTTGTAGACTTTTAGTTGATGGTAGTTGACATGTGTGAGTTGAAACCTTTTTGGAGGTTAGATCTGCATGAGTGTAATAATTACTGATGTGGAGCTTTTATCCATTTTCCTCTTTTTTGAAAGTGAGTGAGTAAAACTTAGCCCTCCATACAATCTCCTTGAAAAATTTGAGAGTTTTGAAACTTTTTGGCCATTCCCTACCTCCGCACAATTTTTTAGGGCAGGTGTCCTTTACAGCCCTGAATCCTTGTGAATGTTAAGTGACCATTAGCTGTGGGTTTAAAGCCGCTCTTGTGGGAAACGGCCACGAGGTGGCAGCATTTCTTCATTTCCAACTCTGGGTTTTTGGGCAACAGAGCTTTCCTGGCAATCGTGTTAGTAAGCTGCGAATTAGAGTGGAATGTGCCAGCGCAAACACCCAAGGGCTTATATCTCCTAAATTGTTGTTTGTTATTTAAATTTAATTTTTTAAATTATCAGAGCAAATTTGATCAAAATGTAGATTCTCCTAGGTGTACAGTTTCTGGTTCATCCTATCAGTGTATCTGTCTATTCCTGTTTGGATCCTTTCCCGTGTATGTTATTATAGAGTGTTGAGGAGACCGCTCTTCGTATTCCCTAGGTATTTTGTGATTATATATTTCCTATGTATTAGTATATGTCTGTTAACCCCCATATCCTAATTCATACAATCCTTACACCATTCCATTTGGTTAAACATAATTTGGTTTTCTGAATCTATGTGTGTCCTTCTCTTGGAGATTATTTCATGAGTATCAATTTTTAGGTAACACCTATAAGTGACGTCATAGGATGTCGGCCTTTCGGTTGCTTTCTTACTTCAAGTTGGGTGATTATCTCTTGGTCCTTCTATGGTGGTGCCAACGGCACAGTTCTGTGCTTTTTCATGGCTAATATTCCATTGTGTACATGGGCGACTTCTTCTTGGTGCATTTTTCTGTTGATGGACATTTTGGTTTCTTCCAGGTCCTGGCTATGGTACATTTTGCTGCAGTGCGGGATTGCCCGCCTGTGTCTTTTTGATTCTGGTCTACACCAGTGATAGTCCCATGAGTGGGCCTACCACATCACATGGTAGCTCCATTATTACCCTTAAACGCACCTCCATTCTGCTCTCACTACTGGCTCTTACCAGGTTACATCCCACCGGCAGCTAAAGGGTACGCAGTTCTCTAAAACCCCTTCAGCCTTTATTGTTTGTAGACATTTTTTACTGATGATCATTCTGACGGCTGTGAGGTGAACGTTTGTGTACACTGGATTTGCATGGCTTTATTAATTCCTGCTGTTCAGCCTTTTTCCATTCCCGTTTTTTTAAGAAAAAAGAAATAAAGAAAAAGAAACAGAAGACAAATGTGCATAAATTATGCCTCTTGAAACTGTCGGTTTGAAATATGGACGCCTTTTGAATTTTTTGGTCGACATACGACCCCAGGATTGGTTTTCCGGGCAGGTGTGATTTACAGGCCTGCAGGTATTTTGAATATCAACTGACCATTGATGCTGGGATGAAAGCTGCTGTTGTGTGAAACGCCCACAAGTTGGCAGCAGTTCTGCTTTACCAAATCTGGTGACTAGGGCAACAGAGCCTCAATGGAAGTCGTGTTCTAGGTTGTAATTTAGAATGGAATGTGCCAGGAAAAAGCCCCTTAAGTAGATGTCTCCCTACTTCTTGTTCATTTTTTTAAATTTAATTTTTATGTTTACCACAGCAAGTTTGATTACAAAGTTTGGCTTGTTCTAGGTGTGCAAGATGTGGTTCTTTGACACATACACATATGTCTTTTCTTCCTGGAATCCTTTTCCCATGTACGTTATGACAGAACGTTGAGTAGTCTTCTCTTGGTATTCCGTAGGTCTTTGGTGATTATATATTTCCCCTGTGTTTGTATACGTCTGTTAACCCTGATATGCTAATGTATCCAATCCTCACAAATTTCCATTGGGGAACCATAAGTTTGTTTAATGAATCTGTGGTTGGCCTTCTCTGTGGAAATATCTTCACTGGTATGAATTTATAGGTAATACCTATAAGTGATATCATAGGATATGTGTCTTTCTCTTTCTGACATACTACAAGTTGTGTGATTACCTCTAGACTCATCTACGGTGCTGCAAATGGCATCGTGTTC
The DNA here is from genome assembly GCF_964341445.2 of Mesoplodon mirus. Lineage (NCBI taxonomy): Eukaryota > Metazoa > Chordata > Mammalia > Artiodactyla > Ziphiidae > Mesoplodon > Mesoplodon mirus. The sequence continues at coordinate 141,867,722 of NC_138981.1, forward strand.
TTTATTTCCTTGGCTAATACTCTGTCTGTACATGTACCAGTTCTTCTTTGTCCACTCATCTGTTGATGGACTTTTTGGTTGCTTCCATGACTTGGCTATTGTAATGCTGCGGCAATGCACATTTGCCTGCCTGTGTCTTTCCAATTCTGTCTTCTTAGGTTATAGGCCCAGGAGTGGGCCTGCTGGATCATATGGTAGCAAAATGTTTACCTTGTAAAGGCACCTCCATTCTGTTCTCATTAGTGGCTCTTACCAGGTCACGTCCCACTTAATGTTGAGGGTATGCACTTCTGCACAACACCTTCAGCATTTATTGTTTGTAGTTTTTTTGCTGAGGTTTATTCTGACTAGTGTGAGCTGGTCCATGTTTGTGGTTGGATTTGCCTGCGTCTCATAATCCATTGAAATTGAGCTTTCTGGCATGTCCTTTTTGTCTTCAAGCTGTGCGTACAGCTTACCTCTTCAAACAGTTTTCTTGAAGTATGTGTGACATTTAGAAAGATTTTGGCCATTACGCCCCTCAAGACGTTTTGAGGGCAGGTTTCATTTACAGCCCTCCAGTACTGGTGCATATGAAGTGACCCTTAGCACAGTTTTTAAAGCTGCTGTTGCAGGTCACGGACAGAGGGTGGCAGCATTTCTGCTTTTCCCAAACTTTTAACTAGGGAAACAGACTACCTTGCAGTGGTATTCCTCGGTTATAAATTAGAGTGGAATGTGCCTGGATAAACCCCGAAAAGCTGATGTTTCTTTACTTATGTTTGTTTTCTACATTGAGTTTATATTTTTTTATTGGAGTCATATTCCATTGTGTACATGGACCACTTTTTCTTTGTGCATTCCTCTGTTGATGGACATTTTCATAGCTTCCAAGTGTTGGCTATGATAAATATTGCTGGAGTGTAGGATTGCCAGTCTGTGTTTTTTTTTTTATTTTTTGCGGTACGTGGGCCACTCACTGCCATGGCTACTCCCATTGCAGAGCACAGGCTCTGGACGCACAGGCCCAGCAGCCATAGCTCACGGGACCAGCCGCTCCACGGCGTGTGTGATTTTCCCGAACCAGGGCATGAACCCGTGTCCCCTTCTTCGGTGGAAGACCGTCAACCACTGTGCCACTCGTGAAGTCCAGCCTGTGTCTTTTTGATTCTCATCCTCTCAGTCGATAGGCCCAGCAGTGGGCATGCTTGATTGAATGGTAGCTCAGTATTTACCTTTTCAAGGCACCTCCTTTGTGTTTTCCTTACTGGCTCTTACCATGTCCCACATTGAACCAAGGCTAGGCATTTCTCCACAACCCCTTCAGCATTTATTGTTTGCAGAATTTTTGCTGATGGCCATTCTGACTGGTGTGAGCTGATAGGACTTTTGTAATTTGGATTTGCATGTCTTTAATTCTTTCTAAGGTTCATTTTCCCACACCTTTTAAAATTTCTGTTAAAGAAAAAATGAAAAAAATGGAGAATACAATTAACGTCCTGAAATTGTCTTCTTGAAAGGTTGCCCTCAAAATTGATGTTTTGGTCAATATTCGCCCCCAGGACTGTTTTTGAGGGCAGGTGTCATTCACAGGCCTGTAATGAGTGTGAATATTTAGTGACCATTAGCACTGCGTTTAAAGCTGCTGTTGTGGTAAACGGCCACTAGGCGGCAGCATTTCTCCATTCCCAAATCTGGTTACTAGGGCAGCAGAGCCCTTCTGGAATCCCTGTTCCTAAGTTGTAAATTGAAATGGAATGTGCCAGGAGAAACCCCCATAAGTTTATGTTACATTATTTCCTGTTTGTTGTTTTAGTTTTTTTTAATTGGGGTAATGATTAGAATATTGTTTGTGCTAGGTGTAGACAATCTGGTTCATTTGTGCATAACATATATATATCTATCTATATCTATATCTATATCTATATCTATATATATTCATGTACAGATCCACTTCCCATGTAAATTATGGCAGAGTGTTCCATAGACCTCCCTTACTATACGGTCGGTCTTTTGATATATGTATTTATTAGGTATTTGTACACGTATGGTAACCCTAATCTCTAATTTTTCCATTCCCCCCACCTTTCCTTTTAGACAAGCATAGTTTGTTTTCTAAGTGTGTGAGTGTCTTTCTCTGTGCAAATAAGTTCATTTGTGTCAGTTGTTCGATAACGCCTATAAGTGATATCATAGGATATGTCTTTTGCTTTCCGACTTACCTCATGTTCTGTGATTATCTCTAGGCTCAACTATGGTGCCTCAAAGAGCAGTGTTTCATTGTTTTTCATGGCTAATATTCTATTGTGTACATGAACCACTTCTTCTTTTTCAACTGATATGGTGATGGACATTTTGGTTGCTTCCGTGTCTTGGCTATTGTGAAAATTCCTGCAGTGCAGCTGTTGAAGCCTGTGCCTTCTCGACTCTGGACTTGTCAGGTGAGAGTCTCAGCGGTGGGCCTGCTGAACGGAATGGTGGCTCAATTTTTACTTTTAAACGCAGCTCCTTTCTATTCTCATTATTGGCTGTCACCACTTTACATCTCACCAGCAGCTAGAGGGTACACAGTTCTCTAAAACCCCTTCAGCATGTAATGTTTGTAGACTTTTAGTTGATGGTAGTTGACATGTGTGAGTTGAAACCTTTTTGGAGGTTAGATCTGCATGAGTCTAATAATTACTGATGTGGAGCTTTTATCCATTTTTCTCTTTTTTGAAAGTGAGTGAGTAAAACTTAGCCCTCCATACAATCTCCTTGAAAAATTTGAGAGTTTTGAAACTTTTTGGCCATTCCCTACCTCCGCACAATTTTTTAGGGCAGGTGTCCTTTACAGCCCTGAATCCTTGTGAATGTTAAGTGACCATTAGCTGTGGGTTTAAAGCCGCTCTTGTGGGAAACGGCCACGAGGCGGCAGCCTTTCTTCATTTCCAACTCTGGGTTTTTGGGCCACAGAGCTTTCCTGGCAATCGTGTTAGTAAGCTGCGAATTAGAGTGGAATGTGCCAGCGCAAACACCCAAGGGCTTATATCTCCTAAATTGTTGTTTGTTATTTAAATTTAATTTTTTAAATTATCAGAGCAAATTTGATCAAAATGTAGATTCTCCTAGGTGTACAGTTTCTGGTTCATCCTATCAGTGTATCTGTCTATTCCTGTTTGGATCCTTTCCCGTGTATGTTATTATAGAGTGTTGAGTAGACCGCTCTTCGTATTCCCTAGGTATTTTGTGATTATATATTTCCTATGTATTAGTATATGTCTGTTAACCCCCATATCCTAATTCATACAATCCTTACACCTTTCCATTTGGTTAAACATAATTTGGTGTTCTGAATTTATGTGTGTCCTTCTCTTGGGGATTATTTCATGAGTATCAATTTTTAGGTAACACCTATAAGTGACGTCATAGGATGTCGGCCTTTCGGTTGCTTTCTTACTTCAAGTTGGGTGATTATCTCTTGGTCCTTCTATGGTGGTGCCAACGGCACAGTTCTGTGCTTTTTCATGGCTAATATTCCATTGTGTACATGGGCGACTTCTTCTTGGTGCATTTTTCTGTTGATGGACATTTTGGTTTCTTCCAGGTCCTGGCTATGGTACATTTTGCTGCAGTGCGGGATTGCCCACCTGTGTCTTTTTGATTCTGGTCTACTCCAGTGATAGTCCCATGAGTGGGCCTACCACATCACATGGTAGCTCCATTATTACCCTTAAACGCACCTCCATTCTGCTCTCACTACTGGCTCTTACCAGGTTACATCCCACCGGCAGCTAAAGGGTACGCAGTTCTCTAAAACCCCTTCAGCCTTTATTGTTTGTAGACATTTTTTACTGATGATCATTCTGACGGCTGTGAGGTGAACGTTTGTGTACACTGGATTTGCATGGCTTTATTAATTCCTGCTGTTCAGCCTTTTTCCATTCCCGTTTTTTTAAGAAAAAAGAAATAAAGAAAAAGAAACAGAAGACAAATGTGCATAAATTATGCCTCTTGAAACTGTCGGTTTGAAATATGGACGCCTTTTGAATTTTTTGGTCGACATACGACCCCAGGATTGGTTTTCCGGGCAGGTGTGATTTACAGGCCTGCAAGTATTTTGAATATCAACTGACCATTGATGCTGGGATGAAAGCTGCTGTTGTGTGAAACGCCCACAAGGTGGCAGCAGTTCTACTTTACCAAATCTGGTGACTAGGGCAACAGAGCCTCAATGGAAGTCGTGTTCTAGGTTGTAATTTAGAATGGAATGTGCCAGGAAAAAGCCCCTTAAGTAGATGTCTCCCTACTTCTTGTTCATTTTTTTAAATTTAATTTTTATGTTTACCACAGCAAGTTTGATTACAAAGTTTGGCTTGTTCTAGGTGTGCAAGATGTGGTTCTTTGACACATACACATATGTCTTTTCTTCCTGGAATCCTTTTCCCATGTACGTTATGACAGAACGTTGAGTAGTCTTCTCTTGGTATTCCGTAGGTCTTTGGTGATTATATATTTCCCCTGTGTTTGTATACGTCTGTTAACCCTGATATGCTAATGTATCCAATCCTCACAAATTTCCATTGGGGAACCATAAGTTTGTTTAATGAATCTGTGGTTGGCCTTCTCTGTGGAAATAACTTCACTGGTATGAATTTATAGGTAATACCTATAAGTGATATCATAGGATATGTGTCTTTTCTCTTTCTGACATACTACAAGTTGTGTGATTACCTCTAGACTCATCTACGGTGCTGCAAATGGCATCGTGTCCTTTATTTCCTTGGCTAATACTCTGTCTGTACATGTACCAGTTCTTCTTTGTCCACTCATCTGTTGATGGACTTTTTGGTTGCTTCCATGACTTGGCTATTGTAATGCTGCGGCAATGCACATTTGCCTGCCTGTGTCTTTCCAATTCTGTCTTCTTAGGTTATAGGCCCAGGAGTGGGCCTGCTGGATCATATGGTAGCAAAATGTTTACCTTGTAAAGGCACCTCCATTCTGTTCTCATTAGTGGCTCTTACCAGGTCACGTCCCACTTAACGTTGAGGGTATGCACTTCTGCACAACACCTTCAGCATTTATTGTTTGTAGTTTTTTTGCTGAGGTTTATTCTGACTAGTGTGAGCTGGTCCATGTTTGTGGTTGGATTTGCCTGCGTCTCATAATCCATTGAAATTGAGCTTTCTGGCATGTCCTTTTTGTCTTCAAGCTGTGCGTACAGCTTACCTCTTCAAACTGTTTTCTTGAAGTATGTGTGACATTTAGAAAGATTTTGGCCATTACGCCCCTCAAGACGTTTTGAGGGCAGGTTTCATTTACAGCCCTCCAGTACTGGTGCATATGAAGTGACCCTTAGCACAGTTTTTAAAGCTACTGTTGCAGGTCACGGACAGAGGGTGGCAGCATTTCTGCTTTTCCCAAACTTTTAACTAGGGAAACAGACTACCTTGCAGTGGTATTCCTCGGTTATAAATTAGAGTGGAATGTGCCTGGATAAACCCCGAAAAGCTGATGTTTCTTTACTTATGTTTGTTTTCTACATTGAATTTATATTTTTTTATTGGAGTCATATTCCATTGTGTACATGGACCACTTTTTCTTTGTGCATTCCTCTGTTGATGGACATTTTCATAGCTTCCAAGTGTTGGCTATGATAAATATTGCTGGAGTGTAGGATTGCCAGTCTGTGTTTTTTTTTTTATTTTTTGCGGTACGTGGGCCACTCACTGCCATGGCTACTCCCATTGCAGAGCACAGGCTCTGGACGCACAGGCCCAGCAGCCATAGCTCACGGGACCAGCCGCTCCGCGGCGTGTGTGATTTTCCCGAACCAGGGCATGAACCCGTGTCCCCTTCTTCGGTGGAAGACCGTCAACCACTGTGCCACTCGTGAAGTCCAGCCTGTGTCTTTTTGATTCTCATCCTCTCAGTCGATAGGCCCAGCAGTGGGCATGCTTGATTGAATGGTAGCTCAGTATTTACCTTTTCAAGGCACCTCCTTTGTGTTTTCCTTACTGGCTCTTACCATGTCCCACATTGAACCAAGGCTAGGCATTTCTCCACAACCCCTTCAGCATTTATTGTTTGCAGAATTTTTGCTGATGGCCATTCTGACTGGTGTGAGCTGATAGGACTTTTGTAATTTGGATTTGCATGTCTTTAATTCTTTCTAAGGTTCATTTTCCCACACCTTTTAAAATTTCTGTTAAAGAAAAAATGAAAAAAATGGAGAATACAATTAACGTCCTGAAATTGTCTTCTTGAAAGGTTGCCCTCAAAATTGATGTTTTGGTCAATATTCGCCCCCAGGACTGTTTTTGAGGGCAGGTGTCATTCACAGGCCTGTAATGAGTGTGAATATTTAGTGACCATTAGCACTGCGTTTAAAGCTGCTGTTGTGGTAAACGGCCACTAGGCGGCAGCATTTCTCCATTCCCAAATCTGGTTACTAGGGCAGCAGAGCCCTTCTGGAATCCCTGTTCCTAAGTTGTAAATTGAAATGGAATGTGCCAGGAGAAACCCCCATAAGTTTATGTTACATTATTTCCTGTTTGTTGTTTTAGTTATTTTTTAATTGGGGTAATGATTAGAATATTGTTTGTGCTAGGTGTAGACAATCTGGTTCATTTGTGCATAACATATATATATCTATCTATATCTATATCTATATCTATATATATTCATGTACAGATCCACTTCCCATGTAAATTATGGCAGAGTGTTCCATAGACCTCCCTTACTATACGGTCGGTCTTTTGATATATGTATTTATTAGGTATTTGTACACGTATGGTAACCCTAATCTCTAATTTTTCCATTCCCCCCACCTTTCCTTTTAGACAAGCATAGTTTGTTTTCTAAGTGTGTGAGTGTCTTTCTCTGTGCAAATAAGTTCATTTGTGTCAGTTGTTCGATAACGCCTATAAGTGATATCATAGGATATGTCTTTTGCTTTCCGACTTACCTCATGTTCTGTGATTATCTCTAGGCTCAACTATGGTGCCTCAAAGAGCAGTGTTTCATTGTTTTTCATGGCTAATATTCTATTGTGTACATGAACCACTTCTTCTTTTTCAACTGATATGGTGATGGACATTTTGGTTGCTTCCGTGTCTTGGCTATTGTGAAAATTCCTGCAGTGCAGCTGTTGAAGCCTGTGCCTTCTCGACTCTGGACTTGTCAGGTGAGAGTCTCAGCGGTGGACCTGCTGAACGGAATGGTGGCTCAATTTTTACTTTTAAACGCAGCTCCTTTCTATTCTCATTATTGGCTGTCACCACTTTACATCTCACCAGCAGCTAGAGGGTACACAGTTCTCTAAAACCCCTTCAGCATGTAATGTTTGTAGACTTTTAGTTGATGGTAGTTGACATGTGTGAGTTGAAACCTTTTTGGAGGTTAGATCTGCATGAGTGTAATAATTACTGATGTGGAGCTTTTATCCATTTTCCTCTTTTTTGAAAGTGAGTGAGTAAAACTTAGCCCTCCATACAATCTCCTTGAAAAATTTGAGAGTTTTGAAACTTTTTGGCCATTCCCTACCTCCGCACAATTTTTTAGGGCAGGTGTCCTTTACAGCCCTGAATCCTTGTGAATGTTAAGTGACCATTAGCTGTGGGTTTAAAGCCGCTCTTGTGGGAAACGGCCACGAGGTGGCAGCATTTCTTCATTTCCAACTCTGGGTTTTTGGGCAACAGAGCTTTCCTGGCAATCGTGTTAGTAAGCTGCGAATTAGAGTGGAATGTGCCAGCGCAAACACCCAAGGGCTTATATCTCCTAAATTGTTGTTTGTTATTTAAATTTAATTTTTTAAATTATCAGAGCAAATTTGATCAAAATGTAGATTCTCCTAGGTGTACAGTTTCTGGTTCATCCTATCAGTGTATCTGTCTATTCCTGTTTGGATCCTTTCCCGTGTATGTTATTATAGAGTGTTGAGTAGACCGCTCTTCGTATTCCCTAGGTATTTTGTGATTATATATTTCCTATGTATTAGTATATGTCTGTTAACCCCCATATCCTAATTCATACAATCCTTACACCATTCCATTTGGTTAAACATAATTTGGTTTTCTGAATCTATGTGTGTCCTTCTCTTGGAGATTATTTCATGAGTATCAATTTTTAGGTAACACCTATAAGTGACGTCATAGGATGTCGGCCTTTCGGTTGCTTTCTTACTTCAAGTTGGGTGATTATCTCTTGGTCCTTCTATGGTGGTGCCAACGGCACAGTTCTGTGCTTTTTCATGGCTAATATTCCATTGTGTACATGGGCGACTTCTTCTTGGTGCATTTTTCTGTTGATGGACATTTTGGTTTCTTCCAGGTCCTGGCTATGGTACATTTTGCTGCAGTGCGTGATTGCCCGCCTGTGTCTTTTTGATTCTGGTCTACACCAGTGATAGTCCCATGAGTGGGCCTACCACATCACATGGTAGCTCCATTATTACCCTTAAACGCACCTCCATTCTGCTCTCACTACTGGCTCTTACCAGGTTACATCCCACCGGCAGCTAAAGGGTACGCAGTTCTCTAAAACCCCTTCAGCCTTTATTGTTTGTAGACATTTTTTACTGATGATCATTCTGACGGCTGTGAGGTGAACGTTTGTGTACACTGGATTTGCATGGCTTTATTAATTCCTGCTGTTCAGCCTTTTTCCATTCCCGTTTTTTTAAGAAAAAAGAAATAAAGAAAAAGAAACAGAAGACAAATGTGCATAAATTATGCCTCTTGAAACTGTCGGTTTGAAATATGGACGCCTTTTGAATTTTTTGGTCGACATACGACCCCAGGATTGGTTTTCCGGGCAGGTGTGATTTACAGGCCTGCAAGTATTTTGAATATCAACTGACCATTGATGCTGGGATGAAAGCTGCTGTTGTGTGAAACGCCCACAAGGTGGCAGCAGTTCTGCTTTACCAAATCTGGTGACTAGGGCAACAGAGCCTCAATGGAAGTCGTGTTCTAGGTTGTAATTTAGAATGGAATGTGCCAGGAAAAAGCCCCTTAAGTAGATGTCTCCCTACTTCTTGTTCATTTTTTTAAATTTAATTTTTATGTTTACCACAGCAAGTTTGATTACAAAGTTTGGCTTGTTCTAGGTGTGCAAGATGTGGTTCTTTGACACATACACATATGTCTTTTCTTCCTGGAATCCTTTTCCCATGTACGTTATGACAGAACGTTGAGTAGTCTTCTCTTGGTATTCCGTAGGTCTTTGGTGATTATATATTTCCCCTGTGTTTGTATACGTCTGTTAACCCTGATATGCTAATGTATCCAATCCTCACAAATTTCCATTGGGGAACCATAAGTTTGTTTAATGAATCTGTGGTTGGCCTTCTCTGTGGAAATATCTTCACTGGTATGAATTTATAGGTAATACCTATAAGTGATATCATAGGATATGTGTCTTTCTCTTTCTGACATACTACAAGTTGTGTGATTACCTCTAGACTCATCTACGGTGCTGCAAATGGCATCGTGTTCTTTATTTCCTTGGCTAATACTCTGTCTGTACATGTACCAGTTCTTCTTTGTCCACTCATCTGTTGATGGACTTTTTGGTTGCTTCCATGACTTGGCTATTGTAATGCTGCGGCAATGCACATTTGCCTGCCTGTGTCTTTCCAATTCTGTCTTCTTAGGTTATAGGCCCAGGAGTGGGCCTGCTGGATCATATGGTAGCAAAATGTTTACCTTGTAAAGGCACCTCCATTCTGTTCTCATTAGTGGCTCTTACCAGGTCACGTCCCACTTAACGTTGAGGGTATGCACTTCTGCACAACACCTTCAGCATTTATTGTTTGTAGTTTTTTTGCTGAGGTTTATTCTGACTAGTGTGAGCTGGTCCATGTTTGTGGTTGGATTTGCCTGCATCTCATAATCCATTGAAATTGAGCTTTCTGGCATGTCCTTTTTGTCTTCAAGCTGTGCGTACAGCTTACCTCTTCAAACAGTTTTCTTGAAGTATGTGTGACATTTAGAAAGATTTTGGCCATTACGCCCCTCAAGACGTTTTGAGGGCAGGTTTCATTTACAGCCCTCCAGTACTGGTGCATATGAAGTGACCCTTAGCACAGTTTTTAAAGCTGCTGTTGCAGGTCACGGACAGAGGGTGGCAGCATTTCTGCTTTTCCCAAACTTTTAACTAGGGAAACAGACTACCTTGCAGTGGTATTCCTCGGTTATAAATTAGAGTGGAATGTGCCTGGATAAACCCCGAAAAGCTGATGTTTCTTTACTTATGTTTGTTTTCTACATTGAGTTTATATTTTTTTATTGGAGTCATATTCCATTGTGTACATGGACCACTTTTTCTTTGTGCATTCCTCTGTTGATGGACATTTTCATAGCTTCCAAGTGTTGGCTATGATAAATATTGCTGGAGTGTAGGATTGCCAGTCTGTGTTTTTTTTTTATTTTTTGCGGTACGTGGGCCACTCACTGCCATGGCTACTCCCATTGCAGAGCACAGGCTCTGGACGCACAGGCCCAGCAGCCATAGCTCACGGGACCAGCCGCTCCACGGCGTGTGTGATTTTCCCGAACCAGGGCATGAACCCGTGTCCCCTTCTTCGGTGGAAGACCGTCAACCACTGTGCCACTCGTGAAGTCCAGCCTGTGTCTTTTTGATTCTCATCCTCTCAGTCGATAGGCCCAGCAGTGGGCATGCTTGATTGAATGGTAGCTCAGTATTTACCTTTTCAAGGCACCTCCTTTGTGTTTTCCTTACTGGCTCTTACCATGTCCCACATTGAACCAAGGCTAGGCATTTCTCCACAACCCCTTCAGCATTTATTGTTTGCAGAATTTTTGCTGATGGCCATTCTGACTGGTGTGAGCTGATAGGACTTTTGTAATTTGGATTTGCATGTCTTTAATTCTTTCTAAGGTTCATTTTCCCACACCTTTTAAAATTTCTGTTAAAGAAAAAATGAAAAAAATGGAGAATACAATTAACGTCCTGAAATTGTCTTCTTGAAAGGTTGCCCTCAAAATTGATGTTTTGGTCAATATTCGCCCCCAGGACTGTTTTTGAGGGCAGGTGTCATTCACAGGCCTGTAATGAGTGTGAATATTTAGTGACCATTAGCACTGCGTTTAAAGCTGCTGTTGTGGTAAACGGCCACTAGGCGGCAGCATTTCTCCATTCCCAAATCTGGTTACTAGGGCAGCAGAGCCCTTCTGGAATCCCTGTTCCTAAGTTGTAAATTGAAATGGAATGTGCCAGGAGAAACCCCCATAAGTTTATGTTACATTATTTCCTGTTTGTTGTTTTAGTTTTTTTTAATTGGGGTAATGATTAGAATATTGTTTGTGCTAGGTGTAGACAATCTGGTTCATTTGTGCATAACATATATATATCTATCTATATCTATATCTATATCTATATCTATATATATTCATGTACAGATCCACTTCCCATGTAAATTATGGCAGAGTGTTCCATAGACCTCCCTTACTATACGGTCGGTCTTTTGATATATGTATTTATTAGGTATTTGTACACGTATGGTAACCCTAATCTCTAATTTTTCCATTCCCCCCACCTTTCCTTTTAGACAAGCATAGTTTGTTTTCTAAGTGTGTGAGTGTCTTTCTCTGTGCAAATAAGTTCATTTGTGTCAGTTGTTCGATAACGCCTATAAGTGATATCATAGGATATGTCTTTTGCTTTCCGACTTACCTCATGTTCTGTGATTATCTCTAGGCTCAACTATGGTGCCTCAAAGAGCAGTGTTTCATTGTTTTTCATGGCTAATATTCTATTGTGTACATGAACCACTTCTTCTTTTTCAACTGATATGGTGATGGACATTTTGGTTGCTTCCGTGTCTTGGCTATTGTGAAAATTCCTGCAGTGCAGCTGTTGAAGCCTGTGCCTTCTCGACTCTGGACTTGTCAGGTGAGAGTCTCAGCGGTGGGCCTGCTGAACGGAATGGTGGCTCAATTTTTACTTTTAAACGCAGCTCCTTTCTATTCTCATTATTGGCTGTCACCACTTTACATCTCACCAGCAGCTAGAGGGTACACAGTTCTCTAAAACCCCTTCAGCATGTAATGTTTGTAGACTTTTAGTTGATGGTAGTTGACATGTGTGAGTTGAAACCTTTTTGGAGGTTAGATCTGCATGAGTGTAATAATTACTGATGTGGAGCTTTTATCCATTTTCCTCTTTTTTGAAAGTGAGTGAGTAAAACTTAGCCCTCCATACAATCTCCTTGAAAAATTTGAGAGTTTTGAAACTTTTTGGCCATTCCCTACCTCCGCACAATTTTTTAGGGCAGGTGTCCTTTACAGCCCTGAATCCTTGTGAATGTTAAGTGACCATTAGCTGTGGGTTTAAAGCCGCTCTTGTGGGAAACGGCCACGAGGCGGCAGCCTTTCTTCATTTCCAACTCTGGGTTTTTGGGCCACAGAGCTTTCCTGGCAATCGTGTTAGTAAGCTGCGAATTAGAGTGGAATGTGCCAGCGCAAACACCCAAGGGCTTATATCTCCTAAATTGTTGTTTGTTATTTAAATTTAATTTTTTAAATTATCAGAGCAAATTTGATCAAAATGTAGATTCTCCTAGGTGTACAGTTTCTGGTTCATCCTATCAGTGTATCTGTCTATTCCTGTTTGGATCCTTTCCCGTGTATGTTATTATAGAGTGTTGAGTAGACCGCTCTTCGTATTCCCTAGGTATTTTGTGATTATATATTTCCTATGTATTAGTATATGTCTGTTAACCCCCATATCCTAATTCATACAATCCTTACACCTTTCCATTTGGTTAAACATAATTTGGTGTTCTGAATTTATGTGTGTCCTTCTCTTGGGGATTATTTCATGAGTATCAATTTTTAGGTAACACCTATAAGTGACGTCATAGGATGTCGGCCTTTCGGTTGCTTTCTTACTTCAAGTTGGGTGATTATCTCTTGGTCCTTCTATGGTGGTGCCAACGGCACAGTTCTGTGCTTTTTCATGGCTAATATTCCATTGTGTACATGGGCGACTTCTTCTTGGTGCATTTTTCTGTTGATGGACATTTTGGTTTCTTCCAGGTCCTGGCTATGGTACATTTTGCTGCAGTGCGGGATTGCCCACCTGTGTCTTTTTGATTCTGGTCTACTCCAGTGATAGTCCCATGAGTGGGCCTACCACATCACATGGTAGCTCCATTATTACCCTTAAACGCACCTCCATTCTGCTCTCACTACTGGCTCTTACCAGGTTACATCCCACCGGCAGCTAAAGGGTACGCAGTTCTCTAAAACCCCTTCAGCCTTTATTGTTTGTAGACATTTTTTACTGATGATCATTCTGACGGCTGTGAGGTGAACATTTGTGTACACTGGATTTGCATGGCTTTATTAATTCCTGCTGTTCAGCCTTTTTCCATTCCCGTTTTTTTAAGAAAAAAGAAATAAAGAAAAAGAAACAGAAGACAAATGTGCATAAATTATGCCTCTTGAAACTGTCGGTTTGAAATATGGACGCCTTTTGAATTTTTTGGTCGACATACGACCCCAGGATTGGTTTTCCGGGCAGGTGTGATTTACAGGCCTGCAAGTATTTTGAATATCAACTGACCATTGATGCTGGGATGAAAGCTGCTGTTGTGTGAAACGCCCACAAGGTGGCAGCAGTTCTACTTTACCAAATCTGGTGACTAGGGCAACAGAGCCTCAATGGAAGTCGTGTTCTAGGTTGTAATTTAGAATGGAATGTGCCAGGAAAAAGCCCCTTAAGTAGATGTCTCCCTACTTCTTGTTCATTTTTTTAAATTTAATTTTTATGTTTACCACAGCAAGTTTGATTACAAAGTTTGGCTTGTTCTAGGTGTGCAAGATGTGGTTCTTTGACACATACACATATGTCTTTTCTTCCTGGAATCCTTTTCCCATGTACGTTATGACAGAACGTTGAGTAGTCTTCTCTTGGTATTCCGTAGGTCTTTGGTGATTATATATTTCCCCTGTGTTTGTATACGTCTGTTAACCCTGATATGCTAATGTATCCAATCCTCACAAATTTCCATTGGGGAACCATAAGTTTGTTTAATGAATCTGTGGTTGGCCTTCTCTGTGGAAATATCTTCACTGGTATGAATTTATAGGTAATACCTATAAGTGATATCATAGGATATGTGTCTTTTCTCTTTCTGACATACTACAAGTTGTGTGATTACCTCTAGACTCATCTACGGTGCTGCAAATGGCATCATGTCCTTTATTTCCTTGGCTAATACTCTGTCTGTACATGTACCAGTTCTTCTTTGTCCACTCATCTGTTGATGGACTTTTTGGTTGCTTCCATGACTTGGCTATTGTAATGCTGCGGCAATGCACATTTGCCTGCCTGTGTCTTTCCAATTCTGTCTTCTTAGGTTATAGGCCCAGGAGTGGGCCTGCTGGATCATATGGTAGCAAAATGTTTACCTTGTAAAGGCACCTCCATTCTGTTCTCATTAGTGGCTCTTACCAGGTCACGTCCCACTTAACGTTGAGGGTATGCACTTCTGCACAACACCTTCAGCATTTATTGTTTGTAGTTTTTTTGCTGAGGTTTATTCTGACTAGTGTGAGCTGGTCCATGTTTGTGGTTGGATTTGCCTGCGTCTCATAATCCATTGAAATTGAGCTTTCTGGCATGTCCTTTTTGTCTTCAAGCTGTGCGTACAGCTTACCTCTTCAAACAGTTTTCTTGAAGTATGTGTGACATTTAGAAAGATTTTGGCCATTACGCCCCTCAAGACGTTTTGAGGGCAGGTTTCATTTACAGCCCTCCAGTACTGGTGCATATGAAGTGACCCTTAGCACAGTTTTTAAAGCTGCTGTTGCAGGTCACGGACAGAGGGTGGCAGCATTTCTGCTTTTCCCAAACTTTTAACTAGGGAAACA